>NC_072793.1:80844699-82094699 GCF_028583425.1 Eublepharis macularius
AATGTGCAGAGTAACATCAAAATCATAAGGACAACCTGCCCTTAATGTAGTTCTGTGTAGACATCCTTGCTTCTTTTAATTGTTTTACACTTCCTTCCTGCCAAGAAGTAATTTTGACTGTGGTCATTTATGTGTATGTACAGAAACTGGTCTTGGGTCTATAGAAACACTCTCTGGAGGACATGCTTGTTGCTCAGTCATGCCTTTCCTGGGCCGATTCCAGATGGCTAACGTTCACACGCGGAACGTCGCGCCTCGTTGCGGGGAAAATGCGAAATATCGCGTTTCCTCGCGCAAGTTTTGCACGACGTCGCGCGACGTCGTGCATAACTCACGCGAGGAAACGCGATATTTCGCATTTTCCCCGCAACGAGGTGTGACGTTCCGCGTGAACGTTAGCCATCTGGAATCGGCCCTGTAGTTGTAATTGGGGTAACATTGCTAATAGCAGCAGACACTCAAAACAGCAATATGAAATGACAGGATGGAGGCGGACCCTCTCTAGGTTGTTGTTAGGTTCATTTTTTTCCTTATGCTTATGGCATTTAGAGTCATGTTTTCCAAAGTATGAAATGGACTTCTCCAAGGGGGGCGGGGAATCACCATATCATTACAAGCCCAGGCTAAATAACAGCCACATATTAGGGCATGTCAAGTTTGCCATAATTTAGATAATCAGAGAAGGGAAGGGCTGTGGCTCACTGGGAGAGCCTCTGCTTTGCACGTGGAAGGTTGCAAGCTCCATTCCCAACATCTCAATTAAAAGGACCAGGCAGTAGGTGATGATAGAAGTCTCCGCCTGAGACCCTGAAGTGCGGCTGCCAGTCTGAGCAGACAATGCTGACTTTGATTCTGACTCTGATGGTCTGATTCAGTATAAGGCAGCTTAAAGTGTGTTAGTGTAAAAAAGATCACTGGTATGGAACCAGTGTACAGAGTCTGGCTTCTCACAGTGAGCATGGCTGTGTCCAGGGCCAGATAATGATTTCATGTCACATGATACCATTACCTTTGAACAGGACATTTGGACCATTGCATAGGTTGAAAACCTCACAGGAGCACCATGTAAGCTGCTCTGAGTTTCCATGGTATATTGGTACAGTTGATACAATATGATAAAATATTCCTGTGCATTTGCCACATTCTTAGCTATCATTTTTAGTACATATTATTTATATCCCATTTTTTCCATGGAAGTAAAGGCAACATACTTAAACCAGTCTCCCATTCAGGTGCTGACCAGAGCCGTACCTACTTAGATTTGCAAAGGCTCCAATGTCATCGGATTTCCAAGCATGTTTGGCTCTATACTACCAACTACATACACTATTAACCAGCTGACCAATATTGTGAGCATGATCATGTGATCTAAACAGATAATAGAAGCAGAACAAGGAGAGAATCGCTTTTTTAGCATACCACGGTCTTTCACATCAATTTTTATAGAGCAGATCCAAGTGGTGCCCTGTTACAGATGCTACTGGTGCAGTGTGTGACCAGAACAGAAAGAAATGAATGAAGACTTGGTGTGGGCACAGATAAAATTATAATCAGCCCATAAATACACAACTGGGGACTTTGAAAGTTCTTTTTCTTACTTGTAGAACCTAATATGGCAACATTTGAGAGCTTCTGGTCAAATAACTGATCAGTTAAACATATTAAACCCATGGTCTTGCATGTTTACATGTATTTCCACTCCATGTAAAGCCTTTAGGAGAAATCATTTCTAGCTATGGACTTAGAAGCCAACAATATGCTGATGATACCCAACTCTCTCAGTATCTAAATCACTGCAGGATGCAGTAAAAATCTTGGGTAGCTGCCTGACAGTTTTAGACAAATGTACAAAAGCAAACAAATTGAAATTGAACCCAGACAAGATGGAAGTGATGCTCATTGGGAAGGCAGAGACTTTAAAGGATATTGTAGACTGCACTTTCAATGGAGTTCCTTGCAGACTCAGTAAACAGCCTAGGGGTTATACTGTATTAAATGCTACCGCTGGAAGATAGACCCCCTATCACGACAAAGTTGATCTGGCCACCTGGATCCATGTCATGTTAACATCAAGATTTGACTTCTGTAATGTTCTGTACATAGGCCTCCCCTCTAAGTTAACTCAGAAACTCCAGTTGGTGCAGAATGCTGCAGCTCAGTTAGTACTGGGAGCTAGGAAAAGGATGAATATTATTGCCATTCTGTAGTTACTCCACTGGCTACCTATCATTATTGGGCTTAATTCAAAATATTGGTCATTGCATACAAAGCTCTTCATGGCCTCGGTCTGGCATATTTATAGGATTGCGTCTCTTCCTACGTTCCACCACAGCAGCTTTGCTCATCTGAATTGGTCCTTCTGCAGGTGCCACCTTACACATGTGCAAAATCAAAAGCTGCCTGTACACATGGCCCCCACCTTATGGAACAACCTACCTGAAGAGGTCAGAAAAGCTCCCATTCTCCTGACTTTCCTCAAATGATGCAAAACTGAATTATTCAAGAGGGCTTTTTTACTCAGAAGAGCTGTACTGTAAGGAAGTGGTCTCAAAGAGATGCATTAATAAAGAGACAGGAACCATAGACTTTACTACTATGTACTTTTAGGTACTATATGATCCTACTGGGTAGTTCCTATGTTGTTTAATATGTCAGTCTTAGAATTGCTTATGTGCTGTTTCTGCATTTCTTCAACTCTGTACTGGTTTTCTGCCGGTTTTAAAGCTTGTAAATTTGCATTTATATACCCTGTTATATTGTTTATGGAAATTCCCTTGAAATTGACTGTACTAACTCACTCTGTTTAATCCGCCTTGAGTCTTAGTGAGAAAGGCAGACTATAAATAATGTAAATAAAATAAAAATGGAATGTCTCTTTGGCTGCCTTCATTGTTGACCACAAACTTGTCACTATATATACTTCTATTAAAATAATTTCTTATTAACGTATGTCAATGAAAATTAACTGGCAGGTTATGAATAGGGGCAAACAACTGAGGTCAAATTTTCATGCAATATGACATTTGATTTGGGTTCAAAGTGCGTTTACTGTGTCATTTTCTAGACTTAGTGAATATGTCATTTGATCATGTCATTATTTGGTAAGAGCTACTACCAAATATGGGCCAAATCTAATTTCTTGTTTTCAAGATTTTTTCTTCACATAGCCAGCTGACACTTTCTTGATAGTAAGCCCTGTTGGCTAGAGCCGAGTAGGACTCTAAGTAAATTTGCTTAGTATGGCACTGTCAACAGACATTTGATAGCAATAAGAGAAGCACAAGAAATTATAGAGCATCCAGAAATTCAATAGACTGAATGTATGTGTATTTAAATGTATTAAGAGGTTGAAACAACACAAGAAGGGATAGCAGAAAGGCTCTGAGTCGAAATCTTGCTATGCCTATAACTGTATGTACACATTTCCACCTCCAGTTTTTGAGAAGTACCTTTCTTTTTAATTCCAGTTTTTGAAGCTTCGTTCGTTTTCACTATATCAATAAGAACAAGACATTTGTCTTGTTTTTAAATTTTTGTAACATATATGTGCATGATTTACATTACTCAGCAGTTCAAGCTTAACTGCAGAGAAAAGCATACCCCAAGCTATCCCTTGACACTCTAAGAGCCAAACTAGATGAGATGCCTGATTTGAGGAGGACATGTGGCGGTTTACTGAAGGTTTCCATGGGAAATATAGTGAGAAAGAACCTCTGCCAGGGAGAAGAGGGAGAGGATCCCTCTTTTCCCTGGCAGAGGTCCTTTCTCTAGGTGTCTCGCCTAGTCCACTTGGCTCCCTCTCACTGTCAAGTGCATTCAGTGGAGCAAGGGGAGTGTGCTTCCTCTCGCCACTGTCAGTACACTCAGCTCCCTCTGACCGCCGCCAGTGTGCTTGGCTCCCTCTCACCGCCGCCAGCTCCCCTTGCTCCCCTAAATGCACTCCACAGCCAGAGGGAGCTGAGCGCACCAGCAGGCAAGACAGAGCCGAGTGGACTCGATGAGACACCTAGAGAAAGAATCTCTACCAGGGAGAAGAGGGACTCTGTCATGAGTCAGCCTCAGCCTCGACTGGCCACCTTACCTCTTGCCCCAGAGTCCTCCTCAGAGGATGAACAGGAAGAGCCAGCAGAGGCTACTCTGGAGCCAGAGCCAGCTGTGGAAGAGACAGCAGGGTCTACTCTGGAGTCAGAGCCAGCCGTGACAGCTGCTGCTCCAGAGGAAACTCAGCAAGAGCAGCCAGAAACCTCTGTGGAGGCTGTTGCAAACAAAGACTCCCCCAGAGCAAAAGAGAAACCTGAACTCCCTAGGCCAGCTGAGAAGAGGAAAAATAAAGCAAAGGCAGCTCTGTTGGAGTGGAGAAAAAGTGCTCCTTTGCAGGCACAACACCGGCTGGGGCTATCAGGCAAAGAGGCAACACCTGCCCCTCGTTAGGACAGTATAAGAGAGAGAAGTGGAAAGAAGCTGAGCGTGGAAGCAACTTAGCTTGTTACTTCCTATGACCCCTGAAGTTTCTGACCTTGTACCTGGTGCTGCTTATTGATTTATCGGACTCTGACCTTGGCCTGCCTTCTGACTTCTCTTCTGCCTGCTCCCCTCTCTGACTGACACATTGGCTCTGATACTTGGCCTGACTTCTGGACTCTCGTGTGCCCGCTTCTTGGCTATTGACTTTCTGGGAACTAACCTGGGTGTGGCTTGTGTACTCCCAGCAACTGCATCTTGCTGGGACCATCTGCAGTACCGGTGAACCACCTGCTTGTCGTGGCCAGCCTTGAGCATGACACCCTCTTCTGCCTGGCAGAGGTTCTTTCTTACCACATTTCCCATGGAAACTTGCAGGCAACTGATATGTGCCCTCCTCGTGTCAGGCATCTCACTTAGTTTGCTTCTAAGATTAGTGGCCTCAAGGAAGAGTGCAGCAAGAAATTCAAAGGCAGAAGGCCCAGTTTCAGGTATCAAGAGGTTCCTTACTGCTTGCCAATTACAAGGGCTGCTGTTGGGCACACCTATTTCTTTGTGCACCTAAGATTTAGAAGCCTGAACATACACAAAGTAGCTCACCTGAGACAAAATCCTAGCCCTGAGTATCCTGCCATTTTCAGAAACATCTGATTAGTAACTGTGGGAAAGGATGGACTTTTGGTCTGATCCAGCAAGGCTGTAGTTTCTACTTCAAGCCCTGGAGTTCTTGACACAGTGTGAATGAAGTGAACAAGCAACATGAAAACAAAATTCAGAAACTGCAGTACCAGATGAAAGAAAACCAAGAATGAATATGAGAAAAGGCAAAAATGTAGAATGCAAGAGTTAAACATCCTTCCTGTCTTGAAGCGATCATTTAACAAAGTGTTAGGAAAAGAAAAAGACTGGAAAAACATTTGGATGTTGTACAAAAACATGTTCTATGGTTATAAAAATAAAGCATTTTTGTTAAATCCCTTGAAAATATTTTAACAAAAATATTACAAATCCTTGAATTTACTAACAAACAAATCTTCCTCTAGTAAAACTCTAGGTCTAGGGCTGCAATCCTAAGTACACTTTCCTGGGAGTAAGCCCCACTGAATAAAATGGGACTTACTTCCAAGAAGACCTGTTTAGGATTACTTTCTTTATGTCTAATCTCTCCAGATATAGAATAATAATAACATTTGATTTATACACTGCCCTTCAGGATGACTTAACACCCAGTCAGAGCGATTTACAAAGTATGTCATTATCCCCACAACAAAACACCCTGTGAGGTGAGTGGGGCTAAGAGAGCTCCTAGAAGCTGTGACTGACCCAAGGTCATCCAGCTGACTACAAGTAGAGGAGTGAGGAATCAAACCCGGTTCTCCAGAATAGAATCCCTCACTTAACCACTACACCAAACTGGCTCTCTGTTTTCATTGATTTACATTTTCATTGACCTAAATTTTCATGTGTATAACAAATGCAGACTGGGCCCAGCATACCTTTGGGACCGCCTCTCCCCATACGTTCCCCAGAGGTCACTTTGATCAGCTAATAAGCATTTGCTGATGATCCCCGACCCCAGGGAGATCTGTCTGGCCTCTACCAGAGCCAGGGCCTTTTCAGCCCTGACTCTGACTTGGTCGAACTCTCTGTCTGAGGAGACTAGGGCCTGGCAAGATTTGTTATCTTTCCGC
Source organism: Eublepharis macularius (assembly GCF_028583425.1). Classification (NCBI taxonomy): domain Eukaryota; kingdom Metazoa; phylum Chordata; class Lepidosauria; order Squamata; family Eublepharidae; genus Eublepharis; species Eublepharis macularius. The sequence goes on from NC_072793.1 coordinate 80,850,852, forward strand.
TGGGCCTGCAAGACGGAGATGTTCCGCCAGGCTTTTGGTGGGGGCTAGGCTGTCCTCTTGTTGACCATACTATTGAAAAACGTCCACCATCCATGCAGGAGCTCACAAAGTCTGATGCAGGGCATTTTGTAAGACCTAGGCCCTGAATTTTAATATTTATATCCGCCACTGAGAAATTTTATTGTATACGGAAAAATGTTTTAATTGCTCATTCATGATGTTTTTATTGTTTTAAATTGTATGTTGTAAATTGTTGGTTGTTACACTGCCCTGAGCCCGTCTGACAGGGAGGGCGGTCTAGAAATGTAATATAATAATAAATAAATAATAAATATTCTTGTGAATAAGCTTGGCAAAGATTGAGCCATGATATCTTGGAGCTTCAGTGCATAATATTGCAATATCACTGCCTCTAGACTCAGGATCCTAGCACATTGGTAATCGGTTCTGCTTCCTCATTATTTAAGGCTCCATTTAAGTACTCTCACATACAATTCTCAACTTGGCCAAATCTGTGGACACTGGAGCCATAAACAGACTGTCCTTCTACAAACCTAAAAAAGGTCCAGGTTTACAGAAAAGCCTGATTTATAAACATAAAAAATAAAAATTAAAAACTCTTCAAAATGATAGAAGCAGCACTTGTAGACTGAAGAAAAGAGTAGCCATGGTGGAGGTTGCGAGGCAACCACACTAACATTGCCAGCCTTCAAACCTTGGTTTCTGTCAGCAAAAGCCAGGGGGAAGCCCCTTTCCAGAGCTAATTTAATCTTCCCTGTTTCCTGCCCTGGAGGGAGGATACAACCTTTCGCAACTTGCTACCATACAATTGTAAGATTCACTCAGGTGCGCTGGGGGCTACTGGACGATGTGATGCCCACCAACTTGCCTGTGCCCAGTGGCAGCCTCTGTACAACTTGTGAGACTTGGCTGGGCCTGGCAGCAGCCACCTCACAACTCACCTGAATGATTTTGCAATCACATGACTTGGGCAGACTTTTCCTAGGGAAAGGCTGTGGTATAGTGGTTAGGGTGTCAGTCTAGCATCTGGGCGACACAAGGTTAAATCACTACTTTGCCACGTAAACTAGTGAGTGACCTTGGGCCACTCATTCTCTCAGCCTAACCTACCTCACAGGGTTGTTGTTAGGATAAACTGGGGGAAGAGAAGAATGATGTAAGCTGCTTTGGATCCTTCTTAAGAGGAAAGGTGTGGTGTAAATAAAGTAAATAAATACTTTTGGGTTTTGAGTGGGAAGCACCAAAGAAAATAGGGAAAAGGGAGAGGATATGGGGGTTGCCAGGAGGAAAGAGAGAAAATACTGTGGCGAAGGAGAGACGAGGGGAAATGAAGTGGTCCCCCCATCACAACTTTTGGTGGGTTCCCCTCTTGTTGCTATCTAATTCCATTGTTTTATTCAGGGCTTTTTTTCAGCTAGAACACAGTGGAACAGAGTTCTGCCACCTCTTGAGGGCAATCTTGAGGGCGGAGGGCAATCTAAACTCCCCTCTGTCTGGAGATCAGGGGGCAAGGCCACCGGCCATGTGACCATTTTCGCCGAGGGTCATTTAAACTTTAAAAAACTTCCTCCTTGTTCCAGCTGACCCAAAGTGACAGCATTGTGTGGTCCTGAGTTCCACTACTGAGAGCGGGACCACAAGTGACGCCTGACACAGGTTGGACACTTGCCAGCTTCCCTCAAGTTTTGATGGGAAATGTAGGCAGCTTGGCGGAATGTTGGACAAGTGACAGTTGAAAAGTCCATTGGACAGTAGTCGGAGAGCCAAGCTGCAAGACCAGGATGCCTACATTTCCCATCAAAACTTGAGGGAAGCTGACTAGTGTCCAACCTGTGTCAGGTGTCACTTGTGGTCCCGCTCTGAGTTCCACCACCTCTTTTCCCAGAAAAAAAGCCCTGATTTTATTTAACTTAAAGTTCTGTGAGAGGAAGTAAGCTCCTTTCCATTATTTTCTTGGTTTTGCCAATCTGCCCCTTCAATGTCTCCTTCAGTGTATGTCAATCACATTGTTGTCCCTTTAGTACACAGCAGTATTACTAAACCCGGGGCTTTTTTTCTGGAAAAAGAGGTGGTGGAACTCAGTGGGTTGCCCTTGGCGAAAATGGTCACATGGCTGGTGGCCTCGCCCCTGATCTCGACAGAGGGGAGTTTAGATTGCCCTCCGCGCCGCTCAGCGGCAATGTAAACTCCCCTCTGTTGGGAGATCAGGGGGCGGGGCCACCAGCCATATGACCATTTTCAAGAGGTTCCGGAACTCCGTTCCACCACACTCCTGCTGAAAAAAAGCCCTGACTAAACCTATGAACATCTTGTCATATAATGTATCCAACAGACAGTACATCCCTGGTCTGTAGAGTTCTACCTAACCCAACATGTTTATAATGAATGAATCCATGTCCCTTGCAGTAATTAGCCTCTATTGCCTTGTTTAAATAAGACATTGAAAGATGCTTGAGGTGAGCGCTCTTCCATTCTGTTTGTGAAGGCTTATCAGGTGACTGGATGCATAGATGCATGTCAGCCACAGAGCTAGGTGGGACAACAAGGAAGGATGCACTGTATCAAAAAATAAAGCCATATCCCTAGGCCTAATGACCTGTTAGGCAACACCACAACAAGGTAGAGAAAGAAAGAAAATGCAGAGCCTGTGCAGGTTTAGGTTCTGCAATTCCTCCAGATGTATCCTGTCTGTGACTCTCCACCACTACAACAGGAAAAGGAACAAACTCTCCATTGGAAGAAGCCACAAACTGCACTCGTTGCAATGAGTAGGGGCAACCATCTGCAACACTGACCAGTCTGCTTGAGCTCATCTCATCTCATCTCTCCCATCAATGTGTTCTGTATTTCTTGGTCCCTTTTATTTATTTTTATTTATATTTCAATTTATATACCGCCCATCCCCAGGGGCTCTGGGCAGTGAACAGTTTAAAATCAATTTGACTACAGCTTCTTTCAGAAAAAAGTGGGAGCTTTCTAAAGACTTTGGGAACAGTTGTATTTTCCCATTTAGATATAACTTATCTATCTGGAAAAACACCCATTACCTTTGTTAGTTGGATTTCACAGCTAGACAGTGTACGTGAAGTATATTTAGCCACCAGTTTAAAATACCAAAAATTAAGGATTGTGGGTGGCTGATGGAGCATAGATGTAAATTAAAATCAGATAGGAACATCTATTCTATTGTATCCTGTCCTTCTATGATAATAATTGTTTAACATTTACATAGCAATTATGTGTTCAATGCTCTATTAACACCTTTATCTCTATACATTCTCACAACAGTAATTCACATTCTACAATAGGGAACTGAGGTGTGTTGGCAGAGTTCAGGAAATAATCCAGTCCATGCTTTGGAATTTGCTTTCAATGAATTTGCTGCAACAGGATTTTTGCAGAAGACAGTAACTGACTGCAGGCCATTAATGCAACAGAGAGGCCTTCAGAGTATAAGCACTAACACATATTAACATACAGCAGAGAGAGAGAGAAAACAAGAGGTAATTTGAACTGCAAGAGAAAACATTCAATAACCCCTAAACACTAGAGAATGCTCCACAGCTCCCCCTAGGGTACAAGTGGACTAAACTACTTTTTCAGCCGTATTTACAGTAACTAGACTCTTAGCGGGATGTCACTTCCCCAACAAGGCGGAGAGTTAAGTGGCTTAAGACTACACTTGGCTGTGAAGCTACTTGAATTCAGGTCTTCCGCACAGAAATACTTTATCCATTGAAACACATAACTCCTTGCTTAAGTAGCAAACAATTTGTGAGGGGTATTAACAATAACAGGATGTATGAGAACATTAGTTAACACCTCCTAGACCTTACTGGCAGCCTTTTTGCAGCTGCTTTCAACATATTTGCTGCTTTAGAACTGGGCACACCCCTCAGGATATCAAAATTGGATTTGGCATTCAAATTCAAAGTCTCTCCTCCTATATTGCACCACTACGGTCTCCTAACCAAAGCCACTCCTGTTATTTTTTTATTGACTCCTTGTACCTGAGTCCCTGAAGAAAATGAACCCATCAGGTTAGAATTCTCTCTAGCACTGTTAAGGCACAACCTGCCTTTCCGGCAAGCTGATTTTGGCAACAAAATCTACTAGGAAATGGCAGTTTACGTGCAGACAGCACATGTCACCAGTAAAATCCCAGGGTATGAGGAAACACCCCTGCTAGAATATATATGCCCTCTCTACTGCTTCCTAGTAGTAGTGTTTTGTGTGTGTGTGTGTGTGTGTATAGCTGTATGTTTTTATTGAGTTGTGTAAATATTTTAGATATACCTTATTTTAAATGCTGCTGTAATGTTTTAAATGTTTTGATTTTTGCTGCTTTGGGAATCCTATTTGGGTAGAAAGGCGGTATTTAAATGTTTTTTAAAAATAAATATATCCTTCAGGCTGTTTCTCCACATCCTTAAGGAAGAAACCAAGTAGCTCAAATTTGTTAACATATAGCAACCATGTGTGACTACAAAAAGTGCAAGCCACTTTGCCTTATATGTGCATATATTATTTTAATATGCACACACTTAACATTGAGGAAGAATGAGTATAATTAAAAAGGCATGCAGCAGCTCCAGTGATATTTGTTTTTTCAAGATGGTTTCCAAGAGAACTGGCAGCAGGATACTAAAATAAACAGAACTGGATTGATGGGACATTGAGAAAGGAAGCAGGATTCCACAGCCTGCTCACACCTTGTCTATTTCTGGAAAACTCTGTTTCCTATCAGTTTCCCTATCCTTGATCTCCCAGCTTATGGCTCTTAAAGGGGCAGACTGCAGACACAGGCCTTTATCCAAACTGGATTTATTGTCTGTCATTGCCTAAATTTATGTGTTGCGGTCTTCTCTTATTCATTGAGACTGCTGATTCAGTATTCTTGTACAATGGCTATATCATTATTGGCAACCTTGCAATGGAGAAGTAATTCCCACTTTGATCATTCCTTTTTGTTCTTGACAGTAAAATCTCATTGTTGTTCTAACAAAGCATGAGAGCTAATCTCTCTTAAAGCAGCATTTGCTATGGTGATTGTAGAAATACAGCCACTGAGACTCCTTTATGTATTGACAGATTAATAAAACAACTGTTATTAGCTCAAGCATTGGCACTTCACTATCATTACTAGCTTGTTCTTTGAGATTTGTTTTTACCAAAACAAATAAACAGCAACACCTCCTTCCCATGCATTCATATGCATTTTAGCTGACATTTATAGTTGCAGAGAAACTGCACTGATTAATACATATGAAGTGACACAAAAATATACATAGCATACTGTCAACAACTTGGGAAAGAGTGACTAGTCAATAGGCCCTTAATTTTAAAAATCATAAATCAGGCCAGATCATGAGATTTAAAAAGAGAATCTGAAGTTCTTTTTAACCTTGTGATTTAAGTCTTCTAAAGATGCACAACTGCTTTTTCAAAAACTTTCCCTGCAGTGATGACTGTTCTAATGTAGAGTGATATAAAGAAAATATGAGATTGGCTACATTAGCATGTCTTGAAGATCTTCAGTAATTCCCCAAATGTGTAAAAGATGTTCTATGATTACGAGTGTCAGAGCTCAGTATGGAAGGCTCATTTTGCATTTGAAGCTGAATGGAAAAGAGAATAATAGTAATAACCAGAAGTAGTATAAAATTGAAGCAATGGGGTTCCATTTGCCCCCTTGCCCTCCCTAAATAACATCCTTGTTTTTTTATGTATCAGATTCCTTGAACTCACTACGAGGACATATAATGGCTCCACTTTTTCACTCATCAGCACCATGTTACAGCCATACAACAATTCCATAACATTCTAATTAAGGCATAATGTATTCACATTACCACTATATATGTTTAATATAGTCAGCAGCCAGCAAACAATAACTGGGAAGTATTTAACATGCTTTTGGACTAGCAATTTTATGAATGTAAAGCAACAACCATGTATGAAGAGGTGATACGGTCTGCACAATGTTCTGTGATCCGTCACTGTTTTCATCTCTTGCTTGGTTTTTGTACACAAAACCTTGTACCTCCATAAAACATTAGTTAGTGATGGAAGTATGTATCAGAAACCATCCTTGGCAAATCAGTTGCAAGAGTTATGGCCCTTGAATGCTTATGCCGCAGTAGATTTGTTTATCTGTAAGGTGTCACATGACTCTTGGTAATTTTGGCTGCAATCACATACACATGGCTATCCCTGTGGAATTTACTACAAGCACTTAATGAATCATGCCAGTTCACCATAATTCAGCACTTTGGTGCAACTAGGGATTCCAGATTACTGGTGGGGGTGGGGGATTCCCTGCGCCCACCCTCCATCCCCTGTCACCACTCACCTGGCCAGTGGGGGGGGGGGGAGGGGAGAATAGGCCTCCTGGGCACACTCCTAGGGTGGTGCAATGTCACTCCCAGGAGTGATGTCATTGCTCCTCTCAGGGACCGCTCACAGCAGGCTGATTTGGGCCCCAAATGGGCTGAATCAGGCCTGTTTGGGGCCCAAATCAGCCTGCAGCAAATCATGGGAGTGCTCCCAGCCCTTGTGCAACGACGTCACTTCCCAGAATGATGTTATCATGCTGCCCTTGGAGCACACGTGTGCAAAGTGTACACACAGAGACATCCCCAAAAGTGAGTGTCAGGTCCCCCCTCCTGCCAGGAGGGTAAGGGAACCTGGCAACCCTATGTGCAGCTAGCCCTTTATCTTTTCTAATCTCTCCATTTTTATAGTATCTGGTTTAGCATTCACAGCAGTCAGAGGAAAGGGGAGTGAGTAAGGAGACAGTACAACTGTCAGGGAAGTGTTCCAATAAACAGAGAAACACAGATGTTACCACCAAAGAAAGTAGCACTAAAATGGGTTCTTCAGTGTGTTTCCAGAACACAGGGGTGGTTAAGTGGCTTTATCTTTTCTGACCATTGTCCCATCTCATAAACTTTTGCTTTTTTGCTGGCAAATTGTGTTCATTTTCCAAGCTAAAAGAATATCCTTCTTTTGGTTATTCTTCTTTACAGGGCCAGTTAATTCCTGCACAAAGGGCAAAACTGTGACAGCAGCTATGGGTCCATTTTGTAGCAGCTGAAGCCATTTAAAAAGCAATTGTAGTTATTTAAAAAATTCCCATGGGGCCTCAATCCAGATTGTACATATAGTGCCGTGGCCCCAGGAGTTCTTGTCCCTCCTACACCTTTCCAGCTGCCAAAACTTCCCTCCATTGCTGTTTCAGCACCTGAAAAGGCACATGGGGGGGGGCAGGAATAAGAGCTCCTGTGGTTGCTGCACATGTGATCCAGACTGGCACTCCATGGGAATTTTTAAAGAACTACTGTTTTTTAAATGGCATCAGTGGTCATAGGGTCAACCTGCGGCTGCTGACTCATGTGACTTTCATCAGTCAACTGGCATAACCCACGGGGAGTCAGTCAAAGACTTTCATTTATGCATCACACAGCTTAACAGCTTAGGTATATGGACAGAGCTGGAGTAATACAGACTTACCAAGTTTTGTAAATCTGGAAAATAACAGATCAAGGTATAAGGCGTGTAGAATTTCAAAGGTAAGGATGAAATACTAAAGACCATTCAGATGCATGCATACAAGCGTCCATTACTTCCAGCAGGAAATTCTCTTCTGTATCTACATTTTTAGTTTTCAAAATGCTTCAGTCCTTTTAGCATTTGCCTTTTTCTTCTTTCGTGGAGGAATTATCAGACCTGCTGTTAAACAAAAGTTCCTGGCAGATAGGTAGTTATCCTCTCCATCCTGTTCCCTGACTTCCTTTCCAGTCTTATTAACAATTATTTTTTATTTTGTTTTCATTTATAGTGAACCTTTCTAACGGGGATTCAAGGCAGATTACTAGTATGACAAAAATATTCAGTCAATCAATAAGCTGATTACAAAATATGATCATATTTGAATGGTAACAATATTTGAATTTAAGAGCAAAGATTCCTAGTAAAACAAAGCTAGTCAGTCACTTAGGAAGTAGATTACAAAATATAATATTTTAGTCTTACAGCAAAGATTCTTAGTAAAACAATATACTGTGGTAGGTCTGGGACTGAAAAATTGGAAGAAAAAATAGAGTATCCATTATAGAGGTCACCTTCCAAGTTGATCTATTACATCATAGCTCCCAGCTCCTCTACAAGACTCTCTTGAACAATTCTGCACATTTTGCAAAACTACAGAAGCATGGGAGCCTTCCTAATAGCCTCAGTCAGGCCATTCCATAATGTGGAAGCTGCCACAGAGAATGCGTAAAATCAGCTGATTTTACCTGTTTGCAGGTGGCACCTTCAGAAGGCTTTGCTCTAATGAGCGAAGCTGTCTCAGTAGAACGTAGCAGGAAAGACAGTTCTGTAGGTACTTGGGTTCAAGGCCATGAAGGGCTTTGCAGGTGTTACTTATATCCTTGAATTGAACCCAGTACCTGATCAGTAACCAATGGAGTATGGGCAGAATGGGAGTGATATGCAGATTCCACTTAGCGCCCAATAGTAGTTGGGCTGCAGTGTTCTGTACCAGCTGGAGTTTCTGAGTTGTCTTTAAAGGCTGACCCATGTAGAGTCTATTACAGTAGTCTAGCCTTGGGGTACCCATAGCAATACACTGGATGTTTCTGCCAAGGAATTGGAATGTTTTCTTCAATCCATGATGCCCCCTGATAGAAATAATTTCTCATTCCTAGAATCCATTCATTAATTTAACTTCTTAACTTCTACCAACCATGTTACAGCAACTTTTCCCCTTGTTCCATAATATTCTGCTGGACTCCTCTTCGGTTTTGCATATTTTCTGATTATTTGTTTCAGAATTTCTATTAAACTTTTCTGTCTAAACTCTCGAAGTGGCTAATATAGGAGTTAAATAAATACTAACACAGCAAAAACAATAACACCACAACAAAACAATAGGTACAAAACAAAACAATAACCCCTCTTGACACTCATTCTGCTTTTTTTCCATTTCCTCTTGTGTTTCTATTATTCTGTAAACATTTTTTCTTGTTTATATTCTATGCTATTTTCTGCTTATTGTTCTAGTGCAATGGACTTTCATACATACACAATGAGGCATATACAAGCCATTCTTCCTGAGGTGCTGTCCTGCATGGATGTAGTGTATTGCGAGAATCCACCTGCTCTTGTAACAGTTATATCCTTGTATATCTTCATTTTTGCTGTGCTGGTTTTTGTCTTGATGGAAATGCTTGACAGGGCAATTTCAGGTGGCATAGAAAAGAAGCTATTTGAGATTGCAGCTTTCAAATTAGGATTCTTTCCAAGCTTGTCAACATAGTGGGGGGAGAAGAGGACAAGGAACCAGTTTTGACCAGGCAAATGAAATCATTTTTTTAATAACAAGGGAAATGGCATTTCCCTTCTCTCAATCCTTTTTCTCCCCCTTGTTTGCCTCTAAGTTGATCTCTGAGCTTTTCCAGATATTAGTGAATATGTTGGCAGCCAGCTCAATGTCTAGACAGCCTTTGGGGTAGTTCCTTGTGTCAACAAAAGCAGAGGTTATTGCTGACTAGTGATGTCAGCAGAAGTGTCAGAACAAGGCCACAGATTTTGCTTTCCTGGACCTGAGCTCATGTGCTCTTCAACTAGTTTTCTGCAGATGTAGACCCTGTGAACGTGCACACACAAACACACACAGAGAATGTGGAGAGAGGACATTTTTCAACAAATGTGCAATAAAACATGGGCCACTTCTGTCATTAGGATGCAAAAAAAGTTAAAATCAACTGCATAATTAGCAACACTACCTAGTGCTCTGAAAGGACCAACTTATGGGTTGTGGGGGAGGGCTCTGCACTGGCTTTCTAATACATTTCAAACTACTACTATGAACCTTAAAAAATCTACACTATCTGGGCTTTGATACCTTAAACAGATGAAGGAAGTAAAATATTAAAAAGAACCAGTCCCACAAGCCCCCTGTAAGAAACATACCAACACATGAAGCACTGGTTTGAGTCATCAACTTTGATCCCCCCACAGTCCTTGCTCCTCTTCCTGGTTCACCCTCTGTCTCCAGCTGTGGAGTGCTATAAAGCATCGCATAGCCATGACCTAACCAAGACATCTGTCTATGCGGCATTTTGTACCTTTCCTTAGCCAGAGGGAGCAGAGAGACAGTACTAGGAAGGAGCAGGTAGGGAGCAAACAGGGAGGGGGAAGACTGACAGGCTTGAACCAGCACTGGATTCATTTGTATGCTTATGCTCAGTTCTGCTGTAAAGACAGGATTTGTATAGTATGGCCTATGAGAATTCTAGAGTAAGAGACTCTCTTACATCTCTCTGTGATCTTAGTAGTTAGACATAGGGCCGTGCGCTTTGGGTTTCCGATTTGGGTAAATTACCCGAATCGGACCCGATCCAGAAAGATTCTGGAAATCCCAAATCAAAGCTTTCCGAAGCTTTGATAAAGCTTTGGAAAGCTTCAGGGCTGAGTTTAAAGGGCCCCACCACTGCTTGCAAGCAGTGGCAGGGCCCTTTAAACATCATCCCACCCTCACCCCACCCATCTTGTTGGCGGCAGCTGCTGCCGCCTGAGTCTGTGGGGCATTGGGGAAGGCCAGAGCTGCCTCCTCCAGCCCTTCCTGCCCCTCAAATGACTGTGGTGTGCTGGCACCGCAGTGGCCATTTGAGGGGCAGGAAGGGTCGGAGGAGGCAGAGAAAGCCCCTCCTGCCCCTCAAATGGCCGCTGTGGCGCCGGCGCACCATGGCCAATTGAGGGGCAGGAAGGGCCGGAGGAGGCAGCTCTGGCCTTCCCCAATGCCTCGGAGGCTCAGGCGGTGGTGGCAGCACGAGGCTGCAACGGCCTGGAGCCTCCAGGCCATCATAGCCTCATGCCGCTGCCACAGCAGTGGCAGTGGCCCGCAGCACAGCTGACCCTCCCACCAGGTAAGGTAAGTGGATGGAGGGTGGAGGAGTTCTCCAGGGGGAGTGGATGGTGGAGGGGTTCCCCAGGGGTTTGGGGGTTGGAAGGGTTACCCTGGGGGGTGGGGGGTAGGGGTGAGGGAGTTTCCCCCCTCGCTTCAGTATGCTCCGAATATTTACAGAGCATACTGAAGCGAGTAAAGTACCTTAATTCCGAAGCAGCTTGCCACTTCGGAATTACGGTATTTCTGAATTTTTTTCCTGCTTCGGGTAAACCCGAAGTGGGAAACCCAAATCAACCCCCTCCTACACACTCCTAGTTAGACAGAGTTGATAGTATGCCTTATTTGTCAGATACAAACAACAAGGGCAGATAGTTAGGTAAATACTATGCCATCTCTTCAGCTCAAAAGCTTGCTTCCACTGGAAATTTTCCTGAAGTGCAAAACACCTAAATGTTTCTAACAATGTGCACAGCATTATATCACTTATTTTATATGGTTATTCTAATTCAGAATTGTATAGTGACAAAAGACTGTTCTGTGTCTTTGTAGGGAATTTAAATATTCATGGAAGTAAATAAATTCACACCGAAAAGTAGATGAACAGAATTCACATCATCATGTGCTGTTTTTATGGGACTGATGCCAATATTCTTTCTCTGTTTTTCATAAGAGGGCATCAGACAGTAATTCATGTGTGCTCAACATGGGGTTAATTTCAAGTCTTCCATCACTGCCTCACTGCTGTCTCATACAAGATTAATTGCACAACTTCAGGCAATGCCTTCTCCCATCCTAAAGTATAACTAATTACAACTTTTTCTAGTCAAAGTTTTTGCCGTAATTTACACGGTGTTGATTATAACAAGGACAGCTGTGCCCACCCATCTAAAGTTAATCACACTGAGAGTCCAAATAAACTAGACGTTAGCTGATGTCCTCCTAACCTGCCCTCATGTGGTGTTAATTAAAGTGTTTGGCTCCCCAGTCTATGCTGTGACAATAATCCATAACACTGGGTAACGTCTACTCCTTTCCCCAGTATTGTGGGACAGCTTTAAATGATTTTTACATTAAACTATGATTTTTACATTAAATTGAAAAGAAATTAATTGAAATGCTCTCAACCAATTCACCAATTGATTCAACTGGTGTCCAAATAAAGTGATATTTTGGTAATATTCAAGTAAGATCAGAGCAACTAAACAACACCAAGAAATAATTTTTCATTTGAAGAACCACATTTATTTGCACAAAGACAAGCGCATTACCATTTCACACTATATCTAGGTGAAGGCAAATGGGTTGCCTTCCCTCCCCTACAGTGAAAACATAATAGAGCAGAATTTATTTCCCAAACTTATAGTGAAATCCTAAGCAGAATTACTCCAGTCTAAGCCCATTTATAATTGTAATTTAAAACCTCACATCCACTGAGGCCCAGTAACAATGGCCATTTCCACACTACTTACCTTCACCCAGAACGCCGCGGAACGACATCGCACAAAACTCGCGCGAGAAGACACTATTTTCCACTTTTTTTTGCTACGTTCCGTGGCATTCCAGATGAAGGTAAGTAGTGTGGAAACGGCCAATATGTCCAGTAATTTTTGTAACATGGCCAATTTCTTTTCAGCGGGCAACTCCCCTCCCCTCTCATCTACCTCCTCATTGTGGTCTTAGACTGGATTAACTCTGTTTAGGATTTCATTTACAGTCTTCTTTCAATGGTGCAGATGACAGCATAGGTACTGGTGGCAGAAGATAGAAAAGTGAAACTAGAAATTGCCCTGGAGGCTCTTGAAGCAGTGAAGATACTAGCCCAGCTGAGACGTTAGCTTTGAAGGGTTGGCTCCAGTGATCCGTCAAAGAAAGACACTGACACTACCAACAAAAAAATTGATGTTTTACACAGAATTATAAATAAAAAGATTGTTCATGTTTGCAATATAAATTCTGACAGTAGGAGAGACATTGGAGAATGGCAATGGGAAATCGTGATTCCAGGGACAGAATTTACAACCTTCAGCCCCCCATGAGGTTGGTAACCCTAATTCCTGTTTTTTTCTACCCTTTTTATACACTGGGGGAGGGACAGGGGAAGTACTAACACTTTAGGTTTTCTTTCCTCCTCCCACATATGTACTCTTTTCTTGCCCTATGTCTCACTTTCCTGTTTCCTATGTTTTCTTGTCTCATTTTCCTGTTTCGCTTTATTTTGCCTTTCTTCTAGATTCTAATTGCCCCACCCCCACCTCACAATCTCCATTTGCACTCTTCTCTTTCTACCTCCAATTTGCTTCTCATTTTCCCAGTTTTTGAAAGTACTTTTCATTGCAAAGACTTTGAGATCTTTATTTTCCGTCTCCTGTCATTTGAAAGCAACTTCTGGCTTTCATTTCTGGCCCTACTTTTTTGTATTTTTATTCCACCACCCTTCTCCCCATTGGGGGGGGGGGTAGTTTATCTAAACATTTATCTCTCTTTATGAAGTTGGAAATATCTCCCTCTGATCAAAGGAAACTTTGGATCTCTCTACATATTACATTTTTATTTTGCCTTTCTTCATATAAGAAATACAGAATGGCTTACAACATTTTCTCTTCCTCCATTTTATCCTTACATAGGATTGCCAGCTCCAGGTTGGGAAATTCCTGGATCTTTTGGGGATGAAGCCTGGAGAGGGCGGGGTTAGGATATAATGCCATAGAGTCCACCTTCCAAGATGACCATTTTCTCCAAGGGAACTAATCTCTATGGCCTGAAGATCAGTTGTAATTCTGGGAGAGCCACAGCCAACCCTGGAGGCTGGCAACCTTATACTCACAGCAACACTGTTAGGTCAGTCAGGCTGAGAGAGAATGATTGGCTCAAGGGTACTCAGAGAGCTTCAAGGCTGATTGAATCTGAACCAAACTGTCCTCAAGTCTTAGTATAATACTCTAACCCAGTGGCACTCAGTGGCTCAAGAACCACATGTGACTTGGGGGTCACATCTGGCTCTTCCAATTTCAGCTTGCGGGGGCTTGATGCACACGTCTGACAGTATGCACAGAAATAAATGCATGCAATAAATACTTTAGTGGATTTAGTTTTCATGGCATTGATAAATTATTTGGTTATATTAATAGTTATAGATTAAAAATAATAAATATATTTAATATTATAGTGTGTGTGTTTTGTGGGGTAGTAAGCAAAGTGCACAACAGTCATGGGGCTTTTTTGACTGATGGTGATGGCACGTGTGGCTCTCTTTCAAGTCACAGAGTAAGTATCAGTGCCCTACCAGTGGACCACATTTTATTACTGCTTATGTCATGGGGCTGATGCCCTACTATATTCTCCTCCTCAGAATATAGTAAAAGACCTAAATCACCAAACTGTGTTTCTAAACTTAAAAGAAATTCATCCTAATTTTTGCCTTCCTCCCCTTAACCCCAGATTTTTGTTGTCTCTATCCTCCACCCCTTGCTCTTTATAATTACAGAAGCGGGAGTTGACTCTATTTTATGCAATTTTTGATGTGCCCATCACAGTGAAACGCTTCTCCAACCCATCTATTAACAGAGTTCAATTAATCTAGAAATTATTTTATTGTTACAGGTAATATTGTGTGGGATTGGACTTTACAACTGGCTAGTAAAAAACATCAGTTGGCTACCAGACAGAATTTATGAACCTTTGATGCTGCTTGCGTCGCAATTGGAACAACATGATGAGATTTGGTCTCAGTTCCTAGTATTTTTTGTAACTTTTAATGCCCTACAAGAAACTGTCATAGAATTGTTAGATCAAAAAAGGTGGCGCCAAGAATACTCTGGATACTCTGTTTTATGGTATTGGAATATTTTGAAATATCATAAAAGAATACTGGAGGTCTGGCAGCCCTAAGTCGTTATCTAAGACAGCGTTATTATAGTTGGAGAAAGGCTCTCATGAGCTTCCATGTTTAAGTTCCTTAAAACTACAACAAAAAACCTTCTGGGACGGTCTAGGGAGATAAACGGATTGAAAAAACCTTGCAAATGCCAAGCATCTGGGAGGAGAAGTCTGAGGCTTTTGGTTCATTCCTCTCAAAAGTTTCCAAGGTGGCTGCTGTTCAATTATTGTGTCAATATCTGAGTGCAACAGTGCCTCCTCAAAACATTCATTTGTTCTTACATCATTTATGTAAGAGGTGGGGGCTGTGAATCACAAAGAAATTTATGTAAACATTCTTGCTTTATAGAATATCTGCTTTTAAATTAAGGTAGAGATTAAAATGTGTTCATAGTCAGTTTGAACCTAAGCACCGATACTCAATTTTCCAACACGGTCTTATGGGATGAAGCTGGACAAGGCTAGAATTTCTTGTTCCAGGTGCAGTAGAAGTCTGGTTGTCCCTTCCTCTTACTCATCTGCTGCAGCGTAGAGCCCAGCCCAGGCAGCACTACACACAGAAAAATGCTGCACCGTGTGAATGAGAGGAGGAGATGCAGAACTTGCTGAGATCCTTGCTGGCAAAAGAGTTCTGGAAGTTACTGGAGTTCCAGTTTTAATGGGTGATGGCCTGATTGCACTGTGGAAAAGGCAATAGTGTAATAGTGTGTGGGAAAGGCAATAGTGTAGCGTGTAGTGGTTAGAGTGTCAGACTAGGATTAGAGACACCCACAATCAAACCCTCCACACTGCCATGAAGCTTGTTGGGTGACTGTGGGCCAGACATTCTCTCTCAGCCTAACCTACTTCATGAATGCCAACCTGAGTTTCTTGGATTGGAAAGGTGGGATAAAAATGTACTAACTAAATAATATTAAATAATGTATCAGCTTTGTATTGGAATTCTGTTTGTTTTCAAATTTCTCCAATATATACCTTATTGTATTGTTTATTCAATGTCCCAGCCACCGATTGTGTTGATTTACATTCTGTAATCAGCCTTGAGTCTCAGTGAGGAAGGTGGACTATAAATAATGTAACAATAACAGTAACGATAATATAATTGTGAGGAAGATGAGCCTGTATAGTGTTGTATTTTCCAGACAGCATGGTTTTAATGCTTCTTTAAAAAATATTTTTTTCAAGTTATAATAAAAACATAGTCATTATATTATAACCTACAAGTACTTAATAAAATTAAGTGGCTTGGATCCTATGGCATAGATCTCCTTGCACTTTTACTATTACTCAAGCAGATTTTCATTGTCAATGTTTTCCCATATGTACAAATGACTATGCAAGCAGAAGCAGAACCTTTTGTGGAGGGATAATGCGTGATCAAACAACACAACAGCACTAACACAAGTGATTTCATTCATGCATATGTGGTGGTATGCAAATAGAACTTTGGTAAGGTCATTATTAACAGCCCAATCTTAAACAGAGTTATACTCTTTTAAATCCTCTGAAGTCAATGGGCTTAGAAGGGTGTGATTCTGTTTAGGATGGCAATGTAAACATTCTGCAAGCACTTAACATGATCCAAACCAATCAAAATAATTAGAAAAAAAATGTATATTCAAAACATATGATACAATTAAATTGATTCATGTATATCTCTATACTATGTAAATTCTTATCAGAGGGTCCCCATATTGGATAAAAATGAACCTTTAAGAGATTACTACCACCCAGTACAAAGTTAATCAACTTTACTAACTTGTGCCATCAAACCGATGAAATTTTGTCAGTTATCCATAATAATTTTTATCATTTACCTATTTTTATTATCTGACTGTTTTTGCTAATAATGGAATCTTAATGTAATGTCACTTTTGGCTGTAATATCCTGTTATATTTTTAATAAAGACAGTAAAGTCCATCTAATATATCTTAATTTTTAAAAACAATCTTACAAAATATTTGCAAAAATAATCTACACTGGTTTTGATGTAGCCCATATTTCTGTGCTCATATTTCTGCTGGGATTTCAGTTATCTGTCAGTTTCAGAAAGAAGTGGGGGCTTCTGAGATTCTGAGATGCAATTTGGACAGAATAATATAGCATGGATGTGATACAAGTCAGCCTTACAACGTTATTCCTTTTTAAAGGCCTGGTCTGCATGCATCTGGGGATTCTTCTAATGCGTCTGGCCTTGCCTTCTAAGGCCTGATTCTTCTAATGCGTCTGGCCTTGCCTTCATTTCAGTATGCACTATCCTTGGCATGTTGCTATGTATTGTGAAGAATATTTAGCATTTAGACCAGAGTAATGACCCCTTCTTTTCCTAATGTCTTTGCCATATGTTCAAGAAGACCTTCAGGTAAAAGCATAAGACTTTAAGAAGTAGGGAGGAGTAGAAACCAGCCCAGATGCATAGCACCATCTAGGACTCAGCACTGGGAACAGCATCCTTCCTTTGGTCTGTGTCCTCCTGACTGTTTATCTGTCGGCGTTTCTCCCTGGCCCTCTCCAGGAAACACTATCTCATCACCCACCCCCCCTATTCGCTCCAGCCTGATTTCCTGAGTTTTGTTGCCAGGTTTACCCTTCATTTTCCTCCACGCCTCTCCCACACCATTGCTGTTAGGCCATGTTTGCATTTCTCTCCCTGTCAGCTTTCCTTTCCCCCGCTCTGTCCTCTCAAAGGGTAGCTGTCCTGAGCCAAAGTTAGCCTGTCAGGTAACCACATGTCCGGCCTAGAGCTAGCAGGTCAGCCAGGGCCACCCTGCAGATCTCCTTTCGGATCTGGGCTGTCAGCAGCCCTTCTAAACCTCTGAGGAGTTTGATATTTGCCGCTTTTAGTTGTAGGAGTGATTTTCTTTTCACAGCTGAATACACTCATTTCCCTTTATATCTGTCAATAACTGACAACGCCTTTGTTGCATTGGTAAGGGGGGGCAGCCATTTTTTTCTCTGGGCCTGGCTGTCTCCTTTTTTTCAGTCAGAGCTCCTGGACTTTTAACACAGGCATAAACTCAGCTGGTGAAGCATTACATGACATGGCATTTCTTTACTGGGGAAATATAACCTGTTGAATTTCTTCACATCACACAGGAATTAACAGTACTTGAGTATTTCTAGGAAAATAAAGTTGCACCCTTTCTTTGGTTTTTGATTACAGTACTTCGGGATTGCAGATTGCCAGTTCCAATTTCTTGCCTTTGAAACTAACAATTTTTTCCAGTTATGTCAGCTTAATTCCCCTTTTTACCTTAACAAACTATAATGGTTTCATTTAATTCCCTGTCAGAGTGATTTATTTATGTATTTATTTGTTTTGTACATTTTTATCCTGCCCTTCCTTCAAGGAGTTCAGGGCAGCATACATGGTTCTCTCCCACAGTCACCCTGAGAACTGGATTAGGCTGAGATGAAATCAGCACCTTGAGACAGAAGTGGCTTTGACTACTTAATTCTTTAAGTTGGATAATCACTCTGTAGCCTTCCATATTCGATATTTGCTGAAGGACTACACTGTAAGCTTTGTGAAGCAGTATAGTAACTAACTACAATAACCAGTTAAAGCAGATAGAGGATTGATCTAGACAGATCTGTGGCATTTTGAACTAGTAATAATCATATGTTGCCAGGAAATTCATGTAATTTCTTTTAAACAAAACTGACATTATTTCAAATTCTTTACTCTAGCTATCTCAACGGGCTTCCTCTGGTCAACTGTATTTTTATAAGTTAGGAATTCACTAAAGACCTGCAAGCTGAAAAGATAATATTTGGTAAGTTTGGGGAGTGGTCATTGCAAACCTCTGAAGGATACTGGGAAAAACTGGCCAAATTTAATGATTGTTCAGTACTACACATAGGGTTTCAAACTCCAGACAGTGGCTGGAGATCTCCCAGAATTACAAGTTATCTCCAGGCCATACAGGTCAGTTCCCCTGAAGAAATTCGCTGCTCTGGAGGGTGGACTCTTATGGTATTAAGCCCTGCTGAGGTCCCTCTTCTCCCCAAACTCAGCCTTCTCTAGGCTCCTCTGCCAAAATCTCCATGAATTTCCCAGCCTGGAGCTGGCAGCTCTAATAAATCCAGCAATGCTCACAAGTACAATCCAGTAACTGGAAAAGTGTTTTTATACTTTAATTAAGAATTTCAATGAAGAATGCGGCTCTCCCAGCGCGGCAGAATGCCGCTGGAGCTGGGAGCCGTCCTTTGAAGCCCCGCCCGGTGGAACGGAGACAGTCTCCCTTCCTGGGCATCCGGGGCTTTGCTGGGGGGGCGGAGCCAGGAGCCATTTGCTGGCTGCTCCGCCCTTCCCCAGCTCCAGTCTCTTAGTAATTACTACCAAAAAGACAGCACCAAGTAACAGAGACCCTGACCTGGATGGCCCAGGCTAGCCTGATCATGTCAGATCTCAGAAGCAAAGCAAGGTATATGAGACCACCAAGAAAGTCCAAGGTCACTACACAGAGGCAGACAATGGCAAACCATCTCTGTCTGTCTCTTGCCTTGAAAACCCTATAGTGTTGCCATAAATTGGCTTTAGAATAGGTTCATAAATTTGGTAGTTTCAAAATAGTTATATATTATTAAAGGTATATTCATAGACCCAGTCACAAAGATGAATTTTCCACACAGTTCTTCACTCACAGAATAATTCTCTCTTCTCACTCACACAGATACAGATTCTCTCAGGCATCCACACAGAAAACCTGATTGAACTAGACATTTCCTCTGTTGACAGTTAGGCTGTATTCATCTGCAAAGAACCGAACTAGACTGGACCGAACTAGACAGAATACCCTGTCTCTGAGATACACACAGACTGACTGAAAAACTTTCCCTCCAGTCCAGATCAGATTAAAAACTGCAGTTCACTCTGTCCCCTGGGGTACAGCTACCCCGTCCAACCACAGCACATTTCACTCACTCATGCAGCCTAGGGATCCCAGGTCCCCCGGTAGGGGATCACCTGCTTCCAACCAGAATGGGAACAAGTCTCCTGGGCGTGCTTCTGGAGCAGTGAGACAATGTCACTTCCCAGGAGTGATGTCATCATGTCGCCTTGGGAGTGCTCCCCGCTTCACAGCAGGCCCAAATCAGCCGCACTCTCGCATCTGCATAATGACATCACTTTCCGAAAGGACTCCCAGGACAGGTGGAAGACACCCAGGATGGCACAAAGATGACTGCCAAGTCCCCCTTTCCAGTGGGAGGGTAAGGGAACCTGGCAACCCTAGCCTCCCTCTTTCTTTCTATAGAGGCCTGCATTTATAATCACAGTAAACGTATATTCAAAACCCTCATTATTACACAGAAATAAAACACAGAAACTTATTTACATTACAAAACATTACCATCTTTAATCAAATTTAGCTTCATGTTAACATATTTTGTATACTTCTATAGATCTCTAGAGTTTGCTCACAGCAAACTTCTTTATTATTATTTCTTTTATCAACCATTGTAAAAAAATATATTTTATTTGGTGTTCTCAAGAAGTCGGTTCAGTGAATAATCTTATGCATTCCTATTCAAAGCAGCTAAGCAAGAGATTCTTATATAGTACATGAAAATATTACTTTTCCAGCCCTCAGATTAAAAGAGTATATTTTAACACTGGCTAATTTCAGTATATTTCTACTGGCACATCTTTGAAAAGCCATCTAGAACTTGCTATTTCTATAGAGGACAGAAAACCAGAGATTAAAAGACTTCAGTCAGCATTAGGTTATGTTTGTATAAACAGCTGGAGGAGGGGGCGGGGTGCAGGGCTGTAAATAATGGGAAACGCCAAATCCTGGGAGCTTGGACTTCTCTGGAGCAGGCTGAGTACTTGACAAAACTACAGCTCAACATTATGCAATGGGGGCTCATTATGAGGGGATAAGGAACTGAGAGGGAACTTGGAGGAGCAACTGCTCCTTCAAGGAGAATTTGGAGAAGACTCTGGGCAAAATTCACAGCACAATTCTGTTCTCGAACCTTGTGGTAAGAATTTCTGTGTTTCCCTCATTTTCATTCTTATCCTAGAGGTATTATTTGCTGAAATATGGATGTACTATACAGCAAATAATGAGGAATGTGCCTTCTGCCACAATAACAACAAAATTCGATTTATATACCGCCCTTCAGGGCAACTTAACACCCACTCAGAGCGGTTTACAAAGTATATTATTATTATCCCCACAATAATCATCCTGTGAGGTGGGTGGGGCTGAGAGAACACTGGAAGTGCTGTGACTGACCCAAGGTCACCCAGCTGGCTTCAAGCAGAGATTAGAGTCCTGCTGGTCTTAACCACTACACCAAACTGGCTTTCATGCCTTCAGTGCTGGGATCTTTCTTGATGTGCAATTATGCAGATACTTGATGAGCATCCAAAGAAATACAGGTCTGGTGCAGACATAATGCTTAGCCGTAAGTAGTGGTAACTATCATTTGTTGTCTTAACCCTAGCTAAGTTTTTACAGGACTCTGATATGTGCTAATGAATATACAGGAACTTGTATACACTATCAACAGCAAAAGCAAGCAATATAAAGCCTATTCTGATTTCTTTGATTGTAGTCTAATTCCAGGCGGGATATTTTTCCCAATCACCAAAGCTGTAGGGTGTGGCCAGATGCCATTTGCTGGGACAGGAGGAGGAGGTGAATGGAGAAAGGGAGCACGGACAAGCCAATGGGAGAAAGGTGCAGAGCCCTGTTCAAGGTGCCAAACTGTCTAGACCTACCTCTGATAGCTCAGTATAAATCATCCTTTTTAAAAAAACTCATGGCTTGGTCTTCATTTGGATCAATATGATTTATTTTGAAATTATTTTTACGTTTATACCACCTTTTCATTATATCTTAGTATCACCAAACATTCTGGAAAAATATTCATGTTTGTAGACAGAGGAATTTATTAAGATAATGCTTTTATAACACAAGATAGGAAGGAGAATTACACTAAATCAGAATGCCTAAAACGCTTAGATAACTGGTACTGTCATAACAGAAATAGTGTTGAATCCCATGCACTTGAGAAGGGGGAATTGTTGGAAATCATTCCCCCTTCTGCCAATGGAATTTTCTACTGGATCCAATCCACGGAAATATATTCCTTTCTGTATGAATTTAAAATATTTATATCCTTTTTTCATATCTATGTTCAAAGCAACGTTACAAATAAGACAGTTATAAACAAAATCGTACACCACAAATCAACCCAAGAGATAAAATACTAAGCACCTTTAATCCCCTGGAGGGTGATAAAAGGACTATGTACCTTAATTATATATAACTTTTAATGATTGGGATGGAGCTTTTGACATGACTTTTGCCAGTCTTGTTTCACAGCAATATTTCAAGACTGGGATTGCTGCTTAAATACAAAAATCTAGCTGTTAGCAATCAGACCCCCTCCTCACAATAAGAGAGCAGTTTATGGATGAAATATCATAAACACTGCTTTCTCATATATCATAATTTCAAGGCACTGCCTAGCCCAGAGCAGATGCCAGTTGGTGGGAGCCTGGAAAATTACCAGAGTGTGAGTCAGAACAGCTGATTGACTGATACCCCTCCATGCCTTGGAGAGAGATGCATAACTTAAAACAATTAGGCTCCCGAGTCCTGACTTATCCTGTCAATGATCAATCTCACTCCCTTTCACCCATCTACCCTAATCAAAGCTGGTCAGCAAACCTGGTAGCTTTTACCATCCAATGCTTAAAGGGTAATCAAACACTTTCCTACCTATAGTCTACCTCAGATAGCAACCGTCAAACCTCTCCCAACGTATTGTCCACCTCTAGAGACAGTCATTAAGCCATTGTTTTGGGGGCAAAGAGGTCAGCTTGCCCTAGGAAGCATTTCACCCTCTAACTGGGAACTCGAGCCATGTTGTTGTTCAATCTGCATATGCACCCCCTCACCCAGCTAGCACAGAGTTTCGGACTGGGTTGTCACCAGTACGCTGATGACACCCAGTTGTATCTGTTGTTGGATGGACGACCTGGCTTGGCTCCAGAAGCCCTGATTAAAGCTTTGGATGCTGTGTCTGGTTGGGTGAAGCAGAGCAGACTGAAGTTAAATCCCATGAAGACAGAGGTCCTGTACTTAGGTCATGGGACATTGGAGGGGGGGATCCAGCTTCTGGCCTTCTATGGTGCACCATCTGTGCCCGTTTTGCCGGTCAGAAGTCTTGGTATGATGCTGGACTCCTCTTTACCAATGGAGGACCAGGTCGCAGCAATTGCCCGGTCTGCTTTTTTCCATCTTTGGCAGGCCAGGCAGCTTGCTCTCTATCTCTCGACCCATGACCTGGAAACAGTGATCCATGCAATGGTCATCTCCAGATTGGATTACTGTAACTCGCTCTATGCAGGGCTTCCCTTGAGTCTGACCCGGAAATTACAGAAGGTCCAGAATGCTGCTGCCTGTGTCCTGATGGGTGTACCTTTCAGGACACATGTATCTCCAGTTCTGCAGCAGCTACACTGCCTTCCCGTGGAGTTCTGTATCAGGTTCAAGGTTTTGTTATTAATCTATAAAGCCCTAAACAACTGGGACCAGCATACCTGAGGGACTGTTTCTTCCCATATACTCACCGGAGGGTGCTGAGATCAGCTGGTAAGCACCTACTGGTGGTTCCTGGCCCCAGGGAGGCTCAATTGGCCTCAACCAAGGCCAGGGCCTTTTCAGTCCTGGCCGTGACCTGGTAGAACTCTCTGTCTGAGGACACCAGGGCCCACCAAGATCTTGTCTCCTTCAGGTGGGCCTGTAAGACAGAGATGTTCTGTCAGGCGTATGGTTGAGGCCATCAGGGTTTCCACCAAATGAGCCTCTCTCCCAGTCTCCTCTATGTCTGTAGAGGGTATTGACCATCTATCCCCCATCTATGAGCAACCATGCATGGTTAAGCCACACCTCCACCTCTGTCAGATACTATATGGCTTTTATACGGTAAGCAGGTGTTTTATTAGAAAGCCGTGTTAATTGATTGTGATTTTATCTTGTATATTTTATCTTCTGTTGTGACCCGCCCTGAGCCCGCTTGCAGGGAGGGCGTGATATAAATATAATAAATAATAAAATAATGATAATAAAATAATGTACTGTGTGTGTGTGTGTGTGTGTTGGGACTTGCCATACACTCCCAAATCCGTTTGAGATTTGTTTATTTATATATATATATATATATTTGATTTATAGCCCTCCCTCCCTGCAAGCAGGCTTAGGGCAGGTAACATCATCATCAAATATACACAAAAACAATCGACAGTGCCCAACAAACACACCTAAAACACTGTAGCTGTACCAGCAGTACAGCAGATGGACAAAAATCTGCCAGAAAAGTAGGCTGAGAAGAATAGGTAGCGGGGCCAAGGAAAAGGTGCTGTCATCGCCTCAACCATAAGCCTGGCTAAACATCTCCATTTTACAGGCCCTGTGGAACTGCACTAAGTCCTGTCGTGCCTGGATCTTGATTGGAAGAGTGTTCTACCAAGTAGGTGCCAGGGCTGAAAAAGCTTCTCCTCATGTAATGCTGGTCGTTTTGCTGTTGTCTCCATGAACTTCCCCCAACCGATTAAGGAGATCTCCTATTTGGGTAACATAGCCATGCAGATCAAAGATAGAAGCTAATCATATAAGTGATTGATGTATTTAGGGTGGTTCTGCTCTGCTGAAATGTAGCATGATTACCATCATTTGTACATGCAGTTATAATGCTGTTCTCCAGTTCTTTCTGCTGTTCTCCAGACATTGTCACACTTTTTTTAAAGTCCTGATTTGATGTAATTTTTTGGTGCTTTTTTAAAATTTAAACAAAATTTTATTAATAAAATGCATACAATAAATTACAAGATACCACAGATTAACAAGTAACAATTGGTAACTAAAACACAACCAATAACCAAATAACAATACTATATACAATGTAAAGTAACATAAGGCTTAGATTCTAATAACTACATTATAGCAATTCAAAAACAGATTTGTGAAACTTTGATACCGCTTTTATGTGGAATAGAAGTGCAGTCTCTGAAGTGTGTGGATGATCTTTGTGTGACCAGTTTACTGTGTTTCTAGGATGATTTGTGTTTAGGTGGGTTGGAAAATAGTTCAGCCTCCACACTGCTTGCTATGTTACTATCTTTATAACATTTTTTGAACTGCTGCCATCTCTGCTATTAAATGATACGAGGGTGACTTGCAAGGGTTTGCAGGGAACATCTCATTCCTCCTTCCCCAATATTACTTCTTTCCCTGAAAGTCTCCAAGGTATCTCCTGCTTTTCTGCTTCTTTCTCTCCTACCCACCCAGGCTGAGAATGTGTAATGGGCCCAAGGTCACCGAGTGGGCTTCCATAACAGAGCAGTGATTTGACCTTGGGGCTTCCAGATCCCAGCCTGAAACTCTAACCACAATACCACACTGGCCTTCATGGGGTTGCTGGAGTGAAACAGCAACAAGAGCCAGTCCTGGGTGAGTCATAGGCTTGTCAGTCCCCTGGTGGGGGTGGGGGATCCCCTGTCCCCAGATTCTGCCCCCCCTCATCTGGTGGGTGGGGGAAGAACAGTGTGGGAATATAGTAGGTGTGTGAAGCTCACTCCAAAGTGCTCTGGAGTGCCCCTGTGCACTGCCACATTTTGCCAGGAATGATGCCATTCCTGGGGTGACACAGAAGTAATGGGTCATGCCAATGGCCCTCAATTTAGTGTTTGGGGCTGATTTTCACACAATTGGGCACCAGCATGACCCATTACTTCTTCATTGCAGCAGGAATGACGTCATTCCTGATGCAACACACGGTGCTCTGGAAACACACACATGCTTCGTGCATATGAGCCCTCCCATTGCCCAGTTTGCGCCCCCCCCCCCCTCAGAGATCTGGCAACCCTAGTGAGTCATGCAAGTCACTCAGGGGTTGCTGTCAGACATGGCCCTGGTAAGTCCTCCTTTAAACACCAAAACTGCCCTGGAAAGCTCCTTCCCCCTGCCCCTGCCTTTTACTGACAAAAACCAAGGCTTGAAGGCTGGCATTATTGCTGTGGTTGGCATTTGCTTCTTAAAGGTATAGTTTTTGCTTTTAGTATTTTGGGTTTTTTTAACCCCGCCCCCAAGGTGTTTTTTTTTTAATTAAGATTTTCCTGCAAGCCTGTGGCTTTTTTCAGTATTGTAGGCAGATCTGTCTTGTCCATCCATGACTCCAATTTCTGGATTCACAGATTTGGCCATGTTCAGAATTATATATTTTGATTCCTTTACGATTACGGTGAGGCAGGCACTAGGTGAGATGAGTCCAGAATCACAAGAAGGGTTTGGATCTCCTTGACATTTGGGGATAAGAGAAACTTAAGCAGCTCCTCAGGAGCAATCATCATAATATGGACTTCTTTTAGGG
The DNA here is from genome assembly GCF_028583425.1 of Eublepharis macularius. Taxonomy (NCBI): domain Eukaryota; kingdom Metazoa; phylum Chordata; class Lepidosauria; order Squamata; family Eublepharidae; genus Eublepharis; species Eublepharis macularius. The sequence continues at coordinate 80,877,053 of NC_072793.1, forward strand.
TTGCTAACCTCCAGGTAGTAGCAGGAGAACTCCTGGAATTACAACTGATCTCCAGGCCACAGAGATCAGTTCCCCTGGAGAAAATGGCTGCTTTTGAGGGTGGAATTGATGGCATTATACCCTGCTGAGGTCCGTCCCTTCCCCTAATCCTGCCCTCTCTGGGCTTCATTCTCAAAAACTCCAGGAATTTCCCAACCTGGAGCTGGCAACCCTAACTTTTTTCAATATATATCTGAGAATATGTTTGGCTGGGGTCATAGGTAGGGTTGCCAGCCTCCAGATGGTGCCTGGAGATTTCCTGGAATTACAACTGATCTCCAGAGATCAGTTCCCCTGGAGAAAATGACCACCTTGGAAGGTGGACTCTATGGCAATATACTCCACTGAGGGCCCTCCCCTCCCCAAACTCCACCGTCTCCAGGTTCCATTTCCAAAATCTCCACGAATTTCTCAACCTGGACCTGGCAACCTTAGTCATACGAGAACTGCTGTGGAGTGCCACACCAAGACAAAAGTGCTAAGTTTGGTGTAAAGCAACTGCAAACAAGTTATAGAAGTGCTGAGTTGAAGCTGAAGTTGTTGAAATTGTAGAAGCACTACGGAATCTATGACTACAAAAAGTTCACTTGCCGAGGAGAAAAAGCACATAGTAGAGTAGGAAAAATATAAAAGGTGAATGATTTCACTAGTGGGCTATTCACCAGCTTGTGGATCCTCTTTTCTAATTCCAGCTGCAACTAATGACAGAACAGCAATAATATGATTACAGACCATAGCTACAGTGTAGAACCACTCTTAAGAGTGCAATCCCTTACTGAGCGACAACTTTCTAGTTCCATTGAAGTCAATGTTCTTAGAAGGGTGCAAGTGCTTAGAGAATAAACTATGAAATCACCACTTCAAATTTTAATTCATCCACAAATTAACTGACGGCTTTAAAGGCCGCCAAGTAGGCTTGTCAAATGACGCCTCCCCCCCCCCGAAAAACACTCCCCCAATTGTTCCTCTTTGTGTACTAGTACATCCCATGGCGGTCAGGTGAGTGGACCAGCTGGCCACTTCCCCAGCTTACACGAGGCCAGGCAAGCAGGCTGGAAGCAGGGGATGAGGTAGCACAGGAAGGCTTGCTGGCACTGCTGCCAGCTCCTGGAGACCAGTGGCCAGCTGCTCCTCCTCCACGCACAAAAATACCGGACATTTATATGTCTGGTATTTTAACTGCTCCCCACCCCCAACAGTCTGATAAAAAACCAGGCTGTCTGGGGGGAAACCAGACACCTGGTAACCCTATTGCCAAGACAGAATTCTCAATACCTCATCTGCAATATAGGATAATGGTACCTTCTTTAAAGGGTTGCAGTAAACATTACTGACACAATGCATTGGAAGTATTTAGAAAAACATAATATGAACTGCTACTATAAAGGATGATTCAACAAGTAAAAAAACTCTTTCTGCTATCTTTAGGGGGAAAATGTCTGAATGATACCTGGCATATGTATTTGTAATTTGTAAATAGATCAAGATGGGTAGCCATGTTAGTTTGTCTATAGCAGTAGAAAAGAGCAAGAGTCCAGTAGCACCTATAAAACTAACAAAATTTGTGGTAGGGTATGAGCTTTTGTGAACCACAGCTCACTTCTTCAGATACTATCTGGCTCATGAAAGCTCATACCCTACCACAAATTTTGTTAGTCTTACAGGTGCTACTGGATTCTTGCTCTTTTTTTACTGTAATTTATAATTCAGACATGTTGAGGAGAAATCACTTATTGATTCCAGTCATGAGAAAGTCACTTGTAAGTCCCAATGAAATTATCTGGATTAATTTTCTCCAGATCAAGGCCCTATAAATCATGCAGAACCTTGCCTATCCATAATTCTTGGTTCCATACTTTGCTATAAAATCCAGCATGATGTTCCCCATCTAAGTGGAAACCAAGCTGCAATTTCTGTATGATTCAAATTACATAGCCCAGGCCAATTTGGAATGTATTGCTTTAGTATTAATAACTATCAAGTGTTCACTGATATTTTTATTCTAAATTTTAATCAGACACTTCCTTAGAAATTATTTAAGCACACAACAACAAATTTAGGATTTAGTTTAGTAATTTGGCTAGAAACACACTCTTAAGGACACTATGTTCTTTTCTGCTCCATCCACAACCCTGAGCCTTAATCATTCACTGTTCTGGTTGTTGAACCATTTCCTGGATTATGCTTTTTTCTTTCCTCATATGTATACATCTAAGTGAAAACAGAGTTATGGCTTCTTAAGCTTCTGGTGAATTCCTTAAACTCGCATAGCTCCTTGTAAGTAATTTGAATGTGGAATAATGACTTTAGGATTTTACCTGGTAATAAAAAAAACTTCCTCCCAATCCACCCCCCCCCCACACACACACTCTGTAGGACACTGCATTGCCTCTTAGTGCTCTGTTCACATCTCCTGAGACTAGAACCCTCAGCTATTCTGGTAACTGACTGCCAGACTGTGCTTAATGATGCTTGTTCCTTCCTGCAGCAATGCTACTTTTATGCTGAAATCAAGGAAACCTTCAAAATGGGATAGACAAGCAAGCTGAAGTAAATAGAAAAGGCAGCAGAGGGACAGTAGGGTAGGTTTCTCTGAAGACACACAATTCTGGCACGACAACAAACACATCTTCACTTGAAATTCTGGAAGATACCTGCAGCCACCCAAACACAACTGAACCCTAAATTAATATATACAGTCATGAATAAATAGAAATTAACTTGGCAAACTTTGCCTGATAACAGTAACATGGTGGTGGGGGGTGGGGGTGGGGGTGGGGTGGATTGCAAGGGAGAATTATGTGGATGTGTGTGCCTGGTTAAGCTGTACTTACCCTTGGCTTTTGAGCTGGGTAAGGAAAAATAGGAGGGGAGAAGGTTACAGGTGTGGCAGGAAATCACTCCCTGCTAAGCAGCAATTTCTACCTACAAATGCTCCTCCACCCCAGCCCCCTCACAAACATTATGAGGAAAACATGATGCTGGGAACCCTTCATTTGCTTTGAGATATGTAGTTCTGCCTTCCAGAATCCTGTACTTAAAACTCTCATATTCAACAACCTGGTGAATAGTATAGTCTAATAGAATGCATTTGCAAAATTGCATGTTTTATTTTGTGATGTGTTTGAATAACCTTGTCATCTTTGGTGGAATGGAAATCTGATCATTATGTGATACTCTGTATTTGGTTTCATGTTTCCCATTTCTGTTTTCAAATAGTCTCTCTCTAGAGTTCTTGTTTTCCGCATATCAGTCACCATGGGGTAGATGAAACCACTGATACAAAAAACCTTAAACCACAGATCGCAGTTGGATACACATTGCTTTCTGCTGGGGTCACTTTTACAAACATATATGCTAAGTATGTGTATGATGTCTCTAACAGCTGTTTCTCTGGACCTTGAACCAGAAAAGTCTTTTGCTCCATGAAGAAATTTTGAGGGTGACTTTTGGTATTGCTTTGACTTCACATAAGAATTTTGTAACGGAAACAGCTCTCTGTCTTTAAACTAGGCTCTGATGCACAGAACCCCATAGAATACCATATATAGTAAATATACATATGCAAATGTTTTATGTAATGTAGCTTGCACAGAGAGTTGCCCCTCCCACCTCCAGCTGACAAGCCCTGCGTCACCACATACCATGCCATTGTTATCGCTGGCCTTGCTGACACATTGTGACCATCAACAAATGTAATACTCTGCCCAGTCCTGGATTCCAGCCAGGACTCTTGGCTCTAGGATCCCCCTGTCCTTATGAACGCCTTCCTGTATCAGCTGGTTTACCACCCCCATCAAAACTCTCCCGAAGGACGTCATCATGTCGAGCCTTCATGACTTTATGTGCAGCGTAAACTGCATATGAGTGAGCAGGCAAGTACAGGGAAGTACAGACATGCTTATTGCCTCAGACAGGTTGGTAAAAGTGCCAAAGTGAAGGAGGAAGGGAGACAAACCAAGCACACTACTCTCCTTCCCCAGCCCAGCTAAAATGAAAACTACTCCTTTGCCTGCCATGACACCCATAATAAAGGGGTCTCCGAGCTGTTATCAGGCCATGACAGTTTCCGCCATCACATTCCTCCTGCCCATCAGGAAGGCTAAATAAGGAACGTAGTTCAGGCGGCTGCAGGAAAAGGGGAAATGCAGGACATCCGGCTCAGCTGCCAAATTTTCCTTTCCCATGAACCACTGCTGACCTCCACCAGCAAAACCTTGGACATCAAGCTTGGCATCATATCTAATCATCTTCACTTAACTCTTTGGAAACTACCTTGTTAGGGCACAGACCTGCTGTTACAAAGCCTACATTAACTCATGTAAGCAACAGGGTACCATGACTCTTGGTGTTGCCTTAGCTTTGGAAAGAGGAACACTGAACAGAGTTCGGTTAAACAATGTATCTTCCACTCAATGAACAAATGTCTCAGAGCTAAACCACACAAGACGAATTACACAAGGACGTACAAGTGAAGGGAGACGCAATGTTAGCTGGGAAACATAGTTTGAATTTCATCTTTCTCTACAGAGCCAGCTAGATTGCTCCTCAGAGGGTTTGTTAATTTTACCTCTCTACAGAGCTGGCAAAGATCACTCCTCAGAGGGTTTGTTAATTTCCTTCTGGAAGGCTCCGTCAATTATTACTCCCCACATCCCTATAACAGGATTAATATTCAGAATTTTCTTTTGAAGCAGGAAACTTATTGGATCCATAAATTAGGAACAAGTATGCCAAATGGGCTTAATCTGTGTGTTGACTTCTCACCATATATATGAATTAATAACAATATTTGGACTATGTACATGTAATATTATGGAAAATATGGGTATGATGGTAACACACGATTGTAAAAGTAGCATTATTATATGACTATACCTTTAAACACAACATAGAGGTTTTCCATTAGGACAGCTGTACCTTCAAAAATCAGCTAGTGACCATTCAACCTAAGAACCTTTGGCTGGTGCAGAAGGGAACAGACCATTTATTTTTTGAGGAATATTCCTATGGAGAGCTAATTACTGGGCTTTGGGTAAGCTTTAGATCAATAAGATAGGTGGTTGTAAGGGATTTTTAAACATGGATTTTGAATATATAGTGTTGTGTTAATAATATCAATTGCATTTATAGTTCAAAAAGATATTCTCATAAGATAAGTGACCTGAGGAAGCTCATGAAAACGAGCACATACCGATGACCTGTTTGTTGCTGGGGAGTTGGAAGTTCTCATCAAGGGGAATTGGAAGAAAAACAGACACCAGTTAGAGATTCCAGCTACCTCTGTATTTGTATGTGGTAAGTTGTATTATTTGGCTGAGAAATTGTGTACTAATGTAAATGCAAACATAATTGTATACATAATTATATGTTGAAATAATATAAATATTTTGAAATTCAGCTTAGTGCACTGATATTTGGGTATTATACTAGCTTTAAACACCATGGTCCTTTTGTTGATTTATACAGCGCTGTAACTAAGAGCATTATAATTACACATCAACTGCTAATTTTTAAAACAGACTTTAAAAGGCCTCAAGTGGTGGGCGGGGTGAGAGCTGAGGAAGGAAAATCGTGCTGATATCGACTGGCAAAAACATGCATTTTCCCTTCCATACAACATACAAAATGCTTTGATTGTGATATTTTATTTATTTATTTATGTCATTTATCAACTGCCTTTCTCACTGAGACTCAAGGAAGATTACTCTACTTGAGTCATCTAACATGTGAAGAACACATGTTGGGAGATGCAATGTTAGCTGGGAAGTTTAAAAAGACAGAGCCAGTAGCAGGGCAAAGGCTTTGCTGTACACTGGAGCTGTGTGAAAGAGCTGTGAAATGTCAGAAGGAAAACTTCAGCCCATTATAACCTCTCCAGGTCCAAGCCCAGCTCTGGAAGGCAGCTCCAGCCCATTTCCATTCCTCGCTGCCCTCTGGTTGCAATCCCACACAGTTTTAGACTGGAGAGAGATGATATTAACAGAGCCTTGACGGAGTCAAAGATGAAATTAACAAACTATCTGAGGAGTGATCGCTGCTGGCTCTGTCTTTTTAAACTGCTCTTCCCGGCTAGCATTGTGTCTCCCTACACTTGATGAACATGTGCCAAGGCATCTCATGTAGTCAGAGTCGTAGTGTGAGATTAGTACAGTCAATATCAAGGACATTTAAATAAACAATGCCATAGGGTAAAAAAATGAAAGTTTACAAAGACATAACATTAGCAAAAATCCAATACAGAGTTGAAGAAATGTTAAAAAAGAGAATAAGAAATTCTAGGACTGAAATTAGACAACACAGAACTACCCAGTAGGATCATACTTAAGCAACTGGTAGTATATAGGAACACATAATGACTGATAGGACATAAGGCAACATAGTGGTGAAGTCTATGGCCCCTAACTCATTAGTGAAGCATCCCTTTGAGACCACCTCCCCACAATACAATCCTCCTATCTGAGTAAAAAAGGCCCCTTTGAATAATTCAATTTTGCATTGTTTGTGGAAAGCCAGGAGAGTGGGGACTCTCCTGACCTCCTTAGGCAGGCTGTTCCATAGGGCCGGGCCACCACAAAGAATGCACGTGTACAGGCAGCTGTTGATTTTGCCCATGTGCAGGGTGGCACCTGCAGGAGACCCTGTTCAAATGAGCGAAACTGCTGTGGAGGAACATAGGGAGAGAGGTAGGTATGCTGGACCAAGCCACTCGTATATGATAGCCAATACTTTGAACTGAGCACGGAAACTGATAGATAGCCAATGGAGTGACTGCTGGATGAGAGTGATATTCATGCTTCTGAGCCACCATGTTTTGCAACAAGTAGAGTTTCCTAGTTAATTTAGGTATGAGACCTGTGTATGGTGCATTACAATAGTCAAGTCCTGATGTTAACATAGCATGGATCCAGGTGGCCAGATCAAGGTAGGAAGTCATCTTCCAGGGTAGAGTGAGGTTGTAGAAATAGTTTTTTGTAGTTGCCTTAACTTGCTGGATCCAGTATAACCCCTAGTCTCTTAATTGAGTCTTCAAGGGTCAGACGAATTCCATTGAAAGTGGGGAGTACAATGTCCTTCAAGATTTCTGCCTTCCCAATGAGTATCACTTCTGTCTTGTCTGGGTTCAATTTCAATTTTTTTTGTTTTCAACCATTTGACCACAGCTGTCAGGCAGTGACCCAAGATTTCTACTGCATCCTGTGGGGACTTGGATACTGAGATATAGAGTTGGGTGTCATCTGCATATTAATGACATCCCACTCCAGAGCAGCGAATTAGTTCTCCTAAAGGCTTTACATAGAGGTTGAATAACACGAGAGGTAAGATTGTGTCTTGTGAAACCCTGCAAGATAATTCCCATTCTGGAGATAGCTGAGGCATGGTCTTTGTCTATATTCAGGTAGAGATCATCCAATAAAGCTCTATCCCATGACCTAGTCTGAATCCAGACTGAGAAGGATCCAGAGCACTAGAGTTATCCAAGAAGATTGTACCTAAACATGTTTGGGATAGATCATAGCAAAGTAGTGGAAGGATCAAAGGAATCACTGATCAGATGGGAAAGCTTATGAAAAGGCACAACTTACAAACAGTATTCAGACCCATCAGAAAAATACAACAGATGCTATGATAAGCAAAAGACAGTAGAGACCCCCTCACCTCTGTAGGAGTATACCGCATACCTGGCAGCTGTGGACAAGTTTACATCGGGACCACACAGCGTAGCATCCAGACAAGAATAAAAGAACATGAAAGACACTGCAGACTTGGCCATCCGGAAAAATCAGCAGTGGCTGAACATAGCCTAACTCAAACAGGACACAGTATCCTATTCCAGGACACTAAAATACTGGGCAACACTTCCAACTACTTCGTCAGATTGCACAGGGAAGCCATTGAAATTCATAAGCATAAGCACAATTTAAACACACTGTGACACTGAGAGATCTCTGTCTTTTGGTGCTACACCTCTGAAGATGCCAGTCACAGCTGCTGGCGAAACGTCAGGAACTACAATGCCAAGTCCACGGCTATACAGCCCGGAAAATCCACAACAACCAGTATTAAAATTCTTTAGACTCATGGAACTACTTCAGTTTGAGGGATTTGAAGATAACTCTTGGAAAGTGTGAGGGACAGATTCATAAACAATCTTGTTTAATACATCATGCACTCTGGGAAGTGTGGTACAGCTTTGCATTTTTTCCTTGTCTTTGAAGTGGCTGGTGATGAATGATTGATAACTTTGTAATTTGAAGAATTTTGTGCATTTTATGGGGCATTTATGAACTCAATTGTAACAGTTAATTCACTGCTTGCAAACTTCCTTTGTTTTTTCCCTCACCTCTTACTCTGGCTCATTGAGTAGCTGGGTCTGAGCTGAGTGGTTTTATGTGTTTTGGGGTGAAATGAGTATTGTAAAAAACAACAACTAACAAGAATAAGTGAGAATACACACAGTGAACTTACATGCTTCTCAAAAGGGTCTCAGGCAGTCTGCTGTTATTATGAGAAAGGCTGTGCCATGCACAGTTGTTGACTGCCATCTTCCCAACTTAGCATATCCATTCAACCTTACTATGTGCCGTTAATGATGAGATTACTTTAGAGAGGCAATAATACTTTATACTTTAAACATCATTAAAATGCAACCCATGGGACTAATCTAACCTTCCCAATTAACAGCTTGAAATAAGAAACAAAGGGTCTAAGACAGTCAGTGGCAATAAAGATCCAGGGATTAATTTAACTAGTCACTGGATAGCAGAGCAGCTGCAGAAATATTTCTATGCCCACAAAGGAGAAACTATGACCACACTGCAAGCTGTTGGAATGCCTAGCACCAAGTCACAAGAGACAGGGAGTAAGGCGTATCTTTTTAACACATTATATGAAGCATCTTCATTACAGCAGGTGCTACATACAGCACAGGGGACCTATCTGGGCATAGTAAGACAATAATACATTCTGCACGCCTTCTGTAGTTATGTCAGCATTCTCCTCCATGTCTGCAGCAAGGATTTGTCTGTCTTTCCCAGCTACATTCCTGGAGGTTGTGGGTTTGAGTCTTCCGTGGCCTTGTGCCAAAACGATGCCTTTAGCAATCTCACTGTAAATGGAGACTTACAATACCACGCTAAGCAAAGTAACATCCTTCTAATTCCACCGAAGTCAATGGGCTTAGAATGGTGTAACTCTGCTTAGGATGGCACTGTTAGCTAGGCAAATAAAACCCAATGTGAACTAGACTCCTCTCTCAATCAGTCTGGGTCAAAGAAACGGGTATGCCTCTAACCAAGCAGCTTGATGGCCAGGAATGGAACTGACTCTAGCTGAATCCTAATGATCGTTACAGATCAAATTGGTTTCCCATAGTTTCTTCTACATGTCAATAATTGACAATGTATTGTATACATTAAGCATAGAATGGGTTCTTCAGGCAAAACCAAATATAATACAGCAAGCCATATCTAAGTCTGTTCCCCCTTTAAATAGGGGCAGTTCAAGACCATCATGTTTAAGATTTCTTTTAATGATATATATATCATGATCAATTTGAGGTGCAGTTGTAGAAGAAGAATATTTTAGTTCCAGGTACACACATGTATTCTTAATTTTTGCAATTATAGTTCCCAAAATAATAAATGATTGCAATAGAAATGATCATCACTTTCTTTTCCTTAAAACTCAATCAGTTCAAAGTAACACATAGACCTATTAATCAGACAAGTGCCAAACGACTACCGATGCCTCTTTGATTATGGGTTCTCAAAAAGAAAAATCATTCTACACTTAAGAGACATATGCTTTTGCTTTTAAAACAGCTTTTGCCTCGAGTCTGATCCTTTAGAATAACCTAAATTAATATTTCAGTTATGTCATTTTCCTCACAGCTTCTACTGGTACGGAAATAAACAGGTCCAATGGAATATTTTGGTTGTGTGACTGTTCACCACGTGATTTTTTAAGTCACTGTCCCTCGCTCAGTTTTAACAACTGTTTAATTGTGGCAGGTGGAGAAAAGCTTATACATCAATGCTGCGTATGCTAATAAGTAACTGCAGTGAAGCTTGATCCCCAAAGCACTCATAAACTGATGAGGACCAAGAATTATGTTCGGGTGTCTAAAATGGTTGTGTGCAGGAGACCTGATCCACTAATCCTACACATAGTTACCATGAATGCAGTTCCTGCCATCAAGTAAATGGGTTTATATGAATAAAGCATCAGTCACTCATTTGTTTGTTTGGCCATCCTAGTCTGGAGAGATGCAAGCAGAACTGAAAGCTATGCACCCAATCTTGCCTAGAGCACACATTTACAGTGCAATCCTAAGAAAAGTCTTGCAATGCGCGTAGACTGGAGTAACTCTTCTTAGGATTGCACTATTAGTGTACAAGGTGCCCATGGGGTTACATGCGGTTCTGCATATGCTATTCATTAGTTGGCATATTTGTATTCTGTCTTTCCATTCAGACTGGTGGCTAACAGTCATACAATTAAAATACATAGGATTAAATTAATACAATACTAATATTTAAAGTCCAGTTCTTACTATATACATATGATCGGCTTATTCCCTAAGAACCACAACCACAACCACAACCACAACTACTACTACTACTACTACTGCATTACTTGATGCATGCAGCATAGGTGCTCTTCATGGAGAACTGTCCCTGCATACTTTTGGCTTACTGGCTCTGGATACAGACCCAGAATGACTGTCATTTAGCCCCATTCCATCCAACTAACTCTCAGTCTGCTCCTGCAGCTTGCCTGCTCAAATCCTTGCCAGCTGTTACCTCAGAAGACAGGCAGGTATTACTGGAAACTCTTCACATTCTTTTAATGGCCTTTATGAAGGAAGCTTCACATGGTGAATGGCACAGTTCTCTGTGTATCAGTCCCAAAAAAGGACTTATGCATTGCCTGTTGGTCTTTCCACCCCAGTAGAAGTGGCTTGGTGTGCATCAGCCTTTGCAAGACCACATCTAGATTCATTTGTCCAGCATCAAAAAGTCCAGTGCAACATGCTTTATACACAGCATCATGATGCATTAAAAGCACGGTTGCCAGATAGTAGCATACCAGACTTGCAGTGCCCAGTACTGAATGCTATTGTCTTCAATTGTTGCTTACTTCATACCCTGCTGTTATATCATTTTTAAGTGCAGTAAACAATATACCACAACAATGATGAATCATGGAGCTTGGATGATAGAAAATGGCCTACTGAGGCAAAAATGGGTTTTACCACATGCAAAGCTTCCTGCACTATGATTTTTCCAGTGGTCTTTCTGGTTCTCCCATCTGAATTCAAGCAAATCATGCTTCTCCCCAGAAACATTTTCTCCACCTCAGCAAATGTAGCTTACAGATATATTGTATGATTTGTTTCCCATACAGAACATCTCTCCAACCCCCTCTGGCATCTCCCAGGCACTTTATTTAATCTGACTGAGCTGGGTTAACCAACATGTTTTGCTGTTATATGCAACCACTGAAACCACAATATGCGTCTTAGATCAGAAACACTATTCCAACTTGCAGGTGTGACAGTTGTTACTTCGACCTACACATATGCTTTCCTTGTACTGAGCTATGGTTTAGAATCCCAGTTTGTGGAGAGTATATAAATTCTGGTTCACCTGGGTGCCCGGCTGCACTTGAACGTCACAGGGAATCAGGAACCCTCCATCATGCTTCATGCAGGAAGGGAAGGGAGACATGCACATGGCAACCAGCAAAATCTGGGTTTAAGAGGATCCTGTTGTTGTGACGTCTGAATGCAGTCCAACAGGCAACAGTGTTTGTTCAGAGCTTAAAATCTTCAAAGATTTGCATAACCAGTGACTGATTAAGAAATCATTATTAATAAATTTGTGGTCTTCCTTTTATCTTTTCACCTCTTCATACCCACTGTGTTCTTCTACTACATGGACAAAAACATCTCTTTGTTTTCAAACAGGAAAGGAAGCATCTACGGGTTTCCTTCATACATAATGCCATACCTGTGACTGTCATACAATTGCCCTTGCCTTTAATGAGGCATGCTCAACAGCCACTTACAAGCAACAGGCAGGCACCAGCGTATTTTGCTTTTTAAAAACCCACACAGTGACATGACAGAGAACAAAGGCAGGATGGATCAATACATGGTTGCCCCAGATGGCAGCATGGATTTCCTGAGGAACCAGCACAGGTTTGTCTCCTGTGGAAAATCCTTGTTGCTCTTACTCAGAGACTGCACAAAGTCCCCTTTCCTGCCACAGCTAAGGGAGTAGCGAAAGGAAAAGATTAGTCACCAAAGGGCGCCCTCTGGTGGTGATATGAAGCTCAGTTGGTCAAAGCCGGTTGAGAAAGTTGACAAAAATCATTCGCAAAATTCAATAGTGCTCTTGTAGCTTTTTAAAGACTCATACAATTTCTTACCAGTGAAAGTTTTCCTGAACTAGAGCTCACATCTTCAGTTGCCGTGAGATACATCTAAGAAAGCAGGCCCTAGTCGGCGAACGCTTGTAATGGAATAAAATTGTGCATTTGTGTTAGTCAGTAAAACATGCCCCAAGACTCCAGCTGATTTTTGCGGCCACAAACTCACTCTGCTACTCCTCGAATTATTTTGGGGCTTTGAAAAAGGTGCACTCGCTGAACAGAGGGAGGGGTAGGTTGGCAGGTGCTATGCCAAGGACTGCTGAAGGACCGAACTAACCAAGAGAATTAAGATGCGGGAAGCGGGAAGGGGCAGAGGGAAACGACGACGGGGTTTGACAAGGCGTAGTGGACAGCGGCAAAGAGAAGGAACGGCACGGGGAGAAGATGCGCGGCGAGCGCTGAGGGGAGAAGAAAGAGCGGGGAAGAGGCGGCGCTTGCCAACCTGCCCCGGGCGAAGTTGCGCGGCTGAGGCATCGGGGCGAGAGAAGCCGGGGTGCCATCGGCGCCTCCAGCAAAATGGGGTGCCACCCAGCCCCGGTTCTGCCTCGTCCGCGCCCAGCGGAGGGGTCCCTCGCTCCCGCCCCAGCAGGTCCCAGCGTGCGCGGCGCAAAGGTGCGCGCGTCGACGGCGCTTCTCCCTCACCTGCCTCGGAGGCGACCGCGATCCAGAGCCAGAGGGACAACGTGCACACTCTCTTCATTGCCAGCGCCAGGGCGAGGGTCGGTGGGGACGGAGCGGCAGCCGGCGAGACCGCGTTGTCCGGCCGGCGGGCTGCGGAGGCTGCGGCGAGTCGTGGCGAGCAGCCCGGGCCGGCGCAAAGCTTCGCCCTTCGCGTGGCGCAAGGCTGCCTCCCTGCCCCTCAGGCAGAGCGGACGCGCTGGGGGGCGGGCGGCGCAGCCCCGTTTCCCTTTCCTTTTCCTCCCTCTGCTCGCGCTGCCGCCGCCGCCCGCCGGCGAGTCCCGCTTGGGCCAAGTTTGCCTGGGCGCAGGAGCTCGGCCGGCGGGTTTGCTGGAGGAGCCGAGCCGGAGTGAGGGAGAGCGCGGAGGGGGAGGGGAGGCCGCGCGGCGAGGGGGACGAGGCGGCCGCGGGGGTGCCCGAGAGGGAGCTGAGGGGGCAAGTGAGGCGGAGAGGGCAGCTGGGCGAGGGACGTGGGGTGGGGCTGGGGGGAGCCCCGGTGAGCCCGGGGGGAGGTGGTCTGGGCGAGGGGGGCAAACTGGGAAGAGTTTCAAGAATAGGATGGAGAGGAGAAGACGTGACTCGAGGATAGGTGGGAGGGGCAGACAGGTAAAAATATTCCACGCGTTTTTTAAAAAAATACAATTTGCTTGCTTGTTGAGGTCGGGGTTGTCACTGTCCCATCTACACTGCCTCCCCACCCTTTAAAAAGCTGGCTTCCTGCACCCTTAGGCAACATGCAGAAATTCAGCAGGTGAGGGTTTTCCTGATATGGGAAAGCTTTGTATGCTGAATTTCTTCCTGCTATGCTGCTGTTAAAGATACAGAAAAAGCAGAAGCAGTAAGTAATCCTAGGGTTCCTTGGCTTCCTTGGTTATGTATTTGGTTCTCTCCTTTAACTAAGTATTCAACTGCCCAGGTGTTCCCCATGCTTTTGGGGCTGTACTTTTGGGTACAAAATAGCTGGTACATGACCCCAGGTTTGGGGTGAATTGCCTTACTTGTGTGCACTTTGTTATTCCATGGTCTATTGCGTGGATGGGTAAGATTACACTCTTGCAGGGATTTAATACAGCCAAATAAGATCTCAAAGTAGTTTGTACAGATGAAATATAAGCAGCAGTGAAGATGGAAACCACAGATATATAAGAGATCAAGACACAGACCTTGGTTGGTAGACCTTGGTTCAGTTCTGTGGTTAGCTTTGAAGTTCATGGAGTTGGCCTTCCTTGTGCAAATCATAATCTCTCAGCCTGATCTACCTCACAGTGTTGCTGTGACTATATAACTGTGTGTATGTGTGTGTGTGTGTGTGTGTGTGTGTGTGTGTGTGTGTGTGTGTGTGCACAACCACAAACAGTTTAGAGGAAAGGCAAGCATAATGTTCATTTAATTACTCCATTCATTGTCCATCTTAAACATAAGCATAGTTTATTGATTACACAGGCTGGTATGCACATATTCTTGGAGCTGAGGAGGGTCACTTTGACAGGCACATGTAGTAAGTATACAGTATACTTGGCATGCACACACAGCCAGTTTAAGACATGCACAAGTAGAAATGGCCACAAATCTATGGGTGCTAAACAACATGCCCATATCCAAAAGATTGTACACCATCATAATTACGTATTTTAAAAGCCCATATTTGAGTACAGACACCAGCAACCATATACGATCTCTCACATGCTGTATAAGGCATTTTAAACACATGGGAGTCATGGAGAGATCTCTCCATCTGCAGAAATCAGTATGTCAGGGACCTGGCCTGCTATTTCCTGCTCTAGCAGTATGTTGTTTTGTTTCTCTCCTTTTCCTCCTCCCCATCCCTCACAGACAGCTCACATTAATAAGTCCATAACTAATCTTTCAAAGCACAGCTATGACAAAGACAGCAGGGGTGTGCCATGGCTCACGATCACTTATTGGCACCTGCAGACTTCTTATGAGCGGTTCTGCCACCAGCACACAGCTTAGTAGCTTTTTGCAGCAGTTAACTGTGCTAGAGAATTCAGCCTTCGAAATGGCAGGAACTGCCACAGGATGCCAGTGGTTGAGAAGCAGAGGGAAGTTGATCCTTGATCCTTTGTAGACTTACAGGTGTTGACAGCCTGTAAAGTGCTGGCTTTGTCCACATTAACACTTAGAGGATGTTGTTCTGTTGTGGATGGTTTGCAGAGAAGATAATGACTTTCAGCAATTCCCTGATGACAGGTAACAGAATTCTGGCTTGTAGAAATTAGAAGGACACTTTCATGGCAGGCACCCTTCCTGCCTCATGCCTTGCAATCATATTTGAAGCAGACAAAAACCTACAGATACATAGTCATCGCCTTTCCCACACCAGGTCCCCTTACAGTCTTTCCCTATTTAATTTGTGGAAACAACTTAAAGGACACTGAGTGGTGTTTGACAGAAGCAGCATCTAAATAGTGAGTTTGATGAAAATGGCATTGTTCATTTCTCTTAAACTTCACTGCAGCTGCAAGCCAAGCCTTATCTCCATCTACACGTGATTTTGTTTAAAAACTCAATTTCCATTTTAAAATAGTATTCACACACACATTTTCCTTTGGTCCAGTTTACCAGACAGCCCAGCTCAGGGGTAGATCATGTGTTTTATGTGCATACAGAAGGAGCCAGGTTCCGTCCCTAGGGAAAGGAACTTAGATCGCAAGTGTTGGGAAAGACTTTTCTCTGCTAGATATCCTGGAGAGTTCCTGCCAAGACAAGGTCTGACTCAGTATAAGGCATTTTCATATTTTCAGCCTTAGTAGTGTTTAACTAAATCGCAGGTTATAGGTCTTTCGCCAATTTTTTGAGAAGTTACTTGAATATTAAGTCATTTTAAAATTTTAAAATATGTGTATCTGATCAATGGGACAAAAAGCAGCTTATATTAAATTGGAGGGGGGATGAATCTCATAAGAAACACAAATAAAAGGAAACAAAACAGAGCCATAAAAGCATAAAAAGCAATAAAAAGCATATTATTCTCTGGAATCTCCTCGCCTCCTTTGGAGGCCCAATCCACAGTCCACAGCACAGGTGCAGCTGCTGAAAAAGCAAGGGAATGAGCAGAAACGATTCTCTGGCCTGTGGGAAAGCACCAGTGAGGTGTGAAGTGATGTCTTTGACCACTGTGTTGTTGACAACAGCATTTTTTTTTTGCTGATTTAAACAAGGCACCCCAGGCATATTAAAAGCCTGCTCCTATGCACGTATACTCAGGTAAGTTCTGTTAAGGTCCGTGCGGCTTTCTCTTGAGGAAATGCATAACCCTGAAAGCAGCCCTGGCATGGGAGCCATGGCTTCTGGTCACCTCCATGACTTCCCAGGCCACAGGCTGCCTGAGATGGCAGGAGAGACTCCGTGTATGATATTTATACAGAGACATTAATATGCTACATGCAATGAGGGTGTGAAAGTCATGAGGAAGCAGCCAGATTCCTTTGGAAGTCTGGATACCCCCCCCCCCCGCCAATAGTTCCATTCTTTGGTTTCCTAAGGACTCATGAAAGTTCAGGTCATAATGAAAAATCTGCAGAACAATAATCCACCTCCAGGTCCATCTAGGAATCTGCTTTACAATACAGCCTACACTGTAGCCTAATCACAAGTGAATCCAGGACCTCCAGCCATCTCCTAGCCTTTGTTCAACAGGCTTGCCACTCAGGTAGCTTAATCACCACGCTCAGGAGGTTCAATAATCCCACCTCCCCCATTGCCTTACAGGGACCCATATTTTCCCCCTCCTTCCTTAAGATCATTTTTGGCCATCTTCCACTTTACAAAACTCCAAAACTCTAAATGAACCAATAACTGCCAGGATTCTTCCAGTTAGATCAAGTAGTTTATTAAGGTTCCAAAATGCCACCAATAGGATTTGGTCCAAGTAGTAAATGTGTGAGTAAAGTGCCATCAAGTCAAAGATGCCTTATGGTGACCTCATAGGATTTTCAAGGCAAGAGATGAACAGGTTGTTTGCCAGTGTCTACCTCTGCTTAGCAACCCTGGACTTCCTTGGTCATTTCCCACCAGAGTACTAACCAGGGCAACCCTGCTTAGCTGATCTGATGAGATCGGGGTTGCCTGGGTTATCCAGGTCAGAGCCCAGTAGTAAATGCCCAAGGGAAAGAAGGATAAAAATTCATCCCAGCAAGGGAGAAATTAAGGTCTATTGGATCCCCAGTTACCACACCTCCATCACTAAAATCACTGGACAGAGACCCTTTCTTCTTTACCTGGGCTTTACCCCTTCACTACTTTGGAATGTCTTCAACCGCATTAAAACTTCTGCTCCAGGCAATATATGGAACTTTCTGCCCTGCTTTTCTAAGTCTCTCACTCTTACTAATTCCCAAATCCCATCTCTTCACTGAAATGGTGCTAGGAGACAACCACATCCTTTACTCTCCCCACCCCTCTTTCTGGGGGCACTATACACTCATAACAACATTGAGGGTGGGTTCCGATCTTCTGGATCAGCCTAAGGGAGGAATATATAGTATACCCAGGACAGCATCCACTAGGAATAATCTGATTTGCTTGTCGTTTATTCCCCAAATGCTTGTGATTTTTATTGCTCTCTTGTTACTTGCAAGTCAACAATTACCCAAATTTAGTTTTTTATATTGCTCTTTCAGTTTACCTGCATTTCCTACTTCTTTTAATTTTACATGTACAATAAATTAGAATGTAAATAATGTCTCCATCACTGATGTGCCATTTCAAGCACCTCCCTCGGTTTTGTCCAAGTTTGTGGTCATTTCAAGGACAAAGAAGATCCCCTTGACACAAATCTAGGAGAGGATGTGTGAAAAGAGCTTGCATGTGCACTCTGAGCATTTCTAGTAACAAACATAGCAAGGTTTGTGGTTATCTGCAACCTATTTCTTCCAGGATAGCTTTACCGAAATTAAGGGAAGATTAAGCATATTGTGGACTTCAGCCTTAATCCAAGACCACCCCAGTAAACAGTAAGTGCTGCGCCTAAGAAATTTCATGTTGTCTTGCTTTGTGTTTTGGATGTATCAGTGTCAGAATGGTAGTGTAGTATCAAGTCTTAACTCTTCATTCCCTGCTAAGGTTTAAAAGACTCTACAGATGTGTGCCATTGCAAAAGGCAGCAGCGCCTCTGGTTTTAGTTGATCTGTCCTCTGTGAATAATGGCTCCCCACGCCAATATATTTTTTCCACTTTTTGACACTTCAAAAATATCTGCCAAAATGTTAATGTGAGAAATAGTAAAAGAAAACCAGATTTCTTTTTAAATGGGAGGAGAAAATGCAAAAATTGAATGCTAAAAATCAAAACCAGAGAGCTGTCAATGAATGTTGTTAAATTATCAGCTTGTAATTTAGAGTTCTGGCTTTGTATAAATGGACACTGTCATAATTTCCAGATTCAAGTTACCTGGACAATCTGGACACCAGCCCTTGCATTGCAAGATATATCTTGCCTAGCATGAGGTGAGAGTGGGTGAGTGGCTTGGAGGGCGAATGGTGCTACAGAAATTTATCAATTATACAACCTTGCAGACATCAAAAAAGGAGCTGGGAATGAGAACCATGTGCTCAGCTTTTCTGAATGGTATGAGTAGCATGTGTTCTCAAATGCTTCCCCAAACTAGTTCAAATATACATCGTGCTTTATTTACAAAACCCCAAAGGCAATGGAAGGAGACTGCGGGTGTCACAGAAATGTTTGAGACTTCTATAACAGTGCAGTCCTAAAAACTGTCTCTGAATGGTTTAGGATTGTGACTAAGTCTTACACTGGTGTATCTCAACGCTTTGTTGGTGTATTCTGAAGGTATGCTAGCCTATCTGGAGATATGCCAACATGAAACTGTGCCGGCATTGCAGCAGCATGCATCTGGGCAGTGTTTGGTGTGTTGTGGGTGGAACAGTGCTTAGTCAGCTTCCTAAGCCTCTCCAACCGTGATTATGAGCCCAGTGCTGACATAATACTGTGCCAGCAAGAAACTAGTTTTAAACATCCGCAAAGAAGACATGGAGAGTAACACACACACACACACCCCACACACACACTTCCTATCTTAGGATACTGACGAAAGCCCTCCTAAGCACTAAATAACACCCAGCCAATACATTCTTATGTCAGAGCATGCAGCATGGGGCTCTTTCTCCAACTTCAAATTCTGCACATTAAAAACAAGCATGATAGGGAACTGAGCACAGGGAAAGAACAGATATTTCTGTAGTATACGTCCCCCAATTTTTTCTGTTTTCCCTGGGCCATCACATCTAGTGTGCATCTAACTGCCTTGCTGTGGGGTTGACAACTCTCTCATTCTAGCCAAGTGTGTGTACCATTTCAAGCTGCTCCGCAGGCAGTTGTCTGATGAACACAGTTGTCCATTTCATGGACATGTGGTGTGTGGGATAGCACTACCTGTGACTCTGTGGTTTACCTAGGCAGCTCAGAAAAGCACAGGAGCCTTGACAAACCCATTCATCGGATTTACTCTCAGTATTCCTGATGCTGTGCAATAAACATGTAGATTGCTCTCCTTGTATCTCTATTTGACTAGGATATGACAGATTAGGCTTGATTCCCATTTCCTTCTTATTACTAACTTCAGTATGCAGCTCACACTGGAAGGGGACTGAGGGGAGGGGTTCAACGTATGCCCAAGAATGCTCTTGCAAGGGGGAAGGTCGCCAGGCTGCGCACCTCTCTGGATCACTGCCAGCATTTGATAAGCCAAGCAGTCTGTGTGACTGTGGGACAGAGCACAAAGACTGTTAGGGAGAATGAGAGTGGGTGGCAGAAATTATCCCCCTGAGTGCAGTAGGGAGACGGTGTGTAGTCAATTGTGGGCCACAATGATGGGTGCATGGAGCAGCCAGTCAGCATATGTTTAATAGGTCAAAATCATAGCTGCACCTATGACTGATTTTTGTGCTTCCCAAACACATGTGGGGACTGAACCAGCAACAAAGTGTCTTTGCTTCCTCACTGCAATATGATTGCAATTCCCACTTCACTGCTCTCCCTGACGTGGTACATACAGTTAGTATTGACAGCTCTGAGGGCAGCTGCAGGAATCCCAATGCCATGTGTGGGGTCTTGTTCTTGTGTACCCAGTTGGGTGTGTGGCTAGAGGACTGCTCCCAAGTGAGTGAGTTGTGGATCCTACTCTGGACTCTTCATTTTGTTATGCTACAGCTAAGCCTGTTGCTGGCCAAAAAATACGCTTTGTCTAGCCAGCATTGTCCTTAACAGGATCCCAAACCCATACCTCGTGATTGACACATGAGGAGTGCCTTTCCCAAGTGAGTTATTGGGTAATTAACAGGACTGTCTCTTCCCAGCATAAGGTTATGTTTTCCAATTGTTCTGCTCTTGGTGTTTTCAGCATATGCGTGGCAGTGGTCTGGTGTGTGTGTGGGGCTGCCTCAGCAGATGTTGGTTGGCTGTCTCTCTCTGCCTGTCATGGGGTTTTTGTTAGCATATCACTCTAGCTTTGGCAACTTGAAGCAAGATTGCTATGGACTCTGGTGCAATTACTATGGCTGTTTCCACACTACTTACCTTCATCTGGAATGCTGCAGAACGTCACGAAAAAAACGCAGAAAATAGCGTCTTCTCGCACGAGTGTTGCGCGACATTGCGCAAAACTTGCGCGAGAAGACGTTATCTTCCACGGGTTTTTTGTGACGTTCCGCAGCATTCCGGATGAAGGTTAGTAGTGTGGAAACGGCCCATGGCGTCTGCATCACGTGTAGGGGAGTGTTGCTTTCATACATTTTCCACCTGCAGAGTGGACATAGGATTCTCTCCCTCCCTCCCTCCCCCCCTCTCTCTCTCAGCTGCCTTTCTCACTGAGATCTGAGGATTACTTTTTCTGTTTACACATTGCTGAATTCAACCTGATGTCTATAGCTTATAGTGAAAGTAGTTACTGTGGCCTGCAATTGGGCTTGGGGCGGGGGCACAGACTTTTCAAAATTAAAATGGGGGTACTACTAATCATAATAATTATGCTTATATACCACCCATCAACAGATACAACTGGATGTCATCTGCATATTGGTGACAACCCAGTCCAAAATGTCTCACCAACTGGGCAAGGGGGCGCATATAAAGGTTGAATAACAGAGGAGAGAGTATTGCCTCTTATGGGATGCCACACACCGACGGTTGGCATGTGGATAAGCTCTCCCCAAGTGCCACCCTCTGTCCCTGATCGTGGAGAAAAGAGACAAGCCACTGCAAGGCAGTCCCTCAAACCCCCCACATCAGCGAGGTGGTGGGTCAACAGTTCATAGCTGACCATGTCGAATGCTGTTGAAAAATCCAACAGAACCAGCAGCGCCTACCCACCTCGATCCAGATGCCTGCAAAGCTCATCCATGAGGGCAACCAGCACCGTCTCCATCCCATGGCCCACATGGAAGCCAGACTAGAATTGGTCCAGGAGGGAAGAATTCTTCAGGTAAACCTGCAGCTGTTCCACCACCAGGGCCAGCGCGCCCATTGAGGCCAGGTAGGCGGTGGTCTCAGGCGCGGGGTGCCGGAGGGAGTGCCGGAGGAGGCACGGGGGGGCAGGAGCGTGCGCCACAAAGCAGCAGCCGCCTATCCCTCCTGCCCTGCGCCGCCACCGCCGCCAGCACAAGCCCCCGGCCGGGTGCAGCCGCCACAGGCAGGCATCTGCAGCGGCTCAGGCAACCAAGCGGGAGAGCTCAGAGGCCACCCACTGCAGCGATCAGGCCGGCGGCAGCACGCTCCCGTGATGACGTCATGCGTGGCGTTGTCATGCAGGCCGGTGCGAGCGTGCTTGTGCACGTGGGGGGGGGGTGCCCGGCTGGCCATGAGCACCGCAAACCCTTGCACCGCCCCTGTCCACCACCACCTGCTCAATCACTTTACCCAGAAATGGGATTGGTGGGGTCCAAAGATGGCTTTTTCAAGAGAGGCTTCACTATGGCTTCCTTCAGTGCTCCAGAGAAAACCCTGGAGCTCAATGACTGATTAATAATAACCTCCAGTTGGGCCCCCAACCTGTCCGCACTGGCTTTCACCAGCCATGACGGGCAGGGGTCCAGGGAGCACATGGTGGGCCTCACTAGCCACAGGATCCTGTCAACTTCCTCCCGGGAGACCAGACCGAAGTGATCTAAGAAAGGACTGAAAGACAGCCAAGGGGTCTCCAGTTCCCTTACTGTATCAACCATGGCTGGCAGATGGTGATGGAGAGAAAAATTGTATCTGCAAAAAAGCTCCCAAAAGCCTCCCAACGAATAGCCAAAATTTTAATTTGGCATTCTCCCTGAGAGGGGGAGACCAGGGATCAAACTACTTGAAACAATTTTGCTGGGTGTGAGCATGCAGACGCTTTGGAGGCAGCATAGAAATCCTTCTTTGCTGCCTTCACAGCCACCTCATATAGAGATCATACAAGATGCTCTCTATAAGATGATCTTGCCTTCATCCTGATTTCGCCACCACACTCGCTCAAGCCATCTCAGTTCCGGCTTCATCTGATGTGGCTCCTCCGTATACCAGGGGGCCAGTCTGGTTCTCTGGTAGACAGATTAATGCCCCATTCAGACCAGTGAACAAAGTCAGTATTATTATTATCCCCACAATAGGAAGGGGATGAGAGGAGTGGCTTACCCAAGCCACCTGCTGAACTTTTGCACACCTGCCCCAGTACATAGCTTCCAAAGAGAATCAGATTTACGCACAAGTAAGTTTAGATCCTCCGATTATAAAGAACCCTATAAAATTAGTAATTTTTACTAAATTACTTCTTTTTTGCTAATGTTATGGGACATAATGAGCCTCAGTGTATCCTACTCTGGTCCTGGCTCTGAGTGTTACGTACTCACAGTCTTGGAGAAGAGCACTTCTTTTTTTGTGAGTCTAGAGCTGTACCAGAGCTTTTTGTCTGGCTCCTCTTCAAATTTAGCCACCTTTGACTATGATTGATTGATCTATCATTTGGGACTCATTTAACTCAGGCCATGATGGATTGAAACAGTTCATTATTTCTACCTGAATTTAGCTTTCTGTGTATAGCACTGTCGGAATTTTAAAGTACTTTTCTGGATGATTGATAGCATAAGAATTCCTCCCTGGCTTGACTCTGCAGAGGGGTTTTTCAAACAGGTGGTGAGTTTGCTTGAACAACAGCACATGGGAAGCCTGGCTTCATAGTAGTGTCAAGCTCAAGACATGGTAGAGTAGTTATATACTAGGTATATCTGTTACAAGTCACATTAAATATATCTATGTCAGTTGAACTCACAGATTTTACTTGAAACAAGATCATGTCATTGTATCTAATAGCCAAGGAATTATCCCCATATAGATAACCAACTCAGTGCAATGGGGATAGCCCAGACTGTCACTGAGGGGAAGCCCTGGGTTTGCAGGGGGAACAAAGAATTTGAGATGACCTCCCTACCTAGGATGTTTGCACATGCTCAGATAAAGCAACTTGCCAGACCTCAGGCAACATTTTGAGCTGCCATAGCAACCTCAAATGCTGAACCAGATACTGGAGATGGTGATAGTGCTGGACAGGAGGAAGATGTGAAAGATGGAGGGAACCTACAGAACAAGACAGGAGTGGGGGAGGAGGGAAGTCAGTGGGAGCCATCAAGGGTGGGTGAGAAGAGAGGGTTTCCCCTCCCTGCAGATCCTTTCTTGAGTACTTCAGTCACAGGGCTTCAGAGATTGTTGGGACACAGTTTTTACAGTATTCATAAGTGATGCTAGTAGCAACTATCCCCTTTGGTCCGGGTTCGGAATCAGAACTTGCATATGCAATCAGTATAAATAAGGTTAGTCACAGAAACATGGGAACTGTTTTCTACAGATTTCATTGAATTGGATTCCAACACAGAACTGTGTAATTAAAAATGCATCAAAGTTAGATTGTATTAGATTGTCTTGCACCATTATCCTGTGCACTCTTACTTGGGACTAAACTGAATTTAATCCTGTGGAGGTTGCTTCTGAGGGAGTATGTTTAGGACTGGTCTGTTAGTCAAATGATTCTTGCTTAAGATTTTATCCTAGATTATTTTCTCACTAGGCTTTTCTTAACCTTGCCTTTTGAACAGTCTTACTATCCCAGATACAGTGCACAAGCATTTTATAGATAGGTGTCTGTTCTGCATATTTTAATACACAACCTCAGCTGAGAAGCTGCCATCTCCTATGGCTTATCTAGCATTATATTCCATCTCTAGAATGAACTGGTTCCATCTGCTTTAGGCATGTATAGTGGCGCAGAGAAGTAACAAAGAACTCTTATCCCCGCTAAGTTCTAGCTGATTACAGTCAGTCATGGTGGAAAGAGATGTGTCTTGATTATTCTGGGTTTAAATCAAGGGATGTATAATAAAGGAAGGACATAATTTGAAAAATCATTCCTATGGATCATTTTCTTCCCTGCTTTCCCAGTCTTAAGAGATTCTTCTGTCACAGTGATGTTCTCGTACCAGATCATTAGTAGAGCAACTATCCAGAGCTAAGGAAGGACGGTTCTTCAGTGCATATATCTATTTGGTCCTGTTAGGGGTCTCTGCTAGGCCAGTCAAGATGGCAATGGACTTCTACAGTCTGGAAGGACGCAGATCAGCAGGAAGCAACTGCTAGGTTAGTTAAAAGCTTTAATTGTTCTATCGCCAAACAATCCAGTAGCTAAGCCTGTGGATAGTAGTGGGAATGAATGCTGGGAAGGAATATCTGTACAAATGTTTGTATCAAGTAAAAGTGGGAACAGAGGTGTGCCACAGAGATAAAAGCTGTGAATGACAGTGGTGGCACTAACACATATTACAAAGGAAGTGTAGTGTAATTCCATTTGAAAGAGTGTTGATGGCAGTGGAAAGCACAGGGTGGGAATGACGAGACCTTGGCATTAGGTTCACATATTTCTCTGCTCCCATGGGGGATGAGCAACATCTGATCCTCAACAGCAGGAGGGGGAGGTTTGCTTTCTACCTGAAGAACAGGTCCAGCCAAATCAGTCATGACCCTCTTTGGCACTAGATTCTCTTACACTCTGGCAGCGTAGCACACCACCACACAAACACCAATGCTGCCCAGCCTTTGCCATGCTGCCATCTAATGGTAGGAAGTTAAATTTGTTTATTTACATGGAAGCCAAATAGAGGGGATTTTGATAATTTTATTGCTTGGGTGTGAAGCAGTGGTCCCTAATCTTGTTGAACCTGTGGACAGCTTTAGAATTTTGTAAACAGGCAGAGGGCACAACAACAAAATATCTGCCATGGGGGGGGCGGGGGGAGTTAAATCACAAAATGCTAGGAAGTTCCAAAAAATGTTAGGAGGTTTCAAGCCAAACATGCTTCTATGATGAAAGCAGCTAAATAGCCTCTTACTTTGATAAAGTGGAGGAAAGGACAGCAGGATTTCAAGTCCTCTGGCAACTTACAGACCAGCAAGATTTTCGCAAGTGATGCTTGGGGGAAGAAGCAAAGGGGTGTCAACGAGGAAATGCATTAGCAAGTACTAGCAACCCCTAACCAGCGTGGAGAAACCAAAAAATCATGCTTTAAACTACTGTTCTCCTGTCTGCTCAAGAAAATGTCAGGTGGCACAATATGATCAGTTATAAAAAAAACAAAAGAATAAAAGAACAAATTGGTTTCTCACTGCCTCTTAACAGTTCAAATTTATGAGAGATGAATAAGATGCACAGGGGGGGAAAGTGAGGCAATTTTAATGCTGAAGTTATTGACATCTTGTAGAACTGTATTAGCAAATCATCATGGGAAACAACTAAACAAAAGAAAAACTTCATGAGTAAAGAAGTGTTTTTGTTAATTATAGCAACAGCAGTTTTAATTTTTAATTAGTTAATTTTTAATTACAGATTTAACTTGGCCATGCTTTCTCAGGCATATGAACTCACAAAGTGGCATAGCCATTTTGGTTTTGTTCTGTTTTTTTTATTTTGGTTTTTAAGATTTTTCATGAAGGGAAGGAATCTCATGTTTAAAGCTGGGATGGGGAAAGGAAAACTGTAGTTAATATAATGGACAAACAAGAAGTATTTTTTAAAAAAATTAAATGCATTTTAAATTATTTTTAAATGTAGTTTAGTAAAGAACAAGTGGGGAACATTCAAGGATTTACAGGGGGCACCTCATTCCCTTTCCCTCACTATTTTTTCTTCTCCTTCCCTGAAAATTCCCACAGCGTCTCTTCCTTTTCTGACTCCTTCTCTTCTACCCATCTCCAGCTAGGGTTGACAGGTCCCCTTACCCTCCCAGTTGGGGGGTCCTGGCACTTATCTATCAGATGTCCTTGTGTGTGGAAAGCATATGCACACTCCGGCATGGTGTAATGGCATCAGTTCTGGGAGTGATGTTATTGCACAGGTCCCAGGAGTGCGCTTCGGCTTCATACCAGGTCAATTTGGGCCCCCAAATGGGCCGAATCTGCCTGGCACAAAGCCCAGGAGCACTCCTAGGGCCTGCATGATGACATCTCTCCTGGGAGTGACATCATGCACCATGCCAGGAGCAAACTCCAGGAGGCCCATTCCCACACCTTTCTCCTCACCAGCCAGGTGAGTGGTGGTGGGGGAAGAAGGCTCGGAGTGGGGGATCCCCCCCTCCACTAGAAGGCCCATTCCCACACCTTTCTCCTTGCCAGCCAGGTGAGTGGTGGGGGGGGGGAAGAAGGCTGGGAGCGGGGGATTCCCCCCCTCCACTAGGGGACTGGCAACCCTTCCACCAGCCAATCTACTTTTATCTGTGCCCATTTTCAGCTTTCGTTCCTTCCCTCCCTCTGGGAAAACTATAGCCCAGTAGTGTGGCGATGGCCACCGGGCCATGCCCACTTAATTGGTGAAGAACCTGCAAAGACTTTTAGGGGGCACATCACTTTCTCCTGTATCTCTCATCCCAAACTATTTACTCTTTCTCTCCTCTGAACAGTCCTCACAATCTCTCCCCCTTTCCTGCTTCCTTTTTTCCCTTGCACCCACCAGCCAACTTACCATCACCTGCCCACCCATCTTCACATTTTTCTCCTTCTCTCCCCCAGCAGCCTCTCACCTGGACAACTCTGGCCTAGTTGTGTAGTGCCGGCTGCCTGCTGGGTCCTCTTCTGCAATGTCCAAACCTGCATGGACTTGTGGGAGGCATCTAATTTTCCGCTGTATCCCTCCCCCTGCTCTAGTTCTCTTTGCCTGGCAGCAGTTATATCCACTCCCCTTTCCCTGCTTTCTTCTGTCTTTCATACCCACCAAACTCCCCACCTTTTATCTGCCCTCCCCTCACCAATACCTGTTATTTATTTATACCCTGCCATTCTCCATAACGATGATCCAAAGCAGCTTACATCATTCCTCCATTTTACCCTCACAACTATCCTGTGAGGTAGGTTAGGTTGAGGGTGTGTGACTGGGCTGAGGTGACCTGATGAACTTTCAGAACAGAATGAGGATTCAAACCAGGGTTTCCTAGATCTGGGTCTGAAACTCTAACCATTACACAGCACTGGCTTCCATAGGGTGCCTGGCTGCTATTGAACAGTAGCAGGCATCTGGGCCTGGGTGAGGCATGCCAATTGCATGGTTTCAAGTTGCCTATTGGTTGCCTGATTCTAATGAATCCTTCCTCAAAGGCCAGAACAGTCTTGCAAAGAGCCCTTTTATTGACAGGCTTGAAAGCTGGCAATATTGTTGTAATTGCCTAGCAACTGCCACTGGGATCTGAGGGCATTTGTTTCTTAAAGGTACAAGTACTGCTTCTAACAAGAAGCACTGTTTTGGGAGGGGGTTACCTCCATGTTTTTTTTTAAAAGGAGGTTTTAGATTTTTCTGCAACCCTGGGCCTTGTCTCAGGTTTATAGAAAGGTCTGTCATGTGTTCATGTTTCCAGTCTCTGCATTTAAGTATCCACAGCTGGGACCATGTTGAGAATTAAATATATTGATGATGATAGGATAAAAGTGCATTAATAATACTTGTTTCTGAATGTTTTATTATATATTTTATTACAATACTCTCTGTGAAACTTGGATTTTAGTTGTTCATATAGTATTTGATGACAACATAGTATTTGGCAGCGACAACAACAAATTTGCCCACAGTATAGTTTATTATATTCTTGCTATTGGCTCTAAATCATGGTGCCTGAATTATGGCATCACTCCTGGCCATCAGATGGATACATGGATATCTGACATACTAGTCTGAAAAAACAGTCAGCAGTTTGTTTCCTGACAGTGACCCCCAGCAGGGGTCTCAATGTGCTTCCTCCCCTCCTGACCCAGAGTGCATCCTCTTTCAGTACAAGTCTCTTCCTTACACAGGAGGTGGATGGGCCAAGGGCATATTCAGTGAATCAAAGAAGAGGCGCATGTTGGGAGTTGGAACGAGTCCTTCCGAGGCACCATACTAACCAGGAGATTATACACAAAGTATGCCACACTTTCAAAAACTGGGCTTTTTATGTCTCCCATATAACACTCTGCCATTTAGTCTAATAAATACAGAATTATCACTGAATTATGTCTCAAATATCATAACATAATACTTTTAGTGCCTGTCATGAATAACATTGCGTATTGACAGGAACACAAAGTTTGATGAAAACAAGTAACAACAAACATTTTTAACTACTGACCATTTCCAAACTGAGTGTTCATCAGGCTCAGCTTAGCTTGCTTGTGGCCACCAACAACCATCCAAGGCTGGAAACTTGCTCAGTAAGCCAAAGGGTCATTCCACCCACCTAGCATTCAAATGTAAAGATTCATGGGGGTGGAGGAAATGATCCCACACTAGAATACCACAATGGGCTCGTGCCGTTTTGTGCTTTAGAGATCACTACTTTATCCTGCACCAAGAAACCAAACACAAGTCACTGAAGCAACACCATGTGGGGATATGAGATTTCTGTCTATAGGGCTGTGTGAAATATTCACACAAACAAGTCATTATGCTTTAGACATCAGTGAACATGCATTTGGGAATCAGCCCTTAGTGTCATGCTGTAAAATGTATTTTGTGCTTTCCCATCCATTTTCAAAACAGAAATTGCAATAACCCAAATGCATTTGCTAACCCATATCATTGTGAGGCTGGAACAGCCAGGAAACATTGCAAAAAATGGGATTTCTTTTCCTCTTCAAGGGAGATTAGATTTGCTGTTTAGTCCCACTGCAGCATACGTGTGGGTCAGCCAGCTTCTTCATTGAATTACACTGTCTTCACCTTTTCTTATGGCTTGGATATTGACAAAACATCCCCAGGAACTTTTATTTTTTCTCTCCCAGCAGGCAATCTCAAACAAACAACTGCCTTTGCTGTTCTGTTTTCATTTCATCTGTGGCCAGCAGGCTGTAAGGGAGCTAGCTCTGTTCCAGGACATCCACAGACAAAAATGGGATGAACAAACTCCTTGAGTCCTGTGCAAGCATCGCTGGGTGGCGGAGAGGTTCAGAACTAAAAGTGCCAGGGGTTCTGGAAAGAGCAGCCCATGGCTCAGAGCTGTCGTCAACACACGGGAAGGTGGTTCTTGGAAAACAAGAAACTAATACAGAGAACATGAAGAGGAAAAACCAAATAAACACTGGGCAAAGCGTCACTCCCACCAAGTACATTCTTTCTCCAGAGCCAAAAGCAGCAGCCTTGAGGGTGTGTGCAGCTCATAAGACATCCCTACGCAAACCCAGATATTGGTGAAAACAGATGATCACCTCCTGCATGGTAGTTTGAAAATATCCATACAGCACCTCTGTCATAACTCATAACCAGTCAGGGAAACCAGTTGCCTGCGGGGTTTGGTTGTGCAAGTAATAATAACAGTGCTGCTGTGACCCTGTTTCTCTGTACTCATGGAAATACAGAGGAGGGACTATGTATCAGTAGAAGAGCCTCTGCTTTGTGTGAAGAAGGTACAAGGTTCAATCCCCAGCACTTCCAGTTAAAAGGACCAGGAAGTAGGTGATGTGGACAACCTTGACCTGAGACCCTGGACAGCCGTCGGTGCCTGCATTGGAATCTGATTGGATAGTATGAGTTGAACAGAGAAAGACTTCTGAACTGGATGCTGGGGAGAAGGGAGTCTGATTTCAGCTCTAGGTGAGAGGAATTGAGTACTGACAGTTTCAAGATTCAGCCCTGACTGAGAGCAATTGAACACAGACAGGAAAACAGTGGGAAAATTGGCAAGGAAATTTGGGAAGTAGGTGAAGACTCTCATTTGGGCCCAAGAAAGGGATAGATCTTCTAATGAGATGAGAATTTCCCTACCCAGTCAAACAAGGAGTTAGCTCTAAAGAGTGAAGAGATCCCTAATCTGGTGTGGCTAGAAACTGCCTTTGGAGACCTTAATAGTCAGTTCAAAACTCAAGATGAGTACTGGTGTTTCAAGAGAAGGGGTTTGGGTACCAAAAAGAGGGTACCAGCCTTCTGGAAACCAAAAAGAGTAAGAAAATATTCAAAGAAAGTGTACTAGAGTGCTGGGGAAAACACTCGAACAAAAGCCTCTCAACATAAAGTTTTAAGTAACTGTTGAGAACTTAAGAAACTCTCATTAGTCTGAAATATAAGAACTAAAGTCAGTGCATGTATTGAGTTACCTCAGAAATTTTTAACTCCTGATTACACCTGACCTTTCCCCTCTCTGTTAAATAAAATATTTTGTTATTTTTGAATTTTAAAATGCCTCTAGTGCCATTTAAGTTGTTTAAGTAAAATAAAGGGGGGGCATCATACTTCCTTAGAAGAAAAAGGCAGCAAAAGAGGAGCTTGGTCCCTATTATCAACGTCATATGCATTATACTAGTTAGTACATTTTATAAAGCTCTAATTCATTTGAAGGGCTCAGTTATCCTAAGCATGCCTAGGAAGATCTGTCACAGTATGTCACATCACTGTCAACACATGCTTCAGGTTTAAGCCTGTACTGTTTCCTGACATATCTGCATTAAGCCATCCACCCCTGCTTATAAAAGAACAAAGAACCGTATTAGCTATATATAAGAACAGACTAAACAAATTAGAGCGGCAGGACTCTAATCTGGAGAGCTGGGTTTGATTCTGCACTCCTCCACTGGAAGCCAGCTAGGTGACCTTGGGTCAGTCATAGCTTCTTGGAGCTCTCTCAGCCCCATCCACCTCACAGGGTGATTGTTTTGAGGATAATAATAACATGCTTTGTAAACCACTGTGAGTGGGCATTAAATTTTCCTGAAGGGTTGTATATACAATATTATAGACTTGGGAGGAGGCAGCCTGTGTCTGCTGGGCCACAAATGGAAATTGCCACAGGGCATTTCTGAATAGGATAAACATGCTGAGTCATCCAGGGTAGAAGAACCATAACAGGTTAGAAGTCTAGTTAGCCCAGTTTTATGAATCAATAGTCACCAGTCACACTATTAATAGTATGTTTGGTGTAGTGGTTAAGAGCGCAGAACTCTAATCTGGAGAACCGGATTTGATTCCTCACTCCTCCACTTGAAGCCAGCTGGGTGACCTTGGGTCAGTCACAGCTCCTAGTTCTCTCAGCCCCACCCACCTCACAGGGTGTTTTGTTGTGGAGATAATAATGGCATAATTTGTAAACTGTTCTGTGTGCATGTTAAGTCATCCTGAAGGGTAGTATATAAATCAAATGATGTTGTTTGTTGTTGTTTCTGCTGTTGCAAGTGTCACGGGCTGGGCTAGCCCAAGCAGGGTGGGCCAAGTCCAAGCACCAACACAAAGCCCAGGGGGAGTTCAAGAGTCGAAAGCCAAGTCCAGTCCATAGTCAGAGCCCGAGGTAAGTACCAGGAAGTGAGTCCAGACTCCAAAAGCTAGGTCAAGTACAGTCCGAGGTCAGTTACCAATGGCATCAGGTCTAGAGGCAGGCACGAGCGAGATACAAGGTACACAGAGTGGTTGCAGGTTAACACTTCGCTTCCACACCTGGTGCTTCCTCCAGGCTGGCTTTTGGTTTGCAGCCAGGTGCTAGGGCTCCACCCTGATGTTACTCATCATCGCTCTCCAGCAGCTGGCATCAGCTCAGCAAGTGAGCACTGCACCGTCTTTCCTGTAGCTCCAGCCTCTGCCTTTGCTTGCAGCGTTCTCTGAGCGTGGGTGAACCTGGGGGAGTGGAAGTCCCTGGCTGGGCTTCCCCTGTGGTGTTGGAAGTCCCTGGCTGGGCTTCCCCTGTGGGTTTAGGGCTTGGGAGTACCGGTGGTTCTGTCTCAGCTGCTGGCTGTGAACTCTGATTGGCCTCTCCTGAGTCAGGGCTGGCTACACAGGGCTCCCCTTCTCCTGAGGAGTCCCGGCTGGCTACACAAAGCTCCACTTCTCCTGAGGAGTCCCGGCTGGCTACATGAAGCTCCCCTTCTCCTGAGGAGTCCTCGCTATCACTGAGCCCAGACTGGGCCATGGCAGCCAGTGTCTTTAGTTTTTGTTTGTCTTGAGATGGATTGACTCAATAAAGGAAGTCACAGCCTTCAGTTTGAAAGATCTAAGCAAGATTGTCAATGATGTTTTGGAGGGCATTAATTTAAGGGTTACCATAAGTCAGAAGCAACTTGATAGCATATAACATACACATTGCAAGTGTAGTTATAGCAAAAGTACATTTTATAAAGCTCTAATTTGTTTGAAGGGCTCAGTTATCCTAACACAACATCTCCAGAAAGAACTTTTCCCCGTAAGTCTTATAGTTAGTTCTCTGCATTACCAGGACATGGCATCTGCTCGCTTAGCTCAAGAGGTTCAAGCTTCAATGTCTGAGGAGGTGCTATTGCTCAGCAATAAAGCACCTACTTTGCCTCAAGGTGCCAGGTTCAATATACTAGTTTTTCCACCTGCAGGAACTCAGATGGGATGTGTTCAGAAAGACTGTTCTCTCCCCGAGACCTTGCTTCCAGGCAAAGTAGACAGTACTAAGCTAGATGGGCCAGTGTCTGACTAGCAAAAGCCAGCTTCATAGGTTCATTAGGCTCATGTAGAAAGCCTCAGGTTTGACCTCCAGCCTTCTTCTGTGTCTACCCAGCATGTAGGGTACTGCTGCTGAACACAATGGGGGTTCTACTTAGTCATCAAAGCTAAGAGCAAGTAAGAGACCAGTCCTCCAGGCGTGTATTTAATCCTCTTTTAATGCCCTTCAAAGATAGTGGCCATCATGGCATCTTGTGACAGTTCCACAAGTTACACACTGAGTGAAAATCTTTTATCTGTCCTGAATCTACTACCAACCAATTTCATTCTGTGCGTTTTACTATTCTGAGATAGAAATGGTCCTTTCTCTCATCCTTCTCTGTGCCATGCATAATTTTATAATCCTCCATCACTTGCTTTTAGTCACCTTTCTCCCTCTAAGCTAAAAGTTTAGAAATGTGAGAGATAAACAAATGCAAATTAGATGCATATCCCATGAGTATATAAAAGCTCATGTTGAAATGTATCTCATTGCTTATTTTAGGATAAAATACATTGGCAAACAAAATATTCCTTGTTTCAAGCCAATTTGGACACGACAGACCTTTTCTTCTTAGATCCTAAAATGGAAAAATAGTCCCAGTTGTTCAAATGCAAACACACCAATTCCAGAGGTACAGTAAGTTCTACACAGTATCAGACTATCCACAGGGGATGAGGGAAAAGGTAACTCAGTTCTTGCAGAGTGTGTATACCACCTGCTTAGATGCTTTTACACAGTCCTTGGGCCCCAATGGAAAAAATCTTAGAAGTTAAAAACGCAATTTAAGGTAAAAAGTTTAAACACATATGAGCAATGCCTGCTGGCACAAAGGCTTACAAATACCTGGAGAGGGCCTTGATAGGGCCTTTTGAGTTGTTAGAGGTCAAGGCCATTTGGAGATCCCCGTTCTTCTCTATGGTTCTTAGGCCCGAGTTGCTGCCAGCTGTGTGCCTTCTACATTTCTTCACTGTCAAGCAATTACTAATATAGAATTGTGCAAAACCATGCACTGAGTAACCAAACATATGCTAAGTACATTCACATACTCCAACATAATTGATTCATTTGCTAAATATGGGATGCATGTATATATTTTCAAAAGACACCCGTTCCATTTGTGCTGTATTTATACACTAGAAACAGCTAGGGTTGCCAACTCTGGTTTAGGAAATTCCTGGACATTTGGAGGTAGAGCCTAGGGAAGGCAAGGTTTGTGGAGGGGAGAAACCTCAGAGGGGGCATAATGCCATAGTTCATCCTCTGAAGCAACCATTTTCTCCGGGGGGACTGATCTCTGTAGTCTGTAGATTAGGTGTAATTCTGGGAGATCTCCGGGCCCAACCTGAAAGTTGACAACCCTATAAACAGCAGCCTTTTCTCAAAGCATTTTGCCCTTTTTGGAATTATAAATCCAGAAAAGCTGAGCTTCTGAGAAATAAGAGATCTGCTTCGTTCAATGCCAGAGCAAGATAATGCAACACTGGTGATCCCTGACTGTAGTCAGATTAGATAACCAGGACAAATCCCTCAAGTCAAACATTTTCTCAACCCTCCACGTTGCTGGCTTCTGCCCATGAAGATGTGGGTCTTGCCAGCTGGGCCTGGACCCACTCGCCTCGTTGAGAGACATAAGCCCCAGCAAGGCTCCTGCTAATCTTCCCCCTTGGAATGGTTGTTGACAGACATGCTTCTGAGCCAGGAGGTGATACAGCCAGCTTCCCCAAGTGTTCAATCAGCCCTGTCATGAGTCCAAACCTGACACTTGAAACCCACTCTTAGGAAACTAAACAAATTACAGAATTAGGCTTTTAGAACAGCATTTGCTACATTCCTCAGAATTGAGACTCTGTTCGTTTGTTGCTTCCAAAGATATGGACAAAACGCTTTAGAACACAACAAGTGCCCTGAATAAGCCACAGCGGCAAATTTGCACATATCCACGTATAGGCATGCAACCCACCACTCAGCTGGTCTGTGTTTTAGGAG
This sequence comes from Eublepharis macularius, assembly GCF_028583425.1. Classification (NCBI taxonomy): domain Eukaryota; kingdom Metazoa; phylum Chordata; class Lepidosauria; order Squamata; family Eublepharidae; genus Eublepharis; species Eublepharis macularius. The sequence continues at coordinate 80,912,137 of NC_072793.1, forward strand.
AAAGCTGTTCTAGAGTGGCAGAAGGATGGAACTAGAAATGAAGGTGGCAGACTCAAGCCTGCAAACCTGGGCTATATTGAATAGAGGTAAAGCAGAGGCAAGAGAAAATTCATGCAGGAAAGAGACAGCCAGAAGAAAGATGCGGAGTCCTTCCTCTGCCTGCTGCTTCTCGTTCACTCACAACAATCTCTACTCCCAGCTGCACAGCTCCTACTTGGGCTCCAAGGCTGGAAATAAGCCAAAGAGAAAAATGACGCGGAGAAAGGAAGTTGGGCGTCTGCATATGCAGTAGACAAGAGGAATGGTTCAATGCTTTGCTTCTGCCCACCACTTTCCCCAGGTTTAATGGGATCTGTTGCTGTCACAGCACTCCCTTGGCATCCTTAGTTATACGATAAACACAATACTGTTTTATAATAGCAAGCAAGCATGGAGCCACCCAGTGTAGAAGAGGCCGAAGGTCCATTTAATCAGTTCCAAGGTCCACATACAGCTTTCAGGAACCAGGACTTTCCCATAAGCAGTCTGACCCATTCTTTCACACAAACTAAGAGCTAAAATGAAGTTTTGCAGAAGCTTGAGATGGAATGAATTTTCTGATTTTTTCATTTGGGATGTCAATGTTTAAAGTTGATCTCAAAATTCAATATCTGAACTTTAGAATAAAATTTGTGTATGGTGGGGTGGTTGTAACTGAATTTAACAAATCATATAATGCAGTACTTCTCAACTGTTTTGTAGTGGGAGTGGCATTACAGCGATGAGCAAGAGGACAGAATGCACCAGGTCTGTTTTCCTTTTCTCCCTACTGGAAAAAGGGGCCTCAGAGCCTCTACTCAGGAGTTTCAGCCTCACAGCCCACCTGCAAGAGAACTGTAACCCACTTTTTGAGTCATGACCCTCAGTTTGTGAACAGCGAATGTAACAGTTTTTACCCAACCATCAGCTTTGCCAACAGACATGCCTTTCCATGAGCGGAGGAGGGGAGGCAGTGATTTTTGCCGACTCCCTCCTCCCTCTCTTTACTTCCTGTGCTGTTTGTGTGGGTTCCAAGACATTTAGGATCAGAATCCCAGAGAGCTGAAGAGGGAGGTGGTAAAGTTCCATTTCACAAGCTTCGCACTGCTTGCAGTTCAACAAATACAGGCCATTAGCTTCATTTATTCAGTTGTCGTAAGACTTGCTTAGTTGTAAAACTAATGCAACCAAAACCTTCGGGACACAGAGCATGAACTCAAATAGTAGTAGCAGAACACTTTTCTCAGTCATTAGAGGTGTTAAATTGCTTAATATAACTAAGTAAGTTGTGCTATATTACTATTGTGAGTTATCACGGTTCTTATTTTGTATACTTCCAAGTTCTGTGTTAAACTGCCGAAAGTGAATCTACTTGCCTTTCATTAATCCACTCTTCATATTTCTTTCCTTTGTGAACACATGCTGACTGGGAATCTACTTCATGATGGTAGTCTAACCCACAAAGGCTTACAAATCAATAAATGTTAGCCTTGAAGTGCCACAAGAATTTTTTGTTTTTGTTGCAACTAACATTCTCCACATCCCCAGGAATCTGTACCCCTGAAAAGCATCTCTGATCTGTCTTCTAATAGAAAGCAGGAACAAATGGAGCTGTACTTCAATCCTTACGAATATTTTACCTTGGGTGGACAGATATAAGCTTTTTGTAATACTGACTTTGAACCTGTTATATTTTGAAGCCGTTTTGGCACCTCTGCATTGTTCTAAGCGTATTCTGAAGCACGTGTCAAAGAGGAGGTGCAATTATCCTTACATTATTTTCCCCTCTGTGCAACTACTTTATTGTTAGCTGGCACACAATGGGGCCATTTAAAAAAAAAAAACCAGAAGAGAATTAGATATTTACAAAGCGATCAAAGTAGGAAACAGTGGCCCACTGAGCCACACCCATCACTCTCTCTAGCTCATCTAATACAAAAACCAATAGAGGGTGTTAAGAAGGCCGCTTTTTTTTTTATAAAAAGGTGCTTCAATAAACAAATCTGTACTTCAGTCTAGGAATAACAGTCTAAGGCAGGTAAGTGATAGAACACTATAAAAATGTTGTAAGTATTGCTTACTATGTGCTTTATCTGTTTCTTTCAAATCCAGGCCTGAGAAAATATGCCTTGCCTAAAGTCTCCTAGTCACTTTATGGCATAAGGTACAGACTGAACCAGAGACATTCTGTTCACAGCTTAGCCTCTTCATAACTTTGTTAAACTAGTACGGTAGGAAACAAAACAGAAAGCTAAACTCAGTGGTATTTACCTCAATAAGAATACAGAGCCAAATGTCCAGGGCATGTTATCAACAGTTAAAGCATTCCTGCTAACACTTTACACATTGTTAACAGGCAGAGCCCTCTGCTGGCAAACTGAGAAATCATCTGAGAAAACCTTTTGAGAGAAATTGGCTCTCATTGCATGAAGAAATTCTTTAACGTCAACACTAGATGAATACTGTTTTATCAAGCGTTATACTCACCACTGCAAGACACTGGAAACCTAATATAAGCTCGTGAAACTGAAGACTCCTGGCTAACGGGTAGAGGTAATTTTTAAAATTTGATGTGGCAAAGATTATGTACATTAAGAATGACAACTGCTGATTCAACAGCCTTGTGCTTGCTGACATTGCCTTTTACACTTCTCTATCAATATAATGATGCTCTGATTTCTGCTGCTCTGAAACCCCAGTTGCATTTTCCTTACAGTTTACCCTTACAGTTGCATTTTCCTTAGCTTGTCAGCGCAGGAAGCTCTGCCAGGAGTCACTGGATTTCTTTCAGCAAGGTCTTGTTAAATATTCCCCAAAGATGCAGGGCCTTGCTTCTCAGCCAGAAGAGGATAGGCTTTTCCATGTGAAAGGCCACACTGAATATCGTCCCCCTCCCTCCGGCCCCATTTTTATCTATCTGCATTGAGCTGTGTTTGTAATTTCATGCACTTGAGCCATGCTGCTTCCTCAGTGAGCTTGTGTAGTTCCTTCTGCTTCATGTGTCCTGTGCTTCTAGGTTCTGTTTCATAAGCTCCAAGACCAAGTGCAAAGGATTATGTCATGCAAGATTGCCATTTGTGAGCCCTTTTGTGGTATCAGTTGCGGAGCCTTTGAGTACTCTAAAAGATTTCTCTTCTCCCATGACGTCTTCCTCTCTCCCCCTCAACATACTTCTCTGTCTTTCCCTTAGCCTCCAAACAGGTCAAAAAATAGGTTCAACATGGCTCAGTGACTGAATGCAGACTTCAAGTTTGCCCCCCTTCTTTTCCTAAGCAAAGGAGGGGGGAGAGGGAATGAACAAGCAACAAAACCAATAAAGAGCAAGTCTTTTATATATATATATATTTTAAAAGAGAGAGAACGTTATTGGGGGAAGTGCATCAGGATCTGGATACTTTATTTAAATTTTATTTAAACTATTTATTAAAATTTCTGAAACCACATTGTGCTATCAGTGGTTGTCTTTTTTCATTTTGTTAAAGCTTATTTGAGAAAAATGTTTGGTTGAGAAAAGGAGGGGGGGAATGAAAAACTCAGAAGTATGTTTGCACTAGAACAACAAATTTCCCACAATTACTTGATCACATTCAGATTCAGAGGACATAATCTATGTTATGGTACAAAACACCATCAGTAGAAGAGGAGAAAGAAACTAATGAATTATCCCAGCAAGCATTTATCATTCTAGAGACAGAGATAAGAAAAACAGTTCCAACTGCAGACACCAAGTTCTTGGTGAATATAATCAGGTGGCAGAAAGGCTACCAGGCATACTTAGAGACCCAGATGGCATATTCTCATGGGCTCTGCATTTTTCTTGCCATCACTGAAACAAGTGCTGAAGAAAGGGTAGAACTTGCAGGCTGTAACCTGACGGAAAGTGAAGAGATGGGACATGTCCTCAGCATCGTAGAAGGCCACCTTGCTCTCATTACAGTCCAGCAGGACACCCACCTTTTCCACCATGCGCTGGGGCTTAAGGCGTACCTGGGGAGTAGCTGCAGCCCAGTATTCAGAGGTTTCCCGCAGCCGTAGAGCCCAGTAGCCATTCTCAGGACACAGTCTGACTTTTGCTGCCCGATCGACAGAATCTGCTGCCACTCCTAGGTCCCACTTGGACTTTTTGCCCACCCAGACCTCCCAGTAATGCCTCCCGCTCTCAAAGGACTGTCTTGCCAACACATTCACACACTTGAGGAAACGGCTGGAGTTACTAGACACATGGTAAGGCTTCTCTCTCTCTGTCACTGAAGTCAGGTCTTTGGAGAGAATCAGGTTAGGATGGGCTGATTCCGGATCAAAGGTCAGAGGAGCAGGAGCTATGGGAGGAGAGTGCGTTGAAAGTAATCAATATGTCGCTAAATGTGTCTAAGTTAATGACTTACGTTCTGTCCCCATTCCTATGCCTATTGTGAAGAAGGAAATTCACCTGGGTAGACTGATTTCAGTATCCTCTTCCAACATATGTACTGCAACGGTCCATCATACTTGTCCATGTGCTGCTCTTTGCTGAAGGCAGGCAATGCCTCAACCTGCATGGCTGGCCTAGAGCAGAGAGAATGTCAGCAAAACAAGAATCAGATAACATCCCCAAGTCCCCATATAAAGTGTAACAGATCAGAAAGCTTTTGAACACAAGTAACCAAGTATTTTACAGTTCTACACAGTAGATTACTGAGGGGTTGGATCCAAACTAAATTTTCTGCTAACAGGAGGGGAGGTGTCATGGGGGTCCAGTGATAGTGAGGACTCCTCAGGAGAAGAGGAGCCCTGTGCAGCCAGCTCTGACTCAACAGAAGCCAGCAAGCAGGCTGATCAAAGTTTACAGCCAGCAGCTGGGGCAGAGCCAGGGACACCTCACAGCTCTGATGCAACAGGTGAAGCTCAGCCAGTCATTTCCAGCCCTCCAGGATCGCCCACATCCTTAGAGCACTGCAGACGGAGGTGGAAACTAGAGTTACAGGAGAGATGCCACAGTGCCCGCCTCCTGGCCCGACGCCAGCTACTTGCTGATAGCAACAGTGAGTAGCTGCAGGACAAACACCAAGTAGCTGGCTGCAAACACGGCCCTTCCGCACAGGGCTATAAAACCAGCCAAGGGGAGCTGTTGGGCATGGAAGCAACATGTTAGACTCTTGCTACTGCTGTGACCACCAAACCTTGCTTTATTTCTGTGACCTTCGTACCTTGCTTTTTGGATTGACCCTTGGATTGGGCTCTGTGTTTTGACTTAGGACTGGACTTTGACCACGCTACTGGACTAGCCCTGAACAGGAGGGACCATTTCCACCAATTCCCTCTTCCAGCTGCATACCACTGATTTGCCACTCATGTTGTTCCTGAAGCAGCATTTTGGGGAGATCAGTGGGCTGTAGTGTGTGTGCGTGGAGGGGGATGTTCTGTTCCACCAAGAGAAGTGTCTTGTGTAAACAGAAAATTCAGTCTGGCTCCAACCTTGAATTTTCAGTTTCATAAAGATGGGGAACTACAGCGATTAGATCAAGTCATGTGGCTGTGGCAATTTCCTTAGTCATGACACAGCTGGGACCCCAGACTGATGCACAAGGGAGTTCGCTAGACAGCATGTTGTGCATCTAGTTACTTGAATTTAAAAAACTGCACAGAGATCCAGTTTGTACAACCCCTGTGCCTCATGCCTTAGAATGCTACCAAAGATCCTTTTCAAGAAGACTGCTGTTGAGTTTCTAGGGTAAGGACAGAAAGACCTATTACTAAATAACTAGTCAGAGATATTGCTAAAGTTTAAGCTATACAATTGTTACTCAGATAAGTGTTAGTGGTTGCTGTAGGTGAAATTGGCAGTCTTTTAAACTGAGAATTTATAAGATCCCAGTAAACAAAAGTAAGGGACCAGTTGGATGCTGCACATTTGTATCCCTTGTGATATACAGGTTAAGTTCTGACCTCTGCAGGCCAATTATCTTCCTCTGTCCTTCAACTGCCTTTGGTTAGAAGAGCCAGAAATAAGCACTCACGAGCCCCAAGTCAAATCCAAAACAGAATGGCAACACATACTGCAGACAGAATGGAGTCTGTCAGTTTCCAGAGGTACTCAACAGAGGTGCAAAACTAACTCTCAGTATTTGAAAGCCTCCGAAGAGCAGTCTAAAACCTGTCTCTATTTGTTACACTCCTCATAAACCACTTAGTAGAAAATTTCTCCAGCAATTCTTTGCTGCAGTCAGCTAAGAGATGTCTCCATATTTTGTCATAGAGCAGTTTCTTAGCCCAACAACCTCAGACAGCAATTAATCGGTTTAAGGCAGGCCTGTAACTCATCTTGTAGCCCAGCAGGCCAAATGCAGCTTACCAGCCATGTACAGCTGCACAGCAGAAACACAACAAATCTCCTGTTTTTCTGACTTCCCAGCTCCTTAAAAAAAAAATCCCAGAAAGTCTGTGAATCACCTGGCAAGACATGACATAAGGCTGGTAGGCTGCATTTTGCTTAGAGGGTCACCAACTGAGCAGGGTTGTGCCACCAGACCTCTGCACTGGTTTCCTTCTGGCATTTCCTTAAGAGACCAGAGCAGAACCCCACTCAAGCAGTTAAACCTGTTATTTTTATTTTTTCTGAAGATTTTTTTTGTTTGACCTCTGTGCCCAGCTCTGCCTCTTGTGTCTGATAATTCACAGGTGAGCGGATCTGCTCTCAGGCTGCATGCCAGTCTATCTCAAAATTGTTGTTCTCAGTGCTTTAAAAACCACAGCAATAACACTTTCCTGCATGAAAAACAATCCCCTAGCAGAGTAGGTGAGATAAGAAGCCAGCAAAAAGAGAAGCAGCTTTTTTTCTTTCCAGACACGTACCTGACCACCACATTTTCCACCTGCAACAAGAAGCAAAAAAATTAGCAATCACCTCACTTAATCATTACAGCTTCTCAAGCAAATTAAACTGTTTTCTTTCTTTGCTTCTGTAGCGAAGTACAAACAAAATTATAACACGCATCTCAAGTGGAAGCTAACCCTGAAGGGCTTGGGTCAGTACTGAGGCACAGTCACAAATTTCTGCAAGGGGAGAGGGCAGAGAAGAGAGGAAGGAAGGCTCCCAGTTCCTCTCTCTTTCTGTCTCTTTTCTGTGAAAAGCAGACACAAAATTCAAGAGTCTGAAAAAATAAGCATTTCTATACACTCTTTATTTAAATTTAAACATTTCTATCCCACCTTATCTCCTCAGACAGAAGGCAAATATTTGCTGGCAAGTGACAGTTGTTACCAGAGGACTCTGAAACTTCATTGGGTCAGTTCCATTAGGGAATCTCTGCAAAGACAAAGTGACTCAAACGATGAGCAAACATTGCCATGCCTCAGCGCTTGTACCTGAAGGGGTAGCAATGACAGCTGTTGCTGAGAGCTGGCACAGAGCGAGGTTTTAGAGACCAAGCCCTCCAGCTTTGGTTGAGATGTTGATGGCATGGCTGAGGAAGACACAAGTTTAGGCTGTTTGAAGGTTTGTCTGTGAAAAACCTTTATCACAACAGAAAGGCTTTTGAAAGTATCACTAACTTCACCAAACACAACAATGGCACACTAGAGAATGCCAACCCCCCTCCCCTCAAATATTACTGTCATTTTTTAAAAAAACAATCCATTTAAACAATAGCATCCCCCTAACAATACTGCTCCATTGTAACCTACCCAACTGCCCCCTTTACTCTTGCTGACTCCCATCCCTTAAACAGAAAGAGAAAAAAGATTAGAAGTCAGAGGAAAGAAAGCCAGACGAAACCTTGCTAATGTGAATGATGCACTCTCTCTAGAACTATCACAAAGTAGGAACACTATCAAAATCTACATGCAGCATCATACTACATTTCACAGAATGCCTGAAAAAGAAAAGTAAATAGGTTGGAATTTCTCAGTTACTTCATTTTCTATCAAAAGGAAGCTACTTATTATTTGCAAGGCAGAGCACATCTTTCATTCAAGAGTCTAGGCCAATTCTCCTCTTGCTCCTCTGCACAGCGTACCAAAGTGAAGTCTATGGCATATGTACTCTAAGAGGAAGAAGACAGACATAATATGCTCAATGCTTCACCTCCAACTTCCATTCTCTCTCTCTCTCTCTCTCTCTCTCTCTCTCTCTCACACACACACACACACACACACACAACCAAGCTGTGAGGAGGAATGGAGGAGTAGTAAGAAATAGGAAAGAAACAGAGCACTTTGGGAGCTCAGGATTACAGTTACAGGTTTTTAAGGCAGACTCCAAGCCACTGGCTCTATATTCCTAGTGCTAAATGTTTCTTACAAGAACCGTTTGCTTGACTCAGTATACAAACCAAGACTGCCTCTTTACACTATTCACAGATACAGAACTTTGAACTCCAGAGCATTATTTCCTGCTAGAGAGACATGGACTTGGAACCAGAAGATGAGAAAGCTGTGTTCCACAGATAGAAATCCTTCCATCCACTGCAATGCTCCACTGGATCCAACCCATAATCATCTTGTGAGCTTTTAGACAAACACTCCCTACAACAACTCACTGGACAATAAAGCTACAGTATCCATGACAACTATGCAGAGAAGTATTACGTCAGTTAGTTATAGTTTAAATATAAGGATAGAAAAACACTAGTTCCTATTATTTGAGGAAGGGAAGAAATGACAGATGGAAATATTCCTTTTTGATAAATGTGTCGCACAGCGGACTTTCAGGCAGAAGAGGGAAAGGTGTTGTCACACTGGTGGCAGCTCTGTGAAAAGAATAAGGAACAGGAGGCTAAACAGAGATAAAACTATAGTAGCCACCAGAAAGGAAAGCATATAAAAATGGTACTCAGAGGAAATCAACAAGCACATGTTTAGGTCTAAGTAATATTTAATACAGTTTGGTGTAGTGGTTAAGAGTGCGGGACTCTAATCTGGAGAACCGGGTTTGATTCCCCACTTCTCCGCTTGAAGCCAGCTGGGTGACCTTGGGTCAGTCACAGCTCTCTCAGAACTCTCTCAGCCCCACCCACCTCACAGGGCGATTATTGTTGTGGGGATAATACTTTGTAAACTACTCTGAGTGGGCATTAAGTTGTCCTGAAGGGAGGTATATAAATTGAATGTTGTTGTTGTTATTACAGTTACAATAAAATATATTATAGATAACTGAACATTTTCAAATTGGAAAGTGTATATTCATCCACATCCTCTAATTAGTCCCCTCCATGTTTTGCCGAGTGCTCTTAACCCCCTTATCAGCATACAGATTATGGCCATCTGCTCACAAATTACATTTACAGTAGGGGGAAAGAAACAGGCATTGTGGCTTTTCCAGTTATCTGTGTGTGTGCGCGTATGTGCGTGTGCACATCCTCCCTGCATCACCCTTTTAACATCTGACAAAAAATCTGTAACCTGATGCTGTTGAGCTTAGAATTCTCCACCACCTCATTGGCCACCACTTATGGGCTTGGCAGTTATAAGTGCAATAATTTTACATCGGATGTCACTTTTGGACTAGACCTGGGGAAGGAGAGGCTGGCTGTTTGATCTTGATTACAGCTACACATCCCTCCTTGCAACATCTCGTTGGAATCTCTGAGTGTGTGGATTTTTTACAACATGCTTTGTGGGCCATGTTTCGGAAACAAAATGGTGAATTTCGTCTTCCCTTCTCTTGGGGAATGGACCGTTACTCAAGACAGCCAGTATGTTGGAGTGCTGAACTGTGACCTGGGAGACCCAGGCTCGATTCCCCACTCTGCCCATGGAAGCTCACTGGATGACCTCGGTCCAGTCACACACTCTCTCAGCTTATTAGTCTACCTCACAGGGTTGCTGCAAGGATAACAAGGAAGACGAGAGAATGATGTTGTAAGCCACCCTGGGTCCCCATTAAGGAGAAAAGCAGGGTATAAATATATTTAACTAAATTAATAAAACGAACAATGTTATTTTTACTTTTCTTCTCTTGCCTATTTTTACTTTTACTTTACTTCTCTTGCCTTCACTTTCCTCCCCAAGTTCTACTCAGATTTCCCAAAACACATAAAAGGACAAGATGACACTTTGTTTAGCATCTAAACTCACAGAATGTTATTCTAGGACCACTGCATAACTAGTGAAGTAAGCAGGAATATTCTATCCTTGCTACCAGCCTGAATACTCAAACCCTAATCTCTTTCTGAATTGGCTCAATGAAGCTCACCTCCATGAGCAGTGAGTTCCCCAGTTTTTCAAGCTTTTGCTGAATGTCCTCCATGCTCTTCTTCAACTCAGAGATCCTCTGCTGTAGGCGTGCAGACTCTCCTTGCAGTCTTATCACCCATTGTTCCTCCTCTTTGGCCAGTTCCATCAGCATAGTTCTTTCTTCTTCCTCCAGGAGACGATGAAGATACTCAAATTCTGCCCGGATCTTTGAGTTCAGCTTACCAGATGTTTTCTGATCAGAGGTAAAAGTCACAAGAAACAGGTAAAAGAATGTGAAGCAAACACACATCCATGTTCATCTGCACCCCAGTCCCAAAATCTGTGCGGGCTAGAAAACAAAACAAGATGTCAGTAAGAGAACACGTCCATTTATTGTCCCAGAGCAGAGCAGAGCAGAGCAGAGCAGAGTATGGCATATGATATTTTGAATTCTGGGGGTGTTCAAATTGGAGTTGCATGGTGAACTCTTTATATGTAGCATGGCTTCCTCATTCATCCAGGTACTTCCGGAAGCAGCCCTGATGTTAATTCACCTTTGAAATTTGAATGGAACTCTGACATGACTTCTAACACAGTGCAAAACAACACTTATCAAATAAACTCTAGTGCGTTGATCGCAAATTCTTATACATGCCTAAACAGACAGTTTGAAATGCAGCCATGTCGACCTCTTGCAACTCTTAGGAAAAATTTGTGCAATTCACTTGATAAGCCAGAGGTGGACATGAAGGGAACGTTTAAATCCAACAGAGTTTGTGAATGGCCTGTCAGTAAGGCCACATGGGTACAGTAATATCGTAAGTGTATGAATGTGTGACAGTCTGGGAAATTGCGTGCGAAGACAACTGACAGCCAGGTACTCCAAAGAGTGCCAAAGAGGTTTACTGAAGATTTCATCTAGTCATGATCATGGATTCTATCATCCACCCTGCTGTCACACTGTTCTTGCAGGGGACTGACCTATGCTACTCTGTGAGGAACAGCTCCACTCAGTAGCCAGGAAACAGGACACAACTGGCTGTTACCAACCCCCTCTGCTCTTTTCCTTTTCCTCGTCCTCCCTCAGACTTAGCCTTTGCTCTTTGGCCATCTCTCTCCCTCCTGTCTCGTCCCTCCTCTCTCAGGGCCAAGCTACAAGTGACGAACGACACTTGCCTGGTAAGTGAACAGACTCACGTGTATTCCTCCCTGTTCACTTGCCATTCACTCGCTTTCCACTTGATCAAGTGGAGCGCAAGTGAATAGGAAGGAATACACGTGAGTCTGTTCACTTGCCAGGCAAGTGTCATTCGTCACTTGGTAGCTTGGCTCAAAGGCAGCATCCACTACTCCTTGCAAATTTCTTTTATACCTTATAGCCTTGCCCCATTCTTGGCTCACATCCTTGAGCTACCCACCTCTTCTCCATTCCCCTATCCTTTCTTGCCTTTTTCCTCATCTCACCCCATCTGATCTGAGGTCACGCAGGGTTGACAGTCTCTTTCTCATGGGCATAGCTCCACTCCCAATCAATGCCAGAGCTGGGATGGGTAAGCAGAGCTCTGCCCCCACCAGCTAGGCGTTTGTTCTGGACACTGCAGTTGCTCTGCAGCCATGTGGGGTGGGGAATGGGGTGTCTGCCCACCAGCCTGGACTCCTGTCTGCCACTGTCTTTGAGGCCACTCCTTGCTAGAACTGCTTGCTCTTGGTAAGGAACTCTCTCATGGTTCTCCTCTGCTAGGAAAGTCCTTGTCAGAGCCACCAATACTTCTCACAGAATGAATGAACCTACTGGTGAATCTTTAGCAGGTATAGAAGCCATTCCACCTAAGACACGTAGTCAGCTACCCCAAGGACTGAGTCTTTGCCTGTACCTTAGTAAGGATATGAGAGGGATATTAAAGTAAGCCAACTCCAAATGAACAACAATATTTTGAGTGTGCAGGAAGGCTTTCATAAGATTAACAAAATTAGTATCTTTCTTTGAAAAATGGGGGATCATCACTATGTGGTTGTAGCCATAGTCAGTGCAAGAGTTTTGCCACTTTACTTTCCTGCTGACTTCTGGGTTGGCAGTAAGACACTACAAAAAGTGAAGGGGAAGAGCTCTGAAATGTGCCGTAACACTTTGATCTAGGAAAACTGGTTGGAGGAAAAGTCCCCTTTTACTCTCTTTGAAGAAATACTCTAATTGCACCCTTTTAATGAAATTACTTAACACCCAGAATCAAAGAGTCATTTGATCCAGAAGAAATGCCTGATATTGTAAAGAATTCATTGCCCAAAGGGGAAAAACCTGAATTCTTGGTAGTTTAACATTTCTCTTTCACTGCCACCACAAATGCACAGGCATTTGCACTGGCCACAGACATATATAAGTTTTGTGGGCACTTTCCTTTCCCAGCTGTCATTTTTATGACACCAGAGGGCTTTAAAAGAAGCACTGCACTATAGCAATACTAAAATTATAATGATCTATTGCCATGATCTACTGGTTTCACTGAATTTCCAGTTTTCGTTTTTTTTAAAAGTCCCTTTTGTCACAGAAATACAAGGGGAAATTCCCCAATTGCTTTTCCCTCTGTATTTCCACAATGTCCTATAGATGAGGTGACCAGAACTAAAGACAAAGGCCCAAGTGAGGATACAGCAGTGATATACAATGACATCCAACTGGCTGTCACATCTGTCCCTCTCTTTCCCCCTCATTATTTGGTTTGTCTTTTTAAAAAGCCTTTGTAGCACACTGAATGTGAGGGTTTCCATAGTGAGTCTCCATCTCTATTATGAGTGATCAGAGTTAATTAGGAATTCAAATTATTCCTTCTGAAGTACACATTACTTGTGACTTGCCACTGTCAATGTTGAGAAGCACTGCTTGTTAAATTAGGCCGCCAAAGTTCTTTTGATGTTGCTGAACGTCTTCATCCTCAACATACACAATATTATGTCTTCCTTATGTTGTGCCAATGCACTGTTTCTCTCATCACTACAATTCTAAAATGGGGAAATTTTTAATCCTATTACCACACTGTACAATTGCTAGGAGGCAATGCTCTCCATTTATGCCTCTTATCACATGACACTCCAACCTCTTACCACTGAAAAACTGGAAATTGTCAACTTTATATCAATATATTGACCTACCATTGTAATAACAGGACCAGAAGGTTCTCTGAATTCTCAGCTTTCATTTTTAAAAAGTCTCTAGCTCCTTCCCTTGCAGAAAAATAAGGAAAAAGGCATATGTTCACAAGGAAAGAGGCTAGAACCTTAACTTTTTTAAAAATGAAAGCTGTGGATTCAGAGAACCTGCTGTGTCTATTATTATAACTGTAGGTCAATATAGTGATATGAAATCGATGATTTTTTTAAAAAGACCAAAAACAAAATTGGGGGAAGAAAGGAAGGAAGGAGGGGGAGGAGTGGTTTGATGATGGAACTGGAATGACTTTGTTTTGAGGAATAATTTTAGCGAAGAAATTCCAAGTATAAAAGCCAGCACAAGCTGAAACCTGTTTACACGGACTAGATAGAACTGTGTGTGCCTATTATTGGCAGAGTGAGTGGGTAGTAAGTGGAGACTCCCATTCAAGCCAAGTGGATAAGATTATGTCTTCTTAGTTGTAGAAGAATAATTCCTGTCCAGTGTCTAAAAGGGAGGAGGAGGACTCTAAGGAGGACTCCAGGTCTGTTTTAAAGGGAGAACTGTGTTGAACTAACATCTGGAAACCTAAGTTTTAAAAGGGAACTCTGTAAAGCAACATTGTTATTGAAACGAAAGTACTGAACCAAACATCTCATAAATAAGAACTGTCCTTATTTCATCCCTGCCTGTACAATAAAGTTTCTGTGTCTTCTGAAAATTATTCAGCTTCCAGTGCCATTTTATACACAGGAGGGCTACTGCTTTTCCCCCATCAAGTGTCTGGCCTGGGCTAAAAGCCAGAAATATAATTGTTTCTCAGGATGGGACAGAAAAAGAACTTTAAAACTACAACTAGAGTCACGTTACTTGAGGCTGCTCAGCAAGAGTGAGTGAACTTGGGTTTTGGAGGGAAAATCTGCCTCTGTGTGCGGGAGTGAAGGGGGGATTCATCATAGCATTTGGTTGCTGATAATGTGAAGGAGAAAAACATTTGTAATTGGTGACAGCTGCTGAAGATCATTATACAAAAAGGAGGCTTTATTACCACCATAGGAGCACAAACCCTTTCACAAGGTGCTTTGGTATCTGATATAAATCTATGTATAAATTGTAATCCTTATGAAGCGCAAATGCTCAGAAGACAGAGTTATCATCAACTTGAGCAATATTTACTAACTGTAACTTCAGGTTTTTTTCCTCTTCTGCCTGGTGGACCAAGGGGGTGCTTCTAACACCACTGATTTCCAACACAGATACCCAAATTAATTTTTTTTAAAAAAAACCAGGAAAGCAGGATGTTTTATTTCACTGCACACATGCTTTAAAACTACTGTTAAAAACTAAAAACAAAATCTGTCCATAGGAAGAAAATTATGCAGTCTTAAGTGTTAGTTACCATAAATTATTCCAGTGTAAAGTTTAGGGTTTCTGGTCATAGATGGTAGGATGCTTTCAGTCCTGAATTCTGAGCAGTCCTGTTGATAACTTCACAAAGAATTACTGCAGCCCAGGTGCCTGAGTGTACAAAGCCCAACTATGCACAGTACACTCAGAAAGAGTTTAAGAAGACCGAATGTTAACATATATAGATGCATGTTTACTGGGAGAATGTTCCTTTGCAAATGTGTGAAATATTTAATTATGGCAATTATTGTAACAGCATACAAAAAAAGCATAAAAAATGAGGCACTCAAGATGGGGATAATCTTTTAGTTAGATGCTAACAGCTCTCCAAAGCTTGCTGCTTGGTCCGGAACAGATGTCAGCTTTTTAGCAGTCACTAACCACCTGGCTTCTGTCTAGGGCTTGCCTTGCCAGCTTATTACATTCCAAGTGCTCATATTGCCAAGAGCTTAATACCTCTCTTATTGATGTGTTTCTCTTCTCTGAATGCAGCATGGTTGATTTTTTAAAAAATTATGGAATACTGCTTTGAACTAACTCATCAGAGCTACCAACTCTTAAAAACTGAACAACCATTATGCATGCAAAACTCAACAGTTATATACCAAGGAAGTCACTAACACTAATGATCCTCCATCAGCTGGGAAGACATGTCCTAAACTGAACCCAAGCCAGGCCTGCTGTTTCGTCCAGCAGTCTCCATCCAGCAACTCTTCAGAGTGGTATCAAGTCACATCTTTTTTACCCAATATATGCTTTAGGAGCTTTGGTTAAAAAGCTGGATATAAATTGCACACACAAATATTCTGGATCCCGCACAGAACTGGTGAACCTTGGCCATGTGATAGGTCTCACTGAGTCCCAGGGCCTCAATCCCCACCTTTTCGTCTATTCTGAGAAGCAACAGAAAATCAACATGCCTTGCTTGGTTCTCTCTAATCAATGAGGAAAAGACTAATCACATGGAATTATTAAAAAATCAAGAGTAGTCCCCTGAAATTTTTGTTAGGGGAATTTTTGTGATAGTACTCTGCTTCCAATTTTTAATTCCCCTACTACCACTAACCCATATATATATCAAAACACCAAACACATTGTATACAGAGGAAAATGTGTTTATTTCTTACATGGAATAACCCCAGACATACTTCTCCATTTCTAGGAGACATTTGTAAAGACCAGTAGCATGGGAAAGCTTTAAATACCCTTAACACTGATTGTTTACAGAATAATGGTTATTTCTTTTACAGAGTAAAAGAAATAATACATTCTTTTACAGAGTAAAAGAAATAATACATTCCCCAGAATTCATGGCACCCAACGGGTCTGATTAACAGGGCAATCAGATCTTAATATAATATAAACACAGTCAAGGTTAAAATCTTAGTTGGAAAGTGAAAAAAAGAAAATGTTTATAATTAAAAGGAACTTTCTCTCCTCACTGCAAGACTGAGCAGACCTGTAGTTTTAATTCCAAATGCCAGGGAGAAGGAATCTGCCACTGAGGCAAATTTACCTCTTGTGTGCGTGTTCATCTTCAATTGTGCTCACACATAGGGCACTAGATGAGAGGTCCTTAAAAAAATCCCGTAACAATTTTATTTGCTTACCATCTGCAATGATTTAGACAGAATTCTGCTCATTTTCTTAAAGAAAAGAGTTGGACTGAATTAGAAGTATTAATCTTGCCATCTGCTGAGGTGCATCAGCAGATCGACCGATCATCAGGGTGTCTGATTAGTGTCATCCTTAAAGCAATTGATATTTATTTGCCAGTTTCATCTTTTCCCCATGATTTAAGATGACCATTAACATGGAAGCTCACGAACAGTGAGATGTCCCGACCATAGCCTGGGTAAGTCTTTCAAGGCCTAGAGTTTGGCATTTTTCCATTTCTGTTATTTTTTTCCTCCTTTTAAGTCCCTCTGATTGACCTTTCCTAAAGCTTCTTTTCACAAGCAGCCCCAAAAGAGCAACACACCAGCTATGCTTTGCTTCCGGGCAGCCTCTGCCTGCGGACCTCAGCTAAACAAGCCACCTCAAAACAGAGCTCACAAGGAAGGATAATGGGGGGAAAGCAACGTTACCAGCAAGCTGCAGAGACTCTCCTCCGTCACATGCTTCATTTTCATCAGTTTTTCCTGCTCCTTCTGATAAAACTGGAATGCCTGTCTGAAGTTTTCCTAACAGTGAAAAATGTAAGAATAAAATAAATCTTAATTATATCCATTTTGTCTGGAACAACCTCCACCTGTCCATTTGACAAGTAAAGTAGCAGACTGGATAGATTATAGTACCTCAAATCAGGGTTCAAATCCTCTTAAGGTCAAAACCAGTGTAATCAAGGAGATCAGAGCACACACACCCCTTTAAAAAAAGATGACAGCCATGGAGGGAGGAATTTGGGCCCAATTTGAATTGGTATGTTTTTTCCCTGGGGGAAATACCACATGCAGTAAATACCAGATCCCCTGACAACTAAATATTTACCAAGTATTTTAAAATTAATGTTTTACCTAAAGAAGATATTGTAACCATCAACAGGCATATTACTTATGCTAATCAAACACACAAATTAATTACTCTTATTGTAAAATACTGAATAACTTTAAAATGGTTTTAGTAACATTAGGTCACTATGAGAACAATTCATTGGACAATTCTTCTCTTTGACAGACTCAGACAAACTGCTAGAGTTACTCCAAACTGTAACAGGCCTTGGAGTCAAACAGCTCCTCTCCCACCTGCTCCTGCCCTTGCTCACTATAA
The DNA here is from genome assembly GCF_028583425.1 of Eublepharis macularius. Lineage (NCBI taxonomy): Eukaryota > Metazoa > Chordata > Lepidosauria > Squamata > Eublepharidae > Eublepharis > Eublepharis macularius. The sequence continues at coordinate 80,929,628 of NC_072793.1, forward strand.
CGGAAGCAAAGAAGTTAAGTTGCCACCTAGACAGTGGCATACTTGGCCTTATGAAACCTTTGATCATATACCAACCTTCCCTAAGCAGCACAAGCCCAATCCAAATTGTAGCCCTTTTCTCTGGCAGTTCTAACCCGGATGTACAAAAAGGAATGACAGGAATGCCCTTTGGAAATAATGGGAAAGGCCTGAAGGCCCATTGGAGAAAATGGCCAATTTACTTGCATGGGCTCCACTGAAATACATTACAGCAAAAAAAGTTGCAAAGAAAATACGGAATTGATTTTGCAGGAAGGTCTCTGGGCCCAGATAAACTATTCAGGGACTGGAATGACAGGCCCCAGAGAGCAATGACAGCCCCTGGGAGTAGCAGAAGTGCTCTGGGACTGAAATGACAGGCCCTAGAGTGGAACGACAGCCCCTGGGAGTAGCAGAAGTGCTCTGGGACTGAAATGACAGGCCCTAGAGTGGAAAGACAGCCCCTGGGAGTAGAGATAGTGGTCTGTAACTGGAGTCACAAATGACAGAATCAAATTAAATACTTTACCTTTTAATTGATATTTCTAGAAGATGTGTAGCTATTATAATATAAAGTTCCATCTTTATATTTATCCTTCCTGTCAGCTCCTCAGTTTTCTTACACTTTCATGAGGCTCATATCAGCCACCTCCTCTATTTGCAAGCATAAATCCTGCCCTTGTCCCCCTTTCTGTTCCCCTGTCCAATTCTGCAGCCTTCCAAACCGCCATGTTCCCATTACGTGTCACACCCTGCCTGAGTTCTTGCTCACTTTTTCCTCACTCTGTTGACCACTGACCCAAAACACCCCTCCATACTCTCTCTGTGAAAAATCCCATCTCATACTCTAGTTAACAAACAGTTAACAAACTGTATCGATGGTTTTATCTTGTTTTGTGCTATTACTGTACTTAGTTTGATTTTATCTGGTCTGAGGCTGCTTGCAGGGCGAGTGGACTATAAATCCAATAAAATAAACAAATAAATAGTTCAAGGGTCCTCAACATTTTGAGTCTGCAGGCCCTTTCCAATTCTGGCACACTATTGTGGGTACAGACACAAATTGACTGCTGCAGCAGGTGACCCAGCCAGGAAAGAAGGCCACTGTGTACCTTCAGTCACACAGTGAAGATTCTTATAATGTGGTGGCAGCTTCTGCCAAAGGAATTATTTTAAAAATCTGCACATCCCATCAGTAGCCTTGCTGGGCAAAAGTCCCACCTGGCCCCCCTCTTTCTTAAAACACTTGGTGGGCTCCAAGAAAATGTTGCCTGGTGCTGTAGTGCCCAGGAGCACTGTGGCCTATTCCACACAGCACACTTTTCGTTGGCAATGATAAGCATTCATGCTGATTGCTTCTGCTTCTCCCAGGGAGCTGGCATTACAGTCCCAGAATGCTTTTGTTACTTCCAGGGGGCACCATTCCACTCAGGAGCCTGTTGTTTCAGTCCCAGAACATTTAAGCTACTCCCAGGGGATGTCATTCCACTCCGGGGCCTGTTTATCCAGTCCCAGAACATTTAAGCTACTGCCAGGGGCTGTCATTCCATTCTGGGGTCTGTCTATCCAGTCCCAGAGCGCTTCTGCTACTCCCAGGGGCTGTCATTCCATTCTGGGGTCTGTCTATCCAGTCCCAGAGCGCTTCTGCTACTCCCAGGGGCTGTCATTCCACTCTGGGGCCTGTCTATCCAGTCCCAGAGCGCTTCTGCTACTCCCAGGGGCTGTCATTCAACTCTGGGGCCTATCTATCCAGTCCCAGAGCGCTTCTGCTACTCCCAGGGGCTGTCATTCCACTCTGGGGCCTATCTATCCAGTCCCAGAGCGCTTCTGGGGCCTGTCTATTCAGTCCCAGAGCGCTTCTGCTACTCCCAGGATCCAACATTGCACTCCTGTGCCTGTCATTCCAGTCCCAGAACACTTTTGCTCCTCCCAGGATGTCATTCCACTCTGGGGCCTGTCATTCCAGTCCCAGAACTCTTCTGCTACTCCCAGGATAATAACATTGCACTCCTGTGCCTGTCATTCCAGTCCCAGAACACTTGTGCTCCTCCCAGGATGTCATTGCACTCAGGGGCCTGTTGTTCCAGTTCCAGAGCGCTTCTGCTACTCCCAGGGGCTGTCATTCCACTCTGGGGCCTTTCATTCCAATCCCAGACCACTTCCGCTACTTTTAGGGCCTGTCATTGCTCTCTGGGGCCTGTCATTCCAGTCCCTGAATAGTCTATCTGGGCCCAGAGACCTTCCTGCAAAATCCATTCTACATTTTCTAATCATTTCTAATTTGGCTATCCACTAACACATTCAATGAATAGCTTTAGGGAAGCTACTATCTCTCTGGCTAACCTATAGCTTAGGGCTGGAATAAAACAGACCAACCTCTGAATTATATTCATTTCTCACCCCTCCTCCAAGGAGTGCAGAGAAGCACATAACAACCCTGTGAGGTAGCTTAGGCTGAGAGTGTGTGACTTGACAAACATCACCCATTGAGCTTTGTAGTCCAGTGGGGATTTGAACCTCACCAAACTGAGAATCTGAGATTCCTCCTGTCTCAGGAATTAATATGTTTGTCCCAAATATTTTATGGCAAGAGCTGCCTTAGCCCTTGTTGGACTGCATTCTGTACGAACAAAATACAAATCTTTGTATTTAATCTCTGACAAGTATCTTTTAATTTCTGTGCAAGTACAAGACCGAAATAAAAAACAACAACAATAACAAAGGGCAAACACAGGAAAGCAACATTAACCACTGGGTTTAAACTGAGAGTGAGCTAAAGGCAGGAACAGAGTAAATTACGCAGGAGAGATGCCCACTGAACTCTGCACACCAAATGATAGACATATGGGCAGAACGAATTGGAAGGCAGAGGAGGTAACAGGAAAAAAATTATACAGAGGCATCTTTTACCTTAGGCGTCATGGCCTAACAGCCATACTTTGTACATAGGAAGAGTATCAAGATCCACAATTAAATTACAAAGTCACACTCCAGGAGCAATAAGGTCATTGCTGTAAAGCTGCTTACCTGCATTTTTCTTCTGTGCTCCTCAGAGGCCTTCCGCACTGTTTCCACAACTCCAGCTATAAGGTAGTGGGGGCGGAAGGACCGTGTGGGAAACTTTTTCCGACACTGGGGACAGGTGGCAGTTTGTGAGCATCTGTCCCAATAGCCTTGGATGCACTCTTTGCAAAAATGGTGCATGCAGTCCAGCATGACTGGGTCCCGAAAAAGATCACAGCAGATAGCACAAGTCAGTTCTTCCCGGAGGCTCTGCGTCTGGTTTTTGTGGGCCATCCTGCAGGGACACAAAGCATACTTCCTGCATTACACTGGCACTAAGGTAATATTGTGGATTACACTCAAGGGAAACCCAGATGGGAACAAGCCAATTCTGTGCATGGGTATCCTGTACACCTCTGGCAGATGTCTCCAGCTAGCTCAATTGTAATACACACACCCTCCTCAACATTAGGTTTGCCTCCCCTCTCCCCATGTACATTCAATGACAGCTAAAAATTCAACACATATGCTTGTCTTAACATGGGGAAATATTAATGAGAAAAGTTGCAGGTTGGAACAGCAAAGCCATATGCGTCCTGCCCCCCTCCGAATGGAAATCTCCAAAGACACAGCTGGAGGAGGGCTGCTACTGCCCTTCCTCCGGGATACTTTTCAGCATTGCATGAAATTCAGGCCGTCCATGCATCTTTATGCAACACCCGTTGAACTTCTACCCATCGAGCAGCTGTAAAAAGCAGAGCGTGTCAAGAAAGAGGCCCACGGAGGAGGGAAAGCTGCGGCGGGCAAAGACTGTTACCTATGAATGCTAAGACTGCACAGAAAAGCTGGAGGAAAGCTGCACGGTTCTCGCCAAGTCGGGAGGGGACCCCAGTTACTCTCCTGCTGCTATATCAGGGTCCTCCGCCCTACAGGCCGCGGAAAAGGCGTGGAGTGACGGAGCTGTGCGGAGAGGGCTCACCCCCGAGCCCCCTGCCCGGCAGCAGCCGATTCTCGCCTTTCGTTTTCTGCAAAGGCTCCACGGCGGACAGGACCACCAGACTCCAACAACTCCCCGAACTTTCACCGTATGACAACCCGCCCTACTACTACTGAACGACAGCCCCCTGCTCCAATCAGGCTGAAATCTGAACAGCTCCCTCGTCTATTGGGGGACGAAGGTGACCTCCCCCCTTTGCTGAGCTTTTGAGATCCCAGGCGCGTGACATATGCAATGCTGAGTCACCTGCCTGGTATCGCCTCCGGGGCCGTGGTGTTCGTCAAGGCCCTCATGGTAGGGTCGGGAGGGTGCTTGGCTGTGGGCTAGAGAATATTTTCAGGCTAGACGACCTAGCTTTTGATCTATGTGCAGGGAAAAAACTGAGCGGCTGCCAAGGGGCTGCTACCATTCTCTGCAAAATACAGACGGGGTAAAAGCCGAAATGGGCCCTACAGAAATGCTAGCACCACAAAAAACAGCGGGAAGCATTAAACACAGGATAGAAATGAAAACTGAACTGCCACGAGTTTATTAGCCCTTTCCCTGCTAAAATGCTCCCGGAACAGGCCGGAACCGGCACTATAGAAATGCCAGAACCACAAAAAACAGCGGGAAGAATTACAGACACTGCAGAACAAAATTTTAGACATGAGAACATTGAAGAGGCATTCCTTTGTTAACCCTTTCCCTGCCAAAAGGTTCCTAGAACACCATGGAACAGGCCAGAACGGGCACTAAAATGCTATTACCACAAAAAACAGTAGGAAGCATTACAGACACTGGAGAACAAGATTTTATAAATGAAAACGCAAGTAGCATGCTTTTATTAACCCTTTCCATGCCTAAATGCTACCGGAACAGCACAAAACAGGCCAGAAGGGGTAAAGAAATGCCTGTACCACAAAACACGGTGGGAAGCATTAGGGACACCAGAGAACAAGATTTTACAAATGAAAACACTGAAGTGGCATGCTTTTTTAACTCTTTCCATGCCAAAATGCTCCCAGAACAGAATAGGCCAGAACAGACACTAAAAAAATGCCGCTACAACAACCACAACAAAAGTGGCAAGTATTAAAGACAATGCAGAACAAGATTTTAGACATGAAAACACTGAAGTGGCACACTTTTATTAACACTTTCCCTGCCTAAAGGCTTCCAGAACACCATGAAACGGGCCGGAACGGATGCTAAAGAAATGCTATTACAACAAAAAACATTGGGAAACATTACAGACACTGGAGAACAAGATTTTATAAATGAAAACACTGAAGTGGCATGCCTTCATTTCCCTGCCAAAAGGTTCCCAGAACACCATGGAACAGGCCAGAATGGTCACTAAAGAAATGCTATTACCACAAAAAGCAGTGGGATGTGTTAAAGACACTCCAGAACAATATTTTAGAAGTGGAAACACTGAAGTGGCATGCCTTTATTAACCCTTTCCCTGCCAAAATGCTCCCAGAACAGAACAAAATAGGCCGGAACAGGCACTAAAGAAATGCCAGTACCACAAAAAACAGTGGGAAGCAATACAGACACTGGAGAGCAAGATTTTAGAAGTGAAAACACTGAACTGATACACTTTTATTACTTTCCCTGCCAAAACGCTCCCGGAAGAGCACAAAACAGGCTGGAACGGACACTAAAGGGAAGCCAGTAGCACAAAAAACAGTGGGAAACATTACAGACACCCCAGAACAAGGTTTTAGAAGTGCAAATACTGAAGTGGCATGCTTTTATTAACCTGTTCCCTGCCAAAGTGGTCCTGGAACACCATGGAACGGGCCAGAATGGGCACTAAAGAAATGCTAGTACCATAAAAAACAGTGTGAAGCATTAAAGACACCAGGGAACAATATTTTTGAAAGGAAAACATGAAAATATCATGCTTTTATTAACCCGTTCCCTGCCAAAATCTCCTGGAACACCACGGAACAAGCCGGTATGGGCACTAAATAAATGCTAGTACCGCAAGAATATGTGGGAAGCATTAAAGACAAAGTGTCCTGTTGTTATGGTTACCAACAGTTCTGGGAAAAAATGTCTTTACCTTTTAATAGAGGAAATGTCTAGTTGAAGCTTTTCGTGGTATGGAGTGGCCAGGAGCCATGTGTACCCTTGTTCGCAGAAAAATCTTGAACTAAACATGGAGGTTGCAATCCATCTAAACCAGCCATCCAGTCTTCCACTTGCTGAGACTTTGCACAAATACTGTCTGATATATGGGGTTGCCAGGTTCCATAGAAAGGTTTGGATGAGATACGGGTGAGTTCTGGAAAGGCGAGTTTGCCAGATTTTCAGGAGAGGAGAACAATAGAGAATGGGATCAGAACAGCAGGCAGCAGGGTTTTCTGCAGTGGCGCTGGGCTTTAAGTGCATCCAGACCAGGTTTTCAAACCCCCTCCCCCTTGTCTGGAGTTAGCCAATACCATCCGCCTGGCTGGAGGCTCCAACTAACAATCAAAAAGAGATGTCCTGTTAATATATATAACCAACCAAACAAAGGAAACTGCTTCCCCATAGACCAATTCAGTCAGTGGGTCAAAATGAAGGTGAGCGCAACAGTGATGGAAAGGGAGTGTATGTGAACATTGAACTGTGGATGAATGTGAACAAAACTTGACGACACTTCAGTTGGAAAACTGCACGAAGCATGGGTAAATACCCATGAGAGGGATGTGACTAAAGCGTCAGTAAGTGCATGGAGAGATGATTCAAGAATACAGAGGAGAACAGCAGAGCTGATTTGAAGAGTAGGAGACTGGATAAGGTTGCCAGCCTCCAGGTGTGGCCTGGAGCTCTCCTTGAATTACAGCTGATCTTCAGGTGAGAGATCAATTCCCCCGGAGAAAATGGCTGCTTTGGAGAGGAGGGGGACTTTATGGCATTATACCCTGCAGAGGTTACTTCCCTTCCTAAACTATACCCTCCTCAGGTTTTACTCCCAAATCTCCAGGTACAAGTAGAAGTCAGCAACTGTAAGACTGGGGAGGCCGAGGATGGTGGAGCAGCAAAAGTCATATGCTAGAATATAAATGATAAGGGGCTTCTAAGCAGGAGTAGGTTTGCCATTATGGCTTCCAGGAGAAAATTTCCCATTGAATGATGACCTGGGGTACAACTCCACACACACACCCATTAGTGCCTAGGCAACCAGGAGGGCCCATAAAGCTACCTAGGCAAGAATCAGGCAGTGGTATAATGGTACAGAAAAGCCTGGTGCTGCAGCTGCTGCCTGTCTTCCTCACTTGGCTTGTCTTTGCCTCACTTGCCCCATCAACGATCACTCTTGACCAGAGGCACCAGCCACAGATGACCAATGATGAGGCAAGTGAGGCAAGGAGGAGCCAAGGGAGACAGGCAGCAGCAGTCCTTGGCTTCGCTGTGGTGCCAGCTGCTGCTGCTGGCTTGTACTTGCATATTAGCCCATTAGCTGGTGGATCTCCATCAGATGAGGCAGTGGGGCTGGAAGAGGGATAAGACCAGTGGAGGTGAAGAGCCATTCTCCATGGCTGTTTTGGCAACGCTGTCCACCCCTGTTCCTAAGTCATAAAGATTATCTGTTTCAGTCATTGGTTGCCATGATGAATGCTCTACACTGGTCCTCTGATTGGGAGAAAGACTAGTTTGTCTTTCTGTACTTATCAGTGCCTTTTGATATTGTTGACAATGCCATCCTGTGACAGCACACCATTCATATTTGCTAATAATGTAACCTGGAACCAGGTAGTTGGGCTATATGGAAATGCATATCACAAAGACAGCTCTGTCTGCCACGCAGGCACAAAGATGTAGGTAGATGACATGCACAAATGGGGTCATCTTCACTCACTGCTTTGAAAACTGTGAGTCGGACCCAAGGCAGCCATGGTGGATTTCAGAGCTCAAAAGGCAAGGTTTGGAATCACCCTGCCCTGCATATGTGGAAGAGAAAGGCTTCTCACATATGCAAAAGACAAAAGCATTCAGGCTTTACAGCCATAGAGACATAGCTGCTTTCTCCCTCCCCACCCCAGTATCTGAACCATGGTGGAACCTAGGGGAAAAGGTGGTCCTAGAGATATGAGGGGCCAAGGCCATGTGATTGTCAAAATCTTGAACTGAGCCCGGTAACTGATGAGTAGATAGTGGAGTAACTGCAGAATGGGAGTAATATGTGTGCCTAGCTTCTGCTAGTAAATGAGCTGCAGTGTCCTGCAGCAGCTAGAGTCTCAAGCTAGACTTTCTCAAGGTAGGCTGGTCTGTGTCCAGGCTAGTCTGAGTTGGGAGAAGGCCTTTCTTGCAGCGGCATTAACTTGCTTTTCTAACTGCAGTGCTGGATTCAGTATAACCCTTTGTCTTTTAACTGAGAGTCTCTCTACATGAGACATCTGACACATGAAGAACGTGTGTCAGGAAGTGCAATGTTAGCCAGAAAGGGTACTTTAAAAATACCTAGACAGAGAGGTGAAATTGACAGAGCCTTAGGGGAGGCCTTCCTGAAGGCGAAGATGAAATTAACAAACCCTCTGAGGAGTGAACTCCGCTGGATTTGTCTTTTTAAACGACACTTCCCAGCTAACATTGCGTCTCCATACACTTGATGAACATGCACTAAGGCATCTTGTGTAGGGAGACCCTGAGTCAGTCAAGGTCAACTGACCCCTGCTGAAGATGGAAAGCATGTTTTCAAAACTGCTGCCTTCCCAACCAGCATCACTTCCATCTTATGTGGGTCCAATTTCAATTTGTTTCCTTTCAGCCATTTGACCACAGCTGTAAAGCAAGGACTCTACTGCATCACCAGGGCATCCTTAAGAGTTGTGTCTGGTTAATTCCCCATCGTAAATGCTTTTGTCTGGTTAATTCCCCACTGTCTTAGCAGAGTTATCTGGAGGCAGCAAGCCCAGGCTTCTCCCTCCCCTCTCTCCCCCATTCCCGTTATCATTTCTCTCAGTAGCAAGAGGAACACCTGCCACGGGATGAGAGCACCACTTTATGTTAACCCTTTGGTTTCTGGTATGCACCCTAAATATGCTCAGACTTCTTTCATTATGATTTTACGAGGGCTAACCAGCTTGATTACGAGGCGGCTGCCTTGGGCGAATGCTGGGAGGAGGGAGTTAGACACGGAAGAGTGATTGCAAAGAAAACTCTCCCAGCAGAGGGCTGGAAAGCAATAAATCTTTGAAAACATAAACAGTAAAAGCGAAGCTTTTCATCACTTTGACGAGAGTTTGGACACAATATCTATAAGTAACTTTGAAATGGCTTTCCTGGAAGAAATATTTTCCAACTTGCAAGAAATTGCTAAATTGATGACTGAATTACTAACTAAAGCAGATGAGATATTTGGAGTGGAAGTGGATAAAAACACTATAAAAGATAATAATGCAGAAGAAATTTCTAAAGGGACAGACCTAGCTGAAAAAAAATTAGAGAGGAATGAGGAAAAGTCCAGTCTACAAAATGGAGGGATATACCAGTACGTCTCTGTGAAGATACAAGGCACAAGCAAGAGAGGGGAGGGGCAATGAAGCAGACCTATGAAGAAGAAACCCAGCGTACCATTTCTGAATGACGAAAAAAGTATGCAACATATTTTAAAAAAGAAAAAGAAGCAGAGAAATAGTATTTTTAGTGACCCCCTCCAGAATTGGTTAGAAGACAAGAAAAGCCGCCTTTGGGGATGCAGGTGGGAAAAGGACTTGATGTATCATTTTACAGGAAGAAAGAAGAAAAAACGAGAATGAAATCCAGATTATGATCCAATAGTATAGGTTTAAACCTCTTTGTCTATCTGTTCTCTCTAACCTGTTATACTGTTTATGTGCTCTGAAGGGATAGGAGAGAGGGGAATTGATGGAGCGGTAGATCCTTCTGGTTTCACTATTGTTATTTTGAAAGAGAGAAAGAAGGAGAAACATAGACTATGATTTAGGTTACCTCTCTATGTTTAATGATATGTAACACAGACTTACTGAAAACTTATATGTTCTTTAACGTGTTAGATATTGTATATTCACTGTTAAAGGACTAGTAATAAGGTGACAATTGGGTCTTTGGAGTTCTTCAATTACTCCTAGACCTTAGCTATTCTCTCTAGAATATAAATTAGTGTTTAAGCTAAATAGTTATCTGTTCTTTCCAGCCTCACTATTATGAAAATCCAAATATATAATCTTAGATGGCTTGGATAAAACAGATGAAAGAGCTACTCTTTCTAGAACTACTGGACTCTTTTTGATTTTGCTACTACAGACTAACACGGCTAACTCCTCTGGATCTTTCTAGAATATAATTTAGTGTTTAAGCCAAATACCTATTTGGTGTTCCCAGCCTCACTATTATGAAAATTTAAATATACAAGTTTTGACGGCTTGGATAAAATAGATGAAAGAATGAGGGAAAACTGGTATAAAAATGTTTCTTTTTTATACTGATATATAATAAGGATCACGTATCTTACTCCTCATATCTTCTACCTTTCTATTTCTATCTTATACTCCTGGAATGATTAATGGATTAACAATTTTGGCTAAAATGCAGGGGATTGGAAATGGGACTTATGTATAATATATACAAAAGAAAGAATTATTAGAAATGAAATAAAAATAGAGTAAGTGGATAAAAAAGCATAGAAATTAAATAATGATTGGAGAGATTAAAAGGGGAGCTTGAAGGTATAAGGGGCGTTAACTGGATATGTAGTGGCTTTCTGTATGTATGGATTGATGGATATATGCATTGTGCAAATCCATGCTGACTTCCACATATCGCTATGTTGTCCATCAGATGCTTGCAGACTGATGTGTTTAATATCTGTTCCAATATAAATTTGGGTTAATTTGGTATTGATTTAATTGGTATACCAGTTTTCTTTGGGATTCGCTAATGTTATTCAGTATATCCGGAAAAGAAGAATCAACAGTTATTCAGTATATAGTTCGTATACTGGATACTGAAGTGCACACTCCTAGTATACTTATGGTTGGCTGCAAGTTTTTTTGGCTCAACCAGAAACTCCCGTTATCAGATTTATATCATCACTCAATGACTACTAATTCATGAATATGTTACATACAGTCAAAGTGCAAAAGTGCTGTAGTGTATTGAAAGATAATAAATACAGTCATAAATAGTCATAAATAACAAGCAATCAATAAATCCAATGAATACAAAAGCCAATATCATAAGCAAGTGAAATTGCTCCTGTGTTAATAATGAAGGATACAATCCAATTAAATCCATTTCAAAGTCCTATATCACTGAATCCAATGAAAGAATATATGCTGGTCCCATTGATAATTATAAGGCAGATACCATCGGAGTAGGTCCAAGTCTATAAAACATCCTTAGAGGTGAAAATAGCTGTTACTCCTCCTTCAAACACCTCTCCTGATGAACTCCACCACACAGAGACACCCTACAGACTGTTGGCCACATCTGTTTCGCACGTTTGTGCTTTCTCAAGGGCAGTCAATTAATCCTGGACCCAAAAAATATACATTAAATACCCGTCAATATTACCCATTCCATAAGTAATTAATTATTCACATCCAAATACTCACAGTTTCCATACATGCTTAATACATATTCCCGAAAGTAAGTCTTTTGGGGACAACTGGGCACAAGATATCCATGGTTCCCTCCATTAGTGTGTCCCCCTCAAATCTCTGCCACATTTGCCCTCCATTTTGCCTGTACTGTCCCTCTGTAATAGCCATCACCCTACATTGCAGCTGCACTACAGGGAATGGAATACAACATTCTAGTTCTATCAGTGCCAATGGGTCTAAGAGGAACGTGAAAGATTCACTGCAATAATATGGGAGCTGCTGGGCTGATTGAGGGGGTGCCTGGAGGAGTTAGCAAAGCACAATTATCTTGCTCTCTGCTTCCTCCAGTGCCTCTAGGCACTTCCTTTGAGGAATGGGAGAGTGATCCCATGGGTCCAGATGCAGGAGAGAACCTTTGCCAGGCCAAAGAGCTTGACAGGTGCCTGACCGCATAAATCCTAGTTGCCAGGAAGAGCTAATTAGAGGCAAGATTCATAAGTAACTGAGCAATAAATACAGTTGAGATTGGAATAATACATTTTGTAGGATACGTAAATAGCAGCAACTTGGCATACAGATAATAAAGGAGTTAACAATATTTATTTATTACATTTCTATTCCACTCTCCCTGAGAACTGACCTGACCTGGCTAGCCCAGGTAAGCCTGATCCCATCAAATCTCTGTGAGGCTCCTCCCTCACTAGCGCCCCCACCTGATGGCCTGCCATCTTACCAGCTCTCCAGGCTGGTTTCCTCTGGCCTCAGATGGGCAGGGAAGGGGGTTGCACCACCTTGTTCCTTCTCCATTGCCCATTTTTATCTACAACTACCTCCAAGGAACTCAGGGTGGGTACTTCCATTTTATTCTCACAGCCCCCCAGTGACAACTGATTTAAGCATGACACAGTGGTGGCAAAAACACAAGTGTGACTTTGTACTCACAGCAACTTGTGTAAACTGGGTGTCTATCCCAGCAAAATGGCTACCTGTGCTGGATTTCCCTCCCCAGTGTCATGTTTAAGGCTGAATTTAAACATGATACTGAAGAGCTTCCCATTTCCATGGGCTCAGTGTCTGGTTTAACCTGTGCTACAATCAGTGCAAAGCATACTCATTGGTTTACATGCCAGAGATCCTTAGTCCTTGTGAATATTGCATGGCCATGCTGACTATACATGCATAGTTACTTTGCACAAGATGCAGAACAGTTTATATGTTTTGGGTGACTGCCCCACTTTTCCCCTTTTCCTTGAAATATCTTGGTAAACGCAACATGCGATCTGATAGCACTGCTGTGCATTGCCCCAGATGTGGGGCCAACAGTCAATTATGTGAAAGGGCAGGATGATGCACAGCATGACTGTTTTTACCAAGGTGTTTTCTGCTCCATGTTCAGTTAAAACCTTGCCTGGAATGAGTCACTTGTGAATGATGTTAATGCATTCAATTTAAAATCAATGAAGCATTTTAATATAGCATTTTTATAGCAAAAACCAGTTTAGAGGCATTTCACACATGCCACTAAAGGTGTTTTCTGTTTCATGTGTGATGCTAAAATTGCTTTATTGCATTTCCTTTTTTGCAGGGGTGGTGGTAGTAGAAGTCATCATAACTAAATGAAAATGTCAGCTCACCATGAAATGAAATAGACAAATCATTTTACAGATTATTATGAAAAATAAAATAGCTATCATCACAATGTCTTGTATAAACCTACGGAGTGGATAGCAACATCTGATTTTGTGGAAGCAGGGATGGGCTTGGCATGGCGAGGGTCTGTCAGTTCACTCTGGGGGGGCATCTCCCCCGTACTGGGACATGGCTATCAAGGTCCGGCCCCCGCTCTCACTTTGTAGAGATGCAATGGTGTGTTCCCATTGCGCGGGTAGCAAGGCTGAGCGCGCTTTTGATTCCCCTCATTTCCAAACGGCCTCCCGGCCTCCCACGTGGTTCCTAGTGGGCGTTCCTGTCACTCATTGCCGGCCCTGCCTCCCCCCACCTGCTTCTCTGGAACCTCGGGTCTAAGTAGGGTTGCCAGTCTCCAGGTGGTAGCTGGAGATCTCCCAAAATTACACCTGCTTTCCAGGCAACAGAGATCAGCTCCCTACTGTCTGGCCCTACTTTTCAGGGGGGGGGGACCTTTTTCTTTTGGTGCTGGCAGCGGCAGCAGGTATGTGCAGGCATCCTGAGCTGCAGCCACCGGCCTGGCCTTCATCGGAAATGGGGGCTGGATGGGCGAGGGGGGGTGTTCGATCTGGACCTTCACTGTCACCTCTGCCCCCCTCCCTGGCAGGGATGCCTGCCCTCTGATGGGGGCCTATTGGCGGCGGCGGGGATCGCAGCCTCCCCATTGGCTGTGCCACTGCTTTTCCCTTGCCTGGATGTGAGGGGAGGGGTGTGGCCATTGGCTGGTGTGAGCAGGGTTGTCGGGGAAACGGTGGGCGGGGCCTCCCAGCGGCTGCTGCATTTCACCTTGCCACTCTCGGGTGCCGGCAGAACTATCCTGCAAAAGTCAATAGGGTGCCGTCCAGTGCCGCCCCATTTACACTGGTGCACGAGCAATGGCGCTGCCTGGGGGGGTTAGGATTGCACTGTAAATAACTGAAAAGGCATCTGTCAGTAGAAGGTAGGATGGAGGGCCGTTTTCAGGGATGTTTTGACCATTGAGAAAGGACTCATCAGGGCCAGGCCTGACTGTTATTGTTATTGTTAATTCCACAAAAGCCAGTTTTTGTTTTAGTTAGAGTTTCAGACGATGATCTGAGATACCCAAGTTCTAATCACCACTCTAGTATGGAAGCTCATTGGGAGTCCTTGGGCCAGTTAAACCTTCTCAGCCAAATGTACCTCAAATTGTTGTGAGAATAAAATTGGAGGACAGGAGAATGATATAAGCTGCTTTGGGTCCCAATCATAGAGAAACGCAGGGCATAAATGAAATAAATAAAATATAAATATAGCTGAAGATGGGTGGCAGATAAAAGATAGGGTGGAGTGTGGAGGGGATGAAGCGAAGAAAGCAGGGAAAGGTTGCCAGGTGGAGGGAAAGAAGAAATAGGAAGAGGATAGAGGGGAAGTGAGATACCCCAACAAGTCCATGCAGGTTCACCACCATCCAGTGGCCTGGCCTGACTGGTACAGGCTGCCAGGTGGAAGAAAGGAGGGCAAGTGAAGATGGGGTTAGATAAAGGTATGTTGGTCGGTGGGTGGGTGAGAAGGAGAGCAGGAAAAGGGGAGAAGCTATGGAGGCTTTGTTTACACACACACACACACACACACACACACACACACACACACACACACACACACACACACACACACACACACACACACACAAATGTAGTATCCATTGTTGGGGTTATCACGTCCCTCAGCAACTGGTGGGGGGAGGACCATGGGGTTCGGGAGGACCACAGGGGAGATTTACTGGCTGCTGCACACTCTCCAGTGACTTAATGATGTACTTTCCAAAAGTGATGTCATCATGCCACTAGCCTACCAGAACTACTCTGGCTTTGGGGCAAAACTTCTGTTTTTTGCTTAAAAACCATGGGTGCAAAGGAAGTGATGTCAGCATGTCTACTGGTGACATCATGATGTTGCCAGCAAGCACAGGCATATGGTGGCGAGTCCCCCATTTCCCCTTTTATTTTCTCCTGCCAGCCAGGTGAGTGGTTGGGGGGTGGGAGTGGACAATGGGATTGGCACCCCTGCCCATTGTTGAGAAGTAGTGTTATTTTACAATATTCTAATGTGGCAACAACTTGGTTAGGCTGGTTGAATTTTAGCCTGGAAGCAAACTTTTCCTATATTCTTGATGCTTTGAAGGAGTAAGCATCAGATTCTAAATCTGATCAAAGGAAAGCTGCCTTTTTTGGCCTGAATACTCAAAAAAAGCACACCTACCTGTGAAGATGCTAATGTGCCTGAAAAAGTGGCCACAGTGCCACACCCACAGGGCCTCACCTTGGATTCAGCTGGCAGCTGTGTAGATCTGGAAAGTGGTGAGAGGCTTAAGCCATTCCCATTACCTGCTCTTTTGCTGCAAGCTCCAGTGATGTTTCAGGAGCCTCAGGGACCCACCTCCATTGCCTGGCCAGAGAACTGGTCCAGTATGCCAAGCAAAATGGTCTTAGCACATCACAGTGACCTTTGGATCTAAACTTGGAGGCTCCACTTGATACAGAATGCTATAGCTCAGTTGCTATCAGGAACTTGGAGGAGTGTGTATATTACACCCATTCTTCAGTCACTTCATTGGTTACCTGTCATTGGGTTTAATTCAAGGTACTTGTTATCACATACTAAGCCCTGCATGGCCTTTGACCCTCATTTCTGCAGGACCAGTTGTTGACTATACGCTGATGCAACAGCTGTGTTTATCTGAGCAAAGCCTTCCGAAGATACCACCTTTTAAATGGGTGAAAATGATAGCTGCCTATACATGTACATTCTGTGTCATGATCCCCACCTTGTAGAATGGCCTACCCAAGGATGCCAGAAAGGTTCCCACAAATTTGATATTGAACAAACTACGTAAAACAGAATTGTTCAGCAGGGATTTTTTTTTACCAAGGGAATAGGGATATAGTATAAAAGAAAGGCTCGGGCAGGTACTGTTATAAAGGGAACAGGACTGTAGACTGTGGCATTGTTTAGGGTATGTGTTGTCTCCTTATTGCATGTATTTTGCAGATCTTACTGCATGGTGTTCTAATTCTGTATTTTCATTCTTTCATTGTTTGTAATATCATGCATTTTTTGCATTGTTTTTAATTTTTGTAATTTTAGTCCTTTTGTTTGATATCTCATGTTATCATACTATTTGATTGCATTGCTTTATACCATGTAATCTGCCATGAGTCTCTGAGATAGGCAGGTTATAAATCAAGTAAATAAATAAACAAATGGTAAATTACCCAGGAGAGTGATTAATTAACTGGCAACTTTTGCTTGATAGGTAACTCAGGCATCAATTACTGGCACCAATAAGTTTTAACTTTGTTTCTTTTTAGAGAGAACAGAATGGGAGTCAAAAGAAAAGAGTGATGCATCTGGGGAGAATAATTCATACCTACAATACTTGATTACTTTCTCATAGTATGTAGACTTCTGCTAGTAAACATTTTGCCTCATTGAACACTCTGAATAATGCAAATTATATTTGTACAGTCTCTGTACAAATATAATTTGCATATTGAAATGTAATGATCTTAATCTTTGCTTGAGTGTTGCTTCAGTTTGGTTTCTGTAAACCCTCAAGTGGTCATATTTCATGAACTATATTCTCAATAAGAAAACTTAGTTGCACAAGTTGCATAAACCATGAGGATAGTTCTTTTTAAAAAAATCAAAGCAAAAAACCCCAAACCCCACTTACTCCAATCAGCTCTTTCAAGCAATTAACTAGTGAAAGTAGTTTACTCTTCAGCATTTCATTTCTGTATCAGATTTTTGCTAATGTTATATTATACATTTATTTACCCTATAGCATTGTTTATTGAAAAGTCCTATACTGACATCACACTATGTAATCACCTTAAGTCTCAGTGAGAAAGGAGGACTATAAATTACATAAATTACAGGGCTTTTTTTCAGCGGGAATGTGGTGGAATGGAGTTCCGGCACCTCTTAAAAATGGTCACATGGCTAGTGGCCCCGCCCCCTGATCTCCCGACAGAGGGGAGTTTAGATTGCCTTCTGCGCCACTGGAGCGGCACGGAGGGCAATTTAAACTCTGTCTGGAGATCAGGGGGCAGGGCCACCGACCATGTGACCATTTTCGCCGAGGGCGATTTAAACTTTAAACCCCCACCCCTTGTTCCAGCTGACCCAAAGTGATGTCATTGTGCGGTCTTGAGTTCCACCACCTCTTTTCCCAGAAAAAAAGCCCTGTATAAATAAATAAATAATACAGGGTTTCCCAGTGTGGTGCCTGTAGGGTTGCCGTCTTCCAGGTAGGGCCAGATCTCTTGGAATCACAACTGATCTCCAGATGAAAGAGCTGAGTTCCCCTGGGGAAAAATGCTGCTTTGGAGGGTGAACCCTATGGTGCTGAGGTTCCTCCTCTCCTCAAACCCTGTATTCCACAAGCTCCACCCCCAATATCTCCAGGTATTTTCCAACCCAGACTCGGCAACCGTAGGTGCCTTGGCTCCTGCTAGTACTTTCCCTGGCAGCCACTGAGCTTTGTAAGAATGTGAGTGGGGTTATTTTAAGGCCATCTTCATTTATTAACCATCTTCATTCAAATGAAAGGGTTTTCTACAGCTATCGAAGCTGCAACCATTAGCTGTTCAGGAGTACTAGTATGCACCCAGGCTTTCCTTACTCAGTGTGTAGATCCATTTCCCTTTTAGGCTTTCATTCTTTATATTCCCCTTCTCTTTCTTCTTTCATTTACCTTACTCCCCTTCTGTGATTCTTTTGTTAAGTGAGGAGTGAGGTATTACTTTTGGCTTCACTTCCTGTGGCAGCCATTTTGGGGTGGCCCTCACCACATCCTCTCAGAATTCCAAAGGTGCCCACAGCTTAAAAATGTTGGGGACCCTGCTGTAATTAAAAAAAAAGATATTTCCCAGAACATTGCTATAATTCAAAGTGAAATATTTATTAATGTAGTAAATACCTTTGTGCCAATGGATAGAATTCAGAAAACTAACAGTAAACATTAAAAATATGTACTCATTAATGTACTTTGATAAGACTTCATGAAAGTAAAGCACAGAAGATGTACCCATGACATATTCAAAGGCAGAACCAATGAAGGGATAACAGGAGCAAGTGTACTAGACCTGCTTCTGCTCATGACTGAGTGGGCCAGCCATGCTTCCTGCTACACACATTAATGCAGGTGTGCATAGATGGTATTCACATGCTCCTAATTAACAGAGTCTATGTGCATATTGTCTGGGGTCTGGGTCCCAGCCCCCAGACTTGCCAGGAGGGAGCAGTGGGAGGCAGCCAGGAGGCAGTGGCCCTACCACCCCAGCCAGCAACCAGGTCCAGAACCTGCCCACTCCAGGGGGAAGAGGCGAAAGGCCCAAGCCTCAGAGGGCTGGGGGGAGCAGGGGGAGACCAGCCAGTCCCACCCTCTAGGGGGAAGAGAGGGGGCTAAGCAGGCCAGAGGAAAAGGGCCAAGGCAGGGGGAATAGGGACCCAGCAGCAGCCCAAACAGAGCCCTTACCAGCCAAGGAGGAGAAGCAGCCACTACAGCCCAGAGCCACACCCTGGCTAGAGGACAGTAGCCTGGCTCAGGAGTTGCTAGCAGCCAAGCCCCTCCAGGTGGAGCTGCTACAGGCATTCTGGGGGAGGAGATGGGTAGCCCCACCCAGCATCAATGAGCAGGTAGCCCAGAAGCTGGCCAGGGCAATTCCTCGCAAGCAAGGCCAGGCATGCTCAGCAGCACAGAAGCCGGCTGGGGCAGCTCCTCGCGAGCAAGGCCAGGCATGCTCAGCAGCACAGAAGCCGGCTGGGGCAGCTCCTCATGAGCAAGGCCAAGGAGACCTCAGCTGGGGATGGCTCGCATTCAACCCCACCCTGCCAGCAAGGCAAGGAAGCCAAGAAGGGATTAGTGGTAGGAGGGAAACACCTGAGGGAAGGCACAGCTGGGCCAAGTCAGGAGAGGGAACAAGCCTAGAAGGAGGGTGGGGCAGGGAAAGGAAACCCTATATAAGTTGGCTAGGAAGAGCTCTGAGGTGGTGGGTGTGAGTAAGGAGTGATGGTGTGGAGTGAGAGCAGAGCAGTGCGAGAGTGGAGGCTTGGAGGAGAGTTCTGGGAGGAGGAGATGAGGGAGGACGCAGAGGGTAAGCAGGCCAGGTTGAGCAGGCCAGCGAGTGGACAGAGAGGGAGTCTGGGTGATGTATACCGCCCCTCCTTCCACAGAGCAGGGTCCTGCAGTATCCCTGGTGCCCCTCTGAAGTCAGGGCCGGCCCAGCTGGGGCCCCGCCCAGCAGCGGCAGCGACAAGCCCTGACACATATGGCTAGTAAGATTAGCACACATATGGTGAATGTGTGTAGTTTAGATGATGAAGCCAGTAGGCTTGGTTATATGTATGGGTTGAGGCCAGTGTGTTCACTCCTACTTCTGCTGTATGTGCATTGGTCTGTCTGTTAACATGTTTGTATGTACAGAGCTTATTAGGTACTCCTAGATGAAACCATCAAGGTGTTCTGGTCCCTTCAATGGTCTCTTTTTTCCCTTTTGAAAAATGCTAGGCTTGAACCATAGAGGCCACAATTGTAAGTTAATTCAGTTTTTTCAAACGCAGTCCAGAGTTCTCCAGAGAGGAAGGGTAGAAGGCAAGTTCCCATTATTTATACCAGGACTGTCCAAAATCCTCACATTACTTGCCAATCAGAAAGCATCTCTCTCTGAAAGGGCTCTGGAACCTAGGCGCACACAACTTATAGTACAGGAAAACTGATTGGTTTAAGTTCTGGATATTCTGAAACTAGTAATACTGGTACTTTTAGCTCAGTATATTTATGGCTGAAAAGGTTTAAAGATGACTAAGGTTAACTTCAGTCTGCTTGATCTATTTTTAAAAACTATAGTTATCTGTCTGTTATTATAGTTTATCTAATTAACTAATTATCTGTTATCTAATTCTCAATGTGGCCAAATCTGTGGATACTTAAACCCAACGATTGGAGCCAGAAACATATTAGATAAATTATTCCACAAACCTGAAAAATGTCCTAGGTTTAAAGAAGAATCTGAAATAAACCCCCTCCCTGAATAGAAACAGAACCTGTACCTTTAAGAAACAAATGTCCTCAGTGGCCATTACTAGGCAACTACACAGTATTACCAGTCTTCAAGCCTTGGTTTCTGTCAGTAAAAGGCAGAGGCAGGGTCTTTCCAGGACTGATTTGGCATCCAAGGGAGGATTCATTGATGCCTGGTCCATCAACAACCACTGGGTGACTTATTTTACATGATTGCAGCGGCAAGACTTTTGTATGCACAGAAATGGAAGACACAAGAAATACCAACTGTAGAAGACTGGATTTACAAATTGCTGTACGTGGTGGAAATGGATAAAATGACAAGGAAACTTAAAGATCTTGACCTAGGACAATACATTGTTGATTGGGGGAAATTGAAACAATTTTTGGGAAAAAAATGGGATGTAAAAGGAGAACTGTGGCAGTTTGAAAATTTTTAGAGAATAATGTTGTAATGGGAGGAGAGAAGGGATCTTACCGTTTAGGGGGAATGTAATTATAATCTAAGCTAATATAACATTTAAGGGAATTTTACATTGAATATGGGATAACAAGAATGGTTAAATAGATATATCAATGAGGTATATAATATATAATATATAATATAAAATAATGGGTTAGCGGATCAGACTTTATATTACAATATATTATGTGGTGGTGTTATATTGTGTTGTATGCTGTGCTACATTGGTGGCATAGCATACAATATATGTTTTATAGTGTATACTATATTGATAGTGTATTTGATGGAATATATGTCTAAAAGAAAAGAAACAGAATATGTCTAAAGTAAGAGACACTGAGATCCCTGCTATATACTATACCATACTGTTATGTTATACTGATAAGATATATACTATATTGATAGTATGCTTGATAGAGTTTATATAAAAGAATAAGGATGTGCTTAGAGTAAGAGATATTACGATCTAGAGGTGGTAGGAAAATATAAATGAAATAGATTTAAGTAATAAGAAGGGTTAAGGGTTGGAAAGCTGTTGGAAGTCAATATGGAGGGGGGAGGAAAAGGGTGGGGGATAGAGTAAGGGAAAAAATGGGATTATATGCATTAAATTTGGGGGGGGGGTTGTTTTTTCACTCACCAATAAAATTTTATTTAAAAAAAACAACAACAACCACTGGGTGACTTGATACCATGTAGCTACGGTTGCTAGACAGTTCCTGGCAAAAGGAATCCTCAGCCACAGGAGCTGCCCCGGACAAGAAACTAACCAAATATCAACAACCCAAAAGGGCTATCCGAAGCAACAATATACCCTGAGTAATTGAGTAATTGTATGTATTTTGATGACTATATGAACAAGTACTTGGCTTGAGGAATTAATATATTGGATATATAGTATTTATTCACTGTGAGCACTTTTGTATATGAATTATTAAATGTGATATATATTTTTGATGATTTGATAAGGGCGCGGCTGATCTTCACAATGCTTACTGGCGCAGACAGAGACTGGTTGTCCTGGAAAGTATTTGATGTGACTTGTCTTTACTCATATTTGGATACCTTGTAGGCATAGACCACAGAGATTGAATATTTGACTGTTCACGTGCTTTTTGTAAAAGTTTTTGCTACGTCCCACCAATGACTTGTGTTACTAATGACCTGTGTTTACCCTGAGTAATTGAGTAATTGTATGTATTTTGATGACTATATGAACAAGTATTTGGCTTGAGGAATTGATATATTGGATATATAGTATTTATTCACTGTGAGCACTTTTGTATATGAATTATTAAATGTGATATATATTTTTGATGATTTGATGTAATGTTGCTCCGGATAGCCCTTTTGGGTTATTGATATTTAGACAGTTCCTGGCAACTGGCAGGATGGTTGGGGCTGGGACATGGGGTGGCCACAATGTTGTAAAAACCCAGATGGGACATAGGGTAGTTCTAGGAATTGCTAGAAATTCTTTATGGTTTTACCATAGAGTTTCCAGTGATTCCTAAAGCTACACCTATGTCACTTTCAAGTTTTTACCAAGAGATGCTGCAGAGTTTTTTTTCCTCATGCCACTGCTTGGAACAGCAGTGGGGAATGGGAATTATGGGAGAGGAATCCTCTGACCCCACTGGGGGCTTGGTAGCTCTACATGGACTTGCATGACTCACCAACACCTGTTCAACAGCACCCACCCCACAAAAGCTAGTGTGGTATAGTGGTTAGTTTCAGACTAGGACCTGGGAGACTCAGGTTCCTATCACCACTCTGTTGTGGAAGCTCACTGGGTAACCTTGGGCCAGTTACACATTCTCAGCCTAACTTTCTTCAGAGGGTTGTTGTGAGGATAAAATGGAGGGCAGGAGAATGATGTAAACTGTTTTGGGACCCCACGGTGGACCCAAGGCATGGTACAAATGAAATAATTAATATAGCTGAAAATGGGGGATAGATAAAAAGATAGGTTGGTTGGTGTGTGGGAAGAAGAGACGGAAACCAGGAACTGTGAGGATATGGGGGTTGCTGAGGAGGGGGAGACAGTGTGGGGAAGGGGATCCTGGGGGAAATGAGGTGCTCCTCCACAAGTTATTGCATATTTCCCACCATGCAACTGGGCCCAGCCTAGTGGCCAGTACCATGCAACTGGGCCATAGTTTTCCCAGGTAGATGCTGCCAGGGGTTGCGAAGGAGGAAAAGCAGAGGAGCAGATAAAGGTAGGTTGGCTCATGGGTGAGAAGGAGAGAAAGAAGCAGGAAACAAGGTGAGGTTAAGGGGGTTGGCAGGAAGGGAAAGAGGAAATAATGGGAGAGGGGGTCCTTGTAGGTCCCCTCTTGTATAATTTACAAAGTAAGAGTGTACTCAGAATCTCCACCTAATCCATAATTTAATTGCTTTATAGGATTCTGATCATATGCTCTTGCTTGATACCATAAGATCATGGCCCATCTAGTCCAGAACTTTTGCAAAAATACTAGCAACTGGCAGATACTGGGGGTTCACTGGTAGACCATGATTTTCTTGCCATGCCCTTTTCTATGCTAGCCTACTGAGATGAGGACTTTCCCCAAGTCCCACAGTCAAGAACTTCTACTTCCTACCTGCATTCTGAGCCTAGCTAGTGCCATCTAGTGAATTTATTTATTTATTTTATGTCATTTATAGCCTGCCTTTCTCACTGAGACTCAAGGCAGATTACATAGTGTGAGATTAGTACAGTCAATTTCAGGGACATATCCATAAACAATGCCATAGGGTAAATAAACACAATTTTACATAGACATAACATTAGTAAGAATACAATACAGAGTTGAAGAAATGCTGAAAAAGAACATAAGCAATTCTAGGGTTGACAGTAGACCACATGAAGCACAGGTAGCTCATAGGAGCACATATTTAAGACAACAGGTAGTACGTAAGGCAACATAGTATATGGTCCTTAACTCATTAGTGAAGCATCTGAGAGTCCCTCCCTACAATACAAAAGTCTTTTTGAATAATTCGGTTTTGCATCTGTGAAGTTGCCAAGTTGCCAAGTATTTTGTGATCCTTTTGGCATACTTAAACCCTATTCCCTCTCTCCAAACTTTTCTAAGCAGTATTGTTAGTATACATGATGTAAGGCTAGAATCCTGGTGTATTTTGGAATTAGTGGGCCAATTCATACCAACACAAGTTTTCTGCTGAAATTTGGGCTGAGTCTGTATACATAGTTTAGTGTAAAAGTGCTTTGTTATTTGTCATTATTTAGATATTGCCAATTAGAGATACATGCACAAACATTTTTGTTTTCAGGGTTCTTTTCTGGATACAGCCTCCTCAGGTGTAACAGTAAAACAGACAGGGGTGGGTTATTTGCTAGAAATAAAATGTGCTTGGGCAGGATCTGAAAACACATTTCTTAAGCATCTTTGGTAGCTTCGCTCTTTTAAACTCTTTTAAATTGTTTTAAAATTGCTGATATTAGGTTCCCTCACATATGGAGAGTGATTGTAGGTGGAATTAAGGAGAAGAAATAAGGAGGGTTTTTATCTTTTGCTTCAGCTTGTTTTATTGCTATGTTTTCTACTCTTGGCATTTCTGTGGAGACTTAATTGGACTGAGTATTACAGAGACTTGGATATCTTTTGACTACTCATTAAGATAAAGCACTTGTAGGAAACTTGTTTACTTTCTGCTGTGTTGGAATTAATTGTCTTCAGTGAAAAGTTTGGCTTCTTTAAGCTTTTAAACTACCAGTTTTTACACCACTCCACAAGCTTTTAAAACTGCCGACACAGACATATAGCCGATGTTTACCAGGAGTTTTTGTGAGTGTTGCTGTCTTACAGTGGCTGTGGAGTCTGGATGTCTGTTTGCTGCTGCGTGAGAGCTTTGGAAGTTGGCTAGCTGTTATATGCTACTTTAAGATCTTCAGCTCTCAGCTGCTTACCACCTTAAGATTTCCAGCTTGAGATCTTCTAGCTTTCCCTCCTGCCTTCTTGGCTTCCAGCTCTCTTCCTGGTCCAGCACAGGTCACTAGGGCTGTGTATTTGTTGAATGTTTGCACCTGTCCCCGGCATAGCTCGTTGGGGCTGAGGGTGCTTGTTGAATGTCTGCATCTGACCAGTCCATATCTCACCTGCTGAGGGCACTCTACACCCAAGACTGGGACTGATTTTAGCAGTTGGCTTTTTTCCTAGTGGGGAACAGGACTGCTTCATGGCTCTTTTTAGATCTGCACTCTTCTAGGGTGGTCTACTTGTCATCACCAACCCCCATTACATCAGGCACTGTTTTCCAACACAGAAGTTGCCCAGTCTCCGTTGTGAACTCTGGAGCTATAGCCCAAGAAGATTTCCTTGGAGATGGATCTTGGAGTTGTTGACTGAGAACTTCAATCAAGCTGCTGGTTAAGGATATTTAGATAATCTTTGTTTCTGTCCTGCTGTTTTAGTGGTTATGTTTAGCTGGGTAGAGTAGTCAAGAATTATTTATTCCCACCCATTATGTTTTAGTTAGCTGCAGATTAGGCTGTCTTGCACTGTGATAGTTTAGGAAGTTTAGGAAGGAGTATGATAGGAGGTTTGGGTGGGAGGGGCTATTTTGGAGATAGTTGTTTTCTACTCTGCTTAGTATAACATCTGTTATACCAGTGTTTGGTCAGGAATCCCAGTGACTGGGGGAAGAGGGAGGTATGGAAGTGAGAGAAGTTACTGTAAAGGAAGGAGACAGAGATATAAATGTGCTCAGTCTCCTTCCAATCTTCTTCCCATCCCGAGGCACATTGGCAGAGAGGTAAGGACTGTGTACCTTTCTCCAAAACTGATGTTGTGCAACGCCAGGTCCACTAATAATAAGACCGTGAAAATGCAAAATTATTTTGCAGAACAACAAGTGGACCTGCCATGTGTGATGGAGACCTGGGTTAGGTCACCTTGAGAGAACTTGCCCCCCTATTTCTCAGTCCTCTATCAGTCTCGGACAAATGGGTGGTGTGTGTGTGTGTGTGGTGATACACATCTGAGAATCTTTTTCTGTCAGGGCACTTCCCGCACCAAAGATCTCAGGTATTGATTGTGTAGGTCTGGCATGGGAAACTGTGGAGGGTTTGGCTGTTTGGCTGGTGTATTGACCACCTAACATGCTAGTGGACAGCCTGCTGGGTCTGCTAGTGGTGGTCACACGCTGGGCTCTGGAGTTTCCAAGGTTGGTGGTTCTTGGGGATTTCAACATTCACGTTGATGCGGCCACCTCCTGTGAGGCTGTGTATTTGGTGTCCTCCATGGCAATGCTGGGACGCTCACAGATTGTATTGGGTCCTACACACAAAGCAGGCCATACAATGTATTTGATATTTGGGATGGGGATAAATGTGGATCTGATTACTGCAGATAGGGTGCCATGGTCAGATCACTTTGCACTGTTCAGTACATCATCCCCACCCCATCTAGGTGGCGAGCAGATTTATGCTGGCCCGCAAAGACTCATGAATCCTATTGGTCTCTAGAATGCTCTTCGGGATCTGTTGCCTCCCTGCAACTCATTGGATGTGGTGATACAGGACTGGAATACCCATCTCTCTGAAGCTATCGATGAAATTTCTCAACAATGCCCTTTC
The DNA here is from genome assembly GCF_028583425.1 of Eublepharis macularius. Classification (NCBI taxonomy): domain Eukaryota; kingdom Metazoa; phylum Chordata; class Lepidosauria; order Squamata; family Eublepharidae; genus Eublepharis; species Eublepharis macularius. The sequence continues at coordinate 80,955,983 of NC_072793.1, forward strand.
CATTCTTGCACCAAACCGGCCCCATGCTCTGGTTTCTCTTCAGATTGCATAAATCTCTTTTACTAAAGATTTCCATGGAACCTGGCCCCATGGTAGACAGTGGAACTCAGGGGGATGAAGTGAGAACTCAGATGGCTAGAATGAGTTTGGCAGCAGTTTCATGATGAAGCTGCAAGAACTTCTTATCTATTGTTTATGAAAATCTATGAGATGGTGGTGAAAGCTGCTAAATGGGGATTCTTTACAGCTTCCATTGCATCTGCTAGCTCTGGCTCAGCACAAGTGTTCAGGGTAATCAGGTCTTTCTGTCAGTCCTGTGGCTGGGGACGCACAATCTGAGGTTGGGTTGCCAGTTCCTGTCTCTTGATGGTGTGCCTTTAACACCGGTGCCAACTGTCAAGAGCTTGGATGTTGTTCTGGATGCCTCCTTAGCCACGAAGGCCCAGATCATGAATGTTGCCAGACTAGTGTTCCTCCAACTGCACCAGGTCAGGCAACTGGCCCCCTTCCTTGCTTACCCAGACCTAGTCACAGTGATCCATGCAATGGTCACCTCCAGGTTGGATTACTGTAACTCACTCTATGCAGGGCTGTCCTTGTGACTGACCTGGAGATGACAGCTGGTCCGGAATGCAGTGGCGCGGGTACTTATGGGTACCCCAATGACAGCACACATTCAACCAGTGCTCCACCAGCTGCACTGGCTCCAGGTTGAGTACAGGATCCAATTCAAGGTTAAGACCCTTCATGGTCTGGGACCAATATATCTGCAGGACCATCTCTCCTGGTATGTCCCCCCCCAAAGAACACTGCTCTCAGAGCAGAACCACAAGTGACAAAAGGCACAGATTGGACACTTGTCAGCTTCCCTCAAGTTTTGATGGGAAATGTAGGCAGCTTGGCGGAATGTTGGACAAGTGACAGTTGAAAAGTCCATTGGACAGCAGTCAGAGAGCCAAGCTTCAAGACTAGGATGCCTACATTTCCCATCAAAACTTGAGGGAAGCTGACAAGTGTCCAATCTGTGCCTTTTGTCACTTGTGGTTCTGCTTTCAGAAGCTCAGAATTTACTGGTGATCCCTGATCCAAAAGATGTCCAGCTCTTCTCAACTAGAGTCAAGGCCTTTTCAGCCCTGGCACCTGCCTGGTGGAACTCTCTGTCTGGTGACATCTGCGCCCTGTGGGACCTACTACAGTTCCACAGGGCTTGTAAGATGGAGATGTTCCACTAGGCTTATGGTTGAGGTCAGCAACCTCAACCATATCTAGTATAAGGCAGCTTCTAACCCCTTATGGAGGGCAGAAATATTTATTTTCTACTGTTTTAATGGTTTTTATCTTGACTAATCAAGTTAATTTATAATTGTTTGTGCCTTAAATTATGTTAATTTCTTCATGTTGTTAAAATTGTATTAGAAATGTTGTACACTGCCCTGAGCCTGATTAGGAGGGAGGGCAGTTTAGAAATCCAAATAAATAAATCTTTGGTGGTGAAACATGAACGCATTCACTAAGTGCTTGATCACTTGGAAAGAGTTAACAAACAGTTGGTTTAGAATTTCATTTCAATTCCTGTGCACAATTCCATATTTCAAATAATCTTGTCATTTTCAGCAAAAGTGTTCATGTCTCTCCCAATATATGTGACATGGGCAGCATGGGAGTTTTATGTTCAGTATCCATGACCAATTCTCTTGAATCGACTTAGCTCTGAATGTGAATCTGGAAGCTAGTAAGCCCAAGCTCCCTGTGCCCACATAGGATTGGCTCCAGAGTACCATGAGTGAAACTAGCAGCAGGGAACGTTCATACCACTCCTCTCATGCTGAAGCTCACTGAACCCACCTGGGAGTCAGGAGACCCTCAAGAACAGGGTGTAGGACTAAGGTTCCCAACCTCTTTGAGCCTTCAGGCACCTTTGGAATTCAGACACAGAGTAGCAGGTAAAATCACTAAATGACTACTGCAAGCAGTGGAGCCAACTACAAAATGTCAGGGAGTGAGTTTCTCTTCAGCATTTCAGGAAGAAGCTCTTGCTTAACGTGATGCATTTTAAAATTAACATATTGTTTAAAAATATTTTTCTTGCATATACATAGCTTACCTTCAGCCACACAATGACAATCCTTGTAGTGTGGTGACAGCTGGTTGCCCAAACAACTTTAAAAATAATATGTATAGCTAATCATACCTCCAACGGCCAATCAGAAACCCTGCTGGGCAAAATCTCTATCTGGCACCTCCCATTTTCTAAAAACACTTGGTGGTGCCAGGAAAGATACCAGCAAGCACCATGATGCCCACATGCACCACATTGGGGACCCTGATGTAGGGCACTCTGGGAGGGAGAACTGGAAATAATCACCCCTTTTTTGCCAGTTGAAGTGAATTCCACTGGTATAAGTGGTCAAGGGCACCTATGGAACCTACCCATTATTTCTATCATTGATTCTTAACCATGACCCCTATCTGCTACTTAGCTATGGCTCAAAGCTGACTTTGATTAAATACTTTAAATTTAGCCCATAGTTGTGTTTTAACTAAATCAACTGCTAGAGGCAATCAGTAATCCATTGGGTGTTGTGATATTATTCTCTAGTCCAAACTAAAACTGTCAAACTGTGATATACAGCTTCATTAATGCCATCATTATTGTTCATATGCTCAAGTGCACACAGACATACACTATACAAATGGAAGATATAACACCAAAAGTTTCTTTTCTACCATTTCTTCTGAGTGTTAAACTTGAAACAAATGGTATTTCAACCCCATCTCTCCTTTTATGCCCTCTGCAAAGTGGCAAGAGGCACTAATGCATCGACAAGATTAACAGAAAATTGAAGAAGGCTGTGTAATTATTATAATTTCCTTTGCTGGGTGACAGTTGAAAGAACGATACAATGACAGTTATTCAGGTTTTGTGACACCTAGACTCCACTCCTCTCCTTGCTTTTTTCCAGATAGTCAAGAAATTAATCCAGCACAGAACTGAGGAAATTATCTTGAACAAATGAAACTAAGAATGAAATTAATGATTTTTTTCAATTGCTATTATGTTGGCAACAGGATACAGAATAATAGCTAGTTTTAGTGTTTGATGTGGCACTTTTTGATTTAAAGCTACCCTCCTCGGCCATGAAGGTTACTGGATGGTTTTGAGAAAGCCATTTATGTCTTACCTAACTACCTCACAGGTTTGTTTGGTCTCTTTTATCTTCACATCTCATTTATGCCATTTTACCTTTTTAGAGGCAAGCAGGATTCCATCAGTGAATATCTATAACTTTATTGCATCAAGAATAGCAAGCCCCTCAAATTAGAAATCTAGGCAGGCAGCTGGAGACAACAGCACTATAACATGAATGTTACTCCAGCAAAGAGTGAACTAAGGCCTTGAATATGCTTGCAGGAACATGGAGATACAGGTGTATACCCTCCAGGAGCAGTCTACCAGTGTTTAAAGGTGCCACATGCAGTTATGATGGCTAGTACTATGGTGAGGCTGAGGTATTTCAGGACTTAGGGAGTCTTGAGGAGTCAGTTAGGGAGACACCTCTGGTATGGCAGCAGCCCCCGGGGGCAGAGGGTTCAAGATCGAAGTCTGAGGGCCAAACTACAAGTGACACTTGACACTAGTTGGACACTTGTCAGCTTCCCTCAAGTTTTGATGGGAAATGTAGGCTTCCTGGTCTTGCAGCTTGGCTCTCCGACTACTGTCCAATGGACTTTTCAACTGTCACTTCTCCAACATTCCGCCAATCTGCCTACATTTCCCATCAAAACTTGAGAGAAGCTGACAAGTGTCCAACTAGTGTCAGGCGTCACTTGTAGCTTGGCCCTGAGTCAGAAGGCAAAGCTGTATCCTATAGTGAGCAAGCAGGCTGACTGAGACTAGGAGTTTCTTCTGCACATGAAAGGGGGCTCCTGGAGGTGTCTCAACTGCTTCCTTCTGTGGTGGTGTTAGGTGCCCAGCCACCAGCTTCTCCTCTGAGTCTTTGGGCTGTTTGTCTGATGCGGAGGAGTCTGTACTGTGGCCCATGGTTTAGGTGATAAAATAAGTCCCAACAAGAGCTGTATCTTCAATCATGTAAGTTCAGCAATACATTTTATTTCTTTTATACAAAGTGCAGAACTTACTCATAACAAATCCCCACTATGCTATTATTCCTTGTTTTCCCCCCACATAACCCTGAACCAAAATAGATACTAGATAATCAAAACAGAATTTGAAAGCTGTAGCAAGGGTTATATATTCGTGAAAAGCATGACCTTTTCTTGAGTTCAATACCATATAACGGCCACGAGATGGCAGTACAACGAACATGGATGGAAGGATATAGAATAGTGATAAGAGACGGCAGGGTTGAGAGCAGTCAGGAGTAAGGGCACCAGGCCAAAGAATGGCTGCTATGGGTCTCTCCGCACCCCCATTATGCACCTCAGTTACTTTTCCTCAGGCTGAGACACAGGTGACAGTCTCTAATGTGAACATTTTGTAGCAGAGATTCCTTAAGTGATTTTCTAGCATAGGTTGGAGAGCGGGCAGTTTTCACAGGAAAACAGGGCAAAAGGAAAAGATTTTACTGATTCCTCCCTCACCCAAATCTTTCTCTTTAAATCATAGCCCCAGCACTCTAGACAGAAACTAACTAGGGAACTATAAAAGGAAGGAGAGGACAATGATATAGGCGTCTTTGGATGCTCCATGTGGAGAAAGGTGGGGTGAAGTAAGTAAATAAACAACAGTACGATCCACATATTGTTAGTTATTGTGCTATTATTCACCTCAGAGAGATACTGTGATTCTGGAGCCCTTGGAAAATTTGAAGCTGGCCCCCAGAATCACTTGGAGGAGGGTGCTCCTCTGTAGGATGGGGAGCCCTCCTTTATAGCTCATGGCCACCCCCTGCTGCAGCTCAGAGCATCAGGTGTAAGGAAGGGGCCCCTACCATCCCACAGCTGATCACCTTCTTCCCCCTTTACTGCCTGAGTCTCCAGCAGTGTGGATTGCAGTGAGGTCTTTAGGGCAGAGCTGAAGCAGCTGTGTGCAGGGCAGTGGGGGTTCAGAGCCAGGCCCTCAGAATGGGTCCTATGGAAGCTACTCCAGATAGCCCATGGCAAAGACCTCTCCTGATTCACCTCCTGGATTCTCCTATCTGGAAAGAAGAATCCAAGAGATGAATGACTATAATAGTACATTATCCAATGATGTATGCAGATCCATGCTTAAATGCTTAAGTATGTATACAGAAAAGCTAGTCATAGATCCAGAGGAGTTAGCTGTGTTAGTTTGTAGTAGCAAAATAGAGAAGAGTCCAGTAGCACATTTAAGACTAACCAACTTTACTGTAGCATAAACTTTCGAGAATCACAGTTCTTCAGATGCATGGAGGGTAAGAAAAAACCGGTCAGATATCTGACCAGTTTCTTCTTACCCTTCTTACCCTCCATGCATCTGACGAAGAGAACTGTGATTCTACTGTAGCATAAGCTTTCGAGAATCACAGTTCTTCAGATGCATGGAGGGTAAGAAAAAACCGGTCAGATATCTGACCAGTTTCTTCTTACCCTCCATGCATCTGACGAAGAGAACTGTGATTCTCGAAAGCTTATGCTACAGTAAAGTTGGTTAGTCTTAAAGGTGCTACTGGACTCTTCTCTAGAAAAGCTAGTGACCTCTTTACGGCTGCAGCTAGGGTTGCCATCGTCCTGCTTCCAGAGGGGAATCCACTCGTTTGAACCTCTATCCCCCCACTGCTGCTTGGTAGGCTGGCAGGGGAAAAATAAGACAAAAAGACGGTTGTCATACCAACAAGATGATGCCACGTCCAGGTTTGCCACAGAAAAGATGCCATGCCATTGCCATGATAGTACTCCCCATGTCCCCACCCCACCCAGTTTCCTGCCAGGTGTCAGTCAGTAGCTGCAGCACTTAGCAGATTAATCAGTCCAGAAACATTTGATAGTATGCATGTTTATTCAGGAGTAAGTGCCACGTACAGCAATTCATCAGCAAAGGTGCTGACAGTCAGGGATCTTTCCTGTGCTTCCCTTCCCTCAGTATCCCAGGACTTCTGACACCAGCCACATGGGTCAGGTGGTTGCAGTAGGGATGGGGAAGGGAACCAAATTGCCCTTTCTGTCTCTTCCATCATAGTAGCTCTACTGACAGAAGGGGGAGGAGAGGGCAGTTTTGAGGGTTTGGATGGGGTAAAGGTAAAGGTAGTCCCCCTGTGCAAGCACCAAGTCATTACTGACCCATGGGGGGATGTCGCATCACAACATTTTCTTGGCAGACTTTTTACGGGGTGGTTTGCCATTTCCTTCCTCAGTCATCTACACTTTACCCCCAGGAAACTGGGTACTCATTTTTTTGACCTCAGAAGGATGGAAGGCTGAGTCAACCTTGAGCCAGCTACCTGAACCTGGTTTCCACCAGAATCAAACTCAGAGCCAAACTACACGAGACAAATTACATGTGTATGACACGTGAATACACTTACATGTGTTTCCCCCTTGCTTTCCTGTTCACTTGCACAATGCGGCTACACTGCACTTGATCCTGTGCTTGGATTTGCATGTGTTTCTTCCCCATTCCTCGCAGATGAGAGACAGTATCCCAGGATGCAGCTTCTCTGCGCATGCTCAAACCTTCCTCTGCAGCTTTCCTGAGAGGGAGACTTGTTTACTCAACTGGATGTATGGAGAGGGAGGAAACCTGCAGAGTTTCCTGTGGGGAGGGAGCTGAAAATGGGGCTTCTACTCCGCTGCAGAGTTCTTGCATCTTGGCCTGCCAGGAAGGGGGGGCATCTATGCAAAGGAGAGTGGGTGGGCAATCCCCATGTCAGAAGCCATGGCAGGGTTTCTTGCTGCCAGCCAGAAACAACTCTTTCCTGCCTGTTTGTCCTCAGCCACCTCCGATCTCCGTTATTATCTACAGGGGAAACGACAGGGGCTATCCAGGGGGATGGGGGTGGCATTTTGCGAAACAAATCTACAGAATTTTCAGGGGACCAACTGCTAACTGTCCTCTAAAGATCCTCCAAGTTTCAGGGAGATTGGACCTTGGGGAGGTCAGTTTGAAGCCTCTCAAAGTAGCTGCCAGCAGCCACTCCAGTTTTTACTAGTAAAGGGACAGGAAGGGAGAGACCCATGGATCATGCCTTTCCTGGGGTTCAATCTCTCTGAAACTTGGGGGGTCTTTAGAGGACAGTGAAGACTAGCTCGCCTGCAAATTTGATGGGTATTGGACATTGGGAAGGTCAGTTTGTAGCCCTTCAAAGTAGCTGCCAGCAGCCACACCAGTTTTTACTACTGTGAAAAGAAAATGACAGGAAGGGGGTACCCATGGATCATGCCTTTCCTGGGGTTCAATCTCTCTAAAACTTAGGGGGTCTTTAGAGGACAGTGAGGACTAGCTCCCCTGCAAATTTGGTGGATTTTGCTTGCTAAATACCACCCCTATCCAGATTAAAAGCAAAACAGTTTGATTGTAAGCTGGATCTAAGGGCAGAAAGAGGGGAGAAGGAAGCAGAAGCCACTCAAAATCAACGCTCTGCAATGGCGACTCACTGATTATGACTATGGACACTCGCAACCACGACTACACCAGTTACCCTACACGTGCACGGACACGTATTAACTTGGGGTAAAATGGACATAGGCAGGAAGGAACAGACATGATTCTAGACACTCGCATGACCTTGTGTAATTTGGCTCTCAGGTCATGAGCAGAGCTTGGGCTGCAGTACCGCAGCTTACCACTCTGTGCCACGGGGCTCTATATCAGGTGTAGGATGGATGGAGTGTAGCTTTAAATATTGAACTTTGGAAATGGAGTATTGAAGAACGGCTTTCTAGGGGAAAGCCGACAAGAGATAAAGTGTCTCTGGTTCAGGATGGTTCATCTCAGAGAGATGAAGGGCTAGGTATAACACTTCTACAGGGAGATAGATTAGAGTTGTCAACTGAGATGGAGACAAACAGTGCAGATGACCTAACTACGTCTCGAGGCAAAGTGTGCCGGGGAAGTTACAGGTGTTTATATACAAATGCTAGAAGTGTCCGAGGTAAAATTGGGGAGCTGGAATGTTTAGTGTTGGGCGAATCCATAGACATTGTGGGCATATCAGAAACTTGGTGGGATGAGGAAAATCAGTGGGACACGGTGATTCCTGGATATAAATTATATCGGAAGGATAGGGAGGGAAGGGTTGGTGGTGGGGTGGCTCTATATGTCAGAGAAGGTATACATTCCAGTAAGATTGAGAAGGTAACTGAATTAGATTCGCTTCTGGAAATGCTATGGGTTGAAATTACGGGCCCAAATGGAAACTTAACTGTGGGAGTTTGTTATCGCCCTCCAGATCAGAAAATAGAGGAGGATTATAAAATGATGACAGGATTAAAGATGGCTGCTAAACAAAAAAACTGTGTTGTAATGGGTGATTTTAACTACCCACACATTGACTGGGCCAATGGGTGTTCGAATCGGGGGAGAGAAAGTGAGTTTCTAGACTGTCTCAATGACTGTGCTATGGAACAGATGGTTACAGAACCTACTAGGGGAGAGGTGATCCTGGATTTGGTCCTCAGTAATGCTGAAGACCTGGTGAGAGATGTAAATGTGATTGCACCACTTGGGAACAGTGACCATAATGTTATTGAGTACAACATATGTATAAATAGGAAATTGCCAAATAAGACCAACACAGCCATGTTTAACTTCAAAAGGGGTAACTTTTCTGAGATGAGGGGGTACGTGAAGAAGAAACTGAAAGGGAAAGTAAAAAAGGTCAAAACACTTGGGGAATCTTGGAGACTATTTAAAACTACAATCCTGGAAGCTCAAATTAAATATATACCGCTGGTTAGGAAAGGCACAAATAGGTTTAGGAAAAGGCCAGCATGGTTAACAAGCAATGTAATAGAAGCTGTAAAAGGTAAAAAGGATTCTTTTAGGCAGTGGAAAACTAGTCGGAGTGAGGTTGATAAAAAGGAGCATAAGCTGTGGCAAAAAAAGTGCAAGTCTGTGATCAGACAGGCAAAAAGGGAATATGAGGAGCATATTGCAAAGAACATAAAGAAAAACAATAAACAATTCTTTAAATATATTAGAAGTAGGAAACCAGCTAGGGAGGCCGTGGGGCCCTTGGATGACCAAGGCGTAAAAGGATTACTAAAGGGTGATAGGGAAATGGCCGAGAAGCTGAATGCGTTCTTTGCTTCTGTCTTCACTGTGGAAGATAAGAAGTGCATGCCCACTCCGGAAGCACTGACTTTGGGAGGGGTTTTGAAAGACCTGAGTCACATTGAGGTGACGAGAGAGGAGGTTATGCGACTGCTAGATAATTTAAAAACTGATAAATCACCGGGCCCAGATGGCATACATCCAAGAGTTCTGAAAGAACTCAAGTGTGAACTTGTAGATCTCCTCACAAAAATATGTAATCTGTCATTAAACTCTGCATCTGTTCCTGAGGACTGGAAGGTAGCTAATGTTGTCCCCATCTTTAAAAAAGGTTCCAGGGGAGATCCGGGAAATTACAGGCCAGTCAGCCTGACGTCAATACCGGGTAAGTTGGTGGAAACTATTATCAAAAATAAAATTAGTGGGCACATTGATGACCAAAAGCTGATGAGGAAAACTCAGCATGGGTTCTGTAAGGGAAGATCTTGTCTCACCAATCTGTTAGAGTTCTTTGAGGGAGTGAACAAACAAGTGGACAAGGGAGACCCGATAGATATTGTTTATCTTGACTTCCAGAAAGCTTTTGACAAAGTTCCTCATCAAAGGCTCCTAAGTAAGCTCAGTAGCTATGGGATAAAGGGCCAAGTCCTCTTGTGGATCGAAAACTGGCTAATTAATAGGAAACAGAGAGTGAGCATAAACGGGCACTTCTCACAGTGGAGGGTGGTGAGCAGTGGGGTGCCACAGGGGTCGGTATTGGGTCCAATGCTTTTTAACTTGTTTATTAATGATTTGGAATTGGGATTAAGCAGTGAAGTGGCTAAATTTGCAGATGACACGAAATTGTTCAGGGTGGTGAAAGCCAGAGAGGATTGTGAGGCACTCCAAAGGGATCTGTCGAGGCTAGAAGAGTGGGCATCCATGTGGCAAATGAGGTTCAATGTAGCCAAGTGCAAAGTAATGCACATTGCAACCAAAAATCCAAAATATAAATACAAGTTGATGGGGTCTGAACTGGCGGAGACTGACCAAGAGAGAGATCTTGGAGTCATGATAGATAACTCACTAAAAACGTCAGCACAGTGTGCGACTGCCATAAAAAAAGCTAATGCTATGCTAGGGGTTATTAGGAAAGGGATTGAAAACAAATCAGCCGGTATCATAATGCCTCTGTATAAATCGATGGTGAGGCCTCATTTGGAGTACTGTGTACAGTTCTGGTCGCCACACCTTAAAAAAGATATCATAGCACTGGAAAAAGTACAGAGAAGGGCAACTAAAATGATTAAAGGGTTGGAACACTTTCCCTATGAGGAAAGATTGAGGCGCTTGGGGCTCTTTAGCCTGGAGAAAAGACGACTGAGGGGAGACATGATAGAGGTTTACAAGATAATGCACGGGTTAGAGAAGGTCGAGAAAGATGTGTTTTTCTCCCTTTCTCACAATACAAGAACTCGTGGGCACTCTATGAAATTATTGAGCAGTCGGGTTAGAACAGATAGAAGAAAATACTACTTTACACAAAGGGTGATAAACACATGGAATTCGTTGCCACAGGAGGTGGTGGCAGCTACAAGCATTGCCAGCTTCAAGAGGGGACTGGACAAATATATGGAGCAGAGGTCCATCAGTGGCTATTAGCCACAGGAGATAGATGGTATTCTCTTTGTGGGGAGGTGGTGCTCTGTTGTCTTGGTGCTGGAAGGAAGGCAGTGGGAGGGCTTCTGGTGTCCTGGCCTCACTGACAGTCCTTTAGATGGCACTGGATTTCTAGCCACTGTGTGTGACAGAATGTTGGACTGGATGGGCCACTGGCCTGATCCAACATGGCTTTGCTTATGTTCTTATGAAGGATAGCAGCAGGTGGAAGTTTTGGCCTCCAACCCTGTTCTGTGGCTTTTCCAGGGCCTCTGGTTGACCACTGTGGGAAACAGGATGCTGTACAAGATGGCCCATTTGTTTGGTCTAATAGAGCTCTTCTCAGTTTAAGGCAAACTGAAGTTGATGAGGCAGTTTTTCTACTGAAAGCAATCTGCTAGACTATCTATGCCGTATCAACCACTCTCAGAGTTCCATGAATAAAACTAATTTTTCTTGAGGAAAAATTAGTTTTATTCATATTAAACATGTTTTGGATCCCATTGCTCTTATTTGCATCATAATATATACAGCACCTACTGATAAGCTCACTCATACATTTATGTATTTGTGTTTTTTCTCCGTATCTATAGGCCGATTCTTGCTGGGAATATCAGATAGATTATCTAGCTGTGCTACAGTTGTGCCTCAGGGTCTCAATTAGTATCTAATCTCCTTTTTGTTATTCGTGTGCTGTTATCCTAGTAGTGGCCGTTTACAAAATTAAAGAGATTCCGGCTTTACGATAATATTGTTTAAACCGGACAAAGTAGAAACCCAAATGAGGAACAAAGAATTCAAAAGGTTTAAATGTAAATATGAATAAAACAGCACTCTAAAGAAACTGGCATAGTTGTACTGTGTACTGGCCATCAGACACTGACAATTCATCTGTGCCGATACAAGGGGGCACCTCATTCTCTCACTCTACTCTGTACTTTGACTGGGAAGAATGGTATGGCTATCTCCTCTCTTGGTTCATTCAAAAGATAGGCAAGGATCTGGACCAGGCTAGGCAGGTGGTCCAGGTGGACAAGACCCACCTCATGCTTCAGTATATCAGTTGCAACATTGACAGAGATAATTTAGCCTATGGATCTCTTATATTCTGCACTTGCAATATGGTGGAGCCCATTAGAATCATTGAAGATGGGAATCCTTTGAAAATCTCCCCTCCCTTCCCAAGTTCTCCTCCTCAAGCATTCATTGAGCTTTCCACAGCCTGAGCAGACTAATTTCTCTGCTTCCTAGTAGATGTTTGAATAAAAAGTCTTTGTGGGGGCCACATGGGGTAGAAGATGTTACAATTTTGTAGAATTGGCTGTCAGTTGTTTTCAATATTCTGTCCCTTCCAGAGCACGTTTAGTCCTCATTAGTCTGCATTTGTGAGGATTTTCTCTTTACTGTTGATCAGTTTTACTAAGTCAAATTTTTCTACATACCAGTGGCGAGCCCTCCAAGAAAATAAAGAGTTTGTGAGCAATTTTACAGCCATTTAATCCACACAGGGGCTAGCTGGTTAACTCTAGCATTTTTATGCAGAAGGGAATTTCTTTTTCCAAATGTTGCCAGTATCCAAGCATCTGCATACTGAAATTTTGCAGAACCACCATTCCTTTCTCCTTGTTTTTTTGAATTCCTCTTTGAGCCAAACTGAATGAATTGGAAAACTGACTCCTAATTCCTAAAAGTTATTTGTGAAGTCCCCAGGGCCAGACCCCCATTCCCCTGAAGGGGGCATCTTCATTCCATGGTGTCAAAGATGAGAACACACCAAAAATGTAACTGGCACACTTTACTTGCTTGGCTCATTTATAATGGTCGAATCCACATTCACCCATTACCCGCATGTTTATCGGATATCTTCCGTTTGCCTCCAATTCACGATTTTTTCCTCTTCGTTCACATTGCTGCTTCCAATCCGTCTTTCTCGCGCGTCCCTCCAGTCACACGGCTGCTCGAAAACCACTTTTTGGGGCGGGACCTTTTTTCCCCGCCCATTTTTTAAAAAATTTTTCAGCGCACTTTTCTGTTATTTCGATCTTGCCTTATAAAGAAACATCATTGAAGATAATGATGCCTCTCTTTCCCCCACTGACAGCACTGATGGCTCTCTCTCGTTTCTTTTTTGGAAATTTGGAAGCATGTGGGAAGCTTTCGTGGGCATTTCCTATGCAGGACAGTTCAGTGACTGAATTTTACTGAAGTTTCACTTCCTTGGAGTGTCATTATTTCGATATTTCGTAATTTCGATATTACAGTAATATAAAATAAAAAACAGTTAAAAAGGAAGTTTCGCGAGTCCGTTCTGAGGATGGATTCACCCCAAAATGATTTTTCAAACTACCAGATTTGATTCAGAAACAGCATAATCAATAAATCCAATGCAATGAAGTCAAAAACAGTCTACTTTGCAGACTACGGAGCACTTGCAAGTTGAATCAGCCAATAGGAACTCTCGGAACGGCCGGAGAGACAGGAAGGGGGGTGGTTTTTAAAAAAAACCGCGTAAATTGCGCATTGGCCCGTTGACGGCCACCGTGAAACTCCCGTTGAAAACCTGTGACCACATATTCGGGAGAAATGCGAATGAAATGCATCTGTTTAATGAGGTAATGTGACTGGCACTTGGGATTGCATGGGGAATGCGGGGAACATGCGACTTAGAATGAGTAATGTGGATTTGACCAATATCAGGGATGCTAGGGATGCTTTCCCGCTCTGAGTCCTTCTTCCAGCTCCTTGAACTCTTGTTCTGGCTGCCACACCCTTTGTACAGGGTTAAGCCAGGGGGTAACCAGTAGGTCTGCCAGGTCCCTCTGACCTCCTGCTGGGAGGGGGACACCTGGCATTTACCTTGTGGTGTCCACGAGGATCCTCTTGGCATATGTGCTTCATGTGCCTGCGCTCCGGGGCTGATGCGGTGACATCACTTCTAGAAGTGATGTCACCAGGGCTTTTTCTCTGGGAAAAGAGATGGTGGAACTCAGGACCGCACAATGACGTCACTTTGGGTCAGCTGGAACAAGGGGGGGTTAAAGTTTAAATCGCCCTCGGTGAAAATGGTCACATGGCCGGTGGCCCTGCCCCCTGATCTCCAGACAGAGGGGAGTTTAGATTGCCCTCCGAGCTGCAGCACGGAGGACGATCTAAACTCCCCTCTATCTGGAGATCGGGGGTGGGGCCACCAGCCATGTGACCATTTTCAAGAGGTGCTGGAACTCCATTCCACTGTGTTCCAGCTGAAAAAAAGCCCTGGATGTCCCCATGCCAGCTGTACGAGTGCTCCCATGCTCTGCATGGGGCCAATTCGGCCTGTTTGGGGCCCAAAATGGCTCCAAACGAAGAGCGAGAACACTTCTGCAGCTGGCACAATGATGTCACTTCTGGAAGTGATGTCATCACACCTGTTGGGAGCATTCCCATGGCATGTGTTCCTGAGGTGCCTGCTGGTGGTGGGCAACCTCCAGGAGCTTGCCACCTCCCACTGATTGCTGGGCGATCAGCGGATGAGGGGGCAAATTCCTGGGAGTTTGCCCGCCACTGGCAGGTGCTGGGAATGCTAGTAACCACTCTGCCTGGGTCAGATGGGAAAAGTTCTTTTTGACTGCCCTCTGGGCCAGGAATATTTTCTGGGTCTCCAGGAAGGTTGGTACTCTCTAGCCTGCAAAGACTCCAAACCTGATTGTCCACTGCTATTTCCCAGATTTCAGTCCATGGACACCTCCAGCTAGGCCCTTTTCTCACTTTCCCCCTGTCCACTCCTAGTTCCTACTTCCCTGCTCCTACTCCTTTCTCTGAAGGAGGCCTTTGCTCCATAAGGAGCTGGTACTGTGTGGCCTTCCTCCTGTCTGCTTCTTTCTTGTTGTTGGCCCCAATGGCTGTTCCTTGGCCTCTGCAACTGGGCTGCTGCCTTCTTAGAAGTGTACCTCTGCTCCACCCTTTCTCCCCCAGGGGGATTCACTGTGTTTTAATATGTCCTCACAGAGCAGTTGCTGTAGCCTCCTCTTATGGGAAACTTAGAAGTGATCAGGGCTTTTTTTCAGCGGGAACGGGGTGGAACGGAGTTCTGGAACCTCTTGAAAATGGTCACATGGCTGGTGGCCCCGCCCCCTGATCTCCAGACAGAGGGCAATGTAAACTCCCCTCTGTCTGGAGATCAGGGGGCGGGGCCACCAGCCATGTGACCATTTTCTCCGAGGGCAACCCACTGAGTTCCACCACCTCTTTGCCCAGAAAAAAAGCCCTGGAAGTGACATATAGACAACCTTTCTCCAGCAGAACAAATAGCAGCTCTGGAGGACCATTTGAGTTTAGGAAAATCCCTCTTCCACCCAGGGTTGCCATTTACCAACTCCAAGTTGGGAAAATCCTGGAGATTTGTGGGTGGAGTTTGGGGAGTGAGGGGGCTTAGCAACGATGTGAGGTCAGAGAGTCTGCCCTCTGAAGCTGCCATTTCTTCTGGTGGAACTGATCTCTGTCGCCTGGAATCAACTGTCATTCCAGAACTCCAGGCCCCACTTTGAGGTGAACAATGTTCCTTGCAGTGTACTGCCCTGATTCAACTCCCCTCCCCCAACTCTGCAAGTGCTATTTGCCAATAAAAAACACACTGCAGGATCTTCTAGCATATTGTCTGGTTTGTCATGACAGTTTCTATTTCACTCTGAAATGTCTGGGATAATAAAAGCCTTGGAGAGACAAACCAAACAATTTCAGTTCAGTCAGAACATCCTTGTATATGCATCTGACAAACTGGGCTCTGGATCATGGAAACTTATGCAGCAAAAAACGTATTGGTCTTTAAGGTGCTACAAAATTCTTTATTTTGGTTTCAACAGACTAACCTGGCTACCCCTCTGGAATTTGTATATTTCTGTCTTGAGTTCTATCATTTATTTCACCCTCCGAGACTATATCAGGTTTTTTAAAGCATTCTGTCGAATTCAAGGAAACTCTCAGCAGAGATATTTAACAAGCTCAAATACCCATCTTTAAGGATAAACATGTTTTCAAGATTTCTATAAAACAGGATATTTAGTTGATTCATTATACTCTGTCACAGACTTGTGGCAATCTTAATGAATCACAGGTTGTCAAATTAACTGAGAGCTACATGTAGTTTGTACCTTGACCAACAGCAAAATATCATGGGACCAGGGCTTTTTTTCAGCTGGAACGCAGTGGAATGGAGTTCCGGAACCTCTTGAAAATGGTCACATGGCTGGTGGCCCCGCCCCCTGATCTCCAGACAGAGGGGAGTTTAGATTGCCCTCCATGCGGCGCAGAGGGCAATCTAAACTCCCCTCTGTCTGGAGATCAGGAGGCGGGGCCACCAGCCATGTGACCATTTTCTCCGAGGGCAACCCACTGAGTTCCACCTCCTCTTTTCCCAGAAAAAAAGCCCTGCATGGGACTGTAGCAAATTTTATCTTCCCTCATGGCATACCTGAATATATTTCTTTTAATGGATATCTTAAAAATATGAAGGTTTTCAGCCTTGTAATTTTGATAGAATTATTTCTGTATTTTTACCCATCTTGTCATCTAACTACTTAGTCCTTTACAGACTGAGATAAGAAAATGTCCCAAGCAGCTTACTGTCTAACTGGAATACAGCACTATTGCCATCAAAGCTCCATTTTGCTGACCTTTCTCTCTCTCTCCCCCTCCATCTCGGAAACCAAGATTAGCTCTTCTCTGCCAGTCATATAAGGCCCTGAGGTATAATTTTGCATAATTTCGTCACTCTAGAGAAAAACAAGTGTCTCCCTTTGCCTAGTCCCACCATTAGGCAGGACCTCTCAGAATTAATGCAGGTAATTTAGACAAAAGATCCTGCATTAACATTCTTGCCAACAAAGACCTAGACTTGCATTAGCATTCTCAGCTAAAAACATCTCCATTCACACTGACTTGCTGGAATACTGGTTACTTGTAATTACCTCCAAAAATTACAGCTTGATGTGGTAACTAGGACTACCTTCAATACTCCTGCTCCCGTTCCCTACCCCTCTTTCCCTTATTTGGAATTATTTCTAGAAACTAGGAACCCCCTCATCACCTTTGTCCAGTCAAGGGGCATTCCTTCCCCTCCCTTTTCTCAAGCTTGGAAAAAGTCTTTTGTTTTCATTCCAGCTTCTAGCCATATGAGATGTGGCTCTACTTTGAGCTCTTTCCTGCCTCAGATTATTGTTGTCTTGTGGGTGGAACAGTCCCACTGGTAGCACATATTACGTGTCTCCCACCTGTTCACTGCTTTTTTCCTTGGCTACTGATGTCATGTTATTTTTTTCTACATTGTATCTGTGTTCTGCATAATATTCAGGGCTCATTTTGAGGGGGAACGCACAGGAATGCAGTTCCGGTAGTTCCCCAAAGAGGTCACATGTCAGGTGGCCCCACCCACCTGAGTCTCGGCCATTTTGGGCCTGTTTCGGCCTGGATTGGGGCTGAAATGGCCCAGATTGGGCCTCTGACAGGTGGTGAATCACTCTCCCACTCAGCAGCAGCCCGATCTTGACAATTTTGGGCCCCTTTTGGCCATTTTCAGCCCCTTTTGGCCATTTTGGGCCCAATTTCGGCTCTGAATGGCCAAGATTGGGTCCAAAACAGCCAGGATAGGTCATGTCAGGGGGTATATGCAAATAAGTTATGCTAATGACACATTTCCAGTGATGGCAAGGGGTGTGGCATATGCTAATGAGTTATGCTAATGAGTTCCTCCAGCTCTTTTTCTACAAAATGACCCCTGATAATTTTGAATATACTATGCTTATCCAGATTTCTGTAGCCCTAGTACATTGCTTATTGGAAGTTTCTTCTGTTGATTTATCAACTTGCAGTTTGAGTCTCAGTGAAAAATGCAGACCATAAATATAGCTAGTAAGTAAGTAAATAAAATTCTTTGGGATTATTGGCTGCCCAGATGAACTTTGCTTGTTTCTGGGACTTGTACAGATGTATAGCTACAGTATTTCACTTCACCCACTTGCAAAGATGCATCTTTGCCTTCAACTTCTGAGTTAAACAAATTGCAGAGTTTGTATGTGGGCAATATTTGCATCTAAATGTGGGCATTCTAGTATTTGGTACTGTTGGTGAATGGCTGATATTATCATGACTACTTGAATGTGTTAATTAGTCTTCTTAATGCCATACTCAGGTTCTCAATATTTCTTTCAAACTTGCTCGAGAGAGCAAGCAGTTGTACTCAGAACCCTGCTCGGGTCTATTTAATGGGGCTTACTTCCAGGAAAATGTTCTTAGGATTGAAAAGTAAGTAGCCTCATCACTATGGCTTAAAACCACTGGTGAATTTCCACCAATAGAAAGGGGCAGTTTTTGTCAATTCTCTTGTGACAGACCTCTAAGTCCTCTGTCTCTAGGGGTCTCCTGTGCCCTAGGAGCATGGGGAGCATTATGGGCTGCCCAGACTGTGTTCTTTTAGTCCAGCTGTAGAATCTATGTCAGAACGCTCTTTGTACTGAGAGTCAGCAAAAGGAAGGTTTCATTTCTTGTGCTTGAGCTATCCAGGTGTGAAATATTATGGACCAAACTGGGAAATGGGCGCATTCATATGGACACATTCTAAAGCACTTGGGTCTTCTTGACCGCTCATGGTAAAAACAAAGAGGGGAGGCAAGGGAAATATGCACAATATACAACATGTAAACTGATAGTACTGTTACCTCTACTGCCAGGAAAGGTTTTTATTATTATAATAACAACAACAACAACAACAACAACAACAACAACAACAACAACAACATTCGATTTATACACCGCCCTTCAGGACAACTTAATGCCCACTCAGAGCGGTTTACAAAGTGTTATTATTACCCCACAGCAATCACCCTGTGAGGTGGGTGATATCTATTCATCTCCTGGGAAGGAAGGGTATGGTAGATCCTGATCTTGTCAGATCATGGAAGCTAAGCAGGGTTGGTATTTGGATAGGGGACCACCAAGGAAGATTCTGCAGAGGTAGGCAATAGCAAGCCGTCTCTGCTTCTCACTTGCCCTGAAAGCCGCTTGCTGGGGTCACCACAAGTCAGTTGCAACTTGATGGTATGTAGGTACATATTCTACTCCTGCTTGCCAGCATTCCAGTGTCACAGCAGGAGAGTGTCCACATCCCACTCCATTTTCTGGAAGTTGCTTGCAAGAATGTGGAGGTTTAAAAAAACATCCCCGATATGCTGTCAGGCAGTATCCTTGTGGCAATAGCAATTTCCTCCTTATTCTTTGTCCCTTGTTCCTTTTGTATCATGTCTCTTTCAAACTTTTATTTTAAATGGAAAATATTCTTGAGTGCTTTGGCTTCCTTAAATTATGTCTTACAGACTCAGATATGAATCCTCATCTCTGACATTCCTTCAGAAGAACAAGAAATTGTGCCAAGGCCTTTCATAGTTTTAAATGGCAAAGTAAAAAGACCTCCTACAACACTTAGAGAAAGCAGAAAAACCTGCAGGCACAACCACATGGAACAATTGCTTCCTATAAGAGCAGTTTTTTGCAAGATAGTGGGATTATAGCTCTTCCAGATCTTTCATTATTTGAAGCTAAGGTAACTGAATAGTTTTCATACTTGAGAAGTCACTGAGGTCTGTACAGTTATATATGAATCCCCACAAAGCAGCAGAGAAAACAGCCAACTCAATTGTGTAAGAGCATTATGAAGATACAGAAAAATATGATTTTTTCAGAAGCCATGTAGGGAGAATTTATTGTTTGTACAATTTAAGTGCCAAAGTTTGCAACATTTTTTGTAAGAATGGCATTCCTTACCATAAAGGAGTTCATTGCTGTTACTTTTGTGTACAGATGTCACGCCAGCAAAATGCAGGCATGCTATTGATTTTGCTGATGTAGTACACATAGGCATGTTTTTAGAAATAACTGTAATTAACACCTTTGTGATCCATGCTTCTGTATATATGATATGGAGCACTGTATACACAGAAAAAAACCCTAGACCGACGCAGAGTGGGAAAATTAGTGCAGAATAGATGGATCACAAGCCAGCAGGACTATTTCACAGTAGACTAGTTGAGTCTACATAAAATTTTGAAGCAAGCAAGAAATAGAATATGTAAATTCTTAAGGTAGTTCTAAAACCACTGAAACGTTTAAAGAACTTCCTTACTTTTTTGCCAGCTTTTCTTTTCATTTGACTTGGAAAAGCCACTAACATACATTTTCTCTCTACCCCACCCCCCTCATGTTTAATGAGGCAATATATTATATTGAGCTGATTGATGTATGATGAATGAAATCTTATTCACACAATTGTGTTGTATTCACAACAATTGTTAATATCTAGAGGGAATTATTATTTGTCACATTCCTTTTTACAACACCAGGTTTCTGGTTACCAAAACAAGCTTTGAAAATAAGGGCAAAATAGATGTGACAATGGGATAGCTCCCGTTTCCTATCATCTAAGGCTATTCTTCCATCCCAAACTTGCTTCCGCCTGGTGTTTTCTTTCTCTGAGAGAACATCCAAGGGAAAAAAAGGGTTTGTTTTATAGGGACTTGGCATAACCCAGCTGAATAAGAACGGCACTGAACCTTTGTTTATGACTTTTTGCAGATAATTTCAAGTAGGGCATAGGTAGAGACTCAGTTCTTTGGAGGTGAGCAGCTAAGGCCCTGTATGAGACATAGTGGCAAATCAGCACCAGGTTCGGATGGCCATGTTTCTTATCGCATGTTTCAAGGGTGTATGGGGAGGTTCTATTTGGGGTGCATGACTGTTTTATATGTTTCATTTTGTTGTAAGCTGCCTTGAATCCCCAGAGTTGGAGAAAAGTGCTCCTTTTAAAAGTAGTAAAAAAATAGACCCTCATTGTAACATAAATTGTGCTGTTGTAATGTGTATTTAACCCCAAGTCTCTCTTGATCTCATTCTCTCTTGTTGCATAAGGGTCTTCAGGAATCACTTGCCTTGTCCATTTTTTTCACATTCGAGTGTCCAGCCTCTGCTTTGATTTCTTCATTACATGTTAATATTTAAGAAGTTACCTGATTGCATTTTCTGAAACAAAAAGAGGATATCTCAAGCAGAAATAGTGTGAGTTCACCCAGACTCTTTGGTGTGGGATTATTGTGGAGCTGTGTGTGGTGTTCTTAGATATAGTAGTGGCTATCAACAAAACCTGCTGGGAGATGGAACACTGTGGGACCACAAGCAGGAACTAGAATGGAAGAGATCTGGCCTGGGGATGAGCTTAGGCTGCCTTACCTAGGAATGCAGTAGTTGTTTTGACAGTTTAAGATTGTGAAGAAATTGACTCTCAAGCCCAGTTCCCTTGTGTTCTGGGAGCCCAGCAAAGCCCTACAGCCACCCCAGCTTTCTGCCTGGCTACTCTCTTTCCCTTACTCCTTGGGAGTACCATCTTCTCTCTGTGTAGTAACTGCTACCACCAACAAATCTGAAATAATTATCTCATGGCCTGGGTATCTGTTGTTTAAAGATTCCACCTAGTTGCCACGTCTCCCACTTTGCTTGTAGTAGCTAGCCCAGGGATGACCTATCACATTTTCAAACTATCTTGCTTGAGGGAAAGTGAGCTCACCTGCTCCCCTCCCCTTTTCTACTCTTTGGAAACCAAGTCTGAGTAGGCATGGTATTTACAGAGATCAGGCTTCAAGCATTCAAAATATAAGATAGTTTAATGAACGAAAATTAAATGAATGTACATTTGTTCAAGTGTCTGGCAAAGCAAGAATATAAAGAAAAGGTGAAAACACACAGTCATATAAACCATATACCTGTCCTAAACAATGTTTAAATAGGCTAGAAATTCTTGAAGTTGCCACATTTAAAATCAGTACCTTGGTTCTCAGAGTTGGGACTTCTCCCATTTTCTCTCCAGCTGTGGGCAAAATTGATTCCTTAGGTAAGGTTTAATCCTTCATGGCTTGTGCTCATCCAAGGAAGATGAGCTTCCTTCAAGTCCTGAGAATTAACAGTCTCCCTTGGGGATCTATTCTCTCTGGGGTCAGTCCTGACCTTCATGCCTCCCAAAGGAAGAAAACAATGTAGCCTTTTGGCTGTCCCAGTCTTTGTCCCTTTAGATGTAACAGTCTAGAAGAAGCATTTAGATGGTAAACCTTTGTCTTACTCTGGCCAAAGCCATTTGCATCTGGAAACACTGAAGTGTCCTATGTGTGGAGCTTGATGGCCCATTCTCTGGCACCTTTCCTTTTTCTAACCCAGGTGTTGGAACCTAAGGTGAGTTCAAGGTCTAGGGTCTCCTTTCTTAAAGCACCCCCTTTCTACTCACACATCTTGGTTAAAGTAAAACAACTGTATTTATTATAACAGAGGGAATTAAAATTTGCACCACTGAATATGGTACTCCCTACCCTCAAAACTCCTTTCCCTTCCCAAACCAAAGGTGCATATTCCCAAGTCAGAGATGGCCCATCAAGCCAGGACCTGACTCAGTGCCCATAAGAATGCAGCTCTCAGCTAATGTCAGAGGTTGCTCTGTAGCTGATGTCTTGGAAGCGTTGTCTTCTTGCACAATCTGTTGCGCACCACAGTTCCTGAGTACTAGGTCACCAGTCCAGCTTTATCCCATTTTCACGTCTCCCAGTGGCTCTCCATTTCACTACTAAAGAATTGCACTTGTTGAACAACATATATTAATTTTTCTCCAAATCTCTTATTACAAGAGCTGTACAGCTTATTTAGGAATGGGTCCAAAATTGTGTAACAAAGAGACCTTCAATAGTTAAGTACCACCACAAATCTCACTGACTGGCATTCCAAGGGCATTTCTTTAGTCACCCTTTCAGTGACACTATAAATAATTAAGCCAGTGGGCATCATGGTTGAATCCCATTGTAGAGCTGTGCTGTTAACTTTCAATACCAGAAAAGCCTCTGCTGTGCCCCAACTATCCATCAAAGAAACCATAGTGGCAAAATGTTGCTCAATGTGTTTTCTGGGAGGTACAAACTAGTTGCTTTTCAGTTTCCTGGCAATGATACTAGTAAATGTAGAACAAAATTGTAAACCAGCGTAAGAGAAGTCCAGTGGCACCTTAAAGTGTAACTCAAGACTAAGATGCCCCTGAAGTGGCACTGGACTTCTCTTTTGTCTTGCTGCAATACACTAACATGACTACCCCACTGGAATTATTTCTTTAGCAGCAAACGCATTGGGAACCTACCACTGTCTCCTCATGATCACTGATTTTTAGGTCGTTTATACAATAATCACAGAAATATAAAGCAAGCATAGCACTCTGGATCAATTACATATGCCTCTCTGCTACCTTTCACATGTTGCTGTTGTCATAATTAGTGTGGAAAAAAAGCATAGCAGCCGCAACTAAATCCACCATTGATCCACTTTAAGCCAGTTTAGGCCATGTGAAATCCTTTCTCACCCTCCCCCGCCCCGCCCTTCTTTCACATGCAGAGGGCTCAGGATTTCAAAAATGAGGTTTTAAAAAATAATAATAAAGTCTCCGCCAGCAGCACAGTTAACTAAAAGGCAGAGTGACAACAATTTGAATACCGACGGATTTGGCTGAATGCTGATGGATTTAGTCCAAAATCTTTTAGAACTGCTTGCCCTGTGTTGTAAACAATCTCACAGCAGCTGTGAAATTCAGCTCCATAGCGGCAAATGCACAAAACCGCCATTTTTACCATATATAAAAAAGCAATACCATTACCTACCTATGATATAATGTGCAGGGTGCCGTAGTAATTTGAATCCATTTCCATAAATCTTTATTATTCTAACTAGATGAGTGGTAGACCTCCCATGACTCCAAAGTCAGAATTGCTCTATGAATAGTTAAAAAAATATAAACTTTTAAAATGTGTATAACTTTACTTAGAATAAAACACATACCAAAGACTTGTTTAAAGGCCTGTTTCAGCCAGGGCTTTTTTTCAGCTGGAACACGGTGGAACAGAATTCCGGAACCTCTTGAAAATGGTCACATGGCTGGTGGCCCCGCCCCCTGATCTCCAGAAAGAGGGGAGTTTAGATTGCCCTCTCTGGGGAAAGTGAAAAGCATTGACTTAAGAGATTGCTACAATAACTTTATACCTCCCCTCTCTTGAATCTCTTACTCTCCATAGTATCCATTAACTGTGAATGCTGGGGGTGGGGGGAAACTGAATTAAAATAATAAAATACCTCTTGTTTGCAAGCTCAAGAACTCATATTCCTAAGTCTGTTTCAGTGCAGAAGCAGCCAAAGTGCTATGTTGTGACACTGAATATATTTCCTCTTAGGATGGATTTGCATGTCACAAATTATGTTATCAGTGGCCTAACTATGTCCAGTTCCCTCTCCACCAACTACAACTGTAGCTCATAATTTTAAGGCATTTCACCACCCATCTAAACAGCAGCCTGTGAAGTGGGATGGCAAATGCAAATTTTTTCTAGGTTTCTCAACCAAACAAAACTTTCAGTACAAGCATGTGATTTTTGCAACCATTCTGCTCTTGGCATGGCTGTGGTGTATTTCATTATGTGGTGCTACACTTTACAGCTACAGAGCTTTTGCCTGGCTTGGCTTCCCTTTCTGCAAAGATGATGAGTGACCTGTCAAAGACTCTGGCATGTTAATGGGGAAATTTGCCATATAAGGTCTTTTCTGGACAGCTAGGCGTCCATGTTTTCATTCCATATGGAAAAAGCACTGCTTTTATGTTATCTACAAAATAGATATTAGGACAAATATTCCTGATGCCTACTTCTTTAGGTATTATTCCATACTTTTCATAGATTTTCCTGACACTCTAGGTCACAGATGTTTCATAGATTTTGTCTGGTGGGTACTCCTAGGCCCAGTATGGAAAAATCTGTGGATGAAACACCAACCATGTACAACCAAGGCTGTTGGTCATAGGAAAGAATTATAGATGGTTCCAGCTCAAACATTCATACCATAACTTCTAATTCTTTTGGTTTGGGAAATCAGGTGTAATCATAAGATTTCACTGCTGAGGGATTCTGCAATTTTTTGACAGGCCCCTCTCCCATACCAAACTTCCTATTCCCCCTCATTTTGTTCTGGGCGGGGGTCCCCTGTTCCCCAGGAACAGCATTTTGGGGTGTATTTTGGGCTGCAGCAGCAGGGGAAGGAGAAGAAATCATGATCTACTGACTGAAATCTCCCTGTAATGGAGAAAAGAAGAAGAAAGCCCAAGATAAGGACAGATTTTAATATTTGGAAGAGTTTTAACTATATTTGATTAAAATGATGTTTCCCAGTGATTATGTCGTCCAGATATCCCTCCCTTTTATACCTCGCCTGTTGAATCTTTTCCTGTCCCCTATCTCCAGACTGTAATGTTGGGCACAATTTTCCTTCACTGCTTCTGACTGTTGTGGCTTACTGCATTTTCATAAGTTTTATGTTTTATGTCAGCTTTATAGCAGTTTTGCAGCACTGTGATCTAGCAATATACTTGCCACTGAGGCAGTAGTTATATGCTGCTTTTTATTAAAGGAGATAGGAAGGCTTAGGCTTAATTGAATCAACCTAAGGCTTGCTCTTTCAGATAAAATAAAATAAAAAATTTCCTAATTAAGGACAGAAGTATCTCAGTTTCAGCCCAGTGTACTGTATCTTAATTTTTTTACCATTGGATTTCTCAGTGGCTAAATGGAAAAGCAATGAATGTGAGGTAATGATAGAGGTGCGATGAATGTTTTGCTGTGGAATTTGATCTTGGAAAGTTCATTCATACCTAGTTTCAGGTGAGTAGCCATGTTGTTCTGCAGTAGAACAGCAAGATTCAAGTCCAGTTGCACCTTAAAGACTTTCAAAATTGTCAGGGTATAAACTTTTGAGAGATAGGGATAAAGGGAAATTTGTATCTGATGAAGGGAGCTTTGACTATTGAACGCTTATACCCTGGTCTTTAAGGTGCTACTGGATTTGAAGCTTGTCATTCATACATGCAAGTTACTACTTGACACTGTTCTTATTTAGAGAAGAATGGGTCTGCGTAGGTAGCTCACTGACTCTCACTGCTGGAACACAAATCTAATGACTTGAAGATAGGATTTGAAACGACTTAGAAGAATTTTCAGGTTTCCTTAACTATTATCTAAATGTGGCTTTAATGACCTTATCACTGTATAAGGAATTTATTTAGATGTTTTTATTTTCACAGCTTGAGCACCATGATAAAATTATTGCCAGTATGAAATGAAATGCTGCCCTCACGTCCTAGTTGACTTATGGCAACCCCTGGTGGGGGTTTCATGGCAAGAGACTAACGGAGGTGGTTTGCCGTTGCCTGTATAGCTGACACACATTTCAGATGATGTTCAGAAAGAAAAGAATGGAGATGTGTTATCTAATAGAGAGCAAAGATAATGGCAACCTTTTTCAGCAAAGGGACAGTAATAACTATCCTGCAGCCATGAAGTCTTCAGTATGATCCGTGGCCTGCTTTTAACTGGAACTGCCACTATAATAGCAAGTGTTTATAAAAGATGGAATGAAAACTACAAAGAGCCCAAAGATGTTTTCAGCTAAATTTTAAGAGGCCAGTGACTTGCAATGAAGATAGGAAATTTGAGGAAATCTTAGGAAGTTTGTGATCTGTCCATTTAGTAACATGATCAGCTGAAATGCTTTTGCTGATTGAAGACACCAAGGCTTACTATAAGTTTAACTCTATATGCTTGACAAGAGTAGACTTGTGGCCAAGCAGGCTCACTCAAGATGCACACAGGAGTGGTTGAAGTACTGGAAGTGTGTTCATTGTGTTGTATATAGACAATCAATTTCCTGTACAGGTTTGGATCCAGGAAAAACTAGTTCTGCTGTCTTGCAGTAGAAGCCAACTCTGCAAAGTGCTTATAAACTGGTATCAATAACATCAAAGAGCCAGTGTGGAGTAGTGGTTAGAGATTCAGACTAGGATCTGAGAAACTGGGGTTCAAATCCCCACTCTGCCATTGAAGTCTGCTGGACCACCTTAGACCAGTCACACACTCTCAGCCTAACGCACATCACAGGTTGTTAGGAGGATAATATGAAGGAGAGAACAATGTAAACTGGTTTGGGAGAAAGTTGGAGTTTAAACAAAGTAAACAAACAAACATATCCACAGCCATGTTGTAACATTTTAAGAATAGATTTTCTTCTTTACAAAAAGAATAAAGTAATGAATGAAACAGGGAGAAGTGGCAGGCAGACAACAGAATCAATATTCAAACTGTTGATAAACATCTATTGAATGCGTTAGGAAGATAAGAGGAGTTGGGCTTATTTTGTGGGAGAAAAAAAGTCCTGTTAAAAGTCCATTTGCATGAGCCCTAGAAGAAAAAAATCTGAAAATTCATAGTTGCCAACATTATGTCAGCACTTGGCTTAAGACATTAATGAACTCTGGGAATTGCTGCCGTAGCCATAGGAACCAGAGAATACTAAGGGTGTCTATTTATTTTATATTATAAATAGTTGACTGTCTCCTACTACTCTGCGCAACAAAATTTGAAGCCTTCCCGCAGGAGGCTTCCTCCAACTTAAGTGGCTCTTCAATCCGGTGAAGAGGAACTTCCGCTTGGAAAACAGGCTTCAAACTTGCTGAGCAGAGTGATAGGATAGAGGCCATCCTTAGGTGCCTCTCTATAAAACATCCAAAGTGTAAAGCTGCAAAAATATAGAAAACATCTGAAGAGGAAAAACATGCCTTTGAAGGAGGAAAGTGCATTGGTGGCTACTTAAGAGAGGATGCCACTTTAGGCCATCTAGTGTCTGTTCTTCCTTCTCTCCTTGGACTCAAGAACAGCTGCTGAAACCATGGTTTGCTGTTTATTCCTGAGACTTGTGATTGTGTGCTCTGTCTCCCTCTCTGAGTCTCATATTCCCAGACACATCCTCTGCTTCAACAGGGACCCTTATTCGATATGTTGTGTAGGAAAAAAAGCATCATGTCGGGGGGGGGAGCTTTGCACATTATTTAAACTTCAGGATATTGTGTGGTAACTATTATAAACATTAGAGGCTGCTCCATATGGCAACACTTTCCTTTGGAAGCCCCATTGTTGCTGCAGCAGGCAATGCAGAGCAGTAGTAATGGGGCTTCTGGATGGAGGTTCTCTGCATTTCCCCTCCTCCAGTCCTCACAGTGGCCATTCCCATCCTACACCAACTAGAGGGGGCTTTTTTGAGGATTTCAACTGGTAATTGACATAGCTATGTTCAATTTTATTGGTATTTCAATAATTCAATTTCCAGTTTAAAAATTTTCTCCAAACTCTCACAGGAGGGGAGAGGAATGGCCACTGGGGGACTGGGAGAGGGGAAATGGCAGCCATGTTGGCAGGACTGGGAAACCTGGACTTTCCTGCCCACACTGCAACTGTCCAAGCTTTACTGTGATCTATCCCATAACTTTGCCGCAAAGCAGGTTGGGGAAGGTCTGGGAGGTGCACAAATGCACCACCATGCTATGGGGAAGCAGGAAAAAACACTGCTTTCCCAAAGCATCAAATGCAGGGCAAATAACCTTTGTGGAAAATGGCTAGAATAAGGTGTGCTTCTCTCTCTCAAAGAACTTTGCAAACAAGGCCAGCTCACCTGTTTTCTTCTTCTGGGGTGAGTTTCTCTGGGGAAAGTGAAAAGAAAACTTTACTGTTTCATTACTATGAAGAGGTAATGAGACACAAACACACAATGATCTTTGATATAGCTGTGTAGGTTTCTTATGCTTGTTTTTATGGTACTCTTCTACATACCAAGTTTTAGTAGCGTACATATTTCCATGACTTTCTGCTACTATGATGCATTTGGTTCTGAACTGTCATGCAGCTTCTATAAAAAAAATGTTCCAGGTTTATATCTGTCTTTCCATAAAAGTCTCTTTCCTGGCACTCAGGAGGACTCATCTGACTTTATAGGCTGAACTGTAGTGAAAGAAGCAGCAGGGTGTGTGTATGTGTGTGTATGTATATATGTATATGTATATATATAATTTTAGCTCTGTGGAAAGACACATTTGGGGCTCAAGTAGTATTCCTGAGATCAAGTCAAATTTGCACAACATCGATTTTGTCTATCATGAAATTGCCCATCCTACCATAAAGAAGGGTAGATAAATTATACTTGCAGAGTCTACTTACACAGGTGAGATTGCAACTGTCTTGTATTCTTCTTCTCTAAAGTGCCATGCACAAAGAAACAAGGAAAGGCTTGTTTACATATTTTGGGTCCAGTTCATATTAGAGATATGGTGCACCAAGGTCTGTGTATATATGTACAAATTTGAGTCTTGATTTTGTATTCTGCTACACTTACACATTGGAGCATGGTGTGAAATGGTCTTTCCCTTCCATTAATCTTTAGAAATATGACTTTCCACATCAAAATGTGTAATGTTTACCAATTCAAACACTTGTACTGCAGTGCAGACATCTTTGCCATGTACTATATGAATATATATGTCTTCTAGTTGCTCTGAAAACAACACCCTAATAAATCACTAAGGCATTAGTAACTGCAGCCACAATCTGATGCAGAGTTAGGCATGCTTAAACCCATTGAAATCAGTGCATTTATGGGTGCCTAACTCTGTGCTGGACTTCTTTCCGTTTAGGCTCTAAAAACAGCCTTTCAAAAGACACCTGTTTGTCAGCAACTCCCACTGCAAATCCTTTAAGTTCCTCTTCAAAAGAAACAGAAAAAATGAGAGCCAGGCTCTTTTAGAAGATCCTAGCTCTCTCTGTCTGTCAATCAAGTACATTTCCTGAGCATTGAATTCAAAAAAACTCGTCAAATTATACATCACTGATAATTGCCCTGACTTGGGTCTAGTGCAGAGCTGTCACTTAAGGCAGTCCGCTGATGCCAGCAGCCGGCCCCTTGTCGGTTTACTTCTCGCTATTTCTGCAGCCTTTTTTCTGTGTTTAACTCACAGAATACTTTACTGCCCTGAGAGTAATGTCATAAAATTGGTGTTCTAGTTTTAGGGAGTGAAGAAGCAGCCATGAATTGGATCCAAAGTATCAAGCAGAGACTGGAGTGGCTTTCATCATTAGGAAGAAGGGCAAGGGAACTTAGGAAAAAACAGTAAGCAAATTAGAGCAGATGATACAGAGGCAAGAAAACCATTGCATCAGCTACCACCATAATTGACAAAATAGATTTAGATAGGCCTTACTATACCTGTTTTATCCCATACATCAGAAAGGTCATTTTCTTGCCTTTGTAGAATAAAGATTTTTCTGCAGTCAAGCACTGTGCAAGCCAGGCTCAATCACATGGCTATCCTACATGGACATAGCCCCCTTAGGCATTGTAGAAAGACAGGATATAAAAACTGAGAGGTCTGTACCCCTGGGATAATATACAGATTACTCCAGAGAGCCCCGTGGAACAGAGTGGTAAGCTGCAGTACTGCAGCCCAAGCTCTGCTGAGTTCGATCATGGCTGAAGCCAGGTTCAGGTAGCCAGCTCAAGGTTGACTCAGCCTTCCATCCTTCTGAGGTCGGTAAAATGAGTATCCAGTTTCCTGGGGGTAAAGTGTAGATGACTGGGGAAGGCAATGGCAAACCACCCCGTTACAAAAAGTCTGCCAAGAAAATGTCGTGATGCGACATCCCCCATGGGTCAGTGGTGACTTGGTGATTGCACAGGGGACTACCTTTACCTTTACCTACCCCATGAAGACAGCCACTGCTCTTGTTTCAGACTGCAGTGGGGACTTACATTGCAATCCTAAAGAGGGTTACTCCAGTCTAAGCCCTCTTTAGAATTGCCCTGTTAATCTGTGGTGCCCAGTATTTGTTCTAGTTGCATAGCAGGGCTGTGGGAAGAAGAGAGGACTTGAGGCTCAACTGAAAACTGAAGGGACAAGTCAAAATATTATTGTTGGTATCCTATTTCTACCTTAGAGCCTGCTGCTGGAGGAAGAGCCACTTAAGTGGGAGAAAGTTATAGGAAGGCTATAGGAAGGCTTCATATTTGCTTAATGAAGCAGTAGAATACAAGCCATTGTGCCTGCACTTAGGCTGGTTAATGGCTCTTTCCCTGCACCACAAACTTTGAAGGTATATATATTGGAAACTTCAGGCAATGATAGTTCAGCAATCAATAGTACAGCACTCCTGAGTGGAGAGGATTGCATGACAAGACTGTGATGGTAATAAAATATCAGCACCAGCAGCTTGTTAGGGACCTCAATTTCTGGAGGAGAGCTTTGCAAAACAGGACTGAAGACATTTCTCCTTTGCAGATTGTATCCTTCCTGACTGATATCTGACTGGTATCTCATTATTCTCTGCAGTAGGAACACATTGTTCACTGATGCAAGAAATTGCCATATTAATTGTCAGCTGATCTAATCTACTACAGTTTAGGATCAGCCTCCTGAGAATCTCCAACTTTCATCCAGAAGTAATCAGCTGCATCCTTTGTTAAGTAAGTTGCTTTGGTTTCTGCTTTGTGCTTACTCATTTGCACCATCACCAAGGATGCTCTTATCTTCTTTGCCTGCTTTTTTGTCTTCATTGATGCGTAACAGCAGCTGCAGGAGAAATCCTGTATCTTATCTCTCATCTGTTTTGTATGCTTGTTGTTGTCACTGCCAGTACTTGGGTCTTGCAGGCATATTCCAACAAAACTGGCTTTTATGGATTCATTTGGATTTGAGACCGTATAGAAATGAGTTTAAAAGGCATTAACAAAGAGGTGGTATAAATGCCGTTAGAGAATTGAAAGGATTCAATGGAACAGTGACACAAGACAGGACTTGCTATATCTACAGCTTTCCCAGCCAATATCTGTCCAACATTTGCATTGAAGGAGCTCTTGCAACTTCCTTGGGCAAGATGCTCCATTGCTTAATCAGCTTTGAAGTGTTACCAGAACTGCTTTTTATAATGGGGAAATTAGCTTTAGCAGTCTGTAACTAAAATTAGCGTGGATCTAACCTGTGTTTACGGAGGTCCCGATTCCAGATACTCTAGTGACAAAGAGGCAGACTACAAATAGGTTCCAAACACGTGTATTTACTAATAGTGTGGCGTAAGCCTGAACTTGCACATACACACAAGAAAGCATACAAGGACTGGGAAATACAGAGTAAGAAATATAGAGACTGTCGCATTAGCAGGTTCCCAACGATGGTAAGGGAAATACTCACTTATCCTGAAGTGGAGCAGAGACACAACAGCGAGGTGGTCCAATGCCAGCAGTGGAACCACGGAGGGACAGCAAGGAAGTCTGGATAGGGGTGGCACGCACCCCATGCGGTCTGGGAGACCGGCTTAAATACCCCAAAACGTACCCTGGGGCTGGTGCTGTACTTGGTGGTTCTCACAGATTAAAACAAAGGTTCTAATGGGTTACTGAATGGCTTGGATGGGCCGCTTTGGTAATCTGATTGTGATAAGTGACACCTCAGGAAGAGGGGACAAAAGAGGGAGGGGGAAATCCGAGTGGGCTGAATGGATGTTCCAGCGGACAGGGCTTGTCCTGATGTCATCAGCTCTGGAATGCGGAGGTTTCTTTGAGATGCATTCTCTAAGTGCTTGGGATGGTCGGCACTTATTTCCTTCTCCGGGGCGGCTCCTAAGATATGCAGAGCGGGGCGAGGTACTCTCGCTGCGGACGTGGTGTGCCCGCTTCGCCGAAATGGCTTCTCAAAGCAGTCTTCTTCCCTGGGTCTTCTGGCTGCCTGAGAACATGGATGCCGGCTGGGCATAGCTGGGGCTGGATAGCAGGCTGCCCGGTGGCGAGGGCAGGCTCGGGGCCCAGCCCGCAGGAGGCTCCAGGCGGGAACTGACCAGGGAGCGCCTAGCCAGGCTCGCTGGAGGTTTCCCCGGCAGGCGCCCGGCTGCTAGCAGCAGCTTGGGCCCATGTGAGGTAGGCTTCCATGGAGGCAGGGGGAACAGCACGTAAAACACAGTCCAAAGCAGGGTCCATGGCAGATGGCAACGCAGGCACGGGGCACACTTGTAACAAAGTCCAAACACACACTGGGAAGTCCAGATATAGGTCTAGGCAGGGCTGCCCAGGAAGAGAGTCCTTTGTGCAGTTAACCAAACATGGAGTCAGGGAACTACACAGTCTATTGTAGCTGCAAGGTAATCAACAAGCAGGCAGGAAACTGACACGTGTATTAGAACCCACACGTGCAGGGCAATCCTTGTGCAGCAGTAAAACAGTGATGCAGGAAACTTTAACACAGTCCATGGCAGGCCTTAAAGCAGGAGAGGGGGCCTACTTGGCAACAGAAGCTGATCAAGAACCTAGAACTAGGAGACTAGGGTTCAAATCCACACTCAGACATGAAGTTTACTAGGTGACTTTGGACCATTCACTCCATCTCAGCTTAATTGATGTTGGAGGACTGATGTGAAGATCAAAAGGGAGAACTGTGTAGGCCATCTAGAACTCTGTTGTAGGGGAGATGTTTACAAAAAGCATCTTGTTAAGCTAAGTCCTGTCAAAACCTTGATATTTAAAAATAGGTTTAATTATTTATATTTATCAGTACATTACTACAAAAAGGCATCTGAGATTATATACAATATTAAATGTTTGTTTAGGTTTACAGATACTCCCAAACACTTCTGTTGCTGTCTCTCTGCCAGTCTCGCTCTCTCAGTCATATTAATGAAGAAGATAGTGATATGTAGAATAGAAAGCTATTAAGACTATGCTACACGCATTCCATTTCTTCTGTTTTCTTTTTTCCTATTAGGCTTCTTTTTTTCTCCTTACCCACTGCAATTCTTTGAATCTTTCCCCTCTTGCTCCTTGAACTGCAGCATCTAGAATTGAAAAGGGGACCCCCCAATGAAGTCTTCCCAAATGATGACTAGAGTGGTACCATTACTGCTCTAAACTTGTTGGAACTGATAACCTGTTTGTACTTCAGCATGACACTGTTGGCTCATGTACAGTTTGCTGGCACAGGACTCTGCCACATTATTCTACCACAATAGCTCCTTATTGCATCTGTGTGCAATTTTCTCCAGAGCTTGGCTAAGACTGCTAAATTAATTGCATTGTTGTGCTAAAAGGGAAGATTTCTTTAGCAACATGTAGTATAATTTCTGCCTTTCTGGAGTATGACTGTGAAGCATTTCAATGAATGTTATAAACATTTGGTGATATGTGCACACAGGCTCAAACAGATGTCTTAAAATGGAGAGAGAATGCTTGAGAAAAAAATTGTCTCCCCTGTACAGCTTTCTGAGAAGCACAGATCTGAAAATCTAGCTAAAAAGCTATGTGACAGACATCTCTCAGACTCAAAATGTGTTCATAGCATCTGCCACATAGAATCAAGATTAACACTGTACTTTTGGGAGTTGCAACTTTTACCATACTGAACAGGGGCAGTTAGTAATTTTATATGTAGCAAAAATAAATCTTGTATTAAATCTAAGTCCAGATTTAAAGGCTTAAAGGTCACCTTCCTTTTGCTGTTTTACTGACCAGGCCCTTTTATGAAACTTTTGATCCCAGATACTGTTATGTATACAAACAAAGAAAACTTTATCCCCAAATTTGCCCAAAGCTGAAGTTTTTCTTCTTTAAAATATCAATAAATCATATACTCCCAATTTAAAGTTAGAAGAAGTGGTATGGGTTCAATAAATAATTTCTTCCTCTGATAACTGAGGCTCAGTCACAAGTGTTCAAGAAAAAACCTGGAAAGTAGCTATTTACTATATTATCCCTACATTTCAAAATCCCTTAAGCATAGTAAACATGCAATATCCAGCTATTCACTGTTCATAGGGCTCTCTCAGCTGTGGCCCCCAAAGTATGGAATTCTCTCTCCAGGGAGAGACCATTGTCTTCCACCTGAAGGTCAGGACTTCTCTGTTTCATCCGGGGGAACTTTGCTGACCCTCCTCCTTGATTGTTTAAACTTTTTGATTTAACATATGTATTGTTTTGAAAGGCTTGTTTGAATGTCTTTTTAATTGTTTACCACGAGAGCCCTAGTCGGGTAGAAAGGCAGCATACAAATGTTTTTAATAGAAAGAAAGAAATTCTGCAAACAGTGTTTAATTCTCACTGAGGCTTACTGTTTTTTAAATGGACAAATTCCAGAGAGGTCATCATTAGATGAACTAGATGAGATGTCGGGAGACCCATGAATAGCAGTGCAATTCTGTGCAGTCCCTTCAGTTTAGACTCATTGTGTCTAACTGTGAATACGCTGTGAATCTCCTGGACCAGCTGGCTAGTTAGCTTGATTTCTCTGAAAAAGAAAGAAAGAAACAAATATCAAATATAGTATGGAATAATATAGAACATAATATAGGAAATAATAGAACAATATAATATAGGAAATATAATATAAAAAAGAATACATATGGACAACCTTTATCATTATATTGTTAGTTGTTTGAAAGCCTAATGAAACCCAAGCATCTCTCAATATATTTGCATTCAAATGATTTCAAATAAAGTATGCTAATAAAGTAAGAAGATTTATTATTAGTTAATATCACATCACTTTCGTTTAACAGAATTTCTTTAGGATTCAAATCAAAGGGCAAAGTCAGAATATAGGCCTAAAACTGTAGGTAAGGTTATGTGATAATCTGAATGGAGTAATACAGCACTGATTACAATTTTTTTAAATGCTTAAATGTACAGATATTGGCCTGTATCCTCCCTGCCCACTGAGCAGAGTCTGAAGCCTTTCTGCAACTTAAGGAGATGTCCTTCATCTTAAACAAGTCTTTCTCCAAAGGAACACCAAGTATTTGGTGGTGCAAAACCTCAGCAGTGCTTGGTGCCCCTTCCAGGTCTGTGCATTTCCATCATGTCATGCTTTTTTCTCTTCAGTCCTCGCTGCGCAGGTACATACGGCTGGCTGGTTTCAATGCCCAGGGCTTCTGGGTTATTTCTATGCCCTATGCTATGTTTGTCAGCTGTGCGCCCAGTTTGGTGTATAGTTAGGGGACTGCACCTGAGTGCGTGTTGCGGGTTCTCCTCTACCTTCTACTTTCTGTTTTTCCGCTAACCAGGTTGTTGCTGTCAAAAAGGTGAGCTTTGCATTATTGCCAACATTTCGTTTGGGGAGATGACTCTTGTTGGCCACATGGATGCATTTTCCCCTTAAGCAATTTATAGTGTTACCAACTGTAGATTGGGAAATTCCTGGAGATTTGGGGGTGGAGCCTGGGGAGGGTGGGTTGGAGGAGAGGAAGGACCTCAGC
This sequence comes from Eublepharis macularius, assembly GCF_028583425.1. Taxonomy (NCBI): domain Eukaryota; kingdom Metazoa; phylum Chordata; class Lepidosauria; order Squamata; family Eublepharidae; genus Eublepharis; species Eublepharis macularius. The sequence continues at coordinate 80,992,007 of NC_072793.1, forward strand.
CGGATATAATGCCAAAAAGTCCAGCCTCCAAATCAGCCACTTTCTCTAGAGGAACTGAGCTTTGTAGCCTGGAGATCAGCAGTAATTCCTGGAATTCTCCAGGCCCCACCTGGAAATTGGCATCCCTAAATACTGAGGAGACTATATGCTTTCTGGGATAGTGGTATGTTTCCTTGTTGCTGTCTTAATGTCTACATTCCCTTTGCCTGGTTGGAGGTTGGTTCTCCTGAGCCCCCTCATTCTTCCCCCAAGAACCCAGAAACAACCACCAAGCCCTTGTGCAGAAGAGGTTTTGACCTTCTGTCAGGCCTGCCTCTGCAAAGTGAACTGCAGGAGGCTGGTGATGTGGTCAGAGTAGCCATCGTTTCTTCCAGGTGTATCCCCCTGGCAGAAGGAAACGTGGCTGGAGAACGGCTGGCTGCAACCCACCTCTGAAGAGCTACCTGGAGTGTCCTTGTCTCAGGGCTCCTTCAGCTTGCACCATGATGGTCTACTACAGTGTATGCATGTGTGTGCGTGCGTGTTTGTGCTTCCTTTGATCCCTCCTCTGTTGTAGTTCTGCAAGCAGTAGTGGGATGATGTCAAAGGGTTGCCTTCTCCAGTAATATTGCTGGGTCATGTATAACTCCCAGACTCTTAACTGTCAGCCAGGGTCAGCTAAAACCCATCAAAGATGGGCTGCACAGTGCCCTCCGAGGCCTCAGCCTTCCTGAACAGCATTGGCTCAGTCTTGTTAGGGGTCAATTTCAATTTGTTCACCTTTAGCCACTTGATCACAGTGGCCAGGCAGTGTTATAACAGTAGTCATACATTTGACATACATATTTTCTCCCTTGACTTTACACCCCACCCCTTGCCTGGCAAAATGTTTATTTGTTTTCCATAAATATAGGCTTTCCTAGCATCCCAGCTCAATGGTCACATAGTATCCAGGGGTTCATTATGTTGTCTCCTGGCACCGAATGACAGCAAGATTGTGGTTAGCACATGTTAACCTCATTGTAAAAAATGCCTGTGTTTGAGTCAATATTGCCAGAGGCTCTAAAGAGAAATCAGTTCTAAAATAAAATCTGCACAAAGAAGAAAAAAATATATGCTCCCTTTGAATTGGATTTATAAATGTCCACTTATCAGTCAAATACTTTCTATCTAGTGCCATAAAAAGTTAAGAAGAGATTCTATAGTTTATTTATTAGAAGTTATATATAACTGGATTGTAAGATGCTGTCAAGTTGCAGCCGACTTATGGTGACCCTGTAGAGGTTACAAAGTACACTAACCCAAGATGACCTATCTTAGATTCCAGGATCTGATGAGATTGGGCTAGTTGGATCATCCAGGTAAGTAATTCAAATTGTTTCATGAATTATCTATACTTAGTACTGTCCTTGCCTCTCATGTGGATCATACATATGTGTGCTAGTAACATCTCAATCAAAATATGGGTCTATAGCTGTTATGATCGGGAGAGGAGGCTTCTCCCTCCCTCTCAGTCTGAGGTTCCTCTGGTAGAGCTGCCACTCCCCCCACAACTGAATCAAGCTTGATTCTTCACCAGCTATTGGGAAAGCTAGCGAGACTCTGAGTGTGTGCAGAGTTCGAGCAAGTAGCTGAGCAGAAGTCTCATGGGTGAAGCATGATACAACTTGTCTTGACCAAAGAAAGATCTTTATTATAGTACAAAAGACTAGTAAAATACATAGAGCACAAAAATATATATGGAAGAAGCAGTGCACAAAGCTACAGCTAATAAGAGAAAGAAAACAAAAAATCCAGAATTCTAATATCTAACTGTCCCTTTTGAGTTCTTGAATAGTACCTGAGGCATCACCTGCTGGGATGGGTATCCAGTGCTTGGAAAGGTGAAGGCAAGCCTGCCCTTTAGTACCCTCAATTTTCCACCCCCTGAACCATACACACAAAAGGCCACAAAACCTTTTTATATCCTTGGGGCAGGGGGAGTTCACTTCGTTAAAGCTAGTCTTTCTGAAATGCCATAGCCAGTGCCTCCTCTCCCTGGTCATGTTCTCCTTCTTCTCCTCATCTCTCATGTCTCTGGTTTTTATGATGGTACCAAACAGCTAGAACAACTTTCCTCTTAAGATGTTAGTTAGAACAAATGCTGGATCTGAAAAAGTGAATCACAGGTCAGTTTAATATAAAAAGGCCTATGTCCAGGGCTTTTTTTCCAGCAGGAATGCAGTGGAACGGAGTTCTGGCACCTCTTGAAAATGGTCACATGGCCGGTGGCCCCGCCCCCTGATCTCCAGACAGAGGGGAGTTTAGATTGCCCTCCGCGCTGCCAAGCGGCGCGGAGGGCAATCTAAACTCCCCTCTGTCTGGAGATCAGGAGGCGGGGCCACCGGCCATGTGACCATTTTCTCTGAGTGCAACCCACTGAGTTCCACCACCTCTTTTCCCAGAAAAAAAGCCCTGCCTATCATGGCAGTAGCCATCACATATTTTCCTTTATTCAGAATATATTTTGCTTCCATTTTTTTAAATTTCAAAATTGTTACTGTGTGTCCCCCTACTCCTGTTGGACATGATGGAAACTTCACCCACTCATTAATCTAAAAATCTCTCACCTTTTAAAATACAAGTTTCTTGCAAACAAAAGATTTGTTTCCTCTTTTACAAACTTCCATATTTGTTATTTTTGTAAAAAATGGTGAATGTAATTCCTTGACTTTGATATTATTGTCAATTGTGACATCTTTATTTGTAAGCTACAAATGAAAAGAAGAGGACAAACCAATGAATGAACCTTAAGTAAACAATGTGTATCCTGCACTTTGTCTAACACTTTGACTAATGTGCTTCCTGCAAAGTTTTAAGCACTTTCCATTTATTCCGGATATACATATTCAGCTGAAAGGGGATATTCCAATTATTCCTTATGTCAAAAGTTGAAATTTTCATCTCTTTAACAGTGTTTCTGGAAGTAAGTCATTAAGGATTAATGGCACTTTTTTTTCAATTGACAGGTTTTTTTTGCCATTCTATACTCTTGTTAAAATTGTATCCTTCACTCTTAAGAACAGAAATGTTACCAAAATATCTCTGGGTTTGTTTAACCTTTCCTCTATTTTAAAACCAACTCTGACAGCTAACACCCACAGCAAAGGTGCTTTGCGTGTCTAAATACTGTTTCAAAAATTGTTATAAGAATCCTACTAAATCACCTATTTCTACTTGCTGTGGAGTGCTTTGGGGGGCAAATTCATATATTAGAAATTCCCTGTGCCTTCCATACTTCTACCCCACTCCTATTAATCAGACATGTGTTGAGAGCCTTGTGGGTTAGAACGGAGTTCTCAGATGTGTGGAGTGCCAGTTTTGAATAATGAAAGAGGAGGCCTAAGCCATCAACAGTACCATTTTTCGAAACTGAAATGCCCCTGGAGCCACTATTTTAATTCGTTGGGGAAACTTGCATGTATTGATGAGCTATGCATTTCTCCAGTGGGGGAAATAGCAGCTTCCTGAGGCCATTTAAGGTAAGGAACAAATGACATGGTGAATGCTTTGACCCTGTTTAAAATCAACAGGAAATGCATGTGTTATGTGCCATCAAGTCACTTCTGTTGTATGGTGGACCTATGAATTAATGACCTCCAAAATGTCCTATCATTAACAACCTTGCTCGGGTTTTGCAGACCAAAGGCCACGACTTCTTTTACTGAGTCAACCCATCCCATGCTGGGTTGTCCTGTTTTCCTACTGCTTTCAACCTTTCCGAGCATTATTGCCTTTTCCAGTGAGTTTTGTCTTCTCATGATGTGACCAAAGTAAGATAGCCTCAGCTTAGTCATTTTAATTTCTAGGGAGAATTCAAGATTGATTTGATCTAGAACCCACTGATTTGTCTTTTTGGTGGTCCAGGGCAGGGCTAGTTCCAGATTTGGGGGGGGGGGCGGGGCCTGGGCAGAAAGTACTCAGGGGCACCCCATGCTCACTACCAGGCTTTCCTTCTTATCCTCCCACCCACATGCCCCCACCTGCCTGTGTGCCCCTCCTTTGGGCCTGCAGGCACTGTGGCCACAGCTGCCCACAGCGCCTGCATATCCTTTTCCTGATGGTACTGGGTGGTGAGTGCAGCTAGGAGTGCCACTGCCATGGCCACCAGGAATGCTGATGTTTTGTGCATCATCCACATGCCCTTCTCCAGCTTTTCTAGTTCCTTCATGACTGCCCTTCCAAGTCTCAGTTTCCTTCTGGTTTCTTGATTGCAGTCTCCCTCGGCTGATGATCGAGTCAAGGAATAGAAAATCTTGAACAAATTCGGTTTCTTTATTGTCAACCTTAAAACTGTGTAATTCCTTCATGACTTTTGTCTTCTTGATGTTCAGTTGTAATTCTGCTTTGGCATTTTCTCCTTCATTAGTAGTCCTTTCACGTCCATACTATTTTCTGCCAGTAATGTGGTGTCATCAGCATATCTCAAGTGGCTAATGTTCCTTCCACCAATTTTCACTCCTCCTTCATCTAAGTCTAATCCAGCATTCCTTATATGTTCTGCATATACAATGAACAGATAAGGAGACAATATACATTCTTGCCTGACAGCTTTGCCAATTGGAAACCATTCTGTTTCTCTATATTCTTTCCTAATAGTGGCCTTTTGCTCAGAGTATAGGTTGTATATGTCAAGAAACTCACTTGCCCAACTTGTTTCTTGGTCCTTTCAAACACTTTGGTTCAGGCTTTTTGGCCTAGAATGAATGCAGTTAGATTTATTAGCTCTGGGGAAACAGAAGCTTCTGGGGGGCAGGCTGGCACAGAGATGGCACTGCCAGTTCTCAGGCAGATAAGAGGATGAGACGGCACTGCAGGTGCGCCACCCCAGTAACTCTCAAGGACAGAGTGTTAGAGAGGCTAGCATTTGCATTCCATCTCCTTAATGCATGTCATTATGGAAGTGGAGTGATTAGGTTTTCCTTCCCCCTGTGGAGACAGGCAACTGCAGAGCATGTCATCACAGGTTAGGCCCTTCTATGTATGGTTAAGCTATTCAGGCCACACTGCTGGTGGCTGGCCTTAAAAATGTGTATCTTAGTTAGGGATCCTATTCCCCCAGTGGGGCTGGGGTATCCCTCACTTTCACCCTCTGCCTCCTGCCTCCATTTACCTGGCCAGCAGGGGAGAAAGGCATGGGAATGGGCCTCCCAGGCATGCTTCTGGGGCAGTGCGATGACGTCAGTGATGTCATCGCTCTGCCCCAAGAGCACTTCCGTGCTTCGCTGCAAGCCAATTTGGGCCCCAAATGGGATGAATTGGGCCCGTTTGAGGCCCATATTGGCCCGCTGTGAAGCACATGCACACTCCTGCGCCTGCACGGTGACGTCACCAGAAGTGACATTATCACGCAGTTGCAGGACCTTCTTGAAAGGTAACATCTGGTTTAGGTTTGCAAATGTCAAGTGTATGTAAGTTTAACTATTTAGCCTGTTATTTTGTGCCTCCTGATTGCACACTTCTATAACTTTTATGGTTTGCATTTTGCACTTCCTTTAATAAGCTTTATTAATTATACTTGTGAGGAGTTATTGAGTTGTTACTGCTTCAGTCTAAATCCAGTACCTTTGCCATTTTTCCATAAGCTATAGAAGTAATTTCTTTCTGGACTCAGCCTGCAAAATGCCTATCTTGCAAGGTTGATTTCTGTTTGCTAATACCCAGAGAACTTGGGGCTTGACTCTTGGTCTTGAGCTGTGGGTTAGTAAAGAGGCTGGTTGTGGTGTTCCTACCCTGGCAAGTGAGGATTCTTTCGTGTTTGAATTCTGCTTTTTGACACCCTCTGGGGAAAAATATCCCCCCTGGGCATCCAGGAAGGAGCTGCTTTCCCCCTGCAGTGCATCAAAACAATCAGATGTGGCATATCCGTTTCTTTAAAAACCCTTGAAATCTTTTCATGATCTACACAGTCGAAAGCTTTGCAGTAAACTGTGTAACACAAACTTGTTTTCTATTGAAGTTCTCTTGTGTGCTCCATTAACCTTCGTAAATTCGCAATATGATCACTAGCGCCTCTTCCTTTTTCAAATCCAACGTGAACACTGACATTTCTTGTTCCACATATGGTAAGGGTCTTTTTGTAAAATTTTGAGCACCACATGGAAAATTAATGTGATGGTTCAATAGTTGCTGCAGTCCTTGATGTCTCCATGTTTTGGAATTGAAATCTAGACTTAGCGTTTCCAGTCTGTGGATTATTGTTTTATTTTCCGTATTTGTAGGTATATTCTTGTTAAGATTTTGATGGACTTGCAGCACAATTCTAAGGGGCACTGTGACTGCCTCAGCCAGATGCCCACAAAACTGCTTCCTAAGGACTTTTGACATGGAGATACACCAACTGGCAAACTCAGCCAGGCATAGGCAGCGGAGCAAGCTCTCCAGTCTCCATAGAAACTCTGGCAGCATCCACCAATCACATCCATGAGTAGCAGCTACAGATGAAGTCTCCATGAGTGGCAGCTACAGATGGAGCCAATCTCTGGCTGCATTCTGTGGCCACTGCCTCTTAATGCCACTTCCCCCCCTTAGAACCAGCAGACAGGTTGGAAAGACCCTGTGACAGCAGCACCCCTACAGAGGCACTGGGTTTGAGAGCCCCCTCCCCAGCCCGGAAGGGACACATACCCAAGTGGCAGACAGGACACCCACCTCATTGCTGGCAATGGCCAGACTGGCAGCAAAAGTGCCAATTGCTCGCAAATAGCAATGCATGAGCCCCACACACCCTTCCCTGGGAAAAGAAAAAATAGAAAAGGACCCCAAAGACCTTAACCAATCTTGAACTCAGAGCCCCTGACATGCAGGACCACCTCCCAACCCCCATAGCCAAGATAGGAGGTCCCCAAGATATATGCCAGCAGGCAGCAGACACCGTTGCAACTCTCATGTCTCCACCTACAACATGAGGTCAGGCAGAGAATTTTACACAAATCAGCATGGCTCAGATCCATCTACTTGGCTGGCATGTGGTTGTACAACTCCTCCTCTGCTGCATCCACAGCAGCAGTGTGCTATCATTGACATTGGATCCCCCCCCCCCATGCACTAACCATCTGCATGGCTTATCAGACCCCGCAGTGCAGTGGGAGAGTATGGGACACCCCTAAAGCAGCCACACACAGTCTTGGTCAACCCTTCAAGTATGTGCAATGGGGGAAGTGGCGTGGGGAGATAAGTGTGAGCTCAGTCTCCAAGGTGCCACTGGACCACTGTTCCGTTGCCCAGCAGAACAAAGCAGGTCCAGTGGCACATGAAAAACCTTCGGGAGCCACCCCACCATTACCATTCCTGAGCCAGAGACCATCATCTGGGATGTGTGATGCAGCACCTCTATGGGGAAATGACAGATAGGGGGGAGTTGACACAGTGAGGGGCACTGAGCTACTGTCATCCACACACAAGCAAACAGAAAATAGAGAGTTGTGGAACAACACAGACTTTATTGAACTGCCAAACATGAAGGGGATGCCTGGACTCAGGTTGCGAACTCCCTTTGTCCAGCTTGTGCACACTGCTCCTAGGAGCCTTTTGGAGGCAGGTTGAGCCATACCTTGCACTGCTTGCTTGCAAGCGAGACAGACTCACAGGTCGAATGGTTGCCTGCGGGAGAATGCTCCTAGAGTTTGGCTGGACGTGCAGTCTGAGAGGATTGCTGGGGACTGTGATGGCCGTGCTCCCAAGTCTCCCGATTGGAGACTGAAGGAAAACAGACATGCAGCAATGCCAAGGGGCTCAGCCTCGAGCATCTTAAAAGCTAGTTGTGGTTTATGCATAAACCTTTGTGAGCAGAGCCTACTTCATTGTGCTGTGCTATAGTGGCATGTTTTTATGCCTTCACCCAATACAATAGTGTTTCAGGTTCTACAGGAGTCTTGGTAATTTCTTAAACATTTACGTTAATTCCTGGGACTGGCTTCCTGTAGAGACATGGGATTCCATGGGATAGGAATGCTGATACAGCACATTCCCTGCCAAAAGGCTCAAAGCAATAATTCAGGAACTGTATAATCAGAATGTTGACAAGATGAGGCAGTGTTGAGAGAGGGAGAGAAATTAAGTTTTATGGAGCACTTAGGCCTTGACCCTTCTGCAACAGCCAATAACTTGCATTTCTGTAAGGGGATTTATTGCAAATCTTTCCCCAGTTGATCATTTTCATTGATCATGTGGGAAGGCTGACAAGCTGTCTGTCTGTTTCTAGGCACAGAAATTCCTGGGGTTCATATAACTAATTAGAAACACAGGATGTGGCTGGTGCGCTCAGCATGAGGTTGAAGGAACACAAATTCAATAATAATTACTTAACAGTACAAAAAGATTAAGAGGGTTGGAACTCAGTCCAAGCTGGTTGTGGAGAGAGGAAACAAAGGCTTGTAGAAAGCGTCATTGGAGAAGTAGTTGGTCACTGTGGGGCAGCATCTAGACTGTTCTGTCTTTTGCAGATCTGGGGGCATAAACATGTGATCAGAGGTGACAGCACTAGCCATCAAAATACTGACCATGACTTATTAGTCGGCTATGATACTTTGACTAACTTCATCTCCTTCTGAAATGAGGCTTCCTTGTGGGTCATGATTCATGAAACAGGATAGTTTTGAGGGAATGGTAGCTGGGTACAGCTAGCTGGGTACAGAGATCTGGAGGCAGTTTATTGTTTTTTGTGGTATCCATGTTTGCTTTCTCTTTCCTGACATGATCTCTGGCCAAAAAACTGGAAAAACTCAAACTAGACCTCAGAAATGAAACCAGCAATGCTGATACAGATCTATCTACTGATGTTTTATCCAATGGAATTATTCTAGGAAGAGGATAGATTAGCATGTCCCAGCTGGAGGAGAAATCTTTTGTAGCCTGCTCCAACATTTTAGCGCTACTTCCATTTTCTTGGAGAATTTTCAGCTTGTGATCCTTAGAGTTTGCCTGTGATGGCCTCTACAGGAAAACACTTTTGCCATACTTAGTTTTTGAAAGCAATTCAGGCAAGATTTCTCTAGCTTCCTGCTAGAATAATTAGTGTTTCCTTGGGTAAGGGGGTATGTTCACCTACCCTGAAGGAAGTAGGCCTCCGCATAGAACAAAGCAAAACCCGGGTCAAATCACATTCACCCATTACCCGCATGTTTATCGGATATCTTCCGTTTGCCTCCAATCCACGATTTTTCCCTCTTCATTCACATTCCTGCTTCCAATCCGTCTTTCTCGCGCGTCCCTCCAGTCACACGGCTGCTCGAAAACCGCTTTTTTGGGCGGGACCTTTTTTTCCCGCCCATTTTTTAAAATTTTTTTGAGCGCACTTTTCCGTTATTTCGATCTTGCCTTATAAAGAAACACCATTGAAGATAATGATGCCTCTCTTTCCCCCACTGACAGCACTGATGGCTCTCTCCCGTTTCTTTTTTGGAAATTTAGAAGCATGTGGGAAGCTTTCGTGGGCATTTCCTATGCAGGACAGTTCAGTGCCTGAATTTTACTGAAGTTTCACTTACTTGGAGTGTCATTATTTCGATATTTCATAATTTCGATATTACAGTAATATAAAATAAAAAAAATAAAAAACAGTTAAAAAGGAAGTTTTGTGAGTCCGTTCTGAGGATGGATTCACCCCAAAATGATTTTTCAAACTACCAGATTTGATTCAGAAACAGCATAATCAATAAATCCAATGCTATGAAGTCAAAAACAGTCTTTTGCAGACTACGGAGCACTTGCAAGTTGAATCAGCCAATAGGAACTCTTGGAACGGCCGGAGAGACAGGAAGGGGGTGGTTTTTAAAAAAACCACGTAAATTGTGCATTTGCTCGTTCACAGCCACCGTGAAACTCCCGTTGAAAACCTGTGACCACATATTCGGGAGAAATGCAAATGAAATGCATCTGTTTAATGAGGTAATGTGACCGGCACTCGGGATTGCGTGGGGAATGCGGGGAACATGCGACTTAGAATGAGTAATGTGGATTTGACCCCAGTTCTAGGTAGGGTTGCCAGGTTCAGGTTGGGAAATTCTTGGGAGATTTGGGGGGTGGAGCCTGAAGAGGTTGGGATTTGTGGAGGGGAGTATTGGTTTTTAGTTAAGGCACGTTAACTAAACAAACTGCATGCAGAAAGCTCTCATCCAAGTTAGAGAACCAATAACTGTTTATTTATCTAAAGAAATATATTTACATAAGTTTTGTGGAGAGAAAGAACTAGTAACTGATCTAACTAGCTAGGATGGCTTTAGATTGAAAGTAGGCCATCTCAGAAGACACCATGGCGCTTCTCCTGGTGCATGCAGGGAAGAAGAGAGAGAGGACGGGGAGAGAAGAGAAGAAAGGAAGTTCCCCTGGTAGGAAGGAGACTGATAGCAGCCTATCTATCTAACTGACTCTATAGTTGTTGCCTTCCTTTTTCTCTGCTGGCAGTCCTAAAGGCCTGAGCAAGAGACATCGCCAGTCCCTTCTTCCAACAGGGAGGAGCCTCAGAATGGTATAATGCCACAGAGTCCACCCTCCAAAGCAGCCATTTTCTCCAGGGAAACTGATCTCTGTCACCTGGAAATCAGTTGTAATTCCAGGAGATCTCCAGTCACCACCTGGAGGCTGGCAACCCTAGTTCTAGGCAAAGAATATCTGGCTAGATGTAGGCATGTTTCATGGCTGAGCATGTGGTAATGGAGTAGCATAGGACATACTTGAACATATCCTTCCTTAGGTCCGTATCAATTTTGCTTCTATGCTGGGTATGGAATCAAGACAGTCCTGGTAACCTCACATTTCCTAACATCCAAAGTTGTTTTTAATCTGAGGGTTTCAATTTCAGGACAGCCATTCAGCAGAATTCCCAAAAGAAGGAGAGTAGCAGCATTTCATGGGTTATGGTATCACAAAGGAAAGCTGATTTCTTCTATTCAGATTTAGCATATCCCTATATCCTAGGTAGATAGTCTGTGAAGATCTGTCACTCTAAACATATTGTAAATGCACTGGGGTATCTGATGAACTGCCCCTGGCTAAGCATGCAGCCTTGCATGCTGGCAAGGCCTTGTGGTGTCCATATAGATCAAAGTGTTGTGCCTGTGGGTGCCAGGGCACCCTCTGACACCTTTCCTGCTGCACAAGTGTTTTTTGAAAATGAGCAGGGCCATTCTGAATGGACATTGGAGATCTGATTGGGCATATTTTTAAAATGTTTCTTTGACAGCAGCTGCTATGACAGCACAAGGATCTTCACTGCTTGACTGCAGGAAAAACTGTGTGCGCGCAAGAAAATATTTTTAAACAATATGCTCATTTTAAAAGGTATCTTGTTAAACAGAGTTTCTGCCTGAAATGTTGCAGAGTTACTGCTAGAGTTATGCATGACCTTGGCCTCTTGCCGTTGGCTCCATCTCCTGTGCTTGCCCTCTCCACCCTGTGTCAGAATTCCAAAGTTGCCCACAGACTCAAAAAGGTGGAGGACTCCAATACAGGTGAATCAAACAATTATAATTTTCCCTCTCTTCCACAGAATTAACTCTCCTTCAATCAGGGTTGCCAACTACCAGTTGGGAAATTCCTGGAGAACTGATGTAGCTTGGGGGATAGTGAGGTTTGGGGAGGGGAGGGACCTACGAGGAGTATAATGCCATAGAGTCAGCCCTCTGAAGCTGCCATTTTCTCCAGAAGTAATGTCTGAAGACTGGAGATCAATTGTAATTCTGGGAGATCACCAGGCCCCATCTGGAAGTTGGCAACACTACCTATGGTATGACTCAAGATTTTTAGAGTTGCTAAGAGAACTCTGTGTCAGGATAGCTACCTTCAGTCCAGTAGCAGGACATAGCATTTATTAACTGAATTGACAGTAGTGTCGGGAATCACAATGGAGAATCAATGCTTTGCCAAAGAATTATGATGTATGGCATAGTTTGCAGAGGATTTCTCTATTACATAGGTCAAGAGGCACTGAAGCTTAACCAGTTTTATTATCGTCCAGCTCCCAAGTGACAGGACTGGATTTCTTTCATTTGCCAGTGTAACGGTCCATGGAGGTGTGTACATGAAACAAGGTCACTGACCTAACCCTTTTATGGCAAACCTCCTCTCAGTGTTCTTCTGTTTGCTGCAGCAAAGTTGTGACTGGGGAGAAACTTGTTTGTTCCACCATTGCTCTGTAGTAATTTCTCAATATCCCAGGCCCCTTGACCCTGTAACATTGGGCCGGGGGGGGGGGGACTCAGACTGCCTCTTTGAGCAACTCACAGTCTACAACAAAATATGAACTATGTACTGGCCAGAGAATTCTGTCCCGTCTCCATTCCCTACCCCAGCATCTAATCTTTGGTGATGGTGATAAACCCTCCGCTGGGACCTTCTTTAGCTGTGGGAGAGGAAAGAAGGATTAATGCTCCTGTAAAGAAGAAAATCTGTTTTTTGGCAGAAGTGTTTGCACTGACATTTCTGGAATCCAAACTGTCAAGAATTTTTATTGCAACATCACCACATTCCAAAGATTAAGGAGTCTTTCTTACTTAATTTTCTGTACCCTAAACTTATGTGTAAGTCATTTTTTTTCTCATTAAGGAGAAGCCACAATGGTTTGGGACAAAAGCAACAGTATGATTTTTGTCATTGACACAAGCAGAATCCAGGCCTGATATATATTCATTTAAGTAAATGTGCTTATATTGGGCTTATAATATTATAATAAGGTAGATAATACGTTTCTCTAATGATCCAGGTTTCCAAAGAATATGAATGCTTGGCAAGGACAGGCAGAATAGGAAAAGGGGAGGATACAGAGATGGAATCCTACTGTGGGCAATGGACTTTCTGCACAACTTCTCCTCTTGATTTGAGAAGTTGCCAGATATTGCCCAAACCAATTGTCAGAATTCACTCTTGTCCCTGTTGAAATTCACAGAATGCTTAAACCTTAAAAGAAATTTCAACATAAAGAATTAACTTTCAAAGCATATATAAGGACTCTTGCAGTTTACCTTATCTGTCATTTGACTGTAAAAAACCCTGAAATAATTAGAATATTTGTGTGTCAGAAAAAAAAATTCTATACAGTATTCCACCTTCCACTGACATTAGTTATACATTGCATTCTCTAAGCAAGAAAGACTTGGGCATTTTAATATCCTCTGCTCTTACTCCTTTTCTCTCCCCTGTAATATGTATGCCAAACAGAAATACTCATATGTTGCAAAATCAAAATATTGCACTCCAAGCCAATAATCCAAATTAAGCAATTTATTCAAATCTGGTGAAATCGACCCATTTATTCTCAGTAGTGATATTATGCTGTATTCCTATGTACATACTCCTAAGACAACCCCTCCCCCTCCCTTTAGTCTTCCAGACCTTAAAGTATGCAGGCAGGTCACAGTATAGTATGTCTACAGGAAAAACACTGGACTTCTGAACTCATGTTCTCCATACAAGATCTGAATGGCTGCTAGATGCCAGATGCAGTACCTTGAAAAGAAAAGATCTATATATATATATTATTTTTGTTGACAAGAGTGAGGACCACAACACTTCACTGTCTCTGGAATATCCAGAACTGGAACAGATATACAAATTCTTCCATTCAAGGAAAGATGTTTTCATACAGCATCCTACCAGATAAATAGAGAGTCCTGAAAGTCCAGGCATGTATACAGTGCCACGACTGTATGAGAGCGGGACCACAAGTGACGCCTGACACAGGTTGGACACTTGCCAGCTTCCCTCAAGTTTTGATGGGAAATGTAGGCAGCTCGGCGGAATGTTGGACAAGTGACAGTTGAAAAGACCATTGGACAGCAGTCAGAGAGTCAAGCTGCAAGACCAGGATGCCTACATTTCCCATCAAAACTTGAGGGAAGCTGACTAGTGTCCAACCTGTGTCAGGCGTCACTTGTGGTCCCGCTCTGAGTCTCTCAGGAATGTGAATGTGGTTGCAATTCAATCCCTGTTCGTGGGGCTCTACTGTGCCATGATCTATAGGAGCAGCCCGGAGCAATAAGTGAGTGTCATGGACCTACTCAGTCTCTGAGCAGTCTTTATTATAAATGTATATAGTTACATTTTTTTGTTAAAGCACTCACTGGAGACTTGTAGGTACAGCTTGCCTACTAAATTAACAAGAATAGCTATGCTACAGAGCCCTCGGTTACAATTTACCACATAAGCTCATTTATTGAATGGTTGGAAGCTGCAGGTGACTTGAAAAGACATGCTAATGTGCTACAGGGAAGGATAATTGTATTTTGAACATGCTGCTGCTTTTCTTTGTCTATTGAACCATCTAGTTTCTCTCTGCACATGTACACCCTTTGCTACTTTCCCAGCAATGATCCACTTAGAATCAGAAGTGCCGTAAGATCTAAAATCCATTTTACATTTGCCTCTTTGAACAGATTCACATCACGTCTCAATGTACACAGGGGTTTTGCTTGAAGCTACAGTGGCTTCTGGATTAAAAAAAAAGAGTACATGTTGTCCATTGTTGGGTTCTAGATTGTTTATTCATCATTTTGATACAAGGTTTCAGGCTGAAGTATTTGAACACCTGTTGTGTCTTTTTTTTACTTGGGGCCTTTTTTGGCCATGCCAGTTGGAATAAATGCGTATCCAAAAATCACCTTATGTTGGAGATTCATATCTTCACCATTATTTATCAGTCCTGAGGGAATATAACAACAACAACAACATTCGATGTATATATCTGCTTCATTTTCTCAATTTAAAACCACAGTCATTGTGATTTGGGATATCTAGAATCACATTTAAAGATGCGACTAGTTTCACTGAAACTTCTTTTGCTTCCCCTTTGCCCCAGTAGGAGTCTCCTAATTTGCCTTGAAATTATGTATGAGGTAAATTTCATGAAAACTTTACTTTTCTTCTTTATCCTTGCCATTGCCAATGAAGTAACTAGGCAGCCCTCACTCCACCCAACTCCACCCCACCCCATAACTGCTTAGCCTCATCAAATCATTACCAATGTTCCAGACTGGGAAAAAAGCAGTCTTAGGATTCCTGCTTTATGGCAATCTTTCTCTGAAAATGCTTATCAAAAATATAGCTGGAATAAGTGTGTGTTTCTGTTTATTTTTCAAGGGTTAGCAATCATGCTCGTATGTTGCTACAATCAGCACTAATGCTGATTAATATTTCCTTGTTCAAAACTGAAATTGGGTTTCTGAGGAAGAAGAATGAACTGTCATATGGCTGGCATTTGTTTGTGTCAGTTACGTGAGGTACTCTGCACTACCTCTTGCTCTAAATACTTTGTTGGTATCTTTACTACAGAACAGTGCTATACGTACCTACTAGGAAGTTACTTGGAAATTAGTCCCTGTTGTTGAATGCGAGTTACTCTCATGTAAGTTACCAGAGAGGGAGTTTGCTGCTGAGTGGCATAGACATTTAATTAGTAAAAACATGTTATTTAAGGCGTGCTGATAGAAATAAATACTTCACACCTACTGGGGAGCATCTTTGATTTCCAAAACAGTAGACTTGCTTATGGTAATTTACTTATTTACTTCATTTATACTTCACCTTTCTCTCATATGGGGATCCTACACAGCTTCCATAGCACTCCTCTCCTATCTAGCAACTGTCCTCATAGAACTAATGCAGATACACCTAGGGAAAAATAGTTTCTAGAATAAAGTATCAGTATCTATATATGTAAAAAGAAGGCACAACTAATGCTATGAAGAATAGAAGTGACTTGCCCAGAACTGGGAAGCGGATCAGTGCCACAAACAAGCATAGCACTGGTCTGCTGAATCCCTGAATAATGCTCGGGCATAGACATGTTGCCTGCAACCTATATTTCATTGGGAAGGAATCCAGTATGATCACCATAGGACATTTCATCTATGTAAGAAGCCCCGCAGTGGCTGAACAATGCATGAACAGCAGCAGCTGCTGGCTCCCTCTCTCCCAGTGCTCTGCTCTTTGGTAAACGCATTCCCTTCTCCCTCTCTCCCCAGCATCTGACAGACCTGTGAATCCAGCTTTGTAGAGTAGGGGCTGTCACTCACTCTCAGAGGCTGAAGCCTAGCTTGTCAGCAGTACCTTTATCAAGAATGAGGCAAGCTCCAGGGGAGAAAGGCTTCTGTATAATTTGGGGGGCTTTTTGCGAGTTTCTTTGAGAAAGTGCTTTTTTTTCTTGATCAGTACAAGTTGATCTCATGCAGTGGAAGAAGAGTGGAGGGAAATAAACAAAGACCTCTGTTTGGCACAGAAATGAAATAATAACTTCAGGTAAGTGGCTCTCCTTTTATTGCATTATCCAGCAAAGGCAAGGTAGAAGGAAAAAAATATTTTTTTCATTTGCTAGAAGATCTGGAGGAAAACTTGTTTCAGCTGTATGTGACAGAGATGTAGCATATTTCATCTATGCCAACATTAACAAAACAGCACATCTGTAGCTAATTTTAGGCAAGAGATAGCCAATGTTTTTAAAGAGAGTTGAAGGCTGTAAGATGGAAATGCTGCTTTCTTTGGTGTTGGCACTCACTTATTTTGCATGAAAGGTTCTGCGGGTTTCTGAAGCAATCCAAAACATGACCGACCTGTAAATGAGCTGAGTGGGCATTTCATGGGCAATTATGCCCATTATAGTCTCTGAAAAGGTATCATCTGTCACTAGCCTCAGGTGTTAGTGTTACAGAAGCATAGGCAAAAATAATGCAAGGAGTTTTGAAATGTTTGTGAAGTGAAGCTGGGACTGGGAGCTTGGGATGCAGGATGCTGATGGAAGAGGATGGTGTGCACGCTTGGCTTCTTTTCATGCCCACACTTCAGTACAGCAGGAACCCTGCAAAATTCCATTCCCATTCAACATCTAGTATTTCTTAAATAGTTTGTCTGTTTCAGTTACTTCTCAGATGAAGAAGATGTTGCTCAATTCAGCAGCCTACAAAAACTTTCTGGTATCTCCCATATCTGTAGCTGAGCTCTGCCATGTGGCAGTCCAAAGCAACCAAATGAGCACAAGTGTTCTAGACTTCTGGATGCTGAAAGCCAGACTCATCACCTGTACTGCTTTCTACATCCTACCTTTTCCATTTTTTTTGTCACTATCCTGTTTCTCCTCCAGAACCTCACTGCTGGCAAAAATCTTGACATTCCTGGAAAGGAAAATCTTCCATTAGTCCAACTCAATCTTTTCATGTCACTGTAGGAAAAGACTTACCCATGATCAGTTTGAGTATGAAAAGAGAATTCCCTCCAATTATTCCCTGTAAGCAGGCTACTTAACCAAGATAGATTTGGACCTGCCAGGTACTTAATTTGCTGTTTGTTTCCACTTCTCTAGTGAGCCTGGGAATTTATATCAGGTATCTCCAAAGGAAACTGCTTTTGTCTCCCAAAGTGTTTTGCAAGCATCTAGGTGTCTTTTCAGGTGAAACAGGCTTGTTCAAAGCATTCTTAAGATGGGTGCTGGGTTACATCATAATGGAGGGTTTTTTAACTGAGGGTGATGAGTTCGCTAAGTTTATTTATGGTCCCAGGCTGGGATTTTTAATTGGGATTACTATTTTTGGGGCTTTTTATTTTAATGAATGTTTATATATTTACAGTGCAATCCTATGCAGAGTTACACCAGTCTAAGCCCATTGAAGTCAATAGCCTTAGACTGGAGTAACTCTCCATAGGATTGCACTGTTAGTCTTTTACTGTAGTGTATTTTTATGTTTTATGACTGTGAACTGCCTCACAAACCCAAAGGTGCTGAGGGTGGGGGACAGAAACATTCTAAAGAAACAAGCAACTGAAGTAAAGCCAGTTATGAATGGAATGAAAGACTTAGCCCTCTGGGCTGTGGGTTTATTTTTGTTCTTGTCATTATAGTGCCATAAGTCAGTCGATTCATTTTAATGTTAGGCAGAGGTCCTTTGGCTTCCTGACCATGGACTTGCCTGAAGATTGCCTGAAGATTGGGCTCTTGGGCGCTTCCATTCTCACATGTCTTCATTTTCCTTTGCCCTGTGCTTTCTCCAGGCTAGTAAGGAAACATTTTCATACATTATAATGAACAAATCATTTTGTTCATCTCCAAGGTCAGACAGATGCTTAATAAGGCAGAGCAGCAGAAAAGAAAATGAACAGAGACTGGGGTTGGGGCCAGTTCTTTTGTGTTTCCTGCCCAGTTTGGTAATCCTCACCAAAACAACATAAATTGCACTTACAATATATGTGATTGCCCTCTTCTGGTTATGCATTGCAATAGTTTGGTCTTTTCGTGTATGTATGAGTGAGAGTGTTCTGTATTCTGACTGGATGGTTTTCCTCTTGGGATATAGGTTGACTCCTGGGTTCCAAAAATGACAGAATTGCATTGGATAGAAACTGTTCGATGATAGCTGGATGCACTTGTGATTGAGTTAGTGCAAAATTAAGCATGAGAAGCAATACTGTGATTAATGAAGATAAAATTGTTTAGGTTTTTCTGCAACAATCCCTGTCCAGCCTGTCCTTGAACTCTACTGCCTATTCTGACCCTGCTAATCCCTAGATTTGCTTTTTGGACAAGCAGGGATCAACATAGAGATCCACATAGTTTCTGTACAGTGTGCAGGTGTCAACTGCACTCTCAGAACCAAACTAGACATGATGGTGTCCTTGTAGTTGGCATTTTAAAGTCATTTTAAAATCCTGCAAGGGCCCAAGGTCCTGCAACGTAGCAAGCTGAGGTGATCTTGTTCCCCTCCATGACTTCTCAAGTGCCAAAATGGCCACCCTCCATGACTGTTTTCAAACTTGAAAAAAGGCCCGGGGGCAGGGGAGCACCACATTGACTTTGACAGTGCAATCTTAGAGCCAAGCTACAAGTGACGCCTGACACAGGTTGGACACTTGTCAGCTTCCCTCAAGTTTTGTTGGGAAAAGTAGGCATCCTGGTCTTGCAGCTGTAATGGAGAGCCAAGCTGTAAAACCAGGACGCCTACGTTTCCCATAAAAACTTGAGGTAAGCTGACAAGTGTCCAACCTGTGTCAGGTATCACTTGTAGCTTGGCTCTTATGCAGAATCCTTCCCATTTAAGCCTATGGAAAGCAGTGGACTTAGACTAGAGTAAGTCTGTATAGGATTGCACCATAAAATGGCAGTCACATCCTTGTGATGGTCATGAGGTCTCCATTACATATAATTTATTGTATGCCGTTAAAGGTATTTGATTGATTGATTGATTGATTGATTGATTGATTGATTGATTGATTGATTGATTGATTGATTGATTGATTGACATATAATTTGTCCTTCAGAAATTCTTCCATGTAGAGGCACACTGAGGGTCAAACCAGACAAGACACAAAATTGAATCAGCTGTGAGGAGGCAGGTGGGATAAAAATATTTTAGGTAAATAAATAAAGGTTTGTCATTGGATCTTCTCAGCATCTTTAAAACAGAAATGCACCCTAGTGAGGAAAAAGCCAAGGTTTGACTGACTGCTCCAACTATAGTCCCAGAGAGGAAGAAAAAGACAAGCACCCTCTCTTTGTCTTTTTCTGCCCCTGGCTTTCTGTGTGATCTGGGTCAAATAACTTAATTCATCACTTCCTTGCTGTTTCCTTTAAAGCCACTGGAAGCACAGTATTCCATTCAATTACCCTTGAGTTGTGAGTCTAGTGCTTGCAGATACTACACAAGTACATAATGGGGTTCCATTTTGAATATAAATGAACAATGATTCGATAATAGCATGCATAAAGTGCTGAGTATTTGCTGTAAGAACGGTATAGGCCCTCTCTTCACCTGAATATTATGAAGGACAAAGAAAACAAAGTACCTGTCATCTGGGGCAAAGAGTTAGTTAATTTTCTTTTGCTTTTACTTTTCTTAAAGATCATCGACATGCTGTCAGTCATGCTCACTAATACTTTAACATCTTAGAATTGCTCTTCTGTTTCCTTTTAGACACTTGACTAATATATGCCGTTCTCTGCATTCCTCCATTGTCCACAGGGAATCTAAATAAGCCATAACCAGCATCTCCAGTGGAAAGGGAGGAAAAACAGCAATGGAAAGTAGTAGTAATAGCGAGAGAGAGAGTTTAGGTAACAGAATAAAATTAGAAATAGAATGAAATAATTCCTCTTTAGATGTTTATGTATTCACTTAAAACACAGACGAAAGTGGGCCTTGTCCACTGAACTTAACCGAACATCTGCTGTTCAGCTAACCGAACATCTGCTGTTCCAGGAAGCTCCTGTATACGTACAAGTCTATACCTTTGCTCCCCTGAACAAGGACCCTATTTTTAACAGTGGTCATGATTGTATTGAGGAGTCTAAGGAAGCATCCTCATGTCAAGGATTCTCCATTTTCTTGTCATTGCCACTGTGAATCCAAAGGCATTTGCAGTGACAATGGAGGGTCACTCAGGAGTTTTCTGCACACTTTCCTCTATAAGTTTCCATTTCCTATGCATTATTCAGGAGGGCTTTCTACCCAGATTACAGGCTGTGTCATAAGAAATAGCTCAGAGAGATGCCTTGGTAGAGACAAGGACTGAACGCTTCGCTATTGGGTACTGTCTGCTGATATAGATATGCTCCTACTAGTGAGTTTCTACACTGCTAACCATGCCATGGAAATCAGTTATGCTTTGTTTCAGATAGGCTTCATGTCTGTGCTTGGCTTTATGCTTGTTTTTTTAAAAAATCCTGGGACCATTTCTTATTGTATCTGTTTCCCTGAATGTTCTGTTCTTCACTATTATATTTTGTTCAGTGAATATCCTAGCTGTTGATTATATTGTATTTTCACTTGCACTGTATAATCTGCATTGGAACTCAGTGAGAAAGGTGGACTAAACAAACAAACAAACAAATAAGAAGATAATTGTTAGGTCACTAAAGAATGATAATGGTATAATTATCTATTGCCACAGTCTAGTAGTTTATCTGAATTCCCAGTTTTTATTTAAAAAAGCCTCTAGTCCTGGATCTACAACAAATAAGGTTAGAGACTTTTAAAAAATGAACAGTGGAAATTCAGGGGAACTAGCAGAGCATCGCAATAGATCATTACAACATTATAATGCTATAGTGAGTTAGCAATCACCAACTAAAGAAGTGCCCCTGAAAGAACTCCAGTGGGGACTATGTCAGCTGCAGGGGGCAAAGGCAAGGAAAATGGAATCGATACTGTGGGACCTTCAAAAATATGCGCCTTCCTGTCCATAGAGTGTGTAAATGCACTTTGACTGTGGTCTTTCCAAAAAGATTGTATGAAACCAGGTTTGGGAAATATTGCATAAAAACAGGAAAATCAAAAATTGGATAATGAGACAATGTCCTGTAGATGTTCCAAAAACAACAACAACCCCTCTGTTGAAGTTTGTATCCTTGTATGAACATATGGGTTTTCTGCAGGCATTTGGCTGAGCATGTGAACACTGCAGTAGGGCCAGTGGGTACGTGCCCTTTCCTCTGTGTGATCAATGCATAGACAAAGTCTGAAGAGAGCTATTGTTACTAAGGGGAGGGCTTATCTGAGGGCTGGCTGAAAGACCAAGGTTAGATACAGGTTGTCATGGGGAGACAACATAACAATTGGAGACAAATCCTAAGTAGGTAGATGAAAATTTATTAACTTATGTATTCTTCTCATTCCTCACAGTCACATCTGGTAATGGAAACAGCTTCCATCCCATGATAATTAGATTTGAACCAGTGAAAGGCGCCTGATGGTTCTGGGTCCTTTCATTTTCAGCTTTCAGCTAATAGTAATTGTGATTGTAGAGGGTCATTTCTTTACATGCCACTTTTGCTATTATTTTCCTCTCAATAATAGTCTACCCATTGTGCTGACTACAGACAATAAAAACTGGCTGCTTACAGGAGAAAGATTTTAATTAAGGAACACTGTTTTCCATTCTCTCTCCAGAGAGATTCTTCCTGGTTCTCTGGGTTCTCCCCCCCGCCCAATCTGCACCTCTTCCTCATGTTTCAGTCCTCAGCTGCCATTTCTTCATTCTTGACTAACTTCAGGTAGCAGTTAGGCTCTTGATTTGCATATTGCTGCTGCATACTTCACCTAGCAAAGCTCCATGATAAAACACACCAAATGAGTAATTAAAAAATCTCTGGGACACAGAGTTAATCTCCACATTAACGTTTGGGTAGCCAGCAGAAGACAAAAACTTATTTTCCTGAGCAAAAAATAGTAATTAAAAACCTCCTTTAATTATTGAAAAGCAAACACTGAATGTGCAGAAGGGAAACAAACTAAGCATTTGTTTCAACTGATTATTACTGTTGAGAGCAGAAAATATAATAACCATATTTTCACACACAGGTAAGCCTGCCACAAGCACAGATAGCTTTAAAAGGGTATTAGATAAATTCATGGAGGCATATCAAGGATCAAAGCAAGATGAGGTAGAGAAGTGCAGCATTGTTGCTGCAGCCAAATACACTTAAAAAGTGATGGCCTTTTTTGGTGTTATAGTAGTCCCATTGTATCTCAAGCACCAACGATCGTATTGTGGTTAAGTTTTTGTGGGCTAGTATCCACTTTATCAGATGCATGAAATCAAGAATATGCATTTTGAAAACACAATCCAAACACATCCTGTTGCTAGCCTCAGAAGTGTTAGGATAAACCTTCCTCCAGCATTTGGATTTGAACTGCCTAGGCCAGATCTGACTATTTATTCTGAAGATGCCGGTTTTAAATTTTTTCTGGCAAGGAGCAGGGAATAGAGATGGGCATGAACTGAAATATGAACCAAAATTAAGCACGAACCAGGCCAGTTCGTGGTTCATGAACCGTGGTTCATCAGATCCCATTTCTGATGAACCGCCATGAACTTTAGGCTGGTTCGTTTTTTGGTTCGTGACTGCAGACAGCCTGGTGCCAATCAATCAATTTCCTAGGTGACAGGGGATGGGCTTCCTGCAGAACTTCTGCTGACCCGGAAGTGACCTTCTGGCCCGGAAGTGACCTTCTGCTGACCCGGAAGTGATGATTTTCTGACCTGGATGTGCCGTTTTCACGAACCAAACAAACCAGTTCCTGAAACAGGGGCAGGTTCATGAAAGTTTGTGGTTCGTGAAATTTGACGAACCACAAACCGCATGGTTTGGTTTTTTCCCGGTTCGTGCCCATCTCTAGCAGGGAATGGGCAGTGAGGGGAGAGTGAAACAGCAGATAGTGCCTGACAGCCCCAGTAGCTAATCACAACATATAGCCTAGCTTTATACCACTCAACATTGACTGTGATTGGTATTTCTAATGGTCACACTGCTGACTTACTGGTTCATCATACTATACAACGAGGGATGTTTCTTGCCTTCGCCATTCTTTTTATTGGGTATGACCATGATGAAAGCAGTGTACATTTTTCTTGCACAAAATCTTTCACTCTTTTGTCTTAGACTAAGTAACCCATCTCTGACATTTTTCTACTTCCTGAAAAATGGCACCAGGGAATTAAATACAGATACTCTTAAATTTCCCCTAATAGTGTATAAAAGTGGCTTTGGGTGTTTCCGCAGTAGGAAAATGACAGCTGAAGAACTTGTTTAAAAGCCCCTCTTTCCTCTACTCTATGCTACTCTTCCTTTCCAAAAGGCAGACTTAGCAGGGAGAAATTTTTAAAAATTGCCATGCATGTAAATGTAATAGTTAAGTTTAGGGTTGCCCACTCTGGTTTGGGAAATTCTTGGAGATTTGAGGGTGAAGCCTAGGAAGGGTGGGGTTTGGGGAGAGGAGAGACCACAGCAGGGTATAATGCCACAGAATCCTTCCTCAAAGCAGCCAAGCAGGGGAAATGATCTCTGTAGTCTAGAGATCAATTGTAATTCTAGGAGATCTACAGGTGCTAACACTTTGGCATCACATCCCTGCTGCACTCTCTGTCCTCTCCAGGTTCTGCCCTCAAATCTCCAGGAATTTCCCTAGCGGGAGTTGTCAAAACTAGAGAAACATTTGATGTTTATCATGCAGAAATTAATAATCTCTTAAGAGTTTTTGCAAGTATATAATGCATTCAAGACTGCAGAGAAGTGTTTCTGCTTGTTCCAGTCACTGAGTCTGTTTGGCTCTTGCTTCATCCTTACAAAACTGCCCGTGAATGCCAGAGATTGCTCCAGAACGACTACATTACAACCCAGTGCACTTCAGCATATTTTTCAGGGGCTTCGCTGTTTGTTAAGGAGAAACTCATTATGTGACACTAACCAGTAAGTATGGCAAATGATCTTGGATGCAATTAAAGTATTATCCTTATAATCATTAGCACTGTTTGGCCTAATTTCTTTTTTAAAAATGTACTAATTAATTCTGAAACATTGGCCTTTGAAAATCAAGGGAAACAAATCCGTTCAGTTACTATTCAAAAGGGTTCTAACAATAATTATGCCTCTAGTAGCTCTCCAATTGTTAACTTTTAGAAATGTTTAATATTTGTTACTCAGCAGCCAGATGGTAGATAATGTGTGTGAGTGCATGTGTGTGGGAATAATGGGACAAGCAGTCAAATGTTGCAACACAGTTGCCGCTCATTTAATTATGCTTGAAAAAGAGGAGTTGGAAGCTGAAAATAGCGTCAAGACTATGATCATGCGAAAGCAGTGGGACATTCAACCAATCACAGTGATAAATGGACTATTAGAGACGTGGGTGGGGTTGATCTATATACTGAGATTTTAACCCAGTGTAGATAACTGAGTAACATGGTCATTTATGCAGACCATCAAATATCCATACTTGTTAGATCATTCTGTGTTTTTATGGCTAGACCTGTGCATGCTGTAATATATTCATTTTAATCCCTCAAGAAAGATTTGTTCAGGGAAGTAGTTCAGCACAAGCAGCTAATGTGGATGGACAATGCAATATTCATCTGGGCCAGATTGATACATTTTTGGATGTGGAGAATGATATGCATCTCCTGCTAGAGCCAATATCGGTGTACATGAATAGTTGCAAATGACTAGAGATAGATAAAGGCCATTAGATACAACCCAGTAAAAATTATCTGCACTATCAACGACATTTAAAAGGGCTTCAAACGTTTCAAAGGGTATCAAACATGAGTTGGCTTGACATTTGTTAATAATACTTGCAGCATTCAAAGTGGTGAGGCCATTACATACTTGAAATCCTAGCCATCAATAGGTAAAGATGAAGCTGTTCAACAAACCCTTTTGCAATATCTGTATGCAGCTGCTTCATGAGTAACGTGAAAAAAATCAGGAGTGAACTCAACTGCCTTCCTACATCTAGTCACATAGCTGCCTTGCAGTTGGAAACATCACAGACTGGAACAATCTTGGTTTGCATTAGTGCTCAACTGGAATTTGTGGCATCTGAAAAGATTTAGATGATAAATAAAATACCAAAATCTTATGTTCAGAAACTGCATGCACACACACAAACACAACCTGTTATGTATTACTTGAGGAGGAACGATGGCTCCTGAGGCCTACAAGACTATTGGTCTTTGTGTGCCGGTAACGGCCAATCATAACTGTTGTCTTATAGTCCAATCACTGTGTGGCAAATAGTTACTTTGTATATAGTTTATGCAAATCAAGGATTCTAGCTGCTTACCTTGTATTGGTTATTGTTAAAAGTGGGTGTGGTTTCTGCAAGTATAAATTAGTTACTGTTGAGCCTGAGAGTGGTCTGTCTGCTCTGTGCGGAAGACCTCTCTGTGCGGCAGACATTGCAGCCAACTCTGCTAAGGACCCCATGCTCTCTTGGGTCCTCAACTGGGTGTGGAGGGGGTGGCCTACTGGCCAGCTGGACACTAAGTTCCAGCCCTTCAGCTCCTGCCAGCATATCAGTCCACATGGGATGCCTGCTGTGGGGGAACAGAGTCGTCGATCCACCCAGGCTGAGTCAGCGTGTTCTGGAGGCACTTCATGTGGGACACCCGGGGATTGTCAAGATGAAGGCTCTGGCCCGCAGCTATGTGTGGCGGCCAGGGATGGACCAAGCTATAGAAAGATGGGTCCGGACCTGTCAGAAGTCTCACCTCGACATGCCACAGGCCCCAGTACACCCATGGGAGACAATGCACACACTCTACACAACAGGTACACTTCCTGGACACCACTGTACAACTACATAATGGACGGATAAATACCACCTTATACTGGAAACCCACAGACCGATACTCATATCTACATGCTTCCAGCTACCACCCTAAACATACCAGTTGGTCAATTGTCTACAGCCAAGCCTTACGTTACAATCGTATCTGCTCCAATGCTCTTGATCGGGACTCCCACTGAAGAGATTTACAACAAGCATTTTTGGGGCTACAGTACCCACCAAATGAAGTGAGGAAACAAATTGACAGGGCCAGACTAGTACCCGGAAACAGCCTGCTCCAGGACAAACCTAAAGGAACTAACAACAGAACACCACTGGTTGTCACCTATAGTTCCCAGCTCAAACCCATCCAACGTATCATCAGTGATCTACAACCCATCCTGGAAAATGATGCCTCTCTCTCAGAAGCCCTGGGTGGAAAACCTCTCCTTGCCTACAGACAGCCCCCCAACCTGAAACGACTTCTCATTTACAATCATGAATCGGCTAGCAGAGTCACCAGCACAGGTACCAGGCCCTGCAACAGACCCAGATGCCAGCTCTGCCCTTATATCTACCCAGGAAATACAATTACAGGACCCAATGGCATCAACTACACTGTCTCTGGCTCTTACAACTGCTCATCCTCCAATCTGATATATGCCCTCATGTGCCAACAATGTCCATCTGCTCTGTACATTGGACAAACCAGCCAACCTCTGCGCAAAAGAATAAATGGACACAAATCTGACATTAAAAATGGCAACATCCAGAAACCAGTGGGAGAACACTTCAATCTACCAGGACATTCCATCAAGGACTTAAAGGTCACTGTAGTTCAACAGAAACCTTTCAAAACCAAAATCCAGCGGGAAGCTGCTGAATTGGAATTCATATGTAAATTTGACTCAGTCAAGCTGGGATTGAATAGAGACTATGAATGGTTATCTCACTATCAGAAATAACTGACTTCCTTAACAGAAGCAAACTGATCTCCATATCAGAAGGAGCTGTTTGCATCTACTCCGCCCTCCCCTCTCCACCAATGTTCCTTCTAAGCGGTGCAGTGTTGTGAGCGAGAAATCCAATTTGTGAGCAGCAACTTGCAAGTTGTGAGCGCGCCTTTTTGAAAACCAGAATCCATTTGATTAAAAGACTTTTGATTTAGGTTGTCTGAGGCATTGGTATTGGGTGCCATCAATATGTTGATGACATCCACTTAGGCATGTGGTTCTCAAAAGCTTATGCCTCAATAAAGTTGGTTAGTCTTAAAGATGCTACTGGACTCTTTACTATTTTGCAACTACAGACTAACATGGCTAACTCCTCTGGATCTACAGAGAAGAAGAATTGTGCATCATCCAGCCCCGCAATGCACTCACTCTCTGGCTATTCCCTTCTATGTTTTATATAAAAAGGTGTTGTGAAGCATGCCTGCAAATGGCTTAGACACCATTTCTTTCCACAGGCATCAGTGTATTGCCAGTTTTCTTTGCATATTGGGCAACATCAGGCAGATGAGCTTCAGTAAGGGTTCCTCTTTGCCCACAAGCAAATCCTAAACAGAATGTGATGTGCAGTCATTCCTCCCTCTACCTCTGCTCTGTTGATTGGCATTTCCTGTCTCTTCTGTAGCCAGGTCTGCAGAAAGAAGAAGGAAGCTGGCTGAAGTTGCAGGGGGAGCACCTATTTAGCTTCCAGCTGAGAGCTGTTCATTGGAACAGCCTAGAACTGGCCTTTAGTCACCCTAGAGGCTTCATGGCTTTGAAACTCTTTCCTTTTCTCTTTCTGAGTTATGGTCATGGAATCTTTGAAATGAAATTAAGTCATAAACCGTAAAGTCAGCATTGAAGTCCTGCCTTCTCCTTGCTTGCCATTCTGTTTTATTACACTGTATTGCAATGATCTATTCTCCCCTGAAGATATAAGCAGAATGCCATTGATGTACAAAAATACTGGTAAAACTGAGGCCGCAGCTCCCCACTCCCCATGGAGTAATTTAACTAGAGGACAGCCTGTCTTACCAGCACGTGTAAAATTTCCAGATTCAGACCCTAGCTCTGTCATGAATTTTCCTTGCCATGCAAGTCTTTGTGACTAGGAAGTCAATTTTTTGTGTGCATGTAAAATAGATTTCCTTAGTCATGAATTTACACACACAAAAAAGAGTATTTCCCTACCTGGAGCTGGCAACCCTAGGAGTGTGAAACACTACCGCCATCTCCTCCTCCTCCTCCAGCACCCATGCTGGGCCAGAGAGGCTGCTCGGTGGGCTGGTGAGAAATAGCATGGGTGCCTGCCGCTGCCACCTTTTCCTCCAGCACTGGGCTAGAGAGGATGCTGGGTGGGGTGGCGAAAGGTCTTGGGGATGCCCACCGTGGCTCCTCTTCCACACCCGGCAACGGGCCTGGGTAAGGCCGCGCAGATGCCTGCTGCAGCTCTTTCCTCCGAGGGGCCGGGGAAAGGCCGTGTGGGCGGCTGCCACAGCACCTCCTCCAGAGCCCAACGAGGGGCCTGGGAAAGACCGTGTGGGCGCCTGCCTTGGCTCTTCCCCTAGAGCCCAACAAGGGGCTGGGGAAAGGCCACGTGGGCGTCTGCCATGGCTCCTCTTCCAGAGCCCAGCGAGGGGCCAGGGAAAGGCTGCGCAGGCGCTTGCCACAGCTCTTTCCCCTGAGCCTGACGAGGGGGGAAAGGCCGTGCGGGTGCCTGCTGCGGCTTGTTCCCCGAGCCTAGCGAGGGGCTGGGGAAAGGCCGTGTGGGCGCCTGCTGCGGTGCCTCCTCCAGAGCCCGGGGGAAAGGCTGCCTGGGTGCCTGCTGCGGCTCTTCCCCCCCCCCGAGTCTGGCGGGGGGCTGGCGAAAGGCCGTGCGGGCGGCTGCTGTGGTGCCTCCTCCAGAGCCCGCAAGGGGCTGGGGAAAGGCCACACCGGTGCCTGCCGCAGCTCTTCCCACAGAGCCCGGCGATGGGCTGGGGAAAGACTGCGCAGGCGCCTGCCGTGGCTCCTCTTCCAGAGCCCAGTGAGGGGCTAGGGAAAGGCCGCGCGGGCGCCTGCCACAGCTCTTTCCCCTGAGCCTGGCAAGGGGCTGGGGAAAGGCTACGCCGGCGCCTGCTGCGGTGCCTCCTCCAGAGCCTGGGGGAAAGGCTGCCTGGGTGCCTGCTGCGGCTCTCCCCCCCCCCGAGCCTGGCGAGGGGCTGGAGAAAGGCCGTGCGGGCGGCTGCTGCGGCGCCTCCTCCAGAGCCCAGCGAGGGAAAGGCTACACCGGCGCCTGCTGCAGCTCTTCCCACAGGGCCGTGGTTCCTCCTCCAGCACCTTCTGTGCGCTAGGGCTTCTCAGCTCTGTGCTGAGTTGTGACAATTCCTGCGCCGTAGCACAGGAACTCATGTTCGCGGGAACCTTGCTCTCCACCTATATATCTGACCAGTTTCTTCTTGCCTTCCATGCATCTGACGAAGAGAACTGTGATTCTTGAAAGCTTATGCTACAATAAAGTTGGTTAGTCTTAAAGGTGCTACTGGACTCTTTTTGATAATGCACACACCGTGATTGTGGCTCCACATTAACTTCACCGGGCCTTTTCAGAGGCAAGTTTTTCTCATCGTAGTGGACTCCTTTTTGAAGGGGCTGGAAGTAATCCCTGTACTGACCACGATGTCTGCAGTGGTCATCTGCTCACTAAGGCGTCTGTTTGTGACCCACAGCCTGCCAGACACCATAGTCTCGGACAATGGCACACAATTCACTTCCCAGGAATTCCAGAGATTACTTGAGAACAATGCCATCCAACACATCACTTCAGTGCCGTTCCAGCCATCAACGAATGGACAGGCCAAAAGAATGGTGAGGGCCACAAAAGACTCACTCTGCAGATTAAGCCAGGGGGATTTAAGCCAGCAGTTGGCCGAATACTTATTATGGTAGCACATCACACCACACTCCACCACAGGATGGAGCCCAGTGGAGCCTTTGATGGGGTGATGGCTAGTAACCCTGCTCAATCGGCTCCACCCAGATTTAGATCCAGACGCCTGGAGGGAGCCGGAGGTTTTGGGAACTCCCAGGAGTTTCCAGCAGGGTGACTTACAGTGCAATCCTATGGAGAGTTACTCCAGTCTAAGCCCATTGAAGTCAATGGGCTTAGACTGGAGTAACTCTCCATAGGATGGCTCTGTTAGTTTATGCCAGAAACTATGAGGATGGAAGAAGGAAAATGAAGTGGTAAATAGTTGTAAGATTAAATGGTCACAAAATTTGGGATATGAAATTGATTTAGAACAATGGAATAAAGTATGGAAGGTTAATATGAAAATAACTAAATCGGTTAACTTTAAAGAGAATCTGTATAAAATGTTCTATAGATGGTATTTAACTCCAGATAGATTGGCTAAAATGTATAAGAGTACACCAAGCAGATGCTGGAAATGTAGAGAATGTACAGGAACCTTTTACCATATGTGGTGAACCTGTAAAGCCGTACGTAGATTTTGTATAATGATACATACGCTACTCCACACAATTTTACTGATACCATTACCTTTTAAGCCGGAATTGTTTCTATTGAAGCGCATCCCAGATGAATTTAACAAAGACCAAATACTCCAGAGACACACCGATCAGCTATGGCAGTGCTGGCCAGAGCAGGCGCAGGGACAGGACAGATACTATTCACCCTGCACCACTGACACAAAGGCTGAATCAGTGGTGACGACCGAGCAGAGTGGAGATTGTCCAACAGCACCAAGCTGTCCAGAAACTCAGTTGAGTCCAGGAAATTCCTCTACTTCTCCTAGCGGGGCAGAGGCTGTTGTCAACGCCGGACCACCCATCAGAGGACCGTCTATATCAGAAGGATTGCATAGGTCTCAGTGGGCTCGCCGTCCCCCGGCATACCTCAGCGAGTTCGTTTGCGATAGGTTAGCCTGAACTTAGGGGGAGGGGTGTTATGCATTGCTTGAGTAGGAAGGAAGGCTTCTGAGGCCTACAAGTCTATTGGTCTTTGTGTACCAGTAACAGCCAATCATAACTGTTGCCTTATAGTCCAATCACTGTGCTGCAAGTAGTTACTTTGTATATAGTTCATGCAAATGAAGGATTCTAGCTGCTTACCTTGTATTGGTTGCTGTTAAAAGTGGGTGTGGTTTCTACAAGTATAAATTAGTTACTGTTGAGCCTGAGAGTGGTCTGTCTGCTTCTAGCTTCCAATAAAGATGTTTACTATAATAAAGAGCTGTTAATCTTAATACATAATAAAACCCATAATGATTATGTATATCACACACTACTTCAGACCCATTCAGCCTCTCATGCTTTTCGTCTACCCATTTATCTCTACACTCTGCCCATTTGAATTTGCTATTTGGTCATTTGTCTTTTAAATGTGATATATTCTGTATTTCTATGAATGTGTTATGATATTTTATTTCTATATGGTTAGCCAGTTTGGTGTAGTGGTTAAGAGCGTGGGACTCTAATCTGAAGAGCTGGGTTTGATCCCCCACTCCTCCACTTGAAGCCAGCTGGGTGACCTTGGGCTAGTCACAGTTCTCTGGAGCTCTCTCAGCCCCACCCACCTCACAGGGTGTTTTGTTGTGGGGATAATAATGGCATACTTTGTAAACCACTCTGAGTGGGCATTAAGTTGTCCTGAAGGGCGGTATATAAATCGAATGTTATATTATTAGTTGTATGTATTGTAAATATATGCATTAAGTTACCTCACATCACAGAAAAAACATAAAAAATTTAAAAACCTATTTAATATTATTTATAATATTGATGTTACCATGTTTGTTTAAGTCCCTTAGATATGGATTTCCACTCTGGTCAGTGCTATTTGAGACTAAGGGTGCTTCTGTTTCTTCTTCTCCTTGTTTGACTCTGGCACAAGGTGGAGGCAGAGCTTGCACATCATTCTTTATTCTATTTTTTGTTCCTCCTTTCCCCTCTTAAATATCTGTATGTTGAGGACTTAAAAAGACAAGAAAAGCAAGGCACACCAAGGGCAAGATATGGCTCATGACTCAAAGCATGGTGACTTTGTGGATTAAGAACAAAGTGGTAGCATCTGGAACATTAAAATTAACCTATCCTTTATCTTCTTATCAACATTTTGAGTTGTGAGTTATGGTCAACATGGCACCTCCCACCCAAGCAAGTCAGGAAGCAAAAGGTAGGGTGGTTCCTACCCCTCGCCTACCACTCTGCTGAGCAAAGTTTATTTATTAATTAAAATATACCCCACTTTTCCTTTGGGCTTAGTTTGGAGTTTTCCTCCAAATTAAGTGGCTCTTCCATTGGAGAAAAAGGAAGAGCCACTTAAATCAGAGGAATGCTCCTTAGGCTGGAAGAGGATGGCTAGATCCGCCCCAACATTTCCTGGGCAGCAATATAGAAACGGAAGTGTTTGTTCCCATAACATACTGCCCACAGATCTTCAAGTGTGTCTCTGTTGACATCAGAGAATCCCTGCTACCAAGCTTGTTATTCCAATGATGCTAGTGTTTGTGAGCCAATATACAGGGAAAAGAGTAAAGGGAGGAAACAGTGGAGACCAATCTAAATTAGGCATTTTCTATCTTCCTTGGGCATCCCAAGTAGCAGAGCCCTGCAGCCAAGCAGTCTAGATACCAGCAGCAGCTCCCAAGAGATGCTATAAACTCTGTTCCAAAAAGCGATAAATGAATACATGGGCATTTCTTATGGATTACAGCATAGCCAAAGCTTCTGTCACCATTGGACCGTGATTCTTTTCTTCCACTTGTTTAAGGAACTAGCTTAAATCATTGTGTGCTGAGTAACAAAAGAACTGCTGTATGTTCCTCCAGATGTTGATATTGATGCTAGTGATATTTATTTCTCAGCATACTTATGGACACAGCTTTTAAATCATATATTGGTAAGTTGCTCCACATTTTGTTGAGATTGTTCACAACCTTGGTTTTGAGGAGAGCAGAACGTGAAATGTGTAATGGTCTCTTTTGAGAGAAATAGACATGGTTGCTATTATGTTCTTAATGCTAGGCATCAGAATAAAAAGGCAACATAGTTTTAAACAGGAGCAGAGCTTAATAATGCAGGTTCTTTCTCTGGGTAGAGCTGCAGTAAAAACATTTTTCTGTATTCTTGACAACACTAAGTCCTAGAGTGGACCCGGACAGTCTAAAACAATGGCCCATATTAAAGGAACGGAGCTGTCACAAACTTGCTTGAGATTTAAAAAAATGCAAAAAACACAACATTTGTGGGTTCATATAACTTTTTTTGCACACAAATATAGAATGATCAGAGGAAATGTTCAGACTGCTTTGGATGGTGCTAAAAGAAATGAGTGTGCCACAACTAAAATCTAAATCTTAAATTGTTTTGTATCCTTTCCAAACTGTTTTCAGGCCTGGTTATGGGACTGAAACAGCCTTGGTTGCTTTGTTGGATGACTTGCACCAAGATGTGGACAGAGATAGTGCAATTGTTGATTCTCTGTTAAACTTTGAATTGACAACTCTGTCCCAGGGAATATCTTGTGCAACAAGATCCTATACATATTCTATGGAGTTTACACTCTGGTAAGTGTACATAGACTTGCAGCATGAGTCCTACTGATGAGCGAAACTATTGTTGATTCTATTTTCTTCCCCGACCTTTATTAGTTTATATATTTATTTGTATTCATGCCTGTCCTTCATTCAAATCTTCTCTGGGAAGCAAAGCCAAGGTCACAAATGGCACACTGAAGACCAATGGCTAGTTGTTGTTTATAGATGAGTAAAATGTCTGGTTTATCTGATTATGTCAGTGTGGCATTTGACGGTGTCTTTCTAACTCATTCAATTGTAGATAAATAGAATTTGCAAACAAAAATTTTATAAAAGAATTCAATTGGGGTCAGCCTTTTAGCTGTCTCATTGGTAATAATTTTATCATGCATATAAAATGGGGTCTGTGTGGGTCAACTTTTCTTTCTGAGTGGCCATGGTAACTGTACAGAAACCATAAACATGATGCTATTTTAATGCAACAGTGGGGTGGGAGGAATTTAGGAATGGGGCTCAGTTTTAAATGTCATTATAACCTGAAACATCGAGGCTTTTCTCCTGCCTAAAATGTTCTCATTTTTTAAAAACGTCTTTCTTTCTCTCTTTACAGACAAAGTGGCTGACTTATACACCTTCAGCCTAGTTGCAAAATATAACCATGGGGTTGCTTGACCAAGCCAACAGCACCATCACCTTGGACATATTGGATAAAAAGCTGCCATTTGGTTGGCACTCCAAGGGCATCATCACCCCTAGCCAGGGGCTCCAAGGATCCACCAATGTGATGATGGACAGCACCAAAATCTTGGGGGTCCAGATCATACTGATAGCTGCATACTCCCTCATCATTCTGTTGGGGTTCATTGGCAACTCCTTAGTCATCTACATGATAGTGAGGTACAAAACCATGAGGACTGTTACCAACTTCTTCATAGCTAACCTGGCTCTGGCAGACTTAATGGTGGACACACTCTGCTTGCCCTTCACTTTGGCCTATACTCTGCTTGATGAGTGGAAATTTGGGGCTGTACTTTGTTACCTGGTCTCCTATGCTCAAGCTTTAAGTGTTCACGTGTCCACCCTCACCTTAACTGTGATTGCTCTGGACAGATACAGATGCATAGTTTTCCACTTGGACAGCAGGATATCCAAGAAGATCAGCTTCTCTATCATAGCTGTTATGTGGCTGGCAGCTGCTGTCCTAGCTAGTCCTCTGGCCATCTTCCGAGAGTACAGGTATGAAGAAATTCCATCCATCAATCTCAAAATAGCTGTCTGCTCTGAGAAATGGCCTTCAGAAAACAGAGATGCTACCATATATAGCTTATCAATGCTTCTCTTACAGTATGTCCTCCCTCTTTCCATCATCTGCTATGCCTACATCAGAATATGGATCAAGCTTAAAAGCCATATCAGCCCAACTACTAGGAATGACAGCCAGTGCCGCAGAAGGAAGACCACAAAGATGCTAGTGATGGTGGTGGTGGTGTTTGCAGTCTCTTGGCTGCCTTTCCATATTTTCCAGCTTGCTATTGACCTAGACCTGGTGCTCATTTTCCATGAGTATAAACTCCTTTATACAGTTTTCCATGTGGTAGCCATGTGCTCAACTTTTGCCAACCCTCTGCTCTATGGTTGGATGAATAAGAACTACCGAAATGGATTCCTCATGTTCTTCCGTTGCCAGAACAAGCCAGAGAGACTCTACACAGAGGGATCAATCAGAGGTCGATCCTACACTTTCAGAGCCACGACCTTGAATGGGAGCATCAAGCACTCAGCAGGCAACGGACAGTTACCAACACAGGTTTAGTACACATAAGCAACCATATCTCCACAAAAAGGCTGGAATATCAGTGGTGGCCACCTTGGTGGCCTTTTTTAATATAGAAAAGTGTTGAATTGTCAAAATGCTGTGATTATCATAGCCACAGAAGAGCACCTTGTATATCTTCCCCAACAACAAAACTCATGTATCATATGTTCTGCCACATGAAGTAAGTTAATCAATTTTTCCTCCAACTTTTGTGTTCTTGTAAAGTAAGCAGCAGAAAACATGTTGTACACAGGATGCTTTCATTTCACAGATATGAGGCAATTCGACTCTACTGTCATCTGTGGGGAAAACCCCCAAGATTAACTTTTTATTTTATTTTATTTTACTGTTTTTAGGCAGTCACTGCAAATGAAAGTATCTGTTTCTGTCATTAAAAAACTAAGGATAGTCATTACACATTAAATACACTGCATATTCTTCTAACTGAGATGTCCTTCTGTTCTTTTGAATTTCTTATTTCTGATTCGTATTTAAAACTCCTAGATGGCATTGTGGTCATTGTGCTCCATTTATTCTCTAGCTGCCCTTGGTACACTCTTTCCCAATCCATTTTTCATTAATCTTCTTGGGATGAATGCATCCAAGGGTTTTTGTTTTTTTTAAAGAAGGAAATTGCTATATTGCTATAATGTTATAACAATATTACAACAATCTACTAGTTTCTCTGAAATCCCAACTTTGTAAAAACTAAGGAAGAAAAAGGGCTGGAGATTTACTTTAAAAAATGAAAGCTGAGAATTCAGAGGAAGTAGTAGTTTGTTGCAATATATCGCTATAATGTTATATTATAGTTATGTTATATTGATATAGCCAACTGCTGATTTTTTAAAAAACCCTGAAAATAGCCCTCCAGTGGCACATTGGGAAATGGTAGCCACGGAAGGTTGAGGCAAGGAAAGTACAGGGAAAATTGAAATATGAACTACTGCCTCTGCATTGTAGCAGCAATAAAAAACACACAAAAAATTATCACTGTATGGAAACAGACAAGGAGGGCATTTCCCCCAAAGTCTCCAGTCAAACTGACCTATTAAAACATTGTTCCCTTCACTGATACAGTCTTTAGCATGCAAAAAACAAAGCCTTAAGAGCCTGTTGCGCCTTCTCATGAAGCACCCCCATCTTCTACAGGTCTATACCTACCTCTCAGACATAGAAAAAAGTATATGTTACTCATTCTCACCTGCTTTCAAATAAGATGCAATATTCCTGTCTACAAACATTTTGGTTTAACAGCTATCATGACTTACCATGATATCTGTAGCCACTCTTTTCCAAACTACAGTTTCAGAGTTCCGTGGAGAGAGGGAATGGATACTGAATAATGGATCTTTAAAAACTAGATTGAATACTGCCATTGTTTATACTTGTTCATAAGTAATTTGCCATTTAGACATTTCTGGGGAGATAGGTCCATTAGGTATCCCTATCAAGATGCAGGAGTTGTGCCTCCTATGTAACTTGGCCTTTCAGACAATAGTTATGCAGCAGGACAATAAGATCCTGAATAGTATTTCAGTTCCATTCTATGCACTGAATCCTGCAGATCTTCTACTCCTTTATTTTATTTATAGTGTATCTTTTTTCACTGAGACTCAAGGTGGATTAAACAGTGCACATCAGTAAGTCAGCTTCTATAACATTCAATGAACAATAGTGTATGGGGTATAGAAATTTGAAAACAGCACAGATCTGAGCACAGACAAAATATTGCTGAAACAAAGCACAAGCAATTTAACATGATGTCTTCAGTGACACAGAAAGGAGAATATCCACATCAACAGACAGCACTCAGTAGAATAGTCCACCATTACTGCCTCTCTTCCATTTCCTACAGCACAGCCCTATTATCTGAGTTTAAAAGCCCTCCTGAATAATTCAGTTTTACATAGTTTGCATGCTGCATGGTGGTGACAGTAATGTTTTTACAGCAGCAAAAAAGTGGCTCAGACACATATCGCACAACAACCAACATTAATTAATTGATTGATTAATTCCATTATCCATCCCATTCCATTCCCACTTTTCTCCCCAATGAGAAAAAAGTAGTTTAGCTCATTCTCCTCTCCTCCATTTTATCCTCCAACATCCCCACCCCCCATGAAGTAGTTTAGTCTTAGAGAGTGTGATTCTGTCTAACCACTCTAACCACTGTCCCATTCTGAGGGAGGTTACTTCTATCTGGTCTTCTTCTACAGAGCCTGTGTGGTGTGGCATTTGGACTAGAATCTGGGAGACCTGGGTTCATATTCTCACTCTGCCATGGAAACTTGCTAGGAGACCTTGGGCTAGTCACACATTCTCAGGATTATTGTGAGGATAAAATGGAAGAAAGGAGAATGATGCAAGCCACTTTGAGTTCCCAGTAGGGACAAAGGCAGGGTATAAATCAAGTAAATAGATAAATACAATGCAGATGCAAACACAATGCAGCTGTCACTGGAATGGTACCTTTAGGCCATCCTCTCCAATTCCCCCCCTTTACATTTGTTTTAGTTTGACATCTCAGGTGACATAGGGTGTGGTGTCTTGGTGAAAAAAAGTTCCAATAAACTGCTTTGAGACAAGCAGTTATGATATGACTGTACACACACACACACACACAATCAGAGAATCTTGCACTACTGCCTGTGCTGGTTCTAGTTTGCACTTCTGTTATACTATAACTATAAACCATATAGTTCCACTGTAAAGTGGGATCTTTATACTCCAGATTATCAAGACAGCCAAAAGTGGAACCCTCAGTAGAGGACTGAGCAAACCCAGAAACTTCTTGGGAGAGTGGAAAATGCAGAACACTAGTGGTGAGCAGGTCTGAAATAACAGTTCCAATCCTCACTATAAATATTCACCCCCTGGTTTCTGAAGAGGGCATGGATTTTTCAGGTAAACAAAACAATCTGATCGTTTGAAATTTCAACAAATGTTCACAGAGATGCCTGTAAGATAACAGTGTATGAAAAACAACAATGTATGAAAAAGTTGTAACTCAGATAAAAGAAAACATTTATCATCCATTTATTCAGGGTTATCAAGCAAAGTAATGAGGTACAAAAATATCTTGGCCCCAAAGAAAACTATAATATTCCATACACCGCTGAAAGTGCTACTGCTTTTGACTTATGATTTACCCAATGTCTTATTACAACACATCTATTCACAATCTTTAACATCCAATAAAAAGGCCTTTGTTTACATCACAGATACAGTCAATTTGGACAGTAAATGTTGTCAATGGCTGCACCACAGTAGAGCAATTGCTCTCCTACGGGGTACTTGCAAAGGACAGTGAGAAGTTTTATCTTGGGCAAACTGAACTGAACAAAGTTCTCTTACGAAGTTCCCAGTGTGGTGTAGCACTTAGAAGGATTTGGGGGGCTCAGGTCTGACTCCCCACTCTGCCATGGAAACTCACTTGGTGACGTTGGGCCAGTCACACTCTCTCTCAGCCTAGCCTACCTCACAGAGTTGTTGTGAGGATAAAATGGAGGAGTGGAGAATGATATAAACTGCTTCATTTTCCCAGTGGGGAAAATGTGGGAAATAAATAAATAAATAAATAGGCTTTCACAAGAAGTTGTACAGATTTGTAACCAAAATCTCAGTTTTGTCATGTAAGTACTTTTATTTGGACTGATGGATAAAGTTGTTGGGCACAGGGCTTCTAGGATCAGTTATATTTTGTTTGCTTTTATACATAACTTTGTTGCAAGTTTACAAAAAAATCTGCCTGAACTATATCTGAATAAGAGTCTGTGTAGTCTATAATTTTTTTGTCCC
Source organism: Eublepharis macularius (assembly GCF_028583425.1). NCBI lineage: Eukaryota > Metazoa > Chordata > Lepidosauria > Squamata > Eublepharidae > Eublepharis > Eublepharis macularius. The sequence continues at coordinate 81,031,191 of NC_072793.1, forward strand.
AAAGTAGGCAATCAGATGTCCTTGGGCACCACACCAACAGTGAACGACAGAGATAGCGGTGGAAGGAGACAGGCAGAATGATGAGATTATCTGCATGTGGGTGCCATTCTAGTTTTCAGCAAGGAGGGGAAAAGTTTTAGTGGGGATCCACAACAAAGCTCAAAGGCCCATTCTTCAGTAGATTCAGCATAAAATTGCAAAACACAATTTATTTGTTTGTGTAGTTTCTTTTTATACCACATGTAACCAAAATACAGGAGAATTTATGGATTACGGGGCATGAAATATCATGGGGAAGCACAGTACAATCTTATGTCCTTCAAAAATGGTGTTCCTCTTTGAGAGGAACAGGAAAGAATTTGAATCTGGATGGTTGAGAAAATTTGTTTTCATTCCGTAATTCCAGAAACAATAGGCAAAAAACTTCATTGAGATAAACTTTTAACAATAGCAGGATTGTTAGCCTCTATCTGATTTTAAATGCAATTAAGGCACTATGTTCTAAATACATTCAATGATATATTAATGCTTTATCTCAGGAGGCAGAAATAACCTATTAGCCCCATCTCAACCAATGACATTTTTTCAGTGACATTAAAAACAGCCTTTATTTTTATACATCTTTGAGGCTGTACCTGCCAGAAAAGCAACTTTACTATCAAAAGGGGCTTGATTGCAATAGCAATCTTAACTGTTTGTTACTTGTGTTATCTGAAGCCTCTCAACCAAGTAGAATCCTCCCAAATTCAGAAATAAATCCCAATATTCCTCCAAATTAAAAAAAAAAGAGCGAGAAGGAGAGATTAACCAGATTTTATTATAACAAGCAAATCCTACTTGTTAGGGTTCAAGTTGTTCAGCTGCCATTTGTTTTCATGCCCGGGCTTAGGTGTAGGTTTGCTAACATCCTGGTGGGGCTAGGAAATTTCCTGGAATTACAACTGATCTCCAGATGACATAGATCAGTTACCAAGTGGCTGCTTTGGAGGGTGGACATCATGGCATAATACCCAACTGAGGTCCCTCCACTCCCCAAAACTTTCACTCCCCCCCTCCCTCAGGCTCCAACCTCAAATCTCCAGGAATTTCCTAACTCAGAGTTGACAACCCTACTCAGGAGTGAGTGTGTAAAAGTTTCCCCTTGCATGTGCAGCAGGATGTATTTCCCCCCTAACAGTCATCAGGGATTAGGTGGGTATATGAGACTTCCCTATCAAAGGCCCAATATTTCTTTTTAGCACTGAATATAGGATTTACAGAATTGGAATATTGTTCTATCAAGCCCAGAGTCATATGAAAGAAACATTATTCAAAGAGATTTGCATCAAGCCATAGTGATCACGTTTCAAAGCCATTTTCTTTAGGGAAGCTGATCTCTATGATCTAGAGATCAGTCCTAGTTCCAGGTGAACTCCAGTTCCCTCCTGGAGATTGGCAATCTTACTCCCACCTCATGTTTCTCTGCTTCCTGCTGAGTTTGCTCTCTGGAGCTGCTGTACCTTTGTTTGTATTAATTTGTTTGTATTAATTTGTTCCCAGCCTGTAAATTATTCTTTACAAAAGCAAGGACTCATTACACTTTCTATTAACGTATTAATCCCACCGAGGTTTTCAGTCTAAGGTTGCCAGCCTCCAAGTAGGGCCTGGAGATCTCCTGAAATTACAACTGATGATGTCCACACTACAGAGATCAGTCCTCCCGGAGAAAATGGCTGCTTTGGAGGGTCAACTCCATGGCATTATACCTTGCTGAGGTCCCTTCTGTCTACAGACTCTGTCGTCCCCAGGCTCCACTTCAGGGTTGGCAATCTAACCAAACATGAGAAAATTTTGAGTTCTGAATGACTTATCTCTTGTTTTGTTTCTCACAATGTTAAATCTCCCAAGTATGAGATGCTCAATCCTCCATATCAGAGTGCAGCTCAAACCACACACCCCAAATATATGCCCAGGGTTTCTGCCAGTCTGTATTCCTACAAAGTATATTTAGCCACATTTTTTGGAGAAGGTATCAGCCTGCTGACTTTTTTTAAACTCCTAGGAACAGTTAGCTGACTTTCTTCTTTTTAGGGGCTTGGGGGGAGTACTGTAATACGAAGTGACATAACCACTGTAGATTATTGTACCTTTTCTATTTTTTTCAGATGAAAGATTACTTCTATAGCAGTAGCTATATCACGCTCTAAATATTTGGCACAGTGCAGTCTAGCTGATGTTGTGCTGCCACAAACATTTTCATTTACCTAACATTTAATGGTATTGAACTATTTCTTGATAAATCTTCATGTCGTGTGACTCTCTTAGGATAGCCAGATGCAAGGAAGGGAATTTCAGCACTGCAGCATTTATTAAATCCCTGTGACAAGCTGTGCTGTCCAAAAATGCCTTTTTTGCTCAGCTGTTAGTAAAGAGGCCATTTCTTTCTAGGGAACTAATTTCTGTAGTTTGGAGATCAATTGTAATTCCAGGGGAACTCCAAGCTCCACTTGGAGGTTGGTAACCCTAGGGGAAACAAAGAGATGAATTTTAGCTATAAATCTGTGGTCTGGTTACATTGGAATAAGTTTTTTGATAGGTATGATTTCCTGGAGAAGAGACAGAGAAGAGAAATGATGATATGCTAAGGAACCTAATAACCACCATACAATAATGGTTTCCCTTCCTTATTAACTAGAGGCTGAATTCTGGTTTCATCATAGTGAACGGGGATGCTCCATTTGTTTTTGATGAGACTAGGATATAACTCAACTGCCCCACAATAACAGCTCTGTACATCACATTCAATTTATGTGGCTATTTATCTTCCTTAGGCGCACAGAGTATTTTTTTAAAAGGAGGATTAAAGGAGTGGAAACTATTCTGTTTCACTCATAAACATTTCATAAAGCAATTTAATACTCACTAATGCTTGTCAAAATAAAGCCATGTATTCAGCCACATCTACAATGGATCTGAATGCTCTCACAGCTATGCTAGCTAGAGAAAGTAACCAATTTCCTATGAACTAGCTATCTTCTTTTTAATTATATACAAAGCATCTGAATGTGGATAAGCTGATATAAATGAGTATGGGATTGCAGGAACCTCGCCAAGTAGCCACACATCAACTGTAGTTCTTTACATTTTTAATAAAAAATCTTATTTTTTAAAAAAATTGAAAGATACTTTTGTACTACAACACTCATAGTAATACAGTATAGCATCCTAGATATTGCATAACTAGAAGAATTTTCATACACTTGTATTTTAGCCTCACCCAACCTTTACATTGCTTTTACTATATCTGTAGACCATATTTCAGCCATAATGACTCCCAGGCCAGTATATAACACAAATTCAAATAATTCGCAGTCATTGCTAATAACACAGTTTGGCAGTTGTGGTAGTAATGGGATGTATGTGTGTATGTGCGCACACATATGCAGTTGTTACATTTCTAAAAGTGGTGGGTTTATGCATCGCATAGTATCACTTTGGTCCACCACTTTCAACTGTCCTAGTTATAAATAAATTGAACGCCTACTTGTTTCTATCTCTTGGGTGAGTTGGCAATCAGCCAGGTTACTAGCTTCTTTATGAAAACATTTAACAAGAATCAGTGGAATTTTGTCTTAGAAGAGAATTAATCCATCAATATCAGCCTGGAATTACTACTCCCCTTAGTCTTTCATTCTGAGTTGTCCCAACCAATCCACTGCTAAGAGACTGGCAAGCACCTCCTCCCCATCCTCCATTAAAGAAATTGACATTGATCTCCAATTTATGAACTGAGCCAGCACTAAAGAAGCACATAGAATATGCTAATAAGGAATAAAAAAAATAGGTTTGATTCATTATTATTAAATGTTAAGAATTTACTCTTATTTCAGTCTCTAAACTTTTGCATTACAGTTCAGATTTTTTCTTTCTAGACAAACAATATCAAATAACTTATTCCTTACAGTGTATCAGGCTAGACATGGTGATTTAAAAAATGGCTATAACAAAGGACCTGCTGTAAAATGAACATTGTATCAGGAGACAGAATAAATTCTTCTAATATATGCTAATAAAAGAAAAATTCTGCCAAACAGAGATCATAGGTGGCCAGCAAATCCTAATTTTATTATTATTTCTAAATTAAGCCAAACCAAATACTTTTTTGTCTGGATATGATCTCTAATTATGACAGTGTCTTATCTTTATAGGATTATCTTGTCAGTGATGAGTGATGCGGACTTTGGAACTAGCTGATGCCTGGTTTGGTAGGAAAACCATCCTGGCCAAATTTGGATATCAGATACACACTTTTGGAATATGCCCTTCACTTAGGATAAGGATTTGGATCATTCTGTTTGCACCATTGTATCCGATGCCTATTTTGAGATTCATTACATGCCAGAAACAATATTGCATTACTTGTCAGAGTATTAACCTTTCCCTGGAGTTAGACTCAGTGGTTTGGCAAGAGAGAGAAGAAAGAATATAAATACTCTTAATTTGTATATTTTGCACAAAAAATAAGAGATAGAGCTTGCAAGCCACAAATCAGCTCATAGTTAAGTATTCTTAAGCCCACTGAAATCTATAGTATAAGCATCCCTAAATCTATACTGGTTTGCAGCCACTAAATTGCAGTGAGTCAGTTCCAGAATTAGAAATGTGTGAATTTCAAGTATAGCCACTTGCATGCTCATGCACTCAGCGCCAGCACAGAGGAAGCACCAATTTTCCTTCAGGCTTATATACCAACAATGTACGAAGCTGAAGTTGGTTCCCAGTTCCCAGTTCCTTTTTCGCAGTTCCTTATTCGTTATTCGCAAAGCCAAAGAATAATATTGTGAGAAAACTGAAAAGCTGTAACTCCAAAATGAAGTTTGCAGTGGCACATATTATACACCTCCATATTCAGAAGACTCAGCACTCTAAGTGGACTGATACTGGGTCATCCTACAAAACCCAGATCTTGAGTAAACAGCTTCAAAATAGGATGCCCCCAGAACATTTCAATAAGGAGAAAGGAGCGGCAGCTGCAACAGGAAAATACTTTGGATCACCCCAAATCACACACCCCTGAACTCCAGAGACTGTCCCCTACAAGAGGACATGTGCTGGTGCTGATCCAGTCTCTGGTTCTGGACCTAAGGCCTCCTATGTGGCCTGCCTGGAAAAAACTTGTATTAGGCATTGCTGTAAATAAGAAAGTGGGGAACTATAAGCCCTCTGAAACCCAAAACAATCTTTGGATCACTCCAAATCACACACCCCTGCACACCAGAGACTGTCCCCTACAAGAGGAAACGTGCTGGTGCTGATCCAGTCTCTGGTTCTGGACCTAAGGCCTCGAATGTGGCCTGTCTCCAAGCACCCTGTATTAGACATGGCTTTGAATAAGGAAGTGGTGAAAATATAAGCCCCCTGCAACCCAAAACAATCTTTGGATCACCCCAAATCACACACCCCTGAACTCCAGAGACTGTCCTCTACAAGAGGACATGGGCTGGTGCTGGTCCAGTCTCTGGTTCTGGACCTAAGGCCTCGAATGTGGCCTGTCTCCAAGCACCCTGTATTAGACATGGCTTTGAATAAGGAAGTGGTGAAAATATAAGCATTCTGAAACCCCAAATAATCTTTGGATGACCCCAAATCACACACCCCTGAACTCCAGAGACTGTCCCCTACAAGAGGACATGTGCTGATGCTGATCCAGTCTCTGGTTCTGGACCTAAGGCCTAGAATGTGGCCTGTCTCCAAGCACCCTGTATTAGACATGGCTTTGAATAAGGAAGTGGTGAAAATATAAGCCCCCTGCAACCCAAAATAATCTTTGGATCACTCCAAATCACACACCCCTGAACTCCAGAGACTGTCCCCTACAAGAGGACATGTGCTGGTGCTGATCCAGTCTCTGGTTCTGGACCTAAGGCCTCGAATGTGGCCTGTCTCCAAGCACCCTGTATTAGACACGGCTTTGAATAAGGAAGTGGTGAAAATATAAGCCCTCTGAAACCCAAAACAATCTTTGGATCACCCCAAATCACACACCCCTGAACTCCAGAGACTGTCCTCTACAAGAGGACATGTGCTGGTGCTGGTCCAGTCTCTGGTTCTGGACCTAAGGCCTCGAATGTGGCCTGTCTCCAAGCACCCTGTATTAGACATGGCTTTGAATAAGGAAGTGGTGAAAATATAAGCATTCTGAAACCCCAAATAATCTTTGGATGACCCCAAATCACACACCCCTGAACTCCAGAGACTGTCCCCTACAACAGGACATGTGCTGGTGCTGGTCCAGTCTCTGGTTCTGGACCTAAGGCCTCGAATGTGGCCTGTCTCCAAGCACCCTGTATTAGACATGGCTTTGAATAAGGAAGTGGTGAAAATATAAGCATTCTGAAACCCCAAATAATCTTTGGATGACCCCAAATCACACACCCCTGAACTCCAGAGACTGTTCCCTACAAGAGGACATGTGCTTGTGCTGATCCAGTCTCTGGTTCTGGACCTAAGGCCTCCTAAGTGGCCTGCCTGGAAAAAACTTGTATTAGACAAGGCTTTGAATAAGGAAGTAAGGAAGTATAAGCCCTCTGAAACCCAAAACAATATTTGGATCACCCCAAATCACACACCCCTGCACTCCAGAGACTGTCCCCTACAAGAGTACATGTGCTGGTGCTGATCCAGTCTCTGGTTCTAGACCTAAGGTCTCCCATGTGGCCTGCCTGCAAGAACCTTGTATTAGACATTGCTTTGAATAGGGAAGTGGCGAAAATATAAGCCCCCCCTGAACCCCAAATAATCTTTGGATCACCCCAAATCACACACCTCTGAACTCCAGAGACTGTCCCCTACAAAAGGACATGTGCTGGTTCTGATCCAGTCTCTGGTTCTGGACCTAAGGCCTCCTATGTGGCCTGCCTGGGAAAAAACTTGTATTAGATATTGCTTTGAATAAGAAAGTGGGGGAAAGTGGGGGAAATATAAGCGCTCTGCCCCCCATCTCTGTCTGTGTGAGATGGGGTGATCCAAAGATTGTTTTGATGCATAGAGGGCTTTCATTTTCCCCAGTTCCTTATTTACAGCAATGTCTGATAGAAGGTTCTGGGAGGCAGGCCAAATAGGAGGCCTCAGCTCCGGAAGCAGAGATTGGATCAGCACCAGCATATGTCCTGTTGTGAGGGACAGTCTCTGGAACCAAGTTCTGTTTGATTTCTGGTGATCCAAAGATTATTTGGGGGGTGCCGAGGGCTGTTATATTTCTGAGTTCCTTATTCACAGCAATATAAAGTACAAGGTTCTGAGAGAAAGGTGAAATAGTAGGCCTCAACTCTGGAACTAGAGACTGGATCAGAACCAGCACATGTCCTCTTGTAGGGGACAGTCTCTGGAGTTCAGGGGTGTGTGATTTGGAGTGATCCAAAGATTGTTTTGGGTTTCAGAGGGCTTATCGTTCCCCACTTCCTTATTCACAGCAATGTCTAATACAAGTTTTTTTTCAGGCAGGCCACATAGGTGGCCTTAGGACCAGAACCAGAGACTGGATCAGAACCAGCACATGTCCTTTTGTAGGGGACAGTCTCTGGAGTTCAGGGGTGTGTGATTTGGGGTGATCCAAAGATTATTTTGGGGTGCAGGGGGCTTATATTTTCACCACTTCCTTATTCAAAGCCATGTCTAATACAGGGTGCTTGGAGACAGGCCACATTCGAGGCCTTAGGTCCAGAACCAGAGACTGGTTCAGCACCAGCACATGTCCTCTTGTAGGGGACAGTCTCTGGAGTTCAGGGGTGTGTGATTTGGGGTGATCCAAAGTTTTTTTCTGCTTCAGCTGCCGCCCCTTTCTTCTTATTGAATTGTTCTGGGGGCATTCTATTTTGAAGCTGTTTACTCAAGATCTGGGTTTTGTAGGATGACCCAGTATCGGTCCACTTAGAGTGCTGAGTCTTCTGAATATGGAGTTGTATAATATGTGCCACTGCAAACTTCATTTTGGAGTTTAGAGCTTTTCAGTTTTCCCACAATATTTTTCTTTGGCTTTGCGAATAACAAATAAGGAATAAGGAACTGCGAATAAGAAACTGGGAACCAACTTCAGCTTCTAGGTTAACGATAAGTTTAAGGATTGGGACAAGTTAAATTTGTCCTGGGCTGAAAAAATACTGCTAGTCAAATCCATGATTTTACCTCTTTTCTTATTTAACTTTCGTATGCTGCCTATTCATCTCACGGATCAAGATATCCAGTCATGGCAAAGTCTCATAAATAAATTTATCTGGGCTAACAAACTCCCTAGAATCAACTTCTCAACCATGAAACGTGCCTCCAATAGAGGTGGATTGGCTATACCTGATTTAAAACATTATTACATGGCTGCTCAATTAGCTAATATAGAGCTTTTGTTAAATCCTACAGAAAATTTAGACTGGAGCTATGCTGAAGCAACACACATTTCCACACATGACATAAAAGATATAATCTGGACAGATCATAAAAGCAGACCAGTTCAAACATTTACCAATCCTTTTCTGAAATCTACTCTAATAACTTGGGACAGAGTAAGAGAGTATCTAGCCCCCACTCCTTCTCCGTTATCACCCTTCCTGGACCAATCTTGGTTTCCACCTGGAAAGGATTTAATCTCATTCCAGAAATGGAAGATACTTAAGAAAAGTAGAATTATGGATATAACCAAACAAGGGACCATCCTAAGTAAAGGGCAAATTGAAAAAGATGCAGCTGATACCTTGCCATGGTACCATACTTACAACTGTCACACCTTATAAACAGCCAACCAATTGCAAATGCTTTGAAACGTGAGCTAACAGACTTTGAGTTCCTGCTAAAACAAATATCATCTCAACATAAGGGACTTATAGCAAGAATTTATTCCATTTTAAACCTAAAAAAATGAACATCCACCCTTAAAATACCAAATGAAATGGAATAGGGATTGCAAGAACATACTAACGGACAACCAATGGGCCCTGATTTGGTCAGGTAGACACTTAAAAACTAAAGCAATCAATATAAAAATGTCATCTTTTAAAATAATGTCGAGATGGTACATGACACCTAGTTCCCTCCATCACCTTAATCCTACTATAGCCCCGCTTTGTTGGAAGCAATGCGGCCAAATTGGAGATTATATTCATCTCTGGTGGGCGTGCCCTAAAATCCAGTCATTCTGGGACTTAATCTTGAGGTCTGTTACAGAAATCACAGGCTATGATGTACCTAAAAATCCTGAGACAATCCTGCTGGGTCTCTGGGAAGACCCAACAGTACCAACGATCAGGAGAAACTGAATACTCTTGTTATTAGCTGCAGCGAAAATGCTTCTTGTGTTATACTGGAAACAAGACAGACTTCCAAAATTGCAGCAGTGGTACCAGAAAGTGTGGGATATCTTCACCATGGAGAAATTAGCGGATTATCTTCACTCTACTGATAATCCACAGCATCATTCAACGTTCTTTACACAATGGATACCTTTTTTGAACCATCTTCATGCTACCAATAAACTGCCGAATGCAGATATGAACACTTTCAGCTTTTTGGCAGTCTTATGAGTCTTCTCTAGTATTGTACCTTCTCTAACAATAATGTACTTTTCAGTGATAGCTGATCTCTTATTGACTGTTCCAAGGTTCACTGTTTATGTTTTTTGCATGTTATGTGTAAAATTTTTGTTTAAATTGTTATGTATTCCAGAAAATCAGAAAATAAAAAGTTCAAAAAAAAAAAAAGAACAGCAGACAGCAGGGTTTTCTGCAGTGGCTCGGGGCTTTATTTGCACCCAGATCAGGTTTTCAAACCCCCTCCCCATTGTCTGGAGTTAGCCTGGGGCTTAAAATATGGCTTCAAGTCAATACCAGTTGCCTACAAAAAAGGAGGGGCCACCCCCGTTGTTGCTAACAATGTAAAGGGAAACCCACGGGGGTTGTTAAGACTACTATGCACAGAATGCAAAAGCTTACTTTATACAGTAATCGTTTACTTGTAACTCAACATGCAAAATTCATAACATGAAAATTAATTTGTACATATTCAATGAGAGTTTACATAGAATGAACCTGCAAAGTAAATATAAGTTAACCAGTGTCCAACTCGTGTCTTCTTAAGTATCACAAACTGCACCAACATAAATGATGTCTTCTCTGAACGCGAAGCAGCAAGGGGTTAAAGTGTCCATGTATATTCCACTTCATTGCAAGTCGCTCACTCGGAAGCAAGAGATACGCCCAAGCTGGGGCCGGCTGAAGCTCAGATTTCGATAACGCCTCATCAGGGGCGTCAGTCTCAACATTATTTTACTCCCAGCTGTGTTGCCTGGCTGGAGGCTCCAACAAACAATCAAAAAGAGATGTCCTATCTATCTATCTATCTATCTATCTATCTATCTATCTATCTATCTATCTATCTATCTATCTATCTATCTATCTATCTATCTATCTATCTATCTATCTATCTATCTATCTATCTATCTATCTATCTATCTATCTATCTATCTATCTATCTATCTATCTATCTATCTATCTATCTATCTATCTATCTAAAGACAAGTGTCCTGACTGACTCATCAATGCCCAGCCCAAACCCCTGAACCTAAAAGCATGAAATTTGGGGAGAACGTTCCTTTTGTGGTGTAGAGGCTCACTAAGAAGGGATTTTAAGGGGTAAAAAGGGGTAAAATGTGTTTTCCCATAGGGATACAGCTTCCCTGTGTGCCTGGGAGGCTGCTCATCCCACTCCCCCTGCCAACTGCCAACTCAGCTGCTGTGCCCTGAGGTCATTTGCATATGTGGCCCTGATTGGTCATCATCCCAACATTCTAAACAGTACTCAGGACACATTCAATGACTCCCTGTGGAGTTCCTCAACATGCTCAACCCTCCTGACTTCCAAGCCCACAAGCTTCTCCTCAAAGTGGGGGCTCCAAAGTGGGAGAAAACCACCCATGAGGTTTATAAAGAGGTCCTTCAGTAGAAAAATAAGGTTGTACGTATTTTTCACTTTATTTCTTGCACTACAATCTTTTCCTTTTAAAAATCTCTTCAATAAATGTTACATTTCGAAGTTCACTTCATCAGTTTTAGGCATCAACACCCTTCGCTTTATTCAAACACTTTTGTGAAGCTCGGGTACTATGCTATTATACTACAAAACCAACTCAACCCGCCCCCCCAAACCAAAAACGTTACTTACCCATAAATATTATAACTGGATTTTAAGTAGTTAAATACCATAGCGAAGCACAGGCATCAAGCTAGTTAATATATATAATCAACCAAACAAAGGAAACTGCTTCCCCATAGATCAATTCAGTCAGTGGATCAAAATGAAGGTGAATGCAACAATAATGGAAAGGGGCTGTGTGTGAACATTGAACAGTGGATGAATGTGAACAAAACTTGGTGACATGTCGGTCAGAAAGCTGCACAAAGCGTGGGTATTTGGAGAGGGATTTGACTAAAGCGTCAGTAAGTGCATGGAGAGATGATTCAAGCATATAGAGGAGAACAGCAGAGCTGATTTGAAGAGCGGGAGACTGGATAAGATTGCCAACCTCCAGATGGGGCCTAGAGTTCTCCTTGAATTACAGCTGATCTTGGGGTTCAGATGGAACGTAAGTTAAATATGAGCAGCCAGTGTGATGCAGCGACAAAAAAATTTATATTGGAACAGATATTAAACACGTCTGTATGCAAGCATCTGATGGACAACATAGTGATATGCGGAAGTCAGCATGGATTTGTCCTCAATAGGTCCTGCTAGACCAACCTCATCTCCTTCTATGATTGAGTGACAGGCTTACTGGATCGTGAGAATTGATGTAGTTTATCTGGATTTCAGAAAAGCTTTTGGCAAGGTTCCTCATGATGTTCTGATGGGTAAACTAGAGGACTGTGGACTGGACTCTAGGATAGTTAGGTAGATAGGGAACTGGTTGGAGAACCGCACTCAAAGAGTAGATGTCAATGCATTTCATCTGAACGGAGGAAGGTGCCCAGTGGGGTGCCACAGGGCTCGGTCCTGGGCCTGGTACTTTTCAATATTTTTACAAATGATCTGGATGAGGGTGTGGAGGGGCTATGCATTAAATTTGCAGATGACATCGAATTGGGAGAAGCAGCAAACAAAATCAGTAGATAGGGATAGAATTCAACGAGATCGGAACACATTGGAAAAGTGGGTGGATGTGAACAAGATGCAATTTAACAAGGATAAGTGCCAAATTCTACATCTGGGTAGCAAAAATGAGGAACACACATACTGGATGGGGGATACACTTCTGGTTAGCAGTGTGTGTGAACAAGATCTTGGGGTTCAGATGGAACGTAAGTTAAATATGAGCAGCCAGTGTGATGAAGTGACAAAAAAGGTGAGTGCGATCTTGGGGTCTATCAACAGAGGCATAACATCCAAATTGCATGATGTCATAGGGGGACATGATTGCTCTCTTTAAGTATTTGAAGGGCTGTCACTTAGAGGAGGGCAGGGAGCTGTTCCTGTTGGCAGCAGAGGATAGGGTTTAAATTATGGGCCAGATGATACCAGCTGGATATTAGGAAGCACAGTAAGATGGGCTTCGGAGGGGTATAATGCCACAGGCACTGACCTCCAATGACACCATTGTCTCCAAGAGAGATAACGTCACCATATGGAGTTCAGTTGTAATGGAAACAGATCTCCAGGCGGGTTGGCAACTACTGTAAGGAGATGCTTCAGACACCCCAGTTGCCAATACCCAATACTACCATTGTCTCCAATTTAGGTAAAATACGACATATGGAGTTCAGCTGAAATGGAAGGAGATCTCCAGGTACGGCAATCATAATATGGAGGGTCCTCAGTGGGGTATAATTCCACAGAAGCCACACTCCAAAGCCACCATTCTGTTTGAGATAATTAAAACTTGTCATTTGAAAGTCATTTGTAACTCTTGGAGTTCTCTAGGTGGGTTGGCATCAATTGTCAGGTAGTACCTATGTGGGATATAATTCCACATAGCCCAGCCTAAGAAGCCTCCATGTCTCGGAGAATGTTAAAATCTGTCATTTGGAGATCAGTTGTAATTTGTGGGGATCTCCAGGAGGGTTGGCAACCACAGTGTCATCAAGCCAGGCGGCCTTAGCATGGACCTGCCTGCTGCCAGACCTGCCACTGTCTCCCAAAGAACCCCAGGAGCAGTGAAGGCTGAGGGTAAGGACAGAGGCATGGACCAAGCACAAGAGTGCATGCCTGGCAGCCCACGGCCTTCCACCTGCTGAGGAAATGTCAGGAGAACCAGTACAGGATCTGATCTACTCCTCCTGAGTAGCAGAGATGAGCCAGCTAGGAGAAAGAAGCTTAATGAACCCAGCCTCACCTGTAGGAGAAACTCCCTTTATAAGGCCGCAGCTAGCATGGGATTAGCTAGTCACAATTGTGGTATTTTGGACTTGGCTGTTGGTGAGCTCTTAGGTTCTGGCTGCCTGAGCCTTGGTGGGTCACAGTCTTTGATTTTGGAATCTGTTACTTGACCATGGAGCTTGACCTGAGAATCTTTGTTGTTGGCCCTGTTGTCGTCAGAACTTGCCTCCAACCTAGTGAGCAGGATACTTTTAATCCTTCTGTTTCTATTTGTTGCTCTCCATTATACTCTTAGATTATGTTGCTGCTGTTTCTGTGGGTTTGTCATGAAAATATGGTTTAGAGCACATTATACTAAGTGATACATGTGTATTCTAATGAACTTTGTTTTAGAATTTCATTAGGCTGTCTTGGTTTGGGGCATAAATTGAGCCAAATGTGTAAGTTTGGTTTTCTATAGTGCCTTTAATAAATATGAATCTGCCTTTCGGATCTTTTAGTGTATCTTTACGTTGGAAGGGTAAATATTTTTACTTTACCCTTCCAACATAAATTTTAAATTTCAGGCATGGGAGAGACGGAGCTCTTTCAATGTGCTATCATTCTCTTCTACACCGACACCATACCCTCCGCTTTTCTCCATTTCTCAGCTTCTTCTGGTGGTAGCTAGGATAATTCATCCCATGAAGTAGGTTCAGGTATTTCTGCTGTTCTTAGTGCAGAGGTAGTCAAGTCAAGTTTATTATTACAGTCTGCGACCAGTACATATAAAACCATTTGCAAATCAGTTTAAAAACAGTCGAGACTGGATACAGGGGAAGAACGATGAATAAATATAAGAGTAAAAAAATAATATCATCATAAATTAGTTGTTTAAAAGGTTAAAATACATTCAGTCTGCCTTATGCGATTTACGTTGCTTGTAGACCTGGCCACAGAATCTTGCTACTTGATGTGTTGTCTGGTGATTCCGATCAGACAAAAGATAATCAAGTTTGATTTTATTTGAACTTCCAGGGAATCTTTCTACTAATGGACTGATGGTTTCCGCTCTAATTTTACTATGACTTGGGCAGTTAAAGAAGATGTGCTCCATTGAGTCAATTTCTCTTAGAGGATAGGAGCAAAGCCTAAGAGAGTAAGGGACTGCTTTAAACTTTCCTTCCAGAATGGCAGAAGGTAGAGTCGAACTTCTAGCTAAAGTAAATGCCCTTCTGGAGATATTGGATTCAAGCAAGTAAAAATAGGCTGCAGGAGCGGCAATATATTTAGTAGTATCTGAAGAAATAAAACCTGGTGCTCTAAGTAAATCTGTTTGTCTTCCAATGTCTGTCACTCTCTGCTTAATGAGTGATTTTGCTCGGTCTAACCCCATGACTAGCAAACTTTGAGGGGAAAGACCCAATTTTCCCAGAGATTTCGGAGTCGCCTTTTGCCAATTAGATTGAAATTTGTCTTGGAATAACAGAGGGAGCAGACCTTGCGGGTTTAGACGTCCTGACAGCCATTTGAAAATTGAAAGGATGGTGATTCTGGCCTCTATCCTTAACATTCCTGTTTCCAGTCTAACCCATGAGTTAGGCATGCATTTGGGCACTTGTAATAGGGCTCTAAGGAATTTGGACTGCACTCTCTCAAGTTGAGAGAAAGAGGAGGATGGCAGCCCCAAGAATGATCCATATACTAATTGGGCCAATGGTTTGGCTTTAAACAATCTGAGTACAGCCGGTACATACTGCCCCCCTTGTGATCGATAGAATTTCAGTATACCGTGTGCTGTTTCTTCTCCCACATCAGCAATGAAGCTGCTATGTGTTGTTTTGGTACCTGAGGCTTGCAAAACTACACCCAAATATTTGAAGCTGGTAACTTGTTCTAACTGATGCCCCTGAAGCTCCCATCGTCTGATCTTTGGATTTTTACCGAAAGCCAGGATCTTAGTTTTTTGGTAATTAGTTAGAAGGTGTTCAGTATCACAGAATTGGGAGAATTTTTTTAGGGCTCGTTTCAGCCCTATGGGGGTCCTAGAAAGTAATACAGCATCATCTGCATAGAGCAGTATGTGAATGTGCCTATTTGCTAATTTGGGAGGGTGCAATCCAGGGTCATTCAAAAGGTTTACCAAATTGTTGATGTAGAAGATAAGCAGAAAGGGGGCTAGAAAGCACACCTGCCTGTAAGTTTGAATGGGGTCAGTCAAATGCCCAATTCGGCTGCACCTTACTCAGGGCAGTTTGCTTGTGCATAGCCCCTAAAAGGAACAGCAGTCGCCTATCAATAGAGGAGGCCTGCAGTTTCCTCCAAAGTCTATTTCTAGAGACTGTGTCAAAAGCTGCTTTTAAATCAACAAATGCCCGGTAAAGTGATGCTTGGTCTCCTGTAGCGTATTTCTCTACAAGGTGTTGCATTACTAGGCAGTGATCTATTGTTGACCTGCCAGCTTTAAACACAGCTTGCTGATCAGCAATTATATCCTCCTGTTCTAGCCAGTCTAAAAATTTCTCCAGCAGATGTTTTGTAGACAACTTGCTTACAATGCTTAGTAAGCTGATTGGTCTATAATTGGATGGATCCTCCTTCTTTCCCTTCTTATGGAAGGGGATTACTATAGCCATTCCCCAATCATTGGGGATGTAGCCGGTTTCATCAATATAAGTAAACAGGGAGGCTAGGAAAGTTACCCACCAGTCCTTATTTGTTTTTAGTAATTCTGGAGATATTCCATCAAGCCCAGGGGCTTTTGCATTCTTTAACTGGCTAATATAAGCTTTTACCTCTTCGGCATGAACTGGGGGGCATTTGGCCAGATTTTCTATTGTTAGGGCAGGAGGGGGTTGAATAGGATCATCATACATTTTTTGGAAAAAAGAAGTCCATTTATCTAGGGGGATACAGGAAGCCAAGGGGGAGGCGGCTGTGGAGGCGCGGTTTGACACTAGTTTACAGAACACCACTGAGTTTTTGCTTGTAGCTGCTTCAATTATATTGACCCAGTTTTCTGGTATGTTCTTTCTTACAGCGGGCAACCAGTGATTTATATTTCTTTTTTAAAAATGAAAGAGAACGATATGCATCCTGTCTGGTGGTTGTTGTGGGTTTTCCGGGCTGTATTGCCGTGGTCTTGGCATTGTAGTTCCTGATGTTTCGCCAGCAGCTGTGGCTGGCATCTTCAGAGGTGTAGCACCAAAAGACAGAGATCTCTCAGTGTTCCTTTTTGGGGCTATGCACAAGCAAACTGCCCTGAGTAAGGTGCAGCCGAATTGGACACTGAGAGATCTCTGTCTTTTGGTGCTACACCTCTGAAGATGCCAGCCACAGCTGCTGGCGAAACATCAGGAACTACAATGCCAAGACCACAGCAATACAGCCCGGAAAACCCACAACAACCATCGTTCTCCGGCCGTGAAAGCCTTCGACAATACATCCTGTCTGGTCTTTTCATCAGCTCTCAGTGCTAGTTTATAGGCATAGATTAAAGCATTTTTAGCACAAATACAGCTTTGATCAAACCAAGGTTTAGATGACAAATTGTTCTTGACCAGTTTTCCCTCTTGAGCACCTACCAAAAGTGGCCTTAAGGATTGGACGAGGTCATCATAACTTTTTAAAGGATTTTCAGTTTTTGAGGAAACCTTAAAAGCTTGACTATATAGTTGTAGGTTCTAGTGCAGAGGTATTTTTCTCTGCACTTGTTCCTCTGCAGCAAGTATGCTCTGCGCATTGCTACAGTAGAATTTCCCTACTTTCCTCCCTTTTATTGCAGCCATGAAGCTGACTTTCTGCCCATTTCTTTCCAGACACAGCATAATAGCTGTGAAGATTTTAGTGTTTTCCACTCTGCCTCTTCTCTTGGTGTTGCTGGGATACAGTTTGCTCTATGAAGTGGGTTTTTTTCTTAGCTCTGGAGGCAGTTTCCCACCTTTTCCCTTTTGTTTTCCTTCTCACTTCTTGCTTGGCTTCCTCAAGTTGCTGAAATGTTTCTTTTTGTAGCATTGGAAGCTATTTCCCCACCTTTTTCCTGGCTGGCACAACAGAGTGTCTTCTGTATTGTCGAAGGCTTTCACGGCCGGAGAACGATGGTTGTTGTGGGTTTTCCGGGCTGTATTGACGTGGTCTTGGCATTGTAGTTCCTGACGTTTCGCCAGCAGCTGTGGCTGGCATCTTCAGAGGTGTAGCACCAAAAGACAGAGATTTCTCAGTGTCACAGTGTGGAAAAGATGTTGGCAGGTCATTTGTATCTACTCAGGAGGGGTGGGGTTGAGCTGAGTCATCCTGTAAGAGTTTCCCAGGGTGTGGAATGCTAATGGCGGGAGGCTTCACTGTATCCTGAGGAGGTTCTTTTGCATATGGATTGGTGCTTGATGTGCTAATCTTCTCTGCAGGGCTATTGTCGAGTATAGAGTGTTTTGTTAGCCTGGTGTTTTTCAGAACTGGAAACCATGCTCTGTTCATTCTTAAGGTTTCTTCATTCCCGTTGAAGTTTTGCTTATGCTTGTGAATTTCAATGGCTTCCCTGTGCAGTCTGACAAAGTAGTTGGAAGTGTTGTCCAGTATTTTGGTGTCCTGGTGTACTGTGCCCTGTTTGAGTTAGGCTATGTTCAGCCACTGATGATTTTTCAGGTTGTCCAAGTCTGCAGTGTCTTTCATGTTCTTTTATTCTTGTCTGGATGCTACGCTTTGTGGTCCCGATGTAAACTTGTCCACAGCTGCAGGGTATACGGTATACTCCTGCAGAGGTGAGGGGGTCTCTACTGTCTTTTGCTGATCGTAGCATCTGTTGTATTTTTCGGGTGGGTCTGAATACTGCTTGAAGGTTATGCTTTTTCATAAGCTTTCCCATCTGATCAGTAATTCCTTTGATATATGGCAAAAACACTTTTCCTGTAGGAGACTGTTTTTCCTTGGTTGTTTGATTCATCCTGGGTTTGATTGCTCTTCGGATTTCATTTCTGGAGTAGCCATTTGCCTGAAGTGCGTGGTTTAGATGATTAATTTCCTCATTGAGAAGGTGCGGCTCACATATCCGTCTTGTGCGATCCACTAATGTTTTCATTATGCCTCTTTTCTGTCGGGGGTGGTGATTGACAACCAGTTACTTCCAATGGGATAACGAATTCTATGAACAGATGGATGGGGTGGCCATGGGGAGCCCTCTCAGCCCAGTTATAGCAAACTTCTACATGGAACATTTTGAAAAAACAGCTCTAGAATCAGCACCCCACAAACCTAGTGTATGGTTCCGGTTTGTGGATGATACATTTATCATTTGGAGCCATGGGGAGGAAGAATTGATGGGGTTTTTGAATCATCTCAACAACATCCACCGGAACATACAATTCACAATGGAGAAAGAAATCGAGGGAAAACTCCCATTTCTGGATACCTTGGTCATCCGCAAAGCAAACTTTCAGTTAGGTCACAAGGTCTACAGGAAACCAACTCACACTGATCGGTACTTACACAAAAACTCCAATCACTGGTTCTCTGGAGAGCTAAAAAGGAGTAGTTTCAGTAAGGATTGTTCCTCTCAAGATGACTGAGACTTCTGAGATAACTTTGAGTCTCCTAGACTATTTTGAGATGCAGCAATGACTGGCAGTATTATCTGAAAGCAGGATGATATAACGCATAAAGTTTGCCTTTTTTGAGAGTTAATGATCTCATATTGCCTATCCAAAGCCATACCATACTGCTGTTATTCAAAGAACAATATACACAAATCGCTAGCATCTTTTTCACCTTAATAATTACTTCAACTGGTCCACTTTGTTGGGGAAAAAGGTTAAAAATAGCTTTTCTTCAGAGGTGCAATGGATCTTGAATCAATAGAGAGTCAGCACACGAGTTTAGCTTTTAAAATCATTTAATTCTAAAGGAAAAAATGTTAACAGGATTGCCTACAAAATAACAAATGCCTGGAGCTACATTCTCACTACTGGTTACAAACAAAGAGCTGGGATAACTGAATGGAGAATCTTCTTCTTCCTCTGTCTTCTTGACCCTGAAAGAAAATCACCTGACCTGTTGACCAATAACAGTTTACAAACACTCTCAAGTTTCCCGGGCTTGCAGATTATTGGCTTTGAGCCAGGTTCCCCTTCCAGGTCAATCTAAACAATAGCATGGTAGGTAAACACATTAACCCCATAATGACTGAATTTCAGACCTTGCAACACACATATATTCCAACACATTTATGGTACAGGTTTCTCATATTTGTTTTACATATTGGGAAATGTCTTGTTGGGGTAGTGGTGCTCATTCGAGAGTCTTTCTCCATCAGGCTGCTCCCCTTGCCAAAGATTGCTGGCATTGATTGTGTGGGCCTGGTGTGGGATGCCGAGGAGAGTATAGCCATCTGTCTGGTGTACCGATCGCCCAGCGCACCAGCAGATGCTGTACCTAGCCTGTTAGAGGCGGTGGCTGGCTGGGCCTTGGAGTACCCCAGGCTTCTGGTCTTTGGGGACATCAATGTCCATGCCGATGATGCTACCTCCTCACAGGCCATGGACATGATAGCCTCCATGGCAGCATTAGGACTCTCCCAGTTTGTATCAATGCCCACACATCGAGCAGGACACACACTGGATTTGATCTTTGGGTTCGGGATACAGGTGTATCTGGATGAAGCTATAGCAGTGCCATGGTCAGACCACCTCATCCTGAGGGCTTGTCTGGGCACCATGACCCTTTCCTGCTTGGGCGACGAGCTGATTTATGCTCGCCCGTGGAGTCAAATGGATCCAATTGAATTGCAGAACGCTCTGCAGGATCCGATGCCCCCTGGTGGCTCATTGGATGAGCTGATAGAGGATTGGAATGCCCGTTTCTCTGAAGCTATTGATAAGATCGCTCCCCGTCGCTCTCTCCGCCCCCAAACTAGAGTAGTTCCTTGGTATACTGATGAGCTACGACAAATCAAATGGGAGCTGAGACAGCTAGAGTGAGTGTGGTGGCGACTCCATGATGAAGAGAGACTACTATGCAGCTTCCACTGCGTCCACTAGTTCTCGCCCAGCACAACTTTCCAGAGTGATTTGGTCTTTAATGTCCCTCACACATGGGACAAATAAAAATGTAAATTCGGTAATAAGCTGTGAGGCTTTTGGAGACTATTTTGCGGATAAGATCTTGTCACTCCACCGGGATCTGTCCACCACAGTTGATGCAGTATGTGTACTGGAGTCCCCTTGGTTGTCCTCAGGGTTGATATTAGATCAATTCAGGCCACTCTTCCAGGAGGAGGTAGGCAGGGTCCTGCATGCTGTGAAACCTACCACGTGCCCACTGGACCCATGCCCATCATGGCTGGTGAAAAGTGGTGGTGATGGGATTTGGGCACCATTAGCTGACCTCATTAATCTTTCTCTGAGTTCTGGATTTTTTCCAGACTCACTGAAAGAGGCAGTGGTGCGGTCCTTATTAAAGAAACCATCACTGGATCCTGCTGATCCAGCCAATTATCGCCCAGTTTCGAATATTCCGTTCCTGGGTAAGGTAATTGAGAGGGCGGTAGCAGAACAGCTGCAGGTATACCTGGGTGATGCCTCTATCCTGGATCCTTTCCAGTCCAGCTTCAGGCCTGGCCGTGGTACAGAGACGGCTCTGGTTGCCCTCACAGATGATCTGCGGCGACACCTGGACCGGAGTGGGTCGGCACTGCTGATACTTTTAGATCTTACAGCAGCATTTGACATGGTCAATCATAATTTTCTGACCCACTGCCTTGCCGATGTGGGGATTCGTGGAACAGCCCTGCAATGGCTGAACCCCTTCCTTCACAATCTAGGACAGAGGGTGGCACTCGGGGAACAGATGTCTGCTTACCATTCTTTGGTATGTGGCATCCCTCAGGGGGCGATTCTTTCCCCGATGCTATTTAACATCTATATGTGCCCCCTTGCCCGGTTAGACCGCAGCTTTGGGCTAGGTTGTCACCGGTATGCAGATGACACTCAGCTCTATCTGCTGATGGATGGTAGATTTTTCTTTTAATCTATCCCTTAACCCTCTGGGTAGTCTGCTGCCACCAGGAATATTTTATTCCAAGATATTTTATTTAAATTTTCCCTTTGGTAACGTTCCTAAGCGTCAGGCTCCTTCGTGGTTCTATGTGGCCCTGAAGATAGGAATGGGATATAGCAATGTCAGCTACACTGGGATATAACAAAACAAAAATAAACTTTTATTTAGTCAAGAAGCATATCGGTTTCATAAACGTAGTTCTCGGTTCTTAAAGTTACTTCATTGACTCTCATTCACACAGCTGGCCTCTCTTTCCCTGACTGAGTGTCCTTTCACAAACATGCTCAGTTCAGGTTCCACACAGGTTATATTTCTCTCATAAACACTTCAACATATTCAGGCAGCACACAGCTAGCCTGCTTTCTTCTGACTAAAAATTTTCTCTCTACTCTCAGTCTCAAACTGCATTCACTCCGCCCACCCTCTCAGTCCTCAACCAATCATATCACTCACTCATCGATCTCCTTCACTCCCCACTCTTCACCTATCTCATCAAGCATTTAAAGATACATGCACACATTTACTTGGAATCATTACAGATGGCCAGTCCGATCTTGCTTTGGATTCCTTGGTCAAGGGTCTTGAGGCTGTGACGGCATGGTTACATCAGAGTCGCCTGAAATTGAAACCACTGAAGACAGAGGTTCTGTGTCTGGATCATGGGGCAATCGAGCTGGGAACCAGCTCCCAGCCCTTGATGGGGTACAATTGAAATGTTCACTGATGGTGAGGAGTCTGGGTGTGACCTTGGATGCCACACTTTCAATGGAGGCCCAGGTCATGACTGTTGCCAGGTCTGCCTTTTTTCATCTTCGACAGGGCAGGCAACTGGCGCCCTATCTTTCACCCCAGGACCTGGCCACAGTAATCCATACAACGGTCACCTCCAGGCTAGACTACTGCAACTCACTCTATCCTGGACTGCCCTTGGGCCTCACCCGGAAGTTACAGCTGATCCAGAATGCAGCGGCACGCGTCCTTACCAGAACGCCCATCCAAGTGCACATTCATCATGTGCTGTGCCAGCTGTACTGGCTTCCAGTGGAGTTCCAGATCCGGTTCAAGGTGTTAACCTTGGTATTTAAAGCCCTTCATGGACTGGGACCTCCATACCTGTGGGACCGCCTCTTCCATTACGTCCCCTGCAGGGTGTTGCGCTCTGCAGACAAGCAACTCCTGGTGGTCCCTGGCCAAAAGGACATCCATCTGGCCTCAACCAGGGCGAGGGCTTTTTCTGCCCTGGCCCTGGCCTGGTGGAATGCTCTCCCGCTGGAGATCTGGGCCCTGTGGGACCTGTTACAGTTTTGCAGGGCTTGTAAAACGGAGATGTTCTGCTGGGCTGAGTGCCAGCGAGTGTCCTTCTTCTTCCATCTAAGACCACCATTTCTTCCGGAGCTGCCCTCAGCCATCTGCCATGCCTGTATACAGACTCCCAATATTTGTTTAAATAGCCTGCTCCTGGACTATTTTAATCATTTAAAAAAATATTATTGATTGTATGTTTCTGTAATTTTAATGTATTTTTTAATGTTGTTAGCCACCCTTAGCCCATCTGTGGGGAGGGCAGGGTATAAATCAAACAAACAAACAAACAAACAAACAAACAAACAAACAAACAAATAAATAAATAAATAAATAAATAAATGTTATGGTGAGCTTTTGAGCTGCTTGATGTCTGTGGACAGGACCATTTAGGGGTTGCTCAATAGGTTTTCTCAGTTGCATTTTTTCCAAGGAAGTTATCTGTATAAAACTATGCCCCTCTTGAGGTCTGTGCCCAACGCGGCTGCCTAGTTGGTCTAATGGTAGCACCGGCCCTGTCTATAGTTATGGCAAACAGAAATGGGGAAAGGGGACAGCCTTGTCTAGTTCCCCTTGCTATATGGATATCTATCGAATGTACGTTGTTAGTCCTAACTGTAGCTTTTGGAGAAAGATAAAGAGCATTAATGGCATTTTAGAATTGGTCACCAAAACCCATTTTTTGAAGTAAAAGTTTTAGATATGGTATTTCCACTTAATCAAATGCCTTCTCTATATTAAAGGCCAGAAGTAATGCAGGGGTTTTGTATGCTTCACAGAAATTAATTATAGTTAAAGTGTTATGTGTATTGTCAAAAAGATTCCTTATTGGTATAAAGCCAGTCTGGTCAAGGTGAATGTAGTTGGTTATTTAAATTTAGACAATCTTTTGGCAAATATGCTTGTAAAGATCTTTTGGTCTTGATTCAGTAAGGGTATTGGTTGAGAAGATTTAGTATTTGTAATATTGTTGTCCTTTTTTGGAGTAACTACTATTTCAGCCTCTGACCAAGATAGAGGGACACTACCTCCTATCATAACAGAGTTGCATGTGGCAGTTAGTGGAGTTGAAAGTAGGTGAATGTATTTTTTTGTAAAAATTTGGCAGGGAATCCATCCCTGTCTGAAGCTTTGTTATTTTTTTCAAGGATTTGATAGTGATTGTAACATCTTCTGTTGTGATTGGTTGGTCCAAATATTGTTTATGTTCTTGTGAGTTTTTTTCCAAATAATTTCCTGTGATCATAAATAATTTAAAATATGATTAGTGTCAGGATTGTCTGATGTACAAATGGTTTGGTAGTATTCAGCAAATACATCAGCTAATTTTACAGAATTAGTTTGAGTTTTTCCTGGGTGCCTTTAATAGCTTGTATAGAATGTGAGGAGGTTTTTTCCTCTAATTTTCATGCAAGCAAGTTTATAGATTGGGTGGCCTTTTTTGTGTTCATCTTCTAGTTTTCTTATTCTAGATATCATTTCATTTCTAATGTTTTCTTTTTGCTCTTCATGACAGGAGGCAATGGAGATTAATTTCCCTCTAAGTACCACTTCCATAGCATTCTACACGTGGATTTGAGGAATGCCACATAGTTTGTTTCTATTGTTTAATTTCTAAAGAGACTTCAGAAGAAATTTATTTGTTAAATAAAAGTGATTTATTTAGTTTCCAATTTGTTTGATGTCATTTATTCTCAGTGTACATTCTGTCCAAGCATAGTCTGTCCACAACTTGTCACCAATCCTTGATGTAAGAGTTTGACTAATTACTTTAGGAGATAAGAATATGTCATTTAAATATGTAATTTAGAAGATAAGAATATGTAATCAATCCTTGTGTATATATTGTGGATAGAAGAGAAGTATGTATAGTCTGTTACCAGTGGGTTTTGAAGATGTCACTAGATCAATAGATAAAGCCTAAGAGCCATTAATTGATCTTAGCAGCTTAGTAACTGTATTGTTAATTTTAATTGCTTTGACACGATAGGCAGTAAAATTTAAAAGGTCATTCAGAGAGGAGTGATACAAATGTTTACTGCTGACACATTGATTTACCCATGCTGAACGAAAGCAGAATTGAAAGCCAAGAGAATCAAGTGTACTCTGCATGAAGACAGCTCGTCAGGTTGTTTTGATCTACAAGCAGCTCTCCACACTGAAAGCAGTGAAAGCAGCTTTCTCAGTAATCATGCTTTGCGGTATTATCCAATACAATTTTTAAAGTTTGTATATGTACACTCACACATTATGCAATGCATTTATATTTTGTATCACTTTCATATTTATCAAAATACTTAATTTCACAGGTCAAGGGATGGTGTCATGGAAATATAAATAATAATAATAACTGTGCTTATATACCGCTCTTCTACACATACTAGTGCCTCACCCAGAGCAGTGAACAAGTTAGTGTTATTCTTATCCCCACAATGGAGCTGGGGCTGAGAGGAGTGGCTGACCCAAGGCCACCTACTGAGCTCATGTCAGTAGTGGGATTCAATCCAGTAGACTGCTGATTATGGTTTAGAACACACACTTGGTGAAACATATGCATTCTAAATAACACTGTATGAACTTCACTGTAGTTCTTTTTCTAGTATGGTGTATAACTGGTGCTTCTTTATCTTTGACAGCCAATTAAAAATAGTGAACAATATCAGAAAAATGTTCTGTAATTGTTGGCAGAAACCAAGGATGATCTGGTCATGTAACTTTTCCTGTCATTTTTACTATCCATCTCTCTTATCTTGCAGCTGGGCATAGTGGTACTTCTGGCTAGGTAGGATGTCACATGATTGGAAATAGTAAAAAAGAATTAAATTATGATTGGTTTGATATTTATCTTTGTTATCATATGAAAAGATCTTAGATTTCTGCATAAGATAATATATAAAAATGGTAATCCAAATAGCAGATCAGGGTTTTGGCCAAAAGAAATCTCATGAAGATCTAGGCATTAAAGTTACCCTTGTAATATGTGCTACGGTAACTTGAATGCATTTCATCGTTAATCTGACTGAGTCAGATTTCATTAAGAAATGTTAGGAAACTTAATTCTTATTGTATTCATCTGTTCTATTTCTATGTTTTATTTAAGTAAACATTTATATTTTGATTCCTCACTTAATGAAAAAGACTAGCGTTTGTTAATGAAAGAAGCCATTAAACTCTTAGGAGGAGTCTGTCTCCTGGTTCGGAGAGTGCAACAAAAAGATCCATCCCGTTTATTTTGTACTGACATATAGTTTCTGTAAAACAGAGAAATGTGTTTTCAGTTCTCACTTGAAGGTTTCAAGCTGCTCAGGATTTAAGATAAAACCTTCAGTCCATCTCTACCGAGTATTTAATACTTTTCACTTAATATTTAAAAGTTATGTTTAATATTTATGCCTAATATGATTATAGAAGCTATACTGTTTGAATTATCTATATACTTATTTGAGTTGGATTGTTAGTAAAATTACAATTTTATGAAATTTTCACCATTTTATAATATTACAACTTTATACCACAAAAGTTTTAAGTTTGGCATGTAGAAGAGGTTGCCAGAAATAAATGCCCCCGCCCCGCCCCGCCCCGCCGACGAAGACGAAGACGAAGACAAAGACACCTGGCCCGCCGCGCAGGCTGAGTTGCTCTTGTCACCCTTGCGATCCTTATTATGTACCAAAACAGCCACCCCCTACTTGTTTGGGCACATGAAATGGCACAGGGCAAGGAAACAAGAGCACTGTACTGTAGCATTTTTAAAATGTTGGTGGTGGCCTTGTGGCTGCCACGGGACACCATCACATCTAGATTGGCCCTGGGACTGCCTGAAATCCAGGACCCTTACACTTAATTAAAGTGTTTGAGAACACAAGTCCTTCCTCTTAAATAAGATGTTCTCAGTCATTATTGAACAAAAATACAAAATACTTGAATGCAAGAGGAGCTAATCGAGCTTCCCTATTGTGAACAACAGGAGACACCTATACTGTGCCTATTCTACTAATCATTTGCGAACAAGCTCCGTGAGAACAAGTTAAGAAAAGATTTTTTTTTTATAAATGCAAACCTGGAAGGACATAATGATTTGTGAAGGAAAAATGCTTTCCTCCCACAAAATTATAGTCTTCTTTGTTGCCAAATGCAAAGAATGTTCTCAAGGTCAAAAATGGGTTGGAAAGTATATGTACAGTGTTGACAAAGCTGAAGTTGGTTCCTAGTTCCCAGTTCCTTATTCGCAGTTCCTAGTTCCTTATTCGCAAACCCAAAGAAAAATATTGTGGGGAAACTGAAAAGCTCTGAACCTCAAAATGAAGTTTGCAGGGGCACATATTATACATCTCCATATTCAGCAGGCTCAGCGCTTTGAGTGGACCGATACTGGGTCATCCTACAAAACCCAGATCTTGAGTTAACAGCTTCAAAATAGGGTGCCCCCAGAACAATAAGAAGAAAGGGGCGGCAGCTGAAGCAGAAAAAAACTTTGGATCTCCCCAAATCACACAGATATGAACTCCAGAGGCTGTCCCCCACAAGAGGACATGTGCTGGTGCTGATCCAATCTCTACTTCTCGAGGCGCAGGGGGCCCTGCGGGGGGAGGGGGGAGTTACACCTGGAATGTTAAAGGGCCTTAAAGAAGCATCAGATAGTAGCTATAATTATATAAAGCACAGTTTGAGTGATGGCAGAAAGTTCTAACATTTTCTACTTTTTAAAAAATTATAGAAAACCACTCAGAGTATTGGTTGTTACAAGCAATTATTACAGATACATGGCCTGTGTTTACTTTCAGGGCCTCCAAGGATTAGATCACAACATGGTCTGATAGATGGAACTGCAGCCCTAGGGTTGCCAGCTCCAGGCTGTGAAATTCCTGAAGATTTGGGGGGGGGGGGTTGGGGGGTGGAATGCGGAGATGGCAGGATTTTCTGAAGGGTGTAATGCCATAGAGTCTTCCTCCAAAACAGCTGTTTTCTCTGAGGGAACTGATATCTGTGGTCTGGAGATCAGTTGTAATTCTGGGAGATCTCCAGCCACCAGCAGGACGTTGACAACCCTAACATCAGTCCTCACTGCTGGTACTGCATCTGCATCTCTGGGCAGTACTGTTCAAAAGAGTGCATATTCTCATGACTATAGAAATAATTTCAATTATTTTACCTGTATTGTATCTACTGATATATCCCAAGATATCTGTGATTGTATAATATGAAGTATTATAAAGTATTAAGAGTAAATGATTGAAAGTTTCTAAAAGGTGTCAACTGTCTCTGCTACATGACAGAAGACTCAGGTCTTTGTTAGGCTGTCAGCCAAGCTATTTCTATGCTGTGACTCACAAAGGGTAAAAAGAAGAAGCACTTTGTTAATATTGTTCAAGCCCCAAACACTGGGGGAGGGGGCACAGAGAGTACAACCAAAATCACACTGGCAAACATATTAAGCATTTATACCTTATTCTTTGTAAAGGAATATGACGAATCCAAATAAATTTCTTTGTACACTGTCTTTTGGAAGAATGAAGGAAGGTAAATTGTCATTTTCTTCCTCTATCTTTGATCTGTCTGGAGATTGTGGAAAGATGACTTGATTGATACATTCACCAACAATATGACTGCTGTTGCAGATAAGATTACGTGAATGCCACTCAAAATAAGAAATTGTTTGTGTTGAAGCAGCTGCTAGAGAAGCGTACAAAAATGTTATTCGTGCCCAGCCGGAGTACATTCCAGACATTCCACAGTTATGCAGTAGACAATGTTTTCCAATGCCTTTCCCCAAGCATTTTGGATTCCTAACTGGTATTCTGCTGTCTTATTGCCTTACTAATAACAAAAGAGGTCTGAATGATATAAGTTTTTAGTATCAAAGTCTAGGTGGCATTGGCCTTTTAATAATTATGATTTATTTGTATTCTTTGTCCTTGACTCCTAGTAATTTTATGGAGCATGCCTTTAACACACCACCTCTTCACCCAAAGGGCAGTTTAGTCTTTGGTGTTACAACATTCTGAAGTATTAATATGTCCTATTCTTCATCAATAAACCACTCCTGGTTATTCTACTCTGCTCCAGCCTCTTTTTTTCCTTCTATGCATGCTTTGAATCCCTGCCTTGTAGCTGTAGATCCTTAAAACAAAGAATGTGACAGTTTTGGATTCCTCATTCCTTGTTCAGATATGCAAAAACTACATAGTACATTTAATAAGGAATTGGCATGGGGATTTGCAGCAGGATGCCAGCTGCCAGTTCCCCATGGGGACTCAGTGCTAAAGCGCTGCAGGGGCATGGTTTGGACTGGAGCATGACACAGTGGGAGGAGAAGCTCCAGTCTCCCCCTTGCTTTCCCAATCCAAGACAGCCCTGGGGGTCATTCAGTGTGCATGCAGCCTGTAAAACCTGTAAAAACCTGTAAAACCTACATATAGTTGTATAGTTTCTGACCGTTATCACCCTGCCTCAGCTAGGAAGGAGCACTGGCTGTTTCAAATACAGCATATCAGAAACAAGTCATTTGATTTTTGTTTTATTTTTACCCTTTGTAAATTATTATTTGTAAATTATTATTGCAGATATGCATGGATGGTAAGAATTTGCATAAACAAGAACACAGAAAAGAAGGAAATGAATCAGTGTGGGTGGGTGCATGGCCAAGGCTCTCAGGTATCCACAAACCCTGACCCAGGCAGCATTAGCCTTTGCAGACGTGGAGTCAATGAGTTCCACCCCTGCAGTGAAACAGTTCTTATATATTATTTTGAAACTGCCACACAGTAATTTCATTAAGTACCTCTTAGGCATTGCACTTCATTAAAAATGAGAAAAACAAACGTGTTTGCAGGGAAAGGGGAAGATGAGGGGGAGTGAGTGTGTGCATTTGTGTGTATTTAGTTTCCAACAGAACTGAACTGTAGTTTTCAAGATACTTTAGTAGTGTTGTCATCAGTGTTCAATTTCTGACAACAACTCAGCTGACAATGCAGCACTGGAAAAGAAAGCAGATTTTCAAAAGCCATTAGTATATCCATCCCTCTGACCCACCCCCAATATCAATCCTGGATTGAAAACGGGAATAGAGTGTTTGACAACATAACCACCCAGTTGTCATACCAAGTTGAGCCTTCAGAAAAGCCTGTCATTAATAGCTTGTGTTAGATACAGGATCTAACAGCTCCAAAAAGATGGTGCCATGTAAACAAATATAGTAGTACCTTTAGGGGTGTCCTATAAAAGGCTAAATATGGTGAACTGACTTGTGCATTGGATGTGTATAATTAAACAGTTCGGATTCATAATTCAGTATGATTTACTCTCAATCGTATGGTCCATAAATCTCATACAAAATTGCTGAGTTCCTCACATCCTTGTCACACCATAGAAATTCAAAGAGGGGGTAGGAATGGAATGGAGGATTCCAACATTTTGCTCACTCCCATCTCTTGCTCACATATTTTAAATAGCTTCACTACTTTCAGATTACCTATCATCTTCCTGGCTATTTCCCTATACAAGGGATAGGATAGAACTTACGATGTCCCAGGGGACTTTGTAGCGATACTCTGTTTTGAAGCTGATTTTAAGCCATTCCTTTTGCCCCTATACAAGTTATGATTCTCTCATTGCATACTTATTTTTTCCAGCTTTTCCTTCTAAACGTTTGAGAACTTACTCTGGAAGACAGCATAAACAATAGAAGGGGTTTGTTCATTGTCTTTCCTCTTCCAGCTTAGCCTGGAGGGTCAGTTTAGAAAGAAACAGCAGCTGCCATTGCCAAAAATAACAAATGTTTTAACAATAGGAAAGGATCAGCACTGAACCATCACTTTAGACAGCCATTTCTCCTCCTATTTGTTCTTCTGTTCTGTAGGGGCAAACTACATATTACATGCAAATAAAGACCAACGCTGTTTACTGTAAAGGAAAGCAGCTTTGAAAAATGGGCTTTTGGAATAGATGAATGGCAGAAGAAGACAGCTCCAAAACTCTTCCCAAACAGCTATTTTCTGCTCTGTATCTCATAAGGAAATAAGTATTGCTTGCTAGATCAGACCTTTCATTCATCTAGTCTAGCACTTTGTTTCACACAGTGGACAAGCAGTTACTATAGAGGGCCAACAACAGGGAGTACAGGCTGAGGCTTTCCCCTGATGTTGCTTCCCAGCACTGGTATTCAGAGGTTTACAGCCTTTACACACAGCCTTTAGTTTCCCATGGTTAGTAGCCATTATCCTTAAACATAAATGGTAAACTGTGTTGCTGACCATGCACATTTTATCCTGGCGAGCCTGTGCAGGAGCACTAGGATAAAAAGTGCGTTGTGGCCAATATGGCCTCCAGAGGGCGCTGCCGCCACGGGAAGGCCAGGAAACCTGGGCCGTCCCTCCTGAGGCTGGCGCCGTGGCATGACAGCCAGGTGAGCCAGCTCATTCCTGTGAAGGCCGGCGCCATGGCAGGATGGCAGGCAAGCCGGCCTGTCCTTCCTTAGGCTGCACCGTTTTCTAGGACCCGTTTTCTTAAAACAGGCATTGTTGCTAGTAGACCTAAAATGAATCTGTCTTATTTCCTTTTAAAGCCATATATGCCTGTAGCCATCACTGTGTCCTCTGGCAGCAAATTCCACATTTTAATCACTTGTTGTCTAAAGAAGTATTTCCTTTCGTCTGTTCTGAATCTACAGCCCATCAACTTCATTATATGCCCTTGAGTTCTAGTATATTGGAAGAGGAAGTAGTTCTTTGTCCACTCTGCACCCCATGCATAATACTAAACACCTCTATCATTGTATTGTCGAAGGCTTTCACAGCCGGAGAACGATGGTTGTTGTGGGTTTTCCGGGCTGTATTGCCGTGGTCTTGGCATTGTAGTTCCTGATGTTTCGCCAGCAGCTGAGGCTGGCATCTTCAGAGGTGTAGCACCAAAGAGATCTCTGTCTTTTGGTGCTACACCTCTGAAGATGCCAGCCACAGCTGCTGGCGAAACGTCAGGAACTACAATGCCAAGACCACGGCAATACAGCCCGGAAAACCCACAACAACCACCTCTATCATTTCTCCCTTTAGCCATCTTTTTTCTAGACTGAATATTGCCAGACTCTCCAGCCTTTTGTCATACGAAACGTGCTCCAACCTCTTAATCATCTTGGTTGCCCTCCTTTGGTTGCCTTCCAGCTCTGCTATCCATTTTGATATACATAAACCGAACTGCATACAATATTCCGCACCATAGCTTTATACAAGGGCATTTCAATAATGACCATTTCATTTTCAGTCCTTTTCCTAATAATTCCTAGCATGGGGTTTGCCTTTTTCACTGCTGCCACACACTGGGTCAACATTTCATTGAGCTTTTCCACTACAACCAGCGTTCCCTGTAGAGTCGCGCAGGAAGTCTCACCTCTTGGCACACAGGATTCCTTCTGGAGCGCAGAGGAGATTCCTCTCCAGTGGCCTCACCTTCCTGCTCAGCTGGCTCCCTCTGACAGGTAAGGATGGGGCAGGATTGTGTCAGGGCAGGCTTGACCAGCGTCGCTGAGGGCCCTTGGGTGCAAGATGATACAGGATTGTGCCTCTGCGGTGCCTCTGAGGGCCCGTGGGCAAAGGATGGCGCAGGATTGCACCCGGGCAGGTCTGGGCCGCGCCGCTGAGGGCTCTTGGGCGAAAGATGGCACAGGATTGTGCCTGGGAAGGCCTGGGCCGCGCCTCTGAGGGCCCGTGGGCAAAGGATGGCACAGGATTGCACCTGGGCAGGCCTAGGCTGCGCCTTTGAGGGTCCTCAGGCAAAGGATGGCACAGGATTGTGCCTGGGCAGGCCCAGGCCGCGTCTCTGAGGGCCGTCAGGCATAGGATGGTGCTGGATTGCCCCTTGGCAGGCCTGGGCTGTGTCTCTGAGGGCCCTCAGGCGAAGGATGGCACAGGATTGTGCCTGGGCAGGCCTGGGCTGTGCCTCTGAGGGCCCTCAGGCGAAGGATGGCACAGGAGTGCACCCAGGTAGGCTTGGTGTGGACCTGTGTGGGACATTCTGTGTGCAAAGCAGTTGTTTTCTCCCCAACATACATCCCTCCCCTTTATGGTTGCCAGCTCCAGGTTGTGAAATTCCTGGAGACTTAGGATGTGAAGCCTGGAGAAGGCAGGGTTTGAGGAGGGGAGGGACCTTAGCAGGGCATAATGCTATAAAGATCACCCCCCTCCCCCCAGCAGCTATTTCATCCAGGGGGAACTGATCTCTGTTGCCTGGAGATCAGTTGTAATTCTGGGAGTCTCCAGCCACCACCTAGATGCTGGTAACCATACGTCTCCTGCTCATGTAGAAGAAATTCTACCACCTTTGAGTTTGAGCGTCAGGGCATTTCTCTGAGCAATTTCCTTCCCCCTTTTTTTACCTGCATAAAACTGACACCTTTGTTTAAATTTAAGTAAAAATGCACCTTTTGTGGCTTGTTACAAGCACAAAGCAAGCTCTCCATCTCTTTTTCCCTCCTTTCCTTTTGTTCTTCATAACATGAAATCATAACATGGATCTGCCTTACCAACAAACACCCCTGAGTTTGGGTTGAGGAGGTTGCCCTAAAAGTTGAGCATTCTAGGAGAAGGAAGGCATGCAAAATTCTAAACAGACCCACTCTCGCTTGTTTCTCCTTTGGTGGCAATGGTGGAAGGAGGGGGCTGGGCTGGGCTGGGGGGTGGGAGTGAGCAATGGAAGGAACCAAGGATGGTTGGGCTTCAAGGCCCATCAGATGCATCATCCTAGGGCCCTTTGCTATGGATCTTAGCTCCCTGTCCCATTCCTTCTTGTTCCACTACAGTTTGGATCCCATTCAGAGGCAGCGTCTCTATTCTCTTTGACTCACCCATATCCCGTCTTAACTCTGCTGCCAGGGAAGACATTTGTCCTGTATTTTATAATCTGGCCCTTTCACCCCCTTCCCCTACATGTCTGTCTTTCTCAGCCCTATTTGGCTTGGTTCATTTTTTCACATGCATAGCTTTCCTCCCAGACTCCCTTCTGCTCCAGACTCCTTTGGCTCAATATCAATAAAATACACACAACATAGGCAAGACAGGGTGCCTGGACTCAGTGTGACCCACTGCTAACCTTAACCCTTAATTCTCAGATTTTTTTAAGGTTGTGATTATAAGCTTCTAAAAACTGATTTATGTGATAGTCAAATGTTTGTTTGTATATTTGTATTTTTGTATGTTTGTGGACTGCATTTTTTAAAAAAAGACTCTCAAAACTTTAATGCAGGTCAGCTCAGAAACTAAATTTTTATGCATGTTTCAGCTCACAAACTAAATTTTTGGCTCACATCACTGCACACCTTAGAGGGAACATTGACTATAACCCCATGATTTCATTCAGTCTGAGTCTCAGAGTGTTCAGACCCCATTGGGGTATATTTAAAATTAGAATTTTTTTGTTCCAATATTCATCACCTCACACTTACCTACATTGAACTTCTTGTTACCCACTTGTCCTGTTGTTTTTTACAATCCACCTTGGATTTCACCATCCTGAATAATTTGGTATCATTTGCACGCTTGGATATTACAATACTCACTCCCAGTTCCAAATAATTTATCAACAAATTAAATAGCACTGGTCCCAATACTGATCCTTGTGGGATCCCAGTGCTCATTTCCCTCCATTTTGAGATGTCCATTTATCCCTACTCTCTGCTTCTTGCAATTCAACCAATTTTTAATCCATAAGAGGACCCATTTTGTTGTCCCAGGCTTGCGCAGCTTACTCAGGAGTCTTTGTTTAGGTACAAATATATGAAAGTACAAATAGATGATGCTGACTAGATTTCCTACATGTTTATTCACCTGCTCAAAGAATCACTAGAGTTTGGAAAGGCAAGGACTTTTGTTTGTAGAAGCCATGCTGATTTCTCCTCAGCAGACTTTGTTCCTCGGTGTATTTAATAATTCTCTTTTTTAATAACAGTTTCTATTAAGTTACCTGGAACAGATGTTAAGGCTAACTGGCCTGTAATTTCCTGGACCCCTTTTTAAAAATTGAGATGACATTTGCTATTTTCCAGTCATCCAACACAGAAGCTGATTTTAGCAACAAGTTACATATTCTTGTCAATAGATCAATAACAATAACATTACATTTGAGTTCTTTAAAACCCCTCAGGTGTATGCTATCTGCAGACTTATTAGTTTTCTGTTTGCCTATCAGTTCTTGAACTTTATTTCCCATCACCTCAATTTGGCTCAGTTGTTCAGACACTCTTCCCTCAAACAGGGGCTCTGGCATATGTATGTGCTCCATGTTTTCCATAGTAAAAACAGGTGCAGAGAACTCATCCAATTTCTCTGCCATCTCGCCATCTTCCTTGGGCAATCCTTTAAACCTTTGTCATTCCTAGCCA
This sequence comes from Eublepharis macularius, assembly GCF_028583425.1. NCBI lineage: Eukaryota > Metazoa > Chordata > Lepidosauria > Squamata > Eublepharidae > Eublepharis > Eublepharis macularius. The sequence goes on from NC_072793.1 coordinate 81,066,220, forward strand.
GTTTCCTGCTGTATTTGAAGAAAAACTTGTTTGTCTTAGGCCTTTTCCTTTTTTTTTTTTGAGCCAGAACAAAAACTTTATTTCTCAATACTCTGTTAGTAATTCATGTATGATAATTTAAAACTAGTATTAATATTCTAAAATGACAATATACTATGAACAATCTTGATTATTAAGTTTAGATAACAATGAAGAGTACCAAACAATAATAATTTTGATTATAAATAAGTTGAATTAAGAATTGGCAACCTTGCATTAACCGTCCTAAAATCTGTCTCGGTTTTCCTATCAACCTCCCCCTCCCTCTTTCTCTCCCTCCCCTGTTGCTTTAAATACTAATACTTGTCTTAGGCCTTTTCCATCGGATCTGGTTTCATACATTTTTGATATATCCTCCGAGTTCCATGTGAACAGTAAAAATGCCCCAATTCATACTTTTTGGCACTCTGCGTTCTGCATGGTGAAAGCTGCATCTCGTGCAGAAATGGTCTTTCCTTGGGTTTTCTGCAGTTTTTACCCCTGTGTACATATCCCTATGTTTTTTCCCAGCTAAGTTAAAAGATGGCTTTTTTGAAGTGCAGTGTTTTCTTTGGTGCGAGCTCGACTCTGCCTTTCACCCTCCCTCCCCCTTTATCCCCCTGTGTCTTAATTTGTAGGACAGCAGTGTGTAATCATGTATAATGTGTAATCATACCCCTTCGCTTTCCCCCGTTTCTTCCCCCTTATCCTGAAAAAAAAGCCCTCATCTTGAAAAAAAAGCAACCATTTGTTACTTTCTTTTGCATGCACTTTGGTAGTTAATCTCGGCAGTTAATCTTGGCAGAGGGGGTTGCAAGGTCCCTATATCCTTCCACTGGGAGAGGGGGACCTGGCACTTACCTCATGCTGGCGGCAAGGTCTTCTTCACATGCACATGCTCTGGCACCTGCACAATGACATCACCGCTAGAAGTGACGTTGTCACACCAGCCATGGGAGCGCTCCTACGCTCTGTGCGGGACCAATTCAGCCTGTTTGGGGCCCAAATTGTCCCCAAATGAAACAGGAACGTTCCCGCAGCTGGTGTGATGATGTCACTTCTGGAAGTGTCGTTGCTGCACCTGTTGGGAACATGTGTGGTGCGTGTTCCTCAAGTGTGTGCTGGTGCGCCGACCACTGGCAGGTCGGCGGGCACCTAGGAACCCTACTTGGCAGTAAATCATCTTCTCTCCAACACAAGCTAACAGGATGACATTTTGTGCAGGAGTCCCAGTGTTTCCTTTATTTTTTTACTTTGTTTTTTCCCCATCTTTTAAAAAAAGCAACAACTATGTAAAAATCAAAAAGGCTTCTGACACTGGGAAACTCCTGCTTAATATTTTATAGTTTCCCTCCAGAATGCCTCAACCAGTTAACACACTGACGATACTACTGACATCAGAAAGACCACAGCAAAAACAGGGCATTTTTCTAAGTGCAGAAATAAAGACCAGGCACCACTTGCGTTTGACTCCCTCAAATGCTAAATTACAGAAGCCCAATGCAGATCCAATCCTTGCAGGCTGAATACTCAGAAAACCCGCTGTAAGTGAGCATGCAGAAGAGGCCTTAATGTTTTGATCATATACTTTTCAGATTCTCATTTTGCTAGCTTTATGGTTAACTTGCATTTGTTTTACCATAACCTGTGCCCCTTTCTGTTCAATACATTTAGGGAAACCTTCCATTTTTAAAAAAGAAACCTTTTTGCCTTTTATGGTTTCCTTGATTTGAGTTATTAACCATTCAGGGTTTCTTTTAGAGCTGGTGGTACTTTTCCTGATTTGATGTATGTGTTCTATCTGGCTCTCAATTAGTGTACACACAAAGCGCATGTGCAAGGGTTTGAATGGAGCTGGCAGAAGGTAAGCACTAGGTCCCAACCTTCCTGGCGGGAGGATAGAGGGACCTGGCAACCCTAAGCTGAGGGCTAGTGGTAGGGAGCCAGCCTGGCCAGCCCAGCCCTCCCCCTGTCAATGGGGAATGGAGAGGCGGGGGTGCTGGGGGCCCAGCCTCCAAGCAACATTGGCCCCCAGACCAAGTCCTGCCTGTTCTGCTGCAGTGAGTGGGCCAGCTTCCTGCATTCTGTGCTGCTTCCTTCCTTGACTTTCCCTTCTCTTCCTCCTCTTCTCCTCCCTCCCCTCCCACATTCAGGTGTCTGGTATTTTCAGAGCATTTCCCCTGGACAGTCCAAGAAAATACCAGACTTTCCAGGTGAAAACTGGACACCTAGCAACCCTACTGACTCGTTTCCTCATTTTAGCAAAGTTTCCTCTTTTGAAATAAAAAATTATTGTTTGGGACTTTGGAGGCAACTGTCTGTTGACGTGAGCGCTGAGTTTATTAGCACTGTGGTCAGTGTTCTAAACTGGTCCAACAGTGTATCTCGCAGCAGGTTTTCAGTTCCATTCATAAAAAGGTCCAACACATCTATTTGGCTTTGTGACCACTTACTTCTAGAAAGCTTGATCCATGGCATGATTTGAGTACACTGTTGCCCAATCAGTGTGAGGTTAGTTGAAGTCACTCTCTTCTTTGGTCATTTGCCTTATTTTCCTCTCCATTTCAAGTTCTTCCATCTGGTTTTGATCAGGGGAGCAACAGACACGCTACTTTTAACTAACTCTTAGGCCCAGTATCTCCATTTGTAGCAATTCTGTGAGGGAGTTGTTTAGCTTACTTGACGCTATTCTGTCTTTGATGTATGAAGCAACACTGCCCCTAATACGCTCCTATCTGTCCTGCATATAGACCTTATATCCAGGGATAAGAGTGCCCTGTTGATTTTCCCCATACCGTGAAGTTTCTGAAATGCCTACTACATCTCCATTGTAATTTAGTACCAAGCATTCCAGCTTTGGTCCTGGAGGGGTGGGGGAGGCCTAGAAAGGGCGATGGGGACTATAAAACACACAAGATTCCTGCAATGTCCAGTGATGCAGGGAACCATACTATTTTCAAGGGGTTGTTTGTGAATGACTTCCTATGTATATTAGCTGTTGCTGTCTGGAAGGTTAACTTTTGGGCTGGGCCAGGTTTATTTTACAAGAAATGTGGTTAAGAAAAATACCACACTATACAGACCAATAGATATCCATTCTTTCCACATTAATGTCTGTTTGGGCAGGTTAGGCTCCTTGTTTTAGAGTCCATGGTTTGAAAGGTAGGAGGAGTGCACATGCATAAGGCAGGGGCAATCTTCTTAAGGTCCATGTGAGACATCACTTCTGGCAAAAACACCCTGAACAAAAATGATGTCACTGCAGAGGATGACACTCTAGGATTCATAGAGTTTGGGGTGAATGGAGCAGTGCTGGATGTGATGTAGTGCATCAGTTTAACACTGAGGAGCTCCCTTCATTTATTTTTTATTTTTATTTATTTATGTCATTCATAGTCTGCCTTTCTTATTGAGACTCAAGGCGGATTACACAGTATGAGATTAGTACAATCAGTATCAAGTACATTGCCATACAGTATGGACATAAACGATGCCATGGGGTAAATAGATACAAGTTTAAAAAGACATAGCACTAGCAAGAATCCAATACAAAGTAGAAGAAATACTGAAACAGAACACAATTCTAGGACTGACATTAGACAACGTAAAGCACAGGTAGTACATAAGACTCCCCCTCTGCTGGCCTGTAAAGGAGTGGCAGGGAATCGAGTACCCAGCAAGGAGGTCTCCCACTACACTGGAATTTCTACTACATGTGTACAAATTAATGGATGTCAAATTGTTTTAAAATATTTTCTATAAAATGGTATGGGCAATCTGTTTCGTTCATTGGAGACTCATGTATGTTTGGAAACCTTTTACCATGCAAGCAACAGATAGCCTAAGCTGCTTTAATAATTCTTTTAATCAATGCCCAGCTGTAGAAGATGATAAGGTACATCACCAGAGATTTGATGTAAAACGTAGCTGGCAGCAGTGCAAGCAGAGAACAGAAGCAAGGGCAGGTGGGGGCAAACACTGTGAAGTGGCTAGACCACAGGGGCCTGTCACTTCCTTTGCCCAAGTGAAAGAAGGTCCACTTCAGGTTTTGCTAGCTGAAAATAATACCCAAACTGAGTAAGCTTTTCAGAACATCAGTGGTGCCCAAACATGAAAGAAGAACGATTTCTCTTGGACTAGATGCTGCTTCATTTCTTCCACAGGCCTGAAGCAGGGAACTTAGCAGGAGAGAGAGACTCAAATGATAGCTGCTCTGCGTGGTGCATAGATGAGAGTCACAATGGCCAGAAGCCACACTTCCATTTGCCAACTCTAAATGGACTATTTTATGTGTAAAACAAAGCATTCAGCTTTTGGAGATATTTAAAATGAGCTGCTGGAATTCATATAGACACACGTAAACTGATTTTTTAAAATCAGCAGCACTGAGAACCTAGCATCAGATATATTCCAAATTACTTTTGAGAAGTAGTCCAGGATTTGTCTTTGAGGCTTTTTTGCACAGAGGAGCAAGTAAATGGGCTGGCAGGCAGAAGACTTAACATGGACTATTATAAAGTAGACCATTATATAAGATAAATATTTACCTTGACCTTGATGATCCAGGCAAGCCTCGTCTAATCAGATCTCTGAAGCTAAGCATGGTCAGTCATGGTTAGTATTTAGACTACCAAGGAAGTCCAGGGTCACTATGCAAAGGTGGGCAATGGCAAACTATCTCTGAATCTCTTTGGCCTTGAAAACCCTACAAATCAGACAAACAGGTCAGTCCCTATGTAAAAGAATAAATGGACGTAAATCTTATATTAAAAATCACAACACTCAAAAACCAGTGGGAGAACATTTTAATTGTCCAGGACATTTCATTGCTGACCTAAGAGTGGGCATCCTGAAACAGAGAAACTTCAAAGGAAGATTACAATGTAAGATTCCTCAAACTGAGTTCATTCACAGATTCAGAACAATGGACCCCAGGGCTCAATAGGGACATAGGATTCTTCTCTCACTACAGATGCTAATTTTCTGCATTTCCTCCTCTGGTCTGTCTAATCAAGCTAATTACTTTTCACGTTGTACCTCCACATCCTAACGTACGTCTTTGCAAAACCCCTCTCACCTTCTGACTAGGATAAAAAGACTCAGAGATCTCCATTCCTACTCATATCTGATGAAGAGAGCTTGACTCTTGAAAACTTACTTCCTGGAAATTCTTGTTGGTCTTTAAAGTGCTACTGGACTCAAACCTTGCTCATCCACTGCAGACCAGCACGGTTAACCACCTGAAACTATCTTGAATCTCCTAAAGTGCTGTCCTGAGCAGAGTTATATCCTTCTAAGTCCATTAAAGTCAATGAGCTTAGACGGGTAATTCTGCTTAGGATGGCACTGTCAAACATGGTAACAAAAACAATTATCGGGAAAAATTTATACAAACAGCCATCACGTAGTGATGTCAGATCCGCAGAACAGAGAGAACATGTTAAATTAGGTGCTCCTAATCTTGGCTATTAGCTTGGTTTACGAACTGAAAACTGATGTTCTTAAGTTTGGATGGTTGAGTGTTTTTATGGGGATTCTGTCTATTCTGAGCAGAAAGCAATTACAGTTTTTGAAAAAAGTTTGATGTAAAACGTAGGGGCTTAATGGTAGTAACAAAAAGCAATCAAGAGACTGAGAAAATGGGGAAACACTAGACATGGCTAGGTATGCAGTGTCCTGTAGAAAAGAAATGAGGGACAACAGGGTTGCCTCTATACAAATGTTTTTGAAGTTGACGTAGTGAAGACCCCCATGTTTCTTTAAGGACACAAGGGGGGTAATGTCCAATGGACTTACAAGGGTGTCACTGTATTTAGTATGGGACTGATAGGTAGCTCTGCCTTAACTTCTTCAGTGCAGTAGACTAGGACCTGATTGTAGCTGAGTATTATGGAAGAAAGCTTTTGTATTAGAACAACAGAGTTTCAGAGCACAGACCCAGTGCTAGGATAGGTTCTGAGATTTCTGCTGAGAGAAACTTTAGCAGTTTCCTATTCCCCCTCCCCCACTCCTGCATAACAGAAAAAAACTAAGAGTTGTGAGGCTACTTTCTTTACTCATCTGCAACGTGGCAGCAATATGGGTCTACCAGCTATCTAAGAGCTAGTAAACACTTCTGGGGAGTGGGGGTGGGTGGGGTGGAACTGCCCAAACAGCCTCCAAGTAAGTTCACTAGAAATGTGCATTTGGATATAAAGTTTATCAAACCCTGAACTAAAAAATGCCCCATTCATTGATTTAATTGTTATTAATCGGAACTGAAAAATGTAACAACAGTCAAAATTTGGAAGTCTTCAGAAGCTGTCATTTTTCTGGTAATTGGCTGTTTGAGTTCAAGATGAGGGGTGGGAGGGTGGGAAAAGTGTGACAGAAAGAGCAATTACATAATTGTCAGGGATATTTTCCAATCAGCAGAGTAACATGTAGATCTTATTACTGAAGTGTATTGTATTATAGGTCTGTTGCACCAATCACACTGCTACCCCACTGGCCTGGAAGGGCTGTGATTTGGTTCTGTATAAGCAATGGCTCTTGATTGCTTGTTGTTGTTTCCTTTTGGTTGCTATGCCTGCCAGAAGTGTTTTTGACAGGTAGTACGGCTAGGGAAAATGTAACACCAGGGAAATAGCTAACCTGGAAGAGCCTTCAGATTGCTCATTGTTACCAGAACTGCTCTTTATTATAATGGGGAATTAGCTATAGCAGTCTGTAACTTAAAATTAGCGCGGATCTTAACCTATGTCTACGGAGGTCCCGATTCCAGACACTCTAGTGAAAAAGAGGCAGACTACAAATAGGTTCAAACACGTGTATTTAGTGTGGCGTAAGCCTAAACTTGCACAAGCATACAAGAGAACACACAAGATCTAAGAAATACAGAGTAGGAAATGCAGAGACTTTCGCATTAGCTGGTTCCCAATGATGGTGGGGAATACTCACTTATCCTGAAGCGAAGCAGAGACACAACAGCGAGGTGGCCCAATGCCAGCACTGGGACCACAGACGGACAGCAAGGGGTTCTGGATAGGGTGGCACGAGCACCGAGTGGTCTGGGAGACCAGCTTAAATACCCCAAAACGTACCCCGGGGCTGGTGCTGTACTTGGTGGTTCTCACAGTTTAAAACAAAGGTTCTAATGGGTTACTGAATGGCTTGGATGGGCCACTTTGGTAATCAGATTGTGATAAGTGACACCTCAGGAAGAGGGGACAAAAGAGGGAGTGGGAAATCCAAGTGGGCTGAAAGGATGTTCCAGCGGACAGGGCTTGTCCTGATGTCATCAGCTCTGGAATGCGGAGGTTTCTTTGAGATGCATTCTCTAAGTGCTTGGGATGGTCGGCACTTAGTTCCTTCTCCGGGGCGGCTCCTAAGATATGCAGAGCGGGGCGAGGTACTCTCGCTGCGGACGTGGTGTGCCCGCTTCGCCGAAATGGCTTCTCAAAGCAGTCTTCTTCCCTGGGTCTTCTGGCTGCCTGAGAACATGGATGCCGGCTGGGCATAGCTGGGGCTGGATAGCAGGCTGCCCGGTAGCGAGGACAAGCTCGGCGACCGACCCGCGGGAGGCTCCAGGCGGGAACTGACCAGGGAGCGCCTAGCCAGGCTCGCTGGAGGTTTCCCCGGCAGGCGCCCGGCTGCTAGCAGCGGCTTGGGCCCGTATGAGACAGGCTTTCATGGAGGCAGGGGAAACAGCACACAAAACACAGTCCAAAGCAGGGAACAGGCACGGTCCGTGGTAGATGGTCATGCAGGCACGGAGCACACTTGTAATAAAGTCCAAACACACACACACTGGGAAATCCAGATATAGGTCTGGGCAGGGTTGCCCAGAAAAAGAGTCCTTTGTGCAGCTAACCAAATACGGAGTCAGCCAACTACACAGTCTATTGCAGCAGCAAGGTAATTAACAAGCAGGCAGGAAACTGACACGTGTATTAGAGTACACACGTGCAAAGCAGTCTTTGTGTAGCAGCAGTAAAACAGCAACGCAGGAAACTTTAACACAGTTCATGGCAGGCCTTAAAGCAGGAGAGGGGGCCTACTTGGCAACATCATTTGATCTCAGCTATGTAATCCATCATTTTACATTACTACTCGATTGTTCGTTTGTTTTGTCTGCAAATAGTTTAACCTTTCCTCATATGAGATCCTTTCTACAGCCTGTCATAATTACCTTTATATGAAATCTGACTAGTAATGCACAACGGAGAATACTGGAAGAACGGGAGAGTGATTCAGCACAGGGAAGCAACATGAAACTGCAGCCTTACAGAACATAGGAGATTTTGAGTAGTACTTTATTTAAGGTTCTTAAAACAAATTGTGCTAGTTTATTGCAAAACTGTTCATTTCTGATTACTGCTGAACATGCTGAGTGTGCTGGGGAAAGTTTTTAAAAAATAATATGCCACCATTTCTTCATAATTTATACTATTCTGGATAGGCAATATGCAGTTCATTAATGTTAGCTGATAAGTGGAAATATTTATAATCCTGGAAAGTTGTATGGGGATTCACAGCAGTACTTCTTTGTGTAGTGTTTATTTTATTCCTTTGAAATTAAATAAGACTTTTTCTTAAGTTTTTGCAGTTTCAGTGTCAGCCTCTTCCTTCACTTGAAAAGAACATTTGGTGCAGCACTAAGCAGTTTTGCATCCCTTCTAAACCCATTGATATCAATGGGCTTAGAAGCATGTGTCTCTTGTTAGGATCGTACTGTTCACAGCTCAAATCTTGCAGCTGTTGAGACTTTGATTTAATAATAATTATAGCAAGGAGTTCTATTGCTAAGTATTTCAAGAGATTAAGAGTCAGCTGTTACACAATTCTACAGATTTTTGTTAACTTGTGTTTGTATGTAGATACAGATATATGTTGCCTATATGTAGGGAAGAAGGAACAGAAAGCCAAGCCACTTCTTATCCAAGGATAGAGATTTCTGCATCTCATCCGAATGTTCAGCTGCACAGCAGTGTTTTTTCATGTGGCATTTTACAGACTAACTTATTTATTGCAGTGCCAACTCTGCAATTCTAGAGAACTGTGCCCAAGACAACACACACCATGAGTCAACTAGTTTAGTCTTGCATCAATAACTGTAAAATATTCTGCTTTAAGTGATAGAAAACATTTGCTTAACTTTCATAAAAAGAAGTTGGTACTATTGACATCTTTATGTTGTGGGGTAGTAATAGAGATCTTAAAATAGAAGTATATTATCCCTATTTAAAAATCGGTTAGTTCAACAGAACAAAATGTATGCACCCTGTGATCATTATTTCATGATACTATTATGTGCCTGGTGGACATTTGGAAATTACACATAATTTAGCTGAAACACTATTTCGCATGCAACCCACAATATCTGTTCTCTGCTATAAAGTTTATGTAATAGGGTTGTACTTTCATGTTTTTTGCCTAATCTTTCGTTATTTACAGGTCAACTTGATGAACTTAGTTCATTTTGGTTTTGAAATGAATAAATATAATGGGTCATACTGAACTTTCACAGGTGCTACCAAGAGTTTCATGGCAAAGTGAACTATTACATGCTTGACAGAGATCAGATAGCTTGTTGTGACCAATTACTGTGACCCACTTGTTGTCGGACTGCAGTAAGCTAAATAATTGACTTCAGATTTAACACTGTCATTTAACTTCACATAATACTTCAATAGTTTGTTTTCATTCATTGTCTACCATTAATTTATCAATGATTTCAATGGGATATGCTGACTCTGGTTCTGTCTTTACATTTTTATCCAAGGAGCTCAGAATAGTGTACATGGTTCTTCTTTTCTCTCCACAACATCACTGTGAGAGAGGTTAGGCTGAGAGAGACCAGCTCAAGGTTATCTGTGGTGAGTGGGGACTTGAACCCTGGTTCTTCCAGGTCATAATTTGACACTAGATCATACTAGCTTTCAAGTATCTTCACAACATGTAAGAAAGTGGACAGTGAAAGAGAAGAAAAATCATGAATTTTTCATTAAAATGAGATTTTTCAATCAGTTTCAAAAGGATTATGTGAACTTTATACTCCCCTTTGCATTTGTTGCACTGATTGAAAGGATTAGGGGGGCAATGTAGATAACCCCTCTTTGCATCACTGGGAACCTTCCATTAAACCACACCATAGATGTGAAAATTGGATAACATATCTAAATATTTGGGTTTAAACTTCTGAACCTGGTCTATGACACCTGAGACCAGTGTATACAAAGTTTAGGAATAGTTAGAGCTTAATTAGAAATGTCATAAAATACATGATGAATATTTCCTTTATGACTTCTTGTCTAAGAATTGGTTGTAGAGTGGGATTTGTTCAAACTTCCTGTTCTTGACAGGCATTATTAAATGCTGCTAGGTTGCAGTTAGCTGGAAGACAGACACTGAAGGAAACAGGATAGTCCTTAAAACTCCTTTAAAAGTAAAAAGCAAGCAAGTTAATGGAGGAAGTTCCAAGTTTTCAAAACGCCTGTTTATAAATAATACATTGCTGCAGTGGTATTCTGTAGGAAGCCAGTAATGTTTTCTAAGAACTAGTTGTGCAGTTGCTCATGGCTGACAGGCACTACTTAATTCCATTACCCTGTGCAGTATGCTAGTTGTCTGGAAAGCATAAAAGCCTTCTGTGATCAAGATAGTTTCATGTGGATAGCCAGCAAGATGTGGATCCAGTATCACCTGTCAGACATTCGTACTAGATGTCTGCCATATATCAGGTACATTACCTAGGGCTCCTGTGTGTTGTGTGTGGGGAAAGGGAAACCTGTTAGCTCCTTATCTTCTCCTGCTGTTTTGTTTATTCATGCCTTCCTGCTATGTCTGAGAAGGGATAGCATTGAAGAACTATTCTCACAGGATAGACTAACAATTCTCCAGGCCTAGATGCTTTGCGTCAAAACTAATGGCCCTGGCTGAGGAAAGGGGGGGGGGAAGAGGGGGAAAGGGGGAGTATAACCATTGATGCTTTGCTTTGTACCAGCATTCCTGTCAACAACCTGTTGGAGTCATGAATTAGTCATGAACTGTGATCCTCTGATAAAGAAATTGATCAGCCTGGTCTGATGAAGTGGAGAATCGGGGGCGGGGGGGGGGGGTCCACCTGTCAGAACCCAACATTTTGACAGGAATTTTCCTCCAATTCTCTCAGACCCGGAGTACTTGCGAAATTCTACTACCTGTGCCAGGGCAGCAGGAGCGGGCAGTAGTACTCCTGTGACGCCCGAGGAACAACCTAATCAAACTAAAGACCCTGCAAACCCGTGTGGGCCCAATGCCAAGGCGTTGGAGGAGAAGGGGGTACAAACCCATGATGGCACAACAGCTTTCTAGACTGGTTGGAGGACACCACACCCGGAGGGGCTCCTCGAGGGAGGGAGAAGAGAACGCAGAAGATCTGATGGAAAAGCCTGTGCAGACGGAGTCTGTTCCTGGGTGAAGGACCACTCCAGAAAGTGGATGGAGAAGACAGTGAACCCAAATTGGAATGAGCAGGGATGAACCCTGCAGCGGCGATTCGGGAGGAGATGGAGGTGCCGAGGTGCAACATGTATGCTCTCTTGGGATTTGTGCACGGCGTGGCGCTTGCCGCAATCCAACCAGACCAACTAATGGAGCCAGGCGGCCATGCAGACCCAGTGGTGGGGGCGCTGGCTAACTAACAACCTGTGTTCCCAGGTGGGCGACGAGGCCAAGAGCTGATGCAACCGGGGCTGCTGCCGGTGGTCTCCGGAGACGGGCCACTGGGGGGTACTTGGCACTTGGGGAAGGAAGAGGGCTGGGGATGCTGCTTCAGCTGCCACTGGAATTACGTAAGCTGGAAACTCGATTTGAAGGAAACCCTGAGGAGCTGGGATACTTCCTAGTGCAAGTGGAGGAATTCCTGAGGGAATGGGGCCCTACCTTCCCCAATGAAGCAATGGGATGTGATTAAACACATTTTGGAAAAGGCTAAACTGGATTATAAGAAACATGCAGCCTGAAAGCGCAGCCCCCAGTGGGCCCTGAAACCAGAGGATAGAGTGTATGTCTCCACCAAGAACTTCAGAGGAGAACAGCCGAGTAAAAAACTTGGTTGGAAATTTCTGGGCCCTTTCCATGTACTCAAACTGATTAATGATGTAACTGTGGAACTGGAGTTGCCTAAAAAACTGAAACATGTACATCCTGTGTTTCATTTCAGTCTCCTGAAGAAAGCCCCAGAACCGGACATGTGGCACCTTGAACAGAGGGCCCCACTCCCCATCATGGTGGATGGGTAGCCTCACCACGAAGTGGACTCTATCCTTGATTCTAAGTGGAAATGGGGTGATACTATCTCATTCAGTGAAAGCATTTTGATAAGGGGCAAACCAAATGGATCAAATCCTCTGATGTCAAAGCTAGTAGACTAGTTCGTGCTTTTCACAGACGCTTTCCTGATAAATCGGGGGTGGGATAAGTTTTGAGGGAGCCGAAATCCCTTCTCGGACATAGCAGGAAGGCATGAATAAACAAAACAGCAGGAGACAGATAAGGAGCTAGCAGGAGGTTTCCCTTTCCCAACACACAGGAGCCCTACGTAAGGTAATTGATGTAAGGCAGACAAGCGTGTCTGACAGCAACTTAAAAACCAAGTACATTTTCAGGGTATGAGCTTTTGAGAGTTAGAGCTCACTTTGTCAGACAAGGGAACATACCTTAAGTTTTCAAAATGCCCTTTTTAAAATAATGATTTTATTGAATGGAATTCTGTAGACAGGGCATAAGCATAATTCATCTGGGCTTGGTAAAAATGTGTAAGGTAGGTCCCCCACACACCAAATAAAACATCACACATTTAAGCTTGTAAAGAATGAAATAAAGCCTTATATTATATTTCTGATATGGCGTAAATAAACCACACCCAGTAATATACCTGCAGTACACTGCCGCCTCCCTGGAACCCTGGACCTGGAACTCCCCATCTTCAAGGCTTGATTCTTGTCTGCAGGAAGCTACTGAGGGCCAGTTTGTATTTTTAAAAATGCCTTCCTGCATATAAACTGTCACCATAGCAGTTTTTTAAAAAGTTTTTATCATTCTTAAGACACAACACTGCCCTAGTCCCTTGACTGCATCCATCACATCCTCCCTCCAGTGCCACCATAGCCTTTTAAAAAAAATCAACAATTGAATATCACTATAATGCTATAACCACTAGTCTAACAAGTTCTCTGAATTACCAGCTTTCATTATTTTAAAAAGTAAGATACAAGGTGAAAGAAATCTCCAGGTCTTCTTGGATAACTGTGGTGCTCTGGACCCCTTTCAGTCTGTATTCAAACCGGGCTGCGGGATGGATTTAGCTCTCATGGCTTTATTTGATGACCTCCTTCTGTATGTAGACAAAGGCCACGCTTCTTTGTTGCTCCTCCTTGATCTATCTGCAGCCATTGATACAGTAGATCATGCCATTCTTCTGACACATTTGGAGGCAGAAATGGGTATCGGGATGTGCCTTGGACTGGTTTAAATCATTCTTTATGGAATAAACTCAAAGGGATACTGTGGGAGACCAGCTATCTTCAGTGTGAGAACTATCTGGGAGGGTTCCACAGGGCGCAGTCTTACCATGTTATTCAACCTCTATGTAAAGCCTCTAGGAGAAATCATTCTTGGCTTTGGAATTGGATGTCATCAGTATGCAGATGACACCCAGCTCTATATCTTGCTATCCAAATCCCCTGGTGATGCAGTAGAGATATTAAGACACTGCCTGACAGCTGTAGTCAAATGGCTGAAAACTAACAAATTGAAACTGAACCCAGACAAGATGGAAATGATGCTAGTTTGGAAGGAGGAGGTACTGTGCTCCCCACTTTTGATAGGGTTCAATTGATCCTTGTAGATTCAGTTAAGAGCTAGGGGTTATACTTGATTCAGCATTGCAGCTGCAAAAAACGCCTTCTTCAAAGATGGCCCCCTACCTTGAAACAGCAGAAGTAGCCACTGCATGATGAGGTCACTTCAGTGATGTTATTGCACAGGGGCACCCCCTTCACTTGGGCCTGCCTTGAGCAGCAAGGCAGCCCCCCTCCCCACTTGCCTTCCTGCTTCTCCACCTGTCACACTGCCGGGGTGCCCAGCAGTGCTGGTGAAGGGGCGAGAAGGCAAGCGAGGTGGCAGCCCGCTTCCTCGCTTGTCTCCCCGCTGCCTGCCCCACTGGCGGGGTGCCCGCGGCTCCGGCAAAGGGACGGGAAGGCGAGCAGCAAGGCAGCGGGCTTCCCTGCTTGCCTCCAGGCTTTCCCTCCTGCCACGCCGCCGCCGGGAGTGCCTAGCAATGCCAGTGAAGGAGCGCCCAGGAGTGCTGGCGAAGAAGGAGCGAGAAGACAAGAGAGGAGGCAGCCCGCTCCCCCCCCCCCCCCGCTGCGAGGCAGCCAGCCTTTCCTCTTGCCTCCTCGCTTCCCTGCCTGCGCCCCGCTCGGTGAAGGGGCCAAGAAGGCAAGTGAGGAGGCAGCTTGCTTCCCCGCTCGCCACCTCGCCTGTGTCGCCGCCATAGCCCCTGGCTCGCTGGGCGCTGAAGCAGGCGGCAGCGGCAAAGGAGCTACGCCTCTGCTCCCCGCTTCCCCGCCTGCTACAGCGCCAGGGCGCCCAGCAGTGCTGGCGAAGGGGTGAGGAGGCAGCCTGCTTTCCCGTTTGTCTCCCCACTTCTCCGCCTGCCATGCCGCCGGGGCGCCCGGCAGTGCTGGCGGCGAAGGGGCGAGGAGGCAGCCTGCTTCCCCTCTCTCCTCCCCAACTGTGGCGGCGCTGGAGCGCACCAAGGCAGGTGGCAGCAGCAAAGGGGCGCCCCTGGGGGCGGGGTAGGGGCCAGGTGCCCCCTCAAAATTTTTCATAGGGGTGGCCGCCCCCCCTCCCCCTGCATGCTACGCCTCTGCTCCTTGCTTCCCCGTCGGGCGCCCAGGAGTGCTGGAGAAGGAGCGACAAGGCAAGAGAGGAGGCATCCCGCCCCCCCCCCCCGCCCCCAGCACTGGCGGTGTGCCCGGCAGCTCCGGTGAAGGAATGGGAAGGCGAGCAGCGAAGCAGCCAGCCTCCCCACTTGCCTGCCTGCACCCCTATGCAAAATTTTGAGGGGGCACCTGGTCCCTGCCCCCAGGAGCGCCCCTTTGCTGCTGCCACCTGCCTTGGTGCGCTCCGGCGGCACCGCAGGCGGGGAGGCGAGAGGGGAAGCAGGCTGCCTCCTCACTTGCCTTCTCGCCCCTTCGCCGCTGGCATTGCAGGGCGCCCTGGCGGCGTGGCAGGCGGAGAAGCAGGGAGACAAGCGGGAAAGCGGGCTGCTGCCTCCTCACTTGTCTTCTCGCACACTAGTGGTGTGCCTGGCAGCTCCGGTGAAGGAATGGGAAGGCGAGCAGCGAGGCAGCCAGCCTCTCCCCTTGCGTCCCCGCCTGCGCTGCGCCCGGTGAACTGGAGCCCCCCCCCCCCTTTGCTGGGCGCTGAGGCAGGCAGCAGCGGCAAAGGGGCGCTCCCGGAGAGCCATAGACCAGGTGCCCCCTCGGCCAGGCGGCCAGGCGGCCGCCCCCTTAGCCCCCTGCAAGGCTATGCCTCTGTACCGAACTGAAAACACATGGAAATGTCTCGGGATTTTAATACCAGTTATAAGAAACCGCCTGCAATTGGGCGCTGACCCTCCAGTCCACAGGCTTCGCTCTAGGATCCTGGATAGGCTTCCGACTCACCCTTCTCGTGCACGGATTTTCTTAACTCTATGGCTTTTCCCCTTAGCTGATGCTCACTCGGATGTTCATGCCTAGGGTGACCTGTAGACACCGGAAGAACTCGTAGAGGGTGAGATTCCGGTACGGTGCCTGGATTAAGCTCCACTTTGGGTATTCCCAATAAAGTGTTAATGGCCGAGGCGTCTCTTCTTGCATTAGCGAATGTTAGAGTTTCCTTGAGTAGAGTGGCCTAATCCCGCTCCTCGGTATGCTGAAGCTACAGCGTTTTCTCCTGCTGACCGTCCCATCCTGCGCGCCCAGGTAAGTTCAGGGGCGCGCTGGAAAGCGGTACAGCGCTCGCCTTGAATGAGCGCCTCAACTACGTAATGCCTTTGGTAGTTGAGTGAGTGCAGCGAGTTGTAGGGGACCCTGTTTATCAGCACCTCCTCCCCGTACTTAAGCTTGCTGCTGGCGATGCCCAGATCTGCTTTGATATCGGAGGCAAATGAAGTTGAAGGAGCACTTTTAGGCTCTAGGGTCCATTAGGAGAATGGAGGAAGGTTCATGAAAAACTGAAGGAGGGGCACAGTTCTTATTTACTCTTATGCCCCAATGTAATAAAAATAACTCTCTTCTAAGCGCTTTTCTGCATTGTTTCTGCATCGAGGTGTTTGTTCCGTTCAGGGTAGATACTATAAGATATGCCCCTAAAGATTTTACAGGTCAGAATTTAAAGTAGAAATTGGAAAGCAAGCGGTGTAGAAATACTCTGATCTGCCTTCAAAACTGTAGAAATGTATTTAAAATGTTTATTGTTGAACTTTTTTTTGTTTTAATGCTTAGTATTTGTAATGAATGTTTGATCACAGTGAACCAGTTCAGATCTGTAGTGGCTCTCTCATACACAGCAATTTTGTTTCTTACGTGGATATTACTTCTGGCAAGCAAAGCTGTGACGTGTGCCCATGGGTTCAAAACTGTTCACATATTGCAAACCTACAGTTAATTGTTGATAACTTGTAAGTAAGTATGTGCAATAAAATCCTTCCCAAACTTGCATTGTTGCAGTTTTGGGAACAATCACAGCAAAGCCAGGATGGCTGCCATATAGGTGGGAACGGGAAAAAACTACTGCCCAACAGCATTGAACCCAGGGCAGATAAACCACATGGAAATGGCCCACATGGCCATCCCTAGCCCCTGGCCATTTCCACACAATTTATCTTCCCTGGGTTCAGTGCGGTCAGGAAGCAGTTTTTCCCCTGCTTCCTGACAGCATTGTGGTTCATTTGTGCACACATTCCCCTGCAAGTTTCTCTGGCTTTTCTCTGATCTTTTCCAAACCTGCTTTGGAAAGGCCCAAGTGGCCTTGAGGAAGGGGGGAATATCTGATGCCAGGGGACTGGGGTAGGGAAACTTTGGGGAAACCTGCCATATGGAAGCCTCATTGTTGCTGTACTGTATCTTCAGCTGCACCAAGAATGGGGAAACAACACAAGTTGGTGCCTGTGTTGAAACCATGCCTGTGATGGCACCACCAAGAGGCTTTTAAAATTAGTAATTAATACAATCAATGTACCAATATAATGATCTGTCAGTTATGGGTTAAACAGGCCCCTGGTGGTGGATGGGGAAAGCAAAATGCAGGGAAACCTGCCAGCTGGAAGTCTTGTAGCTGCTGTGCTGCATCAGCAGCTGCCGCAACAATGAAGCGTCCATTGGAGAGTGCTTCTGTTTGGAAAAGCCCTTACACTGTGTCTTTCTCTCAGAGACTCAAATCATCCCAGTAGCCTGCGATGTTTAGACCTGTAGGTATCATTCCTACTGGACTAGGAGCTGTCAGAACTATAGTGGTTTTATGTTAGATAGATCTAAGGATTTCTTTGTCATATTGATGTATTCTGGATCTGTGTCTTTCAGCCAAGATTTTCAGTCATGAGTCTTTCAGACACGAGGACCGATTTTATACCATGTAACAGAGAGGGTTTAATGACTTGGAGAGAGTCTAACTTGGGATTTCTGTCTAGTAATGGAGGCTCCATATGATGGTAGTGAAGTAACTGTAGTAATGGAGGAGATAGAAGGTACATACACCTATGCGTCTCCTGTGCCATCTAAAAAGAAGAAAAAATATAGAAGTCCTGGAGATCAAGGGGAAAAAGCTAAAAAACCCAGGTGAGTGATTTTTTTTGTTAATGGGTTAATACATAAACAGCTTTCTTTTTAGGATGACTTCACATACAGAATGATTTCCTAACACTCATACTTGGCTAAAATAGGCCTTTATTCATGAACACAGACCAAAAAAATCAAGTCTTAAGCACTGTGAATAGAAACCAGTCTGTCATGAGTCTTATCAATAAACAGTGTAGATACATCTGGCATTTTTTGTTAGACCCTTGATAGGAAATGTGAAACAAAGTATTGACTTTTTCTATGAGTTTAGTATGCAGTGGCAAAGTGGTAAGTCTTTGAGTTTGTAATAAGTGTATTATTTTGAATTTGTTTCAGTGAAGTATCTTCTTATAGAAACCCTTGAGTGCCTGAGAGAACTCCTGAAGAAAACTTGTGTGATTTGTTTACAATAAAAAGCAGGTTATAGCAAGATAGATTGTGTGTCTACCACTATTAGCTGGTGTAGAGAGTATCTGTGTCCCTTCTATATTAATGAAATCAAAAGTGTAAGAGCAAGAGCAGGCAATGGATTGCTGTACACCTATGATAGGATACAGAGTGGCTCTAGCTCCAGCGTGTGTTCTAACTGGAGTGATAAAAAGTCCCATAGTATGTAGCTTTCAGATCTAGTCTTTATACAACCTTGTTTACAGAAAACTTTCTTATATTTTCTTACTACTTATTCAGAAACAGATCTGTGAATCCTGGTGAGTGTGGGATAGGTGTGTTTATTTTTTATTTAGTTTACAAAATTTCTACTTGGTTTTCTGCTCTTGGAAGGGCTACCAAGGTAACTATCAAAATAAAACATATGAAATAAAATCACATTTTAAAATCATCCCCAGCTTCCAACACATCATTAAAAAATTAAAACCAGAGCTAAAATACGTGCAAAAACATTAAAAAAAATTAAAACATTAAGCAGTATGGAGGGATCACTTAGGAAATGCCAAACAAAACAAAAGTCTTTACCTGCTGGCAGACTATGTAAACAGAAGGGGCAGACAAATCTCCCCGGAGAAAATTCCAAAGTTTTGGTGCACTTACCAAGAAGGCCCTTTCCTGGGTTGCCACCTGCCTAATCTCAGAAGATGGGGGCACCTTAATAGGGCTTTGGAAGATGACTGCCATGATTGGACAAGTTCATAAGGAAGTACGTAGTTCTTCCAAACCATATAGGGCTATAAAGGTTGGCACCAGCACCTTAAATTGTGGCCAGAAACAAATTGGGAGCTAATGTAGATGGGCCAAGACTGGAGTGACATGGTCTGTACTATTCACTCCAATCAGCATTCTGCCTGCACCAGTTAAAGTTTCAGAACACTTCTCAAAGGCAGTCCTCTGCTCAGGAAGACCCCTGCTGGCTAAGCAGTCAAAGTTGATAAAAGACACTCCTGGCCACAGCTGCCAGCTGTTTATCCAGCAGAAGCCCCAAGTTCTTTGATTCGTGTCATATTTTGAGCAGGTTTTAAAAGGCTGGCTTTTGTTTACTTTTCAGATCTGCATACCTTCTGTATTACTATGACATATACCTGAAAGTTCAACAGGAGCTCCCACATCTTCCCCAGTCTGAAATTAACAAGAAGATCAGTGAAAGCTGGAGGCTGCTCAGTGTGGCTGAGAAAAGTTATTATTTGGAGAAGGCCAAATTAGAGAAAGAAGGTTTAGACCCGGTAATTTAACTTGTATGAGTAGCTTCTTTTCATGACACTTCCAGGCATGACAATAATTGTAGCTAGCATATGATGCTCTATATGGAAAACCTAAAAGAATGAAATGCTGAAAGTATCGTGGCTTCATTTCATTCTAAATTTCACTGTTGTTTCAAGAAAAAAACAGCTCTTTAGAGCTGTCAAGCATCTAGGGTTCTTTAAGCTGCTACTTCTCATCTTCTAATGTCTCTGGAAAAATTCCAGGAACCTGGGAGCTTGGGCCCCTGCAAATTTTGGTACAAGTACCTAGGCACTTAAAATGGCCCTGTTACAATGCATTTGTCAGAAGGCTTATCATTAACATAAAATGCTTGAGTGCAACTGACTGGACTAATGTTTGATACAGTATCATCTATAGTATTTATAGATCATTAATTTTTGTCTACTTTATAGAGTGCTTTAAAGTAGTTACAAAAACCACTGTTGTGAAGCAGCCACCTGTACACGCAATGAATGCATATGAACTTGGGGGATGGGGGAAAAGTAGGCGCACACTACAGTAAGAATGCAGTGGTGGGCCTAGATGGAGGAATTTCCTTAAGCTTTCAAATGGAAAGAGCAAATGAGCTTACTGAGAGCATTAATGGCAGTTTTTCTAAAAATAAGGAGGCCTTGGTAGTCTTTTGCCTTCTGAAGCAGTGATGTGTGAAGGATGCATTAAAACAACAGTCTGATTGTTGTTCTCATCTCACCTTTTTTTTTTTGTAGAACTCGAAGTTGTCTTCCCTGACTGCTGTAGTTCCTGACATTCCAGGTTTCCGGAAAATCCTCCCTCGTTCAGATTACATAATTATTCCCAAAGGCACTCTACAGGAAGAGAAGAGTAAGCAGCACTTGGAACTCTGCGTGGCCCAGGGCCAGACAACATCAGAAGGACTAACAGCTTCTGCTAATGCCACGGGTGCTTCCCACAGTGCTGTGCAGAACATCCTTTCTATAGAAGCCCATCAAATTGGCATTTCTGAGCAGTGTATTGCCGTTGAAAGGGTTGCAGAAGACCCTGCCTCATTTGTTCAGTCAGACACAATAGAAGAAGTTGTTGCATCAGAAATCTTGTCTCACTATGCCCAACCTACTGCACATAAAGTAGCCGGGGATGTCATCTTGGATGAAACTCCTTTGGAAGTAGGAGATAACTATCCATATCAAACAGCCAGCGTGGTTATTGAAGAGACTTTGGTTAACAGCTCCTCAGACAACCCCAATGGGGGTGTTAGTGTGGCACAACCACAGGTTTCAGATGGCCTCTCTGTGGTAACAGTGGTGACCAGAAGAGTAAGTAAAGATTATGGTAGTTTCTCTTCTTCCTGTTTTCAGATTTACATTCCAATCTTACGCATTTCCCCCCTGGAAGTAAGTTCCATTAATATCACTGGCACTTACTCTTAAGTAAGTGTGTATAGGATTCCTCTTGCTGTTTATGGTGTAGGATCTCTACTGTTTTGTAGCTTTGTTGATAGATCAAGGTAGTTGTCTCCATCCCTGCAGATTATAATGGACTGCATCCAAGGAACTATGAGTGGAGCTCTGTTGGAGAAGTTTCCTACTTCCCTTTTCCTTCTGCAACCCACGGTGTTCTCTTGGAATGGTGCTGGGTATATTGGGGGCCTGCAGTGAAGGGGACATCATTGAAAGTTATGTAGTAGTGAATGACTGGTGAAAAAAAGCATTAGATATGGTCCTGTACCTGTTGTTAAACCTCTAGTCCCAAGGAAAAAATATTTAAAACTCTTCTTTGACCAAGTAGTAAAGGTAGGATTTGATATATCGGAGTCTTATTAACAGAATAATAAACAGAAACATCAGTGATTTCTTTCAAGTATTGTCTAGGATTCTGTTTAGATCTTCAGATCTAGGGATGGAAACGTGGGCCACCTTCATTTAAATTGATTTCTACCTTTAGAAAAATGTCAGGTATGTAGCTGGGTTGGTAAGCAGTAGAACAAAATAATTTGAGTCTAGTTGTGCCTTAGAGACCCAACAAGATCTTTAGTGTATAAGCTTTCGAGAGTCAGAGCTCCCTTCTTCAGATACAGGGATCAATGAAGATCCCTGAGCCTTTATATCCCAATCAGGAGGTGGGTGGGGATCGCAGCATGAGATTGCTGAAATTGAGATCATTTACAAGTTCAGAACAATGGACCCCTCACCCCACCCCATGGAGCTCAATAGAGAGAGAGGGTTTTTATTTTGCTACAGAAGCTAATTTCTGCTCTAATCAGCTGCATTGTACCTTTATATCCTGACTCCCTTTTCTTCACACCACCCACCTCCTAACTGGGATATAAAGGCTCAGGGACCTCCACTCCTCTCTGTATCTGACAAAGGGAGCTCTGACCCTAAAAATCTTGTTGGTCTCTAGGATGACATTGAACTCAAATTCTGCTGTTCTACTACCTTTAGAATGATTCTAGATGCTTTCATTGGGAAAACAAGCAATCTATTAAGCAAACCTAATTTCTGGATGTCTTGTTGCTTTTGTATATAAGGATGAATGACTGTGATGAATGACTAGGGCATAGATAAAAAGTTGCACGTTTTTTACTCTGATTTTTATTTGTAGGACAGAGAAGAATGTAATTCTTCAACACCGACTGCACAGTTCATTATGCTACCTCTGCCAGCCCATTCTGTTCTGGAAAATCCGGCATCAATCAAACTGGTGAGTTCAGGAAATGCTGAGGCCATCTCTCTTGGAAAGCTGTTCATTTTTCATGCATTATAGTGATACAGGTCTAGTTCTGAGGGAAGCGATCTTTCTCACACCTTAATGAGTTCTTCTTTTGCCCAGTTACTCTGTAAAGATAGCAGGCGCAAGGCCTGAGGAGGTAGGTATGCCCTGGAAATTGGAAATGTTGCTACTGCTTCACTTAGCTTGTGCCATGACTTTGTAGAAATGGCAGGGAAGAGGATCCAGTAGGGCAGGTTGGTTGATAAGTGAATTCAGCCAATACACTTCCTGGTCTGCAGAAACACCCAAACTGTGAAGGGGCGTTTTTCATTGAAGCTTAAACCGCCCTAGGAGGATGGCTGCATATTCCAGGGTAGAGGTCCGTGATCAGTTCCTCTCACATTTAGCTGCCGGACTGAAGTGAGGAATGCAGCCTGCTTTCTAGCTCCCTCCTGCACTTACACAGGGAACTAACTGGTCACCTTCTGTCTCTGTTCTCTGGCTGCACACAAAAGCGAAAGCAATTGTATGTTTCCTATGCTTCCTGCTCACATCATTAAGATGTAAAGCAAGGCTGCTTTAATGCAATACAAATCAAATCTGGCATAATAGCCACAGATGGATTAACCTTTGGCTTTCTGCAGTGGAAAATGAACTGTTTTAAAGCATACCAGTTTAGTGGGAGTGAAGTGGAAGAAGCAAGAGTATTTCATCCTCAGTAAATTCCCTCAAACTCTGGCTAACACGAGCTGCATGAGGGGCTGCCCAGATTAGGCTTTTGTCCAGAGAGCCATGTGAACATAGTGCATGTGATCCTGCCCTACGGGTGCAATCCTGTTTCTACTCCCACCACCTGGCAGTGGTCTGTTCATACCCCTGGTCCAGTGTGCCAGCAAGCAGAGAAACCTATTCATTGGGATGATTGGCCGTTTCACTTATTTAATGAAAGAAGTAATGTTTTGTGTTTCCCCAGTACACCAGTTTCAGATATATTGCATGTATAGCCTATAGATTTAAGAGATTAAAACCTCTGCCCTCTTCACCTCACCCTTCCTCCATGACCAGATCTTATACAAATTTCCTTTCTGGGAGAAGTATTTAACTTTCTGTAAGTCAGTCATAAAGCATGTAATTTCTGTTGGGTAATTCTGGGGGCTCAGAATGTATGCTTGCTGAGAGGCAGGAAACTTAATGATGTAAATCCTTGTTCTGTGAAATAATTCGTGCCCTATCACTTCAGACAACTACTTACACTCGCAGAGGGCATGGAAATTGCTCCAATCCTAGCTGCTCCTTCACTTATGTGACCAGACACAAACCACCCAAATGTCCTATGTGTGGCAACTTCCTGGGAGGAAAATGGATTCCAAAGGTATGTTTCAGATTTTGAAAAATGCAGCTAACTTTTTTACTTTGGTTTTTAATCCAGAAAATAAAAGCGTGAAAGTGGTGATTCAACATTTTTGTAGAAATGGTGGATCTCCTGAACCTTTGTGCATAGCAGGAAGAGTATGAAAAGGATTTACACCATACTTGCAAACATTCTAGACTGAGGGTGGTTGATAATACAAACTACCCTTTAATTTTCAAGTGGAAATTTGTTTTAGATGCTCTTCCTTAGACTGAGTCAGAGCTCACCATTTGAAATATACAAACTGAATTCCTGCAAAAGACTGTCCCTAAGCTTTTACAAAGTTTTGCATAGAACAAATCTACCAATAATCAGTTGGTTTGGTATAGACTATCATGGGCAGATGGACAGTAGCCTGTGGTGTAATTCTCAGTAGTACATTCACAACTTCCCGTCTAGTGTTTGTAGTATCAAAACTGGCCCTGAATACTAGTAGTCTTGACTGACAAATGCCACAATGACATAGATATTGTCACTTCTGCATGTTTTCTATCTGCTATCATGACAAAACTACCCTTTCTCTGTACCTCATATGGGCCTTCTGTAGACAGGAGCATAGTGGCTTGGATCCTATGACTCGCACATGAAAGGCCATGCACAGACTTCATTCTTGCCCCCTCCCTTCCCCCAGTGGCTTCCAGCACCTCCAGAACTAATGTGTGTTTAAATTTACAATAATTGGAGAGTCCTGGAAAGGCACCTCAAGCACAGGGGTAGATAAACTATAATAAAATGTCATCATTTAAAGTATGGCAATGAAAGTCAGAATTCTTGATTGTGCCGAGACTTTGATCCTTTGATCCTTTCTAGACTGTTTTTATTTATTTAGAGAGTTTATGCACTAGCTCTTCATCACCTCTTGTGGGGGGCTTTCTGACTTCTACAGCAAGTGCTTTTTCTCCTGCTACTTTTCTTACAGTGAAATCCTAAGTAAAGTTACTCCAGTCTAAGCCCATTGATTTCAGTAGGCTTAGACTGGTGTAACTCTGCTTAGGATTTCACCGTTATTCATGCTTTTTTACACCTTCAGAGGAGTTAGCCTTGTTAGTTTGTAGTTACAAAATAGTAAAAAGTCCAGTAGCACTTTTAAGATGCATCTGACGAAGAGAGCTGTGATTTTTGAAAGCTTATACCTCAATAAAGTTGGTTAGTCTTAAAGGTACTACTGGATTTTTTTACTTTTTACACCTTGTGCCTGATAGGGCAGCTTGGAGAAGGTTTGCCACATGTTCTTGTTATGAAAAGGTCATCTGTTTTCTGGCTGTTTCTCTGTATGTGTGGTCTATGGAAAATGGTGCAAAGTAAAGATGTTGTGATGGGGATAATGGGTAGACATACTTGTTTTGTAATGTTAGTGCCTCCTCTTCAACCATTAATCATTCATTTCTTTCTCCTGTCTGCGCTTCTCAGGTTTTTTCGCAATATTTGAGTATGGTTGGTTGCAAACATCTAAAATGAAATGAGTGTGATACTGATTGCAAGTGTTTTGTGCTTTCAGGAGAAGCAGATGAAAGGCAAATCAGATCCAAATTCGGGTGTGCCTATAAAAACATTGGGGCCCAAAAGAAGTCAGCCACCATTAGCCTTAGGACAGACAATGGTACAGGATGTTGCATCGAAATGTACTCTAGAGATCTCTGAAGCTGTCAGCCAGCTACTGAACACAGCTCCTGCTGGGGAGCAGATGCAGGAGACTGAGTGGGAAGAAGTGATAATCTCCGAGGCTCACATCCTTGCAAATAACATTCAGCCAGAGGAACAAGGGAGTGCTCCTGCAGTTATTCAGCTTCAAGAGAGCTCTGCATGCATAGACTCTTCATTAGAACAGAAGGAGAGGGAGAATGAAGGGCTGGAGACCCCGACATCCACTGAAACGATGAATTCTGCAAATACGCTTTCAAACCCAGTGCCCGCAGTGAAACAAACAATGGGGTAAGTCAGTTTTCTGTGGAGAAGTCAGAGTTGGTGCTGTGCTGCTGTGTAAATCCAAATAACATGCTGGAATTTCTCAGTGCATTTTGAAACAACAACTTCAAATAACTTTTATTTTCCACCCTGTTTAGAAAAGTTCTTAACAGATCTGTGTATGTGCCTGTGAGTCAAAGCTGTTTGTCGCCCTCTGTGTTTCATTTAGACAATGACAGATCAGTTTAAAACCCACAGCTTTGCCCCAGGCAGATTGTAACTGTTGCTAGCATGTATAATCTCTGGAGTTCTCAACTGCATATTTTGCCTTTTCAGAGGTGATGGCCTTGGCACTGCACCCAAAGGTCAGGAGCAGAAAAGCAAAGCAAGACCCAAGCCATCCTTGCTGGCGGCTGCAAGACCCATGAGAGCAATTTTGCCTGCACCTTTCGGCATGGCGAGAGAAACCAAGACAGAGCAACCCAGTTGTCGGCAGTCATTTCCAAATAATGGTAAAGCCCAGAAGAGGGGGCTGCATTTTCTGAATAGTAGGCCTTCACTCTACAGCTGTAGGTTTGATGATTAGAAGTTACTATCTTAGTGCAACTTTTGGAAAGAGAGTGCTCAGAGCATGCGTGATGCAGTGTCATGACCTCTTGTTCTGTAAATGCAGCCTGAGATGTCAGTTTCACCTACTGTTGTGAGATAACTTTTAAAGCACTGGTACTCACTCTGCAGCTAGTGGACAGTCACATTCGTGGTCACCATTAGCCAAAAGAGCTACATTTATTTCCATCCCTAGCATGATGCTTGCACCTTAGGGAGGCTTGCAGCTAATCTATTTCTCTGGTGGCAGCTGTTTCTTGGTGGGAGCCACTTCTCAACCACAAACCCCATCAGACTTGCCCACATTCTTGAATATTCCACGCAGAAACAGTGCTTAGAAAAGCCACAGGCGGCATGCCAAAGAGCCTCATGTGGCTCCAGAGCCACTGAGTGATACTGCAATCATTTGGAGATGATTGACTGCAGCACAATGCATATCTGCATTTTTGCTGGAATATAGAATTAAACTTAGCGATGCAGATTTTTTTGATACACTAAATACCCCATTCTTGTTTGTTCTTTAAGAAAAAAATTCCCTTGTAAGAATCTCAGGACTGAAGCCCAATACTTTGAAGCAGCTGGGCCAATCTCCCCTGCCCACTGTAGAAGAACATAAGGTAACTGCATGTTTAGTTTGAATGTTCTTTTATTGTCCTAGAATGCATATATTAATATGCAGTGTGGATTCAGTTCTCTAATGTGAATTGAGGGAGAAAATAGTACATAACTTATGTACTTGAGTAGAGTTTATTTTGCATGCCTCAGTCTTTGACCTATAGATGTTAGTTCCTTGTGGTTTATGAGAGGCCAGGACCTTGTGTCTGTAATAGTTTGAACAATTCTTTAGACAATAGCTTGGTAGTCCATAGGTACGTTACATGAATTGTGAAGTGAATAGTGAAGTTGTGATAGTGAGGAAAAAGAGAATCACATTTTTTCTGGGGAAGATTGCAGGTTCGGAAGGAACTAATAATGTATCTGACTTAGTTTTATTTCTCTTTTGCCTCCTTGTTCTCAATCTAAAGCGTCATGGCAACACAAACAGCTCAGCATCTCAGGTCAAAGTGGTGGAGGTCAAGCCAGATGTATTCCCTTCTTACAAGTACAGCTGCACTGTAACCCTGGTAAGAATCTTTAGACATCGGATGGCTTCTCAGACTGTGTTGCCTGAAGTTGCTGCTTAGTCTTTAAAGGAGAATATGGATGGGCTCTCTCACATTCCTGATTGGCAAGAATCATCTTTTTGTCAAGCAAAATTAATTGTGGCCTGGTCAACTGGACCTATCAAAGCCTTTGCTATTTGAAGCCTTGGAAGCTTCCTGGATTTCAAGCAGGTTTTTAAAAGATGAAACCTACTCCATTGACCTTAACTGAATTTGAAAGTGAAAGCTTTGCTGTGTCATTCACCCATCCTTTGAGTCTCTCAGTCCCTTGTGGTTTAGTTTCTGGGTCACTTTCTACCTGCTCTTCTTTTTCTTGCATTATGTTCTGCCATTATTTTAGTCCCTAAATGTTTACAGATTGATTTGCTCATAAATGTTGCAGCTGCTAGTGCAAGGGCATATGTGGCTTTTGTTTCCCACGTGTGGTGGCTCATACTAATGCAGGGAAATGTTTCCATGTGTACAGACATTATCTTACTTGACATTAACCCTTCTTGGATAATAATTGTCTTGGCTCCTTCTTGCCTGTTCATGAATACAAGCCTCCAATACTCATAGGGAGTTTACATAGGTGTCTTAATTTATGTACATATGGTATTTATAGCAGACCCTGAAGCAAACAGTTTTAGCTAGAAGTACCGTGACTGTGTCATATTTAATCTTATTTTTGGTAAGAAGGAAGTAGACATATACACACATCACAAGGCAACTGGATGTCTATTTATATAAAGCAAAGTGGATAAAGAACTAGTCTCTCTGCCTGCAGGATCTGGGGCTGGCAACGTCACGAGGTAAAGGGAAGTGTAAGAACCCTTCTTGCAGCTATATATACACCAATCGGCACAAGCCTCGGATCTGTCCCAGCTGTGGCTACAATCTTGCCAAAGACAGAACTGAAAAAACAGGGAAAGCCCTGGTGAGTTGTTGTTCATTTTTATTTTTATTATTATGCCTGGAATCATTAGGTGCAATATAGAAATTTTAAAAAATAGGTGCTATGTGACAGTTGTGAGCCCAGAAGCTTGCATTTGGTAATCCAAGAAAGACAAGGCTCCAGAAGGAGCACAGGTAGGTGTTTGACTGCCAGACAGTGGGAGATTTTTGGCATCCCCCCCAAAGCAGGCAGAGCTGGCACTTTGAAGTCACAGGTGTCGGGTTCTGCCATGGGCTGTACACTGGCACACCTGACTTCAACTCTGGAAAGCCATCAGGGATGGTGCAGGGCCTTGCTCCGTGGAAGGAGCGGGGTATACCTCACCCTCACTCCCGCTCAACCCACTCGCAGGCCTGCTCAACCTGGCTGACTCCCAGCTGCTTCCTCCTGCCTCCAGCTGCCCAAAGCCTTCACCCTCCCCTCCCCTCCTCTCCTCTCCTCCTCCTTGCTTGTTGTTCTCTCCCTTCTTCTTCTTCTTCTCTCTCTCTCCTCCTTCTTTCACCTCTCTCCTAAACAACTCACCATCTTCCCACATCCTGCTCCTAACTCGCCACCCCACCTTGGAAGAGAACTTCCCTTATATCCCTTCTCCCATTTCCAGCTTCATCTGCCAACCACACTCCCCATCCCTCTAGCCATGGCTGTAGCTGTCCTAGGCAGCTAAACCTGTGGTCACTTCGTTGGCCTCTGTGGGCAGCCACACCTGTCTCCTTGCTGACTGCCAGGCTTCCTCTACTGAATGCCTCAGGCTGCTTTGCTCCCAGTCTCACCTGACTCTGGCTAATCCCTTCTAGCCTGCCTGCAGGCTGGGGTGTGGCCCTGTGGTGCCTTGGCTGCCTTCCCTCTACTGCTGGTAAGGTTGCTGGCTGGTTTGCTGCTGGCTGTCCCTGCTTCCTGTGCCTTCTCCCTCTGCTCTGGTCCTCTCCTGGTTGTCCTCACTCTCCCTGCCTGGGCTCCTAGCCTCCCACTGGAGGGTGGGGCTAGCTGGCTTCCACCTGCCCCTTCTAACCCTCTGGGGCTTGGGTGCTTCCTTCCCTCCCTTGGATGCTGGCAGGTTCTAGCCCTGGGTGTCTGTTGAGGTGGCAGGGCAGCTGGGCAGCTGTCTCCCGGCTGTCTCCTGTCCCCTCTTCCCAGCAAGTCCGGGGGCTGCGCCTCAGACCCCAGACAGCAGGATAGATAGCTCAGCCACACCATAGCCATTTCAATAGTGAAGTGATTTATTGAGAGTCTGTGCAGTTACAGATTCCTCAAAATGCTAGGCATTTTGATTTGGTTAGTTGGAACCTGTTGGTCCAATGCACTTTGGCAAGAACTATATAAGGTCTTCTGGTTTGTTACTTACGTAGCTGCTTTCTCTGCTCTCTGCTGCCCTTGCTGAACTAAAACAGTGTTGCTAGAGCACCAGAATGCAGAAGATTACCTTTATCAATTATTTCCAAAAAGTTTTTTTAATTTGGCATAACTATATTAAAGAGACTGAATAAGGAGCACCCTGCTCAAGGAAGTAAGGCACAAAAAATACAGAACAATGTGGATCAAAAAATTCTCACCAAAGTGTATTATTTCACCAATTTAGTGAATAAATACAATTAAACAACAAGACCCACGTTCCTTATAAGGCATGCAAATTAAAGAAAATAAAGTCGCAATGTAGGTCCGGTAGCGAGGACTGGAGAAAATCCAATGTCGGGGTGTGTGACAAGGCACGTCCCGCTTTGGAAACTGCAGGCGTCGATGAGCAAGCTGCAGTGTTCAAGCTAGAAAATCGTCAGAAGTGCGAGGACGAAGTTGCTGTGGAAAGCAGAGCCGTAAAATGATCCAAGGCAAGGCGTAGTCGTAATTAGATCAAAGGCAACGAGCCACGCCGGTCTCTTTTTTTCACTTGTTTCAGATATTTAAATCTTTCTTCAGGCCATAGCATAAACACTGTTCAAAAGCAGTGAGTCGATATCCAGTTCCTTGCAACAGTAATTAGGATTGTCAATGTTGGATTGTCAGCTTTCTTTACTGTCCAACTTTCACATACATACATGGCAGTGGGGAATACCATAGTTTGGATTATCTTGATCTTGGTTCCCAGAGAGATATCTTTATCTTTAAGGGTTTTTATCTAGCTCCCTCACAGCTGCTCTTCCAAGTCTCAATCTTCTTCTGATTTCTTCATTGCAGTCTCCCTGTTGGTTGATGATTGAGCCAAGGAATAGAAAATCTTGAACCACTTCAATTTCCTCATTGTCAACTTTAAAATTGTGTAATTCCTTGGTAGTCAATACTTTTGTCTTCTTGATGTTCAGTTGTAGTCCTGCTTTGGCGCTTTCTCCTCCTTCTTCAGTAGTTGTTTCAAGTCTTTACTTTTCTGCTAGTAATGTGGTGTCATTGCGTATCTCAAATTAATGTTCCTCCCATCAATTTTCACTCCACCTTCTAGATCTAAGCCAGCTTTCCTTATAATATACTCTGCATAGAGGTTGAACAGATAGGGAAATAATATGCATCCTTGTCTGACACCCTTGTCAATTGGAAACCATTCCATTTCCCCATATTCTGTCCTGACAGTAGCCTCTTGTCCAGAATATAGGTTGCACATCAAAACAATCGGATGTTGTGGCACCCCCATTTCTTTTAAGACTCTCCATAGCTTTTCATGATCAACACAGTCAAAAGCTTTGCCGTAATCTAAAACACAGGCTGATTTTCTTCTGAGATTCCCTGGTATGTTCCATTAGCCATTGTAAATTTGCAATGTGATCTCTGGTGCCTCTCTTCCTTTTCTGAATCCAGTTTGAACATCTGGCATTTCTCGTTCCATATATGGTAAGAGTCTTTGCTGTATAATTTTGAGCATTACTTTGCTTGCATGGGAAATTAACACGATTGTCCGATAGTTGCTGCACTCCTTGGCATCTCCTTTTTGGGGGATTAGAATGTAGACTGAGCGTGTCCAGTCTGTGGGCCATTGTTTTGTTTTCTATATTTGTTGACATTCTTGTTAAGATTCTGATGGACTCCATTTCTGTAGCTTGAAATAGCTCTGTTGGTATTCCAACTACTCCAGGTGTTTTTTTTTCTCCCAATTGCTTTGAGTGCAGCTTTTACTTCACTGTCTATGACTTCTGGTTCTTCATCAAAAGATTCTTCGTCAAAAGTATCTGTCATCCTTCGATCTCTTTTGTATAGTTCTTCAGTGTATTGTTTCCATCTTTCCTTTATTTTGTCCTGATCAGATACTGTATTTCCATGTTGATCTTTCAGCATCCCAAGACATGGCTTGAATTTCCCTTTGATTTCTCGGATCTTTTGGAACAAGTCTCTTGTTCTTCCTTTTTTGTTGCTCTCTTCAATCTCTTTGCACTGGTTATTATAATAGATTTCTTTGTCTCTGAGTGCAAGCCACTGAAAAGCTGCATTTAGAATTTCGACCCTACTTCTGTTGCCTTTTGTTTTTGCTTCTCATCTATCTTTAGCAATTTTAAGAGTTTCCTCAGTCGTCCATTTAGGCTTCTCCTTTCTTTTGGCTACCAGAATAGTCTTTCATTTCTACAGCAGAATACACTATATAGATTATAGCTGGCAGCTTTGAGTAGTTAGGAAAAGACTTGAATAATTGGTACTTAAACTACTGCAAAGTCTACATGATAGTGTACAAGCTTTTGTCACTGTCCTAGGTACAGATCCTTGCTGGAAATTTTTTTCTGCCTTCCAGAAATTTATGTTGTTTTAGACTACGAAAAGGTGGAAGTATACAAGCCCTGCTTAGATTTTTTTAAATTAGCCATACTAGTGAAACCATTTACTGTGAAGTACAGATTTAACTCCTTGGGTGTTGTCAACTTGGGTTTTTGTATCTCATCACTCTTGGTACACTCCTTCCTGAAGAATGTTGCAATAAAGGAATGGAGGAGCCGCCCTGGCCCTCTCTTGTGCTTTTTGTTAGCTGTCAGGGTGAACTGGGTCTTAAAGATGAGTGTCTGATTTATGGAGGGTCACTCAGAAAAAACAGGAGGAATGAGGAAACTGGGCCTCTGTGTGATCAAGCACCCCCTTTTCACTTGCCAATAAACAAGAGAATCCACAACCCCAGCATAGTCCTAGCTCACAGAAGCTCCTGTGTTAGAGGACTGCCCTGCACAGCTTCCAGAATTGAGGGAGACACAGAACTGTATAAACCTCTGCTGGTAGGCCACTCCATCAGCCTTGGTAGAGAACCAAACCTAATGCTGGAAGGAGGAGCTGTTTCAAAGACCTACACTGGCATGTGGACATTTACGTGGGGGGCATCCCATGTTGTAAAGATAAGAACCACACCCTTGAATGGAGACTGGAAACAGGTAACCATGGAAACTGTTCCAGGATTGGTGTCATAGGTACACACCATCAGTAGACATGCAGCTGCAATTTGTAGCAGTTGCAGTTTCTGGATTTCCTTTTAGAGAACTATATAATGTGTGTTAAGGAGCTCCAACTTGGAAGTTAGAGGAGAATGGATCAGCATACCTTTGTTAGTTGAAATGAGGAGAAAACTTGCAAACCAAATTTATTACTTATTTAAAAGCATTTCTACTCCTCTTTATCTCCTCAGAGTCATGGCAACAAACAGTACAGCAACCAAAATGTAAGGACATAAATCATAATAGTACAATTAACAACAATAAAACACAGTAAAATACACAAATTATAAATTTAAAAGCATTCAAGATTTAAAACACATAAGCTCAATAACACACAGCCAGATCTGCTGAAACAATTCATCTTCTATCAAATAGTCTCTGGAGCAAGACTGCCTTCCTGAATGTTGGAAGTGAAGGTGCCCTCTCCAACCATTCTGGCAGGCTTTTTCAAAGATCTGGACCCATCGCAGAAAAACCCATGGTCTCACTGTAGCCATAAGGATAGTCTTAAAGGAGAGCACCTTAAGGAGGGAGACTGCCTGCCGAATGTAACTGGGGCAGGGGAGTACACTGAGAGACGTGGTTCGTTAAGCATGACGGCCCTCAGCACTGGAGTTATCTGTTCTGAGTGGCTGACTGTAGAGAGGAGCCTTACTGCTGCATACTGTACTGATTGGAGTTTCTAAGATGCCTTCAAAGGTATATTAGTCCAAAATGGAGATTACGGTAGCATAGATTAGCATAGCCAGGTCAGCAGAATCTCAGTAAGAGGCCAGCTAGATGAAACTGAAAGAAGGCGCACTGACCTGTTTATTTAGCAAGGCTGAGTCCAGGAACAGGCGATAAAAGCCATTAAGGCTGCGACACCGAATCACTCTTTCAAGAACAAGGCTAAGTGATAAGAAAACCCTCAAACGTTTAACAATTTGGTACATTTATCCTATCAACATCTATAATACCTTATCCTTCAAACAGAGACAATAGAGTGGATCCAACCATCCTCTAAGGAGCCTTCCTTGAACTTAAGTGGTGGTTCCTCCAATGGAAGAGCCTCCTAGATTGGAGATAGGCTTCAAACTAGAACCAAAAAAATGAGCTTTGTTATCTATACAAAGCAAGCAAGATGGAGATTGACTGAGAGGCAGAAGAGTGGTAGGATGGGTAGGATCCACCTCAGTATTGTGGTACTTCACATTTCACAAGTGTCTTGACATAAAATCAAAGTGACATTTCCCTTTCTACCTAGGAGGCCGCCACTGGCCCCACAGATGTATTGAACACCAGTGACCCTTTAATACCCTCCCAAAAAGAGATCCAGCGCCAATCTACGCTGCAGCTTCTACGCAAAGTAATACAGATCCCTGAGAATGAATCTGAGCTGGCTGATGTATTCGCACTGATTCATGAACTCAACAGCTCACGGCTCATCCTGTCCAACATGAATGAGGAGACAGTTACCATTGAGCAGACCTCTTGGTCGAACTACTACGAGTTTCCATCCTCCCAGTGTCTTCTCTGTAGCAGCCCTTTATTCAAAGGGGGCTTGAAGTAAGTTTTTCCGCTTTGAGAACTGAATTTTTTTCTGGGGACATTTGGGTTGAAATCTTACTTTGTATTTATATTTATTATTTATTAAATTCTCCTTAGTTCAAGACTAATCCATGCTTCTAGAATCTTAGGAAGTTGTACTTGTATTTTCCTTGCATCTCTATTGTCGGTATACTTCCTGTGCGCTAGAATTAGGATTTTATTCCCACCTCTTTTTTTTCTTGGGGGATAATTTATAATTTGTGTATACTGATCTTTTTATGGATGGAGGTTTGGAAGAATTCCATATTTCATGTGTTCCTCAAGAGCTCACATTCCTAGTACAGTTTGAATAGGCACTTAGTCAGTATGGACAAATCAAAAGCTTTCTGATATGGGCAAATCAAAAGCTTTCTCTTTAATTAAAAAGCGTGTTTTAGAAATTGACCATGAACGTTTGACGGTGAGAGCTCAACATATCTGACCCCCCTTGTTCTTTGGCAGTACTCCTCCAAAATCTGTACCCCCCCATATGTATTATTTAATCATTCCATGTTATTGCAGAGTTTTTTTATTTGCAAGATTGAATATTATACTTTTTATGGTTTTAGAAGGAAGATTTTTGAACATGCCTTATTTTGACAGAATCTGCCCTTGCAGTCTCCGTAGGAGTGATACATCCTTACGTGTCCTGCTTGAATGCTGTTTGTTTGAGAATATTGGAGACTACTATATTAAGCCACTTATTACTTATCAATCACCCCCCTGCACCTCAGAAACTCTTTTTATTTGTTGAGAGATAATTATCCTAAGACTACTCTGGCAGTAGCGAAATTTGTCAGTCCTTCTATCACTTACGTCTGAAAAATGATGAAAAAGAATTGATTATCTTCTAAGGGAACAAAAAGGAAAGGAATAGGCACTATATCTGTGGTTCCAATTCATTTGCATTTACAACATGTTTGTGTGTGCGTGCGCATGCGCACGCATGGAGAGAAAGAAAGAGACGTGAATGATGCAGATAGCTGCAAGGTTTTGTGTTACTCTTTTCTCATTTCTTAAAGTAGAGACCAGTATGAGTACAGGGTTAATTTCATCTCCTCTCCATTGTTACAGTTCCCTTGCAGGCCCTCAGGAGTGTTGGTTGCTGACAGCTAACCGGCTGCAAGTGGTCACTGCTCAACTCAAAGTGTGTGTCAATGTGCAATGCTTGGCCCTCCATAGCTTCAATGATATATACACAGGTGAGTGAGTGCGTTAATAAACCTAGTTTGCTTTAAAAGGAGGAATACAAGTGGTGATAAGTGCATTTTAAATTTGTATGTTCCATGAGACTGCATTGTGTGTAGTAGCAAGATTTGAACTTGGGATGGTTTCTCACTGTCTTATGATCTATATTTCTGCATTCCTAGTAATAGCTGTTTTCTTGGCTTTGTTTCCCAATTGTAGGCTTGTTTAATGTAGGTAACAAGCTTTTAGTGAGCCTGGATCTTCTTTTCACTATAAGAAATCATATTAAACTTGGCGAAGATCCTAAGGTGGCCATCAGCAGTATCTTGGAATCTGTGCAGGAGCAGACTGGTATGGATATTCCTGTTTCTTTTTGTCCTTGAAACAACCATGATCAATCTGTTAAAAGCATAAAGACATTGTTTTAAAGTTTTGGGTGGCATGGGCAGGGTGCTTGTGTGTGTTTATAAAAGACAGACAGGTCAGGACTCCACAGAGTTCTGTAAGATGATCCATTACTGGATTGTCTGCTGGCAGAGTATAAAGTTGCTTTCACAGGATCAGTAACTCCTTTTTCTTCTACTATTTTAAGTCAAGGCTTCAAAGTTACTGGATTGTGCTAAGTTGCCTGTGACTTAGTAGTGGCTTCCAAGCCACAGTGACTAGAACACATTATGCTTTGTCTTAGTTGGATGCCGGCTTATGTAATTTATGTCCCCCAGTTAGGAGTGCCATGGAAAAGGCAAGCAGCACCTGTGTCCCAGGAAACTCTTGAAACTTGTGTAGAAAACCTGCCATACAGTGTACACAGGCTGTGCTGTCCTTGTTAACTTGTCTGAGGATGAGTCTCGCTCTCTCGCTCTTGCTCTCTTGTGCTCTCGCTCTTGCTCTGTGCTGAAGATACGGAATTGGAAAGTTCACCAACATGTTCATTCATTCATTTTATTTTATTTAAAAAATTTTTTTTTAAAAATTATTTTATTACAACAAACATGCAAAAGTTCACGTAAAGTAACAAAAACATAAAAAACAAATGAATGAAAACATAGAGGGAGACATACCATTTGGACATTTTACAAAATTTCTTTAAGCTTGTTACTTAATCAATAGCTCTTCCATAATACCCATATCTTAACTAAACGTATAACTTTGACTTTACTGCGAAGATATCTGCATTTCCCCCCATACTTCATTTGTTGCCAACCTTCTAATTATAATTTTCAAATCCACAAATCATTAGCTCAGACTGTTCTTTCACATACAGAAAGTCCATGAAAGGTTTCCAGATCTTCACAAAATTGGCTGTTGTTTTATCCCTCAGCAACTCTATTTAATATTTTTTGCATTGTTAGATGTATTTGTTTCCAGTACTTTTTAGCAACAGGGCAGGTCCACCACATATGGTGGAAGGAACCCTCCTTTTTTTGACACTTCCAACATTTGTTTGACACCCCATTAAACATCTTAGTTAATTTTTGTGGGGTCTTGAACCACCTATACATCATTTTACAGAAGTTCTCTTTCAAATTAAAACATAATGTAAATTTTAGACCATAATTCCACATTTTCTCCCATTGTTCCATATGGATATTATAGCCAAAATTATTAGTCATACAGTCCTTCACTTGGCAGAACATTCATTGTAATAACAGAAATTCTTCCTAACAATTCATTCCTAACAATGATAGTTGTAATTTCTCCCATCTGTCTAGGTCTTTTTAAATTTCATTTCATATCTTGACGTAGTTGTTTTGGAACAACATCGTATTTTTATTTGTCAGTATTACCCCTAAGGATTTACCCTTTTTTCAATTATAAATCATGTTTTTTCCATCAGCTGACTTTTCTCTTTTTCCTGCGTATTCTTTCTTAGCATCTTTGTTCTTCCTTTATTAACTTTAAATCTTGCTACTTCACCAGATTCCTTTAGCTTATACATTAATACCTCTATTCCCTCTAAGGGTTTTTTTTTTTAGTTTTCACCCACTCATTTATTTATTTTCAAGATTCATGCCTAGTCTTTCTGCCATTTGGGGATTCAAGGCAACTTAAAAATAAATTTCAACAAATAGGTTAAAATAAGAATTCATAACAAGAATGGCCCTTTCCCCTTATTGATGCCTGTGGCAGTTCTGCAGGGCAGTGACGCGGCAGCCTCTAGGCTGGGGATTCAGAGCTGTTCCAGTTGCACAAGGCTTCCCCCAGACGGCTGACTCCATAGCTGTTTAAAGGCACCCTTTAAAGCCATTGACTTGTTGGTCTTCCTGCAGATATAGGGCATGAATATAGCTTTAAGTATTTTACTTGGCTCTCTTTCTTATTTTTTCCCCCAACAGAGAAAAATCTGAACACTGAGGAGCTGAGTCAGCTTGAGGAGCTGCTGTGCAATGGATATTGGG
The DNA here is from genome assembly GCF_028583425.1 of Eublepharis macularius. Lineage (NCBI taxonomy): Eukaryota > Metazoa > Chordata > Lepidosauria > Squamata > Eublepharidae > Eublepharis > Eublepharis macularius. The sequence continues at coordinate 81,104,033 of NC_072793.1, forward strand.
CCTTTGAATGCCTCACTGTCCGGGACTATAATGATATGATCTGCGGAATCTGTGGCATTGCACCCAAAGTTGAAATAGCCCAGAGGAATGTGGACAATGTTTTGTCGCTGAAAAATATTGAGGTAGACCATCTTAGGCGTCATAACATCCAGCTGCACCTTGAACTGTATTTCTCAAAATATACATTGTAGTACTAATATGATGTTTACAGTTAGTCTATATTTTATTTACTCCTCTTTTAATGAGAAGGGGGATTTCAAAGGCATTATATTGATTGCCCACCTAAAAGCAATGGTTCTATTTTCATTAACCTACATGGAAGCTCCCAGAGCAAAGTGGTACAGTGAATATCAAAGCAGAAAGAAGAACCTGTTTAAATTTATAGGGTTTTAACAGAATATTAAAATGTATAGGGTTTAACATAATACAGTCTTGCAAGTATTGATTAATGTTTTTGATTTTTCCATCCCTCCCCTTTCTTCTACTGTTAAGTTTACCTGGCCAGAGTTCTTGGCATCTAGTGAAGTAAATGTGGAAGATTTCTGGTCTACTATGGAGACTGAAGTGATAGAGCAAGTAGCATTTCCTTCCAGCATCCCTATCACAAAGTTTGATGCCTCTATCATAGCCCCCTTCTTTCCACCGCTGATGAGGAGCTCTGTGGTAGTCAACACAGAGAGAGAGAAGAACTTGGAAACACATATGATGCCAGGTAACTTGTTTTTGTAGAAATTCTGGTATGTAGCAGGGTCATTGGTGTCCATAGTACTCTTTAAGAATTAAGAAGGCATTAACTTGCTGCTCTGAGGACTGTATTTCCACAGTATGGCAGAATCCTAAAAGGCTGGTATAATGGTGCTAGCTCCTGTATTAGTGCTGCTGAAAAGCTTTTTCCTGCAGTGCTACTTACCCTGTTTGTTGCCCAATGACACAAAAATTACACATAATAGTATCATCTCTGCCAGGGATAACCTGACATACATACATGACAACAAACTATAAATGGTTGGTTAGCTTAAGGGCTAAGGACCCTTTAAATTTTGCCAGTTCTCTATGGATTTCCACAATGGGGATGATCTTTTTGACAGTGCTGTCATTGGAATTGTAAAGTTTAACCTGTCATAGGTCTCCTAATGTCAGTTGGAGCTGCATAAATTATATTCACTTTTGATTCAGACTTGGTAAGGGGCTTAGTGGGAGCATTTGGGTGTAAGACAAGCACCATTGCCTGCCTTGCATAAGTGACTTGATGTTCTCTTCTAAGAGCAGCGAAACAACATGATCTCTTGTTGTTTAGGCAGTGCAAGTGTTCTGGGGAGGCTGATTCAGGATGAAACTTGTAAAATGGAGCAGATTGGTTCTTACAGTGAGGAAGAGCTGCAGAATTTCTTGACACAGTGCAGTATTCCTTGGGATGCAGGCGACTCAAAGGTAATGGATCTTTTCTATAAGCACACAGTGGTCCCTGGGATGCTCAGTTTGAATATATTTTAATTACATTTATCTGTTTATTTACCAAATGTATTAAAATTTCAAAGTGATAATTACAATTTTTATTACCTGTAATCAGTTTAAAATTAATCAATTATCCAAAATATTAAAGCATCATACAAAAAAAAGAGAGAGAAAATCCTCTCCCCCAGATCTGTAGTACAGATCACGGTCTCAGTTACCAAAAGCTCTGAAATACTTAGGATACAGATGGTTTCAGGCTTTATAGGGCAAAGCACCTTGAATTACAGTGCAATCCTAAACAGAGTTACTCCAGTCTAAATCACTGATTTGCAGAAGTGACGTAAATGGGGTTGGTAGTGTTAGTTATAGGGAAGATTCCCGCCCTCAGGACAGTTCTGGTGCAAAGGAGCCAGGGGGGTTGAAGGGGAGAAGATAGGTTTAGGCTAGACAGAGCAAAGAATGAAATCATCTCAATTCCCAAGAAGGATACATCTTGAGCCGGCCGCAGCCGGCATTCAAGGACACTTGCTCGAAGTGCCAGGGAAAGAGAAAGTAAATACCTGCAAGATAACCAATTGGCTTAGCATCAATAAGAAACTTCCCATGCCCTCAGAGGATCAGCACATAACACAGAATGCATTCATAACAGATATGCAGACAGGCATACATGACACCATCTCCACAGTCAGCACAACATAAGAAGTGTTAAAGTAGTCCAATCTAGAGATCATTTCACTATATAATGATAACTAGATCTTTCTGTCTTCCAGTAGAGGATGCAATTGCCCAGCCATAGCTGGTAAAAGGTGGTCTGGGCTGCAGCAACATCTGGGCACTCTGAGAACCTAGTCTTTCGGGAAGAGTGCAAGTTCAAGACTAGAATTTTCATGTCCCACCCCCCCTCACCCCCAATTGTTTTTCTTTTATATGGATTGAGGTTAGAGCTGATACACAAATTCAGAACTGACATTGCCCCCTTCTCCTGAAAGATAAAACAGACAGTTTGGTGTTGTCTATGGAGTGACAGCTGTACTCAGTGTTTCCAAATGGCCTCCTTATTGAATGGCATTGCATGGATATTAAGATGTACAGGAGATCAAATTGATCCTTGAGAACAACTATCGCTTAAAACCCACTTCTGAAATTTACTCTCCAGTGAAGAGCATAACCATAACAAAGTAGTACCCTTAATCCCCAACTTGTAAAACTGTTCAGAAGGATCTCATAATTAATAGAACCAAAAGCTACTGACAGATCTAGGGAAAGTAATAGAAACACATTTCCCCAGTATCTCTATGGCAGCCACTGCTGTATCTGTCCCTAAACCAGGTTGAAAGTCATCTTGAAATTAATCTAGATAATCTGTTTATGCACATTCCCATGTTGAAACACCTCCACTGTCAAACTGAGTGAAAACCCATGAAGGAAAATGGCATGCAAAAATACGGGATGATAATAGTTTGTCTACTTCAGGTTTGAGGATTTTTTTTCTTTTCACATCCTCTAGACAAACCACCAATTCTGAAATATTTTGTAGCTTCTATAGAAGAGGATTTGTATTCATGTATACCTGTCTTTAATACCCTTGCCCTTCTCTCAAAGAATCAGCTATTTACGTGTGACTAACTTTCTTTCTTTGTTGGTATGTTCACTTTTCCTAGGAGCAGCTCTGTCTTTCTCTGCTGGCTCTGTATGATTTTGTACAGAATGGGACACAGATCAAACAGCCCCTAGCACATTTCACTGGAGGAAAAATCTACAAAGTGTGTCCACATCAGGTGAGTTTGATTGAAAAATTGCACCAGTGCACTGGTTCAGTGTACACAGCAAGTGTGACCAAGCAATTAAACTGATGTTTTACTAACTTTGATATTTTTTATTATAAAGTGAAAAGATATATGCAAGTGGGAATTGTCATGGGTTAATGTAGTATGTTATGTGGCTAGATTGGGTAATATTGTTCTTTCTGGCTCACAGTAAAGGAGGAAATCTTCATACGGGGTAATTAGGCACAGGGACTATTGATTGCTAGATCGTGGTGCTACAATAGTTTGTGTTCTTTTCTTTTTTTTGTCCTAATTTGAAGATTTTTTTGTAGAACATTAATTTAATTTGCTTTCAGAGAAGGTTCCATTGTCATGCTAGACTTTGGAAAGCATGTGATGGAAGCTGAGGGCTGGGCTTGTTTTTATTCCCTGGGTGTTTCCCTTTCTTCCAGTGTATTGCACCAAACCTGTTACAACTTTTATCTTCACAGGTCATGTGTGGCTCAAAATACATTGTGAGAGGGGAAAGTCCCCGGGACCATGTGGATCTCCTAGCCTCTTCACGCCACTGGCCACCAGTCTATGTGGTAGACTTGGCCACTTCTGTGGCATTGTGCGCAGACATCTGCTACCCTGACTTGACTGCTCAGATGTGGGGGAGGAACCAGGGATGCTTCTCTGACCCCATGGAGCCTTTAAGGGTTAGTGGCCTTGCTCTGTTGCACTGTTTCCAAAGCTAGTGAGAGTGTCTGTGATGAGTTGTCCTCTCTAGAGATGCTATGAAGACAAGGTTGTAAGTAGGGAGGTTCCTAACTATTGTGTGTGTTTTTTCTCTGTGATAATCTGGGCCAATTTTATATTTGCAACAGCCTGTGCCATTTTCCAAATATTTCTTTTGCCTCCTGCTTTCAAATTTAGATTTTTACAATTCAAGTGAAAAACAGCCTTTGTCTATCATGGTACACTTGTACGATTGGGTTACCTTTGCATACTTGTTCTGCCCTCCCTTTAATACCTACACCTATTTTTCAAACTCAGAGTATTGGAATTAATGGCAAATAGTGCTGTGGTTTTAGTCAGTCAAAGATTGGATGGCTATTTTTGATGACTGCCAAAAACTGCATTGGCAGTTATTGGCAAAAAAAGGGGAAAGCCAATAAATATACGCAGCTGTTTTACAATGAGTTGGACCAGTAGTCCATCTATACATTCTACCCTAATGAGCAGTGGTTCCCCATTCCTGTTCCTTGAGGTCCTTTAAGTGGAGATAGCAGACACTGAACCTGCCACCTTTTGTGTGCCATCACTGAGTTACTGGTCCTCTCCAATCCTCGTCCTTGTTTATAGTAAGGGAATATGTTTCAGTGTCTGTCTGCGTAAATATATCCTTACCCAATCTGAAATGCTCCAGATGGCTGGGTTTTTGTGTGTGTATCTGACCCATCCTGTCTTGAGTGCTTCTTTCAGTAGCAGTAATAAGCCATTCCTATTAAGCAAATGCAGAACTAAACGTGGAAGACTTTGATTTACCCAAAGAGTCTTTGGCCATATAGGGATTTGGATCCAGTCGCAAATCCTGTTTGTTTGTTTTTTCTTGTTTAGCAAGCACTGATCAAGTAAACTATGGAAAACATTATGGTATGAAATAACTTTTGCTTTCTTTCTCTTTCATCAGTATGTGTCCTGCCCAGAACTTCTTGACAGACATTACAATGTGGATATGACCAGTGCTGAACATTCTATTCAACACCCAGTCACCAAATCTGCATCCCGCCGAGTAGTTTATACTGGGACAGAGCAGAACACTCAGAGGGACCCAACAGCTCGGCATCGTGCCCTCTCCCTCTGCCGGGAACTAGAACCCTACAGTGCCATCATTACAGCCATCAGCGATAGCAAAACAAGTAACGTCCGCCAGAGGCCTATCACCTTTGACAATGCAACCCACTATTACCTCTACAATCGCCTGATGGATTTCCTCTCTAGCCGCGAGATTGTGAACAGGCAAATTCATGAGATTGTGCAGAGCTGCCAGCCTGGTGAGGTGGTGATCCGAGATACCTTATATCGTCTGGGCGTGGCCCAAATCAAAACAGAAATAGAGGAAGATGTAGAAAACCAAGGAGAGGATGGTATTGCATAACCTACTCTGAAGTCATCTAGCCATAGAGATGATTGTTAGGCCGTTGAAGCATCTCTGCAGATAGTTCAAGCAGTTTATCACACAGAGGAGTTCCAGTGTGGAACAGCTTTGACAGCTTACATAGTCCAAAGAGTCATGTGCTTCCATGAAATCTGGATTTACTCCTGTGAGATTGAGATCTGCAAATGCCTTTCTATAAAAAAGGCAGTCTTCCCTTCCAAGATGTTGTTGAGATCTGTAAACTAACCAGGACAGGTTGCTGTAAGGGAGAAAAGGAGGATGTTTCAGGCACCTGTTTCAGGCAAGAGGTGGCAATGGCTTTACAGAACTTGAACTGTTTTTGAAATGTATATGTTGCAGTGTTTTGGGATCATAAGTGAAAGGGTAGGGGATGAAAAAGAGCAGAGTTGTTTATGGATCCCTTATACTGTAGTATAAATATGGAAATCATAATACAATGATGAGCCTGCTGTGTAGCCCTAGCTGCTACTGGGCTCTAGTTTGAAGAAACTTGATCTTTAATCCCCATCAGTATCAAGGAGTTAAGCATGTATCTGCTCCTTTGGCTAATTTTTTCTCATCCTGAGGAGCCTCTAAGCTTACTTGGGGGTTGAAATCCAGAGTGAACCTGTTTAAATGGACACATACTTTAAGATAGGCTTGTAATTACCTTAGCTAGCATGGTTTTAAAGGCTCTTCAGGGATTTGTATGCTTGGGATGATGAAACTATACTGTTGGTCAGGAGGAGCTCTTCAGGCTTCTGCAATCTATTTTCAGGCACTTTATTTTTTTATATCCTATCTATGGACTTCATAGGTTGTCTTACATTTAGGGACACCACAAAGAATACTTGTACAACAGTGGTTGGATTCAAGGAACGCAATCTAACAAGACATTTTTATGACTTGCATTCCTTACTAAAACTTGTTTGGGAGGATACACACTTGACTGGACCTTCTGAAAGCCACTACGTACTCCCCAGTTCCAGTATTATAAAACTGTACTGGGTGAGTTTCATATTGTGTTCTGAACACCGTGTTCAGAAGAGACCAGCGTTTTTTCTTCCCATTTATATGTTGAACCATGGTGTGTAAACTAGTTGCATTGTCCACTGATTCCCTTTAGCTGCTCTTGGCCATCTATAAACCTGAGAAGTGAAAACAGACTTCTGCTGTAGCTGAAAGCAGGAAATCTGGAGTGTGTACCTGTGTGTGAGGGTTCAAGTATGTTTTATTCATTGAATGAACAGATTTGTGGTGTGCAGCTCCCTTCTGTGAAGGATTCTAGTGTGTACTGTGTTGTAAAAACATGTATTGAATTTATGAACAAAGATTATGATTTGCTCTTAAAAATGCTAATTTATTAAAGACACTTTTTCAGTCAGTGATGAACTGTTGTAAGTTACTGTCTCCAGTGTTTGAGCGAGTCTCCTAGCTTGGCAGCTTAAATACTTTGAAAGCCAAAGAATGCTAATTTGGTTTGTTGTGTTTCCCATTTCCCAGGAAATGTATGGACAAGCTTTGTGGAGTGGTCATAGGTCTGTAACAACAAAAAAATGCCTGCTAAAATAGTATGTTGGGTTGTTTTGTGTTCGAAAAGCGGGCTATTTATAAATTAAATTTGGTTATAGGGAGTCTCCTATTCTAGGTAAACAATGTTTTGACCCTCCTAAGGGTAATTATCAGGAGTAAAAAGTTTAATTTTCATTGTGAGAGCCAGTGTGGTGTAATGATTAGTGTCAAACTAAGATCTGGGAAACCCAGATTTGAATCCCCAGTCTGCCGTGGAAGTTCGCTGGGTGACCTTGGGCCAGTCGCACACACTCAGCCTAATCTACCTCACAGGGTTGTTGTGAGGAGAATTATATAAGCTGCTTGAGTTCACTGTTGGGAAGAATAGCAATATTCGAGTTCAGTATCACCTTAAAAATCAACAAGCTTTCCGGGGTAAAGCGTTTGAAAGTTGGGCTTCTTTTGTCAGGGATGGAGATTGGTAGGGTAAAAAAATGAAGCAAAAAATGAAGTAAACAGTGCTTTAATATTTTGTTTAATTTGTTACGAAGCAAAAAAAGTGTTGAAGGGGTTAGAGTGTCTGTTAAATAGAATAGAACTAACTGCGTTTGACACTGTCAGTGATTCCTGCCCCTCTTGGCCTTTGTTTTGCACTTAAATCCTTAAGCTTGATCTTACATGATGCTTCACAACAGGTATTAGAATCTGGCAATGAGGTGCTTGGTTTTTTATAAACCTTTGCTTTCTTGTCTTAAAAGCTACTATACTTTCTGAGGATTGAAGACTAGAAGGATTGACAAGGCCTGTTGGGCTTTTTTTAAAATACAGAAGATACGCAACTAATGGAGAAAATAACACAATTCTGAGAATACATGCTTAATCAACTTGATTTATTTTCAGAGCAATTATAAGTCTGTTCATTTTAAATCAGTTTTAATGGAAATAGAGGCTTGGATACATAAAACATAGCAGTTAAACTATTTAAAAATGATCATGTATCAAGAAAATACTAGTGCAAGGTGTTAGAAATCTAGTTAGCTAGTTGTGCATATGGAGAACAATGGAGCCATCTTATACCAAGTCAAACTAGGTTAGTATTGCCTACTGGTTGATTTCTAAGATCTCAAGCAGAGATTTTCCCAGACTAGTTTCCTGATAATTGAGGTTCCAAATCTTTCTGAGCCTGTGGGCACTTTCAGACTTTTGGGAGGTGGAGCCAAACAGGTTCTAAGCCAAGCTTACTCCTATAATGCTCTTTCTGAATGGGTATTTATTGCACACCCAAGGGTGATACCTCGGATACTTTTGAAGCACCTCCTGCTCCAGTGAAGTGGAGGAAAACTAGGACCCACTCACTACTTAAGGAAGTAATGCTTCAGGGAGGGAAACAAGTAGACAAAAGGAAAAATGTCAGCAGGCACTATGGAGCCTAGGACAGCCATACTGGGAATTGCAGCCTGAGACTGCAGGCTTTCAGCTGGAGATGTTAACCTGGCTTTTGCTACAGTCCTCCAAATATTTGTATGATATCAGTTTGTACTAAAAAACCCTGCCCCTTTACAGTACAAATGCCTTTTGTTTCATATATTGAATTCTCAACGGGGCCACTGAGTGTGGATCAATAATCCACAAAGTGGAGCCAAGGACAAAAAGGAGATGTCTCTACAAGGAAGTTCCAGGTTTGCAGAAAATCTGGAATCTTAACAAAAAAAACACATTAGGAGGTTAAAAGTCCCCCAAACAATAGAAACAACACCTATAGCTTTAATAAAAGAATCCCCACAGAGGCTACATTCTGTGATCTCAGGGCCATCTTGGGGTTTGCTAGGCAGCTACAAAAAATATTGCTAGCCTTCCAAACCTTGGTTTCTGTAAAGCAAAGCTGGAGGGCAAGGGTGGGCTTGGAGGCTAAAACATCCCCTTCCCCATTTATGTCCAATGGAAAAATACCCAATGGATTTGGGCTCAATTGCTGTGGCCAGATCTGGCAGTAACCACCAAAGACTCACTATTTGTGTGATTTGGCTGGACCCAGTGGCAGGGACTACTCTGCAACTCAACCAAACATTTGTTGGGGGGAGGGAAGGAGGGAAAGCTGAAGACAGAGCGGCAGATAAAGGTAGATTGGTTAGTGGATTGCAAAGAAAGAAGGAAGCAAGGAAGGGGAAGGCTATGGGGGCTGCCAGGGGAGAGAAAGGAGGAGGAGAGGGATAGAGCAGAAAATGTACCCCCCCCACACCCCAATTTGTTAATATTCTAATTGTATAGGCAGTTGTAGCCAAGCTTCATTGGCTTCCTGTTTAATTTATATAAGATGTCAAATGTGGCTGCTTAGAAAAGTTGGTTCTCTTTCTCTAAAACTGGTATAAAATGGAATTGCTATAGAACATTGATTAAAATGTTAACTTCATCCTTTAGGATGTCTGGTTCTAGTTTTTGATTTTAAAGCTGCAACACTTGTAATGTTTTTACACATCTGAGCATTTAAAATGCTTCACATGATAGCTTGGGAACACTGGAAGTATAAATGCAGAATTGCTACAAGGTGTGAATTATAGAACCACTTTGAGGCATAAATGTAAGTTAAATGTTCCGCATCAACACAGCTCCTAACTTGTGTTGGTTTTTCTTTTATAAAAATAGCTCAGGAGAAATCATAAACAACAGAATTGTCCTGGCCTTGCTGCCATTGCTATAAGTTCTGGAACTTAATACATTCCAACACTTATATTATTGACATTAAAGCATATATACAACATTAGCTTAATTTCAGAACATTCCATAATCTAGATAACCAGCCTTGTCCAAATGGAGCAGATGCCAGTCTTTTCTGTTTAGAGGCTGTCTGCCTCTATACATCTGAAGAAGAGAACTGTGATTCTCGAAATCTTATGCTACAGTAAAGTTGGTTAGTCTTAAAGGTGCTGTTGGACGCTTCTATTTTTGCTACTACAGACTAACACGGCTAACTCCTCTGGATCTATATGCCTCTATACAGTTAGCTGCCTTCAATATTTTCGGTACCATTTTTAATTTACCACCATTACAAAGCTGTGTGCCTCTGCAATACAGGTGTTGTTTCTCCATCCTGTAGCCCCACAAACACAGCCTATATGGCCCCCAGAGTGCCCTAGCTCACTATGCTTTTGCCAACAATATCTCCTGTGAGCTTAAAAGGCAAATTTCAGCAGCCCCTAACTAAGTACTGAGAGACCTGAGATAGGGCCACTGTTGAACTTCTGTCAGCTGTGTATCCAAAAAATAGCACAGGAGCAGTACCTCATGGCTTCTAGCTGCCAAGATGATGAAATGTGTGTGTGGGGGGGTGGGGGGGTAGTACAGTATTTGTACACTGAGCCCTTCAGACTTTAAGGGCTAAAAAGAATTTCTGCTTGTACTATCCAGCCATCATCTACATTTGATACAGTATGTATATTTTCTAAAATTCAACCAGCATAAGAGTAGTGAAAGTCTGTTGTAGGTTGATAAGCGAGCTACAGTAAGTGTCTCACCACTAGAGCTTTAAATTTCTTATTTCGTATCACATGAAACACAGTGGAGTCAGTCCATACATTTAGCTGCCAGCAATAAAGGGTAGAACATAGCTTAATGAAGTGATATACCAACTCATAGGTTCTTTGAATTTTCACCCTTTATATTTGAGATGATAAAATAGACTGGATTAAGCTTTTCTTTATTATTTTTTCCATTGACTTAAAGTATTGGTTTGTCAAATGTTTATAAATCAGTTTATAAAGGCTATTATAATGATTTAGCAAGCAATCCATTATAATAATGGCTGCAGTTCTCCTAGATTATAGTTGTTCAGTTAATAGAATTACCACAAATCATTAAATGATAAACTATATTTATTCTTTAGTTCTTTCCTACTAGCAATTAGCTTAGTTAATTCAAAACCAGCCATTAGTCAAATCATAAGTTTGCTTATACTTAAATCTTAACTAACTGATTGCATCACTGGAAATTAGTTATAAAGCATGCAATGTTTTGTAGACATGATTAACAAGTTCTACATGGTAATCATAAATGAGAGACTCTTCTAGTATGAGATTCTCACTCTGCGGAGAATTAGAGCTGTATTTTTCGTTTTATTTGAGCTAATAGGAAGTTATTTCTGTTCTATTTGTCCCCGTACAGAATACGAGACGTGAAGTATATAGGTTGTTGATTCTTTGTGGCAGGAAATGTTACCAACTACTGGCTATTCATTTATGTACAAGAAAAAATCTCTAATAAAGAGAGTTCTCTAACAATCTAATCTCTTAGAATTTACACACAAAAGGCTAGTGAGGTACATATGAAATGTTGAATGTTTGCTTTTAAAATTTACGGCTCCATTCCCACTCTTGCAAGCATGCTTATACTCAGAGATGGTGCTTTGTTATGCCAATCACCCTCTTGATATAATGATCTTAGCTAAGCTTCTTATTTTTAGCTAACCTAAATACAAGCCAGTTGTTAAGGGCAGGAGGAAACAAATGGCTTGGAGTCTGTTACCAATTCATAGTAGACTCTCAGGCTGTGACTTGTGAATGAAAGCATCTAGTTTTCAGATACGCAAATCCCAGAGGCCCTGAAGGACCTGCATCCCAGCTGAAATGCAGTACTCAAGCAGACATGAAGATCCTGTGAGCAACCACCTCTAACAGAACTGGTAATTGTTGCTGTTCAGGAGGGGCTGCCTGCTCTCTCCGACTTCACAGGATTCCTCGAAGCTGGCGGGGTCACATGCACTGTCATTTTCTTTGTTTCTTGGCAAGTTTGTATAATCCTTTAGAAGATGGTGAAAGGGAGAAGAAAAAAATCACTTTAGGTCCTAGAGTGACATCATCACAGTCTGAAGCAAAAAAGGAAATGCTGTGATTTTAATTTAAACTGTTTGTTGCCTGCTTTTTGTTTCCTACTTTTGGTTTTCTAGGAACACAGGATGCCCCATTAGTCTTTGGAGTGAAAACTTTACTAATTGGGGAGGATCCCCACAACGAAGCCTATTTAAGGATTATATTGTATCACCTCTGTGCTGGAAAAAACTGCACTGGCTTGCTAACAGTTCCCCAGCACAATTCAAAGGGCTTGTTTGTACCTTTAAGGCTCTAAATGGTCTGGGGCCAGGATATCTGAAAGGCAGTCTTCAGCCCACCAGTTAAGATTTGCCCCCCAAGCCCTGCTCACGCTACCCTCACCTTCAGAAGTGAGGTGGGTGGCAATTAGAGACAGGACATTTTCTGTGGTGGAGCTTTGCCTTTGGAATGCTATCCCTGGTGTCCCCCCCCCCCCCCCGTTCACTTGGTGCCTACTTTACTGTTTTTTCATGTGCCAGGTCAAACCATTTCTTTTCATCCAGGCTTTTAATGTGGGGTTTATCTTTCCAGCTGTTTTATGGTTTGCTTCTGGTCTGAGGTCTATTTTATAAATTGTTTTATGCAGTTATGTCCCTGGGCTTATTTAATTCTTTTTGCATTGATAATTTATTATTTTAATTGTAAGCCACCTTGAGCAAGACTGGAGAGGTGGCATAAAAATCTCCTAAATAAACAATGGATCACGGCCATGAGTCTTGAATTGCCGTTCTGCCGTTTGGGTATCAGTTGATTGTATAGACAAGATCTGAACTAATAAGGTCAGCAATGTAATTCAGCAGTGTGATTCTATGATTCTAAGTGCTCAACCAATAGTGAACTATTATGGCGAGAAATCCCTTATCCAAGATACTGCTGATAGAAATCACACCCAAACATAGATGGAAGGTGGGGAGGGGGGGTGAGTGAAGGGACACAATGCAGTTTCTGTGAAAACCAATCACATGGGCATGGGTTTCCATCTTCCTTTCCCCCTTAGCAATTTAAATAACTACCTGTTTTTTAGTGGCATCTAGCTGCTTTTGAATGACAGTGCAAATCTGAGCGAAGGTTGGCCGTTGAATGGGCTCCAAGCTCCAGCAGGCCTTCATGATATTGTACCTGGATGGGGGGGAAAATCGATTCATCACTGCTCAGCACTAAATTGTGCAAAGCTGAGGGGGGGAGCTTGTGAATCTTGCCAGTAGATAAAAAGCAGATGTTATAATGATTTTATATAGCACAGAGTCTGATAACACAGCACACAGTCTGATTTATTTCTGTGTAAAGTGGCTGTTGCAGGTCAGCAAAAATGTTGCAGCCCGTTAAATAACTCAGCGAACATCACATATATACAGTCTTCCACTGATGCTACGGAAGGGAATAGATTTTTCCAGAGAATAATTTTCAAGCAATTTCATAATAGTGATTGATTAAGAGAGGAATAATCTTGCTGGGATTTAAAAACTGCAGTGCTGGCTGCAATAAATGATATTTGGACCAAGTATATGGCTCAGTTTCATACATTCAGTTGTTCAGGTGCCGTTCCTGAATTCATACTTACATATCATCTGAAGCAAAATCAGGCCTGGCCATATGGTACCCCTGTTTCACCAGGCTGTAAAATTTACTGTCCACTTTCACGCCAGGATAGGGGCTCCTGCCTGTAATTGTAACAATAAGCATTGTGCTTTAGTTTCACAAAGGGGCTTCATCACTGGAAGCAGAAGAGGGTGTGATAGAAGAGAGCAAGTAGGTAAACTAAGAGAGGCCTCTGAATTGCCACAAGGGGATTTTGAGACATTATCTCCACTGGGTTTGCAAAAGTCAGCGGCAGCGAGTGCTGTCTTCAAGTAGGTCCTGCTTCAAGATGGCAGCCCTAGCCCTGACTTATCCGGGCTCTAGCAAGTATGTGGCTCCCACCAAGCTCTGCTCTGACTATGCCTTTTATAAGTAGTCTAGTGTCAATTTGTCTTTTCTCTCATGCTTTTTCTCCATGAATATGAGCCTTATATGTCATCCCTTTATTCTATCCCAATTCTTTAATAGCTTTAAAAAGGAATTAGACAGATTCATGGGGAATAGGTCTGTCAGTGGCTACTAGACATGGTGACTATAGGTAGCCTCCGCATTCAGAGGCAGTAAGTACCAGTGCCAGGACGGAAGTTCAGGGGAAGGTCTCAGCCTCTATGCCTTGTTGTTGGCCCTCCATAGTAACTGGTTAGCCACTGTGTGAGACAGGATGCTGGACTAGATGGACAATTGGTCCCATCCAGCAGCGGTCTTCTGATGTTCTTATCCCCATTTCTAACAACGTTTCTTGCATGCAGAAAAACTGAAACAAGTTCATATTTCCTTACCTAGAGAAAATATCTCCCAGAGAAGGATGCCATAAGACCATACATCACTCTGTACTGTGTAAACACATTCGAAGATACTCTCTGGTGCCATCCATTTCACTGGCAGCCGAGCCTGGAATTGCAAAACCATTGCTCAGACCACTCATGAACTAGCAGAATATAATTTATGCCTCAACTGCTCTTTTTGCTAAACCAGATTTCATGCAGTAGAAAGTAGTTCCTCTTAGCCTGTTGTGCTAACACAAAGGTGTCATCCCAGTTACTTACATTGCCTTTGACGACATAATTTGTATCATTCATAATGTCTCTAGCCAGGCCGAAGTCACAGATCTTTGCCACTTGTCCTTCAGCCACTAGCACATTTCTTGCAGCCAAATCTCGGTGGATACACTGGATGGGATAGACAGTAGAGTAAGTTACACCCTATTTTCCTTTGCTGTTTCTGACTTTTGTACCCAGCTATGGCCATAGGATTTACAAATATGAGATTAGCAGATGAAAAAGAGAAAAATGTATTGAGATACCATGATAGTGATCTAAATATTTGTGGTCTACTAGGCATCCATATCCAAGCAAATGAATTATTATAGCTGAATTAGGGTTGCCAACCTGAGGTTGGGAGACCTGTTGGGCCTGTTGGGCGAGGGTATGCTTCTGAACAACATCATATTGTCACTTTTGGTGTGACCTGGAAATTACACTGAATTGCTGGCAATGCTCTGGCATTTGGCCCAAACTCTGTGAGCATCACTGGACATGATGACAACATCTCTAGGTCTTGCTGGGAGTGATGTCATGGCTTTGCCAGTAATGCCTACCACCCCCACATTTTCCCCTACAGTTTTCCCTTGTCACCCAGCTGAGTGGTGGTGGGTACATCTGGCAGAGGGTGGGGAGGTATCCCACCAAAGCAGGAGACTTGGGCTCCCTGCAGACCCAAAGGAGATTGCTGCTGGGGTCTTTTTAAGTACTTCCTGTTCCAATGTGGAATGCTATTTCTTTTACGTTAGGAAAGAAAGCAGCATTTGAGTGCCAGAAAATATATTGGAAGGTGCTACATTCTTTTGGCCTCCTTGTTCCTCCTTCAGTGGTGCTTGGTGGGATTTCATTCAGATGAAGTCTGGGCTAAAGTTCAGTCTTCCAGCTATCATAATGTCACAGACACACTTCAGGGATAATAGAGTAGAAAATGCTGCAGGCTGAAGATCATGTATGATTTACATTTGGACTCACAAGAGGCCACTTATTTTACTGTGTTGACACCTACAAAAGATAATCCTTATTATAAAACTCTATTTCACCAATTCACCACACACTGAAGTGGCCATGAATTAGCCATGACAATAACAATTTATTTTTGCCTTGTTTGGCTAACAACTTCCTATGTGTGGCACAACTACAGTTTTGGATATTTGCATGTTAAGTGTAATTCATATTTTCCTTCATTATTATGCTGAATTTTCCAAAGACACAATTCCTTAATGTTAGTCAAATCTTTCCAAAATTCAGAATGTTACATGTATCTCCTGCTCAACTATGTAACTGATAAAATCTTATCAATAAACAGACTTTTCACACATAAAAAATAGGTATCTGTTGTTGTTAGGGTTAGGGTTGTTAAGGTTTCTGACTCTAGTCAGAAAAATCCTGGAGATTTAGGAGCCTAGAGAGGGTAGAATTTGGAGAGGGGAAGGACCTATGCAGAGAATAATGCCATAGACTCCACAGCAGACATTTTCACCAGGGGAGTTGAACTCTGTAGTCTGGAGATCAGTTGTAATTTAGGGAGATCTCCAGGTCCCACCTAGAAGTTGACATCCATAGTTGTTGTGTCCTTAATGCTAGTTTTGAACAGTAGCACAGTTTAATAAGTCAGGTTCTTTGGCTCTATGGAGCTGCAGTAACTTCCTTTTACTCTGTTCTATCTTGACCAGAGTTCTTAAATCCTGCAGTGGACTAGGGCAATCTAAAACACTGGCTCAGATTAAAGGAACAGAGTTGTCACAAACACCACAACTGTGGTGTTGTGGCGGTCTGAGTCCCTGCTTTCAGGTTCCCTTGCTGACTAAGCCACTGCAGAAGGGCATTGCACTCTGCAAATAGTCAAGAAGAGCCAAAGAGGCTGCTATTGCCAATTATATTTATAACATAGTGGGGCAGAAACCCCAACGGTAAGTTTCAGTTCCTTCTTCCTGAAAGGAAGAAAAAGGCAAAAAAGCTACAGCTTTAGAACACTGAGGTTAAACCACTAAGCAAATATGTATAGTTCAGGCAGAATGAGATCTCAACTTTGTACTGCGTAGGGCGGGAGACACTAGTTTAAAAACAATATTCATATTACTTTTCAACATTAGTATGTACACCTAATTATTTGTTAAAAATCCTAATTATTTATGATGTAGATCTAAGGAACTGGAATAATCCAAATTAATTATACCCATCTATCTATTTTACTTTTTGAAGAGCAAGTTCTCAGTCCAATACGGTTGGTTGGGTCCAGTAATCCACAGACCTTAGAACGGTGGATCTTTCCCATGTTCCTCTCTGGGTCGAATCCACATTACTCATTCTAAGTCGCATGTTCCCCGCATTCCCCACGCAATCCCGAGTGCCGGTCACATTACCTCATTAAACAGACGCATTTCATTCATATTTCTCCCGAATATGTGGTCACAGGTTTTCAACGGGAGTTTCACGGTGGCCGTGAACGGGCAAATGCACAATTTACGTGGTTTTTTTAAAAACCACCCCCTTCCTGTCTCTCCGGCCGTTCCGAGAGTTCCTATTGGCTGATTCAACTTGCAAGTGCTCCATAGTCTGCAAAGACTGTTTTTGACTTCATAGCATTGGATTTATTGATTATGCTGTTTCTGAATCAAATCTGGTAGTTTGAAAAATCATTTTGGGGTGAATCCATCCTCAGAACGGACTCGCGAAACTTCCTTTTTAACTGTTTTTTATTTTTTTTATTTTATATTACTGTAATATCGAAATTATGAAATATTGAAATAATGACACTCCAAGGAAGTGAAACTTCAGTAAAATTCAGGCACTGAACTGTCCTGCATAGGAAATGCCCACGAAAGCTTCCCACATGCTTCCAAATTTCCAAAAAAGAAATGGGAGAGAGCCATCAGTGCTGTCAGTGGGGGAAAGAGAGGCATCATTATCTTCAATGATGTTTCTTTATAAGGCAAGATCGAAATAACGGAAAAGTGCGCTCAAAATTTTTTTTAAAAAATGGGCGGGAAAAAAAGGTCCTACCCAAAAAAGCGGTTTTCGAGCAGCCGTGTGACCAGAGGGACGCGCGAGAAAGACGGATTGGAAGCAGGAATGTGAACTAAGGACAAAATCGTGGATTGGAGGCAAACGGAAGATATCCAATAAACATGCGGGTAATGGGTGAATGTGGATTTGACCTCTGCCCAGCAGCTGTATCTAACCACAGGGAAATTTATTCCTGAGTTTGCAGGACTAGGCTTGCCAACCTCAAGGTGTGGTCTGAAGTTCTCCCAGAATGACAACTTATCTCCAGACTACCTTAAAGAAAATGGTGACTTTGGAGTACACCACATCCCTGCTGAGTTCCCTCCCCTCCACAAACTCTGCATTCCCCTGGCAGTGTTCTCAAATCTCCAGGTATTTCCCAAGATGGAGTTGGAAATCCTACACGGGACCCACATGGACCCAGGCCATTCAGGAGGCTTCAGTGGGAGGGAGAGGATGATGAAATCGCCCCCTCCCTTTCCCATCACTGACAGGACCACTGAAGGAGGGGAATCCAGGTAAGATCCATGACTGTCAGCACCTTTTGCTGACACAGTGATAGATCCAACCCTATGAAACAAACAAACAGGCTTATACAATTTAAGAAAAATAACATCACAGATTTAATGTACAACACACTGCTCATCTAGTATTATTTAAACATGTTACTTCAAAATGTTTCCACATAATATGTTACGTGCTCCCACTTCTCTGAGCAGTAAAAAGTTCAGGGAGAACATGATAGGCTTTTGTTGCTTTTTATTTAAGAAAACTCAAGGTTTCTTTGGGGTTCTCTACTTGACACCTCAACATATGTTTGTCAAGTGTAGGGAGACACAATGTTAGCTGGGAAACATAGTTTAAATTCCTGGAGATTTTGGCGGGGTGGAGCTTGGAGAGGGTAGTGTTTGGGGATGGGAGGGACCTCAGCAGAGTATAAGGCCAGTGAGTCCAAAATAGCCATTTTCTCCAGGGAAACTAATATCTATTTCTTGGAGATCAGTTGAAATTTTGGGAGATCTCTAGCCACACCTGGAGGCTGGCAACCCTACCTTAGTGGTGTATAATGCCATATAGTCTACCTTCTAAAGCAGCCATTTTCTCCAGTGGAACTGATCTCATTTTCTAGTGATAAATTGTAATTACAGGAGATCTGCAGGCCTCACCTAGAGGTTGGCAAGTCTGACCTTTGCCTCCCTGCACCTAAAGGCAGTCATTTTGCTAATAAGGAGTTATGAGGAGGATGAAGGACTCACGTTTTTTGAAGCAAGAAAGGACATCCCCTGGGCCACTTGGTTAGCGAACTGAAGCAAGTCATGTAAGTCAAGAGCTGGTTTGTTCTCCTTTTCCTCTTCTGAATCTGAACTCTGACCTTTATTGGAGGAAAATTCATAGTGATCAATAGAGGGCATTATTTCCCTAGCAGGATAAAATTAATGTTGAAGCCCAGCACAGGAAGGTAAATAAAGTCCAGCTTAATGTACCTTAAAATGTGATTGTGGTTAAAAGCACTTGAATTTGGTACCACAACTGTATCATGAAAACTATTCCTAGAAAAGGAACCAACCCTTCCTTTCTTGCCCATTCCTGAATATCCAGAGTATGCTAGTCTTGTAGGTTGGATATGATGGTGCTCTTCCATTGGTATAATAATAGCACTTGCACTAATGGAGCAGCGCTTCCACTGGCAAAACAGTGGACAATTTTTGTTGTATTACAGTCAATTCCTTTTCTATCAAGATCATCTGGCTGGCTAGGTCTCCCACTATAGCAGGAGACCTCCTGGCCTGGGTGCCCATTCCCCACTACCACTAGACAGCTTGGTGGGGGGAAATGGGGGACAGTTCATCATTACACCAATGCATAATATCACTTCCAGTGCAAAACTGGAAGTAACACTAGCACATCACTAAAATATCCACCCCAAACTCTGCATTAACCATAGAGCTTGGGTTGAATCCTATAGTGTCACCAGGATGCAAAGACATCTCTCCCAGTTTCACACTGGAAGTAATGATGCCCACCTGCACAACTAATAGCTTGTCCCCGACCCTGAAATTCTCCCACCAATCACCCTCATGGTTGATCAGGCAGTTGATAGTACCCCCTCTCCTCAGTTCTAAGTTACCCTTAGGATATGGTAAAACACAGTGAGGGGTATATTCCTTTATCATTTCTAGTATATTTGACTGTATGATATACAGAGCAACACCACGCACCAACATGCCATTCCCTGTCCTATCTATAGAGTTTTTATTCAGAAATAACCACATCCCATTTGATTTCCCCTCTTCTACCGGGTTTCTGAAATGCCCACTCTCTCTAAGTTGTCATTTAGCACCAAGCTCTCCAGTTCCCCACATCTTGGCTCGTAGCCTTCTAGCTTTGCATATAGACACCTATACCTCATTTCAAGTTCCTTGGCCTTTGGTCTTCTCACATGGCTCATTTATTCCCTACTCTCTTGCTCAAGTGCTAGCCTGCTCCCACTTGGAGCATCATCCCTTTAGAATGAATTATTCCGTACCAGAGGCTCTGTGGCTCTTGTCAGTTTTCCTCCAGCCCCAGGAGTTTGTTTAAAAGCTACTCTGCCACTTTTTTGATATTAAGCACCAGCAGCCTGATAAAAGTATACATTCTCCTCCTCCTGATTATATACCTTTTGCCGGCATGGAGATTGACGTTGCCACTGGTCTCATTTCCAGATAGCTGTCTCCTATACACTGACTTCCAAATCCACTATCACTGAATGAAAGAAAACAACCGGAAAGTGAAAGTTAGCAATAGTATGGTATCTACTGTCCTTCGTAGAGATGGGCACGGACCAGGAGTTGGCCACGGACCGCCGGTTCGTGGTTCATGGACTTTCACGGACCACGAACTTTTAAACGGACCGGCCCGGTTCGAGAACTGGTTCGAGAACCAGTTTGATTCAGTAGGCCTTGTTTTTCCCACAGATTTTCACTTTACTGGACTTCCCCCCCCCAGAGGTTTTCATGTAACATTCTTCAATTATCACTTTTCCAAAGACTTAGACCAACAACAACTTCCCCTCCCCTATTCTGACTGACCCTTACCCGTCCTTGGTGGAAGGAGGGAGACTTGTGCTCCTTGTGCCAGTCGTCAGAGAGCGGGTGTTTCACAGAGGCCAGTAGCAGCCCCCCCTTCACCTCAAAAGCCAGGCAGGAAAGCTCCCCCAAAGTCACCCACTATTTAGGGAGTGAAAGGCTTAGAAAGAAGTGAAGCAGAGAGCCCCCCAAAGCGTGCTGCTAGTCATCAAAGAGTGGGGTTTCACAGAGGCCAGTAGCAGCCCCCCCTTCACCTCAAAAGCCAGGCAGAAAAGCTCCCCCAAAGTCACCCACTTTTTAGGGAGTGAAAGGCTGAGAAAGAAGAAGCAGAGAGAGCCCCAAAACGTGCTGCCAGTCGTCAAAGAGCGAGTGTTTCACAGAGGCCAGTAGCAGTCTTCCCCTTGCACCTCAAAAGCCAGGCAGGAAATGTCCCCCCAAGTCATCCACTATTTAGGGAGTGAAAGGCTTAGAAAGATATCAAGCAGAGAGAGCCCCCAAAGCAAGCTGCTAGTCACCAGAGAGTAGGTGTTTCACAGAGGCCAGTAGCAGTCTCTCCCTTGCACCTCAAAAGCCAGGCAGGAAATGTCCCCCCAAGTCACCCACTATTTAGGGAGTGAAGGGCTTAGGAAGAAGTGAAGCAGAGAGCCCCCCCAAAGTGTGCTGCCGGTCATCAAAGAGTGGGTGTTTCACAGAGCCTAATAGCACTCTCCCTCCTCTTGCATCTCATCAGCAGCCAAGAAAGAACGTGGGGGAAAGAAGGCAAGAACTCAAGCAGACAACGTCCAAAGCTGCCTTGCACCCACTGTGGGTCTGTGAGTGGGTGGGGTCAGAGCACAATAGAACCCACCGGCAACACAGAAAAAAGGAAGAGATTTTTTTGGGGGGGGGAGGGGAGGATTAAGCCCGAGAAGAACCCAAGGACTCGAAAAACACAGAAAGAAATCAGAGTAACCTGATAGTGCGGTAAAAGGATTTTTTTAAAAGTGCTCTCAAGAAAACTAGAATTGAAAGGAGAAAAAAATTAAACAGGAATGGAGAAAAGAGAAAGCTCTCTTGCACCTGAAGCCCCAAAGCCCCAAGGCACAAGCCGCGCTCTCACAAAAAAAAAAAAACTTCCCCACAGCAAGCAGTTGTTAAGCTTAGAAGCTAACTCACGCCCCTGCGCCAGCAAAATGGAGTGGGGCTTCACGCGCTTTGTCTTTTATGCAGAAAGGCTGGTGATCTCTGTTTGGCTGACAGAGCTGCCAATCAAGGTTTCCTGGGCTATGATTGGTGTGTTCCAAACAGGGAAGGTGGCTCCACACCGTTGCCTAGGAAATTGTTTGAGTGGGAATCTTGGCATGACGGGCCAACGGACACACAGACAGAAAGCCCCAATGTTTGGCGCACAAGCCCACGGCCCGCGTGTTCACGAAGGACGAACTGGGTAAGTTCGTGACGAAATTAGGTCCATTATGCGGACCGTGCCCACCTCTAGTCTTTAGGCCAAGTCCACCTTGTCTTACAGCAAAAACACTTTGAAAAACTAGAAGTATTCAGTTCATGAAGATCAGAGAGGTATGTGAAAACTGTTTTTTACTATGCCAAGATCAATTATTTTAGGGCTTCTTGTTATGCAGATCATTCTTTCCCTCTTCCCAGTTGTTTCATTGAGTGCACAATGTGTGTGCATTTTATACCAAATGACTGGCCAAGGATATAGTGCTTAGAATTACCATTGTTATGGAGGACCAAGATTCTAGAGCTGTTTTTGAATTCCAAAATTAGTAGCACAGCCCACAGTCTCTGATAGACACCATTCTCAGAAAACACTCTACTGTTTGAATGAGTTACATTACTACGATGTGCTTCAGGTAAACTTTTAGGCTTTTCATATTCCTCGTGGTGGACATGTGAGGCAGGCAGGTATCAGGACTTTGACAGTGGACCCTCATTCAAAAATGCCTTTGTTATTGCCGAAGTTCCTCAAAAAAAATGGACTCAGGAAGAGAACTGGGGAATTTGGCCTGATATACCAACCTATTATGTAAGATTTTGCCTCTATGGGTCTAACAGTGAAGGTATCTGCCTCTCTGGTTTTCTGCCCATTGTACCTATCTCTTTGGAAGGGATTTTCAGATACATTTCTTTCATATTGACAAAGGAAGGCATTTACAGTTTGAAATTTATTTCTGATATTTTACACTCAGACATTTGTAACCAACGATGGTTTATAATTTGTACATCTGTGATTCAATCCCAGTTCATTAAGGGTAAGATGTTGAATTGATGAACTGATATACTGGAAGACATAATTGTAAAATATAAGTACACCAAGTGATCTGTTGATTAATCAAACTGAGGTAGAATTGATTTTCATTTTTGATGACAAATTAGATGTGATTCCTAAGCATATGATACAGATGAAGAACCTGACTGTCTAGCTCAATTGAACTTTATCCCTGATATCATGTGACACATGGCTTGGATTCCTACCTTCGAACATATTTCTTCCCAAGGTACATATTCTTATAGTCAGCCACTGTGCTATCAAAAGAAGACTCCAAGGTTAAATCCTGGATTATGAGAGATTCAGCTGCCTTTCGCAGGAAATTCAATAAGTCTCCATATGGACAGTACTCAGTGATAACGAAGATGGGGCCTAGAAAGAATAATATATTAAAAATGGCCAGAGAATGGCTTTATTGTTTTCTCTTTCTGCTTGTTAAGAGTTCAGGTATAGCCCTCTATGTATACGTACATTCTGATCTACTAAAAACAGCTGGCAATGCTATTCTCAGATATGCATCTCATGATTAATTCTGTCCTGTTCCTACCAATAGGGTTGCCAGGTGTCTGGTTTTCACCTGGACAGTATGTTGTTTTGAGGGAATGTCTGGGGAAAATGTTTCCAAATACCAGACACCTGGCCTCTCCCCCTCTCCACCGTTCTATCACCTAGCCCTGCCACCCAGCCTCTTGTGGTTGCATGGTGCCACTGCTGGATCAGGGAAGTGGTCAGCCAGTCTGGGAGTCCAACTAGCCTCCTGCAGCTGCACAGCACTGCCCAGGACTCCTTCAGCTGTGTGCTGCTGCCAGACCAGGGAAATGGCCAGGCAGCCCGGCCAGGCAGTCTGGGCACCCAGCCAGCCTACCAGTGAAATGATAAGGATAGCTGACAAGAATAATTTGTAGGCTCCAACACTGCAAAGGGTTTTGACGCACAGAACTACATAGGATCAAACTAAAAATGCCATCTGTATCTTACTTCCCTACCATCCTCCCCATTTTTTAAATCCAAAGCAGTCTGGTAGGCTATTGTTCTGAGCAGATTGATGTCAGATGGAGAGGCTACTGATTCCATCGTGGTAAAGTAGATGTCACGGGAAGGGATAGTTCAGAAGAACTGGACTGGAGGCAATGGGGGATGTAATGGTACCATCATGACATCTTGTTACCTCCATGGGTGCACGCGCCCAACAGGTTGACGATATTCTCATGGTGCCCCAAATGGCTCATGATCTTCAGTTCTGACATGAGGGCTTCCTGCTCATCAGAATATGCTGTTGCTGGAACCAGAAATAAGAATGTTATATTAAAATCTACCATAGAAGTGGTATGAAGGAAAGAAAGGGGAAAGGCTAGAGAAGAGAGAGGAAAGAATGATAGAGATTAACAAACTCTGTTCTTAAACAGAAATCAGTTGATGGCTTCATGTATTAATTCTTGCTTATTCCCCATTTTCCTCCTGACCCATGTAGGAGTTGTTTTTAATTAGCAGGTATAAGGACTGTTCAGTGGGATGTGAGCTTTTTCAGACAATTATAAGTTGTGCCCACTGTGGCAAAGATAGATTTACCAATGTGAAGTGGCTGTTAGCTAGGAGTGTGCATGTGAGGAAGAGACAAGGGCGGGTGGTGTGTGATTGTGGATGCATGGTGGGCTGCAAATTAGAGGCAGCTGCAGTAAGGGGACAGAAGCATTCTGGAAGGGTGACAAAACTGCCTACATAAAAAAATCTACAATATATGTGTGCATAAGGGAGAAAAAAATGAGAGAATGATAGAAATTTGAAATAATTTATGCTTGGAGTTGGTCCCAAATGAAATATTCTGTGGTGCTTGTAAGACCTACTTTGCTAGGGTTGTGTGACATTCCATTTGGATGGCATGAGTTGTGTTTGAAAACTGCATGGGACCTGTTCATTATGGACTGTTCTTTAAATACATGTATACAGTCTTGATAATAGCATTTTCCTATCCTGCACTCACATTTCAGCATTTTCACAGCCACTTTCAGGCCAGAATCTTCTTTTCCTAGCCCAAATGCAGTGGCTTCAACCACCTTTCCAAAAGCTCCTGCTCCAAGAGTCTTTCCTGTGAAAGCAAATCTGATGTTTAGAAGTGCAACAAAATGAGGAAAACAACTTCTGACTTTGAATGCATGCATGCCGGCATCTCTGTGTGTACATGATTACAAGATAATGAGTAGATATGTGTTGAAGTATCATTCCTCATTGCATCTGGATGAAATGCACAGAGAACAAGAAGAGCTGCTTCTGTATCTTGCATTGTTTCCTATTATTTTTCCATCACAGCTGGCCCTGATTTTCTGTCCCAGTAAACATAACTGTCTTTTCTGTTGTATGTATCTTCTGCTGCTAGCTGAGGGAAGAGTAAATGTTTTTATTTTATCCCATTCAGAATCCCAATTATTAATATGATATGTTTGCCCCTCACCAAATTGCAAGTTGTTCCTGGGAAACTCCCATTTCTCATTGTAAGGCAGCTGGGTGGGATCAATATAGATGTAATTATTTCCTTCACAGGACTCAAGGATCTTCCAGTGTACTTCATACTTTGGTTTCTAAAAGGAAGAGAATGCCACACATCAAACATACATTGGTGCTACAAGGCTAGTGCCAGTGATCATAATCTGTCCCCTGCGGTCTAAAGTATCTGTAGTCTCCCGTCCATAGAACAGAGACCCTACTCAGTTTAACCATTAGTGTATGGACTTTTAAAAAACAAATTAGATACAGGGATTGACTCGATTCAGTCAAGTTTTTCCTTCTCAGGTTAGTCTGAATTATTCTCATGCCATTTGGAAGCTGTAGGTTGAAAAACTCAGTTAC
This sequence comes from Eublepharis macularius, assembly GCF_028583425.1. Classification (NCBI taxonomy): domain Eukaryota; kingdom Metazoa; phylum Chordata; class Lepidosauria; order Squamata; family Eublepharidae; genus Eublepharis; species Eublepharis macularius. The sequence continues at coordinate 81,129,576 of NC_072793.1, forward strand.
TATGAAAGTCTTCACCTGTGCTGGAATATTTTTAGAAATATTTATTAATTACATATATTCATAATCAGCTGAGCTTTTACACAAGACCTGGTTAGAGATTTTGAAGCCCCTAAAACTTTGAGGTGCTAAGCATGTAGGTACACTAAAAGGTAAAGGTATTCCCCTGTGCAAGCACCGAGTCATTACTTACCCATGGGGGGACATTGCATCACAACGTTTTTTTTGGCAGACTTTTGTTACGGGGTGGTTTACTATTGCCTTCCCCAGTCATCTATACTTTACCCCCAGGAAACTGGGTACTCATTTTACCGACCTCAGAAGGATGGAAGGCTGAGTCAACCTTTTGCTGGCTACCTGAACCAGGCTTCCGCCAGGATCAAACTCAGGTCATGAGCAGAGCTTGGGCTGCAGTATTGCAGCTTACCAGTCTGCACCATGGGGCTCTGCATTACTACATAATGGTAAAACATTAAAAAAAACTTCAAACACAAAGTGAGTGGGCAAAAAAGCTAACAAATTAATGCAAGGGATTATGAGCACCACACATACTTTTACTGGCTGATATGGATTCAGTACTGTCCATTCACTTTACATCCTAGGGTCTCACCACACATGACAAAATACACTTGAATTACACGGGTAATTCGATTGTATTTTGTAATTCAAGTGTAGTTCAAGTGTATTTTGTCTTGTGTGGTTTCACCCCTACTTTTCCCAGTGTCATGACACCAGCAACACACCATTTTAAATTCCCTCTCTCTCCTTTGCAAGTAATTGATCTGATTCCTAATTGTTAATTTCTTTGCAGGCCAACAAGATCAACCTACAGCTTGACAGGAAATTAAATTCTCCTTGTTCTACGTAGGCACAGTTTAGCTGGAAATGTATAATGTATGAATATAGAATACAATAGGATACGGCTACAGGTTTCTCTTCAGAATCCAGGCAGGCAAGTTTTGAGAGTATTTCATTTATTTAAAGTTTACCTGCAATCCACACCTCAACATGAACTCTACGGGACAACAACTCAGGGTCACAGAATAAAAGCTGGGTTTTTTCCACTACAAAGTTAAAGCTAATGCTAACATATGAGAAATAAGACCCCTTTGTCTTCTGAGTGGAAAAGATTACTCTATTTCTGATATGATCCAGCCTAGTATATACATTAGTTTGTTTTTAAGGGACCTGGGTGATATTTCTCTGGACTTTCAGAATGTGTTATGTGGGGAGGATGACAGACCATTAATGGTTGTGAAAAGGCCAGTCTTCTTATATAGTCCGCAAATTTCCCTTGTAAACTTCGTTCCTTCCAGAATGGCTACTGCAGCAAAGGGGAAAGGAGAGATACCAACAGATACCAACTTTGTCTACAAACTTACTAGTTATTGAAAAATCTTTTTGGTTGGAAGATAAAAATTAAGCTTTACTTGCATATAGATGAAGAATCACAGTAAAATTGTACAATTGATATAATTTTGGAATTAGAAAACCTGAAAAGGTTTTATACCATTCTAATAACCTATCTGCTCCTGGAGATTCAAGTGCTCATATTCATTATTGCTACTTTAATTTCATCCATATGCAAAGGTTCAGCAAGAAGCTGTTGCTAATATCTAAACATGGAAGATCACTCTGAGAGAAAGATCCTTCCAAGTCTTTATCTGATAATTCTTTGCCTTTAATATACAATTTAGAATAAAACCTTTGAAACTGTAAATTTATTTCAATAGAGACAGTATATATTACATCCTTCTCATCCTTAATCATTATAATTCATATTCTTTTGCTGCCTTAAATGGTGTGTTGATAAGCTTATTAGCACGTTGATACATGTAGACCAGGTTGAATTTATTTGAGGTAGGCAATCTGATAATCTTAGGATGATTGCTGATGTGATTGTATTAAATAGAAAGAGATCTGGTGGCTATTCTTTCACTCAACGCTGAAAAAGCTTTTGACAAGATATATTGGAAATTTATTTTTATCACACTGACTAAATTTGGCTTGCCTCAAGAATGTTTGAAATTGATTAGAATTCTTTATCTAGGATACAGACCAATCTTTTCTGTACCTTTTCCTCTTGAGAGGGGTAGTAGATAAGGTTGTCTTCTTGCTCCTCCTATTTTTTATTTGTTTGAAACCTCTAGCTTGTGCTATTAGATAAAATAATAATATTCATGGCTCTATACATAACTCTTTAGAATTTAAAATTACTGTATATGCAGATGATCTTTTATTATTTATTTCAGAACCTCTGTCCTCTATCCCCATATTAATGAGCCTGATTAATAATTTTGGTGATTTGTCTGGTTATTTAATTAATTGGAAAAAATCAGAGATGATACCACTGGGAGACAATATATCATGGAATGTATTTGCTCGTGGTGCCCAGATGTCATTACTTATCTTGGAATATTGATTCATAGAGATATTAAGTATATGATTATGCTTAACAAGTTGATTGCTGATATATCTTTGGATTCAGACAGATGGGCAACTCTCAACTTGTCATTATGGGGTAATGTAAATACACTCAAAGGGAATATTATACCTTGAATTATATATGTTTTGCATGCAATTCCTTTTGATATATTTTGTAAATATATTCACAAAATTAATACATCATTTCATAAATTTATGTGACGAAAGGTTCGTCACCTCAGATTTCTGTAAAGAGGATACAACTTGCAATTAATGGAGGATTTGATTTTCCTGATCTTAGTTCATATTATCACGCATATTTGTTAACTCACTGATGGAGGCAGTGGTGCAGCCCTTATTAAAGACACTATCACTGGATCTTGCTGATGCAGCCAATTATTGCCCAATTTCGAATCTTTTATTTCTGGGCAAGGTCCTCCATCCTGGATCCATTCTAATCTGGCTTCTGGCTTGGCCATGGTATGGAGGCAGCTCCGGTCACCCTCACAGACAATCTGCAGTGACACCTGGATAAAGGCAGGTCGGCGCTGGTACTTTTAGATCTTATGGCAGTGTTTGACACAGTTGATCATGACCTGTTGACCCACTGCTTTGCTGCCATGGAGATTCATGGGACAGCCTTTCAGTGGCTGAGCTCCTTTCTCCACGGTCAGGGACAGAGGGTGGCACTAGGGGAACAGATGTCCGCCTGCCATTCTTTGGTGTGCGGTGTCCCTTAGGGGGCGGTTCTTTCTCCGATGTTGTCGAGGACAAAGGGTGGCACTAGGGGAACAGATGTCCACCTGCCATTCTTTGGTGTGTAGCATCCCTCAGGATAAGCAGCTCCTGGTGTCCCCAGCCTGTGGGACATTTGTCTAGCCTTGACCAGGGCCAGGGCCAGGGCCTTTTCAGCCTTGGCTCCAGTCTGGTGGAACACACTCCCAATTGAGATATGGGCCCTGCGGGACCTCTTACAGTTTCACGGAGCTTGCAAAATGGAAATGTTCCACTGGGCCTTTGGTTGAGAGTCAGCAAATTGTCCCCTTCCTGTTTGCCGCATCCCATGCTCTGTTGGCGACCGCCCTGGGCTGTGCCACAGCTATGTACATGCTTTTTTAGATATTTATTATTTTATTTTATTTATTATTTATTTATTTATTTTCGATTTATGTTCCACCTTCCCCACATTTCCAGCAGGCTCAGGGCGGATTACAGATACATAGAGGTTAAAATATATAAAACAATTATACATTCACAACCATAACAACATCCAGATTTACACAATTTAAAATTTATTATAGCCTGAACTGATCATGGCACCAGTTTGTATTTTTTAATGGTTTTTTAAGATATGTATATGGTTTTAATTGTATAATATATGTAGTTAGCCACCCTGAGCCCATTCGCAGGGAGGGCGGAGTATAAATTTGATAAAATAAATAAAATAAATAAATTTGTACAAATTATTGGGCTTGCTCCTCTCAATTGCATTATCCATCTTGGGTTCTCTTGGAGGTGTCTTTTTTGGAGCTGCTTTTTAAATGGGATGCATTACAGTCTACTTATGTTAAAAAGGATCCTGTTCCTACTGCAATTTCTGTACAACAGTACCATTCTCACATTCTAAACTAATATTGTGGGCCAATCCAGATTTAAAAATTAGGAGGAAATCTTTTTTTTACTCTGGATTGATTAACAGGTTACACTGATGAGTTTTTGTCCTTTTAACAGCTGAGATCTAGATGATTTATTTATTTATCGCCTGCCTGCCTGCCTTTCTTACTGAGACTCAAGGTGGATTACATAGTGAAAATGAAATGCAATATAGTCAACAGTAGAGGTGGGCACGGACCGGCATTTTCCCACGGACCGCCGGTCCGGGGTTTGTGGGCTTCCACGGACCACGGTCCACGAACTTTTAACGGACCGGGCCCGGTTCGCGAACCGGTCCACGGACCGGTTCGGGTCAGAAAAGGCCTGGTTTTCCCACACATTTTCACTTCAGGCGACTTTCCCCACCAAAGGTTCTCATGTAACGCTCCTCAATTAGCACTTTTCCAAAGAGACAAACAATTGCCCCTCCCCTATTCTGACTGACCCTTACCCGCCCTTGGGGCAAGGAGGGAGACTTGTGCTCCTGTCCAGGAGAGGTGGCTGCACACAAAACCCACCTACATGGGGCTGCATCAACAAAAGATGCCCTTCCTGGGGCATCTCCATGATGGGAAATGAATGGATGGACTTGAGTGAAAGCCAACTCCAAAACAGGAGATCATGCAGCAATTCAAAGGCCCCTTGCTGGAATGGAAGGCACGCGAGGGAGGGAAAGGATGTCTTCCACACCTTGAGGGAAGGAACTCATGCTACCCTGTTCAGAAGGAGCCTCTTTGGGCAGTGGACAATGAGTCCCATTTCAGTGATGTGGTGTGTCAGCTTGCTTGCTTTCAAGCAAGCAAGCTGACCTGGGCCACTGTCCTCCTTGTCACCGGACTGTGGGGATTGACCCTCAGAGGGGCCCTTGCGCTCACAGGAGCAGGACAGTCGCCGACAAAACCCACTTCACCGAACGTGGCAGTGTTGTCAAAGGAAGGATATGCTGGTTGGGGTTCGAGTGGCTGGCGAGAGGGCGGCCACCATGTGGGAGAGGTGGGTTTCAATGGCAGCCGCCCCCTCCCTGAGGGGGCCCCCTTCACTGGCCCTGATTGGGCTTCGAGTGGCGGGCAAGAGGGGAGAAGGGTGGTATTCCCCACCAGGAAGGAAGGTGTATGCTGGCAGCGGCTGCTGGGCATAGCAGGGAGCGGGGGGTCTGGCCGCTCGCCGGCGGCACTCCCCATGTGCCCGGCCGCCGGGCCAAAGGAGAGCGGGGCAGAATGGGCCCGGCAGGCCCAGGGAGGCGGGGCCCAGCCGCCTCCCCTGAGGGGGCGGGGGGTCTGGCTGCTCGCCGGCGGCACCCCCCATGTGCCCGGCCGCCGGGCCAAAGGTGAGCGGGGCGGAATCCCCGCAAAGGAAGGGAGGTGGTGCGGGGTGGTCTGGCCCCACGGGAGTGTGCCAGTACTGTCACTGGGGGAGAGTTGACATTTGCCCTTTGGGCGGCCTGATTCCCCCCCGCTATTGGGAGACCGCACCTGAAGTGCCAACTGCTGACTTAGCATCCTTCGGAGGCAGCTGACCTGACACCTTCCTGCATTTCCAGAAAGGGGCAGAGCGTGTCACCCTTGGGAGGATTCAGGGAGGGACTGGATGTGTCATCAGGAGGAGAGGGAGGACCATGAAGTACCACAAATGGCCAGTATCCTGAAGTCAGGGACCCACCCCCGAGGAACATTTCGGCGGCAGCTGCCGACCTCACCCATCTTCCTGCCTCGCCAGAAACGATGAGATGGACAGCGGTCGTGCCTTAGCCTGTTCTGTCATACAAATTATACTGGAAGTCATTGAGTTCATAAAGAATAAGAGGAGGTACTTAGAAGGTGCCAGGGACAGGCCTTGTAGTTGGGAGGGGGATAATATATGTTTGTATAAGCTCAGTCAGTCATCATGTGCCTTACACTGGTTTGTTAAGACAGAAATCATATCAAGAAAAAGAGGAGGGACTTAGAAGGTGCCACAGAAAGGCCTTGTGTGTCTGCTTGCTTGGGTTAGGGGCAGAGCTCTGACCTGGGCCACTCTCCTCGTCACCGGACTTTGGGGACTGACCCTCAGAGGGGCCCTTGCGCTCGCGGGAGCAGGATGGTCGCCGACGAAACCCACTTCACCGAACGTGATGCAGTCAATCAAGGAAGCTCATCATGTGCCTTAGACTGTTTCTTCAACGTATAAATTCTAATGGAAGCAGTAGAGTTCATAAAGAATAAGAGGAGGTACTTAGAAGGTGCCAGGGACAGGACGTGTCGTCAGGAGGAAGACACCAGGGACAGGGCTTGTGTGTTTGCTTGCTGCCGCCAAGACAGGGAAGTGGGTTCTGGCGGCGGCCGGCCCCTCCCTGCAGGGGCCCCCTTCACTTGCCCCGGTTGGGGTACGAGTGGCCGGCCCAGAGGAGGCGGCCACCATGTCGGAGAGGTGGGTTTCCACGGCGGCTGCCCCTCCCTGCAGGGGCCCCCTACACTGGCCCCAGTTGGGGGTGAGTGGGGAGAGGGCAGCCGCGAAGACAGGAAGGTGGGTGCTGGCGGCGGCCGACCCCTCCCTGCGGGGGCCCCCTTCACTGGCCCCGGTTGGGCTTCGAGTGGCGGGCAAGAGGGGGCGGCCACCACGTCGGAGAGGTGGGTTTCCACGGCGGCTGCCCCTCCCTGCGGGGGCCCCCTACACTGGCCCCGGTTGGGGGTGAGTGGGGAGAGGGCGGCCGCGAAGACAGGAAGGTGGGTGCTGGCGGCGGCCGACCCCTCCCTGCGGGGGCCCCCTTCACTGGCCCCAGTTGGGGTTCGAGTGGCTGGCGAGAGTGCGGCTGCCACGTCGGAGAGGTGGGTTTCGATGGCGGCTGCCCCTCCCTGCAGGAGCCCCCTTCACTGGCCCCAGTAGGGGGTGAGTGGAGAGAGGGTGGCCGCAAAGACAGGACTTTGTCATCAGGAGGAGGATACCAGGGACAGGGCTTGTCATCAGGAGGAGGATACCAGGGACAGGACTTTGTCATCAGAGGAGGACACCAGGGACAGGACGTGTTGTCACGAGGAGGGGGAGAGGGAGCTTCCCCCCGTTCCCGACAGGACAAAATGCAGTGTGCTTGTATTTCCACCGAGGGGGGTGGGGGAAGGAGGCCACATTCACCCAGGGGAAACCTGATCCCACACCTACCAGGTGACCACACCTGAAGTTCCGGCTTAGCGTAAACTTGGCGGCAGCGGCCCTCACCCACCTTCCTGCCTCGCCAGAAAGGGACAGCAGTCGTGCCTTAGACTGTTTCTTCAACATACAAATTGTAATGGAAGCAGTAGAGTTTATAAAGAACAAGAGGAGGTACTTAGAAGGTGCCAGGGACAGGACGTGTCGCCAGGAGGAGGATACCAGGGACAGGACTTGTCGTTAGGAGGAGGATACCAGGGATAGAACTTGTCGTCATAAGGAGGACACCAGGGACAGGATGTGTTGTCAGGAGGAGGATACCAGGGGCAGAACTGGTCAAGAGGAGAATACCAGGGACAGGGCTTGTCGTTAGGAGGAGGATACCAGGGATAGGGCTTGTCATCAGGAGGAGGACGCCAGGGACAGGGCTTGTCATCAGGAGGAGGATACCAGGGACAGGACTTTGTCATCAGAGGAGGACACCAGGGACAGGACGTGTTGTCACGAGGAGGGGGAGAGGGAGCTTCCCCCCGTTCCCGACAGGACAAAATGCAGTGTGCTTGTATTTCCACCGAGGGGGGTGGGGGAAGGAGGCCACATTCACCCAGGGGAAACCTGATCCCACACCTACCAGGTGACCACACCTGAAGTTCCGGCTTAGCGTAAACTTGGCGGCAGCGGCCCTCACCCACCTTCCTGCCTCGCCAGAAAGGGACAGCAGTCGTGCCTTAGACTGTTTCTTCAACATACAAATTGTAATGGAAGCAGTAGAGTTTATAAAGAACAAGAGGAGGTACTTAGAAGGTGCCAGGGACAGGACGTGTCGCCAGGAGGAGGATACCAGGGACAGGACTTGTCGTTAGGAGGAGGATACCAGGGATAGAACTTGTCGTCATAAGGAGGACACCAGGGACAGGATGTGTTGTCAGGAGGAGGATACCAGGGGCAGAACTGGTCAAGAGGAGAATACCAGGGACAGGGCTTGTCGTTAGGAGGAGGATACCAGGGATAGGGCTTGTCATCAGGAGGAGGACGCCAGGGACAGGGCTTGTCATCAGGAGGATACCTGGGACAGGATGTGTCGTCAGGTGGAGGATACCAAGGACAGGACATGTCACAAGGAGGAGGATGCCAGGGACATCCATTCAGCTTTGAAAGGAGTGAAGCAGAGAGCCCCCCCCAAATCGAGCTGCTGGTCACCAGAGAGTAGGTGTTTAACAGAGGCCAGTAGCAATCTCCCCCTGCACCTCAAAAGCCAGGCAGGAAATATCCCCCCAAGTCACCCACTATTGAGGGAGTGAAAAAGGCTTAGAAAGAAGTCAAGCAGACAGAGCCCCCCAAAACCTGCTGCCAGTGGTCCCAGAGAGGAGGTGTTTCACAGAGGCAAGTAGCAATCGCCCCCTGCACCTCAAAAGCCAGGCTGGAAATGTCCCCCCAAGTCACCCACTATTGAGGGAGTGAAAAAGGCTTAGAAAGGAGTCAAGCAGACAGAGCCCCCCAAAACCTGCTGCCAGTGGACCCAGAGAGTAGGTGTTTCACAGAGGCAAGTAGCAATCGCCCCCTGCACCTCAATAGCCAGGCTGGAAATATCCCCCCAAGTCACCCACTATTGAGGGAGTGAAAAAGGCTTAGAAAGAAGTCAAGCAGACAGAGCCCCCCCAAACCTGCTGCCAGTGGTCCCAGAGAGGAGGTGTTTCACAGAGGCCAGTAGCAGTCTGCCCCCTGCACCTCAAAAGCCAGGCTGGAAATATCCCCCCAAGTCACCCACTATTGAGGGAGTGAAAAAGGCTTAGAAAGAAGCAGACAGAGCCTCCCAAAACCTGCTGCCAGTGGTTCTAGGGTGGGTGTTTCACAGAGGCCAGTAGCAATCGCCCCCTGCACCTCAAAAACCAGGCTGGAAATATCCCCCCAAGTCACCCACTATTGAGGGAGTGAAAAAGGCTTAGAAAGAAGCAGACAGAGCCCCCCAAAACCTGCTGCCAGTGGTTCTAGGGTGGGTGTTTCACAGAGGCCAGTAGCAATCGCCCCCTGCACCTCAAAAGCCAGGCTGGAAATATCCCCCCAAGTCACCCACTATTGAGGGAGTGAAAAAGGCTTAGAAAGAAGTCAAGCAGACAGAGCCCCCCAAAACCTGCTGCCAGTGGTCCCAGAGAGGAGGTGTTTCACAGAGGCCAGTAGCAGTCTGCCCCCTGCACCTCAAAAGCCAGGCTGGAAATATCCCCCCAAGTCACCCACTATTGAGGGAGTGAAAAAGGCTTAGAAAGAAGCAGACAGAGCCCCCCAAAACCTGCTGCCAGTGGTCCCAGAGAGGAGGTGTTTCACAGAGGCAAGTAGCAATCTCCCCCTGCACCTCAATAGCCAGGCTGGAAATATCCCCCCAAGTCACCCACTATTGAGGGAGTGAAAAAGGCTTAGAAAGAAGTCAAGCAGACAGAGCCCCCCAAAACCTGCTGCCAGTGGTCCCAGAGAGGAGGTGTTTCACAGAGGACAGTAGCAGTCTGCCCCCTGCACCTCAAAAGCCAGGCTGGAAATATCCCCCCAAGTCACCCACTATTGAGGGAGTGAAAAAGGCTTAGAAAGAAGCAGACAGAGCCCCCCAAAACCTGCTGCCAGTGGTCCCAGAGAGGAGGTGTTTCACAGAGGCCAGTAGCAGTCTGCCCCCTGCACCTCAAAAGCCAGGCTGGAAATGTCCCCCCAAGTCACCCACTATTGAGGGAGTGAAAGGCTTTGAAAGGAATGAAGCAGAGAGCCCCCCCAAAGCGAGCTGCCGGTCACGAGAGTAGGTGTTTCACAGAGCTTAATAGCAGTCTTCCTCCCCTTGCATCTCATCAGCAGCCAAAAAAAAAAGTGCGGGAAAGATGGCAAGAACTGAAGCAGACAACGCCCAAAGCTGCCTTGCACCCACTGTGGGTCTATGAGTGGGGTGGTGTCACAGCACAATAGAACCCACCAGCAAACCCAGAAAAAAGGAAGAGATTTGGGGGGGGAGGGGGGATTGCCCGAGAAGAACCCAAGGACTCCCAACGCAGAAAAAATCAGCGCGGTAAAAGGATTTTTTTTAAAGTGCTCTGAATAGAAAGGAGGAGAAATGGAGAAAAGAGAAAGCTCTCTTGCAGCTGAAGCCCAAGCCGCGCTCTCTCTCACACACACACACGCACACAAAAATTCCCCACAGCAAGCAGTTGCTGAGCTTAGAACTAACTCGCGTCCCCGCGCCAGGAGAATGGAGCCGACGCTTTGCGTGTGTTGTCTGTTATACAGAAAGAGTGATCTGTTTGGCTGACAGAGCTGCCAATCAAGGTTGTCTGTTATACAGAAAGGGTGATCTCTGTTTGGCTGACAGAGCTGCCAATCAAGGTTTCCTGAGCTAAGATTGGTGTGTTCCAAACGGGGAAGATGTTTCCACTGTTGCCTAGGAAATTGTTTGAGCGGGAATCCTGGCATTAAGGGGCAACGGACACACGGACAGAAAGCCCCAATGTTCGGCACTTTCGTGAGAAAAACACAAGCCCACGGCCCGCGTGTTCGCGAACCACGAACAGGGTGAGTCCGTGGAAAAATTAGGTCCGTAATGCGGTCCGTGCCCATCTCTAGTCAACAGCTAGGACATTCAGTAAGCAAAATACAATAATGAACAACAGTACAATAGGGCAGATACAATAATGAACAACAGATACAACAGGGTATGGTTGCAGAAAATTTGAAAACAAGCATAAAGCCAAGCACAGAGGTGAAATCTTTCTAAAATAAAGTGCAACTAATTAGCATGGCATGTTTAGCAGTGTGGAAACTGAGCATATCTATATCAGCAGACAGTACCCAAAGGTGTAGTCTGTAGTTCCTGTCCCTACCCAGTCCTCTCTCTGAGCTATTTCTTATGTCACAGCCCTATAATCTGGGTATAAAGTCCTCCTGAATAATTCATTTTTGCATAGTTTGTGGAAAGCCAGGAGAGTGGGAGCTTTCCTGAACTCCTCAGGCAGACCGTTCCATAAGGTGGGGGTTACCAAAGAAAAAGCATATGTATGGGCAGCTGTTGATTTTGCCCAGCTGCAAGGGGGTATCTGCAGAAGGCCCTGTTCAGGTGAACAAAGCTGCATGGTGGATGATAGGGGGAGAGGCAGTTTCACAGATATGAAGGGCTCTGAATGCAATAGCCATGACCTTGAATTAAGTCTGGTAACTGATGGGCAGTTAATGGAGTGAATGCAGAATGGGAGTGATATGCACACTCCATCTGGCTCCTGAGAGTAAACAAGCTGGAGCATTCTGCATCAGCTGGAGTCTTCAAGACGACTTTGAGGGGAGACCTATGTAGAGTGCATTGCAGTAGTCTAGTCTCAATGTTACTGTGACATGAATCCAGGTGATTTGCCAACTTTTGCTGAATGGCAATATTTACAATTGCAACATTTGTTGGTATTTAAATATGGCCTTGTAGCGCTGAGTGTTTCAGAATCTCCTGCGCTTCTGGAAACTTTCATTGAATCAACACAGAAAATGAAACCTACAATATTTATTTATAAATACTTGATATCATTTAATGTGATATGCAGAGTCTCAGAGATAATAACTCTGCTTATATACTGCTCTTCTAGACAGATTAGTGTTCCACTCAGAGTGGTGAACAGAATCAGTGTTATTATTATCCTCAAAATACAGCTGGGGAGCAGAGGCTGAGAGGAGTGGCTTGCCCAAGGCCATCTAAATGAGACACTTCGGCACCTGTTTGTGAAGTGTAGGGAGACGCAATGTTAGCTGGGAAGCATAGTTTAAAAAGACAGCTGGCAGAGAGCGCTCCTCAGAGGGTTTGTTAATTTCATCTTTGCGTCCCAGAAGGCTCTGTCAATTTCACCTCTCCAGTCTAAAACTGTGTGGGATCCTGACCAGAGAGCAATGAGGAATGGAAATGGCCAGGAGCTGCCTTCCAGAGTCAGGCTTGACCCTGGAGAGGTTATAATAGGCTGAAGTTTCCCTTCTGGTATTTCACAGCCCCTTCACACAGCTCCAGTGTATACCAAAGCCTTTGCCCTGCTGCCAGTTCTGTCTTTTTAAACTTTGGTTCCTGGCTAACGTTGCATCTTCTGACACGTGTTCTTCCCATGCCAGATGTCTCATGCAGAGAGACTCTCATCTCATGGCAATAGTGGGATTCAAACCAGCAGGGTGCTGAATCAGTCCAACCACTTAACCACTATACTACAGGATAGTGGATACTAAGCTAGGTTGTCCAGTTCTGCCAAATCAATGGGACAGGGCTTAAGCCCTGAAATAGAAACCCATAGCTTCTATTTAAGCTGTGACTTACTCAGCAAAAAATTATGTTTAGGGTATATTGGACACCACAGTGCCTTTTTGGTACAGGATTAAGTACAGTGTCCAATGGTTAGCATTGAACCTTACAAGACATGTCTCTTAAGGATATGCTTTGGACATATCCAGTTATTCTGTCCTTTTGGGAAGAAGTCATTAATTTTGTATTAGAATATACATTTATTTTTGAGGATGTTTATATATTTTTAAACTATTTGCCTGTCTCATGGAACCTAACTGATGGTCAATGGAAATGGACTCTCTGTGCTCTTATCGTTGCTAAAATGCTACAGCATTGGAAAAACAAAAGCCCACTTCTCATAATTAATTGGTTTGAGAACCTTATAAGCTTATCAACATTTGAGTATATAGATGACAATTGCATATGGTCTTTTTCTTTCTTTCTTTCTTTCTTTCTTTCTTTCTTTCTTTCTTTCTTTCTTTCTTTCTTTCTTTCTTTCTTTCTTTCTTTCTCCACAAAACTGTGGAGAATATATATATATATATATATATATATATATATATATATATATATATATATATATATAAAGAATCACAGTAAAATGGAAGTGCTTGGATTGAGATAGGACCAGCTCGATTGAAGAGGTAAACAGGTAAACTAGCAAACAAGTCGATGGATATGAAACTGACCTGTGTATATTTGTAGAATAAGAAGATGATACACAGAAGAAGCAAAATTATAGTTCCCACACAGCTGGCAATCAGTGTTGTGGAGATCTTTGTGGGGGCCTCCTGGAAAACTTTTGAAAAAACAAGAGACAGAAGGAGATTTCTGTGGATTACTGAGAAAACCATTTTACCAGATCCCTCAACTATTTGCTAGCTTAAGGTGCATACTAATGTAACACTCATTGCTTTTTTCTTTTTATACAATGAGGTTGGTTTCCTCTCACCTTTGTTACATAAAATGAAGTAATTCTAGCACTGATGCTTCAGGCAAACTGTCCATCTTTATTTTGTATGTTTAGTTTAAACCGTTTAATGAATGTTTATTCATCAAAGCATTTGCCACTTTACTTTTCCCCATCTGAACCAAACTTGTCTTGCCATTTAAATATCTGGATGTTTGTTACTGCCTTAAAAGGAAATTGATGACCTATAATCTGGTGCTAACTCACTAATTTTTCAGTGAGCATGTCAGAAAGAATAACTATAGAACACTAACCTTAGAATCTGTATTACTAAACATTGTTTATTAATGTTTTTTCTTTCCCAGTAATGGAGACTTTGGTTTGTTATCTTGTATGTAAAAACCGAAAATTTTATATTTTTTTTAAAAGAAAGGGCATCTCATTCTATTAGAGTCTACCAGATCCCCCAACTATTTGCTAGCTTAAGGTGTGTTTGTACCCAATGAGCAACCTGTGGGCATCTCATCTCTGGCACTGCAGAGATTTCCCTTGATGGAAAACCCTCAGGCACCCCATGCAAATGCAAAGTATAAGTATAATAAATTATTTTAAAATGTTGAAACTACTCTTGGGATGAGAGAGGGAAAGTTTCATAACAATACAAGTGCCATCCAATCAGCACTGTGCACAATTAACTTCTGAAAACTTTCAGAACTGCTTTTCAGTGACCTTGATCCTAGAGATAAACTTGGTTCTCTGAACAGAGCATAACTAGTAGGCTTCCAGCGTGGCTCCACTACTTAAGTAATGTTTCGTATGTCTACACTGCTTCTTACTAGAAGCGTGTTATATTAGTGTTAAGTGCAGCTGCAGCCAAGATTGAGTGACATATCCTTGAAAAGCCTTGCTTTGCTAATGAAGTGCTCTTATTTATCTCACCTTTAACTGGAGGTTTGTAGAAGATAGGATCATTTCCTTCACTATTAATTGCTAGGCAACAAAACATAATAGTTTCTTTGATCTCCTCAACTAAAAGGATGCTCTTCACTGACACTTTTCCAAAGGGAATGTCATGCATGATCTGTGGATTGGGGTCCTTCTTGAGCAGCACTCCATCTTGGCTGCATCTGTTAGAAAATCAAAGAGGAGAGAAGTAATATGGCTGCATCCAGACACAGTGATAAATCATAGTGTACTAGGTGGTTTGATTAAACTTGAGTTTAATGTGATGTCAGAATGGAAACTGCTCTACAAAATGTAGTTTTGCATAACATTTTCTGTGCTATCTCCACTTACCCTGTTAGCTTATTTGAACTAGCCATGATCAGCATTATTAATGTAGTTTGTGAGTGGGCTGGATAGAACAGCTCATAGCAAACAATAGGTTAGATCCTACCAGCATTCTTACTTCCTTGCTACAGCTCCTGTCCCATATAGGTTTTTTCACATATCCCACAGTCCTCACTGGAACTTTTCTGGTGGTCACAGGGGTACCTCCTCCCTTGTCAGCAAATAAGCTGGTAGGAGCCAATCCAGTAACAAAATGGATGACGAGGTCTCCATAGTATTTTGAAAGTGCTGATGAATTAATTACTCTTTTTACTACTATGGGTGCTGAGTTATTATAAAAAGAAATTCCTACATCTTTTATTTCCTTCATTTGAGTGTTTTATTCATAACCAGATTTTGCCTTAAGAAAAATTATCATTCAGGACATTTCTCAATGACTGGAGGAATTTGGCCATACAAAGGGACCTCCAAATATCTCTGTTTAAAAAGTCTCACTCTGGTTCAGTCTTAGACTGCGTGCTCTGCATGCAAAAAATCTCTTGTTCAGTTTAGTTAAAGGATCTAGTGCTGAAAGCTACTGCAGGTTAGAGAAGACAATAGGGAACAAGCAGTCTGGTGAAAGGCATCTTCATATGTGCGTATATATTAACTTACCTAGATGTAGAATTATGGCGAGGCAATTCATACCACTCAATATGTGGAGCAGGGTAACCACTGGCTTCACACCAAAGGCTGGAGGAGTTACTGTCCACCGGATAGGCTGTCGGTGGAACTGCATAGAAAATGCAAAGGAGCAATAAAGCAGTGAATGTATCTTCATTCCGTACGGTGTTCTTTGATTGGCAACATAAGCCGAGTCTGCATGGGTCAATTTCACTGGTTCAGTTCCCATATTGCAGCATTTTTTAATGACTCTCTGCACCAGATTTGCCGCCATGAGTCACTCAAACCACTATGTGGCTTCCCCCCAGCTTTCCTGGGAATGTTTATACCATGACTTTAAAAAAAAATACTTTGTGGTAGGCTGTTTCCCCATGCATACTCGTTATTCCTCTTTTGGTGTCCCCCCCTCCCCCCCGCTTCTTTCCCACCCCCTGCCAGCCCACTGCATTGTGACTGGCTATTCTCATCTAGCCAGCCTCCCCTCTTTTCCATTCATCCCTGCTCCCCTCTTTCCTCTTTTTAAATGTTTTAAAAGTCTAACACAGGATCGATGAATCGCTGGTTTGAAAACACAGGGGGAAGTTCCCTTTTTATTCTTTTTGCTTTGGCACAGGTGGGAATATTGTATAGGGGCTAAATATCCAGGTATCAAAAATAAAGATTTTAATATCAAGTTTTGGAGAGGTGTGAATGGCCACATACAAGCTGATTCCATACCTTTTGGCTTGACTTCAGGGAAAGTGAGGAGTTATGTCCCTGGTGCAGAAGGGGCTATAAAAACTGCATCATACTCCATTTTAATTCTGATCTCCCCAGTTATATGTACCATTTATTATCTGAATTTGCCAACTCTAGTTGGTCAGCCTGTATTGAAGCTAAAATAAGTTCCTTGAACTTATCTATAGAATCTTTATCCCTGCTATCTGAGTCTGAGGCCTTCTCAAAAATAAAATCCAGTCTTTTGGGATTAGAGTTACAAACTCTCTATAGTTCTGCTAATAGAACTTGTTCTCCCCTAAACGTGGGGATTTTCCCTAATGTAAGTTTCCCAGCAGTATACCTTTACCAACTCCTGGCTCCCAATCTACGCAGAGCCTTTTCTCTGGCCAGATTTAATGTTCTTCCTTCAGCCATTTTATCTGGCAGATTTCATGGGATTCCTTATTATAGCAAGTGTTGTCCTTGTTTGATGGACTGTGTTAAAACTGTTTCCCATGTTCTTCTCCAGTGCCCTTTTTATCTGGCGCCACGCCGGGATCTTCTACATCCTATATTAGCCCAACTTTCAGAGTTTTCTGATGATTTTAAGGTTCAGTTCCTGCTTGACAACCCAGATGGGGAAATAACTGAAATAGTAGCTAAGTTTCTCTACAGTGCCATGGCTATACGCCCTGACAAGTAATATTCTATACTGGTTTTGCTGCACTGTTGCCCTGCTCCTATCTGTATTTTAATCTCATTTTGTATGGAGTCTCTGTATTTAAAATTTTATATTTTATATATGCCAATAAAGGCTTGCTTGACTGACTGAAAACTGCATCATGAAATACAGTGGGAAGGTGTTAACATGCCAATGACTCATCACAGGTATGGTGTTGGGATCTGAGCTGCTCTGTAGTTGGTCTGTCCTTTACTCAAGTAAGAACACAGTCAAGATTTTCTTTCCGTGTGTGATACTTCAGTCTACACCACAAAAAGCAGTGAGGTTCAGGGTTGAACCTTGCCTCCTGTGAGTGATTATGGCATCCCAAAAATAGGGAGAGTCAAGACCAGGTGTTCATCAGAGTTTCTTTAGAACTTCTTTTGTGACTTTTTTGCAGCACCTCATTTGCCTGCAGGAAAAGCAGCAAGTTTCACCCTGAAACTTTCCCTTTAGTTCATTGGTTATGTGGATTAGCTTTCTTTTTTTCTTTCTGAACTTAAAGAATATTGAAGCAATGAGAATGAACAGACATTTACCTTTCACAGAGATGTTGAAAGTAATTGAGGCACTGGCATCACCATTCATGGCAAAGAAAGTGTACATTCCACTCATTGTTTCTGTCATCCTGCTCAGTCCAAGTATATTGCTGTACATTCAACAAGAGAAAACAAATTGTGAGTTGTATAGTCTTTACAGAGACAACCAGACCTGGGACAATTTTGCATGCTTGTTTGCTTCATAGCCCAGTTATGTTGCTTTCACAAAATATACCATGTGCAACTGAGAAAATTTAAGTGATGAAGGCATAATTCATATTATAGTTTAGGTCTTTGTCACCCCACTTAATACATTTATACAAAAGGATCACAATCCAGTACAGGGTACTGTATTTGAACACTATTGACCATAATGTAGGTTTTACCACACATTGAATTTATGGCCATCAGTTCACAATTCTACCCTAGCACAAACAGCAAAAGGCAACCTTCAGAATACAGATGAAGAATAGCTTTTTAAAATACTACCTGCATAAAATAATCTTCCTGCAAGCATAAAACTAGTATAGTAGGCTGCACTAAGACCATATGGCACCCTAGCAGACACTTTTAATGACCTTCCATTGGAGAACCTGCACATTGGGGAAAGTACCAAAGAAAGCCCCAGGGGAATTTCCCCGATCTCTCATACCCTAGGGGAGGATTGGCCAATGAAGGCATCCTCCCCAGAGCTCTTCTCTGTTAAATACTCATCCTTCCTTGGTGTGGTGCAGATGGAGCGGGCCTGTGGAAAGGGGGTGCTACTGGGGAAGTGTGATGTCAAATCAGCATCCCACTTCTTGCCAGTGCACCCAGGCAATTTCTGTCTCCTGGGCTTTTCATTTAATGGCAGGTTTTTTATTGACAAGACATTGCTAATAGCATGCTCCTTGTCCAGTGCAATGTTTGAGAAATTCAGCACTAAGTTGGAATGGGCAGTTAGAACATGGCCTCAGCAATGCTGCACAGCACACTATCTGGTTTCCTTTTCACAGGCCTGGTGGGGTTGCCATAGCGTGGGGAGCTCATACAGCTGCTCCAGGACATGTTATGAGCTGTGGGTGCCTTTAGCAGAGGACAAAACAGCAGGGCCTGCTACCAAACTGGTATAATTAGGGATCGAGTTGAACACAGAAAAGTGCAGCTGTCATGGCTCCTGGAGGATAAGTTGGCCATCTTGACTGGACTTGTCTCCAGTCAAAGCCAGGAAATTCATTTTGCATGAACTCCAGTCTCTGGTAGGACATTTGAACTTTGCCTGTAGGATCATAGGTCTGGGGAGGGCTTTTGTCTGCCAGCTCTGCCATGTAAGCATTTGTGCCCCCCACTGCAAAATAAGGATTACAAGCACCAGGAGGAAAGATCTAAAGATATGGGACAGTTTTTGGGAGGGGTATAATGGCATGTCATTTCGGAGGGAGGAGCTCCTGCACAAGGCAGAGCTTCAGGTTCAGTAAGATGCAGTAGACACTCATAGTTTCAGTGTATACTTTAGGATAAGGATCCCATGTCCTCCAGTGGGGGTGGGGAATCCCCTGCTCCACCATTACCACCACTCACCTGGCTGGCAGCAGGGGGCGGGTGCGGAGGTGGAGGAACAGGCCTCCCAGGGGCACTCCCAGGGCAGCGTGACTATGTCCCTCCTGGGAGTGATGTCATCACATGACCTTGAGAGCACTCCTGCATTTCACAGTGGACCAATTTGGGCTGCAAGGCTGAATCAGGCCAAGTGGGCCTCAAATTGGCCTGCTGCAAAGTGTGTGTGTGCTCCCATCAGTGACACGATGACATCACTTCCTGGAAGTGAAGGATAGAGCTGGATCCCACCGACTTCCACTGGGAGGGAAAGGAGGCCTGGCAACCTTATTTTAGGAGCTGGTGGTGTGTGGAAAGATGGCTGCAAGAATGGGTTCTCATTGGGATTATTAGGGATCTGACTTTGCTAGAGTTCTTCCCCATTGTAGTGGCAGTCTATCTCTGGCCAGAGGTCCTATCCAACTACTTGGTACAGTTTTGGTATGATAGAAGAACTACTGTACATCTTATTTGGCTCCTAGCCCCTTTGGCACAGGTATTGCCTGAAGAGATGCCTGTGGCACTATGAAGCCTTGGAGGGGTGAGGCTTGGTGGGCAGTAGAAAACTGTTCCTCCATGCATATTAGGCATAGTTATGCTAGGACTTGTAGGACCTTCAAGGAATATAGGTCTGAAAAGCAGTTGCAGCAGTCTTGGTCAATCCCAGTGGACCACCTCAATGCAATACTACGTCCAGCTGCACACATTGGGCTATTCACTCACCACTATAGCTGGCCGCCTGGCAAGGCAAACAATGCAGGCAACTTTAGGGTAAGAAGGAAGCTGGAGAGGTGGGCCCGTAAACACTTAAGGAAGGTGGACAGCAGAACCACAGTCTCAGTAGAGATCCTTTCAAAGTTGTCCCTTGTATTTGAGTCATACTGCACCTCAGGCTTCAAGGTGAGACTGTACCAGATAGTGGCACTGTTGGCCTTCTTAAGGGCCCTGTGCATCAGGAAATTGCTCACTGGATCCAGAAAGGACCAGTTGGGAAAGGCACTGCAGGTATAGGAAATTGCCTTCACTAGTGCAGGGATGGCAACCAAGCTGAGATTTTCAAAACAACAGATCAGAAGTAGTGGGGTGGGAGAGGCCATCAACCTTTATGCCTCTTCAGAGGTCACCATCTGCCCAGTAAGGGTCCTGCAGGGCTTCCTAGGGCTACAAGGCCAGGAGGCAAGTCCACTCTTCAAACATGCCAATGGTAGGCCCATTACCAAGCATCAGTTTTGGGCAGTAATCAAGAATGTATTGGCTGGCCTTGGGGTACCAGCCTACCTCTTTGGCATGTTCTGCTCTGGACAGCTTCCACAGAGGCCTCCCTGGGTGGTTGGGGTGTCATGAGTAGGCCAATCAGAAAGTGGCATTCCTCAGTTTTCAAAATCTATGTCAGACCCATGTGATCAATGGGGCAACTGCAGGTTAAAGGAGAAGCAGAAGTGTTCTTTGCAGGCAAATGTTAAGAGTCTTTTTTAACAAGTATGGTAGGGCAAGAAACATGGAATCTAGCTGCCATCTGCAGCCGCAGCATTACCTTCTGAGCCAGCTGCAGGGTGGCTGCTGGAGGCTCCAGCTCACAGATAGGCATGAGCAATGTGGTCCAGATCAGATGGCTGGAGAAGAGGGGCATCTGTGGAGCCAGTCATTGCCTGCTCTCTACCAACACCTGGAGGTCTTTCTCCCACCCCACATCATATTAATTCACCTCCATGAGAATCACATGGGGAAATGTGCAGGGAAGTCCCTCGTTCTATAGGCTCTTGTAGACATGGAGCACTTGAAGGCAGTGCTCCTGGGTGTCCTGATTGTATGGTTGGATATGATTCAGAGGAGGGGCTGGAAGGATGAAATGTGCCTGGGGGTGCCTGAATAGGGTGCGGGCTAAGGTGAATGGTGAGGTATGATGTGGGTCGCTGGTATGCATAACAAGCATACTGAACACCCTGATATCAGGCATTCTTATCCACACCTGTAAGGGGCCAACAGAGTCTACCTTTCAGATGAAGACCATGACATCATCTTGGGGGATCTAAAGTCAGGGCTCATAGAAGCCATAAATGGAAGTATGGGGGGGGGCAGACCATCTGATCGCCCCCTGTGGTGGTAGCAGTGCTTAGAACTTTGTTTGAGTGGTACATGTACAGTTTAGGTGAGCACCCTGAGTGGTACATCATTTAGGATGATGAAGGGATAATCCTCAGTCCAGAAGCCTGGGACCTTGGTGCCTTCAGGGATCTGAGACAGGACCCACATGAGAGATGCCATTATCCTTCACCCATAGACTTTGTGGCTAGAGAATAGGATGTGGCACACTTCTCTTGACCATTAAAGAACACTAGACAAAGAGGAGCATGAGCTGTACCCTCATGACGGCTGACAGCTCAGAGCCAAGGTGGCTTTGCCCGTAAGATAAGGGATGCACAAACAGAGGAGGCCTGACTCTTCTGCATCCCACCAATTGCCCACACTGCAATTAGGTTTGGAGATGGATCATGATCTGTGTGGTGCAGATCCCCTTGAGCAATGAAAATAAAGTTGGCCCTTTGATTATCCAAGCCTATGTGTCAGCTCTCATTATTCTATGCCTGTGGGCAAAAACTTTTTCTACTGCTCCTGTGCTGCTCCATTACTTGCAGCAAATTATTTGAATGAGAAAGCATTCAAAAATATGCCTGGTAGCAAGACATGGAATCCACCTCAGTGTTCTAGTATCTTACTCTGCGGCATGTACAGATCAGGCCATTCTAGTGAGTGTGAGGGTGCACTAGAGAAATGGACAGTGCAGCTTCAGAAAATTATGGAATAGCACACAAAATAATGAGATTAAGAGTTATGTTTCTCACCTGTAGTCACCTCAAGGACTCTAAGTACCCAGGATACTAATGCAGTCCCAGTACAATCACAATAGTTTGTATAGATGTGTATGAATCTAGAATCTCAAACAAAACGCTGTAGTTTATATTGCTGAAAAAATGTGACCTTGCTTTCACTATTTATACTAGGATAGAATTTGATGCCTGCTCAGGCTTATGTTTGGATTCCCCCAACCAAGGCCATTTTCACATGGCTACGCACCCAGAAGATCGCACAAAACTCATGGCATAAAAGCATCTTCCTAGCAGGATTTCCCAGCACGATCCCGTTTAATGGCCCCTTTTCTGACATCATTGGGCATTAAAGGGGATCGTGCTGGGAGATCATGCTAGGAAAACGCTTCATGCTGTGAGTTTGCGCGATCTCCCAGGATGCGTGTAAAAATGGCCCAAGTAAGGGCCGCACATTCCTTCTGAAATAAAACTACAGTTTAGACAGAACAGATACACATTTCTTTACCTGGTGTAATCAAAACTCATCCAGCTGTTTAATATGGCATTTTTGGAGCCGGTTGATGGATTCGTATATGTCCATGTCCAGTTGTGAGGACTGTGGTAAGCATCAACGAGCACCTGTAGTTCCAGGTTTTCACCCAAACTCACTTCCTGGCTCATGTTCTGTAGGGTGGACAAATGAACAAAGCCTCTCTCTGAAAAGAAAAAGAATTAAAACACATGGGAAAGACAAAGGCTTTTCTCTTCGGAGGAGGCAAGGCTCAACAGTTATCATTGGAGCTTTCAAGTTTTACACTGGGGTGGGTAGGGATATCCAAAATTTCCCATACACACAGCTGCAATCCAGGCTTAGCAAACCAGACTTGGGAAAGATTGGAGAAAGCTGGGGAAACCATACGAGGTGGACAAATGCACCATGATGCTGCAGAGAAGAAGCAACCCCCCCCCCCCACTTCCCAACAGCATTCAACTTGGGGCAAATTACCCATGTGGAATCGACCCCTTACAGAGCTGCCTTGTAGTTAGCCATACACAGAATTCAAACTGGGGACCCCAAGTATCAGTGTTCTCTGCTCTTTCCTGCCCTGAAATATGTCACTGGTTTTGAAAAAGTAGGATTCCAGTTGCTCCATGATGTATTCTTTTCTGGTATGCCTAGCTGGCTGTGTGGCTACAGAACTGCCATGTCAAGTATGAATCCTAGTCCCTCACCTTTTTTTGTCTTGCTCCTGCTGGGATTGGTGCTTGTCAAAAGGTGAACATTGCCTTATCCAGACCGCTGGTGGGACTCAAACCAAGAACTCTTGTTTCCTCCATCAGTGCTTATTCCCCACTGAGTGGTTGGGAGGTAAACTCGATGGCTTTTCTCTTTGTTCTTCTCTTCCTAGTGTCTCTGTTTCTCTTATATTGCCTTGCTGAAAGCTCCACCTCCTTCTACAGGCATTAATCAGAGAGGCCCTGGGCATTCCTGTGTGAGCTATGGAAAGGGCTATTCTGCACCCTTCCCTGTGTGTCTACTTGTCAAAAGTGTTTACAGAAGGGGATCCTTGGAGTGTGATAGGCACATGATCTCTATTGGGCATTGCATGGTTCTCCATACAGTGAAAGGTACTGTGTTGTTTTTATTCCTTCCCTTGTGAGTGGAGGCACATTGGTGCCATGGGAGTATGCTGCTATCATGATGTTTTGATTGCCTTCTTCCTTATCTAGCTGGAATGGGAGTGTCCAGTGACATGTTGTTTTATGATTGATCGGTGTTAGCAGTGTCCATATGGATTCCAGCACAGTTTGTTATGCTGTCAGATCCTAAAAATACTATCTTTTTATAGTCTTTCTTTTCTCTGTTCAGGTGTGTAGCTACAGTGGTGTTGCACTAGCATCATGGGGTTTGCAACTGGGAACATATTCTTTGCTTCTAATATTTTATTTCCAGAAAAACCTTTGCCCTTTATCATACATATATCATATCAAGAGATTAGGATTTTGAATAGACGAATGACCTGTTCAAACAACAAAGAAATCTCTCTGGAATTCTTTTCATACACTGCAGTTTTTGCCATACCAAGTGAATAACAATGACTCAAATAATAAAGCAATAGAGGTCCTAGAATACTCTATTAGAAGGAACCTATTTGAAATATTTGGGAAGGGACGATTCTCTTTCCCAGAATCCATCAAGGTCTGCTCACCTGTCACTTGAAGAATAGCTGAAGAATTACTGAAGATTTGTTCAGAAGAGTTTCCAGAGCAAATATATTTCCCACTATCACTTAACTGCACCTCTGGAATGTATAGTTGCAATGTTGTAGTGAATTGTCTATTACTATGCCCATAGGATGCATTCACATGAACCTGTAGCCAAGGAGGATATCATTACACATGTTGGACACAAAATACTGTTTCAGTTATTATCACCCTCAGTAAATTCTTCGCACGCTTTTAAGGCTCATCCTAAAACATGTGTACCCACATTGCACAAAGGATAAAGCTCAAGTTATTTTACTTAAATAAGCAGAGTGCTGACATTATTTACAGCTGTATCATTTCTCAGATTGTGATAGGGACATACAAAAACTTTATTGTCACAAAGCTGCCTTAAAACAACCAGCAGAAAGCAAACACTTTTCTTTCTTACCATCATTTGATTGGGTGTAAATCGCATTGAAATTAATAAAGTTCATGTTGGCAGAGTAGGTGGAGGAATAAGGATAGGTGAAAATAAATTGGCTGGAAATAAAGATAGGTAAAAAGATGATGCTTTTATAAAATCCTCAAGGAAACATGAAACAGTTTACATCTTTTTATTAATTATTTGTTCTGCAAACCCTTGCCATCTCAATGCTTATCTACTCCAGCCACATCATAAAAGGCAAATTCACAATCTTCACTAAAGATCTTAGAAAATTACTTACTTTGGAAGAAGGAGGATAACTCCAGTGGCAATCATATTTGTGGAAATGATAACTTAATTTGCAGCTAATACTGAATGGTTCGCCCTGGATTCTCACATAGTGCTTCTTTTCCATTGAGACAGACACAGGCTCAACTTCTAAGTAAAATCAGAAAGGATTGTAATTATTATTTTGTAATAATAATTACAGTAATTATTATTTCTAATAATAATCAGAAAGGACAAAGGCAGGGTAAAAATGAAGCAAATAAAGAAACATTGACTCTTGAGAACCAGAATTTCATAACTATAGAATTGGCAGTTCTCATAGGTAAACATGGACAAGTTAGAATTGCCAGGAATTATGGGATGTCATTTTCAGACATGGAGATTTTCTATCCTTCATCATCTGTCATAATTGGAGTTCACTTGGAGGTTGTTTTCCCTAAAAATGTTAGGGGTCTGCTTATTATATGCATACTTTGTGCTCTTGGCTAAAAACACTCAGTGGCTGTTTCCACACACGTTGAATAATGCACTTTCAATGCACTTTAGTTATCCTTTAGAAGTGGATTTTTTGTTCCACACATAGAAAATCAGTTATAAATGTTCACTAAAGCGTATTGAAAGTGGATTATCCAACGTGTGTGGAAGCAGCCAGTGAGATCTTCTTTTTCTCATAATAATTTTCTTCAAAGCTTTGACTTATTCTTCTTTTCAGTTCTCCGGGACAAGTGGTGAAATAATTCTGATTTCTCATTGTGTGGGTAACCATTTTACAAGGCTACCACACAACTTGGGTTTTGCAATTCTTCAGTGGATCTGTAAATTAAATAATATGCTGAACTACTTACCATCTGCTTGTGGGGGACACCTCCCCACACATTTATTCACACACACATTCCACCTCTAAACAGAATCGATGCTTGATGCAACATAAAATCTTTATCCAAGGCTTTCATCCTTTCCCCCTCATGATATTTTGTTCCATCAACTTACATTGGCTTATACAAAACATACATATTTTCTGTAGTTACTAAGGGTAGCCCTATATCAGACTTAATGTAAAAAAAATTGAGCCAGGTAATAGTAGCACTTTACATTTCTATGGGGCTTTCAGTGCTTAAAGCACTAGCGCATGTTATCTTCTTATAATCTTTACCAGAGCTATTCAGACTAGGCCATTATAAATATAATCATCCCATATTTTAGATGGGCTGTTTTTACATGAAGATGATTTTCCATGTAGCTGTTGTTGCTGCTGCAAATGCAGAAGCATTCCCAGAAGCAATGGAGCATCATCACATAAGTTTTCTCTGCACTTGCCTTGCCACAGCCACGTTTCCTCCGGCCCAGGCCCCTGTCATCAGAGGACCTTTTTTCTTTTTTTGTAAAATTGGTAATTGGCAAATCACTATAGCACTATAATATATTACAATCTGTTGTGACAATGTACTAGTTCCCAGCTTTCAATATAATAAAAAGTAAGTCTCTAATGTTTTTCATTGCAGAATTAGAAGGGGGAACATGCAGACTGTATGTAGTTGCAAGAGATTGTTATAATATTATAGTGCTAGCATGACCTGTCAATTACTGATTATTTTAGGAAGTCCTCCCCCCCCCCCCCAATTTGGTGTAATGGTTAAGAGTGGCAGGATTCTAATCTGGAGAGCTGGGTTTGATTCCCTGTTTCTCTGCTTGTAGCCAGCTGGGTGACCTTGGGTCAGTCACAGCTCTCTCAGAGCTCCCTCAGTCCCACCCACCTCACAGATTGATGGTTGTGAGGATAATAATAACACCCTTTGTAAACTACTCTGAGTGAGTGTAAGTTGTCTGGAAGGTGGTATAAAATTGGATGTTGTTGTTGTTGTTGTTGTTGTTGTTGTTGTTGTTGTTGTTGTTGTTGTTATGGCAGGGGGAATGGTAGCCATATAGGTTCAACCTGCAAAAAGGCATACCTTCCCAGCAACACAGCACTCAAAGATTGTTGCAGTTTCCCAAAAAGAGTATACTAGAGGACATTTTTATAAAGGGAACAGGGTTGTAGTTATTATCTGTGAAAGTTCAGGCAGTTTTTCATTGCAGAACTCATTTTTTATATTATGCTGTTTTTGTTGCAGTTTTGTAATCCTGCTTTCTTGTTCGTTTTATATGGTTTTTCTAGTGCATTCTATAATTTTGCAATCCACTTTTACTACTGTTGTCTATTGTTTTCATTAAATTGTTTGTTGTCTATTTTTCCTATTGCTTTGTTTTTAGTTTTGTAATCCATGCTGAGTCTAGGCAAGAAAGGTGGACTATAAATGGAATGAATAAAATAAATAAATAAACCAGATCTGGGAAAATTGTAATAAAGCAGGGAAAAAGCAGCAGGATGACTAGAGAATGACTTCATGTGGATGCTTTCCAAAACACTGCTATGTAAGGGAGCCAAAGTGGAGCAAAACATGCCCCGTTGGGGGGATATACATGTACTGATGGGCTACGTGCCAACTGTGAGGGTTATTCTCACTTCTGTTTTTCTGTGGGGCTTCACATCCTGACTTGCCTCAGACTCTGCCACTGGACCTGCTCAGTTACCAAAAGTTTTAAATGTGAACTGTAGGGTGGTGGACATTTCTCCACAAAGTGCATTATTCATCTGAGTCATTTTCAGTGGCAGAAATTTCAGTCAAAGACCCTGTATTTCAGTACTTGCGTGTATGGCTCATTCCGTTCTCTCCAGTAGAGAATTTTACAAATGGCTCCTTCCTTAACCTAAATAAAAGAGGGAACAACAACAGCAAAATACCCTCAAGCTTTGACCATAATGGAGTAATCCCCCCTCTTTTTGTCGCTAAGTCAGCTAGTTCTTTTGACCACTGACGATATTTATAATAGGGAGAGGGGGAAGTGAGAAGTGAATCAGAGCCTCAGATTGCTGAGGAAAGCACTGCAAACGAAAAGCTCAACAAGGTCTTTCAGTAGCTAAGGAAACACATTGCAAATGGTTATCTCTGCTTTGGATTCTCTCTCTCTCTCTCTGCCCCCACCCCATGTTCCCCCTTAACATTACTGTTCTTCCACTTCTGCTTTTATACACTATTACAGACTTTAAAACAGATTGAAGTTTAGCATGGCCTTACTATATGTAACCTAGGGTTGGCATGCTGGCAAATTGGTTAAATACGGTCAATGAACAAGTTTTACTGTAATCCAAGTTGTAAACTATTTCTGGGGGGACCAGAATGTTGTTGTGGCCTCTTTACTTTTCAAAATCCCTTGAAATGTCACTTGGTAGCAAAGAACACGAGCAAGAGCTGCCCCCCCCCCCGCCCCCCTACAGCAATCTGGCAGTTCTAGCAACAGAAGGACGCTTCTCCTGCTGGCCATCTGCTGTAACTGCAGGGACCTCCAAACGAAGATCTGGCAACTTTCTTTAGCATAACTGAAACTGATGTTAAAAACTGACTTGGTATTTCAGATGAAAAGCCAAGAAGAAGAGCTACTGTTCCATGAATCATTTACATTTATAGATACTTTGGCTAGCATTATTAAAAGCAATAATAATATGTTACCATTTCAAAAGGAAAGATATCTTTTAACAACAGTTAACCAATTTCTTTATAGCATGAATACAACCTGCTGATTATTTAAGTATTTTTGTTGCTGTAGTAAAGTTAATAAAATATTTGAAAGTATTTTGTCAATATTTTACAGTTCAAATGACCAAGTCTTTTCAACTGATCAGATAGTCTATTCTAACGTTACATTATCTTTACTTTCATGGCAGTTGAATGAAAAGCATTTTTATTTATTCCAGTGTTAAGTAATAAAGTTCAAGTCTTAGAAGTTCAGTTGCTTTAGACACTGGATACATCAAGTATAACTACTTATATGATTCTCTGGCCCAGCTTCAGTCTTCTGATAACCATGATCACCTGGAACTTTTATGTGGATGTGAAAAAGAAAACCTATTTTTTTAACTGTTAACATCAATTCATACATTACTCTGGGCTCCTAGTTTCAATTTAAAGCTTTCCTGGAAGAGACAAAATGCTTTCTAATCTGGTTTGAGGCCTGGTTATGGGACTGAAACAGCCTTGGATAACCTGAGCCAGGAGATGGACAGAGGGAGTGAGACTCTGTTGATTATCCTGGACCTTTCAGCATCATTTGATACAACCATAGTATCTTTCTGGACTGCATGTTTGCCTGAGTTGCCCGCTGGAGCTCCTGCGCATCTCCAGCAATTGGTGGTCAGATGGGCAAACTGACAGGAGTTTAACCAACACCAGCGGACACCTAGAAACCCTACTGGAGGGTAGGTTTCAGAAGGTGGTGCTGGGGGACTGCTGCTCTGCCCCTTGGCCTTTGGCTTGTGAGGTCTCAAGAGATTCCATCTTATCCCTTATGCTTTTTAACTTCTACATGAAACTGCTGGGTGAGTCATCAGGAGTTTGGTGCTGGGTTGCCACCAATATGTGGATGACAGCTCCATCTCACACTTCCAGATGATCCCAGGGAGGCTGTAGAAACTCTGATCCATTGCTTGGAGGCAGTTTTAGAGTGGATGCATGGTAAGAAACTGAAGCTTAATCCTGATAAAATGGAAGTGCTACTGGTGAGCAGAAGTTCTGACATGGTATTTAAGGTATCACCCTTTTGGATGACAGATGTCTGAGGGTGCTCTTGAACCCAGGCCTTCAGCTGGATAAACAGGTGGAAGCTGTGGCCAGGAGTACTTTTATCAGCTTTGAACGGTTAGCCAGCTGTGGCCATACCTGGGCAGAAAAAATCTGGCCATTGTGGTGCATGCCCTGGTTACATCTAGATTAGATTACTGCAATGCACTCTTCATAGGGCTGCCCTTGAAAAGTGTTTGGAAACTTTAATTGGTGCCATATGCTACAGCCACAATGTTCACTGGAGTGAGTCATAGGTACCATATCACTCCAGTCTTGGCCTTTCTATACAGGCTCCCAGTTGGTTTCTGGGCACAATTCAAGGTGATGGTGTTGACCTTTAAAGCCTTTCTATATGCTTTGGGACCAATATATCTGAAAGACTGCCTACTCCATTATGGACCTACCAGACCACTGATGTCATCTTTGGAGGCTCTACTTCAGATGCCCCCATATTCTGAGATTAGATGAGTGGTTGGCAACCTGGAAGAGGGCCTTGTTAGTTGTGGCACCAATACTCTGGAAATCTCTTCCCAGAAAGATTCATCTGTCTTCTTCTGTTGCCATCTTCCACCAGTAGATGAAGACTTTTTTGTTTTGTCTGGTGCACCCTTCTTCATGCGCAAAATTTTGTTTAAAATATTTTAATTGTTTTTAATTGTTTTTATATCTTTGTATTTTGTCAAAGCTCTGGTTTTAACTGTTTTAATGTGTTTTGATTGATTTTAATTATTTTATAATGTGATTCCGATGTGTTTCACTGACAGAAGCAGAAGACGAGGAAGCATAATTTTTGACAATTTTGACAATACTCTGTGACTCTCCAGAGCAGATCTTGTATCGAAATAAATTTTGACTGAGTGACTGACCATTCGTCCCTTTTATTCCAGAATCCCATTGTGGGGGAATTGTTGCTTTGGAGTTTAATTGTTTTATTGCCTCTTTCTTGAAACCTGAAACCTGAATCTTCTTTACCAGCCAGAAGTTCCACCATATCCTAGTATGATAGTCTTAAAATCATGATGATTTGAAAAATCAGCTGTCCTACCTTTTTTATGTTGTAAAATCTGGCCTGATGACGAATTTTGGGAAATTTAAAAGGTTCCATACGCTGGCACCAAATCCTTACAACACTTATGTGTCACTGGGTTGGTCCTAATAAAAGGTATTACATGGTTTTTTCTTGGCTGTTTGGATTTGAAAAAAGGTAAGCATTTAAGTGGTTTGGAGAAATATTTTGGACCAGAATTAAAATGGATGAATAATTTGTACAGCCTAATAAAATCACATAAAATTATTTATATAGGAATTAGAATCCATAGAGAAGTTATGGCAAGATAGATTCAAGAATTAGGTGTCCCTAATGAGGTTATAAAGAATCTAAACCATATTTTTACTTATATCTGAAAATCTATTTAATATGGATACACAATCCATTACTATATTCATTACTTTAGACCCAGTTGAATATGTGTATAGGAATAATAATTGACAAGATGAAAAGGGCCTAACGGCACAATTAAATTTGAGGCATTGTAGAAAAGATGTTATTGCCATCTTCCACTTACAATTACTCAAAATGAATAATCCTTTATTGGGACAATTAGGCAAATAGTTTCCAGTGGATAACCACTATGTTAATATGTAGTAGGAGAACAAAATTTGAATCAAACTGAAAGACCAACAGAATTTTCCAGGGTATAAGTTTTTGTCAGTCAAAGCTCACTTTTGCCAGAAGTTTGACTGACGAAAGCTTATACAATGGAAAATTTGGTTGGTCTTTTAAGGTGCTACTAGAATCAAACTTTGACAAATAGAATGGTAGTTTCTACTGCACAGGATGCAGGAGAAATCTTAGATTGCTGCCCGACAGTTGTGGTGAAATGGTTGAAAAACAACGAACTGAAACTGAATCCAGACAAGACTGAAATGATGCTTGTTGGGAAGGCAGAGATCTTGAAGGATATTGTACTCCCCACTTTCAATGGAGTTTGCTTGACTTGCCAATCCTAGAAGTGATTATGTTCTGTTCCAGTATTTTCTTCTACTTGTATTGGATTCTTGCTAATCCTATGTATCTATTTACCCTATTTACCCTATGGCATTGTTTATGGAAATGTCCTTGACACTGCATGGAAATGTACTTGATACCGTATGGAAATATACTTGATATACTGTATGGAAATGTACTTGATACTGATTATACTAAGCTTGTACTGTGTAATCTGCCTTGAGTCTCAGTGAGAAAGGCGGGCTATAAATAAATAAATAAATAAATAAATAAATAAATAAATAAATAAATAAATAAATAAATAAATAAATAAATAAATAAATAAATAAATAAATAAATAAATTCCTTTCACAGGACTGTCTCCATGCTGAAGAACCTCTGTTCCCTGCATGTTGCAGAAGATTCCAGGGAGAATTCTAGGACATATAATCAGTTTAGGGATCCAGCCAAGCCAACTAGTCCTTTGTATAGTTCCATGTGAACTGAGAATATGCCCTAGAACAGGGGTATGTAACCTTTTATAATTAAAGAGCCAGAGTACATCAAAATTCTACCTTGCTTTAACTGCATATTACTAATAAAATTGCATAGTGTTAATGAAAGGCACTTAAAATATTCTGCTCCATTAAATTCATCCACATGTGACAAAACTTTCCTATGCTACAAGTCAAATTGAGAGAATGAAGGTGAGAGTCTTTGGTGGCAATGAAAACCTTTTGGGAACACTAAGAAAGTCAGGATGGCAGCAAAATACAAGTCTCAAAAGGGGGGCAAAATGCCACTCTCCCCCTTGTGGATGCACATTTAGAGGACATCATTAAAGGTAAAGGTAAAGGTAGTCCCCTGTGCAAGCACCGAGTCATTCAGCCGTCAAACACTCTAGATTCACCATTGATCATCATTGAACAAATCTGCTTCTGTTCTGACTAGGAACACAGTTGAAAAATTACAATTCTAAAATGAATACAATTAAGTATTGACTAAGAAAATGGAAATTCCAGGCTAAAGTTTGCTTCAAGAAGGAAAAAAGGCAGGGCGGGACGGGGCGGGGCGGGGGGCTAGAATGAAACGGTGTATTCCTATAGAGAAAGGGTAAAACCTTCCTAGCATTTGGTACATTGAGGGATGGGGGTTTAAAAGGATATGTCAGTCATAAATAACATGGACATACACTATAGTTGCTCACGGCATACTGTCATCATCACTTTATAATCACTATTTCTTGCCCAGTCTTCCTTGGTATTTCAAAATAATCAGATCGGTACATGGTCTTCTACTTAAATTCCAATTTGATCCAAATCAAGAATATCTGCTATTTCAATGCTTGAACTTAAGGTGAATTGTGTTTGCATGTATAAAATCCAATGTTATTCATGACACATGTTGACCTGCCATTGTTATCAAGAAGCAGATGAGTTCTCAATGATTCAGGTGGACTCTGGGAAAGCACAATTCCTCCTAAAACTCATCATACCCAGAAGCCATGTAAGAATTTTTGTTTCACCTGGCTTTGAAAGGTCAGATTTGAACTGATGGGGTAAGATATAGGATGCTTCATTGTTTGCAATTGGAGGGTTTTTTTTAAATGAAGTATTGTTGCATATCCAATATATTCATAGGGGATCAGCGATAAACAG
Source organism: Eublepharis macularius (assembly GCF_028583425.1). Taxonomy (NCBI): domain Eukaryota; kingdom Metazoa; phylum Chordata; class Lepidosauria; order Squamata; family Eublepharidae; genus Eublepharis; species Eublepharis macularius. Next base: position 81,162,475 of record NC_072793.1, read on the forward strand.
ACAAATGTAAATAGCTCTTCAGTGAAGGATAAGAATACCAAACAGACCAGGCCCACCATATATACCATCAGTGGTTTGGGACTGGGTGATGACTGACGAGAGCCAGCATACCTCCCAGTCATCCTGAGTGGAGTGCACAGATCTTTCCCAATGGGCAGATATTGTTGAGTCTATGGCATGTTCCAGCAATAAACCTTATGGCAGTCTTGCAGCACTGCAAGTCAGTGAAAGAGACATTATTTTACACTGCAAATGTTTTATCTTAAGGTGCTCAGTCCAAACATGTCTAGAATTAGATCTGTTTGTTTATTTCCTTGCTTATTCTAAGTTGCACCTTGGATCTTCCAGATAGTCTGTTCTTTTGGGTAAATAAATAATTCCCAATTAACCACAGAAGTATATGTGTGTGCTGCATGTGAAAGGATATCTGCACAGTGTGTCTAAGGAGATGAAGTATACTGACCTGTTCTTCCCTGTGTCTGATGTTAAAGCATAAGCGTAGCACCTGACTTAGGAGGATGTGGCAAACAGCCATATTGCTCAACCCAACCCTTGTAAAATAACCAGGGTTTCCCAAACCCTCTTTGAAGTGGGAAACTTTGAGAGGACTGTGGGGAGAAACTGCGTTCTTTCCCAATGTTACTGATGTTTCCATAGATAAACTAGACACGATGCTGGGAGACTTGGGACACTAGAGCTTCTAAGCTTTATTTATAAAAAAACAGTAAATAGCAAGCTGCCAGAACTACAGAGTTGGGAAAGATGAATCTTAACTTTTTCTTGCCACTCCTTTTCTTTACCTCAAATTTCCCTCTAGAGCTGCTGTTGGCCCCACTGGGGAAACATGCAGACAACTTGTGTGTGTTCCCCACAGGGCAAATAGAAAACTGGAAGGGGGGCATTTTAAGTTGGGGAAATAATACAGGGCAGATTGTTGTGGATATGGCTAGAACTATAGGGATATTGCTGGATATGACCAAGAAAGTTGTTCAAGACACCTATGCATACAGAAATAGGCTAGCCTGGCCCCATAACTAGACAGGCCACAAAGACAGTCTAGAGGCCTAGAATAAAATATCCTTGGAGGGGGCATAAAACCATAGAGTTACACAGTTGTATTTCCATGTGTAGATTAGAAGAGCCATATAACTCATACTAATGCACACCATGTACCAAGGCCCAGGTGCAGGGAGTATCTGAGAATGGCAGGAATGTCTAACTTCAGAGAGGCTGGCAACATTGTTTGAAGATAGTTACGTCGGTGGAGGGCCAAAAGATATTCTGATGTATGAGAAATTTGTAATCACTAAGTGTACATAGACTGTTAACACAAAAATTAGAAAGAATGAACTAGCTATTGTTATATGTTTCAAGACATTGTTTAAAATATGGATAATCCTGTTTGGTGTATGACATCATAAGATAATAGCAAAGAATTTGAGTCTCTGAAGCAGCCATTGTTAAGAAAAGGTTCTGAAACCCTATAAATATGACAAGCTCAACTAATCAGAAGCTTCTTCTTCTTTGAAGAGGCTCCTTATCTATGACCTTTTTATCTTTGGGTAAGATACTTTTTGAACTCATGCAACTGCTCTCCTTAATGGTCTTTGTATTTGTTATAATGGATGGTATGATTTTCTGTTGATTGAGTTGTTATTAAGAATACTAAGTAGGTATGCTGTAATAAAAAAAGCTTAAAAGGGAACCATAATTGTGTTACTTGTACACTACACCCAGCAATGAACCAAAAATGTTATCTCTGGTGTACCTCTGGCCAGCAGTTAAATAATTTGCTATAGGATAGCTAATTAGCTGATCGGGGGGGGGGGGGCTTCTTAACTGCACGCCTATATTTGAATTAAATCTGACTAGAGTCATCCAGAACAAGATGGTTAACCTTGTTTTGCCCCAGTAGAATGCCTCCCAGCTGGGGTTGCCAGTCTCCAGGTAGTGGCTAGAGATCTCCCGGAATTACAACTGGTCTCCAGGCCACAGAGATCAGTTGACCTGGAGAAAATGGCTACTTTTGGGGGTGGACTCTATGGAATTATGCCATGCTAAGGTCCTTTCCCTCTCCAAACCCCACTTTCTCCAGGTTTCTCCAGGTTTCACTCCCCAGACTTCCAGGAATTTCCCGACTTGGAGCTGGCAACCCTACTCCCAGCAGAAATTTACTAATAAAAATATCCAGGATATCCATTCAAAACATCATGTCTACATTGGCTTCAGCACTGACGCATCAGAAAAGAGAGAGGCTATTACATCTTTCTGCTACTTAGAACTAGGCAGGACCTGGCTTTTGAATTTTTATATATTTTATTTGATTGTACTTATAGTTTATATACCAGTTGTATGTATTGTATATCTTGTATTTGTACACATACAACCCAGCAACACTTGTGATATTCAGTTATTTTCCAGTTTAGTTACATGCATGGAGTTTTATAGAGATAGAACACTAGAAAATATAAATCCATTCTGTAGTTTCTTCTTCGTTGTTATTTCTCATGCTGACCAGCATGGATTTTCACACGAAGCTCCAGTACATCACTCATGTCATTCCTCGCCCACTTCCTTTGTACTTTCCGTAACTGCAGGCCACACTACCATTGCACAACAGTGATGTTCTGAGGCCCATTCAAGCCATGAAAAGCAGGCATGTTACTTCTTCACCCCAACTGTTATCTGCTGTCATATTTAGAAGCTAAACCAGAATCACAGTTTCCCCTTAGTTTCTACTTTAGCCAATCTATGGCAGAAAAAAATCAGATGCCACTGAATATGGGACTACATAATATTATATTAATGAAATATGCTAAATTCTGAGTCTAGAAGCTTTCATTCTTTCTTTGTTTTACATAATTGGGAATTTTGCAATTAGGGCTTTTTAAAGTGTGGGTATACTTATATGTATGAGAGAGAGGAACATGGCTAGGAAAGAAGTCTGATATGAATAGAAAATATAAGAGGAAAAGTCCTTTGGGTAAATATATACAGATTGGTATATTTGGAAAGAGACTGATTTTTCTTTTTAAAATCTTTCTTCTTTTATTATATTTTTAAAAATATATATTTTGTAATTTGACTACCCTAAATTTGACTACCCTAAATTTGACTACCCTAAATACTGTAGCACAATAATGTTTATTTAAAAAATAATAACTGATACATTCGTGAGGCACTGCATTGTTTTACTGATTTTACTGTTCATTTTAATGAGTCATCAAGAAAGAATGAAAGCTTCTAGCATATTTCTTTAATATAATATTATAGTCCCATATATATTAGCTTTGAAAATTAACACTGGAAGACAATCTGGCTCAGTTCAAAAATCTCACAAAAGTTTATGGTTAGCTTGTGAAACCAGGATTCAGCTCAAAGATAATCACTCAGATCCTTGTATGCTATGACAAGCACTGATTTCTTTCTGTCTGCAGTCTGGAAGGTCATCAGTGTTGCCAAGTAGGCCCCCTCCCCTGCTTTAAGGCCTGCCATGAACTGTGTTAAAGTTTCCTGCGCTGCTGTCTCACTGCCGCACCAAAGACTGCCCTGCACGTGTGTGTTCTAATACACGTGTCAGTTTCCTGCCTGCGTGTCAACTACCTTGCTGCTGCAATAGACTGTGCAGTTTACTGACTCCATGTGTGGTTAACTGCACAAAGGACTCTCTTTCTGGGCAGCCCTGCCCTGACCTGTATCTGGACTTCCCAGTGTGTGTTTGGACTGTGTTACAAGTATGCCCCGTGCCTGCATTGCCATCTGCCACGGACCGTGCCTGTTTCCTGCTTTGGACTGTGTTTTAAGTGCTGTTTCCCCTGCCTCCATGGAAGCCTGCCTCATATGGGCCCAAGCCGCTGCTAGCAGCCGGGCGCCTGCCGGGGAAACCTCCAGCGAGCCTGGCTAGGCGCCCCCTGGTCAGTTCCCGCCTGGAGCCTCCCGCGGGCCGGTCCCCGAGCTTGCCCCCGCTACCGGGCAGCCTGCTATCCAGCCCCAGCTATGCCCAGCCGGCATCCATGTTCTCAGGCAGCAAGAAGACCCTGGAAAGAAGACTGCTTTGGGAAGCCATTTTGGCAAAGCGGGCACACCACGTCCGCAGCGAGAGCACCTCGCCCCGCTCTGCATATCTTAGGAGCCGCCCCGGAGAAGAAGCTAAGTGCCGACCATCCCAAGCACTTAGAGAATGCATCTCAAAGAAACCTCCGCATTCCAGAAGCTGATGACATCAGGACAAGCCCTGTCCGCTGGAACATCCTTTCAGCCCACTTGGATTTCCCCCTCCCTCTTTTGTCCCCTCTTCCTGAGGTGTCACTTATCACAATCTGATTACCAAAGTGGCCCATCCAAGCCATTCAGTAACCCATTAGAACCTTTGTCTTAATCTGTGAGAACCACCAAGTACAGCCCCAGCCCCAGGGTACGTTTTGGGGTATTTAAGCCGGTCTCTCAGACCGCATGGTGCGCATGCCATCCTATCCAGAACCCCTTGCTGTCCATCTGTGGTCCCAGTGCTGGCATTGGGCCACCTCGCTGCCGTGCCTCTGCTTCGCTCCAGGATTGTGAGTATTCCCCACCATCGTTGGGAACCCGCTAATGCGAAAGTCTCTGCATTTCCTACTCTGTATTTCTTAGATCTTGTGTGTTCTCTTGTATGCTTGTGCAAGTTTAGGCTTACGCCACATTGTTAGCAAATACACGTGATTGAACCTATTTGTAGTCTGCCTCTTTTTCACTAGAGTGTCTGGGATCGGGACCTCCGTAAACATAGGTTAAGATCCGCGCTAATTTTAAGTTACAGACTGCTAAAGCTAATTTCCCCCATGAATAAGAGTAGTTCTGGTAACAGTTTACTGGTGGAGAATGCGGGCATAACCCAGTTCGTGTGAATCCACGTGAGTCGACAGACGTGTTTTCAGCGGACTGCCGTAGAGGAAAATTTTCCAGACCTCTGTGTAAAGAGCGCAATTTAGCTCAGGGAATTAAAAGTGTGAGTGTGTGTGGCTCTAGCGAGCATTTCTATCTTGTGGGTTGGCTTTTCCCCATTTCCTCCTTCAGCCAGCTTTGGACTACTTGCCTTTTGTGGTGCACCGCGAAGCCCTCCAGCCGTTATAACCAGTGTACTGTGGGTGAGGACCTCTGAACTGGTGAAGTTCCTGGCCACCTTCCGGGCCACCTAAATGCGTCTATGTGGGTGGGATCCCAGAAGTAGGCTATAGATATATATATATATATACATCCTGAAGCAGCACATATAAAACTCTTTTCCGCCCTCCCCCGTCTCTCCTAAGTCCGTCCAAACCCCGTTCCTGCCAGCACTTAGGCTTCAATCCCCGCTCCGGAGGAAACGTGAAGGGATTGTTAGTCCGTTTGGTCAGTTTAGCTTTGGGAATCTAAAGCCAGGTTCCTGAAGCCCCGCGGCAACCGGCCGCACCGTGCTTGAGAGTTTTAAGGTAGACTCTTGGGCGCACCTCGCTTGGGAGTTGTTAGAACTCTTGGGCGCTTTTCCGCTTGAGAGTTAGTAGGACTCTTGAGCGCTTTTGCTTGGGAGTTGTTTGAACTCTTGAGCGCTTTTCCGTTTGGGAGTACCGTAGTTTTACTCCTGGGTACTTTTACTTGGGGACTTGCAGAGGCAGTCCTTGAGCGCTTTCAGTCTTTTGGTCGAGGCTTGGAGACAGTTTAACCGTTTGTCTCTGAGCACAAGGCCTGGGGACACTTTGAGTTTAGTTCTTGGGCAGAGAGCTTGAGAGCATTTGTAGCTTCTGAGCAGAGGCTTGGGAGCAGTTTTGGTTTCCAAGTATAGGTTTGGGAGACCCCTGAGCTTTGGCTTCTGAGCAGAGGCTTGGAAGCACTGAGCGTTTTGTTCTTGGGCTTAGAGAGCTTGGGAGCACCTTCTGAGCCAGTAAACTTTTCCTGGTCCCGTGGCTTGTAGGCAAGCTTGAAACAGGAATAGGAATTTTCTTTCTCCTCCGGTGGAGAAGAACCGAGTGTAGGACCCTTAAAATACCCTTGTGAACCTGAAAGTAGGACCCTTTAAACCCCCTCGAGATCAACCTTAAACTAAAAAGAAAAATGTACCGGGCAAACCCCACCGTGCCCCACCTGGAGAAGTGGCTAGTTAAGAAGGGAGATTGCCCTTGGGAAGCCAGTTCCTTCAAGGGACCCGACCCACTCCAGATAGTTAGAAGCGCCTTCCAGGATTTTTGCGAGAAGGAGAAACCTAGGTCTAGCAAGAAAGATAGATATGGGACTTGGGCACTTTTCACTGCCCTACAGGACAGCGTGTCCCTAATTAGTAAGTTGCAAACAGCGCAGGAGGAGCTAGAGGAGAGGTCAGAGCGAGAGCAGGACGCCTTGCGTCTAGAAATCCAGACTCTCAGGACTAAGCTAACCGAACAGGAAAAAGAGTACGAGAGAAGAGCAGTTGAGTGGCGCGCCGAACGCGTCAATTTCATATTAGAAAAACAAGGACTAACTACCGCCCTCCAGGACGCTCAGCACAAGGCTGAAACGGCCACTGCTCGTGCCGATATGGCTGAGCACGCATTAACCGAGGGACAAGAGAAGATTGCTAAGCTCACCCATGCCGCGCAGTTCATGGCGGAACACAACCATTCCAAAACCGCGGCCGCGGATCATTCTGCTTGTAAGAGGGAGCTAGAGGCCCTAAAGCAGCACCTGGGGATGCAGCAGGCCGTAATTTCCGCCGTGCATCCCGCCGCCCTCTTGGCCCTCCCCGAAGGTAGTGCCGACAGCTGGTCATCCCCTTCGTCCCAGCCTGAGGAAGCCCCACAGCCCCTCCATCCGATAGCCACTAAAGAAATCGTCTCCATGGACGAAGACGGCAAAAAGACGGACCGGGTAGTTAAGGAAACCCGCAATTGGAGGCCCGACGAGCTCCAAGCCATAGCAGATCGCATGGGGCCCCTAAACCGAGATACGGCCATTCAATGGTTTACTCATGTAACCACCTCTCAGCCCTCCGCTAGTGGTTCCGACGTGGCCCAGTTAGCCTGCCAATGCGCCGCCCCTGATATAGTCTCGGCCCTCAATTCCTATATTTCTAACCGAAGACTAGCCACCCGCAGTCAGTATGGGTCCATCAAGGAGTTGTGCGCATTCCTATGGCCCACCAAGAGCTTAAAAGCCCTGTACATTGCAGAGTCCCAAAAGCCCGGAGAGGACCCGGAGGCATACTTAGCTAGGAAGCAGCTTCTTGCCGAGCTAGCAGACGAGGTAGACCTAGATGCAAGCGATGTACCAGACTTCGACGAGTTAGAATTCAGAAGGGCAGTCATAGATGGCCTCAACAGTACTACCCGCCTAGCCCTGGCAGGAGTTGAACCTGGGAGCATCTCATGGGGAGACCTGGAAGCTCGCATCAGGAGCATAGCAGGCCTGTTGCGAGAAACCGGAGCGATCCGCCATGTGAAGTCCCCGGCCTCCCGTAGGAAGGAGAGCGAGCCAATAAGCGCAGTCACTTATGCCAACCATGGCCCCCACTCCCAGTACCGACCGCAGGGACGCAACTCGTACTCGGAAGCAAGGGGAGGAATCCTGCGGGGAAGGAGTAGCAGTTTCAACCGGGGAAGAGGGCCAAGGGACTACTGCTCGGGAGTTTCCTTCGCACCCACCCCGAGCTACGGCTCCTCCTCCCAGCAGGGACCCCACGAGCCCCGACCACAGGATGCGCCCCTAGCCCCTTCCCACTCTCGAGCATCGCACCCGTACAACCACCAGGTCTACCCACCTCCAGATCAGTCTAACGCTTGGGGAGCACCGCAAGGCGACCACGAGGGCTACAAGGACCGCGGCAACATGCCTCAGTCCAGGGACCCCCTCCGTTGGGAACTTTGGATGCGCCTCAAAAACATTGGAGCGAACATGGAGCTATTCGATGGAAAGCCCACATCTGTTCTGATGAAGGCGATCATGGATTGGGAAGACCAGCAGCAACCCCCGGTACCCCCGACGGCGCCCCCCTTACCGCCGGACCTTTCCTTTCCGGGTCCCCCGATAGCTGCGGTCCGGGAACGCCCGAGCCCCAATAACCCCTTCAGAGGAAGCGCCATGTCCACCGGCCAGGGCACAGGATCAGAATAGGGCCGCCCCGAGTCCCAGTCTCCCTCCGTGGGCATAGTTGCCAGACTAAAGCCGGACACATGGGGGAGACCGACAGTGAAGGCAGGGATCGGGACTCCCGGGGAAAAGAAGAAGCCTGCCATCCTCCTCATAGATACCGGAGCTTCACTTAATATACTCCGGCCTACCCTAGTAACCAAGGGAACCCAGACCCCTACTACCATGCAGCTCGCCGGTTTTGGAGGCGGCATGCAGGAATCCCCGGTCTGGCAGGACATCCACCTCACCGTTGGGAGCCTGGCCACCCGGATTTCGGCATGCGCAAACCGGGGAGAAGATGACGGACTTTTGGGTATGCCGTTTTTCCGAGCCGAGGGACTGACCATTGACTTAGCGAATGGGCTCCTGTGGCGCATCCCGGGAGGCCCAGACTTTGTCAATGCAGTCCATCAATGTGCAGCCCTTAAGGCCCCTTTGCCTCTCGCCCCTATCACAGGAGACCCCTGGGTTCAGGATTTTCCCGAAGTTTGGGTGACAGACAAGGCCGAGTGTGGGATAGTGAAGGGCGCCTGCGTACTAATTGAAGAAAAGGACCCCCCTCCCCAGAGACAGTACAAGTACCCAGCAGAAGCTGAGGCAGGAATAGCCAAGACCATAGAAGGACTCCTTGAGTGGGACGTCATACTCCCGATGCAGTCCATCTGCAACGCTCCATTGTGCCCGGTTCTAAAGGCAGATGGAGTGACCTGGAGAATGACGGTCGACTTCCGTGCCCTGAATGCCACCACCCCTCCAGTTGCCCCGGTTGTGGCCAAGTACAACGAGATCCTGACGGCCATTGCCGCTGGGTCCCGGTTCTACTCGGTCATAGACCTGGCCAACGCCTTCCACTCTATCCGGTTGCATGAGTCTTGCTGGTATAAGTTCGCATTTACTTTCCGTGGCCAGCAATACGCATTCAAGCGAACACCCCAGGGATTCCACTCCAGCCCCAGTATTTGCCATGCCCATGTAGTCCAGATGTGGGAATGCCTCCAACCCTCCTCGAGGCCCCATGTTCTGAGCTACGTGGACGATATTCTGGTCCACGCCCCCACGGAAGAATTAGCTCGCCAAATCACGAGGGAAGTCCTAGAACTCCTCCGCGAGACCGGGTTCAAGGCAAGCAGGGAAAAAGCCCAATTGGTTCAGACCAGTGTCAAGTACCTGTGTCTGACCCTGGAACCCGAGGGTCGCACCCCGGACGCCCAGCGAATGGAGGTTATTTCCAAGCTGCCTGCACCCACCGACGTCCCCTCCTTTAGAGCCCTTCTAGGAACCTTCAACTTCTCCCGAGATTTCATCGAGTCCTTTGCAGACAAGGCTCGCCCTCTTTATGCCCTACTTAAAAAGAACACTCCCTGGGAATGGGGACCAGATCAGCAGGCAGCCTTGGCCAAACTGAAACGTAGTCTGGCTGCAGCCCCAGCTCTAGCCCATCCGGATGTCACCCAGCCGTTCTTTATCCAGTTAGCAGTCTCGGACAAAAGCATAGGAGCCACGCTCACCCAGCAGCAAGCGGGAACCGCTAGAGTAGTAGCCTATGCCTCTCGTAACCTAACTTCAGTAGAGACCAAGTTCAGCCCATGCGAAAAGACTTGCCTTGCTCTAGTCTGGAGTCTGACCCATTGGGAATTTATCATAGGTGGCTCGCGCACGATAGTTCAGACCACCCACACGCCCCTCAAATACATCCTATCTGGCAAAATACAGGACGGGCAGGTATCGAACGCCCGCATAGCACAATGGACCTTAGCCTTAGTCAACCGCGGAGTAGAATTTAAGAAGGAAGCCACTGAGCCACCAGCCCCCCTATGGCCTGTTAGTAACCGGGACCGAGCACGAGTGCCCCCTGGACCCGCCACCACAGGTTGTTTGGCCAGTCACTTGGGGAGTCCCACTAGAAGAAGCCCGACTGAACGGCTTCACATGCTGGTTCTGCGACGGCTCCTCCTTTCATATTGGTGGCTCCCCTCGGACAGGCTATGGCGCTGTGCGAGTGAGCGACGCATATACCCTCAAAGGTCCAGCCCGCCCCCATTCCAGCCAAGCGGCTGAGGTCCGAGCGCTTCTGGCAGTGCTTGAGTTTGAGCCCCCAGAAAGCCCACTCGCCATTTACACAGACTCGGATTGGACGGCCAAAGCCGCCACAGTCTGGCTCCCGGTGTGGCAGAATCAGGGGTGGAAAGCCAGCGATGGGAAACCCGTAGCCCACCTGCAGCTATGGCAACAAGTAGCCACGCTCCTCCAGTCCCGCACAGGCCCAACGCAGGTCACGCATGTTAAGGGGCACCAAAAGACGAACTCAGAGACCGCCTATTGGAATGACCAGGCAGACCTCGCAGCCAAGGCAGCCGCCACGGAAAATGCTCCCTTACCGGAACCAGCCCCAGACTGTCCCCTCCACCCTGTCACCACCCGGGCACAGGCCCGCAACCAGGCTCAGGGAACCGCAGGTACACTAGACCTAGCCCAACTGCAGACATCCGACCCAGAAGTAGCTGGCCTCCTAGCCGCAGGAAGAGACCAGACAGGAAGATTAGTGATCCGAGAAGAGGAAGGCATAGTTTGGGCAATAGATACAGCCGGTGATCGCCGCTGGGTAGTGCCACTGGAAGTCAGGGCCGACCTGATTCAGTTTGTCCACGAGCAGGGACACTGAGGCAAGGATCTGACTCTGGAGAGGGTCAGAGAGGTTGGTTGGTGGCCTAGCATGTGTACCGAAGTAGCACAATGGGTGGACAACTGTCTGTCCTGCGCTATGGTCAATGCAGACCCTACCGGACCCAGAGCTCCCCTCCAGCATCAGAGAATTGATGGACCCTGGGCTCGTATACAAATCGACTTTATCGGCCCCCTTCCTCCCACTCCCCGCGGCAATCGCTACTGTCTCACGGTCATAGATCCCTTCAGTAAATGGGTCGAGGCGTTCCCGTGCAAGCATAACACTGCAGCCACCACGGCCAAACTACTGTTCAATAACCTATTCTCGAGATGGGGCACTGTACGAGTCATGGATTCCGATTTGGGCTCACATTTTATTGGAGAAGTCACCCAGGAACTTTGCAAGGAATTAGGCATCTAACAACGTTTTCACATAGCCGGCCATCCCCAGGCTTCCGGCGCCATAGAAAGAACCAACCGAACCCTCAAGGAGGCCCTCCGCAAGATGGTTCGCTCCTCCGGAAGAGACTGGGATGAAAAACTCCCCATAATTCTAATGGCCATCAGAGGCACCACCGCAGTTCACGGACTCACGCCCCATATGGTCATGACAGGACGGAAAATGCAGCTCCCAGAAGCCTTCTGGCTAGACACGCAGCTCCCTTCTGATATGCAACCCGTAGTAATTAATGACGCCTGGGTTCAGGACCTCATCTCGTCCATACACGCCGTCCACATGCAAGTGGCCCAGAAGTTAGGCACAGCTCAGAAGGACATGGACCGCAAGCTAGGATGGGTCAGAAACCCGAGGCAGTGGGAGGAAGGACAGCTCGTTCTATATAGGAAGTTCTCACAAAAAGCGCACTCGTTAGCGGCCAAATGGCAAGGCCCCGTCCCAATCACAAAAAGAATCTCCCCAGCAGTCTATCAGGTAGCCATTCAGAGAAAGACAGGAGGCACTTGGCTAAAATACTTCCACGCTTCCCAATTGAAGGAATTGAAAGGAAAGCCGCTCCAAACCGCCCCGCCTGTGTATGATCCTGGGGGAACAGCCGCCAGTCCAGCCCCCCTCTGCCCAGTGATTCGCCAGATATCCCTCCACCCTGGGCCAGAGACACCCTGTGTCCCCTTAGACCAGACCTTTGTAGCTTTAGTATAGAGAAAAGGCAGACAATATGTGAATGTTAAGAGTTTTGGTTTCAGTTCTATTCTTTAACTTCACTAGGCGGGCCCCATAGTTGGGACCCTTGGGGGAAACACGGCAACCAAAGCCAAATAGGACCACCACCGAAAGTGATTCTTAATTGGATTTTTAAGCCGCATGTTTGGAAAAAAATTGCACAGGCAAAAGAGAGTTGCCGTGTGTCGAGTGTTTGGAGAGGCTTTAGCCCAAAGGTGATTTCCAATACTGTAGATTCACCAATAAAGGTGATCTCTGTATTTGAAAACATTTCACCCGCCGTGCTGGTGAAGATCCCGCATCTACGTAGATTCGGGGTCTCACCTGCCAGACCCACGCTTTCGCATGATGGTCAGCTTTGGCTTTGAGGGCCGTGCCTCCCCTGAAGGAAACCCCCATCCAGCCCGTCAACCCCCTCTTTTACTGATGTTCATATTCGTCATGGTGAGTTGCTATACGGCGCCGCCATCTAGTACGCTTTAGTGCAAAGGTAAAAGACCCGTCAGTATTTTGTAAATATGTGCCCTCTGGAATGTGTTATTGAGGTGCGTTCGCTACGCACAAGGGGCAGCGTGCCTCATTTACATAGCCAGAATCCCTCGCGCCAAGATGACCCCTGAATAGCCCAGACCCAGTGGCGCCGAAAGATTTTCGCCGTCTCCGCCGCTTTTCGATAAACGCTGCCGAGAGCCTTCGGCTTCATTTCGGCCCTTTCCGCCAGCAGCCGCCCACCCCATCTAACGTAATCTTTTCCCTTGCCCGTACCGTATAAGAGAAAAGAAGGGGGGGGAGACATATTGAAGTTATAATGAAGCCCTGCCAGGCCTTCCAAGTGAGGGCAACCTGAAAGTATCCCACACCCGTGTGCTTTTGCTTTGTGTGTTTCTTTCTTTTAACATAAAAATGGGGCCTCCCGAGGGAGTCCCTCCAAAAATTGTTCCTAGAAAAAATGGTCCGCCGAAATACATACAAGAGGTCCTGCAAAAAAAGCAGAGGGAAAAAGGCAAAGCAAAAGCAAACCATCATAAAACATACCTTCGACCCTAACCACCCCTACTTAAAAATAATTTTTAGAAAATTAAACGAAGGTCTCCCTAAGCAGCAACCCTTATGGTTACTGGAAGCCGCTCTCTAGGCCATTTTAAGTGAAACAAACGGCAAGGCAAGGCCGAGCCGGACCGATAACTCTCAGCCCGCAAAATAAGCAGCCCGCCACCGAGCAAGGGGCACCTGAAGGCCACATAGTCTAGGCACCCAGGGACCCCTGGGGCGAGTTTGCATAATCCCGCCTAACGTACAGCCGACCCTTGCTCGACGCAAAGACATCCCCCCTGAAATATACATACTATAGGAAGAAGCCTCCGCATAGGAGTCCCCCAGAACAACAAGCTGGAAGGCTCGCTTAATGCTCCGGGACTTCTCGTTCGAACCCCGCCTAATAGGCAGTGCTGGCAGAAAAACACCCTCCCTTTTTCCCCCTGCTTTACTTCATTCATTTTGCTGCAACAAACTCAGGGAACCTGTACTTATATCCGCAGGTCTCCCCAGGATATTTTCACTACAGAAAGGAAAAGAAGGCCAGGAGATGAGGCACCTCTCTACTCTGTGTTTGCTCGTACTGGCAGGCACCCTAACAGAGGGACGCCCGTCCAAATTAATGCCCTACCCCCACTGGAGATGTATTAACACCCTGGCAGGAAACGAAATGATGGTCTGCAAGGTTGTACAGCAGAGTAATATGACCACCCCTACGGATCGCACAAACTTCCGCAGTTGTGAAGAGCAGTGGATCCGACCCCCAGAGCTTGTTATTTTATGTGTGGGAGTAAAAACTATGTCCCAGGAGCTAGTATGCTATTCGCCTACTGATACGGTTTCACCACTTGCTCCGATTCCATGTATGTTCCTTCCCCGTATCAGGCCAGCCCCCACCGCAGTCCCGGTGGTAGACAAATATACCACCCCTGCCAACTTCGAAACCTCGCCATTTGTCACTGAGGTTTTCGGACCATACTGTGAAGTTATTTTAGTGTCGGCCGCAGTATGGAAGGCAGGAGACCCCTTCAGAATGACCATCCTACTAGGCACTACTACCACGGAAACTGCATCAGTCACTGTCACGCCCCCTTCAGGTGCAGCCCTCTCCTTTGCTATAGAGCGCTGGGAGAACCTGACCTGGATTGTAAAGGAGGAAGACCTAGCCAAACACGGCCCGCCCGATTGGATACTGGTTCAACAGACGCCCGAATGCCAAACCAAGCCCCTAGTAGAGAAATTTCACCGGCTTGGGCTGCTCTTTGTAAATTTGACTCATGAACCAGGCAATTATTCCCTGCTGATCCGGACCCAGGAGACCCACACCATCCAAATTGACCCTTTGATTGCTAGCAACGAACAATTAAGCCAAGGCGGCACGCATATAGTGGGCTCCCATGTTTTAAAAACTGACATTCGAGAGAGAGTTCTAGTCCGCCCGCAAATGTCTTTAAAAGAGATCCGCATAGACTTAGCTGAGCTAAATATAACCCAGAGGCTGCCGCAGTGCGCTCCCTATCTGGAGGCCGGTAGCAAGGGTTGAAATGCATGGCTACAACTGTGGATCGATCCCTCCCTCTCTCTCTCGCGTGCCAGACGAAGCATCGCCGACTGGACTGTTCCCGCAGCCGGAGGCTTAGCAATCATGAATTCGGTCAATATCGAGACTCTCGCTAATAAGTTTGCCCATGTCACGACTAGCATCTCCGACTTAGGTAAACCGGTGGTGCAGTCCCTAAATTCCATTTCAAATGGGCAACACGAGATCAGCTCCATTTTAGTTAACTGGGAGAGTCAAATTGAAAGAGATTTTTCTCTGCTGCTCAAAGGAACGCAGTCTTTTGAACGCAACGTGTCAGTAGCCATGGCATGTATGCAAGCCCAACAATTAAACCAGGCTGTGGCCATGGGGTTAATTCGGCAAGCCACGGACGGGCACTTGCCCCTGGAAATTAAAAGATTGATTATGCCCAAATTGTCACCCATAGAACTGGAGCTTGAATCCTGGTGGTCCCTTGTAAATTCCTCATTCTCACCGACCACCCAGGAGCTTAAATTATTTTTATTAACGGCCAGTGCGCACAAGTCATTCCACGTGTATCCAGTCGTGTCTCTGGGACTCCAAGTCAGCGACACCGAAGTCCTCTACGCCCGCCACCCCGACCATTGGGCCCACTTCACCCCGACCGGATGGCAGCTCGTCAGCCTCCAAGGGTGCCAGCATCGAGACCAGACCGGCTTCATTTGCCAAGACCAAGCCTTTGCACCACACCATCCCTGTGTAGCCCCGCAAGTCGACGCCCTCAATGAGTGCTCCTTCGAGGTCGTCCGGGAGAACAGCTCCGCTGTGGTCTACCTTGGGAAAGGATGTGCCTGCGTGCGAACGGCCTGCGACTTTGTGATCCTGAACTCGTTCCAGCTCAAGCCCGTGATCCCGGGAGTCAATCGCTGCTTTTGCAACCTGTCTTCAGCGGCAGCCTGCGACTTCACCTACACGGTACCGGTCTGGACCCAAGAAGAGATCCTGGTGGCGCCCTCCATCTATCGTTATGTGAAGCCAGTCTCCCTTGGCATCGGTCTGGAGCTGCTCCACGAGCTCCTGACCCACCCGCAGCTCCACCGCACCCTCCAGAGCATCCAGAGGGACGGAGACACTACTGCTTTGGTTGTGTCCCACAATGGCAAGGAGATTTTGGATCTTGCCCAGCGGATCAAGACCACTGGGGAGCACTTGTGGTGGGAAACCCTCTTTGGCTGGAGCCCCACTGCCACTGGAATTTACAATTTGGCTTTGCACCCGATCGTTGTTATTTTGGCCTTCCAAGTTTTGTTGTGTGCCTCACTACTTTATTTGGGCTGTTGGAGTCGCCGACAGCTCCAGCAACTCCAGATGTCCCACCGCTTGGATCATTACAATCCCGACCTCCTTCTGCCTTAAAGGTCATTCTTGGCGCCCCATTTTGTTCCCTTGCTTGTGTTATTATTTATGGTGTTATGAACTATGCTTATGTTTTATTATGTGTACGGATCCTGAACCAGCCCCATGGACGCTCTGCTGCCGGACACCGCTCCGAGGCCCTCTTGTGGACTGGGGGGGACATATTTCTCGGCCCCCCAGCCCACGGTCCGCCTACAAACAACCGCCAGTAGCACCACCCCCATGAGGACTAGAACTGTGTGCCTGAAGCCCTTCTTGCCGCCAGCCGACCCTGCTCTGCGGATTGACGCAGACAGCAAGGGGGGGGGGTGGAAGTGTGTTTTGGAACACATGGACTGAGTTTGCTTGTTCCTGTATATATGCAACCCAGTCCAGCAGCTGTACTGCGGACTGAGCCGTCTGTGATCTTTGCTGCTTCATTGTTTTAAGCTCTCTATGAATTTCTTTCCATTGCCTTCCATGAATTTCACCCCTATGAATTTAGCCCCGAATTAATCCCTCACTCTATCCATTGCAAGTGCACCCATGATCCTCCCATGAACTGGGATCTTTTAATCTCCCCCTATCGATTTTACTCCTATAAATTTGCTTTTAACCTTATGAATTGCCTTTTAACCTGACTCCCTCCGCCGACGTGATTTTAGCCTATTTATCATCCTATGAATTGAGTTCTAACCGGGGCCCCCCTTCGGAACGGTCTCTCTTATTGGGTATTTAAACATTGGTTTTAGCTTGTATGAATTTGGTTTTAACCGGGACCACTCCTGACCGGACCCTTTTAAAAGGTCATTCTATTCCTGTTTTAAACTTTATGAATTTGGTTTTAACCTGGCCGCATGAGTTAGCCTTTTAATTGCGAAGTTTATTTTTCTTCTGCCCCCATGAGCCCTTCCGCCGCTTACCCTCATGAATTATTTCCTCGCACTTGCTTTTATTATTGCTGCTTTTATCTATGAATTGGGTTTTAATCTCTTAAATGATTGCTTTTAATCTCATATACATACGTATATTGGTTTTAATTCAATTAAATATCCTATGAATTGCCTCACTTTTAATCTTGTATCTATGAGTTATGCCCTGCTTACACCTTTCACTTTCAACATATATGACTCCCTTCTATGAATTGCTTTTAATCTATATATACATATGAACTGATCTAACTGCTATATGAATTGCCTGTGCTTTTACATGTATATGAATTAGCCCGCTTTTTATCCTGTATTCATGAATTGGCTCATGAATTGCCTTTGCTTTTAACCTTATACCCATGAATCTACCGCTGTATATGAATTACTCATTGCTATGAATTGCTCATTACTGCCTATGTAACTATGAATTGCTCATTGCTATGAATTATTGCTATTTATTCTGACGGTTGCACTTAGCACACCTCCTGGTGTGAACCCAGAGACCTGCAGCCCATTGGCTGATCTAAATTGCAATTATTCGGTTAGGTGGTTCTCCAAACTAAATTTTTGAGTGATGCCTCCCCCTCCTTCCCTTCCCACTCCTTCTTCGCTCGAAGCTCGACCACCGGACATTGCCGACCACCTCGCCTTTGAAGTCAAGTTCGGGGAGCCACGCGCCTGACGTCACGTGGTCCCCGAGGGGGGGAATTGTTGCCAAGTAGGCCCCCTCTCCTGCTTTAAGGCCTGCCATGAACTGTGTTAAAGTTTCCTGCGCTGCTGTTTTACTGCTGCACCAAAGACTGCCCTGCACGTGTGTGTTCTGGTACACGTGTCAGTTTCCTGCCTGCGTGTCAACTACCTTGCTGCTGCAATAGACTGTGTAGTTTACTGACTCCATGTTTGGTTAACTGCACAAAGGACTCTTTTCCTGGGCAGCCCTGCCCAGACCTGTATCTGGACTTCCCAGTGTGTGTTTGGACTTTATTACAAGTGTGCCCCATGCCTGCATTGCCATCTGCCACAGACCGTGCCTGTTTCCTGCTTTGGACTGTGTTTTAAGTGCTGTTTCCCCTGCCTCCATAGAAGCCTGCCTCATATGGGCCCAAGCCGCTGCTAGCAGCCGGGCGCCTGCCGGGGAAACCTCCAGCGAGCCTGGCTAGGCGCTCCCTGGTCAGTTCCCGCCTGGAGCCTCCCGCGGGCCGGTCCCCGAGCTTGCCCTCGCTACCAGGCAACCTGCTAACCAGCCCCAGCTATGCCCAGCCGGCATCCATGTTCTCAGGCACCCAGAGGACCCAGGGAAGAAGACTGCTTTGAGAAGCCATTTTGGCGAAGCGGGCACACCACGTCCGCAGCGAGAGCACCTCGCCCCGCTCTGCATATCTTAGGAGCTGTCCCGGAGAAGGAACTAAGTGCCGACCATCCCAAGCACTTAGAGAATGCATCTCAAAGAAACCTCCGCATTCCAGAGCTGATGACATCAGGACAAGCCCTGTCCGCTGGAACATCCATTCAGCCCACTCGGATTTCCCCCTCCCTCCTTTGTCCCTTCTTCCTGAGGTGTCACTTATCGCAATCTGATTACCAAAGTGGCCCATCCAAGCCATTCAGTAACCCATTAGAACCTTTGTCTTAATCTGTGAGAACCACCAAGTACAGCCCCAGCCCCAGGGTACGTTTTGGGGTATTTAAGCCGGTCTCTCAGACCGCATGGTGTGCGTGCCATCCTATCCAGAACCCCTTGCTGTCCATCTGTGGTCCCAGTGCTGGCATTGGGCCACCTCGCTGCCGTGCCTCTGCTTCGCTCCAGGATTGTGAGTATTCCCCACCATCGTTGGGAACCCGCTAATGCGAAAGTCTCTGCATTTCCTACTCTGTATTTCTTAGATCTTGTGTGTTCTCTTGTATGCTTGTGCAAGTTTAGGCTTACGCCACATTGTTAGCAAATACACGTGATTGAACCTATTTGTAGTCTGCCTCTTTTTCACTAGAGTGTCTGGGATCGGGACCTCCGTAAACATAGGTTAAGATCCGCGCTAATTTTAAGTTACAGACTGCTAAAGCTAATTTCCCCCATTAATAAGAGCAGTTCTGGTAACATCAGCATTAAACCAAGATAAGCCACTACACATGTGCATTCACACACCATGCAGAACCATAATTAATACTGTAGTTAATAAACCAACTCCAGATCCTAGCTTAAGATACTGGTTTGACAAACCCTGACTATCCATAGTACAGAGGAGAGGCCTGCGTTCAGACAGTCATACTATTCACTCATTATAGTTACTTTAATTAAGTGGTGGTTCTGCAAAGTGTCTGACTCTGAACTAAACCTCCATGAATTCTGTAAGTAAATAAACATACTGCTAAGACAATTTTCTGTCCAAGAAAATCTATGACTACTTCCAGATGGGATCATATCACACATGTTGCCTAATTCTGTGATAATTTACAAAATACAGGGTATTTGGAGCTGGTAACAATACCGAATGGGAGAAAGCAACAAACTTTGGCAGAATCATATGGTTTTAACAGATTAGTCAGTTATGCTGTCAGTGTGGTCACTTATGCAGGAGCCATTAGTCCATCTTGCATGCAGCTGGGAAGTTTCCCTGGTGTCTCCAGAGCATCATGAATGATGCTTCTGTAAAGCTGGGGTGGTATTAGTGTGGCCAGCAGGCCTGGAGAAATGTCCCGTCCCTTCAACAGTTGTTTGATGTGCGGAAATTGGCAGTTGAAGCTTTTCATGGCATGCTGGTAAATAACATCACCTGATACTCAACATCCCATCACACCTCTGTTAAAAGACAGGACATTTTTTTCTCCAGGCTATTGGCAACCTTAGGTGGCACCCACATAGATAGGAAAGTCCAGATCTTCCCGGTCCTTCCAAAATTGGTGCCATTTTCCTTGTCCCAATCACCAACTATGGCTGTCTCCCTCCACCCCACACGCCACCAGAGGGCTTTGTTTTTGTTCTTAATTGGCAATTGAATATTGTATATAACATCATAACAATGTGTATATCGGGTTCTTTGAATTCCCAGCTTTCATTCTGAAAAAAAAAAGTGTCTGATCCTTTTTGTTGTGGAGATCTGCATTTTCCCTTATGTCTCATCAACAAAAAGTGCTTGAGAATTACTTTTTAAAACATGACAGCTTGGAATTCAGAGAAACTAGGAAATGCAGTTGCTGATTAAATAAAACTGAAAAGCCGCTGATGGCAGAGGGGAAACTGCCACTGTTGCTGTACCGGGGCAGGAAAACTGCAAGGAATCTTAGCATTTGGAAGCCCCATTGCCGGTGCATTATACTGGCAGCCAAAGAGGCAAGGGGGAATTACTTGAGTTCACCCCCTTGCGAAAAAGTAGGTGTTTCTAACACACATGATACACTAATTAATGGGTTGTTTCCATAATGGTCAGTATGATTGTGTAAACCACGCTATGGTTAGTGTAATTGTATGAATAATGGCAATTGAAACCAGACTGTGAAACTAAGATCTAAAGCTGTTTTATAACAACAGGTAACTCTAGTTTTGTATAATGTCTGAATGCATACTTCCCAGCTTAATCCTGGTTCAATTTTAGCTTGTTCTCTGGTGATACCCTACCAGGCAACAGAAAGAAGGAAATGAAACTCGCATATGTCAAGGCAAAGCAGGATTTGAATGATTGTTTGTAAGCTGTATCCTGGTTTCACAAACGAACCATAAGGAAAGTTAACCACGGTTCTGTGAATTGTGTTATACTGTCAGACTAGTGGCCCATCAAACCCAGTATAGTCTACTCTCACTGGTACTGCTACTGCTACTAGCATCTTTATTCCATCATAGCTGTTTTTCAGAATATGAATTAAAGACGTGCCTGCGTGCAATATAAAATTTTTAGCATAAAGTTTTCTAAAGGGGAGGCTATGAAGATGGTGGCCAAGGTAAATAAAGACAGAATATATGTCCAATTTTGCTGTATGTGGAAGTGAAGGGTCAAACCCTCTGTCTACACAGCCTCAATCCAAGTTGTATATTTGAAGTGATCTGTGTTCTTTTTCAACTCTGGTCTGACCCTAAGGACTCTGGTCTTTAATCCTGTTACTTGAAATTTGTTACACTGGAGATGCCCAGGACTGAACTGGGTACTTTCTGTGGTCAGTTCATAAGGTCTTTCCCTGAGGGTTATCTTGGGATTCAAAATACTGTGAAAGTGACATTCAGTTTTATCATTGAATCTGTGGTGTAGCTATATATAGGAAATAATGCAGTGCATGGTAGTTATGTCATTGCATATGTTTGGCAGGAAATATTACATATTGGCTTCAGTGAATAAGAAATATACAATACGTAAACAGATACAAAAGGTAAACAGATTGGGAATGGTCAGATACTATCCATCTTCTGTTGACTTTACATCACAGGCAACTCCTTTAATTCACTCAAGCAGCTGCTGTTCCCATATCTGGCGATAGCCTCTAAAATATGACAACCACCTGCATTATTGTTCAGCCTACTTTTGTTCATAAAGTAAAGCTTGTTAGGAGATGACCTTTCCCATATCAGCTGAGAATTTTTCATGTCAAGTCCTGAACATTTTGTTAAATTTGTATTTAGGCAGACGATCCTCACAGTCAGAATTTTTCCAAGGAATCAGATGGAAACTCTGACCATTCTGTCTCTCAAAATATCACCTAGAATTATGTAAACCCTTGCCTCTACCCAATAATTCTATCCCACGATCATTCGTTGTCCTGTTGTTAAGAGCACTGTATCAGCAGAGTTGGTAAAAATCAAACCTACCATGGCAGTTAACAGCTGCTACCAGCAGCATCAAGAACGGCAAGCCCATCATCCCTGGTGGGGAGGTATCCATCCAGCACCGGGCAGGTGTGCTGTGATATTAGAAGGATGCCAGTGCCACAGCCGGATGGGTCTTCTTTGGTAGAAAAGAGATGGACGAGATACCGAATGCTGCTAATCTCCCTTCAGTCATGTATTGTCTGTAGCTCTCTCTCTTTGGAGAAGAAACTTCTCCTTTTCTGAAATGACCACAAGTTAGGAAATTCCTAGTTTTATACTTTAAAAAAGAAGTGTGTGTATTAGAGAGAAAAAGTCATCACTAGTACATGGGGGGTGGGGAAGGTTCAGCTTCCCAATGAGCTGCTGACACCCCATTTAAAGGACACTCCAATGTATATATACAAGTGCTGTATTTGTGGTTGTGTGGTGATGTTAGATAAGGTTCCAAGAATTCCCCCCTTATTCCCCTTGTTTCTTCTACCGTTCAAAGTTCTCTTCTCTCTAAGGTCATACCAGATGAGAAGCTGGAAGATCCTTGAAATGCTAATAGAAGGTGCACATGAGCTTATTTGGATTTGGATTGTGACCACATGGGGGGGGGGGTGTAACTTTTCCTGTGAGGTTTTGCTGAACAAAACTGATACCCAATCCCCTTCCCTGAACTAGTATTAGCTCTTAATGGGAAAAAAATCCTTTGATAGGATAATATCTGGGTGAGTGACTTTCAATCAACAAAATTCTAGGGGTGTGTGTGTGTGGATTCAGTAATCCTATAATGGACAAGTAGATAGTTTTCCCTATACAGAATTCTGACAGAAAGTCACTTCTGACTACTCATGAAAGTAGCATAAGTTCTCACTATTAACTTGTTCCCTGTGAGTTTGGCTGGCTCAATCACTATGAATGAGAGGTCGAAGCCATGATAAAAAGATGGGAAGAGTCTGAGACAGCTATTTATTTAAATTACTTAGAATGTGTAAAGATATAAGAGAAAGCTATTTTCAGCTCCCCCCTTCCCCCCCCATATATCTAATTTCTGAGTCCTTTTAATGATGGTAGCAAAATTGAAACTGATGGCAGTCACACTCTGCTGTCTCACAATATTGCGAACAGTTACAAAGCTGCCATAGGGCAGCAAACTGCTGAAAGCAGCAAGTCAAAAAAGAAGCAAGTGTGCATTTAGAGGAGTGGGAGAGAAAGCTGAGAGTTTCTAGTTGTGCTTATAAATAAAGCATTGTTCACAAAGATACCTAAATCAAGTCTTCTCTTCTCCAAAGGAAAGTAAGCACTGCCTTTAGAAAGTCTTGCCACTTTGAGACGTGGAGATGGACAAGCATTTAGGCTGCAGTCCGTAATGTACTTGGTAATGGTGGAGAGAGTGCTCTCAAGTCAGAGCTGACGTATGGCGACCTCTGCTGGGTTTTTCAAGGCAAGAGACTATCAGAGGTGGTTTGCCATTGCCTGCCTCTGCAACCCTGATGAAGAGAGCTATGGTTCTCGAAAGCTTATGCCTCAATAAAGTTGGTTAGTCTTAAAGGTCTTACTGGAATTTTTACTGTTTTGCAACTACAGACTAACACGGCTAACTCCTCTGGATCTGCAACCCTGGTCTTTATTGGAGGTCTCCTATCCAAATACTAACTAAGGCTGACCCTGCTTAGCTTCTGAGATCTAATGAGATCAGGATTGACTGGGCTACCCAGGTTAGGGGGCTTAACATACTTACTAAGTTTTTTTTTTTAATAAATTTTATTTCATAAAAAATAACAACAACAACAACAGTTTGAAACATAAACCAATACGGTAAATACAACAACAAGGTACTTGAGAGATAATTTACAATCATAATGTGAGGCTAATGCTCAAACATGGTTTAGAACTTCAAATTTTTACCAAGTGATACTATGATGATAGGTTTAAATTTGAGAAGCGTATTCATAACATTAACTATTCTTCAGTAGTATTGATCCCTACTGTTCCAATATATTTTGATACAAAGAACTCGAAGACTTACTAAGTTTTTAAATATTAGGGAACAGAATAATGTCAAATAGTGGCATAGCATGGGGGTGGGGGTGAGAAGGCCAGTTGCCCTGGGTGCATAATGTAGGGGGGATGCCATGGGGCACCATGCCAAGGACAGCCCACGCTCTGCAGGAGGCCACCTGCGGCACCCTGGCCGCCTGCCATGCCAATGGGGTGACTGGCTCGCTGGACACTGAGCTGGCCATCCTGTAGCTGAGGAGCACGCCGAACAGGCGGCGGCGTGGGCAGCTGCTGTGGAGGGCTGCCTGATGGGGGCAGGGAGGCAAGTGGCCAGAATCACGGGAGCGCTCCTGCACCCTGCATGATGACATCACTTCCAGTGACATCATCACACAGTCCTGAGAGCATATGCACACAAAGCATGCATGCATGCGGAGCTCGGGAACACACTCCAAACCCGCACTACACTGCTGATGTCAAATACAAGGATTTTGTTAGCAAAATAAAACTGCTTTGCATCTTCAAACTTTCTGTTGTGCTGCCACTTAACCTTTACATTGACAAAACCTCTTTCATATCTAAGATAATACACTCTGCACTATTTTTTGCCAGGTAGGTTAGTCTATCAATAAAATTAACTAATCATGTTAAACTTTGTGCAACATGTACTGAAAACAGGCAATGGATGGCTTGATATAGGGCATGAAAACATAGGCAGAGAACTCCCTTCACCTTCCTCAGTGAATTTCCAGTTTTGTCAGCATTTGAAAGAAGGAAGTCACAGAAGCAAAACATCCTTAATTCATAGTAACCTTAAGTTTTTGTTTATGAAATATAATACGGGCTTGGACACACACGTGTAGCTCTTTTTAAAAAGTAGCCATTCTGTTGATCAACTGACCCATAGGAGTAGAGGAGCATACTAATACGGTTGCCAACTCTGGGATGGGAAGTTCCTGGAGGCTTGGGGCTGGAACCTGGGGAGGGTGAGGTTTGGAGATGAGAGGGACCTCAGTAATATATAAGGCCACAGAATCTATCCTCCAAAGCAGTCATTTTCTCCAGTGGAACTGATGTCTGTAGTGTGGAGATCAGAAAAACTCAAGGCTATACCTGGAGGCTGGCAACCCTGCACACTAAATTGACTCTCCATTCCACCTTCTTCCAAATAGTTGATCAGTGTGATTACTACTTGTGAACAGGGCACCATGAATACAGCTTTGAGAACTGGACTGGGAAGAGGATCTGTGCATGCAGTACGTGTTGCACACATGAGTCATTGCCTTCTTAGGAATATGCACTCAGAAGTCTGGGTCAAAATGAGAGACATACTGAGCATCACATTCTGCATTTTCATGTTCAATCAAAGGTGCATTCTTGAAGTTGACTAGAATGTTAATGCAGTAATTGTTTACTGAAGTACGTCTACATGCAAGCCAGATATATGCTGAAAATCCAGGAGTAGCTAAACAGACTGCCCGAAAATTGAAAATCAGCAGTGCATTGAGGGGGCTCGGCTGGAATGTTTCTGCAGTGCTGCTTTTTTTTAATTTACTTGCTAGGATTCTTTTACATGACAAAACATTTTAAAATGTTTTGCAGATCAAAGTGGCACAGTCTGTTCTACCACCCCAGGTTTCTATCGCCTTGTTTTTCTGCATGATCAGTTGGGGCCATAATCTATAATACTATGCATCAGACTATGGAATTCATTGGAACTTACTTTTGAGGAATGCCTGCTCACAGCCTTGAATTGGAACAATTATTGTGGTTGGGTGGAAGATGGGGAAAGGCAGGATCCCGGGCAATTGTGCCCAGCATTGGGTCAGCTGCATGCATCTCACAATGGTTTCTGCAGCCTGGCCCTGTTTGTGGGGCAAGCACACCTCATGATTGGGCTCCAATTTGGTCCACAGTTCATGTTTAAAAGAAAGGGACCAGAGACATGCTAGGCATTTGGAGGCATCTACCTGAGGAACTTGTAATCAATAGAGCTGTGGCCTGATTTCCCCACAATTTAGTGTGTCTGTGTCATTCTTCTCTCTTTCTCTTCAGACACATTTCCATTCTGGACACAAATATCGATAGGCTTTGTGTGTGACCTGTGCTACCTCTGAATATGGATCTCTATGTGAGGAATAATTCTAAAAACCATCAGTTCTGGTGCACCAGCCACATGTAACAGGAATATGTACATGATACAATCTGCACAGTCACCATTTTGTATTAATAGTACATGTTTGTGAGTACTGAAGCCTGGAAAAATACACACATTGTCCTATTCACAAAAAACAGTGATAGTATATATTGGGAGGATTGCAAGTAGTGTGCATTCCCATTATGCATGGTTGCTTTGCTAAAATCAAATGTCTGAAAAGGACTTCTCAGAAACAGGTCCAGTAAATTATAATCTCTTACCCTTTTGGCATTGTTCATATAGTTAACTATCATTTATGAAGTATGAATGACAGTACAAGGTTCAGTTCTCTCCAAAATTTAGCGAAAGTTTGAATCCATAGTATCTGTTACAATAATGTTTTGGTTTGATAAAATTATCTTCAATAATTCTCAACTGTATTTTTTATTTTAGCACATTTTAGCAAGTACATAATTGACTCACTGTAATTACAGAAGCCTCTTACGACCCCCTATGCTCTATGTAGCACATGGTAACCCTTGTTGAAAGTGTGCACAATATTAAGATTTTGTGGTTCTGAGTTACCTGTAGCAAGAATCTTTTCAGAAGATGACAGAAAGCCAGTAACATGCTGTTTTGTTTTCTCCAGTCAAATATTCAGACAGGTTGACTTGGAATGCTTCTCACAGCCATTTTGATATTTTAGACACCTAGGAAAAGTTTGCTGTACATCACAATATTCCATCCTAAAACTTCCCAGTGTATATCATCTGACTATTCAAATATATGCAAAATATTCATTGAAGGTTTGGGACTGGATTTTAAAATACTAAGAGTGGAACAAAGTTCATGGAAAAGGACTTCGTTTCCCTCCCACTTTAGTCCACTGAGCCTTCCTTCAAATTCTGCTCCTGGGGTAAGAGGACCACCACAAACAGCATGGGAGGTGAAATAGGGTCTTCAGTGGAAAGAGGGACTCAGCAAAATCCCCCTCCCCACCAATATAAAAATGTCATTCTGTTGTTAATGTTGGCAGAATTGTATCTTTGGACTTTATTTGACATTCAATAATACCTTAGTTTAGTATTTGATAGCTTTTTATGGCTGTCATAAAATGGTATTTAGTATTTGGCAGTGTTTTTCATTTGAAAACTTTACAAGATCTCACAGACTATATCCACCAAAGTGAAAATAATAAAAAATATCTTCAGAGAGAACATGTGGTGTAGTGGTTAGGGTGCTGGGCTTGGACTGGGGACCATCTGCAATTAGTTTCCTGCTCAGCCATGGAATTCTTTCCCAGTCAATCCTACATCCTGCTCCTGTGCACCAACCATGGTCTTCAAGCTGCCACCTGCTGGCTGTTCCTACAGCAATAAACTAGACACAATGGCAACCCCACGTCAATCACAGGGATGAAAGTCCATCTGTTTACAAAAGTCACAGGGTTCTGTTTGGGACTGCACTGTGGGGACTGCACCATTTTAAAGAGTAGAGATGGGCACGAACTGCATTACGAACTTAAAAAACCCACGAAAATGGTGATCGCACGATAGCGATCCAGCGGTTCGTGATCGTCCACAGCCAACGAACCAGTGTTCGGAAGAGGCCTGGTTCGGTGCGTTTGGCCGTGGTTCGGGAAGCCAGACAGTCAGGCACCAGCAATCAATTCCCCTGGCAACGGAGCCAGGGGAATGCCTGAACTATGTCTGCGCTCCTTCTGTCGCCCTGGAAACCCGAATGGAAGCCCATCTTACCTTGATCGGCAGGTCTTCCTTCCAACCACGGAGCTGCAAAGCGGTTACAAGTTGGGAGAAGACACCCAGGGGAGGGAGGGGGAAGGGGGTGTCCTGTAGCCATGGGCACTCCAATCTCATCCCTGCAAACCCTGATAGGCAGCTCTGATGGCCAAACACAGACCTCCTGTGTTACTCAAGGGGACCTGTGCTTACAAATAGCCGTGGGCTCACAGGCTGGGTTTCATTTTCAGCGAGCAGTGGAGTGGGACAGAGCTCTTGCTTGCCACTTGCTAGCCTTAGGGGAGAGAGACTGAGAGTATAATTCAGCTTGGCTTTGGGGGATAGGGATCTATTTCCTCTGGTTCCAGGGCTGCTGCCTGGCTCTGGGGCACCTTTGCTGAGGGCTCACATTGATAATTGATCAGTGCCTGATCGGGTCAGGTCTGTGGGAGTGGTGGGCTAGGGCTCTAGTCCCTCCTTCTCTCTGTTGCCAGTGCTGCTGCCAGGCCCTGGGGTCAAGCTTGGTGGGCACCTCGGCTGAGGGCTCACATTAGTGCCTGATCTGTTCAGGTCTGTGGGAGTGGTAGGCTAGGGCTCTAGTCCCTCCCTCCCTCTGGTGCCAGGGGTGCTGCAAGGCCCCGGGGCCAAGCTCAGTGGGCACCTCGGCTGAGAGCTCACATAAGTGCCTGATCTGTTCAGGTCTGTGGGAGTGGTGGGCTAGGGCTCTAGTCCCTCCCTCTGATGCCAGGGCTGCTGCCAGGCCCTAGGGCCAAGCTCGGTGGGCACCTCGGCCAAGGGCTCACATAAGTGCCTGATCTATTCAGGTCTGTGGGAGTGGTGGGCTAGGGCTCTTGTCCCTCCCTCCCTCTGGTGCCGGGGCTGCTGCCAGGCCCTGGGGCCAAGCTAGGTGGGCACCTCGGCTGAGGGTTCACAGTGTCATCTCCTTTCTTCTCCTCAATTGTTGCTTGCTGGCACGATGAGGCTTTGGGTGGGGAACAAGAGTGGTCATGGGGGGAAGTGCAGAGATTGTCCTGGTTGCAGCATGGGAAGCAGTGCTGTGCAGGACTCTGGAGCAGCAGAAACTCCTGCTCCCCAAAAATCACCAGTTGTGGCTGTGGAGTTGGCCGAAGAGCTCTTGCTGGTGGTGGAAGAGGAACTCCTGAAAATTTGGGGGGAGGAGGAGGCTGAGGGATCCTTGGAGGAATGGTTGGGGTTCGAGGAAACATCCAGCCCGTCCCCATCCCAAACTACCGGTGGTGCTGTCCCTGCCTGCAGTCCACCCATCACTCCGTCTTCCATTGCCAACAACCAGCAGCAACCCTTTGTCCTCCCTCCCCTGGAACCGTTAGTGGGCCACGGTTCAACCTCAATGTTTGGAGGCACTTGCGGTCCCTTCCTACTGACCCCTGCATGGTGCGGTGCTGTGTGTGTGAGGGCCTGGTGTGCTGGGGCAATGACCCGAAGCACCTGTCATCGATGGCCCTGAAGAGGCACCTGAAGAGGCACTACCTGAGCCTGTGGTCTCCATCCTCGGCCAGCGTAACATCCATCAGGGGGTGACCGAGGGCCACCAGCTCGTCTGATCCAGGATCGATGGGAGGGTCTCTGGAATGCACCCCGAGCAAGAAGCCTTGCCTTGAGGGTGCGGCTGGTGGGAGTGGAAGGGTCAGGCAGGCCGCCCTGGGGGAAGTTGTTCCATCAGGGTCGGGGGTGGCTCTGCTGAAAAGGGTGAGGTCAAGGGCTCAGGAGGCAGGCGTTTGTGTGGTGGCGCAGACGATTGCCCTGCAAGGCTTCCCCCTATCGGTCATGGAGGGCATGGGCTTCCAACTGCTGCTCCAGCACTTTGCCCCATGGTTCTCCATGCCATCACGGCACACCGTTGGGCGTCGAGTCGTGCCTGCCCTGTACGAGGCAGCGTGAGACATGGTGCGCAGAGACCTGTTGGCTGCCCAAGGCAGAACAGTGCACTTCACGGCTGACCTGTGGAGTGGCTGCCATCACAGGTACCTTGCCATCACTACCCACTGGTGGCAACCAGAGGTCCTCCACCTCCCCAGGCCAAGATCTGGCAGCCGTAAAAAGGTGCCCAGCTTGACCCCGGGCTACAGGGCGGTTTGTCTTCAAGCACGGGGGATGGGCGAGATCCACACCAGGGCCGTTGTCACACAGGCATAAATTTAGCATGAAAATGGCGCAATTTCCCGGCAAATCTCCACCTTATTCCAACACTGATGCGAGTTTCTCTCTTCTACTTTGATCTTGATATTCGTGATATTATCCATCTCAGTGTGAATGTCCTGCATCAATGTTTATCGCCTCGCCACACCATAGGCCCATCCCTCCATCATTCTTTTCCGCTTCTCAATCCCAGAAGCCATTTCACGCACGTCTCGAGTGCACCAATTTTTTTTTAAATGAAGGTCCCTATATTGCTATTGCGACATTACACAATAAAAGTGCAAACTACTGAAGATAACAACTCAAACCGACTGAATTGCCCTAAAAGACCTTTTCCCTTTTACCCAAAACCATACTTCGAGAAAAAGGCTGTCTTTAGTCATGTTCAGGTTTGCGTTTTTAATTTTTTTATAACAGTATAATGTAATAGCGATATAATGCATACTTTTATCTGCCCTTTTTGGCAGACAAAGGGCTATTTATGGAATTTTAAAATTGGAAAATAAAAGGGTCAACCAATGTTCTGGTCACTCCATGGGTGGGAAAACTGGGCAACCTATCAGGCTCGTTTAGGGTTGGGCTACTGTCATGTTTATATAATGAAATTTCATTATAGCAGAATTATACAGAAAAAAGGGGGGGGAGGAGATGCTTCTGTGCCCATTCGAGAGAACGGCACAGAGCGCTAAGGTGTGAACAGCTGGAAGTGCGAAGAGGCGCAAGGTGACGGAAGGAAACATTATGGTGCCGATAGCAACGAGGACGCTATTTTCTGGAAATTTAACGGAACAGATGCCTGTGTGACGACGGCCCAGGAAGAACATCGCCGCCACCATCAAGGCGGCTCTGAAGGAGTGGACGTCCGGGGTGGAAGGGTTTGTCCGTGGCTTCATGGTGACGGATGTGGGAGCCAACATGTTGGCAGCCCTGAAAGAGGCATCCCTCCCAGGCCTGGTGTGTATGGCGCACAAGCTGCACCTCGTGATGCGGGATGTGCTTGGGCTGGGGAGCAAGCCAAGGGAAAGCTGGGACGAGGGAACCTTGCGGACACGCAATCTGCTGGAAAGCTGCCGTTGCATCGCTTCCCACTTCTCCCGCAGCATAAACTCTTCCCGCGAGCTGTTCCAGAGGCAGGGGGAGGCAGGGGACCCCAAGCACAAACTCTTCCAGGACCTGCCCACCCACTGGAACTTCACCTACGACATGATATGTTGTCTGGTGGAGCAGAAGGGCGCGTTGCAAGACATCCTGTCCTCTTCGGATGTGCTGAGGAGGGGAGAGGAGTTGAGCCTCAGCTCCATGGACTGGAGAGTTCTTGCC
The DNA here is from genome assembly GCF_028583425.1 of Eublepharis macularius. Classification (NCBI taxonomy): domain Eukaryota; kingdom Metazoa; phylum Chordata; class Lepidosauria; order Squamata; family Eublepharidae; genus Eublepharis; species Eublepharis macularius. The sequence continues at coordinate 81,193,467 of NC_072793.1, forward strand.
CAGATGTCCTGGATCCTGAACCCCTTCAAGGATGCCATAGAGCTCTTTTGCTCCTACCAGGCCAGCCTGTGTCAGGTCCTCCCTCTGATCCACGGCCTCGACCAGTTTCTGGCCCAGGAGCTCCAGCAAGGGCAAGAGCTGCTCCCCAGAGTCCGGGACTTTCTCCTGAGGATCCAGGCCTGCATTGCTGAATGCCTGCATCCTCTACGCTGCAAGGCGCTGTACCAACTGGCCTCCCTCTATGACCCCCGCATCAAGGGCAACATCGCCACGCAGGCGGGTCAGATGCAGCACTGGAAAAAGGAGCTCCGCAGAGCGGTGCTCCGTTTCCAGAGACAGAGGGCAGGAGAGAAGGAACCTGGCAGCAGCGAGGGGCAGGCGGTGGAGGAGGGGGAGGGGGAGGAGGTGGGAAGAGAGCCACACCAGGGAAGAGCCACCCCAACGGCCACATTCGATCTCTGGGCCTCATTGGTGGGCTGTGTAGTTGGCCGCTGCACGGCGGGCGGGTCCCTCGGGATCGTCGTCGGCACCAAATCGCGAACAGCTGGTTCGTTAAATTTTTTGGGTTTGTGCCCATGTCTATTCAAGAGTCCTCGTCTCCGAATTTAGGCTCTTGAAAATGGTGTGTAGGTTGGTGGGCGGAAGAGGTGCCCCTCCTTCCGCCGCCACAGTCCTGATCAGGGTCGAGCCTCCACTGCTTTTGAAAACAGAGGGAATAGCATCCCTAAAATGGCAGAGCCATCTCCATGGTGGACTCAGGAACATCATCACATCTAGTCTGGCTCTTAGAATGGTGTGCCCAGCATAGATCTGAGCCTAGGACTTTTCCATTTGGCAAAGTCTGAATATTTTTCAAATAATTATTTTAGTCAAGTAGGGACACTACAAATAGCTAGAGCTATCCATGGACCATTACAAACTTCAGCTGGCCCTAAGCCTTCTCTGTGATTTTGTGTCTGATACTAATGAAACAAATGAATCACCCAAGTGGAAGATCACAAGGTCGTTCCTGTTATGAAAATCTACTGTTGACAACAGGCTGTTACATTCACAATTGTGTCCCCCACTCCAGAGCAAGAAATAAAAACTCCTTTGTGGCCTGGATCCTTCCCGGACTGATCCAACAATGCACTGTCTCAGAGGTCAGCAAGTGCAGTCACACACTCACAGCTATCTTAAAGTGCCACTGTGTGTTACAAGTCAAAGAGCCTGATATGAAGAAGTGAAAAAGATTCTTGCAGAAATAGCAGCAAGGAAGAGGACAGAGTGTGAAAGAGCTGCATAAATCAGAACTCCGTGGCTTCCCAAAAGTAGGTGATCAACAGGAATTAGAGTTCCAACAGATCACCTCTGCAATAAATGTTCCTGACTCTACATATATTAAGTTAATTGGATTCTTGGGAAAATGTACAATTTACATATCCCGTGGCCCTCCTTGTCTGCCCTGAGTTTGTAGGGTTTATGCAATGCTACCAACTCCCAGTTTCTTCAGATTTTTATGGCAAAATTAGGCTTGCTCAACAGCAACAAAATTAAATGAAGGGCAGGGCATCTGTATACTTAAAACGTTTAAACTGGCCACTGTACAAGAAATTTGACCATCAGTTTTGTATGGCTATTTGGAACGTTACTATGCTGCTTTAAAATTATATGTTTGTCTTTCATTATATTGCATATAGAAACATGTCCTGTTTCTTAGTAGAACATGGAGCTTTCAGGTATGATAAAGAAAAGCACGTAATAAAAGTACAGACTTGGAAAAGGGACTAGTGGCACATCATGAAAAAAGGAGACAGTGAAAGAAAACAATCTCTGCCTGAAAGCAGTGTCCAGCAGTACAATATTTCTCACAAAACTGTAGATCTGTGACCATGGTTGTTTACTCATGTCATCAGCGTCTGAAAGTTCAACACAGGGTGGGAGATCTATTGCAAATGCACTGCACCATAAAGGTAGTAAAAAGAATCAAATGTTCTCCCAAAAGATGATATCCACCCAACAACTTATGTGGGAGCCACAAAGACATAAATGTTAGATATAAAGTTATTTCCTTGTGTAACCCATTCCATTTTCTGTTTAACATTTTATTTCTATTAAAAGGTTAGAATTTAGGGCATAGGGAGTAAAAAGTCACAGAACATGGGCAAGATTTGGGTCCAGTTAGGGCAGCCAGGTGGCTAGTATTCCCCCGGACAGTCCAGTATTTTTACGGACTGTCCGGGAAAAATGAAATTAAAATATAGATACCTGGTCCAGCCATCTGGGCTCGCTCTGGCATTCTGTCCCTTAGCTAGGCCAGCGGGGCAACAGATGGAGGCACTGCTGTGGCCTGGGACTGCCTCACTCTGGCCTTCCACCTCTTAGCAAGGCCGGCTGGTGAAAGATGGAGGTGCCCCTGTGGCCTGGGTTGGTCTTACTATACTGCTCCACCCATCTCCCTTTGGAGCTGCCCAGGTGGTGGGGGTGACGGATGATGTCATATCTGGAAGAGATGTAATCACACCAGAGGTAGGAATTCTAAAGAGTTCTAAGCCTGTAAGTCCTTTTTTTGACTGTGCCATATGGCAAGCCTAGGTCCAGTAGCACCTTAAAGATCAACTAGAATTTCAGGGTATGAACGTCTCAAAAGCTCATACTCTGGAAATCTAGTTGGTCTTTAAGGTGCTACTGAACCTGAATCCCAGCCTCCTCCCTCTGCCACTACTCACCTCGGTGGGGGTGGGTGGGATGGGGATGTATGGGTAACGGGCCCAGGAGCTGCAGAGTGCATGGGAGTGTGCCCCCTTCATGCGTCACCATGCCCCGGCCCCCATCCCCTGGGTTGGGCTCCAGGGGACCTGGAAACCCTACCTGAAACTAGAACATGGGCTGTCAGTAAAGTTGCTCCTATAGAGGAGACCTAGAGATCAGTTAAGGAAACTGCTCATTTCTTTGCAGGTATATGTGATGGGCCCAACCAGGGAGAAATTGCACATTAGGATTTTCCTTTTAGGAGATATTATAAAGGATGGGTTTGTCAGGCTGTTAGCTACTGTTTAAAACTCTTTCCTCTGAGTAAGTCTGGCTTGCAGCAGCCAAGACAAGGCCTAAAACCTGATTGAGGGAACTGCTAATTTCTTTGCAGGTCCAAGCCAGAGATAAAAAGCCTCAAGAGCAGCAGGAGATACTGAAGAGGACACAGTGGAAGAAGCAGCCCTGCACTTCTTTAAGTTAACATTTTGGATTTGCTGTTGTCTTTGTGTACTGGGCACCGTTAGTAAGGGCTTGCTTTTGTTCAAAGGGCCCTTTCTAAAGGGCACTGAAAATCCTGCCTCTGTAAATGTTGGTATGTTCATAGCAACTTTGATTCAATTATACCTGTGATTGTAAAGTTTGTGAAAAATCTTTATCTTAAACTATAATATTTTGAGTGTTTTCTTTTTGAAGTAATCTTATAATTACCCCCCACCTCTCCAATTGGCAAAGATAATTTAGGAGAGAGTTCTGTGTAGCCAGGGTTTTGCTGGGTTACACATGCAACTACTACTTTCTGCTAGTGGGGAATACTAAGAAAGAATTGTATCATATTATTTTGATTAAGAATTTGTTAACCCTAAGTGTGGTAACTGATCTACTTTGTATTTATGGGGAAAGTAAGGGAATCTCAAGTTCTTTTACTGCCTGGTATTTGAATATAGAGTTAAGGCTACATTACTTTAAAAATGTTTTAAATAAACAAACATAATAAATACAAATAAATAAATATAGCTGGACAGTAATACTGAACACTGTAGTCTCCTCAGAAGGCTTTGCCAATTTATGTCTTAGAAGATTTGTCAAATCTCTCTCTCTCTCTCTCTCTCTCTCTCTCTCTCTCTCTCTCTCTCTCTCTCTCTCTCTCTCTCTCTCTGTTTTTCCAGGAACAAATGACAGCTCAAAGAATACTGACTCACTTGAAGGAACAAACATCAAATCATCAGCAGAGGGGAAAAAACCTGTCTTGGTGGCATATCCATTGTTTCTGCCCTTTGAGATAGATACCCATGGCAGAAATGTACCACAAGGTCTATTTGTTAAACAAGTGCTGCCACTGTGGTGTTGTTGTAATTGTGTCTTATTTGACTGGCACATTTGGTTTCCTGGAACGAAAGGAATGCTTTTCAGTAGGACGCTCAGATCTAATTCCTGGGGAGTTTGAGTCTCTGTCCTGTGGAGTCCCTTTCAGTTTCACAGGGTTGTTGTGAGTACAAAATGAAAGAGGGAAGAACAAAGTATACTACCCTGAGCTCCCTGAAAGAAGAGCAATATAAAAATGTGATAGATAACATTACTAATAAACATTAGCTAAACTGCTTAGTGGTAGTTTTACTTATTACATTTTTATTTCAGAATAAAAAATTGCCAAGAAAAACAAAATCCACCTATTCCAGGGTATGAGGAGCCTTGACTGGATGGCCCAAGTAAGGTCATCCCTACTTGGATAGGACACCACCAGTGAAGTCTAAGTTCCTACACAGAGGCAGGCAATGGCAAATCACCTCTGAGCATTTCTTGCCTTGAAAACCATACAGGGTCAAGTTGCCTGTACTGCTATATGAGAAAGAATAGGGAAATGAATTGTATGTAGAATTTAAAGCTGACGAAGAGAACTTGATTCTCGAAAGCTTATGCTAAAATAAAATTGGTTAGTCTTAAAGGTGCTACTGGACTCTTTTTGATTTTGCTACCACAGACTAACATGGCTAACTTCTCTGCATCTATTTCTCAGATATAAAAACTATTTTGACCCTGGAAAAAATTGTTGTTCTATAAGGTACTGCCGGATTCGAATTTTGTTCTACTACTATAGACTACATGGCTACTCAGTTGAAATATTTTCACAAGTCAAGATACACACAGAAAGATACATCTACTAACAGGGTTGGCTGCACAGTTTCATGGGTTCCAAAGTAAGATACCTAGCCCTCATTAGCAAGCAACCGGTATGCATTATTGCACCCCTCGCACACACACACAAGAATTCATTTCCCTCCATGATCTCTTGATCTATTGTCCCCAAATGCTAGGAGAACTGTGAATCTGTGGAATCGGGGATCATACCAGATCTGGAACACTGTTGGTTCTTCAGTAATACTCACCATAGAATTGTGAGTGACCACTTTGCTGATTTCACACATGCATACAAGAGTGCATTTGGAACTTAACTAACTAAACATAACTGGGCAGGAATAAGCCACATCTACTTTCAAATACTCAACCCAAATGTTTGAAGGTGTGAGAATAATCAAGATATCCGAGTTCCATCTATTCTGTGTTCAATACCTGTGCTTTGCCCATAGTCATCAGAGTTTATTCAGTTCTTCCTGCAGTGGGGCTGAAAGACAAATAAAGAGAGGTGTGGCCTGGCAACCATGACTTTTGTTTGATAGAGGAGGGGGTGATTATTTTTTCCTTCTTTCTGACTCAGCTTGGAGTGACAATTGATGAAGAAAAGTTGCCAGCCATGACTGCAACAGCTCAGCTTCCCCATATGAATCAGGTATTCTCTTAGCGAAAATTATCTTGCTTCTAAGAAGAAAGCTACCCTTCTCAGTGATTTGCTTACATTCAGGATTAAACACAGCACATATGAGCAACAGGTAGCTTGCTGGGTTGTCCGTCTCTGTTAGGATTTAAAGGTGAGCAGTAGAATTGGCACCACCTTGTTGATTCCATGTATGCAGATATTAGGAATGTTATTTGAAATGCAACTCATAAAAACACCCTTTGTTAACCTTGGAATGGTAGTTCATCTGAATGAAAATACCTCCAACTTTGAGATTTTCACTGACGATGCTGTTTTTCTGGTGGTGCCTTGATGCCTGCAACTGCACTTTACTTTCGATTTCTGACACCCCAGGAGTGGCAAAGGAGTGGGAGCAAGCAGGAGAAACTGACTCAGCAGTTATTTGCCTGACAAGCATGCAGGTCAGCCCATGTTCATGTCACACAGTGTCATCACAGACTATTTTTCAGAGTGCAGCATTTTCCTCCAAACATTGCTGTTTTCCTGTCTTGAGGAAGACGCTTATTTAAGCAGGCCAGGGTGCTCTTTGTTCAAGCCATTCAAGCTATTTGATATTAGCCTGATAGCAAGAGTGAACCAATGCCTTACTTTCTGAGTTTTTAAATTTAATTTAGTTTCTCAACCCCACCTGATAACTTGAGAGAAAAAGGTAAAAAGGCGTAGCTGTATAAATGTAACCCCAATACAAAAATGATTCCAAACTCATGCCATAACCCAAACTACATTTCAATTAACAATACACAGCACACTCAGTGTTTGTGACATGTGGCAACCATACATGTCCACATATTGCTGAGTCTAGGCACCATTTACATGCACCCCCCCCCCCCGCAGCTATTTGCCCTGTGAAGGAAAACATAGAGGTACCACACAAGGATCTGTATGTTTCCATAGGACGTAAGTATTAACTGCAAAGACGGGGTGGTGGCAGCTGAAGCCCAGAGAAATGATACTGTTAACATTTTTTCCTCCCATGTGTAGTGGGCCCAGCATTTTGGGTTTGTTTTTTTTAAAGGATCTCCTGAAGTGATGTCGATTTTGCTCTTGCAGTATTCTCTGGACTGCAAATCAGAAGTCCCATTTTCATTCTCACTTCTTAGCCTGCTTTAATCAGCGGCTTTGCTTACAGTTTCTCTCAGATTAAGACTTTTTCTTGAACAGTAAGTAACTTGTATGCATGACCTGCAGATGAGTTGGGGAGTACACTCCTAAGTCTACTTTGCATGGTCCATGATCTTCAGATAGCCCCAGAGCTCAAAGGGGCTATCACAGGATCAGGAATTGCACCTCCCGGAGGAAGGCCAGAATATAAACAGCCCATCAAACCTAGAAGATCCAGACTGTAGCTCTGTTTTTAAGTCTTCTTGGACTCCTAGATAGCATCTGCCTCTTTTTTTTCTCACTTACCTTTTATTCTTCCATACAGCCAAATGCCTCTTCCCTCAGTAATTCAAAGCGCTGGTGACCCCCAGTCTCCCTCTCCCATCACACGTCTTGTCAAATCTTTTTGCTACGTAAGTCATCTATTTGCACTTGGTACCACAGCAGAATTTTGCTTAAGCCCAAAAGTTGCACTAAGCATATTAACATTCTTCTCTTTTAAACTGTTAACTTTCATTTCCAGAGAAACAGAAAGCCACTGTTCCAGAGAATACAGGAAAAGGCTGCAAAATGATCACAGAAAACTTAACTTTTAAAAAGAAGCTCTTTTAATTTTAAAAATCTTTCTTTAAAACACATATAAAAAGTTTTACAGCATAAAAATAATATCTCACTGGTATAGATGTAGTTTAATAAGAGAAATCTTAACATATACTTGTAAACCTAAAATAGTGTTAAATCTTTGGTACCTTAGTTCAAACACTTTTCTGCCTTTCACCCCCATGATGGCTTTCAAAAAGTTTTTTTTTTAAAAAAAAATAAGTGGATCTTTTGTTTCCATTCAAAGCATGCTATCAGTTGCTGCAAGATTTTGCTAAGAAACAAGAATTCTTGCATTGGTCTAGAGCTCAGAAATGCACAGTTCACAATGTTTCTGCCTGGGTTGGTTGTCTTAATAATCACTTAAGTATGGAGGTTGGTGGTTTATTAAGACACTCCAAAACTATACATTATAAGGAAAATTGGGGTGGGGGGATAATGTGTAGGTGTATCCTCAAACTAATGTTGTCAATCTCCAGGCAGGGCCTGGACATGTTCCAGAATTACAACTGATTTCCAGATAGAGTTGCCAGGTCCCTTACCCTTCCAGCGGGACAAGGAGACCCAGTACTCGCCTTCTTTGATGTCTTCACACAGCGGGACCATTTGGGGCCCAAATCAGTCTGCTGTGAAGCATGGGAGCATTCCCGGGGTAGCACAGTGACATAATTCCCAGGAGTGATGTCATTGTGCTGCCCCGGGAGCACGCTTAGGAGGCCTGTTCCCCCACTTCCCGCCCCCAGACAGGTGAGTGGTGGTGGGGTGCAGGGGATGGGAGTGGGGAGTCCCCTGCCCTCACCAGGGGACCTGGGATCCCTGTTTCCAAACTATGGAGATCTATTCCCTTGGAGGAAATGGCTGCTTTGGATAGTGTACATTATGGCATTATAGTCTACTGAGATTCCTCCCCTCCTCAGGCTCCACCTGCAAATCTTCAAGAATTTCCCAACCCAGCGGTAGCAAACATATTTCAAACACATTAATCAGAAGCAAGTCCCATTCATTTAAATGGCACTTCCAGTAATGTGTTTAGGATGGTGTCCACCTTTGAGTACTTAATTATATTGGTAGGTCATCACCTCCTTCCAATTTTACCTGTCCCCTCCCCCCCAAAAGACAAGTGGCAAGACGAGAAGTGAATGCTCAGATTGTATTCCCTCACTAGTGCAAGGGAATTTTTATTAGCCATATTTTTTCCTCTGGTTACTCTTAAAATGGCTATTTTTACTTTTCTCTCAACTAACATAAGGAAGAAATTAGTTTTTGCTAATTCTGTAAGAAATTTAGCCAAACTGTAATTTTATGTAATTTGTATGGGTTTTCTGCTTACTAATGTTTTAAATGTTAAGTTTTATTTTGCTATATAAATATGTATTTATGTTTTAATTCTTTTGATGTGGCATATTGTTGCATGGTGCATATGCTGGTATGTTATGGCCTATGGCTACAACAAGCTATTATTATTATAGCAAGATAAGATAGGGCACTTCTGTGAGCACAGCAGCACAGTTCATGCTTCTTGATGCTATGCAGACAGGTTATTGGATGGCCAAGCGGGGTTGCTGGATGCAATATGCAGTGGGTTGAACCACTCATTTATTTAATTGTTCATGTTATTCAAAACACTTATATTACACATTATCGCTTCAGGGGCCGTTTCCACACTACTCACCTTCATCCAGAACGGGGCACAACGTCGCGAGAAAAATGCAGAAGATAGCGTCTTCTCGTGCGAGTTTTGTGCGACGTTGTGCAAAACTCATGCGAGAAGACGCTATCTTCCACATTTTCTTTTTGCGACGTTGTGCCCCATTCCAGATGAAGGTGAGTAGTGTGGAAATGGCCAGGGTCAAGGTGACTCACTCATATGTATATGACAAAGCCTCTGGCTCATGGAAATTTACGTCACAATAACTTTGTTAGTTTATGGGGTGCCACAAGACTCTGTTATTATTTGGTCACAGAAACTTGTAATTAGGCTTGCCAGGTTGTCTGCTGTGGGCAAACTCCGACCATAGCCAGCTCTTCCCTGCTCTTGTAAAGGAAGAATATGAGGTGGATGAAGTCACGGATGCAGCAAAATCATTTCTGGCCACAGAGTCCATGACACACTAGGAATTTCCCTGATCTCTCTAGTCTTTACCATAGAGATTCGGGGAATTTCTACAGCATTGCACAGGGTGGACATATAACTTCAAGGCCTTCACCTGGAAGTGATATCACCATGTCATGCAATGCTCTCCTTCCCATGGCCTGCCCCCAAATGCTTCTGGGACTGCCACATGTAGGCCTGGCAATCCTACCAGTGATACTGTATCAGTCCTTCATTGAATGGCAGTTTAATGTAGTCTTTAATAAAACTTCATTTAATCTAAATGAAGTGTTCAGATCACTCAGCAAATAGGCTGCTAGCCTGAAAGTTTTACTGGGAAGGGATTGCACTTTTCTTCTCCTCTGTCAGAACCATTTCTAGGAACTCAAGATGTGCCTTCATCGGCATTAATTATTACTTTTCACTTTATTTCAACTTGCTCCTGATTTAACTAGTGTTAAGACCTGCTTCATGTATTATTCTCATAAGTGCTTCTGAGAATGCAGTACCTAGTTAATAGTTTGGGCATGAGGGTGTCCATAGCATTGTGTTGCTTTAATTATGCTAGCTAATTTCCTTGAAAGAAAAAAAATGCAACTGCTCAGAAATAACAGCTATGTAGACTGGAGCCATGCAGTTATCTTTCTCAGAGGTAGCCACTATCTGAGCCAAACAAGATTGGCCCTGAACTTCATAACGTTCCTTTAACCACATGGTTTCTTTTTTCAAATGTATATAATTACATTGTATCAAACATTCACCAATAACTTGGGGGAAGGGGACAGTGAAATCATGTGAGGTTCATCTCTGCTCCCTCCTGAAGCAAAATTAACAGAAGAAACAAGGAAGGTCTGAGATGAATTTGCTCAAAATGAATTAAAAAAAAAATAAAAGAAGGAAAGGTTGCAAGAAAGGAGAGAGTAACAACTAGAAATAGAGATTTCAAGCAACTTCAAGCTAGGCTAATGGCTAAAAAATTTTCTTGGACGAGGTATTAATTTATGTGCAAAATTTTCAAGAAGCAAAGCACAAAACAGAAACAACCAGAGGCTGAGCATGAACTCTTAGAAAAATCAGGGCTTTTTTCCAGCGGGAACACAGTGGAACGGTTCTGGCACCTCTTGCGACTGGTGGCCCCGCCCCCTGATCTCCAGACAGAAAGATTTGTAAGGGGGCTGTTTTGTAAGGAGGCCCGTGTGTTTCTCTCTCATTTTCCTCTTGAAAGTTCCACCACCTCTTTCCCCAGAAAAATAGCCCTGCTTAGAATTATTATCAGTAACATATAATGCTTAGAAAAGGTGGTTTTTGATACATCTTCAGTACTTTTACAGGGGTTTCCAAATGTCATGGGGCATATTTGCCACTTGTAGGAAGGCTCTGTCAAAAGTCATCCTGCAGCAACCTTGGTCTCTGAATGGAAAATTAATGGAAAACAGCCATCATAAATTATTTAGTATCACCAGCTCTCTGGGAGAAGCCTGGAAATCAGACACCTCTTTAACTTGCCTCAGAAACCACATCAGAGCAAGGAAAATATTCCTGTCTGCTCTGTGCCCACAGTGGTTTCATGAACAAATAAAATTTAATTTCTTTCAAGTGAATATCAGAGGGGTTAGTGTTTGTATTATGGCAGGGATGGGACAGGAGGATACTTCTTGTTTAAAAGCTTAAGCAATGGCAAAAGTTGTCTCCAAAGTAGAGCAAATTTGGGTTTTTTAGAATATGAAACTCTGTTTCCTGGATTGGTTTTCACAAACATAACAATAAATTATAAGAGGTGTCCTGTCCCACCTGCCTTGACAGTGGTTCCTCCTGGCTGCAATAGTGATTCATGCAGAGCCTCTATCTACATATCAGTGTTGGGGCTTCAGAGGAGACCGCAACTCTTGGCTTAATTTATTTCTTTCAGCATATTACCAGTTTTCCTATGGTATATAGCATTGCAATTGCTGTTTTAAACATTTATTGAAGAAAAGGGTGAACAAGTCTTTTATTCATTCTTCTTGTGTGAATTAAGCAAATTGCTAAAAATGTAGATAATAGATTTGCATTATCTGAGCTTCTAAATCTTCTTTCTAAATAATGTGGTGCAAAAGGGGATTCCCTTTGACAACTTCCTGGGCTATCTGTGACCAGTTTGGTTCTTTCTTCATGCCATTAATTGATACAGAGCCACTGTAATATCTACTGGTTTAAAAATTCTATACAGGTATTTTTTAAAAAATTGCTAATTCTAGAGAGCTGGTGAGCCTGTACTTGTAGGTGAAATTTTAAATGCCAACTGGCCAACTTCCATACAATTGCTTCATTGCACTTCTGTCTCCCGCCCTTCAATCTTCAAAGGACTTGTGAGCCCTTGGAAGAGTAGACAAGGCAATTCATTTATTGCAAATAAAGTCCACTGTGCTCTGGATTACATAGCAACAACAAATATAAAGCTCTTCACTAATATACTTTCCTTACTTGATAAGAACAACACAAAGGCTAAACGCTGCATACACATGACATAAATTTCACAAGCATTTAGAAAAAACACGTATTATAAAACATACACTCTGTAATGCGGCAATATGCCTCTGGCATAACTCTGGCTACGTATTTGTAGTACTGGCTGGCTGGTTGTAGGACCAGCTGTAGATTACAATGTTATAGAAATTGAGTGTGGAGGGAAGGATACTAGAGATAAGACAAAATCTGCAGACATGGAGTCAAGATATTTCAAAGTTTAGCGCGTAACTGAAAGTGTAGGGATTTGGTTCTGACTCACTTCTAGCCATGTTTTGAAGCAATAAAACAAAACCACACAAGCCAAAATGACAAGGTAAGTGTACACATTATAGGGAATGGTCCCCTTTTTGGAAAAAGATATGAAATAGAAGGCAAATAAGGTTTCTCTGTTTGACCATCTCCTCCCTTTCTCCACACTAGACTTTCATTGCCCATGTCAGATTCTCACCTTCACATTCAGGCATGTTCCATTAATATGCATGTCTGTAAACTAGACTCCACTGTGCCTGATATGATCTTCAAACTGGAGCCCCAGAACTCAGTATGAATAGAACAATTGGGGAAAAAACCCAGCACTTCACGGTCTGGGGGATTAGTAATTTTGGGGGTCCCTGTCTTCTTCCTGGTGTGTCTACTGCCATTTCGACTACTGAGCAGCTGCAAAACGAGCTTCTGTGTGGAAAAGTGAACATTATTCTCCTTTTGGCTAACCTAAAATGTTTCTGGAACATGCTAAGCTAGCTACACAGAAAGTTAACTGGTGCTGCTGTAGCCTTACCTTGGGGGCCTTACTTTGGTGGTGTCACCAGGTTACTCCACTGGCCGTTGTGGAAGTCATTTTCTTGCAGCACTGACAAAGCATAGCTGTACTGTCTCATCAAGAGGTGAAACCGTACCATTTTTCAGCTCAGTGGAGCAGAAGGCAAATCTGGTTGCTCATCCTTGTCAAAGAAGTCCGGGTGTAAAGCATATCTGCCTGGTTACAGATTTAGCTAGTGTGCTATATCTGATGCTTACTGTGCTCTTAAAACACTAGCTTCTATTTCAGGTTACAACAAAGCATCGCAATACAAAAGCTCTGACATGGCCTCAGACCAAGATCAGATTTTAGGCCTAGCAGAATGGCAATGTTTTAATCAGTTGGAATAAAGATGCTGTACAAGTTCTTATTAACAAAAGAACCTCTCCAAGGGGAAGACAGCTAGTATAAATTAACATATCCAGGCTTAACAGGAATCTATGAACATTCTACGGTCAGAACTCTACAAATCATGGCACATGGTCTTACCTCCCTAAGATAGCTCTGTAATATTGCTACTCTGTAGTAGTCTCTGCAGGCAACACAAAAGTAAGTAGAGTTGCTGTTCACAAAGTATAATTTCAAAAACTGATGGAAAGTTTTGGAAGAGATCAGCTCTGCTTTAGCTATGATTTATCATTTTAGGCTATCAAAGCAATGGCTGAAAAAATGCTAGGAATAACATACTGGTAGCAAATGCCTGGTTTTTTTTTGCAAAATGCCACCATTTCAGTAAATGGATTGGGGGGAAATACCTTTCAGGATAAACATATAGAAGCTAATGGAAGACATAGTGTTTGGTTAAAAAAACATACTGAATTTGGAGTTGGTGCTGTTCATTGCATTTTCAATGAACAGAAGCGTACCGTTGCTGTGGCTTATTTCCAATGCAATAAAGACAGCTTGATTGAATAAATAGAAGAGATAGTGGAATCAACTTTGTCTGAAAGAGAAGATCTTAGGAGAAAGCAATTTTCTAACTCCTGGCTCCATTGTGGAAGATGAGGGCAGAGATTGATGTACCCATTATGCTAAATGAGATAGTAAGCTGAAGTTGTAGACTGCTGGACTATACTAGAATGCGGGGCTGGGGAGGGAGAATCATATTTTTAATATTCCTGCATGTTACAAGTAGCACATGAAGGAAAGACTATACTTAACTTTTTTTCTCTGTTATGCTCATTTACTAAATCAAATGGAATATCTTTAGTGGAGAAACATTCAAATTAAAGAACCTCTCACTGTAATTTGTCACAGAAGCGTACTATCTCATTCTGCATAATATATAGATTGGCTTTGAATTGCTCTTCTGGCAACTTTAGCTTACATTAAGATTCTTACCTTCTGCCAGTTTAACCATTTCGGAAGCCAAACATAGACTGAGAGCACAAAGTCCCATCAATGATGATAGACGTGGAAGAGAAAGATGAAACAGGAGAAAGGCTTCCAAAGTACCATTTCCCCCCTACATTCTTCATCTTATAAAAGCAGTGCTTCTCTTTGAGAAGCAGTTCTCCTCTTGCCATTCTGTTTCTCTCCCAATGCTGAACTTTCAGAAAGGTTCATTCTACAGATGATGCTCTGAGTCTCATAAAAATGACATACATATGACTCGCATTCCGCTTGGGGAGACCTGCCAATACCCCCTCTCTACAAAGGGAGAGCAGGGCTCACTGCCAACAGCTGATAATAATGACTCCCCAATGTAAAACAAAGACAGCGCAGTTAGCTGTTTCTCACAAGGTGCACTGGCATAAGAGGATTAATTTAATAGCTATTTTTCTTCCTTATACTGGCCTTGGATAGCTCATGCTCCCTTTAAATAAATGATATGATGAGAAGGCAGAATTCAGAGAACAGTGGCAATAGAATGCCCTATTATTGCCACAGCTAGCTCATCCATTATCCATTTCTTCTATATGCTCTTTTATAATAATGATAGTGTTTTAGTTCTCTAACAGATAACTAAATTGGAGCCTGTCTTCATGGTACCTGAAGTTGTACCATCATTCTTGTGGTGCTGAGCCCACAAGAGACGCACCTGAAAACCCAGAAAAGATAGCGCAAAACCCAGCCCAAATGCCCAAGCTTGCTCCTCTGGGTTGTATTATAATACTGTTTCTGTAATGGAGAATACATTCTATGTTTGCGTGTTGGCTGAGAAACAAACAACTCCCCCCCTCCCCCGCCCAGTTGTTTCACACCCATTCACACTTGCAGGTGACATTACTTGAGTAATATGAGAGGTAATTCCTTCAGCAGGTCCCAAAAATAAACTTGCAAAGATAGCAAACAAAACAAGTAGAGTGAACGGCAGGATTTCCCCAGGAGAATCCCTGGAGGACTTATTTTTTGGATTTATATTATGGGGAACATGTCTTCCTTCAAAAATACTGGTTTTATCTACTCATTCCTCTGCTTTGAAGAGGTGATGAAAAGTGTGACTTCACACAAAGGCTTATGATACCCTATGTTAACGCTACAGAATATGAACGGCAAATGAATTCTGTGTTAGTATGAAAATAGTCCCATTTAGGAAGTGCAAAAGGCCATGTAATCTATCATGCAATATAAACTTTCACCATCTTTATATTGCATGACAATCTATACTATTACAGGTGAGTATGCATGTACTCTTGGCCACATGTTCTTCCATGTTACCATTACTAGTTTTTGATTTGGATTGAGCAGAAAGGAAGAACAGGTTACATAGTGAAGAAGGAGAGGGATATGCCAGTTTGTGATTGGAATTCTCCCTCTGTGCACACACACACGTGCGTGCACGTGCTAGAGTTATTGGGGGGGGGGCCCAATAACTCTAGCAGTCTGACTTCATTTCTGGTGCCTGTTCCTCTTCCTGCTGTGGGACCAGTGGGCTGTCACAGGATATAGTAGATGATGTGTTTGCTTCATTCAGTGTAGAGCTAAAGAAGAAAAAGAAACAGAATTCAGGTTCTGCCTTAATCTCGTTACTCACTATGAAAGCTATAGTTAAATTCCTCTGCCACTTTGGACTGTCATTTTGATATCTAAATAGAATAACTACCTAAGATGCTTTAAAAAGTCATGTTTCAATCTTGTCGTTCAAAACAGAGTACAGCTCCTTAATACCAGCTGAAATACTTGAATGGTCATTCAATAACTATATCAACAGTCCTTAGGACAGAGAGAGAGAGAGAGAGAGAGAGAGAGAGAGAGAGAGAGAGAGAGAGAGAGAGAGAGAGAATTCCAAAATCTGGTGTCATTCTTCCAAAAATTATCTTCATCCATATATAAGAACGCATTCATATTTCTCCTCCCCATTATTTTCACTTCAGTGGAGTGTGCAAGATGTTTTCACCTTTCAGGAATACTGTGGTTTGGTAGTGAATAAGGTCATAATAGGAGAAAGAATAAAGGCATTCTAGTTTGGTACCTGGCACGGCTGCTGGTGGCCTCCTGTGGTGTATCATCGGTTCCTTCGGGTTTAGGGTCAGGCAACGGAATGATATAATCATTGTCCATTCCATTCTGCTCTACAGTTGTATAGAGGACAGAACTTGAATTGGCTGTGTAGTTAGCATTGAATGTGGAATTGTTGAGTCCTGCATTTCTTGGCCTTGTGCGGACAACAGCAGGGTGGTCGCTCTTCAAGAATTCTTCATTGACCTGTTGGTATTTCTGCTCTCATATAAGGCAGACAGAACATTAATGGTCTGTGAGTATATAAAAGCCACATGGAATACTCCTCCACCCTCATTCATAAACAGGAAGCCTCTAACATACACAGCAATAAATTCTTAATACTGTAGTAGGCTGACCATGTGCCAGTTTATGGCGGGCAATCTCTGAGTAATTCTCTTTGTTGCCTGCTGTTAGAAAAATAAAGGGGAAAAAAGCTTCTAGCTTCTGTGCTGGCATGTCACTTTTGAGTGCAATTTAGAAATGACAAAGGGAACTCTAGGAATCACCATAGAGTTTTACTATAGTGTTGTGGTGATTCGTAGTGCTACTTAGTGTCACTTCCAGGTTGTACCCAGAAGTAACACAGTGGTGGTATTGGAGATGTTGCTAACATCACATGCCCATCCACATCCCGCCCCACCCTCCCACTCATTGCCAGGCTTGGCTGATAATCCTGTACCATAGTATAGTAAATACTACCATGTTGTGGAATTCTACTGCTTCTATCTTTTGTTTCTTGAATGGGATCAAATCCATTAAATCACTAAGGTTTCAACTCTAAATATCGTTCTTCAAAATCAAAACTCTCCTTAAACCCCTAAATATACTTCCTCTAAATATACTTCCTGAAATCAATGGGACTTGTAAAAGCTTGTAAAAGTTTTTAGGTTCAGGCTGTATGTCTTGTACATATTTCATAGACTTATTAGTTCATAATATTGCAGAAATATTGCAGAAATAGCTATAATATTGTTTCCAGAGTAAACAGGTTGTACACCTGCACAGCAAAGCAAGGGGGGAAATGCTTGATTTGGCTGCTATGATTGTGGCATGGTTTTCACCAATGGGGGTAAATGGTGTGATTGTGGTTTGTGGTGATTCTAAGAGCACTTCTAAGGGAGCCAGGCACTGGAGAGCCAGTGTGGTGTAGTGGCTGGACTAGGATCTGGGAGACCCAGGCCCCATTCTGGATCTGATAGATCCACTCTGCCATTGAAGCTTGCTGCATTACATCTACACAATCTATCTCATGAAGTTGCTGTGAGGATAAAATGAAAGAGATGGGAATGATGTAGTGCCTTTAGGGAGAAAGGTGGGATATAAATGAAGCAAGTAAGCAAGTAAATAAATAAATATTTTGCATAGCAAACCAGGATGCTCTTAACAGCTTGAGCCAATGGAGAATGCTAGCACTGTATCTGAATTGCAAATGGCACTGAAGAAGCCAGAATCATACAGAAAGTACTATAGTGACAGACTTCCTCCTTTCCAAACTAATGACCCACACATTCCCCACGTCTGAAGGCAATTAAGATGTTTAATCTAAACCCTATTGTGTCAATAGCCACAAACTACATTTGGTTTTAAAACTGGGCTATTCTTCTACACAGTACTTCTCTCTCCTTTCAGCTATCCATATTCTACCTTCTTATATGAGTCTGCCAGCAGGTTCCCCATAATCACCACCAGCTGAGAGAAAGAAGGTCGGATTTCAAATTTTTCTTCCCAGCATTTCTGCATGATCTCATAGCTGAAGAAACATGAAAGAAAGAATTTATATTCAGGAAACATTTTATTGGGAGAAACAGGAGCATATTTCTCTTGCAGGAAAGGCAAATATATGCTGTAAACACTCACATCTCATTAGATGCATGTGTAGGCTTGGCCATCCGATAGCCATGTTTGATGGCATTATAGAATTGTTCATTCATGGGCAATTCAGGGTATGGTGTTCCACCTAGTAGTTTAAAAAAAAATTAGTGGAAAAGCTTCATTATGCTGCATACTGGTGTCATCCCATATTATCCATTCCTATTTCTTATCTTCAATGGCAATGATAAATGGCCACTCCCAGTATGAGAGATGAAGGACTCAAAACTGGGGTACCTTTAGAAGGAGTAGCCCTAAAGAGGCCATGCAGACTATGGAGAGCCACACAGATTGTTTTTATACTGTGCAAAGGAAATCTGAGAAACACAGCCTTTCAAAAACAGTGATGTGAGACCAATGATGCTTACCCAGAGTGAATATTTCCCAGAGAAGGATCCCAAATGACCATACATCACTCAAGGTAGTGTACAGGTTGTTAAAAATGCTCTCAGGTGCCATCCATTTCAAAGGCAAGAACGTCTGTGTGGGAAAGATAAAGAAGGAATGATTTTTCAACTTGTTGGTCAAGAAATGTCACTTCTTTGCTGCCAGTGAATCCTTGTGCTTCTTAGTAGAACCTTAATCTACAGACATGAAGAAAGCCATCACGCTTTTCAGTACAGGACCTGATCTCCAACTATGAACATAAGCTACTGTACTTCTTCACTGAAAGGAACTATATAGCAACTGATATGGGTATAGATGTATTTAAAAAGCAGCAAAACAGATTCATGGAAGATAGGTCCATCAAGGGCTCCTACCATATACAGAGGCAGCAAACCTCTGAATAGCAGTGCTGAAAGGCAGCATCGGGAGAAGGGCCCTGTTTGTTGGCCCTCCAAGCAACTGGTTGACTGCTTTGAGAAACAGTATGATGGACTAGATGGCCCACTGGTTTAATACAGCAGTGCTCGTCTTATATTCTTATAACTTCTGGTTAAATGGGCTTATGAAGCAATGAAACAGGGTACTATTCCATTTGACTGATGTAAGTAAATCTAATACCCTTGCTAAACTCATATGCAACAGGGGAGTGGGGGTAACTCCCACAAGTTTCAGGAGCAGCGGGAAACATGAACACACCAGTTTACCTCACTCCCTGCACAATGGGGATTTGGAAAGGAGGTGATCTGATATGTACTTTGGGCTTGTTTCTTTTGTTGTGGTTTGGAGACAAAAGGAAGATAACACAGGCATGGAAGTGCTGGCGTAATATGTTCCTGGCAATCCCCATGTAAAAGAGAACCACAAAGTTCTGCATTAGTTGAAACTTCCAGGCAATCATACATAAGAGTACTACTACATGAAGCACGTTGCATTAGTCTAGCCAACATCTAACTGATTTGGAGGTCACCTTGAATAAAAGGTGGTGATTTTGACTTTCTAACTTAAAGAAAGAAAGGAACATTCAGAAAAAAAATTGAAAGAATGAGAAAAGTCAAAAACTATTGGTTTGACAAATTGAAAGCAAAAACATCCCACTGATTTAATTTGTGTTTTCAGCAACCTGACCTGAATAACTCAATATATTTCCAAACCGTGCTATAAAGGATATAATTGATAGAGTTGCAAAATGCAGAGACAGAGCTGGGGGATTTCTCTACAATTTATTATAATATTATTTATTTGTTGATAAGATTTATACCTGCCTTTTTGCCCTCATCAGGGCTACCAAGGTGGCTAAAAGATTAAAAACAACCTGCAACATAACATCCCTAAACTGAAGACTGGAATTTTGGAAATTTAAAAGCCATATTTATGTTTCTGCAACCTCCAAGGAGATGGAAATGACCTTCTTGACTGATGATCTTCATTGGGAGAGTGACAGGAGGATTGCATCTCTGTTGATTCTCTAGGACCTCTTGGAAGCTTTTGATGCTATTGACCATGGTATCCTTCTAGAGCAGCTGGCTTGGTTGGGAGTGGGGTGAACAATGCTACTCATGCTTACTTTTACTTATTTGTTTCCAGAATAGGGGGAGTACTGCTCAGCCCTGTGGCATACATGCTGTGGTGTCCATCTTGTTCCCCATTCTGCTTAACAGATACATATACATGAAACTCCTGGGAGAGATTGTCTGGAAACTTGGGGCAAGGTGCCCCAATATGCAGATGACAGCTAGCTGTATTTCTGCCTAAAAGCTGGGTCAGGTGGGTCTGTGGAAATTCTAAACAAATATTTGGAGAAGATAACGGGATGGCTGAGGGTCAATAAACTGAAGTTCAGTCCAGGCAAGACAGAGGTGCTGTTATCAATGACAAAGCCATTCGAAGACTGAGGAGACAGCCCATTCTTGTACTCCTCCTGATGGAGCTCATTCATAGTTGGAGGGTGCTGCTGGATCCTGACCTACAGCTGAAGGTTCAATCTCCTCTGTGGCACATAGCGCCTCTTAACAGCTTTGCCTGATATGCCAACTGCAGCCATTCCTACAAAAATGTGATCTGGCTATAATGGCTCTGATCACATACAAGTTAGATTACTATAATGCAGATTAAATGGAACAGTTTTTGAAAACTGTCTAGAAACTTCAGTTGGCCCAAAATGCAGCAGCCAGGCTATTGTCAGGAGCTAGATACAATAATTTTATCAACCTGGTGCTAAAAAAATCTGCACTAGTTGCCCATTTGTTTCCAGACACAATCCAAAGTGCTGGGTTTTATTTTTAATATGCTAAATGGCTTGAGGTCAGGGTGCTTGAAGGACCACTTCCTCCCATATTGTCCAGCCTTAAGACTTGCCTCAGAAGCCTTGCATTCTGTGCCCCCACTTGCAGAGAAGAGGTGGAGAGCAACCAGAGACAGGGCTTTTCCAGTCATGAGTGACACCACAGTTCTGGAATGTCTTCTCCTTTGAGGCTCACTTGGCTCACCTTACTCTCCTTTTGGTGCCAAGTTAAAAAAAATTATTTTGTCCAACTTTGTTCCATCTTTTTAGCTGTTGTTTTTCTGACTTGTTTTTAGCCTGTGAGGGTTTTTTGTATGCTATGTTAGGCTACTGAATATTCTTTTCATACTTGTTTTATGCCTCTACCGGGCAATCTACTTTTTTATAAAGCACAATGTACTCTTTTAAACCATAAAGCTTGGAAACTGAGTGAATCCACTGCAAAATTTTACAAATTGTTTTTAGCCTGTTCCCCATCAGCTCCGTAATTTACACCCCATACTGCATTTTTCATATAGAACTGCTTTAAAAGGAACATGAGGAGCAAGTTATGATCAGATCTACAGCATTTTGTTGTGAGACCCCACTTTATGCAACCTCTACATCACTCTTGCTATTCTCAATTCCTGTGTTTTGTTTCCTCATCTCATGCCAATATTATTTGTCTCACACAAAACCAGTCTGGTTCTGGGTTTCTTCCCATCTTCAGCAGCTTGCATGCTGCTATCCCCTCACTGTTCCCCTTATGAAGTGGCTTTAGTTGCAGAACCAGCATCAAAAAAAATCTCTCAGAAGGATTACAAATGGCCAAAGTTTCATTTCCTATTTTTCTGGAAGAGTGATAGAATAAGGAAGACTCAAGAGACATATATTGTTTTCAGCCCTGCAAAATGATTCATATGGAGAACATGGTTAAATGGTTTCAGCTTCTGAAAACCTAACCCTGTGACAAAATAGTCACATAAGGCATCTGAGGGTTTATGATAATTGTAGAGTGTTGCAGTATTTACTACTGCACAGTGCCAAATGAAATGGTTCCAGCATGACTTGGGACACATTTCGGTCTTTAGCTTATCAAAATGGAGTCACATGCTGTTACAAGAAGTCTTAATATATATTGGAAATTGGTTAGAGAAAGGAAGGGTAGGCTTAATAATGGGATTATGGAATTCTCACACTTTAGTGGGGAATGTTGTGAGATCCTTAACAGATAGCTACAGGATATCTACCTACTGGGGTCTATCTTTTGTAGCACCTGGCATTAGAATATCTGTCATGGAAATAGTATGCTACCTGTTTCGTATTGAACATCCAAAAGATGTAAACAGTACAAGTCAGCCAATTCAAAGGGTTGCAGGAATGGATCAAATAGATTCAAAATTCAGAAACCAAAATTAAGCACTAAGAAAACAAGTGCATCTCAGGAGTCAGAGATACAGGGTCTGTTATCAGATGGGGTGAAATGTATAAAGCCACACCCCATCCTTTACCTTAGTCGAAAACTTGTAGACAGAGAGCAACATCTTTCTGTCATTTAAAGGGAATGCCTAGCTATTGTGTAGGCTATAGAGAAACTAAAACCCTACTTATAGGGGAGAAAGTTTACATTGTGCACAGACCACTAGCCTTTGCAGTGGTTGAATCAAGTTAAAAGCACAAATAGCAAGATAATTCGATGGAGCTTGCAACTACAGGACTATAATTTTAACATCGTTCATGTGCAAGGAAAAGAAAATGTAATAGCTGATGCTCTCTCTAGAAATTTTACTTGAATGTCTAAGGTTATGAATAACCAAACATTGTGTGTGTGTTATATATATATATATATATATATATATATATGATAAGGGTTAAATTTGATTATACTGCATGAATGTTTTGGTTTATATTAGTGTTAATGTTGTTTAATCATTAATAACTTTGGTTTCACACATGGCTCACCACATTGCATCGGAGAGGTTTGTAGAACTACTCCTAATTGCAATGGTCTCTAAGGGTGGGACATATGACGGACTCAGCTTCAGATGCTGAGATTTCTAGTCAGTGAGGTATGACTGACATGTTTCCTCGCCCCCCCCCCCCCCAATGTGGCTAGCCTGAAATGGCAGTTGGGGATGGAACGTTGGGGAGGCTGTCAGTTGGAGTTGGAGAGTAAACAAGAGAGTGAAAGGGGGTTGGAGTCTGGCTTTTGACCAGAGAGGGTCAGCCAGAGAATCCTCTGTGAGAGGAAATAATGTTTGTGAAGCACTGTTAGTCCTCGGACTTAAGTGGGGAAAACCAGCACTAACTCAGACTCAAGAGATCTGGGAATTATAGAGGGCCAAGGAAGTGGGTAGAAAGGAGTCTCCCCTTCAGTGCCAGGAACAGGGTTATAGCTCATAACTATAATGCCTGCCCAGTATCTAGTAAGGGTTTGTCTCAGTGGAGCACCCTTAAGTCAGGAGAGGAGGGGAAGTCGTGCTGTGGCTGTGCTTTGAAAGTAGAGCATTTGTTAAGCAATATCAACTTCTGAAAGAAGCCAGCAACTTAGAGTTATACCAAGTGTTTAGTGCCTCACACCAGTGAAGTTTCTGTATAAAAACCTTTCTGTTACTTCAGTTAAAACATCTGCCTACCTGCCCTCTGACTTTACCTACTGTAAATAAACCTTCAGTTACATTTTGAACCTAAAAAACCAAAAAACTGTAGAGTGCTCTGAGTCATATATATGAATTCGTATATGGACCTATATGAATCCATATGCCAGCTTCAGTCAACCCAACAATTTTGCCTCATAGAGCCCTCTCTGTTATAGCCATGTGTTGTGGCTATTTGAGAACTTCCTTCATTAGGATAGTTTTAGGTGGGTGGCCATGGTGGTCTGCAGTAGAACCGCAGGAGTTGAGTCCAGTGGCACCTTAGAAACTGACAAGATTTTCAGAGTGTAAGCTTTCGAGAGTCAGAGCTCTCTTCTTCAGACATCAGGAAAGAAGAAGGTAAGCTTACACCTCTGTTGGTCTCTTAAGATATCATTGGACTCAAGTCCTGCTGTTCCTCTGTTAGGATTTTTATTTGTGAAACCCTTCTGCTGAAGCCTTGCATTTTAACTGTCACTGAGACATGTAGATTTGCAGGCAATTCCACACTGTTTTATATAATAGAATGTCATTGGCTGCAGTGCAAACTTGGTTTTAATTTTTGTATACTGTAAGCTGCTCTGAGGTACCTGAAAACGTGGGATAAATATTTCTTAATATTTAGACAAAAAATTGTTTGAAGGCATTCTTTAATTTGGGCAACATTATACTTGTAGCTATGATAGCAGCACTCAACTGACTGAAGTCCTGCCATGAAAAGAAAGTGTTACATGCAAACACGTGTCCTGAACTGCTTCTAGGTCAGACTCAGAAAAGAAGCAGATGGCAGAGTCCAGTGACAAGGGTAAAACTTACTGGTTTATTCAAATAGTTGGAAGAGAGTGGATAGTGTAAGACCCCTCAGAACCCAAGTGCTCTTCGGGGTTTCAAAGCCATTACACAAACTTTTATCACCTTTGGTTCATTAGCAGAAATTATGCATTCAATAAGTTACGGGTCAAGTTAGTTACGTGTACATATGACCTAACGTCATTCAATTGGTTTGGCATAATTAGGGGTTGTCCCCTTACTCAATTAACACTTGCAAAAGTTGTTTACCATTTCAAAGAACAAACAGTCCTTTTCTGGCACCTGTAGTGCCAATAAAGTAACTATCTGGTAGCTGTGTGTCATCCCCAAGGCCTTCAGTTTGCCTGTTCCCATCCCTTAATGCACAAGAGTCCATTGTTAGTCTTCGATCTGTTACCATCAGCATAAACAAGTACCCCAATATGTAGCATATGCTTGGCTATTCATCTTTCCCAAGAAGACAATAAAGACAGTTTAGCTAGAACTAGTAATCAAGGTTTGAATGTATCTGTTGTGACTTGGCAGAGACCAGGCAGGATGGGCAAGTTGTTTTGTATCTCTAGAATGCTCTTTTGGCTTTACAGCCAACCCAGGCCGAAATGCAAGGCTAGAGAGATGAAAACAAAGGCCCTCTTTCTTGTGTCTGTTTCAGAGAGTTAGGCCAATACACAGGTATAGTAAAGTTAAATTCTTCTACAGTTATGTTCCTTCTGTTCTATGGCTATGCTTTATCTAGTGTTTCATATATGTCACTCAGGTGTTGTGAGAGCTTCTGCTTACTACTCTTTGGAGCAGATTCGAGTGCATCCTACAAAAGTGTAAACAATTTGCTTACTTGCAATGAGTATTCAAATGGATATTTAGCACAGACCCGTGTATGAAAATATGACTGCCAAGAATACAGGAAAGACCTTCCAAAAAGCCCTTGAAGACTAGGAATGCTGTCACCTTCCCCCTCTCCTGTGTGCAGTAGCATTCCACACATGGGCTGAAGGCATATTGTCTGCATCTTCTCTTTTGGACTGACCTAACAATGTCTTCAAAGTGATATCCCTTCTGTGAAAGAGGACAATTGTCCACTGTGGACATGGGGTTCAGTGGAATATGTAGCTGTACAGAATGCTCACTCAAAGAATACAGGTTTGCAACTTTGATTTCTTGTTCATAGCTTCTATGCAATCCCACATATGTGAGAATAGCGAGTTCATTTGCCAGCTGCTGTAAGAGCAGCAGACAACCAAGAGCACTGAAAACAGTTCCAAAATCTCACATCTCTGCACTCACAGCATAGTGCTTATCAGCAGAAGACAATGACTATGTTGCTGTTCAGCAGACAACAGCAATGGGCTATAGAGCATAGATGTAGCAGCAGACCTTGTGAAATGTGCAAAGAGTGGCCTAGAGTAACAAAGGAGATGGACATGACATACTTATCTAGAAATTTATTGGGAAGAAACAGTATCTACAACTCACTCTACAACTCAACCTTTAGTTGTATACAGGCCACAAAGAAGGAATTATCAGTAACTTGAAAAAATGTCAAAGCCCTCCTCAGATCCAGGGAGCAGACAGTGTTCTTGCCTCAATGCTCCTGAGACAGAAAAACTACCTGGAAAATATTTTGCTATGACATATGAACTGTGAAGTCAGGAGAGACCACACTCTTATCCTTGAAAAACCACTGATAGCCATATGTGTGTGTGTCTGCTCAAATAATTGTTAGTTCACTGACATGGCTTGCAAATTATGTCAAAGCTTCCAGCATAACTATCTTAAAGGAAGTCATTGAAGATGACTGATACTAGTACCACAATTAGAGGTAAATTTTATTAGGGAATTCTAAAGTGTAAATAGCTAGTTCCCTAGGGAAACACTTTATCAGGTCAAATGGAAAAAAGGGAGACCATCAACAGTTAAGAAGTAGGCAGAGGTGGATGCCAATTATGAACTAATGGTTGTAAATGCATTAGGTCCAATTCTGACAAGGTAATAATTTCAGCACACCCTTCTGTGGAAATCTGGAAACTTTGGATGGCTAGAAAGTAAGATTTTGCGGAGGACTTGTGTTGTGAGGACTGCTTGTTGGAGTGGTTGGACTGAAAATCCTTGACCTTAGAGAAGTAATGCTTGGATGGAGGAAGAATGAAATCAGCACAACTGTCATAGTGATGTGGAAGAATCCTGAACACAGTTGGAATGAGATGACTGACCAATCTCTGAAGGACTGGAAGTTGCAGTGAGGTGGGAGGCTTTATGCTTCCTTTGCTTTTTTTGGCTTTGATGTGCATTGCAGCAGCTATGGTGAAGTATCCAGGATGTATTTCAGCAGAAGAAGGCCACTGGATTGTGAACTACTGTCTAATCTGAAAACCAAAAGGCCAAGGAAATTCTAGAGGTTCAATAAGTGTTGGAGGCTTGGAAGAGGGTGGCATTCAAGTTCCTCTCACTGAGTTCAGGCCACATAAAATAAATCTTCAGATATTTTTCAAGATTTAAATCCAAAATTTATGGGGACTTGGCTTATTTTTGTTGCATAGAGGGTAGAGAGGGAACTAGGCCCTGCCCCCAAATTCTGAGCATTCCATCCCCACCACTCTTCCTGAGTAGGCAAACTTGCATCTCACTACTTACATTGCCTTTGGAGATGTAATTTGAATCCCGCATGATGTCTCTAGCTAGGCCAAAGTCACATATCTTTACCAACTTGCCCTCACAGATCAGCACATTTCTTGCAGCCAGGTCCCGATGCACGCACTGTAAGACAGGGATGAGAGAAGCTATATTACTTTATGCATGTGCGTGTTTGTTATTCAAAGGACTGACAGTAGAACAGCAGCCAACTTCCTCAAACCAAAGAGGCATCAAAAGGAATCTGCGTGAAAATGTAATGACAGCATTTCCTAGAGGATGACATGTCGTGGTTAGGACCTGGGACAACCAGGTTCAAAAACCTGCTGTGCTATGGAAGTTTTAAGACCAATTTACTGTGCAATCCCAAACAGAGTTATTGTCTTCTAAGCCCACTGAATTAAGTGGATTTAGGAAGATATAACCCATTTAGATATTACTTCTAGAATCTCTCAAAGAAGCCCAATATAGGGGCTTTGTGTAGTTCCTGACAACACCACTGCGTATGCATTTGGGTTGGATGTGGAATTCATCATTATGAAAAAAAGAAGCAAGTTTCTAGCATCAAAATTTAAATATTTTAAAGATAGTCTCAGAACTGATGGGCATTGCCTGGTGAAAATGCAGCATCCACAGAGGAAGCAGAGAAATATTTGTCATAGGAAGTGGGGTTTCAGTGATGCATAGCTTTGGACCTTCTTGCCCTAAGGACTATAGAACCAAAAATAAATTATGTGTACTATGTGCAAATGTGTTGATTTGAATAATAAATACTAGCCCCAAACATCCAGCTTTTCTTGATACAAATTTTGTATTTTTTTTTACAAGCATCCCGTATACACAGCCTTACATGAATACTGCTTTCTACCTCAAAACAGGTATGGGTACTCCCTCAGCCTGGAGGAACTCTGCTTTCAAGAACAGTGCTAGTGGCTGCATTTTTTATGGTATGTCACCATCACTCTCTAATTAAAACTTAGAGATTTTGCAATTATCCAACGTTAGCTATGAGAGGATCTGATACTTCTTGAAAGAGGGACTACATATTGCATGATTGAAATCCATTCTGCTATAAATAACAGAAGAAATTATTATAATGCAATAATATACAGTCTAACTTTACTGAATGCTCTGGTGCTGACCTACACACTGGGGTGGCTATATAAATATTGCCTAATCTGTTCTGAGGAAAGGGAATGTAGTCATGTCTAAAAGGGGGCAATAACTTGAGTGTCAAATAACACACAAATCAAAAGTCTACCTATGCTTAATTAATTGGCTGCCTCCTGTTTCCATGTCTGTATTGCTGTGCAAACACATAAAACAAACAATTTCTTCCTCTTTGAAGCCAATCCTCCCCCCATGTTATATGATTCTGGACACACACATACATACATTTTTGGAAGCTAAGAACTCCATTCCATTGGCCACCTGGAAACTAAACCCAACAAGGTCCGTGTAGCTGAGGAGGGGAGACTCATTTATCAAAGTTGCCTTTTCAGGTGCTAGAATGAAGACACAAATAATGCTTATTACATTAGGTAGATATAAAGCTGGTCAAAGCCTACCCCTAACCCTATAGGCCTTGCTACAGTGCTAAATCTAAGAAGAACACTAAATAAGGAGGAAAGATCTTTAGAAGGCAACATCACAAGATAACATAAAAAGGCTTCCTCCTCGGTGCAATGAAACCATTAAAAATAGATTATGATCAGACACTCCTGCCTGCTGTTTTCTTGTGGCTTTCCTTACCTGATGGTGAATAACTGTCCAGCTCATACGCAGCACCATAATTGGAGGAATCAATGTCCACATATTTGATTTCGCCCTTCATATTTGACATAGGAACATAATCCAGTGACTCATCCTTACTCATATCCATGTAGCCCCCATCGCTTTCTACAGAGAAGGAAGTAGGGCTGCAAAGAGGGAGAAATGATTCAGACTGTGCAGGTGTCCCATTTGTACAAATCTATGACAAAGAGGGTCTCAGATAAGTAAGGGAAGAAGAAGCACAATTGTTGTTCTTCCTCTTACTCTCTTTGTTTACAATTTCCAAAGACAGAACAATTACAGACAAAGAAAAAGTACAGTGCATGTGAATCTATAGCTGCACAACTATATGCAAGCACCTGTTTGAACTGGAACTTTGTGTGCAGATCCCAGTATATGTGTAGAAATAGGGTATTTGCACACAGTGGTCAGTTTTGTATCAAATGACCATATATCAGAGGTATGTAAACTAATGTCTAATTTATTTTAAGCTTCTTGCATATTTTCAGCAGTTTAGAGGTAGGCAACAACATACATACACTCACATGTGCTTAAACACAAACATTTGTGTGAATTCTCAGAGATGATTGACCTTAGGTTGATATGGGTAGATATACACCAGCATAATGCTTAGAAACATGAAAACAAATGACCCTTCAAACAGGGTTTCCCTTTTAACTTTGAAGACCATGCAAAAGATATTGTGCACAGTCCACCTGGATGTTTTCCTAAGCAATATAAAACATTGATTAGTATCTGGCAACTGCTGTGTAGCATGATGGAGAAGTAAGGAAGTGATATTTTGAAATGAGGAGGGATGGAGTAAAACAAATTAGCCAAAACAATATGAAAGGAAATCAGAGGTACCCACCAACAATTGTTGTTACATGACTATATGATCTTTATTTAGTTTGATGACTTAGATGGAACGTCATAGAGGTTATAAAATTACACTTGATATAGATAATGGAGAGAATATTTTCTTCCTCTTTCATATTAGAGCTCAGGGACACCCCATGAAAGTGACTGGTAGTAGATTAAGAATGAATGTAAGTACTTCTTCACACTGTGCATAATTAATTTATAGAATTAGTTGCCACAAGGTGTAGTGATTGCTATTAGCTTAGGTGGCTTTAAAAGAGGATTAGACACATTCATAGATCTATCAATAACTGTTAGCATGACAGCAAAATGGTACCTCCATGTTCAGAGGCAATGTACTGTTGCCAAGTAGGCCCCCTCCCCTGCTTTAAGGCCTGCTATGAACTGTGTTAAAGTTTCCTGCGTTGCTGTCTCACTGCCGCACCAAAGACTGCCCTGCACGTGTGTGTTCTAATACACGTGTCAGTTTCCTGCCTGCGTGTTAATTACCTTGCTGCTGCAATAGACTGTGTAGTTTACTGATTCCATGTTTGGTTAACTGCACAAAGGACTCTCTTCCTGGGCAGCCCTGCCCTGACCTGTATCTGGACTTCCCAGTGTGTGTTTGGACTTTATTACAAGTGTGCCCCGTGCCTGCATTGCCATCTGCCACGGACCGTGCCTGTTCCCTGCTTTGGACTGTGTTTTAAGTGCTGTTTCCCCCTGCCTCCATGGAAGCCTGCCTCATATGGGCCCAAGCCGCTGCTAGCAGCCGGGCGCCTGCCGGGGAAACCTCCAGCGAGCCTGGCTAGGCGCTCCCTGGTCAGTTCCCGCCTGGAGACTCCCGCGGGTCGGCCCCCGAGCTCGCCCTCGCTACCGGGCAGCCTGCTATCCAGCCCCAGCTATGCCCAGCCGGCATCCATGTTCTTAGGCAGCCAGAAGACCCAGAGGAAAAGACTGCTTTGGGAAGCCATTTCGGCGAAGCGGGCACACCACGTCCGCAGCGAGAGTACCTCGCCCCGCTCTGCATATCTTAGGAGCCGCCCAGGAGAAGGAACTAAGTGCCGACCATCCCAAGCACTTAGAGAATGCATCTCAAAGAAACCTCCGCATTCCAGAGCTGATGACATCAGGACAAGCCCTGTCCGCTGGAACATCCTTTCAGCCCACTTGGATTTCCCCCTCCCTCTTTTGTCCCCTCTTCCTGAGGTGTCACTTATCACAATCAGATTACCAAAGTGGCCCATCCAAGCCATTCAGTAACCCATTAGAACCTTTGTCTTAATCTGTGAGAACCACCAAGTACAGCACCAGCCCCAGGGTACGTTTTGGGGTATTTAAGCTGGTCTCTCAGACCACTCGGTGCTTAGGCCATTCCTATCCAGACCCCCCCCCCTTGCTGTCCGTGGCTCGTGCCATCCTATCCAGAACCCCTCGCTGTCCGTCTGTGGTCCCAGTGCTGGCATTGGGCCACCTCGCTGTTGTGTCTCTGCTTCGCTTCAGGATAAGTGAGTATTCCCCACCATCGTTGGGAACCAGCTAATGCGAAAGTCTCTGTATTTCCTACTCTGTATTTCTTAGATCGTGTATGTTCTCTTGTATGCTTGTGCAAGTTTAGGCTTACGCCACACTAAATACACGTGTTTGGAACTTATTTGTAGTCTGCCTCTTTTTCACTAGAGTGTCTGGAATCGGGACCTCCGTAGACATAGGTTAAGATCCGCGCTAATTTAAGTTACAGACTGCTAAAGCTAATTTCCCCTTATAATAAAAAGCAGTTCTGGTAACAGTACCTTTCAGTAACAGCTGCTTTGAATACAAGGGCAAGAAGACAGGAAAGCTTTAGCTTTTATGCCCTTATTTGCCGGCTGCCATGAGACCTTTGATTGCCCACTCCCAGAAACAGGATGCTGGACTAGATGGACTATTCATCTGATCCAACAGTACTCTTCGTATTTTCTTATAATTATATTATCTCTATACTGTTTTGCAAATTTTGCTTTCAGGAAAATCAAATATTTAAGACCAAATTGTTATCATTTGGAAACTTAGACAGTGTAACAGAGGTCTCTTCAGGATCCAAAAATTGTGCATGCTGGATAATTTCTATATCTTAGGGTTCACATATCAAAATGGAAGGGAGTATATACCTATTAAATGTCTCAAGATATGGCTAGTAAAATTGCCCAATTAGTACTTCAATTTTCCGGTAGATATTTGTCTGTTTGGCTTTTAGGGTATTTACAGCCAAATTTATAGCCTTTTTTCTTGTTCAAATTAGTTTAAAATACAGTTAGGAGTTATAATTATATAGAATTTTTAAAAGACATGTTACTCTCTTGTGCTGCAGCTCATTTAAGAACAGAGATTTACATTTAAGTCTAGCTCAATGCTCTTTTTGAAAAATTGGTTTAATGCTAGAAAAAAAAATCTTTTGCCAAAAAGGCATTTAGTAGAACATTTTAATACTTTTGGTTTTTCCCCAAAATGAGAAATTAGGGGACTAGTTAGAAGGATGCTAAAGGAACAGACAGTCAAATCCCAAGAGAATGTTTTGAAGATATTTAAAAACACACTAATTGAAGCCCAGGAGGAGCCCCGTAGCACAGAGTGGTAAGCTGCAGTACTGCAGACCAAGCTCTGCTCACAACCTGAGTTCGATCCTGGCGGCAGCTGGGTTCAAGTAGCCGGCTCAAGGTTGACTCAGTCTTCAATCTTTCTGAGGTTGGTAAAATGAGTACTCAGTTTCCTGGGGGTAAAGTCTAGATGATTGGGGAAGGTAATGGCAAACCACTCCATAACAAAAGTCTGCCAAGAAAACGTTGTGATGTGACGTCCCCACCATAGGTCAGTAATACTAATGACTCTGTGCTTGCACAGGGGGACTACCTTTACCTAATTGAAGCCCAGATAGAACACATTTCCCAGGTTAAGATACTGCCATGTCTAAAAGGGTGTCTGCATGGTTAAAGATCCAAGTCAAGGAAGCCATAAAAAGAAAACAGACTTCTTTTAAAAAGTGCAAGGTCTGCCCAAATGAAGTCAAAAGAAGGGAGCACAGGGAGTGGCAAAAGAAGTGCAAGTTAAAAATTACACACACAAAAAGAGAATTTGAGAAGCAGAGCATCAAGACAAACAAAAAACATTTCTTTAAATATATCCGTAGCAATATATATCCATAGCAACAGACTGGCCAGAGAGGCAATAGGGCCTTGGATGATCAGAGAATAAAAGGATTGGTAAGAGAAGATGGGGAAATGGAGAACGCAAATGAATTATTTGCATCTGTGTTCACTGTGGAAAGTGTGGGGCTGGGTCCTGTACCCAGGCCAAAGCAAATGTTTTCAAGAAGGAAGTCTGAAGAACTGAGGTGATGAAAGATGAAGTCCTGTCCTCTTGCTGTGAAGTTCTAGACCTATTGGGGTAACAGGTCAATCAGTAGCTGCTAGCCAAAATGATTTTTTTAAACCTGTTCCTTTTATTTTAACCAACAATTTTTACAAGATAAACTCCCCAGTAAAGTTATACAGGTTTCCTTTTCCTTGCCCTCCTCTCCCTCCCTTCCCTCCCCTAATCTTCTTCTGTCATTGCTTCAGCCACGGGCACAAGGTCCAAAGCTTCCAATTAATATCCTTCTAGCCAAGATGATTAAAGCAAACTTCCTCACTCAGAAACAGTAAATCTCTTAATACCAGGCAACATCAGGGGAAGGCCTCAGGCTTCATGCTCTGTTTTTGGCTCTTCAGAGGAACTGGATCACTGAGTGATACAGGATGCTGGACTTAGGATTGCCAGGTTCCCTTACCCTTCTGGCAGGAGGAGGGGAACCCAGCACTCATCTTTTTGTTGTTGCATGTATGTGTATGCGCCACACGTGTGCTTCTGGGGATTGGCACGATGACATCATTTCCAGGAAGTGATGTCATTGTGCAGTCCAGGGAGCATGTGCACTTCACAGCAGGCTGAGTTGTTCATCAAACAAGCCCTAATTAGCCCTTTGGGGGCCCAAATCAGCTCAGTGCAAGGCACGGGAGTGCTCTCCAGGAGGCGCCATGTCCTCACTCCCAGGAGTGAGGTCATTGTGCTGCTATGGGAGCACACAATGCCTGGGAGGCCCGTTCCCTCCCCTTTCTCCTAGCTGGCCAGGTGAGTGGAGGTGTGTGTGTGGGGGGGTGAAGGTTGGGAATGGGGGATCCCTAGCTGGACGAGATGGATCATTGTGTTCTTATGTGGTGAAAGAAAGTCCCATCATGTCATAGCCAACATATGTGACCTCTGCTGGAGTTTTCAACGCAAGAGACTAACAGATGTGGCTTGTCATTGCCTGACCCTGCATAGTAACCCTGGTTTTCCTTGGAGTCTCCCATCTGATTACTAACCAAGGCTGACCAAGCTCAGCTTCCGAAATCTGACAAGATCAGGCTTGTTTGGGCTATTCAGGTCAGGGTGTGTTCTTACATACTTAAGCTGAGTTAATTTAAAGTGATTGACAAATAGTTTGTAAAAAAGATAACCATGTGGTGATGTATATATAATTATTTTATTCTATTTACATTATTTATAGTCCACCTTTCTCATTGAGACTCAAGGCAGATTACACAGCATAGGTCAATATGGTCAATGGCTAGAACATTCAATAAACAATACAATATGATAAGGATTGCAATAGAAACAAACAGAAACTTGATACAGAGTTGAAAACAGTGCTGAAACAACATATACAAATCAATAGGCCATATTACAAGATGAGGAAATTCCCGCCCCCCCCAGTTGAAATAAAGAGGCAGACACAAGGCTTGGGTATAAAAGGCCACTTTTTATTAATGGCAACAACATGAACTTCAACCCATGAAACCTGGCAAGGGTCCTAACCAGCGGTACAGGTCAAGCCCTGGGGTCACTGCCTGGACCCCGCCTTGACCTGTCTGGGCGAGACCCGCTGCCCCGGGTGCGAGCCACCCAACTGCATGGCTGGGATCCGGCCGGCCTGGCGGATGGTTTCCCCCTTAAAGCTCCATGCACCCCCGCTGCAGAGCATGAGGGCAGGACTTTTCCAGGGGCTCCCACCAGGCAGCCTGCCCTCTCAACTGGCCGCCGCAAAGCATGCCAGCTGATCCTGACAGGCCCCCAATATCCCCACCAATGGGGATGTGCCAAGTGTACTCACCATCCCGCTAACATCCCCCCAACTAAATCCTGCCAGTGAAGCCTATACAGCACCACTGTAGCCAATAGCCACAGCTCCAGCAAGCAGTGCAAGGTAGGCGAAAAACTCAGTTCCCAAAGCCAATCAGGGAACAAAGAAAAAATTCCTACCTGGCGAGTGCGGAGCTGGGGGCAGGGCTGCGCTGCGCTGTGAAAGCGCCAAGCCCCGCCCCCTCCCAAGAGGCCCTACGAGGCTGGGGAAAAGCTGCTGCTTATTCTGCCGCGGCGGCAAATGCGGCCCCCGGCCTCAAGCCCTTGGCTGCTGGCCGGGAAGGGGCTGAACAACCCAGTAAGAGCATAATTACAGCAACAGATAGTACACAGTACAGTCCCTAGTCTTTTCCAACTGATCTCTCTGAATCATTTCCTTACAGCCAGCAGGGCTGGATCTAGGGTTGCTGGCGCCCAGTGCAACCCTTGTCCGGCCCTCTGTATGCGCGCACACCATGTGCGTGCACTCCCAGCGCTGTGTGATGACATCACTTCTGTGACATCATCATGCAGGGGCGGGAAGCGTGCCGCCCGCGTGGCAAGCCAGCTGCCCCAGTGCCCGGTGCACCATGGAGCTGGTGGCGGAGGCACGGGCGTGCGCTGGGGCAGCCGGCTTGACGTGCGGGTGGCTGAGCGCAGGGCTAGGAGGCCCTCTGCGCGGTTCGCCTGCCCCGTGCCGCCTGCGTGGCAAGCTGGCCTCCCCAGTGCCTTTCTTCTCCAGCCTGTCCAGTTCTACTTCAGTTTTGTCCCGAATAGCATATGGAACAGGCCTAGCTTTAAAATATTTTGGCTGAGTCCCCTCCTTTATATATATCCTTGCTTTAACACCTTTTAAGGTCCCCAGTCCTTCTTGGAACTCTGCTGGATAAGCACTCGGGACTTTTTGTACTACTGACATTCCCTTCAAGTCCAGTTGACATATTTCTTCCCAGTCTAATCTCAGTTTTAACCAGTAAATTTTGTCTATCACCCTCTATTACTATGGCCTGTAAATCTCGCCATTGCCCTTTATAATTCACAGGGATCCACACTGACCCTACTACTGGAATATTTCCCCCAGTGTATGTCTGCAATTTTACTTTTGCATTTTCCAAGGCCTTGGAGTCTATTTTACTCTGTCGATAAGTCTTTTCATTAATCATGGTCATTGAAGCTCCTGTATCTACATCCACGCATACAGGTTTATTATTCAGTTCCATCGTGACTGTATAGGGTTCCACTCTTTTTGTCTTTATAGAATACATTGTGTGGGAAAGGCCTTCTTCCCTCTCTGCCTTTTCCAAACAGCAAGCTTCCAGCTTCTTTCCTTTGTCTTTAGGAGGATGTGTATCTCTCTCTGGGCCTTCCTGCACTCTCTGATAACGGCCTCTACATTTTCTGGCTAAATGTCCCACTTTTAAGCATTTATGGTACTGAGATCCTTTATGTCAACAAACCAAGGCCAAGTGACTTCCTCCACACCTGAAACATCCCTTGAGGGCTGGAGACATTTGCGTCTGGCTTTGGATTTTATTTAAGGGGTTTATCTGAATGTCTTTGCTATCTAGGTGTAAATCCTTAACATTTTTCACTGCTGCCTCCATGGCTGTCGGCAGTTCTACAGTTTTGACCCAAGTCAGGTTTCCTTCTGTCAATAACTTCCTTTGAATGTTTTCATCCTGCACTCCACACACAAATCTATCTTTTAATATATACTCCAAAACATTTCCAAATGAGCAGCATTCTTTAAGTTTTTAAACTCTGCTATATAGTCTAATATAGATTCTCCTTTCCTCATTCAATTATGGAATTTAAAACGTTCCACGATAATATTAGGTTTAGGAGTAGAGATGGGCATAAACCGAAATACGAACCAAAGTTCAGCATGAACCAGGCCGGTTCGTGGTTCGCAAACCAGCAGTTCATCAGAGCCCATTTCTGATGAACCGCCATGAACTTTAGGGTGGTCCGTTTGGTTCATTTTCCAGTTTGTCACTGCAGACAGCTTGGCACCGATCAATCAGTTTCCTAGGCAACGGGGGATGGGCTTTCTGCAGACATTCTGCTGACCTGGAAGTGGTGTTTTGCTGTCCTGGAAGTGATGTTTTCATGAACCAAACGAACCGATTAGCGAACTGGGGCAGGTTTATGAAAGTTCGTGGTTTGTGAAACATGACGAACCACGAACCACATGGTTTGGGTTTTTTTCTGGTTCATGCCCATCTCTATTTAGGAGTATAACGTTCAGACAAAACCTTTTACAAATCTGTTAAACATTTATCTCCAGGCTTCTCAGGATGCAGTAGGTCTTGCAAGAGTGTATAGGTTTTGAAGCCACAGACACTAATACTGCTTTCTGCTTAGCTGCTTCTGTGATCTCATTTGCCTGAAAATAGTGGCCCACTTTTTCAATGTATTGCTGCCAATCCTCCTCTTCTGGATTAAATTCCCCAATTTTTTCATACAAGGCCATGCTTAGAATCCCATCCTCATTGCCAATTTTGTAATCACAATAAATCGCTATACTTACAGGAGCTGCTGAGTGTAACACTGCTTTATTCTCAACCAACAAGGAACTAACGCAGAAAAAGAAAGTCAGCAAGAGAACAGTCTAGAGGGTGAAGTTTTTCTCCACCCCATAATCAGGTTCCAGATAACTCTTCACTATCCATTTTACTACAGGGCTATGGGACAAAGATAGCTCTCCAGGCTGTAGAAGATGACCATGTAGACAAAGGTCATGGTTTGTTGTTGCTCCTTCTGGATCTATCTGCTGCCTTTGATACTGTAGATCATACCATCTTGTTGAAGCATTTGGAAGCCGAAGTGGATATCATGCTTTGAATTGATTTAAATCATTCCTCATGGAATGGACTCAAAGGGTTGCAGTGGGACACCAACTATTTTCAGTGTGGGCAAGCCCTTTGTGGCCATGGACCCTTTATCTGCAGGAATGCCTCTCCTCCTATGCTCCACTGCAACAACTTTGCTCATCTGAACATGGCCTTCTACAGGTGCCTCCCTGTAAATGGGCAAGCTCCACAGCTGCCTGTTCACATGCATTCTCTGCAGTGGCCCCTATCTTGTGGAATGGTCTGCCTGAGGAGGTCAAGAAGGCTCCAACACTTTTGCCTTTCCACAAACCATGTAAAGCAGAACTGTTTAGGAAAGCATTTTTATAAAGGAATAGAGCTGCATTATAACAGAATGATTCAAGAAGACATTTTGATTGGGAGAATGGGATTGTGGACATGTATTATATGTTGCTGTATGTTTTTATCTTGCTGTCACTGCATTATATTTCTACTTACATAATATCATTTCTTGTATTATTTAACATACCCTGTTTAATACATGCCTTGTTTCAGATTTCTGCAATCCTAGCTTATTACATTGTTTATAGGATGTCACCTTGTCCTATTGATTGTACTGAATTACATCATGTACTCTGCCTTGCATCTCAGTGGGAAAGATGAATGACAAATAACACAAACAAACAAAATACAAACACTTGACAGCTATTAAAGGATCTATTTATTATTTTTCATGAGCAGCCCTAATCCTATCTCAAAAATGGCATAAACATAGATGTGTAAATTTATGCATGTAGCTGTCGAATGTTCTTTTATTCCCCTAATTTGACGCATACTGGCACCATAAGGATCAACTGCATGAAAATAATGACAACTGTACTTTCTTTGCCATGTTCATGTAGCAGATTAAAAAGAAGCTCCCCATCATGAGGAAACTGCAAGGGTCACTTGGGTTCCCATCCCCTTCATTTGGAGTACTTGACACAGGATTGTATGGATTGTTTAGTGGAATGGATATGTGAAAAACAGCCAAGGAAGGTTTCTTCTGTAAATGCTCAGTAGATCATTACTGCATCACCCAGAAGTTCTAAGAGGAATCCTATCTGGTGGAATCAGGAAATAATTTTTCTTAATGTCAGATTGGTTAATGACCTCAGAGGGGTTTTTTTTTTTGGTTGTGGCAGTTTGTTTTTGCCTTTCTTCAAAGCACACATCTCTTACTTGCATCAGCTATCTGGATCATGCAAACATCTCTGGAGTGGGATCTACTTATTTACTTTTACTTCAAGTTTGCAACACAGATAACCTTAATGCAATGGGGCAATCTATAAGAGGGATCATCTGTGGGGTGAATACTCAAGTGGATTTCTTCTGTGGATTTCACCCCTTGTGAAAATTACAAATGTCACATCATAATAGTGGAAAATGATGATTATGTGAATCATCTTTGAGCAAAATAAGAAAAACAATTAAGCTAAAGTAGTACTGCTAGATCTAGATACTGATCTTTTTCATATCAACAGCAAAAGAGTTAATAAGTAGAAATAAAAAGCGCACAAACACTGGGGAAATCTCAGCTCTCTGTGCTGCAGTTTTACCTTGTTTACAAAAAGGAAATAATGCCCAGGTTTCTGTTTGAATGTACCAGAAAGGGCATGACCTCTGTGAATAATGGCAAGATGTGATTAATCAAGAGGAAGATGGTAATGCACAAATACCTCTGCAACCTGTCCTCATTGAGGGAATTCCCATACATCTCTACTTCCTGCTTGGCTTTTTCACTGCAGTACTGTAGGAAGGTGTGCTTGTTCCTGTGTAGGTAGTCCACCAGATCTCCATAGCGGCAGTACTCCGTTATGATGTAAATGGGGCCTGTAGAAAAGATCAGCTCTGGTGAATGGCATCTGAAAACAGGTTTCCTTGCCCGTGGCTCAAGCAACTGAGTTACTTTGGTTCAATTTTCTCTGACTGTCCTTTTCATTGCAAGTGGGAACTCAAATGCCAGAATGCTCTTCTAAAGGGGGGAAAATTCCCCACACGTCAAAAACTAGCATATCAAGGAGAAAGCTAGGGAAGAACCTCAGTCCTTGACATTCTTATTTTTTGTGCTAAGGGCATTAGTATAAAGTGGTACAGCCCAGATACAGGTTTACTACTTTAGTGCGAATTACGTCTCTGTGTATATATGTTTACATTCCTTTGCAGGAATTAACAATTACAGAATTTGTTTTGCCTCCCTGTGTCCTTGGGTCTCATGATTAAAAACCAAGTTCAACAGTGCTGTTTTGTAAAACTGTTGTCATATTCATCACTGCCACACATTCCAGTATACATGGATTCTTCTTTTCATAAAAGAGTATATTTGGTGGACAAACTCTCTTCCACAAAACTGATTCAAAGTCCCCTCCCCCAACCATTTTGTTCAAAAAATAATTATAGGAGGGAAGATCCCAAAATATTAAATAGTTGATGGTGGTTGTGGATCTTTCCTAGCAATCCCTTCTAACCCCTTTTTGCAGAGCTGCGGGACTCACATGAAGTAATAGCTGCTTGGGTCAGTGGACTGCAGTGAGGAAGGGTAAGGGGGCAATAGCATCCTTCCAGCATCTTTGGTCACCAGAGATGCACTGACAGAAGAGGGAATAATTTCACCTTCAGCAGGGGGGTTGGTAGCCAGAAACATAGCCAGCAGTGGGGAAATGTGATTTCTCCTCACTGTGAGTCCTTGCTTGTCATCACTTTTGCAGTCATAAAACCACAATAGGAATAAAGTATGCATGGACTATTCATTGTCTCCAGGGAACCAAGTTGCTTCCACATTAGCATCCCTTCTTAAAATTCTGAATCTGTCCTCTAGCAAGATACCACTTCAGTGCTGCAAGTCTGGGAAAGGAACCTATCGTTTCAAACATGATGAACTCAGTAAAGTAACATGGTTCCATACTCAATGGACAGAGGTAGAGAGCTGTCATTGTGATGGGCTATTGGGAGTATACTGGTGGGCACAGCATGATAGTTTTCTCATTTCTGCAAGATGTGTTAGAGAGTTGGCAGGTTGTCTTCCTCATTAGGAAACAGCCACATGAAAAAACAGGAATGGCATATTAACTTATGAAGCAATAACGTATGAAAGCCTTTCTTTCTTTCTCCCCAAAGGCAGGTTCATTATCAGCCACAGTGAGAATGAACTGCATACAAGGTACAAATGTTCATGTGCAACAAGAGAAGGAATCAGGAAAGAACACAAAAATAAAGTCTGGTAAAGAGAATACGATGAAATTTGTACCTCCTTTGGTGCAGGCTCCAAGCAAGTTGACAATGTTCAGATGAGGCCCAAGATGACTCATGATCTTTAGTTCTGACATCAGTGCTTGCTTCTCACTGCTTCTGGCAGTAGCTGTAACATGGATGAATCAAATAATGAAGCACAGACAGCACAAGAACATTCTGAAGTATAAGAAAACGCAGTAAGCTAGACAGATCCATGTTTTTTCAGGGAAACATTAACCTCAGAAAAGGAAACAATTAATTGAATATCAGATGAAAGAAACTGTTTCTGATTCTTATGTAAACATAGGTTACCCTCCCAGCCACAGCACACACACAGGATTCTACCCCAAGTAGCCACCACCTAAAAACTTTTCCATGTGGGAGTATTCCACACTGTGGAATGCAATGTGTCTAGCTGTCTTGTATAGGAAATCATACATAACTAGATAACATCAGATTTAAGAGCAACTGAATGCTGCTAAAAAAAGAGTATGTGGTGACCTTATATTTTTCCTTTGTTCAAACATTCTGCTTAGCATACTTAATCCTGTGAGGGATATAGATATATTCAGTAAAAGAAAAACAGAATTAGAAAGGCAGGGTATGTGGGATGACTGAGAAAACACTTGAATGTTCATGCACTGTGAGATAAAGAGATTTCCAACTCACACTTGAGCATTTTCACAGCAACCCTCAGCGTGGATTGTGTGTGACTCATACCATGGGCGATAGCTTCTACTACTCGTCCAAATGCCCCTGAGCCCAACGTGCGGCCTGTAGCAGAGAGATTCATTTCCCCCCATCAAGACATGAGAAATCACTATTCACTTCAGAACTTTTAAAACATAAATGGGAAGACCTTACAAGGCAACTGTATGGAAAATGTTAAACTCTTTACTGGAAAGATTAGACAGCATGAAGTATTCCATTGGGAAATGACTAAAGTTGAGACTTATGTCTGGCAAAAAGCTGATTTCTGCCTAGCTGATAAGGCAGCAATTCCAGCAAATGACATAAACCTTGGTTCTTTTATCCAAAAAAATGTTGCATACATTGACCACTAGATGGAGAGGTAATTACTATTTCCATAGCAACTCATTCTCAGGTATTCATAGACAGTTTGCATTGTTGTATCAGTTCAGCAGTGCCTAGATATTTATTATTAAAAGTTATAGATATTTCAACTTGGAAGAATAGTGCAGGAGGAAGGGATGAAGCCCCTCCTACACTGTGCTCCTGAGATGAATCAAGCCCCAGTGCACTTGGGAACATCAGTTCCTCAATGCCATGTCTTTTACAGACAGACTTTAGAGCACCACTGGAATATGCAGCCATTGCTAGAGCAAGGAATGTGGCCATGCAGTACAGAAAGTAATAATATACAACACTTTCCGTGTTCAAAGTGGTTCACATACATTGGGTTGTAGAGGTAGTGGAGAAAACCTGTCCTTTTTATGCTGAGTGGCACGAGCTGCTTTATACTTTAAACCTTTCTCTTGGTCTCTCTCACCTAGAACAAGCTTGTCCCGGGGAAGCTCCCAGCTGGAGTCATAAGGCAGTTGCATTGGGTCCACATAGATATATTCGTGTCCGTCGGAGCTGACTGACTCAATGACCTTCCAGCGGATTTCATAGCGAGGCTTCTGGTGAGGGAATAGAAAGGTGTTCAGGAAGGATTGTGCCATGAAGGATGCAGCATTGCTACAAAGTAAATCCAGGATGGCTAGCAAGAAGGTCTCTAACAGTGCCATCCTATGCAGGTCTACTCAGGATTCTACTCAGGTCTATTCAACAAGGTTGAATAGGAAAGTGGTTTGGAGATTTGCACAGAATGTAATTTGCCCAAAGTATCTCATATTCACATATATTAGAGTTGCCAACTCCTTCATGGGAAATACCTGGAGATTTGAGGGTGGATCCTGGAGAGAGGAGGGTTTGGGGAAGGGAGGACCTCAACAGGGTATAATGCCATAG
Organism: Eublepharis macularius; assembly: GCF_028583425.1. Classification (NCBI taxonomy): domain Eukaryota; kingdom Metazoa; phylum Chordata; class Lepidosauria; order Squamata; family Eublepharidae; genus Eublepharis; species Eublepharis macularius. Next base: position 81,236,012 of record NC_072793.1, read on the forward strand.
AGTCCACCAGCCAGAGCAGCTGTGGAACTGAGCTGCATAGTCTGGAGAGCAGTTGTAATTTTGGGAAATCTCCAGGCCCCACCTTGATGTTGGCAACTTTAACAATATTCTTCCTCTTCCTATATCAAGGAATGGTTGCAGTCTCCCTAAGAGGAATAATCAAGTGAAGACTGATTTTTAAAAATAGCAGTAGCCACCTATACAACTATGAATACTTAAATTCTGTTGAAATCAATCGTATGTGAGTAAGCTGTTGCTTGAATGCTATATTTCTCCACATAGGAATAACAAATTGAAACCAGTAATTATGTTAACTTTCATACTATCTTAAAAGAAGTGGTTCAGGTTTTGAAAAGTTTCATTTTTTTCCTCTCCTGAAATCTTTTTTGCTGGCTGCTTTCTTCCTTAAGTTGGCAAATTGTGAATGGTAGTGAAACGGTTTTATAGAATCTGGGAAACCTATTTTATAAGATTATTTTCCTAGTAACTTTGAGTAGCTGAACTCCCAGTTTTCTGGACATCACCCCAATTTGTATGCCAGACTTAAAAACTTCTGTCTAATCACTGGCATATTGACAGTCTATGTTAAGGTGAACTTTGGTCTAACTCTCAGTGTTCTTGAAGCTGCGAGCCCGCCACTTGAACACAGAGTAGGTCAAAAGTTAAGGCTTCATCAGTTGCTTATGCAAATGATTGCCAAATGCACTCAGGGTGAGATGCTGAGTGGTAGTGCAATCCTGAACAGATTTATACCTTTCTGAAATCAATGGGTGTAATTAGGACTGCACTGCAGGTTTCCCAAGCATTTTTATTTGTCAGTAGAAGCCACATTATGGGAGAGGATTTAAAACTTTCCCCTCTGAGTGCAGTTTCCAAGGACTTTGTGGATGTGTTGCTGAGGGAATACGTAGACAACCTGTCCAGAACAGACCAAATAGCAGCTCAGGAAAATGACACAGGGGGATAATTAACCCTTTCTGTGCCCCAGTCTGAAACCCTCCCACTCAGATACTGTTTACAAGCAAAAAAGTTTTGAAGATAAATTCTCTGATCCCCCAGCATTTTGTTGGATTTGATTCACACTCTACACTGGTTTAAGAGCATAGAACACAGAACTCTGCCAGTTCTCCACAAATCTTTCGCTTAGTCAAAGAAGGAATGCAAGCGTGTTCTTACTTTTCTCCACAAGACGATGAGGATCACGAGGAAAAGAACCATGATCACCAGCGAGCCCAAAATGACCGAGATGATGATTACTTTAAAGGGCAAATCTGAAACAGTAAGCACAAGCAGAATCATTAGACAACTGGCTTTGGAATATGAAAGGGATCATTTACAATACATTTATATAAGCAATTTGGTTTTTAATTTTAATTTAATTTAATTTATTACATTTATATTCCGCCCTCCCCGCATCAGTGGGCTCAGGGCGGATAACAACAATTCAACATATTAAATATCACTAAAAACTTTTTTTTTTAAAGGTTGTTTTTAGGTTGTTTTTTTAAAGACACTGAAATTCAAAGTGGCTTTATATCAAGAAAATATGTATTTACTTACTTCATTTATACTTCTCATTCTTACTGAGACTCAAGGCAGATTACATTTTTTAAAAAGATAATAAAATAGTATCTTATATACAACAAAGAATTCAATAAAACTGGATAATAAAATTGGAAAACACAACATACAGTAAACAATATGATGAGACAGTCTAAAAAACTACACTTTATAAGAATGCCCTCCTGAACAATTTATTTAAAAAACATCACCCATTCCTCTTTATATTGGGCTTTCCTAATAAATTATTGTAGCCAGAGGAACACCACTCTGTATCTCTCTGAAACAAGGAAATAACACTTTACAACCCAGTAGTAAAATGTTACTGGTTGCTTTGCAACCTCGTGTGGCTTCAGTTACTAGTGGAAAGAAGAAATAAATGATCTGGTCCCCTCAGCTTTTTTCAAGCCTCTTCATGTTTTGGGACACTAGGAAAATAACGAAAGAGTGGGGATGGTAAAATGTATAGCTAGGGTTGCCAATCCCCCAGTGGAGGAAGGGGATCCCCTGCTCCCAGCCTCTTCCCCCTTCCATGACTCCCCTGGCTGGCAGGGGTGGTGGTGCAGGAACTGACCTCCAAGGGAGTGCTCCTGGCGCTGTCAACAACGTCGGTTCCAGGAGTGACACCATTGTGCAGGCCCTGGGAGCACTCCCTGGCTTTGTGCTGGGCCGATTCAGCCTGTTTGGGGGCCCAAATCAGCCCAGTGCAAAGCCCGGGAGCTCTTCTGGAGCAAGCATGATGATGTCACTCCCAGAAGTGATGTCATCGCATTGCACTGATAGTGCACATGTGCTTTGTGTGCGCATGAGAAGAATGAAAATGTAAGTGCTTGGTCCCCCAGTCCCACCAGGAGGGTCAGGGGACCTGACAACCCTACATATGGTAGGTTTGAGGGTTGATACTTATTGGCTAACTGAGACAAATTGGGCCTGTTAATTCTACACGTCTTCAATGATACCTATTTTTAGAGCTCTGTGTTTGTGTTTTCTGTGTTGATGGCATTAAGTATTTAGTACCTTTTTTTTAGTAAGTTAATTTAAAATCTGCCCATTTATTGTTGAAATATTAGATCAGATACACTTTACATATTGCAGACACAAAACTGTTCCCAGAATTCCAAATGAATCTAGAAGACACACATACGTATTTAAAAGACGTGCTGTGAGACTCACTGTGTGGAACCAGGGTGATGTTCTGAGCATGTGTGCCCAAGGCATTTTGAGCAACACAACTTATAAAGACTGGCTCATCTACTCTGTGGAGATGCAACTTGCTTGTCACGCTGTAAATCTTCAGGTCATCTTGGTATGTGAAATTTGTCTGCAAATCCATCTCTCCAGAGACATTTCCCAAAATTTTGGTTGCTTCCCCATTACACCTTTTGTGGAAGGGAGAAGTTAGTGAAAAACAAAGAGATGGTTTAAATGTTATGTTCTGGTGTTTTATTCATTTGTGCTCTAGAAACATAAGTTCCAGTGAGTTCAGAAATTGAATGAATGAATGAATTTATTGGCAGTCACAGACAATAACAATGACAAAAGTTCAGAAATTTATTTATTATTTATTAACAACCCCATTTTCTGCCTTCACAGGGCCCCCAAGACAGCAAACAAATTGAAAACATACAAATTAAAATATTATTTTAAAAACAAAATGCATAATTGAAACCATTTAAAACCAGAATTTGAAATAAATACAAAAGATAAAAACAATAGTTAAAGACATTGGGGAGAGAGGAAGGATCACTGAGGGGATGCCAAGCAAAACAAAAAAGTCTTCACCCACTAGCTGAAAATGGCAACAGGAGGAAACAGACAAATCTCCCGGGGGGGGGGGGGAGGCCCTCTCCTGAGTTGTCACCTGTCTTATCTAGTAAGGTGGGGCACCCAAAGCAGGGCCTCCAAAGACGACTTAAGTGGTTGAGTGGGTTCATGAAGCAATAAGAGGTCCTTAAGGTATGTTGGTCCTAAACCATGTAAGGCTTTAAAGGTCAGCCTGGAAACAGATGGGAGCCAGTGTGGATGAGCCAAGACTTGGGTGGTATGTTCCCTGCAAGCCACTGCAGCCAACATCTTGTCTGCAGCATTCTGCACCAATTTAAGTTTCTGAACACTTTTCAAGGGCAGCCCCACATATTATGTACTACATAAACAATGCAATTCTAAACAGAATTACTCCTGTCTACGCCCATTGATTTCAATTGGCTTAGACTGGAGTCAGGGCTGGATCGAGGGGGGGCAGAGGGGGTAGTCTGCCAGGGAGGGGGCGCCAGGAGCAGCTGCCAGCTGCTGGAGCATGCAGGCGGCAGCATGGGCAGCCTCGCATCCCCCACGCTGCCTTTCGCCTGCCCCGCGGGACAGGGGGCGGCCAGCTTGCCGCGCACCCCCTGTCCTGCAGGGCAGGCAAAGGGCAGCGCGGCTGCCCACGCTATTCGCCTGCCCCACAGGAGAGGGGGCAGCTGGCCGCTCCCTGTCCTGCGGGGCAGGCACATGGTACGGGCAGCCTTGCAGCCCCCCGCGCTGCCTTTCGCCTGCTCCGCGGGACAGGGGGCAGCCGGCTTGCCGCGCACCCCCTGTCCTGCAGAGCAGGCAAAGGGCAGCACAGCCACCTACGCCATTCGCCTGCTCCGCAGGAGAGGGGGCAGCCAGCCGTCCCCTGTCATGCGGGGCAGGCGAATGGCGTCGGGGGCCTCGCAGCCCCCCGCGCTGCCTTTTGTCTGCCATGCAGGACAGGGGGCGCACAGCAAGCCGGCCACCCCGTCCCATGGGGCAGGCAAAAGGCAGTGAGGGGAGCTGCGAGGCCCCCCACACCATTCGCCTGAGGAGAAGTGAATGCCGCAGGTGGCTTCCCAGCCCTGCATGGTGTCTCCGGTGCCCCGCGTGATGATGTCACCAAAATGACATCATCATGCTGCGCCGGGAGTGTGCGCGCGAGAGAGACCGAACTAGGGTTGCCCCGGGCGCCGGCAACCCTAGATCCAGCCCTGACTGGAGTCACTCTGCTTAGGATCACACTATTAGTGTTCATTAATATATCCCATGGGGTTGTCCTTTGATTCATGTTCAAAATGTGTTTCTTGTGAACTGCTCATGCATTAATGATTTCTTGAACCAAAAGCCATGATTCTACATGCCACAAAAGAAGTCTTCCCAAAATAAATCAAGTAAGGGCCAAACTACCCATCGTTTCTGCAGGGCATGCAAGGCTGAATTGTTAAAGCTGGCCTTTGGAGGTTAACCAGTCATTGTTTGGGTTGGTCCTGACGATGGTATGGAGTAAGGTATATTTTAATATATTTTAAGATCTTGATTCAATTTTACTGTTATTACTTGTTCTTATGTTGATTTTAACTTATCTTATTGTTAAATGTTGTAAGTTGCCTCGAGATTCTAGGGTGAGCAGCAACGAAAAAAAAAATTAGAAGTTCCAGCATTTTATTTGGCTTCTAAAAAACTGCTGTGGGGGTGGGAATGTAGGGCTCCACAGTATTTGAGGAAGATTTTTTTAAAAAATCTTCCACCCCATACCATTTCTCTGACTGAAAATGGCTACCTAGCTTTTTTTCATACTAGGCAACCGTTGAGTTTGAGGGAAAGAGGGGAAAGAGTGTAGGGGAGTATAGGGTAAAGAGTTCTTCAATGCACAACCCTAATATAGATCAGTCCCCACATCCATTGCTGCTTTTTAAGGCCAAAGGCGTCATTCTTTATTTTTAAGTATCCAACAGAAATAGTGCAATGGTATCTTGTAGAACTACCTGCTCTAGAACAGTTCTGTACTGAAAAGTTCATTCTTGAGACTATTGCAATCTGATTCTTACGACATAAAAGGCAAGCTGTACTGGTGACTCACTTTTTGTCCTGGCACAGGCGCACTGAAGGGCTTGCAGGTGTACCTGCACCAGGATAAAAGTGAATTGTCAGCGTGGCCCAGCGGATTGCTGCGAGGTCTTTGGAGGTCTATGATGGGCTTCTGTGCTGACTGTGGTAGGCCTCTGAGGGACCGCAGAGCTGGAGGAAAGCACAGTGCAGTCCCACAACCTCTGTGGAGGTGGCAGGAAGGATGCTGCCACTGCTGCCACAGTGGTGGTGGGGGAGGCTGAGGCATGCCACTGCTGCTGCCATGGCGGGGGGTGGGGGGAGGGAAGGCTCACTGCTACTGCTGCATTGGGAGCGGGCTCATCCCACTACCATGGCTGCGGTGGGAGGGCGAGGCTCACTGCTGCCTCCATAGCTGTCCCCTCCTAATGCACCGAGGAGGCGACAGGAAGGCTGCGTGGGGGGCAAGGCTCTCTGCTGCCTCAATGGCTGTGCGGCACATCCTCTCCCAATGCACCGTGGAAGTGGCAGGAAGGTCGTGGGGGGGGGGGCAGACTCCCCGCCGCCTCCACGGCCACTGCAGCACATCCCCTCCCAATGCGTCTCTCCCAATGCACTGTGGAGGCAGCAGAAAGTCCACACCGGGATGGGGAGGTTCTCCACTATAGGGATATAAATCTTTAAACAAACAAACAAACAACTAAATAAATGCATTTGTGAATGTCACAGCTAGGGTTGCCAAACTCCACATGGGGCCTGGAGATGTGGAATTAAAGCTGATCTCCAGACTGCAGTGATCAGCTCCCCTGGACAAACTGGCAGCTTCTGGAGGTGGACTCTGTGGCATCACATCCTCTCCCCAAGTTCCACTGTCCCCACTTGGTTCCACCCCCAATTCTCCAGAACTTTCAACCCAAACTGGACAACTCTAGTTACAGCTAACTGAGCATGAGAGATAAAAGCAGGAAGGATTCCTATCAAGATGGGTTAAAATAACTAATCCCATCATGTGAAGGCTTTTAAAAAATGTTACTGAACTGACAAGATAAAAAACAATCTTGAAATGAATGAGGGGGCAAGTGTTAACCCCCTACCATGTTATCATGTGATAATTGATGTTGCGTCATGGGAGCACAGGTCATGACATGACAGTTAATACAGTTTAGGTGTAGAGAATCCCATACCGTCTTTAATGCCATCTATCTCAAATTCTTCACACAAAGGCACTGAACATAGGCTATGAAAGTTGTCACCTCACCATTTGGCATTATTACAGGTGTACCAGACAACCTCTGGCAGGGGCATTCCTTCTGAGATGCACGTCACTGTTTGCTCCCCACTGGTAGAGTTGATGTTTTCTATTAAGTGAATCACCTTAGCTGAGACTGGACAAAAAGGTATAGGTTAACAAGTAACTGTTTAAAACACAGGAAATAAACAGTTTTCACAGCAATCATAATTGGTGCATTTTTATGTATTTACAACATTTTATACCATCTTTTACCATGTCTGTTCAGTGCATTCATAACTGAACTAGTCATGTTTGTAGTTGCTCCTGAATGATTCAGACTGGTAAAATCCCAAACAGACTATCAGTAGAATAAGACATTATAAGGACAAAGGATATTTCCTCCCATAACATTTCTCAAGTAATGCTTCTGTAGACATGGTGGGCACTTGTGGACTAGATGTGATGGGAGGGCAGCAGGGCTACTCTAACTCTTCTTCTATCCACCAATTCCTCCTTGCAAATACCCCCTAGTTGACTATTTAATTTATATTTTGACCAAAACTTAAAGCCCAGATGTGAAAAGATCAGCCTCATATGAGGAGAATTTGCTGGAGATAACTGGCATGCATGGGCATTGTTAAACATCCTTCCCTGCCATCAAATATCTTCTGTGAATACACCCTGCTGCTGCATTACCTCGTTCTCAGTAAATGCAGGTTTAGGTACATGATAATGTCTAGTTTTGCCTGAAGAACACCAAAAATATCTTTCAGAACTGATTACCTAGGTGACAAAATGGCCAATGAACATCAAGCTAATTAATATACACTCAGACAACAAAAAAGTTATCTTCCATTGTTTTATATTAATGGGGGTCTACATTTGCTGGAAAATTCCAGGAAAGAGACTTTGGTAGGTCACAGAGGATGATAGCTCAATGCAACACATCTATGAAAAAGGCAAATTCAGTATCAGGAATTATTACAAAAGGATTTAAAATGTAACAGCAATGAGTGCTGCAATTATTTGTTAATGAATGTATTTGTCTAAACGCATTCTAGTAAATGCTTTCTGCAAGTGTAGATTCCTTAGAAGTGCCCTTAGAAGCTGCCTCTTCCCCAAATACAAGTATGAAGAAGCAAAAGAATTTCTACAGCCCATTCCATTTCATGTACTGCAAACATGGTATGCAGTTGCACTATGCACTATACTGGAATGCTGCCTTCTGTTACGAGGAAAACTACATGTACTATGTTTTAACCATGTCCCATTTTCCATGTAATCAGTGTAACCTGGGCTTCAAGCACATGCAATTTCAGTTTTCTAGGGACATGGAAAACCTTAACAAATATGGAGTATATCTATTAATTTATTCTGAAGTATAGGTGTTGTATGGAAGTTGTTAACCTGAGACTAGGTCTTTGGAAGAAAATGGTTGAACGTAGGTTCAGGTTGTAAGTATTGTAATATTTGGGGCCTAGCACAGAAATGTGTTTGCCAGAGCTGATTGGAAACACCTGTGGAATAGTCATTAAGTTCCTCAGAGGTTCGACCTTGGAGAGAGAGCTTTCAGAGAGCTCTGTGCTTGACTTTCTAGTTTTTCACACAACTGTAATGCCAATTAACGGCTTAGCCATGATTGGTTCTTGAGTTGCCAGGTTTTTTACTGAGGCCTGAAAAGATGGCTTCTCAACTCACTCAGTTCCCTCGCTTAGTTCTTCATCATGATACAAGTATGCAAGAGAGAAGCTGGAAGCTGCATGCTATTTTATTATCTTGGCAAGTCCTTACACTGAACCGACCAAGCATCAGAGAGAGCTTGCTTTCTGACAAATGGCTGAGATATGCAACAATGGAAACCACTTAGAGATGCTTAGGTAGCTAGCTCTTATGTTTTATATATGAATATTTAGATATGAATATTTAGATATTTAGCAACAGTAAGAATTTCTTGATTTAATACCTGTTCCTGAGCAAGAGTTCTTCATGCTTTTAGAGACACTCCTTACTTACAGGGCCGGATTGAGGGGGGGGCAGAGGGGGTAGTCTGCCCCCGGCACCGCCAGGGAGGGGGCGCCGGGAGCAGCTGCCAGCTGCTGGAGCATGCAGGCGGCAGCATGGGCAGCCTCGCATCCCCCTCGCTGCCTTTCACCTGCCCCGCGGGACAGGGGGCGGCCAGCTTGCCGCGCACCCCCTGTCCTGCAGGGCAGGCAAAGGGCAGTGCGGCCGCCCACGCTATTCGCCTGCCCCACAGGAGAGGGGGCAGCCAGCCGCCCCCTGTCCTGTGGGGCAGGCACATGGCATGGGCAGCCTCGCATCCCCCTCGCTGCCTTTCACCTGCCCCGCGGGACAGGGGGCGGCCAGCTTGCCGCGCACCCCCTGTCCTGCAGGGCAGGCAAAGGGCAGCGCGGCCGCACATGCTATTCACCTGCCCCACAGGAGAGGGGGCAGCCGGCCGCCCCCTGTCCTGCGGGGCAGGCACATGGCACGGGCAGCCTCGCAGCCCCCCGCGCTGCCTTTCACTTGCTCCACAGGACAGAGGGCGGCCGGCTTGCCATGCACCCCCTGTCCTGCAGGGCAGGCAAAGGGCAGCGCAGCCGCCTATGCCATTCGCCTGCTCCGCAGGAGAGGGGGCAGCCAGCTGCCCCCTGTCCTGCGGGGCAGGTGAATAGCACAGGGGGCCTCGCAGCAAGCTGGCTGCCCCGTCCCGCAGGGCAGGCAAAAGGCAGCGCGGGGAGCTGCGAGGCCCCCCCACACCATTCGCCTGCGGAGAAGCAAATGGCGCGGGTGGCTTCCCAGTCCCGCACGGTGTCTCCGGCACCCTGCGTGATGACGTCACCAAAATGACATCATCACACTACACCGGGAGTGCACGCGCGCGAGAGATCAAACTAGGGTTGCCCCGGGTGCCGGCAACCCTAGATCCGGCCCTGCTTACTTAATAAAGTTATAATTTACTAATCTGAGTCTAGAATTCATGTCTTGTGCATGGGTACATCCCAGAAATGAACCTGAGATTGGAAAGCCTGGGCTTTGGGGAAGGGAGAGCTTTCAGTCTCACAAATAAAGCAAACACGTCCTGCCTGCCTAGTTGCTGGAGTGGCTGTGATCAATGCCCAGAACTGGAAGGAGGCTGTGGGTTCCCTGCAAGTATACAGATATCCTATTTTCAGAAGTATTGGATTTCACACACCACATTTCAGGGCTTTGTTTCATCGAGAAGGAATGCTTCAACATCCCTGTGAGTTAGGCAGTGAGACAGTTGATAAATAAATCGTATGTAGGCCCCAGAAACCTGATTAAAGGATTCCATGTTTGGGCCGTTAGCAGAGTCTTTCATTTGGCATAGGAAGCATGATTATAGGTAGTTGTGAGCTGGTTCTGCTGGCTGGTCTACGTGCAGGAGAGAAAATAATAAATAATACTCTTGCTTTATATTTAGAAAAGAAATAATAGTTCTTTATTGTAGGAACTCCATTCTCTGATAGGAAACGAGGAGAGTCAGATCCTAACTACCTATCTAGTCAAAGGATGGGCATGAATGGTAGGACAAGTCCTGCATCCATGCTTCCAAGATGGAGGGAGGAGAAGGAGAGAGATGTTGCCTGGAACAATGCCAGGAAGAGAAGTGAGAGGAGGAAATCCTGAGAATAGCAATCTACATATCAAAGGATAGTCAGAGCAGTAAACAGTAAACAGAGCCCTGACCTTTCTGTCTTTCTAATTCTTTGGTTTGTCCCCCTCTGAAACTTGAGGAAAGGGATAGTGTTGAATCCTCCTCTTCCAACAACAGTCACTAGCAATGAGACAGTACAGAAAAGGCAAACAGGAAGGGAAATCCTGTGGTCCTACTGTGCCGGCTTACATCAACATCACATTCATGTAAAATAGGTTTGTACGCTTTCCCAGCAGCTAAGTAGAAAGAAAAGTGATACCGCTTAAAAGAAGAGATAATGTATCAGTACTGGCAGTAACTCCCAAAGCATCTAAGTCAACAAGACACTCACAATGTTGCATACTAATGATGGCTCCCCATTAGCCATGCACAGAACCTAACAATGCAGGGAGACAAAAGAACAAACCAATGACACCACTTTGCTCAGCATATAGACCAAGCACAATCTTGACTAACACAAAGACCTCACAAAGACTCTTCCTTAGAAGGAAACGTACATGTGGGACCCAAGGACTCCCCAACAGAAATATCAAATCCTGCTAAAAAAAATGCCCCTGCCAAGTGAATGCATGGTTTGTCAGGAAGAAAGAAAAGGAGCAATAATGGAAGCCACAACAGCACATTTACAAGGAACACTCCTCAAACCCCTCAGCAGGGAAGAACATGGAGATGGGAAGCAGGACATGAAGATTTGAGTCTTATAAAAGGAAATGTTGAAGTAACTACTAAAAAGCAAAACTCACCTTCAGAATGCCTGCTGCGCACAAGCATGTCAGAAGCAAATAAAGGAAGATCACAGGTAAAGTTAAAGTGCTTCTTCATACAGACATTCTATATATGACAGGTCAAGGTTAATTACACTTAGCCCATGTTCTGGTCTATTTGCATGTAGTAGCATACTTGCAAATAGCTCAGCAGCACAAATGTTAGGCATATATACTGCTAATGCTACACAAGGCTAAGTACTGATAAGCTGTTCTCCTTTTTTCTTTTTGCAAAAACACAAACTGACAGGTGTGCTGCTCACCATTAATCTGTAAATAGAAGGACATTTCCTGCGAGTCGTCTTCATTGAATGCTCGGACAGTGTATAAACCTCCTTCACTCTGTTTTACTCTTATGAGGGATAGGGTAGTTTGATACCTGTGCAACAGAGAAACTCACAATTATCAAGATGCTGGACAAATGGGCTAGTTCTGGTAGAAGTACAAAAACAGCTACATTCAAGGGGAGATTCAGGGCTGAGCTACATGTTATGTGGGAAATGCGGATCAAATTTCCTGTTTAATTTTTTTAAAGCAGCCACAACAGGCATACTTTGATTGGGCTGTTAGTGTGGGGTTTTGTTTAACCCCTTTCACTGCACTATCAATAGAAATTAGCCTACTAACTGCCATTAGACCAATAGTGAAAAAGATAGATACAATGGGTGCCAGTCTTTTCCTTATCAGGGCCAATAGTACCCTGAAGGTCCTGTGTGTTGATTTCTATTGAGAAAACATCATGGAGGAAAATATTAATTGTCCCCACTTTACACCATAACCCCAATACAAGGAAATGCACATTATTTTAGAAACACTGCATATATCATACTCACTACTCATAATTTGCTGGAACCTTCTACACATGTCTACATGAACACACATGAATACACTGTCTACAATTCAATTATCCACATGTCATGCAACAGAACAGGTGTCTGCCAAAGTCAGTTCTGACACTGATAAAATAAGACCTAACTAACATTATATGGGGGGATAGGAGGAACATGAGGACAATGAAACATATAGTTAGGCCCTAAGAGAGAGAGGGAGGAGATAGATTCACTCTCAAACTGGTAGTGTATCCAAAGCTGGTTGTGCCAATCATCTCATAGAGCTGCATATGCAGACCCAATACAACCAAAGGATCCACATGTTTAGCTTCAGACACATTTGTGCATTTGGGATCCGATATAGCAAGCAGATCCATGCACTGGAGCATGCTAGTGCTTCCCAACACAGATGAATTGTTGGTTTGGGGTGAATGCTGTATTCCATACTGTCAGTGGGGTTTCATTTTTGTATTTATTATGCCCAGCTGTTTGGGATCTCTGAGGAGTCTGAAGCCATTCCATCGAACTGATGATTGAGATGGCCTCTGACTGAAGTACTGACCCTGTGATTTCAACTTTTAATATTAAAACTTGGAATCTGTATTATATATGCCCAGCTAAACTTCATATATCCCAGCTGAGCTTTTTAGCAAAACATGCCTAGATGTGAAGCCTGGGACTTAATAGACAACTTTGCATTCTACATTCCACTTTCTCATTTTTTTTCCTGTCACCAAGCACTAAATTTATTTTGAGAGACTCAGGATTTTGCTTGCTGTATGTTCCAAGTAATGGTGCTACTATTTCAGCCCTCTTGGCAGAAACTGCAATGGTGTTTTTAAGTGGACCAGTAAAAGGCCTTTCTTGTGAACAGTTCTCTAGTGTCCAACAAACTAGGGTTGCCTCTTTCCTTTGCTCCAAGTGGAAACAAATCAAAACAATACCACAACCATTATGTATTTGCATGTGCGTGTTTATTTAAATAACAGTGCTTTTTTGTACTCATACATAAGGCTGTAGTGATTTTCATCAATCCCCCCCTCAGAACTTGGGAGCACCCCCAGAATAGGTGTTAGTCAGCACTCAGACCTGCTGAGTACCAACCTGTTTAAATATATGCAAATTAAAATGGCAAATTGCCAAATCCTGAAACCACAGGTAGAAAACACAAATATCTGGATGGCAGAGAATTCAGAGGTTGATTTAAAATTGCTACATTAGAGCATCCTTGATGATAGGTAGCTTACCTAGTTTCTGACACATTCCTAGTGCTTATGGCAAATCCCCTGTTGCCCTCTAAAATCAGGGGCTGATTATTCTGGAGCCATATGACAGTTGGGACTGGATAGGCTTCAATCTGCACATGGAAAGTGCAACTTTTATGCAGTTCGGCATAAACAGTGTCATTCAGAATATTGTGGAAGCTCACAAATCCACGCTCTGTATAAAACAGAATGGAACAGAATAGTTACGCAGAAGCAAAGTTCCCTTTGGCTTCACCTGTTGGGAGGGCAGGGAAGTGTTTGAATGTATGGATGCTGATGGGAGACACAGAAGAAGAGTAGAATGGGGATCTGATTCTGCAATTATCCTTCTTAATAATATGATGAAGTATGAACCTATTTCTGTCAAGAAAAACATTAATGTCAACATGAATATTCCAATTTAGGAGACCTGTGATTTGGATTTCTGAATTTTAAGATAATACTCCCACCCCTAAGAAATGTCCTTTTGAGACTGCCATGAGACACTTTACATAGTGATGGTACATGTAAAATAAGAGATGCTCAAAATTAGGCTTACAACAGCAGGCTACCAATCAACTAACATTAAAACAAAAACAAAAAAACAAAAAACCACCCCCGGAACAGCTAGACCTGTTGGATTCAATACCCTGAAAAGTATGAAGCACAAGTGTCGCTTTATATTTTAAGAAGCCTTGGGGTTTAAGTATCTCAAGGGTCAAACTGAAGTTTTTGACAAACGTACCAATCACTCGGATAAAGATTTCTTTTTTCTCTTTTTGATCATGGTAGGTATCAGTGGCTTCACAGATATACAACCCTTCATCTTCTAACTCCGCATTGTGGATTGTTAGGATGGAACTAGTATAATGGCTGATCCCTGGCAAAATGTCTGTCACAGGTTGTACCTGCTTGCCTGCCTGCAAAGGGAAGTGAGGAGAATATACCAAGTGTAAGTAGTATTGCACAGAGCAGATATTTTTCAAGCACATTAACAGAATGTTAAACTCATCTGTATGTTTGCAGCCAATATCTGTATTTAAATATTTAAAGACAAATTGCATTAAAATACTTATAGGAATAATTCAGTGAAGTATATTTTACTTGTCTACTATTCATACATTACTGGTTTCTCTTTGCCATTATTTGGATGTATTTGTTTTCTAACAAAAGAGAATATCTGATAGAGGAAAGTCATCAAAAGAAAGCTCTCCGGCAGTGTTCTATCCCCCCCCCCGACCCCCCCCGCTTCTTCTTGTCCAACAATAGGATGCTTTCTCTTTCTCTTGCCATACATTTGCTAATAACACAGAGTTCTCAGAACTGACTAAACATTTCCACCATTCCAATGCAATGTTTTCAGATTCAAAAGTGGGTTGCAGAAGGATAAGAATCACAAAGTCAAACCTTTTCAGTTAATGCTGAAAGGGAAAGACACCCCCCACCCCCATTTTGAGTCTATAGTTACTGAGGGATTTGGGGCTTCATGGGTTGATTAATTTTCATCCTATCTTGTACCAGGTGTTGAGAGATACAGTCTCATTAATAATAATAATAATAATAATAATAATAATAATAATATGATTTATATATCACCCTTGACAACTTAATGCCCACTCAGAGCAGTTTACAAAGTATGCCATTATTATCCCCACAACAAAACACCCTGTGAGGTGGGTGAGGCTGAGAGAGCTCCAGAGAGCCATGACTAGCCCAAGGTCACCCAGCTGGCTTCAAGTGGAGGAGTGGGGAATCAAACCCGGCTTTCCAGATTAGAGTCCTGCGCTCTTTACCTCTACACCAAACTGGCTCTCACCACTACACAAAACTGTTCTTAACCACTACACCAAACTGTTGCTTTGTTCTTCCTTAAATAAAGATATTAGGTCAACTTGTATGCCTGTGGAATTCTGGATGAAATCTTGCCCTTCCAGAGTCATCAGTAATAAAGGGGAACCTCTGCTATAGGGATATACAATCAATCTTACTAAGTGAAGCTAACAGTCTATATAGTCCAATATCTTGCTTCCAAATAGCCAGTTGTGGGTGCTTTAGAGGATTATAGGTGCACAAAAGTTTCCCAGAGTAATCCTTCAGGATTTTGATAATCTGAGAGACTATATATTATCTCTTAGACAGACAGACCATGAATGCCTACTATAGAGATATATGAATGACACAAAACAAATGGTACTCAAATTGCTGAGTGTGAAGGATGCTTAGAGTGGCTCCTGCCTTTTGGAAGAGAAGCATTATTTTGCTCTATCTCTTTTATGAAAGGAGGTAGCTAGGTACATCCTTCTTGTACATTCTGGCCAGCCCTTTTCTGACAAAGTTTTCCTGTATGGCCTATCACAAGGCAGTGTGGAATTAGATAGTCACTTAGATAGTCACTTACATTAGATAGTTGCTGAAGTCTTTCTCAGATTTGGCCAGGAGAAGAATCTTAGTTCAGTTACTTTACACTGCAAATGTAGGCGAATTAAATCTGTTCCAGAGGGAGACTGGTTAAGATCCAACTAGGGGTTGGCAGGATTAGTGCTGGTTCACTGATTCAACCTGAGCTTTCTATGGATGGGGAGAGGAAACCAAACCAGACATTGAGGCTTGACTGAAACCTTGGGTAGGAACTCTCTTGGCCTGAACCTGCATGTTGAGTGGTATGGGATGAGCATCTCTCACCACATTTTGGTGTGCTGGCTGTGATGTGTGGAGAAGCCAAGTTACTGCTCCAAGCTCAGAGCCAGGTAGGATTACCTAAATGCTGCTAAACACTCTGAGTAGTCTCTTAAGGATCCCACATTAAAAAATGGGAATGAGTTATTTAGTTGCAATTTAGCTGTTAAAAAGTTTAATAAGCCCTAGTTCAACCCATATAAGATGCCAGGAATCTTTCTTTTTGGATGTGGAGACAAATAAAAATATTAAAGAATGGCACTTGGTACCTGAACATGGTCACTAAAAAACCATAGGAACAACCAGCACATACAGCTATTCATATTGCGTTGTCTGTCTGAGAATGTGTCTACTTTTCCTCTATGGCCCAGTCATTGCTCTCAGATAGTTGCAACAGAGATAGTAACCAACTGCCCCTCATGTACTGAGAGGAGTGCTTCATAGTTCATCATATTTGCTGTGTCAAGATAATGAGAGTATAATTACAAAAACCTACAAACAAGCTCTAAACCACACATTTGCTTACCATCTGGCCAGGATATTTCCAAGTGTAATCTATCAATTCAATGTTTTTCACTGCACACATTACGGTGATATTTTCACTCCGCTTCACAAGAGTCTGTACAGCACTGATAGAAACATTGATCACAGAAGTTGGAGAGGAAGGCACTGAAAAGGAGAAAAACTCAAGTTAACATGGAAGGGATCCAAGCTAGAGTAGTTAAAGGAAGAGAGATCCACATGACTAAAAATCAGTCCAGGTGGTACACCAAGTTCAATACACAAAACACCTGTTTTCTGGCTTCATTGTGAGAGAGTTGTCTGATTTTCCACTCTACAAACAGTTCAATTTTCAGCCCATCAGGATTTGAGCTATTTTTTCAGGCCTGAGACCTGGTATGAGTTGTTGGAGACTAGACTCAGTCCTAAGGTTATGATGACTATTTTCCCTTCTTCTGTTTATGTCACAATGTGTGTGTGTGTGTGTATACACACACACACACACATATTTATTTGCTGGCTTTGAACAATCTTGCTTTTTCTATAGAAACATAGTGGTGGTGAAAAATGCTGTCAAATCATAAATGATTTATGGTGACCCCTGCTGTGGTTTTCAAGACATAGAAACAGATCTGATTTTTTTGTATGAAGCAGGCCTCAACAAAAGCAACCAATAAGAGGCAAAGGAATGGCCTTTTATTAATTTATTGATTTAATTTTTTATCATTCTCCCCATAAACGGGCTCAGAGCAGATTAAAACATGAATCAATAATTACAATAAAAGCAACATTAAAATAATAAAATACATTTGGACAGCAACTCAAGTTGCTCAACCCCCATCCAAAAACATTCCATGAAGTGGGAACAGGCATAATATATTAATATTCCAGTGGGAAACCAGGATGAGAGAGTTTTTCAAACTCCCCCTCCCCAACAGAAGACCAGCATGGAAGCCCGGAAGCCTGCCAGTACCTCGATCTCAGCCATTTGCCTGGCGGAACATCTCCATCTTGCAGGCCCGGTGAAAAGGTAGTAAATCTTGCCTGGCCTTTGTTTCAATGGACAGAGAGTTCCACCAGGTTGGTGTCAGAACCAAAAAGGTTCTGGCCCTGGTCGAGGCCAAGTGAGTATCCTTGGAGCAGGGAACCACCAGCAGCTGTTTGTCGGCTGAACAGAGCACCCTCCGGGGAACATATGGTGAGAGATGGTCCCACAGATATGCTGGTCTCAGTCTGCTAAGGCTTTATAGGTTAAGACCAAAACCTTGAACCTAATCTGGAACTCCACTGGGAGTCAGTGCAGCTGATGCAGAACCGGTGTTATATGTACCCTATACGTACTATGCCACTCTCAAGAGTAGTAGGAGAAATGCTGTATATTTTAGGAAAGGCCATTGTGACAACTCAGAGCACACACAATTTGTTATCTTTGGCTTTTGGCTGCAGCAGGTTCTTTTCTTGATGATAACATAAACCTTTTCTCGCTTGGTGGGAGTATGTGGGGAGAATGGATGCAAGGGTACATTAGAGATTTCAATTTTGCATACATATTAGTTGGTAGTAGTCATTTTTCAAAAATTATTACTTATTATTTAACAGCATGGTGTATGTGGGAAAGTAATGTTTTTATTGACCAATCAATAGTTATATGCAGTGCTTTTTTTCTGGGGGTACGCAGGGGTACGCATACCCCTAAACATTTTGTGACTCTAAGGGAAGAAAGTAAAAAATTTTAAATGTTGGAATTCCCGCTAAACCAACTCCAAACGTATTATGCATATTTATGTGATTTGTGAAGTTTTATGTAGCGTATGTTGGCAACAAAGATGTTTAGTTGTATTTAAACTCACTAGGAGCGCTGTTCGTCTTACAAAAAATGGAACGTCTTTGAGCACTGAACACGCCACCGAGATCGCTGGCATAACTGGTGATCATTAGGGTGCAGACAAATACAAACAAGTCTTCTCTAAGCCACTTGGAGCTCTGGTAGTTGGAATCTAGCACGGTGATTGGTCAGTCTTGTTGCTACTCCCGATGGTGGCGACCAATTTGTGTATTTGTGTACGTTTTGCGCAGAGTGCAAAGAGTTTGTCTATACCCAAACTCCTTTGAGTTTGTTTAAGCCTTCGGTGTATGTAAATTCATGGTTTTTGAAATCTGGTGACGGACACCAAATGCAAGCAGAGGAATCGGGAAGATGTTAGTGAACACAACCTCATGCCAATCTGGAAGTTATTGTGAGCTGTGTAATATGAGGTAATACATGTTCTTGGTAATTTTGTCCATTGACTGCATTTATTTTTTCCGATTTGAACTATAAAATGGTGATTTTCTTGAGTCAAACTGAGAGTACCCCTAAATATTTTTTAAGAAAAAAAGCACTGGTTATATGTACAGAATTCTGATGTTTATTAAATAGTTAGAGATGAATTCTGAATTCTATTTTACTGACAAATTATGTCCTTTCTTCTTTTTTCTCTTCCCTGTTTTTAGACTGTGTGTTCTTTCTCTCCCATTCTTGAAGTCTTGTAACTCAGTGTCTCTGTTATTTGGCAGTCAGTTATCAGTCAGCTTCCCTTCCCCTGCCCCAACATTCTTTTGACTTATTGCTTGCTTTCATTGGCTGCCTTACTTTGTCTGGTGCTTTCAAAATCTCTTTTTGTTTTGTCACAGCAGTTGTGGGTAATTCTTGTTCCATCTTTGTATCAGCTAACAGTGTTATTTGCTTATGTTTATTTCTTTGGTATCCATTGAATGGGGTGGGGGTGGGGAATGGAGGTACATACATCCTTGGGACGAATAACCATTGCCTTCCTTATTTCTACTCTTCCATCCTTTCATAACAAAGGATTAAAAATGTTTGGGATTAAAATTATCTTTCCTGGAGATAATAGGGGGATGTATTCTTTTGATGTTTTACTTTCCCCTGTGGCAAAGAGATTATTTCCCTATTCTGCTTACCATTACAGATAGTCAAATGATTGAAAGTAAACAAATTGAAACTGAACCCAGACATGATGGAAGTGATGCTGGTTGGGAAAGCAAAGATCTTGAAGGTCATTATGCTCCCCACTTTCTACAGAGTTTGTCTGACCCCTGCAAACTCAGTTAAGAGCCTAGGGGTTATACTAGATCCAGTGCTACTACTAGAAGCAAGTTAAGGCAGCTGCAAAAAAATGCTTTCTATAAACTCCATCTAGCCTGTAAGATGGTGCCCTCCTGGACACGGCTGATCTGGCTACCTGGATCCATGCCATGGTAACACTGAGACTTGACTACTATAATGCACTGTACAGAGGCCTCCCTTCCAAGCAATGCTGCAGCTCGATTATTATTGGGAGCTAGGCAGAGCATGCATATTACTCCCAATCTGCAGTCATTCTACTGGCTACCCATCAATTACTAGGCTTAATTCAAGGTATTGGCTACCACATACAAAGCTTTTCATGGTATTGGTCTCTCCTATGTTTCGCCACGACAGCTTCAGTTATCCAAACAGGGCCTCCTGCAGGTGCCACCCTGCAAATGGGCAAAATCAACAACTGCCGGTACTTGTGCATTCTCTGTGGTGGCCCCCACTTTGTGGAACGGCGTACCTGAAGAGGTCAGGAAAGCTCCCAATGTCTTGGCTTTCTGGAAATTATGCAAAACTGAATTATTCAAGAGGGCTTTTTACTCAGATAGGAGGGCTGTACTTTAAGATGGTGGTCTCAAAAAGATGCATTAGTAAAGGGGCAGGAACTATGGACTATATGGTGAATATGATCCTACTGGGTAGCTTCTGTGTTGTTTAATATGTCGGGCTTAGAATTTGCTGTGCTGTATGTGCTGTGCTCTATTGGATTTCTGCTTGTTTTCAAATCCTCCAGGACATCTTAGGAGGAATATCCCATATGGCCAGTTTCTGAGGCTCAGACAGAATGACATGGGATTATGAGAACATGTGCAAGGAAATGAACATATAATTCAGACATAGGGAATACCCTGAAGATATAATCAGTGAGGCAAAAGATTGGGCAGAGAGAAAGGATAGAGCAGGTCTCCTACAGGGCCCCCAAAAGCTACACAAAACCGGTATGGTGTGGGCCCTAGAATATACACCCCTGGCCAACTCTATCAGGAGGATTGTCCTGAAACATTGGGATCTTATCGGTGACATCCTGGGTTGTGAAATCCACCTCTTTGTGGGATTAAGAAGAACCAACAACAAACTCTACCAGCTGGACATTTCCGTTGTAGATGTAAACTTGTCCCCATGTATTAGAGGGATCAGAGTTCCTACTACCAGGTGCACAACAGAGTATACTTTTAAGACATTCTCCTCGTGCAACACATCCAGTGTTGTGCAGTTGTCAGAAATTATATATAGGTAGTACTAGCAAATCAGTGAGGGTTAGGATTCTAGAACATCAATCCGGAATAAAAAATAGGGTTGCAGACGCACATGCAGTCTCTCATTTCAGTGAGGCTAAACATCATGAGAACGGTTTTAGGTCCTTAGTTTTGTGTGTGGTTAAGAGAGTGCAGAGTCATAATATTCAAAAAGAGCTATGTAGGCAGGAGGCATATTGGATCTTCAAATTATATTCTATTGTTCCTCATGGGCTCAATATGCACATTGATTTTTCCCAAGGAACTTTAAATTGTAAGCCCTTTTGGGACAGGGGAAGTGCCTTCATGATTAAAGGAAATTTGTGTTCTTGCGCCTTGTAGCCTGCCGGGAGGATGAGATTGATGATATGATATATGTGGCATGAATTGTTGTTGGCTGTATTTGTTTTACTTGCCATTCTTGTAAAATGTAAACTGGTTGTAATCTTGGCGTTTAATATTGTATATAATATTGTATATTTAAGCAGCTGTAACCCTTGAGGAAAGTCTGTCTGAAACAGGCATGCAAGCCAGCTCCCTGTCAGGACAACAGAGCCCCTCCACTTTCCAGCAATTGCTCCAATTAGAAGCGTAATATGCCCTTTGCTTTCAGTTGAACTATCTATTTCTACACTAATAGATGGTTTGTGTTGAACTTGGACAAGTTAGTTTGTATTGTTTAGAAGCAAGATTGTGGCATGTGACCATCTGTAAACTGATTAAACATTCTGCCTGCTTTGACTCCTGTTTTTGGCAGGACCGCAGTTTCTTAAGGCTAATGGAGCTAGAAGTATTGACTGTGCAGCCTTGAGTACTTGATCACTTTATTAATTGTATACTTTTGCACTTTACAAAGACTTTACAATATATTTCAATACAAGATAGTTTGCTACATGGTATTTATTCATGTGTTAATGAGTTTGTGTAGTTAGTTTGTCATGGTTTACATGTTGTTCTAGTCTTTCCTGTGAATCTCTCTCTGCTTTGTGCTTTGTTTTCAAATCTTTGCAAATTTGCATTTATATACCCTATTACATAGTCTATTGAAATGTCTCTCTATTTGATTGTATAGACTAATCTGCCTTAAGTCTCAGTGAGAAATGTGGTCTATAAAAACATAGATAATAAGTAGCTGCAGAACATGTTTGACTTGCTGACAGAAAAAATAGACATAAATTCTGATGCCATTTGTTCATGGTTTGGGGATTAAGAAGTTTCTTGCCAACATCCTCTTCTACTGATGCTTTCATTATGTTGATGACTGGCAGAAAAGCAGATTTTTTTTCTGTTGAAATTTTCCTATGAGTTGAACATGTTTGGCAATCACAAGTTCGAACCTGTGACAGTTTGAATTGAATCAATGAAAATGTGAATTTCTCCATTCCTGCAGGAGCAAACTGGGAAAAGGCTCACCTTGGATCCTGTAGACATAGTATGCTTCAGAGTCAATTTCCTGGTCATCCAGTGTTGCCCTGCATACAAAGGTCTTGTCTTCAAAGTACCCCTTAAAGCCTTGCTTATTGTTATAAGTGGCTAAAATTGGGTCCTCGGTCCTTCTTTCATAAAGGGTCACTGTTGTGTTTGGATCTGTCACACGGCATGGGATAATGTCCTCAGTGTGGCCTGTGCTGAACACAAATAGGTCCTCTGGAGTGCTAGGAAGGAAGGGCAAAGATGGGTCTGTAAGAGCAAAGGGTGCAGAGAGAAACCCGTCAGTTGTGAAATAGCAATAATGAGTTCCAGTAAAAAAACACAGGGATTTCCACTTCTGACATGGAATATCTATAAAGATAGCGTCAAAACATCTGTATTCTTTTAGCAGTTGCCTAGTTGAAGATTAAATGAGACCTAAACATGGGTGAAACTGATCAGGTACAATTTGGAACATAGTACCAGCATAAAGTTTCTTGTAATATTAGAACCCACATGGACTAACCACTGTGTTGCAAAATTCATTTAGCTTGGAGGATGGCCCTTTTGCCTGATCAAGCTGATCTTGCCACAAGGATCCATGCCAAAGTAACTTTCAGGCTAGATGACTGTAATGTTTAATTTTTATATCAATGATTTTGTTCAGGCCATGAATTCAAAGAATTCCTTTCCCCCATCATTGGCCGATTGGAAAATCTCTGCTTTATTGTATACAGATGACATAGCAATAGTGTCATTTACCCAAACTGGTCTTAGAAGATTGTTAACCAGCTTGGTGGACTACTGTGATAGGGAGGAATTAAGCATCTACTACACCAAAACAAAAATTGTTGTCTTTGGCAACAACTGTCTTAAGCACAGATGGTCAGTTAATGCCCATGAAATAAAGCAATGCAAATATCTTGGCATAGTTTTCCAGGGGTCCCTGGCAGGCACACCTTAATACTACTTTATCGACTATGTGACACGCTATGGGTATTATTTTAAAATTCTTTTTCTCCAAGGGTGGCCATTTAGTCCCACTGGCCCTAAAGGGTTTCAGGGCAAGGTGATAGTGCAACTTCTATATGGGGCAGAAATTTGGGAGTGGAATGAATTTTTTTTTAAAGCAATTAGAAATTATTCAGAACTCCTTTCTAAGGAAAATCTCAGGCCTCCCGCAGGGAACCCCCACATCTCATTTAAGACTGGAACTTGGTCTGTCATCAATTACATCAAGAGTGCATTGGAATATATTAAAATGTTATAAAAAGCTTGACAGCATCCCAGGTGACCATTTGGTAAAATACAGTTTCCAGTATTATAGTGACATGAACCAGTGGTCTAAACTACTATCACCTATTTGTATTCCCTGCCCTCTCTGGAGATAGTAAAGCACTGGGATTTAGGTAAAATATGGGAGTGAATTTTTGGCGAGGATGCCTTAGGTGATATTAACCAAGTATGCCGCTCTAAATTCTCTCTTTGTTACCCTAGGTTTAAGAAAAATAAATTTCTTTCACATTACCTGGCTGACCTTCTTAATGTTTATTTAAGGAAGACATTTACCAAAGCGCATTTCCAAATCATGCCATCAGCATATATCCAGAGTAGATATCAAAAAATACCAGAGGTTCAGCGCCTTTGCCCTTGCAGTTCCAATGAGGTGGAAGATATTGTTCATTACATTTTATGCTCCTCCTTTTACAAGCTCATTAGAAACAAATTTCTGAACCCACTCTTCACAATTTTTTCTTGTTCAGAGGAGGAATCCTTTGAGTTTTTATTGGCTGATGCCATCCCAGATGTTACTTTTAAGTGGCCACTTTTGTCTTTCTATCAACAAACATAAGGAACAGACTAATCTCAACTGCCCCTACAAGACTTTTAGCTTCCACAAGAATTTTAGCCAAATTATAAATATATTTCATTCCAGGGTTTTATTGATACAATAACCTATTTCATACAATAACCTATAACCTGTATCACCTATTTGTACAGATATTTTAAATCTTATTAACTTGTATTTTGTTATGATGGACTGTCTAACTGGTACTGAAATGAATTGTGCTATTTGTATTTTGTTATGATGGACTGTCTAACTTGTACTGAAATGAACTGTGCTATGGGGTTAGGATGTTATGGCCCATGGCTACAACAATAAATATTTTGCTTGCTACTATAATATACTCAACATGGGTTTGCTCTTGAAGACAATTTGGAAATTCCAGCTGGCACAGAATGTTACAGCTCAGTTTCTATCAGGAACTGGATGGCGTAAGCATATTACACCTGTTCTGCAGTTGCTTCACTGGTTACCAATTAGTTTCTGGGTTCAATTCAAGAGATTGACTAAAAAGCCCTTCATAGCCTAGAACCAACATATCTAAATTGCCCCTCTCAGTGTGACCTACTGCAGTTGGAGGGCTCACCTGAACAAAATCTGCTGGGTGAGCCAGCCTGCAAATGGATAAAAATAGCATCTGCCTGTACCTGAACATACTCTGTTGTGGCTCCCGCTTTATGGAACGGCCTGCCTGAAGATGTTGGTGTAAGGATGCCAGGCAGCTCTCAAGAGACTTCATGTCATGAGTAAAAGTTCTTTATTGATAAGATGCCAGTATCCTACACTTATGCCATCTTTGCTAGGACTGGCAACGACAGACAAATATCACGCAGATGTAGGTCCTCCAAGGCTACTCCTAATTCCCACCCACCCCGTTTCTCTAACTTTGCATTCAGGAAAACAGGCTGTGTGATTCATGGACTGCTCAAGGTCAGGCAGGCTCCCAAGCCCCCAGGCTCAGGAAAGATTACAGGAGAGATTACAACAGGAACAAACACCTTTCATTCTCAGTTTTGTTCTGTACAAATAACAGAAACATCCCAACAGCATCAGCTTCAGCTGCAGGGAGGTAGTGAATACGACAGGTAATCCTGAGTACCTATCAGACAGTTTCCCATACTTCTATCATTCCTCAGAATCCATGTGAAATGGAATTGTTCAAGAGGGCACTTTTATAAAGAGAATATGGCAGTAGTAAATATAATTGTCCAGGAGTACACTTTTACAAAGGGACAAAGACATTATTTTGTTTTTACTGCATTGATTTATAATTTTTGCAATCCCAATTTTGTATTTCTTATATGTCATATCATGCCTTACAGTTTTTTAATGCATTGTTTTCTATCTTTGTAATCCAGTCTTGTTACACTGCTTATTATATACAGTTCCTACTGCATTCTTTTAGATTTTGTTATCCACCTTGATTTTTATCTAAAAAGGTATCTATAAATAACATTTTAAAAGATATCCATTAATAAATGTAATATTCAAACTCTCAAAATCTTGATCACCCTGCCAGTTACTTTCGTTCAATGTCATGATTCTAAATTCCCCAGCCTAAGCACAAACTGAAAAAAAAGAGGGCAGGATAGGCACCAGTACCTGGTACAAAGATGTAGATGGCTTTCCCCTCTGTTTGCCCTTGTTTGGGAGGTTGGTTGTAGGCACAGGAATACTCCCCTGTGTTGATGCCAGTCACATTCCAGAGTGTGAGGGTGCTAACAAAAATGCCACCCCTTTTCTCCAGCACAGCATCTATAGTATGTTTATCTTTTTTCCAGATTACCTCATTCTTCCCCGAGCAAGTGAGGGAAAAATTTCTGGAAAGAGTAAGGATGACTTCAGGGTCACTGGGGTAGATCTCCAGAGGGTTGATGTCTGATAGACCTTGAAGAAATTATTTGGAAAAGTAAGTAATGAGAAGGGCACCCCCCCACACACACAAAATTACAAATATCAGTGACAGAATATGCACTGT
This sequence comes from Eublepharis macularius, assembly GCF_028583425.1. Classification (NCBI taxonomy): domain Eukaryota; kingdom Metazoa; phylum Chordata; class Lepidosauria; order Squamata; family Eublepharidae; genus Eublepharis; species Eublepharis macularius. The sequence goes on from NC_072793.1 coordinate 81,261,918, forward strand.
GTACACAGGAGATTAAATGAAAGCAATGATGTTTTATGAATCCTGGACTAGCAGGCTGTGTTGGAAAGATATACAAAGGGGCTAGGGATTTAAGAATTTCCCATCAAAACTGAAAATAAAATTGCCAGGATACCTTTGAGAAATGATAGGGAAAGGCAGTGCATTCCAGAATTACTTCCTATGAGCCTGTCACAGTTGCCATGATGGCAGAAGTTCTCCAGGGAGTCTCAGGTCATTTACATCACTTACTACTTGATCTTTTTAACTAGAGATTCCAGCGATTCCAGTCTATGCATAAAGGCAATATTCTACCACTGAGCCATGGCTCTACCCCAGTTTAACTGTCCTACTCATTAGAAAGAAGCACTGTTTTTAGACAACCAGGAGCTTCCCATTTCATAGCACAATGAAGAATGAGAGCAATTTGGGAAGCCAAAATGCTTCCGTTTAGAAATTGACACTGTAGCTTGGCATTACAAAGACTGGAAAACTCCTGCAGCTGCTACTCCACAAGTATTGCCAACTTCAGAACCTCAAAACTCATTCATCAGAGCTTCTGATTGCATGACTGAATGAAAAACAAGACGTGTGTGTTTTCAAAAACCTCTGGTTTGCTTTTAAAATATTTTCCCCACATCTAAACAGGATTTATACTTGTCTGGAACATGTTTTCCACAAACACAAAAGAAACAAGATGTACAGGACATTTGCAAAATAATGTAACTAAAAGCTATAATTATTGCACGAACTAAACAGGATACTGAAAGTTAATAATTTAGCCCTTTAAATACTAAGGGTTCGGACTGGGCATGCAGGAAACAGCCCTGGCATTGCTCTCTCACAGGGGCCTACAGAGACACTATCAGAAGATTGCCATTGGAGAAAGGAGGTCTCCCAAGCAGTCCCTGATGTGTGGTGATCCACAGGGTGCGATTTTGCCCCCAACGTTGTTTAATACTTATATGTGCCCTCTGGTGGAACTTGTCAGGAGATATGCACTGGGCACCATCAATATGCTGATGATACCCAGCTCTTTCTCCTGCTGAATAAGCAGCCTGAGGTGGCTTTCTTGGACCTGGCCCAATGCCATGGTCAGATGGTCTTTGGATAAGCAGATGTCCACAGAGGCAAGGCTGGCATTCTACCATCTTTGCCAGTCTTAGTCGAACCTGGCCACAGTGATTCATACCATGGTCACCTCCAGGTAAGACTACTGTAATTCACTCTATGCATGACTGCTCTTGAAGACACTCTGGAAACTGCAGATCACCCAGAATGCAGCTGCTAGGCTCTTGACTGGTTCATTGTGTTCTGCCCATATGCAGCCTATTTTACAGCAGCTGCACTGGCTTCCAATTGCTTCCCAGATCAATTTCAAGGTGCTGGTTTTAACCTTTAAAGCCCTACATGGTCTGGGACCATCATACCTGAAGGATTTACTCTCCCAATATGATCCCCCATGAAGTCTTGAGTTCTTAATCTTGTGGCTTACTGGTGGTGCCCAGCCCCCAAGTGGCTTGTCTCTATTCCACAAGGTCAAGGGTATTCTCTGTGTTAGCCCCATCCTGGTGGAAAGCTCTGTCTGACAATATTCATGCCTTGTAGGTCCTGTCTAAGTTTCACAGGGCCTGCAAGGTGAAGCAATTTCAGCAGGCCTTTAACCAGCCATGATTAATATGGAATCTTTACTACCTGGTTGCTGTTTTGTAACCACTGGCTGAATTTCTGGGACCACTTAATTGCAGTATCTTTTTTGTTTTACCATATACTATTGTTTTTTTTAATTGTTATAAATTGCTTCAGGCCTCATTTGAGGGAGAGACAGTAAAAAAAAACCCTAATAAATAAATAGAGGGAGGGAAAGAAAGAAGAGGTACCTGTGTTGGTTTACTCAGTGTGAAAACATTCCAGCTATATGGCAAAATATACGTATTAAAGAAAATCTATACAACAAAGCCAACCATGGTGAACAAACAGCCCAAGTGCTGTGTTTTTGGGCTTGCCTTGTGCTTGAGAACCCTCCCCAGCCCAGGTTAGTGGTAGTCCTAGAAGAGAAGCAAAAGCAAGAGCTGAGCTGGGAGATAGACAATAGTTTTTAAGAAGGGGCAAGTGGTTTAACAGAGGCTTTGCTTCTCATGAAGTATACAATGGTTGTCAGCTGACCAGGAAAAGGCCATCGTGCGCCCTGCTTCAGACAAAGCAAGGGATGGGTGGAGTTTGCTGTGGCTCAGAAGGAAGAACCCAGCATGCCTTAACACTGCATGCAGCACATACAGCCTAGGAGGTGAAGTGGAGAAAGACATTTGGGCCAGCCTCTGCTCTTCCCACCCTCTTTCAACCCGCAAGAGGAGGAAGCAGAAGGTGACAAGCTGAGAAGCCTAGAGCTATGTGGAGGAGGGAGTAAGTACCAGGGGTGGTGGGGCAGACTCACCTGTTGTAGTAGCAGTGCTTAAAAATTTGTTTGAGTGGTACATATATAGTTTAGGTGAGCACCCTGAGTGGTACATCATTTTGGATGATCAAGGGATAATCCTCAGTCCAGAAGCCTGGGACCTTGGTGCCTTCAGGGATCTGAGACAGGACCCGCATGAGAGATGCCATTATCCTTCACCCATAGACTTTGTGGCTAGAGAATAGGATGTGGCACACTTCCCTTGACCATTAAAGAAAGCTTGGCAAAGAGGAGCATGAGCTGTACCCTCATGACGGCTGACAGCTCAGAGCCAGGGTGGCTTTGCCCATAAGATAAGGGATGCACAAACAGGCATTCCCACCAATTGCCCACACTGTGGCCATTTTCAAACTACTTACTTGCTTCCGAAACATCACGAAATGTAGCGCAAAAACCGCAGAAGATAGCGTCTTCTCGCGCAAGTTTTGTGCGATGTTGCGCAAAACTCTCGCAAGAAGACGCTATCTTCCACGGTTTTTGCCCTACATTTCATGATGTTTCAGAAGCAAGTAAGTAGTGTGAAAAGGGGCTGCAATTAAGTTTGGAGATGGAGCCTGATCTGTGTGTGATGCAGGTCCCCTTGAAGTTGGCCCTTTGATTATCCCAGCCTACGTGCTGGCTCTCCTTATTCCATATCCTCGGGCAATTACCTGGCTTCCTCTTGCACAATGTACAGACATTGGCAGGTGAAGTTTTCATGGCATTTCAACAATTGTATGTGCCAGGCAATGTCTCCGTATCAAGCTGCTGTTAAAGACGTGCTGAAAAGTAGGGATCCCTAGTATACCAACATCTTTCTTTCGTCCCACTGCTGCTTTTGATAAAATGAGCTCTGCAGTTTTTGAAACAATAGACAAAACTGCAAAACTTGCTTACCAGAGCAAAAATGTGGTGACCATAAACATCATGAGCAGCAATCCTTCTTTCAAACTGCTTTCAACTCTCCAGGGGAGAAAGGGGGATCATTTGTTTTAGATACAGAGTAGCATGAGTCTGCCTCCACTTATTTTAGCTTTCCCCTTCTGGTTACAGCTCTTTGTGACTTCCAAAAAACCCCAAGTGAGAATCCCTGCAGAATAGTACTTTATGTAGTATGGACTGCTATTGAGAGACAAAATTGACCTCCACCTCTATGTGCATACTAGTGCTTAGCACACCATTTCGGATCCAAGCCTCAAACCCCAATCTAAATTGAGTCCCTGGAGGTTGCCACAAACAGCTGGTGCATTTATCTTAGTGGATAACAAATTGTTGAGACCTACCCTGCAGGAAATGGAATAGGATTGTAGCATAGAAACAAATGTCTTATTTGACATGTAGCTGATGCCATAGTCTCAGCATATGACTTAGCACATCTGTGCCTCCCTCTCTTTTCATCCACACTCTGCACTATGAGCATTTTACTATGAGCATTTCAGTTGCATTATCACTCCATGCCCACTAATTTGCTTACCTGTAAGGAACAGTTGTAGGAAAAAGACCAGCTTCAAAAGATGATATAGCATGGTGGGAATCCGTCTTACTGCAAGTAATGCTCTGTTAAAAAGCAAACGGTAAATATCATGGCTTTAAAAAGAGACTCAGAAGATTACTGTCAAATCTTAGTTTATCACCAAAGGGAAATGTTCTCTACTTATAGACTGGAAAGAACTCCATCTTTCCTGCAGCATCTGCTCATTTCCTTCTGTTAACATGAATGCTGATATGTTGCCTTCATAGTGACAAAAAGAGTTTAACAGAAGGTTTAACAGAAGAAATGATGTGATTGCGGAGCAATTTTCCTTTCGTGGTCCAAAGTTAATTTTTATTTATTTCATTAATATTCTGCCCATGTCCCCGTTAGGGACCCAAAGTGGCTTACATTGTTCTCCTCTTTTCCATTTTATCCTCACACAACTATATGAGTGCTTCAGATTTAATCTACAAGGGTGTAAACAGAGAAATCCTCAGTGGCGGCTCCCTAGTTATGCTCCCTTGAACTCTTGTGAAAGTCCAAGTGGAATAACTTTGGAAATATTGTGATGGCTATTGATGTAGCGCTTAGGGCTTTTAGAGCTTAGGGTTAAGCAAAGGGAGCGTTTTTAATGGATTTTAAGGAAATTCTTTTGTTGGGTGTTATATATTTTTGTTACCCACTGGGACAAACTGTAATGCTAATAAAGGTTTTATTCCAGGTGATTGTTTCAAGGGTTATGCACTATAGGACTATTGCTCCTCATTCGTTCCCAATTTTCCAGTGACCTTTAGCAGAATATTGTCATGCAGTTGTCCACTCCGTGACTCCACTCTGCAGTTTTCAGGCCTGATTTGGTATGATCTATTCTGAAAGATTGTATTGAAAGCAGACTTGGGGGAAAAGGGAAGGGAAGGTGCGAGGTCCACATTTCCCTGCCTCCATCTGGTGCCATTTCCAATCCCACATGCTATTTCCTCCATCAACCCCAGAAGGATTTTTGTAATCTTTAAAAATTAATAGTAGTAGGTATACAGTTATAGTGTTAAAACACTATAGAGATATACCTATTATAATTTTTTTAAAAATTCAAAAAGTTCTTCAGTGGCAAGACGGAGAAATGTCAGGTATAAGGGGAAAGCATGGAGAAAGTATCTGTTGTCCCTCAGCTACAAGGGAATTCAAATATTTTTCATTTAGATTGTGTGTGGGAATTTCATACTCCTAGCACTCAGACCACTATTTGATGTTATTGGGGAATGCAACTCCCCCCCCCCCCGCGCCATCCTCATAAATGTCTATTTCTATTAGTTAGTAGTTAGTAGTAGCCAAACCTGTTGGCTAATGCATAAAGACCCACTGGTGACCAAAGACACACTAACCTCAGTTCCCTCTCTCCCTTCTACTGAAATGCCATTGTTATAACTTTTTAAAAAGGTATTTTTAAATCATTTCTGCAGAGACTGATCATTCTCTACAGCACCATGCTAGCAGGATTTCATGTTAATTTGATGTTTCTGAAACTAATCTTTGTGAACACCAGCAAGGGTACCCTTTCTTGACAGATTTTTAAATTTTACCTTTAGTTTTTGATTTCATCATATCTACCATGTTGTGTTTCTGCATATATGTTTTTAGAAAAGAAATAAAATGGCAAACAGGCACAGTGCAGTTATTCCACCCCCCCATCCCCCCAGCAAGACTGCATCTGTGGGGCCAGGATATTGCATCACTTGCCTTAGCAGCACTCATGGTACAAACACGTTTGTATGCTTTAGGACAGAGGATGTGGCTTCCAAGCAGACCTGATTGTTTTGCTTTAGAAAATAATGATTGATTCTTGCCATGGTAGCACTCTCTACTGCACAGATAAAAACATGAGAAACAGGAAATATAAAAGACAAGAGTGCCCTATGGCTCATTAAAGATTAACATATTTACTGTGGCATAAACTTCCATGGCTAATCACATGCAGACTCTAGCCCAGAAGCAGGCAAGCTTTTTGGCCTGATGAATGCTGTAAAAATATTGGTGTTCTGGCAAACAAATGTGTGTATGGAGAAAGAGACAATGGAATTACTTGGCCAGGCAAATTGGTAGTGAGTCAAGTCTCAGCAGTGCTATGAACACCTGAGGGTAGGGTTCCCAGCCCCCCTGGCTGGCAGGGAGAAAGGTATGGGGAATGGGCCAGGGAGCTCTGAAACGCACTCACGTGTACTCCAGAGCCTTTGTTATCGTACCAGGAATGATGTCATTCCTGGCATGACAATGAAAGGAAGCCCCCCCACCCCCCCACGGGTAAAATCAGGCTGATTTTAAGGAAAATACCCTCATGGGGGGGCTTCCCTTTGTTGTTGTACCAGGAATGACGTCATTCCTGGTGCGACAACGAAGGCTCTGGAGCACGTGCTTTGTGCACATAGTAAGTACCCCCTTGAGCATGCTCCCCAAAAGACACACACATACCTGTCCCCTGGTTTGGACCATGGGGGACTTGGCAACCTACTTCAGGGGCATGTCTTAGACTCAGCTGGCAGCTGAGAAGGTCCAGAATGTGGTGATGGGCATACAACATGATTCTCTTCTCCCACACCACTGACCCCAGTGGCTTATTTTGATTTCTTAGGCTGTGAACTGGTCCTACATGTTGAGCAAAATGGTCTGAAATGCTCTAACTATTGAAATCTTATGCTGCCCACAATACATGTGTTCAATAGGTCATAGGGCTCTGTTACATTGGATTAACATATCAAAAATTATATTAAAAAATTATTGGATGGGTTAACAAACATAAACATAACAATCATTATCATTTTCCACCCCATTGCATTTTCCCCATCCTTTCCCCCCTCCCTTATCTAATGACCCCCAACAGTTTTCCATACCCAACTTAGCCTAAAGAATATATACTATAAACTCTTAAAATCTATAATAATATGTATAATATATATCTATATAATACATACTAATCTACTCTATTTAATTGTATTAACCATGTTAATATAATACTTATCTAAATTAAGAGTGTAAAAAATATATAAGTATATAATTGGTACATATACTAACTACTATATATATATACACACACATATATATACACACATACTACTATATATATATACACACATACATACATACATACATATATATATATATATACACACATACTAATCCTTAAATACCTATTATCTATATTATAAATCTATTGCTTCTAATACATCACCAAAATATTATATATACTCCCTATTACCTATTCAACCTTATTATTCAACCTTATTTCTTCCCATATGAATACACTGTCTTACTCTTAACTTTATAATACTATAACTCTATACTAATCCAATAAAATATAATAAAATATACCCCCTTCTAACCTTAAGTAAAGTTCTATCTCCCCCTTTACAACTATCCAAAGACCACAATTTCCCCTTCATGTCCCACTTTTTCTCCACATATTTCTTGAATTTTTCCCAACTTAATGTATATTCCAATACTTCTTGCTCTTTCAATTTCCTCGTTAGTTTGTCCATTTCTGCCATATTCAGAACTTTCAAGATCCAATCTTCCATAGATGGTATCTCTTGAGTCTTCCACAACTGTGCATAACACATTCTGGCCGCCGTAATCATATAAAATACCATAACTCTATCCATTTTATCGAAGTCTTCTAGGTTCATACATAATAACAACAATTCTGGGGTTTCAATTACATCCCTCTGTAAAATATCTGACATAACCTTTACTATATCCCCCCAGAACTGTTTTGCCTTGTCACAAGACCACCACATATGATAAAATGAACCTTAATGTTGTTTACATTTCCAACATTTATCAGACATCTGACTATTACCATTGGCCAACTTCTTCAGTGTTAAATACCATCTATACATCATTTTATAAACATTTGCTCGCACCGTGGTACATGCTGAAATTTTAACTGTATTTTCCCATAACTTTTCCCAAGCTTCCATTGAAATTTCCATTGAAATTTAACATATCAAAAATTATAAAACTACGTTGGAACCCATAGCTAAACTGAGACTTAAGTTCCAGGCAACACCTCTCTTGAGCCCCCATGGCTATCAGGCCCAACGAGCCTGGGGGCTCCTGCTTGTTTTAGAGATTAGTGAGATAATGTACAAGAAGAGCAGTTCCAACAACTAAAAAGGCCAATAGATGCTAAATATTAGTATTATTACTACATCCAACATAAAAACAGTGCATTGTACAGTATTTGTCTCCACTCTGATCTGGATTAAATGAAAAGCAGAATGCAAAAATGCAATTTCATCTATGTAATGGCATAAAAATGAAGAACTAGAGCAGAAGTACCATCATCATGCCAAAGTCTTATGCTGCACCAGGAACGCCCAAAGCCTTTGCCGGGCCTGGCAGTAGGAACTGTCTGTTACTAAAGTGGTGCATTACGTCTTGGCCTCATGTTTGCCTGCTCAGCACTGAGGGGGAAATGATTTTTAAATGGTGTGTGGTCATCGGATATTTTTCTTGTTCTTTCAACTTTGGCTTGGATTAATTGATTTACCAGTGAATCCCAATGTGTTTCTGATTTACTCAGCAACTTCTTCCAAAGCCCTGGGACTCTTTCTTTTCTGCTTTCCCAGGTTTCATTCATATGAAGAATGTACTTTCTGTTTACTTAGCCTTTGGAACATTCATATGCCATGAGTATTCTACAGTATTTGTATCTAATTCTATCAGAAATCAGTACTGGTTAAAAATATGCTGTTCAGATAATTTTCTATTACATTCTGATTTTTTGAAGCTATGCATTCTCCCAGTTTAAATGAAAAATTCAAATCCTGCTATCATCCATTTACCCAGATGCTGGAACTGGTATGTCTTAAGATGTTATTTATTATGCCTCTGCTGACAGTTATGTGGCTTTCTCTATGAAGAAAGTTAACAAAGTAAGGACGTATTGAATTCACTATTACCAACTTCTAGCATTCAAAATCATAAATCAGACCTAAAAACATCTCTCCTAAAAACCTGTGCACACAATTTTAGGAGATAAGGGAGATGTCTATGCAAACAGAAGCCACTTTGGTACAAAGGAGGACATAGCATAACAATAACAACGAAATGAAAAATGATATGAGAAAACCATTGGAAGCAATACGCCTTTAGATAATATCTGGAAATAATGGATTTGTAAGAATCAGCTCCTAGTTTTTCCTTAACATTGGTTTTAAATTAATAGTGTGATTGTAACACTGCCATTTATTGATTCAACTTCTCTCCTGCATTCTTTCTCACATTAATAATATTCATATGTTGCACAAATAGCATAAGAGAGACTAAAAGTGTATGTGAGAGTACTCTGGGAGGTGACCAGCTGCTATACTGGAGTATCTCAGAGATATACTAGAATATCTCAGAATAGGGTTGCCAGGCCCCTGCTGGGGGCAGGGATCCCCCACTCCCACCCTCCACCTCCTGCCCATTTACCTGGGCGGCAGGAGAGGCACAGGCCTCCCAGGGGCACGCTCCTGGGTAGTGCGGTGCACTCCTGGGTGGTGTGGCGCACTCCCGCAAGCCCAATCTGGCCAGATTTGGGCCCCATTTGGGCCAATTCGGACCCCTTAACGGAGCACGGGAGCGCTCTTGGGGGTGGCTGTGGCCCCCCCCCACAGAAGCAGTCCTGCCCACAAGCCCTGGCTGCAGCCAACCACATCCCTCCCCAGCAGCAGCAAAGCCTCATCTTCTGTATCCAATCATAGCCGCTGTATCCAGGATACTCCATAGGTCAGATGAAAGGTGGGTAGCATTGGACTAGAATTGCCATGTGCCCTCTGTGTGTAAGAGAAATCCTCTGTACAGGTCACTGAAAACTCTATGGTTTTAACAGATTTTCCTGGAAGTGACATCACACCATCTCTGACAGCTGTTCCCCCATGTTCCTGCCCCACTGGTTGCTAGACTGGGCCTGACAACCCTACATGGGACTCTTTCTCTGAGGTCTTCTACCTGCTCACTTAGAGAACACAGTTTTTCCCCCTGGTGGTGGAAAATGCACAGACAGGGCACTTAGCATTACAAAGGGGCCAGTTAGCACTTATACCCAAGGTAGAGTTGCCAGGTCCACTTACCCTTCCAGTGGGAGGCAGTTACCTTGTGCAATGGCACTCACTTGGCACTCACCTTTTGCGTTGTCTTCGTGTGCGTGCATGTGCTCTTGGGGTGGCATGATGACATCACTTCTGGGAAGTGACATCATCATGCGGAGCCCACCTGTCCTTCACAGTGGGCCAATTTTGCTGGCTGAGAAGTGCAAGAGCGCTCCTGGTGAGGTCACTTCCAGGAGTGATGTCATCACCTGGGAGCGGGCACAGGAGGCCTCTTCCCCTGCCTTTCCCCCCTGCCAACCAGGTGAGGGGTGGGGGTGGGGGTGGGGGTGGGGAGCAGGGGATCCCTCACTCCCACCAGAGGACCAAGGATCCCTAACCCAAGGGGAAGGTAAATCTCCTTGCTATGTGACTTACACGTCTCATTTCTGAACCATTACAAGTACTGCATCTCTGGAGATACACACTGAATGAGCAACCATGGACTGACAAGTGAGCAGAGACAGGGAGATAGCAGGGCTAGCCTACAAGTCTGCACCCACCTTCTCCTGCACGCACCCTCGGTGCTACTCAATAATGCAAGCCCCTACAACCAAGGATAGCAGTCCATGTGTATGGGAACAACCTGAGATAGCTGTCCCATGCCATGCAATAGGGCATATCCCCAGGAAAGTGTACGTAGCAGTATGGTAGCCAACCTCCAAGTAGGGCCTGGAGATCTCCCAGAAGTATTACTGATATCCAGACTACAGACTGGATATCAGGCAAAATGACTACTTTGGAGGTGGGTTCTATGGCATTATACCCAGTAGAGGTCCCTGCCTTCCCCAAACCCTGTCCTCCCCAGACCCCCAAAACTCCAGGAATTTCCCAACCTGCAGTTTGCAACCCTGCCTAGAAGTGATGGCTATAATGCCAGGATGGAGGTGGCAAGTATGCTGGCATTCCCATACTCCCATACCAGAGTGTTGGTATAGTCCCTTGCTGGGATGTTAATAACAACAACAACATTCGATTTATACAACACCCTTCAGGACAACTTACTGTCCACTCAGAAGAGTTTATGAAGTATGTTATTATTATGCTGATACTGATGATGTCAGTCATCATGGTGAAAATGGACCTCTGTTTCATTTAGCTGTTAATATAACACAGTCCTGTGGCTCCTTAAAGACTGATGACTGATGAAGCTATGAGCTTTCATGCATTGTAGCTGACCTTTTCAACAGAGTTGTACGGGGTCTGAGGAGGGGATGGGAGACAGCTGGGAGACAGCCACCCAGCCACCCTGACAGTCACCCAGGTCCCAAACAGGCTGGCAGCAGAGGTGGGAAAAGAAGCACCCAAGCAGTAGAGGGTCAGATGGGGCAGGTGGAAGCCAGCTAGCCTCACCCTCCGGTGGGAGGCTAAGAGCCCAGGCAGGGAGAGTGAGGACAGCCAGGAGGGGACCAGACCAGAGGGAGAAGGTACAGGAGACAGGGACAGCCAGCCAGACAGCAACCTTACCAGCTGGGAAAGAAAGGCAACAGAGGCCACACAGGGCCACGCCCCAACCTGCAAGCTGGGTGGAATGGAGTAGCAAGGACCAGGTGAGGCTGGGAGCAAGGCACCCTCAGGTAGGACTGCCTAAGACAATCAGCAAAGAGAGCCTGGCAGCCAGCAAAGGAGGCACAGGTGTGGCCGGCCAGAGCAGCCAGCAGAGCAACACCAGGTGTGGCTGCCTAGGACAGCCTGGGCTGTGGCTAGAGTGCTGGAGGGTGTGGCTGGCAGGTGGAGCTAGGAATGGGTGAAAGGATATAAGGGAAGTCCACCCAGAAGATGGGGTGGGTTGTGAAGGAGTGGAGGGAGAGGAGCAGAGGAGGGAGAGGAGCAGAGGCGGAAGGGAGTTCAACAGGGTGAGCAGGCCTGTGAGTGGTAGAGAGGGAGCAAGCATGATGTATGCCTTCCCTCCTTCCACAGAGTTGGAACCTGTGTTGTCCCTGTCTGGGCCTGGGAGCTGGAGTTCAGGCCCACCAGTGCTCTGTACAGCCGCGCCCATGCCGAAGCCTGACAAGAGTAACACAGTCACCCCTGCAGTCCCCTCTTCCCACTCTGCTGGCTGCTCTGTGTAGCTCATACAGAGAGCAGGTGGGGAGTGGTTCAATAAGAGATGTGGAATTCCCAATGCTTGATGGCATGCCTCATTTGTATCTGTCTTCTTGGCCCAGTGGTTCGGTCTTGTGTGGAGACTGAAGGTATGAGCCCAACCTCTGCCTTTTCCCTTCTTTTTCTTTCTTTTTGGGGGAAGGGGTATATGGCTTGAAGTATGGATGGTTGCATGTGGCCAGCATCTTTTCTACCAGTCATACCCTTGTTGGGGGTAGGTGTGTCCGGTTTGCATCCTTCTGTTGTAAGCAGTGTGCCTCTGTTGAAGTTGTGCTGTTGCTGGGTCTTTCCTCCTTTTCCTTTGGAACTCTGTGGAGGGAGTGGCATTGAGAGGCAGTGGCTAGATTGGCAAGCAATGATTGGCTGCACCTGCTTGTGTCACTTAGAGAAAAGTTATCGGGCACTGCTGCCTGATTGGTGGTTGTTGCTGGGGTTATTATGGAGTCTGGCATGCTCTATGCAGTCCATGCCTTGTGTGGACTTGTGTTGTCCCCTCCCCACCCTGTAGAATGTCTATAAGTATATGACCAATGCCACCACTATTAAGTCAGTTCACCACTGTTGAAGTAGCCTTCAGGATTAGGCTGCCAATACACTTTTTTGCATTACATGTGAAAACACCTTTAAAAGGAAGTTTAGAATCATCATCACCACAAGAGGCTGTAGCAGTAACAGTGTTACTGCAGGCAGCTTTTTAAAATTTTCCAGCTGTAAGTGTTCATTGCTGGTTTTAATAAACCTGCTATTTGTAAAAGCATTGCTTGTAATGCCAGAGGGTGGCAATATCTCTTTGCTCTTTTTAGCCTCTTTCTTCCCTTCTGTCTTGCTGGAGGGAGTAAAAACATACAGATTTAATATTGAAGTTTTCCACAGCCTGTGAAAATACTCACCATCTCCAGCTCCTTTTAATAATAATTTTTATAAGATGACAAGTAAGGACAGAAAGAAGTAAAAGGGGGCCCAGACCTAACAACAGACTACTGTTCTTCTCTTTTATGTAGCCCTTTGTATTTCCAAGAGTTCAATAAACTACATTATCTGCTGATAAAGAACCTTTCTCTCATTCACTAAGGTGACTTTTTGCCTCTCATACTTAGGGGAAAGCTTGCCGTGCAGATTTTTAAAAAGCTGGATCTGGCTCCCCCCCCCCCTCTCTCAAGCCCATTCCTGTGTCACAAAAGCACAGGGAGACTTTTCCCCTCCTGTTTTTACTGTTCCATATGTGCAGAATACTCCATGTGGAGCAGAAAAAAGCAGGGGGGAAAGTCTCCCTCACATGTATTTTGACATGGGCGAATGGCTTGGGGGGGGTGGAGCCCTTCCTTCCCCCACAGAGGCATTCTGAGGATGTTTGGGCTCTCCTTTATTTTTTAACAGCCATTCTCCAAAGCTGCTGTATGGCTGCAGGGAACTTGAGTTGGGTCTGCGGAAACCAGAATCAACTCTTTAAAGACTCTAAAAATCTGCATATCTAGAGTTTGACACTCATATAAAGGGTTCTAATGCCTACTCAAAGATTTCATGTTTCATTCAAGAGACATGTGGATTCTATCAAAAGCAGAATGTTTGACCTTGCCAGAGAGAATGCAAATAATTAATGTCACACGTTTGCATCCGAAGATAGCAAGATATATCAGGAAGATGGAGGGAGGTGTCTGTGGATGAGTAAGAGATGATAAAAGAGTTAAAATGATACAGCTGGGTTAAGCTGTGGTGGGTGTGAGAAGGGAGTATGGTTACTGAGAAAAAGATGGTAATATTTCCCAGCTACATCAAATTGTCCAGCAGGCCCAAGTAAAAAGTATCTTTAAACTTCCAGTGATAACAATGTAGCATACTAATATGCACATATAAGATAAGATGGATATGCTGCCTGAAAGAGCTACTGGTTTAAATGGGATTGGTCTTCCTACCATCAGTGGGAGTGCAGCTTTCACTGAAAGGCTCTGTTAAGAGCTTGGGGGTTTTCCTGGGTCTTGCAAAAACAGGTGTCCACAACACCTATGGGACTGCGTAACTCCTGTTCTGAGTTCCCTTCACTGGCTGCTGTACTGACTACTTTCTAGGTTCAATTCAATGTGCTGGTGCTCAGTGGCTGCACTAAACCTCTGGAATAGCCTCCAGGAAGAAGTCAGGGGTCTTCTACCATCCCATTTTTTCCAGGGGAACTGATCTCTGTCACCTGGAGATCAGTTGTAATTCTGGAAGATCTCCAGCCACCACCTGAAAGCTGGCAGCCCTATTTTGGGGCAACCTGAGCAAAGGGGGAATATCATGCTGGTTGGGGCATAAATTGTTTTTAGTTTTGTTATTAATGTTGTTTTAATATTTTTTAAAATTAAATTGTTTTACATTGTTTTTACATTGTTATTACTTTGTGTCCTGGAAGGGTATATAAATATTTTAATTAAATAAATATGTCAATACTACCTCTTGCTGAAACAGAATTGCAAGATTGTGTATATTCTTTTGTCTTATTAAGTATTCGCTTGTCATATCAAGGGTGAGCAGGGAATGTATGAGATGTTGGATATGAATCTGTCACATGGATCTTGTGGAGCTCTTAAGTCTGTCTTGCAAGACCTGTGCATGAGTGCTTCTTTTGTTCTTTACTTGCTTTTTGAAGGTCTGAACAGAGAAAAGGAATTACAAGGCAGTCTTTATCAATTAAAACATGGGGAGTGGGTGGGGATTTGCAATTAGACCAGAGGGGACAAGTTTCTTGTTCTTGTGCTTTTTAGCTTTTTCTCATCCCTGCAGCACTATGACATGGCAAACTGCCTCTCACTCTGCTATGTAACTACTGTAATGGTAGAAGGACTCTGACCTCCACTGCTTATGATTGTCCATATCAGGTATAACAACAACAACAATGAACTCATGCGAACACTGCGGTCACCCGAACACTACGGTCATCTTCTGAGGCCTTGATTTTGGTAGGGTTGCCAGTCCCCCAGTGGGGACCCCACCACACCCTGCACCACCTCTCACCTGGCCAGTAGAGGGGAAAGGAGTCAGAACAGCAAAGTGCGCTCCCACATGCTCCGGAATACTCACTTGCCACGCTAGGATGGAATGACACAGAAGCTGCAAGTTGTGACGGGACCCAGTTCACTAAAAATCGGCCCCAAATTTAGTGTTTGGGGCTGATTTTTGCTGAATTGGCCCCTGGAGTGACCTGCAGCCTTTGTGTTGTAAAAAGGAAGATCATGTCTGAGTGCCATCCCCACTGCCCTCCAGACAAAGAGAGCTGTGGTTCTTGAAAGCTTATGCCTCAATAAAGTTGGTTAATCTTAAAGGTGAGACTGGACTTTTTACTATTGTAAAAAGTCACTGTCTTTTCAACTTCTTGTACATTTCAGGGAAATAGGTAGCACTTTTTCATAATATAATTCATGAGCCAAGTCATAATGAATCCAAATAAACCAGAAAGCAGTCACAAAATGTGAATACAAGCCTTACTTCTTCATTGCCAATAATATATTTTCTCTCTTCTCCTTTATTCCCGCAGGATTTATACTGTAGAGACAGAAATGCCTTCTGGGAGAGACAGACTACCTCCTCTTTTATGCCTCTGCCAAAGAACTGCACAATGGGAAATAGTTAGCAGCCTATCATGGGAAGCTTAAAACACACACGCACTAGAATTGTTTATTATTGTAAAAGAGGAATGTGGCTGGGAGAGGAGACAGGAGGTCACTTCACTCTGGGGTACAGCCTGATCTGAATTGGAAACAGGCGCTTCATTCCCTGAAAGCACCATGGCAGATGTTGCTGCCGCTAGCTTAAGAAGGCTGAGAGACCAGTTTTGCACCACCTATAGTAGCAGGCCACATTCCTCACATTGCTACCTCACATAAAAAAGACCCAGCTCCTGCCCACTTACACTAGCAGCCAGCAGGCCAGAAAATTTTTCAATGTATAGAATACAAGATATCAGATACAAGCCTCTGACTGTTTTTATACCAGTGAAAATCTGGATTCACATAACCGGATGTATAATCAGCCTCACATAGTATGATCCAGCTCAGTTGTACATTGCTATTGATGTTGTTGTCATTAGCCTGCCTTTCTCACATTACAAGTATGGTAAAAAAAAATTGTAGTCAATCAGAAGGTGGATTGCAAAATACTATAATATCAGGCAATCAGTTAGCAGATTACAAGATATAATAATATTTAAATTGAACAGCCAAGACACCTAGTTAGACAAAATAATGCAGTGGGGCTGGGACTGTACAACGGGGCGGGGGGGGGGGGACAGAACAATGCATGGGAAACTTCTCTGTTTAAGGCAACAAGACAATCAGCGCAAGAAAGACTATCCCTAATAAAAGTAATCTCCTGAACTGTACCATCACACCACAACTTTGCTCCTACAAGAATATCCTCCTGAACTATTCTGTTTTGCACATTTTGAGAAATGATAGAAGTGCGGGGGCCTTCCTAATTCCTTTTACCCTGGAATCTCCTTGTGCATGAGTTGATAACTTGTTCAGTACTAAGATGAATCCCTGAATGCATCATAATCAGGATGACCACTGTTCACTGACACATTTTACAAACATGGTAGATTGCAAAACTAGCAGTTGAGTATGTTGACAACAACAACAACTGTGCTTATATACCACTCTTCTAGACAGATTAGTGCCCCACTCAGAGTGATGAACAAAATCAGTATTGTTATTATCCCTCCTACCAATACAGCTGGAGAGCTGGGGCTGAGAGGCTTACCCAAGGACACCCATGGAGCTCATGGCAGTAGTGGGATTCAAACCAACAGAGTAATGATTTGCCATCTGACCACTTACCTACTAATGTTAAACAGAGTATTACTGTATTTGCAGCCCTAACCCTTTTTGTGAAAAAGGGAACATATTTTATATAAGCCTGATTTCTATCACTCCACCCAGCAAAGTTTGAAGTCTTTCCCCAGCCTATGGAAACTGAAGTGGTTCCAGAGTAGGGTTTCCAAGTCCCCTTACCCTCCTGGTGGGAGGAGGCAGCACTTACCTTGTCCAGGGATGCCCCCCCCCCATGCTGGCGTAATGACTTCACTTCCGGGAAGTGACATCATAGTACAAGGCTGGGGAGCACATGCACTTCGCAGCAGGCCGATTTGGCCTGTTTGAGGCTCAAAGTGGCCCGCTGGAATGTGCAGGAGCACTCTTGAGATGGCACGATGACATTTGTAACATCATCACGTTGGCCTTGGGAGTGCACCTGGGAGGCCCATTCCCCACCTTTCCCCCCCGCCAGCCTGGTGAAAAGTTGGAGTGAGGAATCCCCCAACCCCACAGGGGGAAATGGAATCCCTATTCCAGAGGAAGAAAATACACACGTTGGAATATGTTTCCTTAAGCTTCGTTCTTCAAACTTTGCTAAATTTGGGATACAAGCCTATGTCTTCAACACCAACTGAGAGTTGTGCTTTCTTTTACTTGTTTTCTTTTGTTATTTTTAAAAAAATATTCATGGAACAAGGAGGGCTACCTTGTTTTTAGCTAGCAGGAATTCTGAAGGGGATTGTTCATCCCTCACTTAATGTTGTATTGTTTTTGTGAGGCATATTGTTACTAATACAAGAACACAAATACAAACTACGCTGTTACTCATTTAATTAAATGTTGAATTTTATATTGCCACATGAAAACTGACATTTTTCCTTCTTCTTCCCGTTAGACAAAGGGGCAACTTTAAACCAGCTTCACCCAGCAACATCTAATATAATTTATTTTAAACCCATCCTCCATGAGAGGTGACACAGTGGTCTTAACATCATGGCCCCAAACATCTTTTTTCTCTCTTTTTCCTTTCTTTTTAATATCCAGTCTGATGAACAGTTCTGGAAAACTTGGAAACTTACACATTGTTTTGTTATATTTTGGTTGGTCCTAATAACATATATTACACAATATTTGTTCAGGACTTTACAATGTCCCATAAGGAATGTCTGATCTTTCTTCTAATCTCATTTTGTCTTGCACTATTTAGATATCATGCATTTGACTGATAGGAAGGGCAACTCCCTCTGATCAATGATTTGATCAGTTTGCCTGGTATCATGAGACAGGGAATGTGAGAGGAGGGGATGTGTGAGACTAGTTTGAATTTATTAAAAAAGGAGAAAAGAAAAAGATTTTTTCAACACCAATGTAAACAAAAGACAGATTATTCCAAACTCAAAACCAGCAAAGTGTGGGCAGATGCTGGGCACACACAGATAATTTTTTACATTTTATTATGTTGGTTGTTGGGGGTTTTCCGGGCTGTATTGCCGTGGTCTTGGCATTGTAGTTCCTGACGTCAGGAACTACAATGCCAAGACCACGGCAATACAGCCCGGAAAACCCCCAACAACCATCGTTCTCCGGCCGTGAAAGCCTTCGACAATACATTTTATTATGTGTTTATGCAGCACAGTTCCATTTGGCCACTCATGTATCACTGCAGTTCATTACTATTATCTGTGTTGCAATCATTTCTGAAGGATCCACTACATTCCAGGCAGAATGTCCCCACAAACAGTAGTGTTTAATCTATTCTTTCTTATGCAAGCATTGTTTCCCATCACATATTGCTCTTACTGATTTATTACTTACACTTGATGATATTAAAATATCTCTGCTAATGCTCAAAGATTTGAAGGCTAAGGTGCTACAGTAAAACAACAACAAAAATCTTGTTACACACCGAGCAATGGAAATAGCCTTGATTTTGTTGCATAGTTGATGCTTATTTTCTGTATATTAGTACATAGCATAGGAGGGAAGGTGGCATGGTACAGCCTAATCTTGTCAGATATCAGGAGTTCAGCAAGGTTGGTACTTGGATACTGCAGAGGAAGGCAATGGCATTGGCAAGCCACTTCTGCTTCTCACTTGCCTTGAAAGTCCCTTTCTGGGGTTGCCATAAATTGGTTGTAACTTGACAGCACTTATGTAGGTAATATAGCATTAATTCAGAACAGTACTTTTCAGGAAAGTATTTCAGAGCATAATTATTGACAAAAATGTACTGCTATAATTTTTGTACTTTTAAAATACACACACACACAAATATATATACCAGTTTTCAGCACGCAACATGGCTATGGTTGCCAACTCCACTTTGGGAAACTATAAATATAACCTACTACCTCTTCTTACTTTTTTCTAACTACAACTCTATGTGGTTATAGATCCAGAGGAGCTAGCTTTGTTAGTCTGTAGTAGCAAAATAGTAAAGAGTCTAGTAGCACCTTTAAGACTAACCAACTTTACTGTAGCATAAGCTTTTGAGAACCACAGTTCTCTTCGTCAGATGCATGTGACAAAGATAATGGCATCTGATGCATCTGATGAAGAGAACTGTGGTTCTCGAAAGCTTATACTACAGTAAAGTTGGTTAGTCTTAAAGGTGCTACTGGACTTTTTACTATTTTGCTACGTGGTTAGTAATTATTCTTTCTATTTATGATTCTGATTTACCCAAGACCAATTTATGAATCCACATATGAGGTCAAAATTGAGTCCCTCAAGTCCAAATGCATATCTATATTCTCTAGACTGTACTGCATCATATATACATAGGGAAATATGCGTCATAAAAGCACAAAGGGAATGTTCTACTGATGAAATCTGACCTGTCTTCCTTTGCAAGATAGTTCTTTTTTTAGCAGCTGTAGTGGAAATCCATGTGCATCCTAATTTTAATGGTTCCATGTGCATCCAGAGTATAAACAATTGAACTCTCTCTCTCTCCTCTCTCTCTCTACCTTATACACATACAAAGTCACACATATGCTCCAGATTTTAAAATATGATTTCTCCTATAGTCTGGACATTTGGTGAACTGGGATGAACACAGATCTATGCAACAAATGACTGGAAAGGGTACCTCAAAATGGGGAAAAAACAGCTCTGTGACTCCACTTAAAGAACACTTTCAGGCAGAGGTTTTCCCACATATCAGGTATGCTGATTCAGCATGTCTGACACTTCTAAGCTGTGTGGAATTTCTGCTAATACCTGTGCTTATCCTTGCCTAGCCAAATCCTATACTTATTCCTGCTAGGCAAATGGCAGACTGGGGATTAGCAGGATCGGAATGAGTATCACAGCTCCAAGATACCCCGTCCCCGTACATGCACATACTAGCTTTAATTCACGTGTGTGTTTTTCCCTTCCAGCTTCAGGCTTAGCATATTTGCAATGTTTGTAATACATTTATTACGAAGTATACAATTCTTATTTACAATACTTTTACAATCCTTATTTCATTCTCTTTTCTAAACATGTAAGCATTTGTGTGAGTGTTGTTTCTGTTTTGCACACTGGAAGAGAATGTGAGATGATAATAATCTGTGTCAGTACAGTAGAACTCAAGATTTTTCAAAGTAGGGTCCACTTCTAAACTTGTACTTTTCAGGCCAAAGAAGGAACAGCAGTTGGTGCAAGGGGAAAATTCTCTGCAATAAGTGCACATATGGGATAGACACTAATAGGAATTTTGAAGATCTCCCCGACAAAACTGATGTGAAATGTGTAGGGGTTACTTTATAATTCAAGAATTTTTCCTTTGCACTAATTGCTATTCCTTCTTCATTTTGCCTTGGTGTGGCCCCCTTCTTCTTCATTGTACTTTTCAGGACCCATGTGTGAAGTAACTCCACATGACTTCCCCCGTTCCAAACATAAAACTCAGGAATCCTACATCAGATAATATTAAGATGACCACTATCATATTGTCCCATTCCAATAATTCTGGCAAGCAGCAGGAAATGAAAAAGTTGTCCAGAATACAGGATGTTGACACATACGTTTGGTGTGTGAAGATAGTATCTCGATGGCAGATCCACTTAAATATATATATAATAGTTATTACTAATAATTATAATAACATTTGATTTATTACTACCCTTCAGGAAAATGTAATGCCACACTCAGAGCAATTTACAAAGTGTGTTATCATCCTCAAGACAATCACCTTGTGAGTTGGATGGAGGTGTGAGAGCTCTGATAGAGCTGTGACTGACCCAAGGTCAGCTGACTTCAAGCGGAGGAGTGGGGAATCACACCCAGTTCTCCAGATTAGAATCCTGCCACTCTTAACCACTACTCCTCTATTCTTATAATATCTCTCTATTTTCCATAGTGATGGAATAACAACAACAACATTCGATCTATATACCACCCTTCAGGACAACTTAACCACCCACTCAGAGGGGTTACAAAGTATGTTATTATTCTCCCCACACCAATCACCCTGTAAGGTGGGGTGGGGGCTGAGATAACTCTAGAAGAGCTGTGACTGACCCAAGGTCACCCAGCTGGCTTCAAGTGGAGGAGTGGGGAATCAAAGCCAGGGAGAAGCACGTGGCATGGTAATAGGGGTGTCGGTGCCATTCTTGCTTATTCCCTCTGCTGCCATGATGGAGATACATTTTCACACCTCTGTGTGGAAGCAATCTCTCTGTCACATTCCCATACTTCATTCCCCTCTTTCTTTAGTTTATATCTTCCCTATATATTACATATTTTGTGAATCACTTGCACTATAAATTAAAAAAAATTACTACGGCTGCAAAACTTACAAGACAGATATTTAACTGCTAGTCAAATCAGCACATCAAAATGTACAGGATGATGTGGTTGAACTGGATTTTATTCAAGAAAACCATATGAGTGGTATGGCATGGGACTTGCTGCTCAAATATTTAAATCAATAAACTATTCTTGCTTTTATTTCTTTACCTATTTTACTATTACCTGTTTAGAGGCAAAGTTTCAATTAATAGGAACAATTCCGCTGGATATTGCTTCAAGAAAAGCTCACAAGAAAAAACAACCAGCCGTGGCAAACTAAGTATAATATATATCCACTATCAGCAATAAAGTACCAAGGTTAGTTTATAAATTCAGTTTCTGTATTTGTTTTTTACCAACAACACACCATATAATCACTGTGGTTTATACCGAGGGCAACTGATATTTAAAAACATCAAAGTAAGGCAACCAGAGAGTATAAGTCACATGTAGCCCTATAGCCTTATATGACTGTGCCCTACAGGAGGCATTCGAAACTATCTGGGCTTCCAAATGACACTGACATGAATTCTCCTTATGAGTATGCAACAATATATTTGGATTGCTAAAAATGTTTCCTGAAGGGGTATTGCCAGAATCTTTTGTTATTTATATAGATATGAGGTTTGTGACTACTGTGAGGAAAGGCATCTGAAACAGGATGAATATTGCTATCTTGCCCATTGTGGCTGTAAACAAAAGAAATCTGAAGAAGCACTCCTACTTTTGGTCTATTTGGATCACAGTCACACGACTAAGGATTCTTATAAATTATGTCTTTGAAGGATTTGACTCCCTGCTTATGGAGACTAGAACTGTTTTGTATATATTTATGACTGTGTTTTGGATTTGAAATTTTGTATATTGCATATGCTCTAAAGGCACTGAGAGGCACTGCCACTTTAATGTAGTAGAAAGGCACTGGCACTTTTATATCATTTTCAGAGTGTTAAAGATTGATATTATACAAATACTGGTTACTTTAGCAATAACTACTGTGCACTTTAATATCCTATGGATCTTTGAATACTACATGTGACATACTCTCCAGCTGCTTTAGTTTGATGTTTCTAAATATTGACCCAAATCAACACTAATTGGGCCACTGCAGATTGCAAATCGGGCCCGATTCGGCCCCCTAGGGAGCATGGGAGTGCTCTCAGGGCAGGATATGATCCGTGTAATGATGTCACTTCTTGGAAGTCACGCAAGCCAGGAGTGCACACTCTGCAGGGGAAGGCAGAAGGTAGGTGCCAAGCCTCTGACCTTCCACCCCGGGGTTTGGGGGACCTGGCAACCCTAGGAGGCAGCAATATATATGTCACACCAACAACTCCTCACATACACACACAAAAAGGGAAGATGTTCTCAAAGTATAAACCTGGGTAAAGTAGAGAACACCTGAACATTTGCATGAGTGGAAATAAAAAGAGTATTGATTGAGATTAGGGCCCGCCTGAGGTGAAAGTTTAAGGTAATGTGAGGAGTTGAAATAAAGGTCCAAAGCCAAAGGTTTCAGGCTAAAGCAAACAGAAAATTCATTACACCTTTGTATTCATAAAAGAATTATATTCTCTGTCTCATGTTGATGTAAGATGAATGCCATGGAAGTTGGGTGTGTGGTTTTACATTGGAAACTACACAAAGATATATGAAATAACAGTCTGAATGAAAGAGAATGGGATAATCTTGAATTATTTCTAAGACGTCAGATCTTTCAAATCTAGTTTTTCAATTCTTTTTCTTCTTTATTGTGTTCTCAGCTTGCCAGCACTTTCAGGATTTCCCACAGTGCTTTGCTAGACTGAGACTCTGCCAAGCAATCAAAGCACAGCTGTTGCAAATTAGGAGAAAATATGTTTTATTTCTGTTTTAAACAATAAGGATCTGAGTCATTAAATGAGAACATAGATGCCCACATGTAACCATGATGCACTGCAGGAACCCTAATATTCTTTTGGCATATTCCAAAGATTCAGACCAGTTCTGCTTTGTTTACAAAGTCCTAAGCATTTCACACTTTTGGTGACAAATGGATCTTCCTGAAACAAGCCAAAGTAAACTGTACAGCATCTTCCCTTGCCTAAAGTAAGGATCTGTCTCTGCAATAAGAACTCTTCTTGTCAACCTGGCTTCTCTGAATTCATTTCTTTCCCACTGTATAGTCTAAATAATTCCCAGCATTTTTTGGCTAGAAATGTCCATTATTGCAACATCTGTCCTCTGGAGTTCTCCAGGTCCCATGACACCATGTTTACTCATTGGCTCAATTATCATCAGAGAGCCGTTTTCCCATCCCAAGCTGGAGGAAGAAATACATATGGGGAGGCTTTTCACATCCATAAACAACTGATGATAAAGCACAGAAGTTTGAAATATGAAACTAAGCTGGATTGGTGGTCCCAGGAGAATCTTGTAATATATACATGTAAGCACTAAACAGCCACGAGGGATAATTTCTCATTGTCCAGGCAGCTTCAGCCTTTGCCTTCTTCCTATCTTGAATCACTCAGCAACCAGAGTGAAGAAAATGCTGCCATTTGGACCTAAAAGAACTTTTTGTCCATAGCATATATGATGGTTACCAAAGGCAAGGCTTTTAAAAAGGAAAATTGTGAACTTTGTTTGTGAGCACATTCATTGTTGTTTGCAGTCATATTCCATGGCATTAAAAAACTCATACAAAGTGGGCAAAACTACTCAAGATTTGACAACACTGATGATGTCTGGAGAGAGCAGAGGAGTATTGGGAAGTGTATTTGAGAGTGAGAGATAAATTGGGTATATTCAATCAAGGTCTGGCATTGCAGCAGAGACTAGATGATTCACTTTGCTTTTCACATTGTAATTAGTCCGTTTTTACATCAGCTAACGCAAGACAACTTTTGCATTACATACATTTTTGAACGGTACAAATGTTTTGAAACTAGTTAGTTTTTCCTGAAAGGGCACATATTGTGTCTGGTTGTACATTTTTAAATGTCCTACAAAGGAGATGTAGAAGTATCCAGCTGTACTGAAATTATTGTTGTTATTGTTAATCACACATATAATGCCATGGAATTAAAACCAAGGGAAATTGTTCTTGTTGTTGCCTAGAATATAAAATAACAATGTTAACTATAGATATAGGCAAGCAATAGGAAACAAAGAAAACACATTTGTTTCATGTGCTGATTCTACCCTTTGAAGCAGATTAGGTGAGATAGAAAGAGAGTATTTGGCACAAGGTCAGCCCGCCAGTTTCATAGCACAATAAGGATTTAAATCTGAACTTGATGGAAAGCTCAGAAACATATCCTGAGGTTGAACATGACATAATTGAAGGGAATGTGGTATAGTGAAGAAGGCCTTGGGGTGGTCAGTACTTAGATGGGAATAGGATTGCCAAGTCTCCCAAACCTAAAAATGGGGCAGGAGGGTGCAGGGACTGGGGGTGACAGGTACTTAACTGTGCATGCGAATGAAGAATGCGCATCCACATCACTAGCCAATGACATGCTTTCCAGCATGACCAAGAAACGATGGGTTGCACTGAAAATGATGTCCCTGGCCTGCATCCCAGCCTGCCTTCCCCCATTTCCCCTCCGTTTTCACCAACAGCCAGGTTAGCAGTGATGGAGGTAAGCAGCTGGGGATGGGGGAATCCCTTGTACCCAGTGGGGGGCCAGCAACCCTAGATGCAATATATCCTGAGAACACCATGGGTGCTTTTTTAAAAGAAAGGTGGGATATAAGTGAATGAATGAATAAATAAAATACATTTTTAGTAGTAGGTGTGTGGTCTGAGGATGACAGATCATTTGAGATTTTCAGATGATGGCCTGTTCTTGAGAGCTACTATATTAATCCAGAAAAAGGGCAGTGTTTACTTACTTCATTTATAGCCCACTTTTCTCTCCAATGGGAACCCAAAGCGGCTTACAACATTTCCCCCCTCTGTAAAGAAATTGTTCTGTTTGGCCAGAGACTATGGTCGAATCCACATTACTCATTCTAAGTCGCATGTTTCCCGCATTCCCCACGCAATCCCGAGTGCCGGTCACATTACCTCATTAAACAGACGCATTTCATTCGCATTTCTCCCGAATATGTGGTCACAGGTTTTCAACGGGAGTTTCACGGCAGCTGTGAACGGGCCAATGCGCAATTTACGCGGTTTTTTTAAAAACCACCCCCTTCCTGTCTCTCCGGCCGTTCCGAGAGATCCTATTGGCTGATTCAACTTGCAAGTGCTCCATAGTCTGCAAAAGACTGTTTTTGACTTCATAGCATTGGATTTATTGATTATGCTGTTTCTGAATCAAATCTGGTAGTTTGAAAAATCATTTTGGGGTGAATCCATCCTCAGAACGGACTCGTGAAACTTCCTTTTTAACTGTTTTTTATGTTTTTTATTTTATATTACTGTAATATCGAAATTACGAAATATCGAAATAATGACACTCCAAGGAAGTGAAACTTCAGTAAAATTCAGGCACTGAACTGTCCTGCATAGGAAATGCCCACGAAAGCTTCCCACGTGCTTTCAAATTTCCAAAAAAGAAACGGGAGAGAGCCATCAGTGCTGTCAGTGGGGGAAAGAAAGGCATCATTATCTTCAATGATGTTTCTTTATAAGGCAAGATCGAAATAACGGAAAAGTGTGCTCAAAAAAATTAAAAAAAATGGGCGGGAAAAAAGGTCCCGCCCAAAAAAGCGGTTTTCGAGCGGCCGTGTGACCGGAGGGATGCGCGAGAAAGACGGATTGGAAGCAGGAATGTGAACGAAGAGGAAAAAATCGCGGATTGGAGGCAAACGGAAGATATCCGATAAACATGCGGGTAATGGGTGAATGTGGATTCGACCTATATGAATTGTGAGTAAGCCATGCTATTGTAAGAATGACTACACAGAAACTTGTTTGCAGCACAGATGCTCTTGCTGAGGTCTCCAGGGTTGGAGAAAAGGCCAAGCGTTCCAACTAATTAAGTGTATCTGACCCCCCTGCTCATGATAATGCTCTGTGAGTTTGGTGTAGCTGCGGCATGCCAACTTCACATGCCATTGTACAGCACTGGTTGGTAAGATCTCCCCAAGTTGCTAGGCAATTGGGAATAAACTGGAAAAGTAAGTTTGCTTGCTTGCTCTCTGCCTCTCTCTCTTTGGGATCTCTCTGAGGCCCTTATGGCTTTTCTTAGTTATGGGTGTCTGGATTACATATTTCCTGGATGCTGACTAAGAATGGCAAGAGTATCTACCTGATATGTATAGGGTTAGGTTTTAGTTTTAGTTAAAGCTTTGTTATATCTATCCTTTTACACACTTTCCAAAATACAATATTCCAGTGTACATTTATAATAAACAAAATATAATTCATAACTGAGTGGTGTTCCTTTGACCTTGGTTTCAATCTAAACCACTGCCCAAACTGGTTTGGTACAGCTACATTTTTAGTAAAGCCAGAGGCTTGTTTTCCCCAGTCTCTGAGGTAGGACGAGATTGAGGAAAATGCTGGCAGTACTACCACCATTGTGTTCAGGGGGGTTACTGGGATTCTCCACCTATGTTTACAGGGATTATTCCCTTAAGAGCACTCTTGAAATAAAGCAGCCAGATGTTCAACCAGAAAGGTTTTATTATTGAAAGAGAAATAAAAAAGCAAACGTACAAAAATCACACACAGCACACATATAGGAGAAAATCAGGGAGGAGAGGGGAGAAAGCAGTTTCAGGTAAGGTGACAGTTACCAGTCTTAAGGATAGAGGTCTGTAGAGACTGCAGCAAATGGCCAGTGTTTCATGGAAGAGAAGGCCCAAACGGATTTCGAGGCATGTGCTCAGATCCAAAGACACGCACACACTCACAGGTGGCTAGGGAGTCCAGATATAGGGCAGAATGTTTCCTGGGGCAAGCTGAAGTCTTTGTCCTGAAAACAATGACTTAATGGTTTCTCCAGAGGTGGACAATGGAGTTGAGAGAGGCTTAATGGGTCTACCTGAAGTGGACTATAGGTGTGATTCTTGATGACCTTGTAGGTACTGGATGGGAAAAGCTACCATGTTTGCTGAATTAAGTGGTGCTTAATCAGGGTAAATGGGTGGGGGAGAATGAGGCAGGGCATTGATGAGATTAGGCAGGAACTTCCTAGGAACCTTGCTGTCCTAAGTTATGTATCTCTCTGGGGCAGGGACGGGGTGTTTAGTCAGCCTGCCGTTCTGATTCTCCTTTAAAAATATTTTTCCAGGCTCTTGCCCTGCTGGCATCTATTTCGTTTTATTTCAGGCCTGGCAGTGTCTTGCGCTTATGCTATATGAGAAAGGGTATTTATGATTTTGTATCTATAAACTGCCCCTCAGTGGGAGGAAGAGTCTGATTGCTAGCAAGAGTTTAACTCCTGATTCTACTGACTCTCCTGGACCAGTGGGTTGTATTTTCTTTATACCCTCTCCATTTTATTCTCACAACAACCCTGTGAGGTAGGTTATGTTGAGAGAGGGTGACTATTCCAAAGTCATCCAGCGAGCTTCCTTGGCAGAGTGTGGGTCCTAGTCCTAGCCCACCACTACATTGCACAGGCATTACTAATACCTAGTGGTTATAATTGCTGTGTAAACAGAAATGCCTCCATGCCCATCCTCATTGTATGCAGGAGTGGCAGGAACGGCAGAGGTCTACTTCTGGTTGAGACTTATGTCTATGCAGTGAAACAGATGCATGAGCTTTTGTTAAACAAGAAGCTTTTATACACAAAAGTATTATCCAAATGTGAAGCAGCCCCAAATTCTAAACTTCCTTCACTTAAATGCAAGATTGTCTGACTTTTCAAAATATTGTGCGACACACTTAGAAAGAGATGGTGACTATTGGAAACAATGATGGGACCTGTTCTGTATTATGCATTACTCCAGTTGTGTGACTCAGCATTTCTGGTGTTAATTATTTTCTCATGACAAAAACAGACTTCATGTTGCATGGAAATTAGAATGAGTTTGTACAGGGTTACCTCTTTTAACTTTATGCATAAATATGCTGGTCAAACTCATAGGCCTGGTTTGTGTATATCAGAAGAAGAACACATGAATACACAGCTGGGTATGTGAACAGACAAACTCACATGTGATCCCATGCTAATTTCCTTATGAATCCTTTGACCACATTCTTATGGAAACACAAAGCAACCCTATTCTAAGCTTTCAAGAGGCTACGGAATCAAGTCATAGCACACTCCTTCCTCTATCCCATTCAGATCCATGGGAGAAGCAGAATATAAATTGTGTTGTTTAAGTTTAAAATAAATGAAACATCTGTTTGGCAGTATGCCAGTGTTATAAATAAATTCTGTGTCTCAGAACACTGGTCCTTACCCTAATCACACACATGCCTCCTCTGCAATGCATCCAGCTTCATATTAAAAAATCCAGCCTCATAGCACAGAAGGCTGCTCCTAAATATCAACAAATCTTGGAACTGGTTGTGGGAAAATATATTTTAAGTATCTGAAAGGGACAGGCACAGAAAATGTAGGCTTACCTGAAAATAGACCAGAGATCAGAAAACTGGAAATGAAGGGCTTTGTCTGCTTTCACACAGCACACAGCACCCCTGCTATTTTAATTCAGGATTGCTATATATGATATGCACACCTTTATCTTCCTTTTAGCTTCAAGTATATTTGTAGCTCTGCCCCATCTCTTTACTTTTAATATACAGATTCTTCTTCTTTTTATTAATAATTTACTTTATTTATAGCCTGCCTTTCTCACCAACACAAGGCAGATTACATGGTATGAAACAATGCAATCAGCCAGCATGTTAGCATGTGAATAATGAACAATGCAATAGAATTAAGATTACAAAAATTAGAAACAACTCAAAAAAGTATCAGATGACATACCAAATAATGGAAATTACAGAACTGTTACATATGAAGCTGCCTTATACTGAATCAGTCCATTGGTCCATCAAGGTCAGTATTGTCTCAGACTGAAAGCAGCTCTCTGGGGCCTTAGACAACATCTTTCATACTACCTACTATCTGATTCTTTTAATTGGAGGTGACAGGGTTGAATCTGGACCTTCTGTAAGCCAAGCAGATGCTCTGCTTCTGAGCCATAACTCCTCCATTAAGTAGAACACAATGCAGAAAGAGCAGCATAATATGTTGAATAAACAATACTATAAACAGTGGCACAGACCGTAATCCTGCTCCCTTTAAAGAAGTATCTTCCTGAGTAGACATGGGCATGGACTGGGAAAAAGCCACGGACCGTTGGTCCGTAGTCTGTCACATTTCACGGACCACGGACCATTCACAGACCCGCCTCCGTCTGTGGACCGGTTCATTGGTCTGTGGTTTGTCACTTCCGGTGGCCCTAGCACTGCCTCCGTCGCACTCAGAGATGTTAAACTCCCAGTGTGTCTTCAGCAGGCTCTCTTTCAGCCACCCTCCAAGTCTGGCCAATATTGCATTTCGGACATCCAAGTTACAGACCCCTCCAAAGTGGCCGGCCCCAGGAAACTTCCAGTACATAGAATAGGAGCTGCAAATGCCAATTGACTTGCATTGGCTTACAGCAACGGGCACAGCCCTAGGCTAGCCCAACACCCCACAATCAAATGAGAATTGAAAAGGGAAAATATGAAACAGAAGAGTGAGCCCTCAAGGAGACCAATAAACTTGCACCCAGAGCCTGACTGCTGCTCTGAGACTGGGTTGGGGCACAGCCTTAGGCTATCCCACCATCCCACAAGCAAATAAGAATTAAAAGGAAAAAAAGGAGAAACAAGAATGAGCCCTCAGCTGAGGAAACCCAATAAGCTTGCTCCCACCGAGAGCCTTGCTGCAACACAAGCACCAAGCCTCCCTCTGGTGCAATCCGAAAAAAACTCCCGCAACAAGCAGTTCCTCCGAGCCAGTAGCAGCTGGAAAGAGAAACCGTGGCTACATGCTGTGTTTTATATACTAAATGCTCACATAGAAAATAATGGGCGCTTTCTGGTTGGCAGCCAGAGCTGCCTATCAAGGTTTTCAGGGTAAGATGAGTGTGTTTCAAGGGCAGCAGAAGGTCTGCAGGTGGCTCCTAAGTTGCCTAGGGAATTGATTGCTTAGCACCGGGATGTCTGGTTTCACAGACCAAGGGACCGATGATGACCAAGGGAGGGAGTTTAGAGTTTCAACTTTCAACTTTAAAAGGCCTCCCCTTGCTCCAACTGACTGCCAACAGTCAGCGGGAGCAAGGGAGGGAGTTTAGAGTTTAAAGTTTAAACTATAAAATTCCCCCCTTGTCCAGCTGACGCAGGGGTTTAAATGCCCCTTTCCATGCTACTGTGCAACAGCATGGAAAGGGGCATTTTAACACAGTCCCCTCGCTTTGCTACCCGGCCAGCAGAAGAGAGAAGAGTAGGGAGCATAATAGGGGAAGGAGACAGAATGGATTGAGAGAGGAAAAGAGGTGGTGAATGGGTGAGGGGGGTGAAGAGGTAAAGAGTGAGAGGAGGTGGGAGAAAGGGAGAAAGAGTGAAAGGGTGGAGGGAAGAGACAAGGGGGCAGGAGACAGAATGGGAGGAAAAGATATGTAGAATGGGTGTGTGAATTAAAAACGGGAGAAGTGATTGGAGGAGAAACGAAAGAGAATGGACCAGGATCAAGGAGGTAAAAAGATGGAGAATGGGTTAAGAGGGGAAGAGTGAAGGCAGGGAACAGGGGAAAGAGACAGAATGGATTTGGGTCAAGGAGGCAAAGAGCAGGTAAGGAATCAGAAAAGGTGGGTGGATTGATCAAAAAAGAAAAAGTGCCAGGAGGGATGGAGAGGGGGAAAGAGTGGAGGGGTGAAGGAAAGAGAGAAGTGGTATGGAAAAAAGTCAGAAAGGGTTGGGAGGAGGGAAGCTCCCAACCCATTCTGTCTCTTTTCTCCTTTAACACCTTCTCTTTCCTCCACTCCACCACTCTTTCCCCCTCTCTTTCCCCCCTCACTTCCTGTCACTCTTCCCCTCTTACCCACTCATTCTCCATCTGTACCTCCCTGCCCTCAACTCATTCTGTCTCTTAATTCCTTTAAACTCCTTTATCTCTTCACTCCTTTACTCTTTCCCCCATCCACCACCCATCACTCTTACCTTCTTAACCCACACACCCATTCTCCATATCATTACCTCTCTATTCCCAGCCCATTCAGTCTCTTTCCGCCATTAACTCTACTTTGTCCCCTTCCCCTCTTCTCTCCACCCCTTCACTCTTTCCCCTCTCTGCCACCTCCTGTCATTCTAACTCTCTTATTTCACCCACCTATTCGCCATCCCTTTACCTCCCTGCTCCCAGTCCATTCCGTCTCTTTCCCCCATTAACCCTCCCTTGTCCCCTTCCTCTCTTCTGTCCGCCACTTCACTTTTCCCCCTCTCTGCCACCTCCTCTCACTCTTTCCCTCTTAATCCACCCACCAACTCTCCATCTCTTTTCCTCCCTCTCTTCGATCCTTTCTGTCTCCTCCCCCCCTTGGCTCTTCCCTTCACCCTTTCCCTCTTTCTCCCTTTCCTCCACCTCCTGTCCCACTTTCCCTCTTAACCCACCCACCCATTCTCCATTTTTTACCTCCCTGCTCCCAGCCCATTCAGGCTTTCCCCCATCACACCCCTCCCATTGTCTCTTCCCTCCACCCCTTCACTCTTTCCCCCTCTCCGCCACCTCCTCTCACTATTTCCCTGTTAACTCCCCCCACCCATTCTCCATCTCTTTACCTCCCTGTTCCCAGTCCATTCTGTCTCCTTCCTCCATTAACTCTTCCTTGTCCCTTTCCCCTCTTCTCTCCACCCCTTCGCTCATTCCCCCTCTCCGTCACCAACTCTCACTCTTTCCGTCTTAACCCCCCACCCATTCTCCATTTCTTTACCTCCCTGTTCCCACTCTATTCAGTCTCTTTCCCCCATTATGCCCCTCCTCTTGTCTCTTCCCTCCACCCTTCCAGTCTTCCTCCCTCTCTGCTACCATTTAAACTCAGCTGGCCTCCTTCAGATGCCCGGCGGGGAAGTCCCTGCCAGGTAGCTGAAGCCAGGGTTTAAATGCCCCTTTCCATGCTGCTGCGCAGCGGCACGGAAAGGGGCATTTAAACCCAGCTGGTTTGCTTCTAATTCTTTAGAGCTAAGCCTGGCTTATCTTTTGTTTTTATATCCTCTGGGAGGTGGCTCTGCCCTGAGTGATGATGTCACTTCCTGGAAGTGATATCATCATGCAGTCCTGGGAACGCGCGCACGCTTGGCACATGCACATATGGTACCAGTGAGTTTCACCGAAACTTTGGTACTCCCTCCCCAGGGAGATTTGTCTGTCTTTGTCATTGTCTTGCACCAGCATGTGAAGACTTTTGTTTCATTTGGTATGCTCCCAGTAAACTCTTATTGGTCCTCCTTCCTGGTTGTGTCTGTATGGTTTTATTTTATATATATTTAAAATACTGTTTTAATGTTTTTAATGTTCTAATGTATGTTGTGGTGGCTGGCCAGTTGCAGGGAATCATGGTTTCAAGCCCAGTTTCAGGGACTGGTTTCAGGGACTGAAATGGATTTGTTGGCCCTATGGATGACCTGAACTGGGAGATGGACAGGAGGAATGTGAACCTGTAACTTCTTCTGGACCTCTTGGTGGTGTTTGATACCTTTGATCATTAAGGAATGCCTTCTCCCATATGTACCTACCAGTTCATTCTGGCCATCTTTGAAGGCCAGGCTGTGAGAGCCTAGAAATGTTTCAGCAAACCAATGAAAACTAAAGCAAATATAAAGCCAAAAATAGCCTCACCACTTTGTGTACTTTTGACGGACACTCCCCTGCCAGTCTGGCCCTCTCACCTGCCCTTGTGTCTAGGCTAACAGAAGAATTGGGGAGGGGGCGGAAATGGCATCATGCAATGCATCAACATCATGTCTGGACAAAAACCTGGATGTGATGTCAGCACATCAGCTGATGCTCTGGAATATTCCCAGAACTTTATGGTACTAAGTCCAGAACATTGGCAGCAGTGGCCTGGGAACCCTAACCAAAAGTGAACTTGTATTTTTGAAATAAAATTGCACATCTCCACAGTTTTCCCTTTGTGTCAGATCTGGTCAAACAAGTTTTGCTCCTAACTAAACCATGGAAAACCCAATTTCCCTCCTCAGAAAGGTATGAAGGTACACCTGTTGCAAAATTCTACGGACATCACTGAAGCTAAGTAATACATGGTTCACCCCCAATCCAGCAGTTTTTTCTTAAGTATCATGAAAAGGGGGTGTTATAGAGTATACAAACCCAACAGGTAACTTTAGTGTAACTACAGAGGAGGAAATCTTGAACTGAAATGGTAAAATAGCTCCTGCTATGAAGATGAATTCCTTCACTTCCTGGTATTGCAAGCTGGGAAAGCCAACATACTATAGATTCACACCTGTTGTTAAAGTTCCTTGAAACACTGTATTTTTCAGTAAAATGGAAAATGAAATACAAAATAGGCACCTGTTAAAATCAAAGGGAAACATAGTAGGAGATTCCTTGCTTTTCCCTCACCCCATCAATGGCCTGCCATTTAAAGATCATTTCTTTCCATTTTCACTGAACAGAGTGTGCCTGTCTCTCAAACACACCAGAAGTAACATATCCTTAAAAAGCTCATTTTTAAAGAAACAGTCTATGGCCGTCGTCACATGGGCTTTTATTTAGCGCTAAAATGGCGCTATTTCCCAGCAAACACCCACCTTATTCCAACACTGTAGCGATTTTCTCTCTTCTGCTTTGTGCTTGATAGTCGCGCTATTTTGTGCCTCAGTGTGAATGCCTCACATCGATGTATTTCGCCTCGCAATGCCCTATGCCCTCCCTTCAATCCCAGAATCCATTTCTTCCTACGACTCCCCTTTTTTAAATTTTATTATGTCCTTATAACGCCATAATGACATAACACAATGCAAACTTTCTGCTGAAGTAAAAATGACTCAATCGCCATGGCAGAGTCTTCAGCGATGGGGATCACATCAGACAGGGAGTTTTCTGCGGGCAAAGGGCTATTTATATAATTTCAAAGTTGGAAAAACAAAAGGGTCGTAATGTTTTGCTCTAACGGAATGTTTATATGCTGTTATTCCGTTATAGCGGAATTAAACGCCAGAATAATTTTAAAAGGGAGGGAGGAGCTGCTTCTGCGCGGTTAGAGAGAACAGAACAGAGTGCTTCGGTGTGGACAGCTGGTGGTGCGAAGAGCCGTTAGGTGACCAAAAGAAACGTTACTGTGCCGATAACAGGTAGGACGCTATATGCTGTAAATTTAATGGAAGAGATGCCCGTGTGACGACAGCCTATATTTCCTCCCCCTATGTCCCCTTCATTCATTACAATTTATTTGCTTATCTAACAATCAACATTAGATGGTTGTTGTGGGTTTTCCGGGCTGTATTGCCGTGGTCTTGGCATTGTAGTTCCTGACGTTTCGCCAGCAGCTGTGGCTGGCATCTTCAGAGGTGTAGCACCAAAAAACAGAGATCTCTCAGTGTCACAGTGTGGAAAAGATGTGGGTCATTTGTATCTACTCAGGAGGGGTGTGGTTGAGCTGAGTCATCCTGTGAGAGTTTCCCAGGGTGTGGAACGCTAATGGTGGGAGGCTTCACTGTATCCTGAGGAGGTTCTTTTGCATATGGATTGGTACTTGATGTGCTAATCTTCTCTGCAGGGCTATTGTCGGGGATAGAATGTTTTGTTAGCCTGGTGTTTTTCAGAACTGGAAACCATGCTCTGTTCATTCTTAAGGTTTCTTCTTTCCTGTTGAAGTTTTGCTTATGCTTGTGAATTTCAATGGCTTCCCTGTGCAGTCTGACAAATTAGTTGGAAGTGTTGTCCAGTATTTTGGTGTCCTGGAATAAGATACTGTGCCCTGTTTGAGTTAGGCTATGTTCAGCCACTGCTGATTTTTCAGGTTGTGCAAGTCTGCAGTGTCTTTCATGTTCTTTTATTCTTGTCTGGATGCTACGCTTTGTGGTCCCGATGTAAACTTGTCCACAGCTGCAGGGTATACGGTATACTCCTGCAGAGGTGAGGGGGTCCCTACTGTCTTTTGCTGATCGTAGCATCTGTTGTATTTTTCGGGTGGGTCTGAATACTGCTTGAAGGTTATGCTTTTTCATAAGCTTTCCCATCTGTTCAGTAATTCCTTTGATATATGGCAAAAACACTTTTCCTGTAGGAGACTGTTTTTCCTTGGTTGTTTGATTCATCCTGGGTTTGATTGCTCTTCGGATTTCATTTCTGGAGTAGCCATTTGCCTGAAGTGCGTGGTTTAGATGATTATTTTGGGGAGTCCATATAGTCTAGTTGGCTGTGCTTCAGTCTTGCATAGTTTTCTGTGCGTGTTGGGATGTAGTGAGGAATTCTTGATCAGCGCATATATGGACTCCCCAAAATACATAAGGATTCAGTCCCACTCCGACCCATTGTGAGTGCCATTGGTTCACCGACATATGAATTAGCTAGACATCTGGCAGATCTCCTGCAGGACCACATTGGGAAAACCTCGTCTTACATCAAAGATTCAGCAGATTTCATCAACAAAATCAGTTCTCTGAAACTCAATCCACAAGACATACTTGTCAGTTTTGATGTTGTATCCCTGTTTACCAAGGTTCCAGTAAAAGACACTATTGCACTTATTAATCAGATTTTCCCAGAGGATGTAACAGCCTTATTCCACCATTGTCTGACAACCAGTTACTTCCAATGGGACAATGAATTCTATGAACAGATGGATGGGGTGGCCATGGGGAGCCCACTCAGCCCAGTCATAGCAAACTTCTACATGGAACATTTTGAAAAAACAGCTTTAGAATCAGCACCCCACAAACCTAGTGTATGGTTCCGGTTTGTGGATGATACATTTATCATTTGGAGCCATGGGGAGGAAGAATTGATGGGGTTTTTGAATCATCTCAACAACATCCACCTGAACATACAATTCACAATGGAGAAAGAAATCGAGGGAAAACTCCCATTCCTGGATACCTTGGTCATCCGCAAAGCAAACTTTCAGTTAGGTCACAAGGTCTACAGGAAACCAACTCACACTGATCGGTACTTACACAAAAACTCCAATCACCACCCCCGACAGAAAAGAGGCATAATGAAAACATTAGTGGATCGTGCAAGACGGATATGTGAGCCGCACTTTCTCAATGAGGAAATTAACCATCTAAACCACACACTTCAGGCAAATGGCTACTCCAGAAATGAAATCCGAAGAGCAATCAAACCCAGGATGAATCAAACAACCAAGGAAAAACAGTCTCCTACAGGAAAAGTGTTTTTGCCATATATCAAAGGAATTACTGATCAGATGGGAAAGCTTATGAAAAAGCATAACCTTCAAGCAGTATTCAGACCCACCCGAAAAATACAACAGATGCTACGATCAGCAAAAGACAGTAGAGACCCCCTCACCTCTGCAGGAGTATACCTTATACCCTGCAGCTGTGGACAAGTTTACATCGGGACCACAAAGCGCAGCATCCAGACAAGAATAAAAGAACATGAAAGACACTGCAGACTTGCACAACCTGAAAAATCAGCAGTGGCTGAACATAGCCTAACTCAAACAGGGCACAGTATCTTATTCCAGGACACCAAAATACTGGACAACACTTCCAACTACTTTGTCAGACTGCACAGGGAAGCCATTGAAATTCACAAGCATAAGCAAAACTTCAACAGGAAAGAAGAAACCTTAAGAATGAACAGAGCATGGTTTCCAGTTCTGAAAAACACCAGGCTAACAAAACATTCTACCCCGACAATAGCCCTGCAGAGAAGATTAGCACATCAAGTACCAATCCATATGCAAAAGAACCTCCTCAGGATACAGTGAAGCCTCCCACCATTAGCGTTCCACACCCTGGGAAACTCTCACAGGATGACTCAGCTCAACCACACCCCTCCTGAGTAGATAAAAATGACCCACATCTTTTCCACACTGTGACACTGAGAGATCTCTGTCTTTTGGTGCTACACCTCTGAAGATGCCAGCCACAGCTGCTGGCGAAACGTCAGGAACTACAATGCCAAGACCACGGCAATACAGCCCGGAAAACCCACAACAACCATCGTTCTCCGGCCGTGAAAGCCTTCGACAATACAATCAACATTAGATTGGGCTAGCTTCTAGAGTCACTGTAGCTCTGAAAACATTACATCTGTACACAAGGCCAGTCCCTACTCGTGCACTGGGATATTTTTAATTGACTATTTATTAAAATATTTAAGGGCGATGTACTGGAAAATTTGTATAGCACTTGACTGAAGGATCACTCTGTTGGCATTTATTTATTTATTTATTTATTTATTTATTTATTTATTTATTTATTTATTTATTTATTTATTTATTTATTTGCACTGAATTTGACTTTTCTTGCTTAAAGCCAAAATAGATGTGATGATGGGCATCCTTATGTATTTATTCATGCATATGCCCATTCCATGTAACACAGGAGACAGGGAGATCTTTTTTTCAAATAGAAGTACTGGTGTGTGTAAGGGGCTCAGCTATACCCTGCTCCTCCTTGCCACACATGCTCTGTTGATTCAAACATTCTTCATACATATCACCTCATTTCCAATTATCAGAGTCAAGATGCTTCACAATATAGGGCACAGCAAGGTCCCTGTAGCAAAGGGGGGGCAAGGATTATATCCCTTTACCCTCATGTGTTTTTTGGAGGGAGGGGTAAATAAAAAGACACCCAGCTCCCACTATACACTAGCATGTCCCTTAGTTAGATATCTTTATAAATCAAGTAAGTCAGACTTGGCTTGTACTCAAGCTAAGGCTCTATCTTTAGCTTTGGAAATTAAAAAAAAAATCTGAAACGATTGCTTGCTAGCACCCACATACACAACATGCTTAATCCTTTATAGCTGCCGCAGCAGGTTCTGGACAGAGAACATGTTGTGTTCCATAAGCCTCTCCACCTCTCAGGGATATAAAACCCACAAAAGGGAAAAGGGGTAACAAGTTAAGACCTATTCATTTCACGACTGGTATGTACCACCACACATACAAATTCCAGTTTTCTTGCAAAACTTCCTACAGAAAAGACTCATGGAATACAAATAGTGTTATCTCAAAAGACTGATCTCAAAATATAGAGACCTTTTTCTCTACAGGTAGAAAAGCTGCTTGGATACAATTCTGGTCAGCAAACCATCCAGACAAGACGGGGTCAAGTGCCTTTTCTCCTTATTCCTCTGCTTAAACTTGTAGCTTACAAATACTGC
The DNA here is from genome assembly GCF_028583425.1 of Eublepharis macularius. Classification (NCBI taxonomy): domain Eukaryota; kingdom Metazoa; phylum Chordata; class Lepidosauria; order Squamata; family Eublepharidae; genus Eublepharis; species Eublepharis macularius. Next base: position 81,300,884 of record NC_072793.1, read on the forward strand.
TTTTGTTATCTTAAAACCAGGGAAAAGATACACAAGACTTGTGACACAAATAGTTGCTGCACATATATGCAGACCATCCCATAATAATAATGCCATTGTGTAGACTACTTGACGTTTATTAAAATGCACACAGAAGAAACAGAGGGAAACATTCAAAATTATAGAGAAAGGAAATCCCAAATGTGATTACTTAGACATTAATTCAGATAAAACTGGCATTCTTTTATGGGGTGCTCCAATTTGATGTGAATGCCAATTCCTTCAGAGAGGAAACGCACAGAGGGTGTCATGGGAAAATCTACAAAGAAGTAACACAACACAACATGACCTCAGCTTCCACTGGATTTCAGCCAAATAAAGAAATGCAATCTGGCCAGCAGTGGGTAGATCACAACCCAGATCACAACCCAGAAATAGGAAATGGTATGAAACATTAGAAGGTAACAATGCACAAAACAAACACAAAAGAAAATATCACAGAGAAGATGATATATCAGAAAAAATATATTCTTTAAACCTTGTACTCTTAATCTTCACTTGTGGGCATGGTTATTCAAGTCATTCGGTGTTCTAGAATATTGACTGGAAGTTTGATATTCTGTCCTTCATCATCCTGCAACATTTCTCTTAGTTGCCTCAGTACAGAAACTAGAAATCAACGACAACCCTGGAATTTAAATTTTTTTAATCAGCTGGTATAATAGGCCCTGCAATTGCTGAGGGACCTTTTTTTTTAAAAAAAAGGAAGAAAAGAAATTGGCATCCCTACAGGAGAAAAACCTGATCAGTGCTTACCTAGAACATCATCCTCTGACCATAGTAAACTGGATTTTATTTTGCTTTTATTCTCAGGTCTCAAATGCACTAATAGGAAAGTGTGAATCAAGATCTGAGATTTGGTTTTCTGGATATTGAAGAGTTAATGCCCTGGTCTCCCTTGGCTTGAAAGAATTCTTCTCCTAGCTACAACTATGTCTTGGAAAGTTCCCAAGGTTAGAAGAGAAAAATCTGCAGTTCTTTGGGAAACAGGGACACAAGCACATACAAAAATGCAGTTCAGGTTTCAGACAAGCAGGTCTTCTATTTTACAAGTGGTTCCAAGGCAAAAAACAAAAAAGCCCAACGCCCCAAAACTGAGATGGCATCCAATTTTCAAGGAGAGAATGTGCCTTCAGAGAAAGAGGCTCAGGATAGTTTTGTTTCTCCTGGCCCTGATTCAGACCAAACCACAAGCAAACATACTTTGAGTATAAATAAGACAGTGTGTCTCGCCAGTTAAAGCAATTCAAACATGAATGTAGCAATTTAATTGGTGCCAATTACCGCATCTCAGTAGAATTAAGAATTCAGTCACAGCTTCTTAAAATGCTGTGTGTATCATGAAAATGTAGATAGTACTCAGAAAACTGGCCCTACAATAATGCTTAAGCTGGCTGTCTATCTTGTGGTTGGAGTTTCCCACTAAACAGACACAAGAAAGGTTTATCCAAGCACGGAAGAGGAGACATTGGCATTTCCACACAGCCTGTTCCTCCTGCTTTTTTCTCACTTTAGGCCTGTGTTTTGCTGATTTGTTCTGACAACTCATCCTCCACATGCAGTACCCACAAGTACTTACCTACGGTTGTGACATTGCAGGAAAACCTCCAAATGTTTTTTTTAAGTGGGTTTGGAAGGGAAGTTGAGCACTTTTGTCATCATAGACAAAAAGTCCCCCTTTAAAAATGTAAAAATTGCATCCCCCTTATTTTTTTTTTATTTTGCACATGCGCTATTGTGCACAGCTACTGTTGCAAGCAGACTTCTATGACTGAACAGAAATGTAAAAAGGGGATAACTGGGTAAAGAGTAAAGGTGGGCACAGACCGGGAAAAACCCACAGGCTGTGAGTCCGTGGTCTGTGGCATTTCATGGACCACAGATCATGAATTTTTCACAGTCCAGCTCCAGTTCGCAAACTGACCGGTTCATCGGTCTGGGCTGGTGCAGGGAGTGCTTTAACTCTTCTTGCTCCAGCTGATGGCGAGCTCGCAGGCAGCTGGAGCAAGGGGGGAATTTAGATGTTAAATGCTCCCAGCGCCACTTGAAAGTGGCGTTGGGAGTACTCTAACCCTCCCCGGTCCCCCGGTTCCACCAGTAAGCTGGAGCAAGGAGGAGCAGTGCCGGGAGCACTCTAACCCCCCCGGCCCACCAGGCCCACCAGTCAGCTGGAGTAAGGAGGGATTTAAATGTTAAAGCACTCCTGGCGCCCCTGGCAAGTGGGGCTGGGAGCACTCTAACCCCCCCCCAAATGTTAAAGTGCTCCCAGTGCTGCTTGCCAGTGGGACAGGGAAGCTTTAATGGACCACAAACCAACAGACTGGTGAAAAGTCCATGGGGTCCATGGAAAATGGGCGTTCCACAACCCACTGGTTCACAAACGCTGAACCAGCCTAGTCTGTGTTAAATTTTGGTCCATTTTCTGGTCTGTACCCACCCCTAGTGAAGAGAAGTGGGACATTTCTTCAGAAACTCTTCAAACATTCATATGAAACAGAGGAACTGGCAACAACAAAAGCAGTCCCACAAAGTGCAGAAAACCTGGTAAAAAACCAACATGTACATGGCTGGCAAACGGTAACATGTGCATGCTTGGGGGGAAAGCTGCCACAGTTCCGAGGGTGAACCACACCTCTAAGGACGTGCAGAAATGGTCATTGTAAGGTTTGACCACAACCCGCAATTAGGTTCCACCCTGCAGAATGTTTCTGTTACAGGACTACATTCCCTTGAGATCAGAGGCAGAGGCCTTAGCTCTTCAATCCCCAGAGATCAAAATCTCAGATTTTGATTCTGACAGTGCAGTCCTGAACAGTATTACACCCTTCTAAGTTTACTGACTTCAGTGCATTTAGAAGGGTGTAACTTTGTTGATGATTGCACTAATTTTGGTGCAAGTTTGGCTTAACAGTCTTTATTAAAAGTCTATAGGACGAAAGGTTTACAAATGAGTGGATAGTGTATGTTAAAAGATTAGAAGCCAGAGGAACTTTCTCAAGGGTTGATTTTTTAAAAATATATGTCACCTCTCCAGAGACCTGCTCAAGTCATGGTTCCTCCTCCTCATTCTTGGACCAAATTCACACGTGCCACTTACAGCATTTTTCGACCCCAATTTCTGCTGCTGGTGTGCATGGTTAAAAAAGTTTTGAATTTGCCTGTATCAGGATTTTAAACTCATTAGACTGGTTTACTATTGCATTTCAACCTTCCTACTCTTTATAATGCATGTATAATCTTAGTCTGAGGGTGTAAAGCTTAAATTGTCTTTGCCTTTATAACTGTCAGTGTAGCAGTCTACAATATACACTTGTTTTTCTTTCACATTTTGTCCTGAATTAACAACACTGAAATAAAAAGTAGCATGAGGGAGGTTCAGAGGTATATTTAAACCTCGTGTGTGAAAACACCTTTATACTTTGTTCCCTTTATCATTTTCCAGTCAAACATCAATTTATTGCCCTTTACCATCCTAGACCTTGTCAAGGTATGAAAAACATATGAATTCACAAGATTTGCAATATAGGGAAAATGTGCAAATGAAAAACTTGTACAATTTATTCTGAACAGAACAGGGGTAGAATTTTAATTTAGTTTACAAAAAGATGAAAGGCATATAAGAGATCTTGCACAGATGATGTGATGAGCAGTCTGGTTTCACAGCTATAATACAAAAATGCTTGACTTATATGTGTGATATTCAAGAGTTTGTAGAATTCAGGAGTTTGATTTTGAAAAGAGTTCTAAATTTTTTATATCTTTAACTGGAATCTGACATCATGTGATCTTAGGGCATGTCCACAAAATACTAAGTCCAAAACACTGTTCAAAATAAGGGATTTTCTCTAAATAGCACATTATACCACTACACATGCCTCCCTTGATAAAGAGGGATTCCCCCCTCCCTCTGCCAAATGTTTAAAGCTGACAAAGGTGATGTCTAGCTGATGATAAAGGCTCACTTCTTGCTAGTCCACATTTCAGGGGTTCAATGGGAAGGAAAAGGTTCATCTTCAATGAATTAGGAAGAAGGTGGCTTATTTATTTATTTGTTTGTTTGTTTGTTTATAGTCCGCCTTTCTCACTGAGACTCAAGGCAGATTACACAATATGAGATTAGTACAATCAGTATCAAGTACATTTCAATACAGTATCAAGGACATTTTCATAAACAATGCCATAGGGTAAACAGATACAAGTTTTAAAAACATAGTAATAGCAAGAATCCAATACAGAGTATAAAAAATATTGAAGCAGAACATAATCAGTTCTAGAACTAACACTAGACAACATGGAGCACTGGTGGTACATAGGAGTACAGTGCATATTTAAAGTAGCAGATAAAATGTAAGGCAACATAGTGATGAAGTCGATGGTCCCTAACTCATTAGCGAAGCATCTGAGACCCCATCCCTACAATACAGCCCTCCCATTAGAGTAAAAAGCTTTTTTGAATAGTTCGGTTTTACATTGTTTACAAAAAGCCAGAAGAGTGGGATCTGTTCTGACTTCCTCAGGCAGGTCATTCCACAGGATAGGGGCCACCACAGAGAAAGCCCGTGTACGGGCTGCTGCTGACTTCACCCGTGTGCAGCCTGGCACCTGCAGGAGACATAGCTACCCCTCTGATACCCCTCTGAGAATAAAAACCCTACACTTCATTATTCCCTATTTGTCTACCAATTCAGAAAGTTGTCTCTAGAACAGTTTCAGCATCTCAGAAAACAATTGCACAGCATATACATTACCCTCAAATATCTACTTTTTGTGGGAGTGTGTGCATGTGTGTGTTTTAAAATAAAGCAAACAAATCCCCAGAAGCATTTTCTCCAGGCTCTGCTTCACATTTATGTCCTAGGACAAGCCAGCTCAAAACAATTACAAAGTTAGAACAAAGGCTGTATCCATTAAAATCAATGAGAACATTCTCAGAACTGTAATATGGCAAAAGAGATAAACCACAATTCCCAGGTCTCAGACTGGCCTGACTGTTTCATGAACCTGAGGGCAACAACATAACCATTAAACCCAGGATTCCTGTGCCCTTTCACACTGGACTGGAAGACAGAAGTCAATATTGAAACAAGTATACTGCCTATTCATTTGGGAACAGGAAAGTACTTTGGAAACAGTTTTCTTCTGCTTGTGAAGAGAGTACACTCATATGGAGAAAAACAACACAAAAACTAACATATACAGCCAGCAGCAGTTCCAGTGATCATGGTGTCAGGGAATAGTACTGCTGCAGAAATTGCTGATGATCAAATCACACATCTCTTCCAATGACAAATTCGTAACTGTTACTGTTTTTAATGCACATCATGCATTATGATGTTTGAGGCTGCAAACTGGCTTGAGTGTTTTGCCTCAGAAACAAGCTACAATCTTTTTAAATGAGTAATTAATGCCATTGCACATGGGATTGGTTATGTTAATGCAATTACATAACAACTGTTAGTGAAAGGAAGCATGTAATTTGAAACATGGAAAGCATTTGAAAATTTCCAAAAATATTCTTTAAAAACTTGATGCCATTTTGAATAAGCCCACAACATCTCAAAAGTTATTGTTTGAGGCTATTTCAATACACACTTATTTTTTAAAAAAGTGATCCTTATCCAGCGATCATTATACATAGCAGTGGGATGTCCACATATTGGGCAAATCCACACGCCCTCGGAGTGTCCCGGTGTTACGCTAAATGTTTGCTAAACACCCGGAAGTATAGCGTCTTTCTAGCGTGATTTCTGAAATTGTGCTAGAAAGACGGTATACTTCCGGGTGTTTAGCAAACATTTAGCACAACGCCAGAATGTGCCAAGGGCGTGTGGATTTGCCCATTGTTGTGCATAGTGATTAGTTGTTAAGCACCATCAGCAATAGAAGCATGGCGGGGAGGGGGGGAGAAAAGGATGATAAAACTAGTATCCATCCCTCTCCCATTATCAAAAGTGTTGATAATTAGAGTTCAGAGTACTCAACATGCAGTCACATGCTTGGTGTGTATTGTCTTCCAACAAAATATTCTTGTTCCCGCATTTAGCTCAATCTAGTAGGGGATCTACATTCTACACAAAGAGAAGACTATTTCAGTTTGCAGGACTTACTAGATTCTGACAGCTAAAAGATTTTAAGGGGTAACAGTCTATGTCCAGAGATCCTACAATAATATAACACTTGGTCGGGAAGGGTGAACTTTTGTGTGAAAAACTTTTGTGCAACCCAAACTTCATGTGGATTTTATCATTAATGTGTTATTACAAGGAGCAAATAACATTTCCCTTAGAGATTCCAACCCCAGGTACGACCTGGAGATATCCTGGAATTACAATTGATCTTCAGATTACAGTTCCCCTAGAAGAAATAGCAGCTTCAGAGAGCTGACTATATGGAATTATACCTAACTAAGGTCCCTCCCCTAACCTCGCCCTCACCAGGCTTCACCCCCAAACTCCAGGAATATCCCAACTTGAAGCTGGCAACCCTGCCTTTCCTTGGGAAATGTAAGGAAAATAAATGAAACGCTTCCCTACATATAAAACCCAAAATATCCTGCCTTATGGAAGTGAACTTTCTAGCCTCCCTCCTTCCGCTGTGGGCTAGTCTGTCTCCCTAAACTGTGGCCCTGTGGACCTACAAGAGGGAAATCATAGGACTGCAGCAGGAAGGGAGAGTTGGTGAATATTGGGACCCTAATATTTTTAGGATCTAGGCCATAGAGGATTGTTAAATGTCATTGTTTTGTTATTTAATGAGGAGAGTATTTAAAATGTTAACATATATATAAAATTAATGTTAATCTATATATATAAAGACAAGTGTCCTGACTGACTCATCAATGCCCAGCCCAAACCCCTGGACCTAGAAGCGTGAAATTTGAGCAGGATGTTCCTTTTGTGGTATAGGGGCTCACTAAGAAGGGATTTTAAGAAATTCACCCCCTAAGGGGGTAAAAAGGGGTAAAATGTGTTTTACACAGGGATACAGCTTCCCTGTGTGGCTGGCAGGGTCCTGTCCCCGCCCCCCCCTCAACTGCCACTCTTCCCTGAGGTCATTTGCATATGCAGTCTTGATTGGTCATCTCTCCAACATTCTAAAGAGTATATACTTGCTATTGGGAGTCACTGAATGTGTGCTGAGGTAAAAATACACCTCCCAGTCGAGGGTTGCCAATCTCCCTGTGGGTCCTGGCTTTCCTGTGTGGCTGGCAGGCTGATGGGTCAGCCGTGGAACTCTGTGTTCTGAGGTAAAAATCAGGCAAAGGAAACTGCAAACAGGACAGTACAAGACTCCTGAATCAGAATTTTATATAAAAGTCAGTATGGCAGCTGAGTTTCTAAATGTTCATCGGGAGATGGTACACAACCTTTTTAGGGGCCATTTCAATGCAAACCTCTCACATGAACCTGCTTAAGTGCCCACCACACCACCATCCCTCAGTCCAACTCCACCTCACGCCTCTTGCAGCCATCACCTCTTACTGCTGCCAAGAAGCCTTCTGGCAGATGTCGTGCAAGATACTCCAATGCTAAAAAGAGTAAGCAACTTAGAGATGCGGCAAGGAAATATGCACATCCTGCTCCTGCAGTGCACCAAGCAGCAGTGGCCAAATACCAGCAAGATCACCCCAAGGTGCACAGAGTGGTAGAGTCTCTCTATGAGCAAAGCATTCCTGGAAGACAAGTGGAGAGGTGCTCACTTCCATGGAAGGTCAAGGCTCACTCAGGCATGGCATATGATCCTTCACTACCTTCAAGCTACCTATTAACTTCATCCATGCAGAAACACCCCTGTTCAGCACCTCAAAACAAAGCAACATGGCCCAAGTGCTGTGGAACTGTACGCTCATTGTTTGGGATGAGCGCACCATGGCGCTTAAGGGATGTTTTGAGGCACTGAGCATAAAGATGTCAGGGGCAACGAGAGAATGATGGCTGGAGGCTTCTGGCAGACTCTGCCAGGAGTCCCAAGGGGAACTCAAGCTGATGAGGTTACCGTGTGTGTCAAAGTGTTGTATCTGTGGCCCCTCATCAGGAAACTCTCACTAAGAAAGAACATGAGGGTCCACTTGAGAAATGAGGTGTCTGCTGGGGAATTCTCTGAACTCCTACTAAAAATAGGGGATGGAGCGTATCCCAAGTCCAAGGGAAAGGTGACCATCCCTGCAGGCCTGGGCACAGTAGTGACGACCCTAGCAGACCTAACAGCCACGATATACCCTGATATTGTCACTATCACAGAGAAGTCCATGGACTGACTATGCAAGCGTGCCATTCTGACCCCCAAGATCGATAAGGGTGCCATCATTAATAAAACACAACTCACTCAAAATGGAGTACAGATCTGTGGACTCAGTGATACAAATGGATGATGCGGTCCACTACCCTGTGGAGTTCCTCAATATGCTCAACCCTCCTGGCTCCCAGCCCACAAGCTTCTCCTCAAAGTGGGGGCTCCAATGATGCTGCTCTGGAACCTCAACCCACCCCAACTCTGCAATGGCACCAGAGGAGTGAAAGCCCTCCACAGGAGCATCATCAAGGCCACATTGTTCACCGGCAGTGCTTGGGGAAGGGAGTCAGTGTTCATACCACGCATACCACTCATACCATCAGAGAACCCTTTCACATTCAAGAAACTGCAGTTACCACTCAAGGCCTGCTTTGCTATGACGATCAACAAGTCCCAGAGGCAGACACTGAAGGTGGCAAGAATTGACTTGAGGGAGGGCTGCTTCTCGCATGGGCAGTTCTACGTGGCCTGCTCCAGAGTGAGCTCACCCAGCAGCCTGGTGATCCTAGCACCTGAGGGGAAAACCACCAATGTGTTTTAAAAAGAGGTCCTTCAGTAGAAAAAAAAAGGTTGTACGTATTTTTCACTTTATTTATTGCACTACAATCTTTTCCATTTAAAATCTCTTCAATAAATGTTACATTTCAGAATGCACTTCATCAGTTTTCAGCATCAGCACACTTCGCTTTATTCAAACACCTTTGTGAAGCTCGGTTACTATGCTATTATACTATAAAACCAACTTAAAAAAACCCTCCCACAAACCAGAAAATGTTACATACCCATGAGTATTATAACTGGATTTAAAGTAGTTAAATAACGTAGAGAATCACGGGCATCAAACTAGTATATATATAAAGGCAGCTAAAGTCTAAGGAAAGAAATTACAAGCCTGGATTTTAACTGTTTATCTACTGTAAAGTATTCTTTCTAACTCTATTCTGAGATTGAATTCACAGAAGTTTTTCATGTCTAGTAGTTTAGCCATGGAGTAGTGCTGGTGCTGGCCCAGCCAGATTAATACAAATTGTTATTCATTCAGGTACCAACATAAATGTCATCCTCTGCCAATCATCACCACTTACCTCAGCCTGCCTTATATCATTCACTCGCCTAATAAACAAACAAACAAAAATCCATCCAGCTATTTGTTTGATTGTTTGAAACATTTATAAGCTCATTTTCCATAAGTTCAATGTGGCTTACAGACAGATAAAATTATGGTCAAATCCACATTCACCCATTACCCGCATGTTTATCGGATATCTTCCGTTTGCCTCCAATCTGCGATTTTTTCCTCTTCGTTCACATTCCTGCTTCCAATCTGTCTTTCTCGCGCGTCCCTCTGGTCACATGGCCGCTCGAAAACTGCTTTTTGGGGCGGGACCTTTTTCCCCCGCCCATTTTTTAAAAATTTTTTGAGCGCACTTTTCCGTTATTTTGATCTTGCCTTATAAAGAAACATCATTGAAGATAATGATGCCTTTCTTTCCCCCACTGACAGCACTGATGGCTCTCTCCCGTTTCTTTTTTGGAAATTTGGAAGCATGTGGGAAGCTTTCGTGGGCATTTCCTATGCAGGACAGTTCAGTGCCTGAATTTTACTGAAGTTTCACTTCCTTGGAGTGTCATTATTTTGATATTTCGTATATCGATATTACAGTAATATAAAATGAAAAAAAAATTTAAAAAACAGTTAAAAGGAAGTTTCGCGAGTCCGTTCTGAGGATGGATTCACCCCAAAATGATTTTTCAAACTACCAGATTTGATTCAGAAACAGCATAATCAATAAATCCAATGCTATGAAGTCAAAAACGGTCTTTTGCAGACTACGGAGCACTTGCAAGTTGAATCAGCCAATAGGAACTCTCGGAACGTCCGGAGAGACATGAAGGGGGATGGTTTTGAAAAAAACCACGTAAATTGCGCATTGGCCCATTCACGGCCACCATGAAACTCCCGTTGAAAACCTGTGACCACATATTCGGGAGAAATGCGAATGAAATGCGTCTGTTTAATGAGGTAATGTGACCGGCACTCGGGATTGCGTGGGGAATGCGGGGAACATGCGACTTAGAATGAGTAATGTAGATTTGACCTATATTTAAAACAATAATTTTAAACAAAGAACATTATAATACATTACCAAAGAAGTGCCTATTATTTCCCTAATCAACCAGTAGTTCACAAAACTTAGACTGTCAGATCAAAAGTTAGCTAGAATAGGTGCTCTTGCAAACCTTCTTAAAAGCAACTAAAGAGTTGCTGATTCATACCCCAAGAAGGTGGTTGTTCCTTAGGAAAAACAACTTCTAGCAGCCCAGAAACAATAGAAAAGCATATTGCCAGCCAACACAAACAGAGATGCAGAGGCTTCATACATTCTCAACTTCAGAGGCTGAATCTTGCTTTCTGGTTTTCTCAGTCTGACCAACAAGCACTTATTCAGGGCAGAGTCAGCAATTCCTTGATATTTTGTTAAAAATGTAGGGTGTCATCAGCATATCAATAATATCTCAATTCCAAATACATGGATGACTTCTCCTAGGTGCCAATACAGAGCCTCGCCAGGAGTGAAAGAAAGGGGATATGGGCTGGCACAGATTATCAGTAATAAAATAGCTGAAGTGGTACTTCTGCTTCAAGCCCACCAAGAGAGACACAACTTGAGAGAAATGTAAAGTTACTCTTATTCCTGAGCCATGCAGATCATATTCTCAAGCTGCTTTACCTAACAATAAGCCTGTATGCTGGACAGAACAAGAACAGGAATGAAATCACTGGAGAGCCAGCCCTAACAACTCTATCTGCCTGCCTTGATGGCCCTTGTGAGGGCAGAAAGGCAGAGTAGAAAGTTTGTAAAATAAAATAAAATTATGGAAAATGAACCTTGGAAATCATCAGGCTCTTGGGTTACCTTCCCCACTCTCCTCCACTTACATGTGGCTCAGAAATTGATGACTTCCACATTTCTAATAAACTATAGTCTGTCATCTCATCCAGCTTGGACAAAATTATAAGCTATTATGTTAGAAATGTGGGTCTCTGAGCCTCACACAAATAGAGGAAAGGGGGTGGGGGGACATGAGACTCAAAGGATTTCTAAGGCATGTTCCTGAAATGACAAATTTGTCATCATGGCTAAATGCAGATGCAGTGCTATTTCTGCCCATATGTACGTCAAGTAGCATGAAACCAAGCATGTTCATGAAAAACACATAGGTGAATGGAAGGCTGCCTATAGACTGGAATGGAATGGCATAAACTACAAATGGAATAAATTACTAAAAGCAGTGTACCCTGCTACACTAATCCTATGCAATACCAGATCTGTTAGGAACAAGGTTGCATGCCTTGTGGGGATGTTGCCGGAAGAGAAAATTGATGTGGCTTTCCTAACAGAGACATGGCTGCAGGAAAATAACAAGGTGTGTCTGTCCCAACTAACTCCCCCTGGCTATGTGGTCCTACACCAACCTCACTATAGTAGCCGAGGAGAAGGGGTTGCTATTATTCTTCGTGAGTCCTTCAACTTCCATAGATCTCCAGTACAAGGTATAGCTGGTACTGACTGCTTGTTCCTGTCTCTAGGAATTAGATTGGGTATCCTTCTTGTGTATTGTTGCCAAGTAGGCCCCCTCCCCTGCTTTAAAGCCCGCCATGGACTGTGTTAAAGTTTCCTGCGTTACTGTTTTACTGCTGCACCAAAGATTGCCCTGCACGTGTGTGCTCTAATACACGTGTCAGTTTCCTGCCTGCGTGTCAATTACCTTGCTGCTGCAATAGACTGTGCAGTTTACTGACTCCATGTTTGGCTAACTGCACAAAGGACTCTTTTTCTGGGCAGCCCTGCCCTGACCTGTATCTGGACTTCCCAGTGTGTGTTTGGACTGTGTTACAAGTATGCCCCGTGCCTGTTCCCTGCTTTGGACTGTGTTTTGTGTGCTGTTTCCCCTGCCTCCATGGAAGCCTGCCTCATATGGGCCCAAGCCGCTGCTAGCAGCCGGGCGCCTGCCGGGGAAACCTCCAGCGAGCCTGGCCAGGCGCTCCCTGGTCAGTTCCCGTCTGGAGCCTCCCGCGAGCCGGTCGCCGAGCTTGCCCTCGCTACCGGGCAGCCTGCTATCCAGCCCCAGCTATGCCCAGCCGGCATCCATGTTCTCAGGCACCCAGAAGACCCAGGGAAGAAGCCTGCTTTGGGAAGCCATTTCAGAGAAGCGAGCACACCACGTCCGCAGCGAGAGTACCTCGCCCCGCTCTGCATATCTTAGGAGCCGCCCAGGAGAAGGAACTAAGTGCCGACCATCCCAAGCACTTAGAGAATGCATCTCAAAGAAACCTCCGCATTCCAGAGCTGATGACATCAGGACAAGCCCTGTCCGCTGGATCATCCATTCAGCCCACTCGGATTTTCCCCTCCCTCTTTTGTCCCCTCTTCCTGAGGTGTCACTTATCACAATCTGATTACCAAAGTGGCCCATCCAAGCCATTCAGTAGCCCATTAGAACCTTTGTTTTAAACTGTGAGAACCACCAAGTACAGCACCAGCCCCAGGGTACATTTTGGGGTATTTAAGCTGGCCTCTCAGACCGCATGGTGCTCGTGCCATTCCCGTCCTGTCCCAGCCAGGCGCGTGCCATCCTATCCAGACCTCCTTGCTGTCCGTCTGTGGTCCCAGTGCTGTCTTTGGGCCACCCCTCGCTGTCGTGTCTCTGCTTCGCTCCAGGATAAGTGAGTATTCCCCCTATCATCGTTGGGAACCAGCTAATGCGAACGTCTCTGTATTTCATACTCTGTATTTCCTAGATCTTGTGTGTTTCTTGTATGCTTGTGCAAGTTCAGGCTTACGCCACATTGTTAGACAATACACGTGTTTGAACCTATTTGTAGTCTGCCTCTTTTTCACTAGAGTGTCTGGAATCGGGACCTCCGTAGACATAGGTTAAGATCCGCGCTAATTTTAAGTTACAGACTGCTACAGCTAATTCCCCATTATAATAAAGAGCAGTTCTGGTAACAGTATAGACCACCTAGGTCCCCCATAAGCACCCTTTCTGAGTTGGCAGAGCTGCTAGCAGACATGGTGCTCGAGACACCTAGACTTATTGTTCTGTGGGACTTCAACATCCATGTTGAGTGTTCAAAGTCAGACCCAGCTCAGGAATTTATAGCTTCCCTGGCAACCCTGGGTCTCTCGCAAATTGTGACAAGCCCTACTCATGAAAGAGGCCACACCTTAGACTTAATATTTTGCGCTGAGCCTTTAAGAAAAAACCTTGTTTCAACATTGGAGATTTGGCCAGAACCATGGTCAGACCACCATTTATTGAAGGCAGAAGTTAATATCCCCACAAAATTGGGGGGGAGTCCACTTAAAATTGGGGGTCCAGTTAAAATGATTCACCCACTAAGACTCATGGACACTTCTAGATTCCAAAATGCCTTGGGGGATTTTAAAATCCCAGACACATGCCCTGTGGTGGCTGCTGTAGGAATGTGGAACGCAAAACTCCTTGAAGCCATTGCCACCATTGCTCCTTATCGGCCACTCCGGCCCTTGGGACAGACACTAGCCCTATGGTTCACCACAGAGCTGGCTGACTTAAAGAGGGTTGGAAGACATTTAGAAAGGTGCTGGAGAAAAACTCACACAGAAGCAGATAGAATATGCTACAGAATCCACTGGAGGACCTATGAAGCGGAAATGAAAGCGGCAAAGAAATGCCTCCTTACTGCTTCTATTGGATCTGTCTGCAGCCTTTGATACAGTAGACCATGCCATCCTGTTGAGGCATTTAGAAACAGAAGTGGGCATCAAAGGATGTGCCCTGGACTGGTTTAAATCGTTTCTCATGGAACGGACTCAAAGGGTTGCTGTCGGAGATCAGCTATCTCCAGAATGGGAACTATCTTGTGGGGTTCCGCAGGGTGTAATCTTATCTCCCATGTTATTCAACCTCTACGTAAAGCCTTTAGGAGAACTCATTCGCAACTGTGGAGTTGGATGTCATTAATATGCAGATGACACCCAACTCTTTATCTCGCTATCCAGGTCCCCGCAGGATGCAGTGGAAATCTTAGATTGCTGACTGACAGCAGTACTGAAATGGCTGAAAAACAACAAACTGAAATTGAACCCAGACAAGGCCAAAGTGATGCTTGTTGAGAAAGCAGAGATCTTGAAGAACATTGTGCTCTCCACTTTCGATGGAGTTCGTCTGACCCTTGCAGACTCAGTTAAGAGCCTAGGGGTTATACTGGATCCAGCGTTATTACTAAAAAAACAAGTTAAGGCAGTGGCAAAAAATGCTTTCTACAACCTTACTCTAGCCTGGAAGATGACTTCTTATCTTGACATGGCTGACCTGACCACTTGGATCCATGCTATGGTAACATCAAGGCTCGACTATTGTAATGCTCTATACATAGGTCTCCCATCTAAGTTAACTAGGAGGCTCCAATTAGTGCAAAATACTGCAGCTCAATTATTATCAGGAGCAAGCAGGAGCATGAACATCACTCCCATCCCATAGTCATTCCACTGGCTACCCATCGTTTACCGTGCTCAGTTCAAAGTATTAGTTATTACATACAAAGTTCTTCATGGCTTTAGTCTGGCATACCTACAGGACCGCCTCCCTCCCTATGTTCCTCCACGGCAGCTTTGCTCATCTGGACAGGGTCTCCTGCAGGTACTAGGCTGCACACAGGTGAAGTAAGCAGCAGCCCGTACACAGGCTTTCTCTGTGGTGGCCCCTATCCTGTGGAATGACCTGCCTGAGGAAGTCAGAAGAGCCCCCACTCTCCTGGCTTTCTGTAAACGATGCAAAACCGAACTTTTCAAAAAGGCTTTTTACTCAAATAGGAGGGCTGCATTGTAGGGATGAGGTCTCAGACGCTTTACTAACAAGTTGGGGATCATAGACTTCATCACCATTTTTGCCTCATATATTATCTGCTGCTTTAAATATGTACTCCTATGTACAACCATTGCTCCATGCTGTCTAATGTTACTCCTAGAATTGATTATGTTTTGCTTCAGTATCTCTACTATGTCTTGGATCCTTGTTAATGCAATGTCTTTAAACTTGTATATGTTTACCTTTTGGTATTGTATTGAAATGTACTTACTTGATACTGATTGTATTAACCTCATACTGTGTAATCTGCCTTGAGTCTCAGTGAGAAAGATGGACTATAAATGATGTAAATAAATAAATAAAATAAATAGTGCTGATATGAACCCAAAATATCTGACGTGAACCAAATTTGGAAGAGTCTGTACTTGTAGTATAGATTGGGAATGGGAGAGAGAAGGATAAATAAAACCTTAGGAGAGTTAGCCTCTAGGCTTTTGGTTTTTTAATTTTTCCCTTCCTCCTGTTCCTCTTATAAATGGCATCAATCATCTATCTGTTCTACCTAGAGATTTGGGAGCTCAGCTACTATGCTTCTAACTGAGATGGATCTGCCTTATGTCTATGGACTGTGGGCTGGGTCATTTACAACAATGGTATTTGCATCCCTTGCATCATGAAGTTCATTTTGTCAGGTTCTCGTTAGAACTCTTAGTTATTAGCTTAGCCTTCTTGCATCCATTTATTGCAGCAGAAAGAAGTTCTCATAACAGCAAGACTTCAGCCACTGTTTTTCTCAAACCAATTGGTCTTAAGAACATATGGCAACAGAGTTATACAAACAGATCGCATTACATATAGATAGCATTGCAGCCGGAACTTGTTGGTATGGTGGGTTTTTGTAAGACCTGAGTCTTTTTAGCTTACCTGCCTAGTGCCTTTTCTTTTTTCTTTTTTAGTTTGAAAGGAAAAGATCTTATAATTAAATGTAGTTATAAGAAAACCACAGCAACTGAAAAAGAAATCACATCTTAAAGACTAACAGATTTATTGTAGCATAAGCTTTTGTGGACTTGAGCTTTTAATGACATGGGACTTTCTAAGCCCCAATAGTGGTATGGGATCCCCTGCTCCCAGTTGGTGCTTCTCACCCTCACTCAGCTGGCAGGTGGGGGGAAATGGCAGGAAATAGGGGGTCAGCAGCATCCTGACGTGTTGACATCATTCCTTGTGCACCCAGAAGTGATATCAGTGCATTCCTGGTGGATGCCTGGGACACTCTGGCATAGAGTTTTGCTCAAATGCTAAGGAGTCCTCAGAGTTTCCTGGCAATGAGCTGATGTCACTTCCAGGAGCGCAAGGAACAACATCAGCGTATTACTGTTGACGTAATGACATTGTCAGTGAGCCCCCCCCCCCCCGACCAGGTAACAACAACAACAACACCATTTGATTTATATACCACCCTTCAGGATGACTTAACACCCACTCAGAGTGGTTTACAAAGTATGTCATTATTATCCCCACAACAAAACACCCTGTGAGGTGGGTGGGGCTGAGAGAGCTAGAAGCTGTGACTGACCCAAGGTCACCCAGCTGGCTTCAAGTGGAGGAGTGGGGAATCAAACCCGGTTCTCCAGATTACAGTCCCATGCTCTTAACCACTACACCAAACTGACTCCCTGCTGGGTGCCAGAGGGGACCTGGCAACCCTACCACAAAATCTTAAGCTACAATAAACTGATTACTTTTTAAAGTGCCACAACATGCTTTCTATTTTTTCTGCAGCTATACCTCAGGAATTCATAGCCATAGGGACACTCAAACAGCTTTGTTTCTACTAAGGATCACAATTAGTTCCCATCTCAAACAATACATAGCATTAGGATGATAGTTACAACTACTGATGCTCAGTAAAAATGTGTCTGTAAATATGGTTAACTCATACCAAGCTGCCAAAGCAAGATCTTGAATAGTGTTTAGAAAAGAACTGTGCAAAACTGAGAGTAGAGCATTTGCTGGTGTAAAATATACAGAAGCCAACTGACCACAACTCTAGTTCTGATCTTCTTTTCAGTAATAAGAACCAGTGTGGTATAGTATTAGTGGTTATTGTGGTATGGTATTGTATAGTGGTTAGAGTATTGAACTAGGGTCTTGGGGGACCCAGATTCAAATCCTCACTCTGCCATGGAAGCTTGTTGGGTGACCTTGGGCAAGTCTCATTCTGTCAGCCTAAACCGACCTCACAGGGTTGTTGTGAGGATAAAATGGAGGACAGGAGAATGATTTAAACCACTTAGGTTCCCCACTGGGAAGACAGGCAGGGTATAAACAAACAAACAAACAATATGTAAGACATTAGGCATTTTCTCCCTGCATATCACATTCACTACATCAGTGATCATTGTATCAGCTCTGTAGACCAGGCCAGTGTTATTAGTGCTACATTACAGCCGCTGTTCTAAGGACACCCACTGCATTCCTAACTGAACGGAGAATGGAAGTAGGGACTTTTGGTAGTCAGACCAGGCTCTCAGCCACTTACCAGCACATCCCAGTGTATAGGAGTTGGTTTCAGAAGGAGAAAGGTACAAAGTGAACCATCACTGTGCAGTGTATCCATTGTGCAATACTGTAACACATTCTTCTGTAGTAATGATTGTTAACAAGTTCTTAGTCATTAGCAACTATACAAAACCATTAGCCTTCTCTGCCCAGTATAAACAGCTGTCTGCCAAGCAAGCACCAAGTGGAATGCACTATTATACCACCCTCTTTTGGAGATTCCAAAGTTTTCAGCTTTAAAGAGTAATTCTTATTGAAGAAACCATCGTGCTTTTTTCTCTTTTCTTTTACTACAATAGGTGGATCCAAGAAAGGCACTTTGTTTCACATAGATTAGAATTCCAAGCAAACAAGACTAAGCAGTGCTTTGGCAATAAATTGGGGGGGGGGAGTGCCAGAGCTTTCCTCACTCTGGTTATGGACCCTTACAAAGAAGCACAGACTTTCTTTTCACTGGAGCCTGCACGATGCTGTGAATGTTTCATTCCTTTAAACATTACTTCTGAAGAACCTGTAGAGGGGAGGGGAGGGAAAGAATAGACAGGAGACAGGAGACCAATCTCCTGAGCTGAAGGGTTAGCTTTTTTATTGTTTCTTTTGCATAGCACCCTAGACAGCCTTGGAGCATCAGAGGTCCTCCACCCACTCTGTACGACCCCCTTTGGAAAACAGCAAAAGCAAGAGACAGGGAGAATGGATAATCAATCCAGGGGTTTGTAAAGGGTGCGGGCTGGGTTTGGCCTTTTGGAAGCTGACATGGAAAAGGAACAGTGCTGCGGGGCACTCCACATCTGGAATTGCTAAAAGAGTTTCCATTTGCAGCTTGCTTGGACTGGAAGGCAAAGAGGAGGTTAGCTGATTAGAGCAAAATAGACCAATTGGGACTTACCTTATTTTGCAGACGGGCAGCACAGAAGAATACCTAGACGTTGCTGGGGGGCTTTTTCTTTCCCTTCTTCTGAAGTTTCTTGGTCTGCCTGGAATCCACGAGCAAAGCTTCCTTACTGCTGAGCCGCTCCAAAAACTTTTGGGTCGGGAGAGATGTCTGTGGCTCGGGGGCGGTGGGGTGGGGGGTGGGGCAGTTCCTGCTGTCCTGCTCGCCCGCTGCCTCGTTGGTGCCTCTAGTGCATTTTATTGCACCTCAGAGCCTACGACAGCATCCAAGACATGCTGCTCTCCCGTAGCTCTAAAGCAACAAAAGAAGCCAAGACTGACTGATGGATTTATAGCTCCGACTTGGCTCAAACTTTTCGATCCAGCCTTTTGGGCTGAATCCTTCTTTTTTGGGAGAGAGGGTGAGAAGCGGGGAGGGCGAAACAACTTCAGTTGGTAGACACAACAAAACACCTCAGCCCAAGGGAGAGTGACAAGCAGAACTTCAATTGGGGCGTTCAGGCGGGAGAAGCGAGGGGGGCTGCAGCTGCGGGCCCCTTCCAAGCAAAACAAAAGCAAAATGTGTTTTCGCTTTGAATTCGGGTCTGGACTCTGACGGCTCCTTTCTCTCCGTCGCTCCCCCTTCAGTGTGGTGGTGTGTGAATGCGCCGCTTTCGAGTCTAGCTCCCCCCCGCCCCGTGGCCGCCAAGCCTCCCTCCTTTTCCTCCTCCCTCTGTTCTCCCCTTTCTCAGGATATGAGGGGATGTTTAGAAAATCCACTGCCCACGCCAGCCGCTGACTCATGTTTTTATTAAAGAAGGGAGGCCTGTGCCTTAAACTGTCTCCACATATTAAAAATCGCCGCGCGAGCCTGCCGCCCCGCTCCCCACTCGGCCGGTTTCCTTGGCAGCTTGTCGGCTCAAGGGGGGCTGACGGGGCCGTCGCGATGAGACTCGCTCGGCTCCTTATCGCAGAGATAACGTTTTTGCTGAAGCGCTGCTTTGTTTTCTGGGCGGAGTCGCTGTTTACCAGTTTCATTGCAAGGGGCACGGGGCGTGCGAACAATAGAGCTGGAGAATGGTTCACACGCAAGCCTCAACGGTGTCTCAGCATCGTCTGCTTCCCATTGATAGAAGGCCCAAAGGAGGCTGCTGATCAGTCCAGCTGTGGCCTCTGGGCATGCTAGCATACGGTTTGACTAGAGTCTCTGGAAGGGCCGGAAAGAGAAGCAACCTACGCTTTTGCTTCATTAAACTTCCCAAATTTCTAGAAGTGTGTAGGATTTCTAGTATGCAACATTTATTATTTAATTGGATTTTTTAAAATCCCATCCTTTCTCTAATGAGTTTAGGATGATGTATATGGATCCCTGCACACCCCAGTTTTATGTTAGCATCACAGTTCTGAGGTTATGTTTAGCAAAGATCTACTAACTGGACAAGCTCACCCAATGAACTGCTAAGCAGAATGGGGATTTGACGCCATAACTTGCTGGGCTGAGCTCCAGCATTCTAACTGCTACTTCACTTTGGCTCTATTCCTTTTAAGAACAGCACTGTGAATGTTGATACTCTCAAACGGGGACATGCAGGGACATCCCTCCAGGGAGTAGGATCTAATAGAAGATCCAAGTTTGCATTGCAGAGTAAACAAAACAATCCTAACAGAAGAGTAAGTTGGGCCAATAAATAATGCCACCTTGTTTTGCAGGTATGATACTTTCGCACATCACATCTGTATGTTGGTGGACGATGGGGATGATCAATGTCTTCTGTAAATACTGATGTTTTGTTAGATTCTGGATCTGACAACTGCAAGTCACAAACGCATTATCTTAGTATGCTGCATCCTTGTAGATTTTATATCAGCAAACCAGACACATACAAGCAAATTATTATGCCTTGTGAAAAACATGAAACGTTTTAAAAGTTTCTTGGAATTCCTCTCTAGCATTCTAGCCATTGTTCAGTTCAATCAACTGAGCTGTTTTATTCCAGAAGTTATTTGAAAGATTTCTAAAATATATGCTGCTGTTGTTTAAAGGATGCATAGTTGTGCAATTGTGGTGTGGGAGATATCTTTCCTTGAAGGAATGCTTGTTTGGGGGATGTTTCATCTTCCCAGCACTTGAACTAGAGTCTCTCTTTTCCTGTTGCACATGCATGTTTAGTAAACATTGTGGATTTCTAATGGTTACTGTCCATGACTTTACTGAGGATGAGCAACTCAGTCCATCCATGCCCCTCTGACTTTCCAATCATTATATCTTTTTGCTTCTAAAAAAAATAGTTCTTTGAATGTGTTTCACCTCTTCAGAGCTGTAGTCTACATTTCCCTTGATTTTTTTAAAATGGAAAACAGGCAAGCCTGTTACTTCCTCCTCCTCCACTTCCTCCTCCTCCTCATTATTATTATTGTTGTTGTTATTATTTTCATTTATGCTCCAACTTTCACACCAAACAGGGCTCAAAGTGATTAACATCATTCTTCTCTACACCATTTTATCTTCACAACAGCCCTGTGAATTAGGTTAGGCCAAGAGTGTGACTTGCCTTCAGTCACCCAGCAAGCTTCCATGGCAGTGTGGGAATTCAAACCTGGGTCTCCCAGATCCTAGTCTGACCGTCTAGCCACTATACCACAGTGGCTCTCATTATATCAAGAGATCAGGCTATAGGTGAGACAATGTCTTTTGTGCGCCTGGAAAGACCCTTATACTCACACTGTGAGATACAGTAATGTTTGGGGTTGAACCTCTTGAATACCTACTCAGTGCAATCCTAAGAAGAGTTACTCCAGTCTAAATCAATGAGTGTAGATTGCAGTAACTCTTACTAATATTTCAGTGAAAATACCTTAATTTGGGCACATATGAGTCAGATACTAATAAGG
This sequence comes from Eublepharis macularius, assembly GCF_028583425.1. Lineage (NCBI taxonomy): Eukaryota > Metazoa > Chordata > Lepidosauria > Squamata > Eublepharidae > Eublepharis > Eublepharis macularius. The sequence goes on from NC_072793.1 coordinate 81,322,403, forward strand.
GTCTTGCTTTGAGAAAAAGCCATAAATCATTTGGCTATACTCATGTCAGGAGTGGCTACACCCATGCAGAAGACCATAAGGAACAACATGAAACATTAAACTAAAAACAAACTGCAAAGTAAGCCTGTAATGCTGTTAATGTTTCATATTGCTCCTTGTTTGACTGTTCAAAGATCCTTCCCCAGTTCTATATCTCTTGACTAGCCACACAATGAATTATTCTTGTAAGTCATGTGTAGTATGACTTTTTAGCTATGAGTATGTTATTTGGTCTACATTAGTCTTTGAAGCAGATGTTGAGCTCAGCTGAACTTGTGGAGGTTTTTTTAATGGTATGAACAATAGCACAAATGTAACTGTTCTGGAAACTGTATTTCTCATAGAATTGTTCAGGGAGAGCCAGTTTTCATCAGGAAGAGCAAGATGACGAACCCCTAAATACTTCGGGGACAGGATGTTTTCCGGAAGAAAACAAGAATCAGTAAAGGAGCCCTGAGGGACTCTGTGAAGGATTCTATTTTTCTTGGTTTTAATTCTTATAAATATAATTTGGAGATGGTTGGTAAACAGAACATCATCTGAAAAACACATTCACCCTCCAAGAGCAATTATATGCTGTTACCAGTACTTTTAGGTAGAAGAGGGTATTTGCAGATCCTCCAAATATAGGGCCAATTCACACAGAAAGAACCAGCTTGTGCTTCACATACATGAGTGGGAAGCACTATGCCTACTGGTGGCACACTTTTACAGTGTCTTTTCCAAGGTCATGGTGACTCTAAAAAATGCAACTGAATTTTGCATACATTCATGTCTTCAGATTTATCATTGTTCACATTCACATGGGAAAAATAATTTGTGAACTAGAAGTACATTAGACTGTTTCATACCTATGTCAGCTCCATAAGGTCTGTGGAATCATATATCAAAGAGTGACACATGTCAGGGGGAGGAGCATAGTATAGCATCTAGTTTGCATTCAGAAGGTCCCAGGTTCAGTCTTCAACATCTCAGATAAGAGGTGAAAGACCTCTGCCTAAGACCTTGGAGAACCACTGCAAGACAGATTGGATGATACCATCTTTGACAGAGGTCTTCACATTGTTTGTGGGCGTTCACGACATAACTGGGTTTACTGGGTACATATGTATATCCAGTGTGCATGCTGCTTTCATCATATGAATGCAAGCAACAATGAGCCCAAGGACATTCACTTATAGAAAATTTGGAAACACCATTCCATTTGTGTATCAGTCACCAACAGTTTTATTTAAAACAATATAACATCAAAGTGTGGGATCTTATCCTTTGCAGCTTGTTTTGGTATGGCCACTAGGAGCAGAAGAAATTAATTTGGAGACAGAATCCAGCAGCAGCTATCAGTTGTCCATTTTTGATGGAACAATTAGTATCTTTTCTACATCCCAAGAAAACTCTTCACAATATGTGCAGTGTGCTAATATAATGCCATAACACTGCTGATATTTTTTTAAATGTCAAGTGAAATGAGGATTTGTGACAGATTTCCAAACAGGATGCTCCATTGATTCAGCATATTAAAATGTTCCTGACTGAATTTAGATGGTATCTCAAATAGTGACAACAGGGAGAACAACAATAGCCCAACTGAAAAACAAAAATACCAGGTTTTTCATGGACTTCAAATGGACAGTTGGAATTGCTAGAGAACAGTGCCTTTGAGTCAGATGAGATAGGGGCATCTTGAACCATTTTAGCTGAATTGAAATTGGTCCAATATGGTCCCCAGATGAAAGAGCAAATGGTTTATTTTCTCAGCAATGATAGTGGCATGTTCTGAACAGGAGCCCAGAGAGAGAGGGGCAGGAAGTTCTGGAGTGATGTCAAGAGATATCATATATCCAGGGACTGAATCACTCCACTATAGAGCCCTAAACCCCTCTGGCTCCCCTTCTGGACCTTTCCTCTTTAAGAGAAGACTAAATCCTGAAAAAATTTCAGATTTTATATAATCAAGAATGAATGGCTTATGATAACTTTATTGTGTGTGTACACACATGTGGTGCTGACTGTATTCCTTTGCTATATATATTATAGATCTGCAAACGTCAGAACAAAGCAGCCACAGATAAATGGCTGAGCTATCTAATACCCTCACAACATGGAGGAAAGAGTTCTTTAAGAGGAAAATTAGCTTCTTGCACTCTCAGAGGTATCCTCAGAGAGCAGAAAGGGATGAGCCAGTGCTTGGCTCTCATGGATACAAGGTAATGCCACCTACCACTATGAGGTCAGGAAGGAATTTTTCTCCAGGCCAGATTGTCCAGGAATCCTGGAGGTTTTTTGCCTTCCTCTGGACATTGAGCAGGGGTCACTGGGAAAATTGGGAGGGGGTAGCTATAAATTTCCTGCATTGTGTGTGTGTGGGGTGTGTGTGTGTTTGGACTAGGTGACCCTCAAGTGTGTACCTTCCAGGTCTATGATTCTATGATTCTTCTTGCTTCAGGCATTCAAGGGCACTATCATTGCTGAGAAAATAAACCATTTGCTCTTTCATCTGGGGACCATATTGGACCAATTTCAATTCAGCTAAAATGGTTCAAGCATGGTCCATGGTTGAGTCCTGGTGAGTTCTCTTTATGCCCTCTTAATAAACAATAGTGTCTGTCAATGATTGTTGCATCCCTCAGGCAAGGCTTTCTCTGGTGGGCATCTTTAACCAGGAAGAGGATGGGTGTGTAAACTGAGAATTCTCTCACACTGCCTATACCACTTTGAATCCAAGGAGATGAAGCAATTTACATAAACAAAACTTTAAAAACCCACTAACTTAGTTGTTGCATGCATGCTGTTGGAAGTGCAAAACAACCCTCCAGAAACCAAATTAATAATAATTCTGCTACTCCAAACCACTATGGAAGCTGGGAAAACCTTGGGCACATGTTAAGGTTAATCACACTCAGGCATTTTGCTACCTTCCCATTTAACTCAGCCCTGATTTTATTATCAGGAATCAAAGAGACAAGGTATATGTGATTAACAAGATCCATGGCTTGTTTTCAGAATCAAGGCAGTCCAGATCTGTTAATTCTGAATTGCTATTCTAAATCAATAGCTGTTTCTCAGGTTTATTTACCTGAAATAAGATTTTTGACTGAGATTCCTAGAAATCAGTCTGTCAAACTGTTATTTTTTATTGAGCATTTTTATTGATAAACAGCAGATGTGGAAAATAACTTTTCCTGTCATATCATTTTCCTGACCTCAAACAGTCCCACCAGAGCTATTCACCCTGCTGGGAAAACATAAAGGCGGCCTGCATGTTGCCTGTATATTTTCTTCATAAGGGCAACTAGTAACTCCAGGAGACTGGTTGAGGTAAGGAATGAAAAACATCATAGGGAAAGAGCTAGATTCCCTTTCATCGTATCATTAGCTCCCTTCCAGCTGATATTTAACAATAAAAATGTTTCATAGATCGTTCATGGATCTCACAGTATCCCAATATTAGTCTGTTCTGAATACTGTATGGAATTAACCTTCCAGCTGTGGACTTCCCTGATCCCTGAGCTCTTCATTTAAGTGCTTTTGATAAATAACTTGCTGGGAGAATCCTTGTTCTCAGAGGCAGCAGCCCAATTCCAATGCGAATAATAATAGCAGTGATTTCCGGTCACCCAGTCATTTCACCACATCTGGAGCCACTTACTTTCTGGAAAGATTAACCATTTACTGCCACTGCTATTTCTGTTTTATACAACTTGAAGAAGAAAGCTGTTCATAGCAGGCATCCAGTGCTTGCCCCAATTCCTCTTCCTGCTTCATCTTTTCCACACTGGAGATCATTCAGTCTGATCACACACAGATTCTTATTCCATTCCATTCCTATAGAAAAATGAAAAATAAAAATAGAGACTGATCTTTGTAATCAAATGTAGTGTAATGCAGATGTAGGACTTGTCTACAAAGACCAAGCATATCTCTGGATCCATCAACATCTATGTACATATGGACTCTTAGACTAAGTCCAGACTTTTTGAAGCACAATATCTTTGGTCTTGCGTGCTCCTTCCTTTGTTCATGTAGGCCGAATCTACACTTCCTTTTTGTTTCCGCGCCTTTTTCGCAAGTGGTGCGCTGTTCATGCAGATACTCACATGCTTTCCCATTCCGCGTGTTCCCCGCCATCACCGCACCACAATTGCACCTTCCTTCCAAACCACATGATAGTGGCGGAAATCCGTTTTCTCCCTGCCTTTTTTTTTTTTGCACAGTGCAGAAAGATCAGTATACCGGTAAACCAACTGTAGTGAGCAGCGGTTTGCGCGGGAAAAGAAACGGTCACCGGAGCATGCGCATGTCACACGGGGACCGTTTTCCTACTTTGTCCCGCCATTTTTAAGAGCGCGAGGAACCAAGCCAAGCAATCCTGTATTTCCCACAATGATCGTCTCTAGTAAATGGCAGGTGCGGAAAACAAATATATTCCTGAAAGTTTAGGAGGCAGGTGGGAGATTCTACTATGTGCGAAAAACAGAATGCATCATCTCGTGGTGTCGCGTGGCTGTGCTGCGAAGCATGCCAACCACAATCTGAGCCATCATCACAAATATCACACTCTGAGCATCCATGTTGTTAACTACTAAAAGCAGAAAACCACTCTGAGCAGCAGAATTTCCAGACAATGCCTTTAATGTGACAATCTAATTTCAAATTTGCAAGTCGGAATATCGGTATACCAGAAAATTGACCTTTTTTTTAAAAAAAAAAAGGAAAGTGACGTGTGCCGTCAATTCTGACGGTGGAGTATGGAACCGCCCACTGTAACACTTTACTCAGTGGCGTGTGGAGTAATGATTTCACCATGAAGACGCACTGGAAGGGTGAATGTGATGATGCACAGCATGGTAGTGGAATGAACCCGATTGCCACGACTGTGCAAGATAAACGGATGGTGAGTGCGTGTGGATTCAGCCGTAGTCCCTGCTCACTTCAATTTGCAATAACCATAGTTTGCTATGGAACCTAAAATTGGCAAATTATCTTTAGTACTGGCTAGAACTACTTACCATGTCTGCCTGATTTAGACATCATGATAAACTATGGATATTTCAAAGTACGAGAAGGAGGGGGGCAGATCTGCAATGAAGACAGAAAGAGAGACTGGAGGAATGAGCCCAAGAGCTCTCAGTATCCTCTCATGCATTACTTGTTCTAAAAAATCAACCACAGGGCTCTTTATATGAATTGGAGCCATGGTGATGGGGAAAGAATTTTTAAGTTCCTTCTTGCGTGCAGACACTCCAATTTAAAATGCCTCCAGGCTGCTTTAAATCCTAGAAAGGAACACATCCAGGTATCCATATTGTGCCATTTAAAAAGAAAAAACAAGAGGATGGTATGCAGGGCCGGTGCCAGAGGTTCTGGTGCCCGAGGCGGCGCGTGCACGCTCTGCACGCGCGCATGCCACAAACTGCGTGATGACATCATTGCAGATGTCATCACGCGCCGCGGGGGGGCTGGGCAGCTCGCGGAGCCCCAAGCACAGAAGCTTCAAGCTGCTGCTGGGGCGGCGCGCGGAGGCTGCCTCGTGCGCCGCCCCAGCAACAGCTCAAGGCCTCTGCGGCTGGCTGGGGCAGAGGAGCGCGCAGCGGAGCTGCCATGGCCGGCTGCAGCTCCGTGCCGCCTCTGCCACGCACCCCAGCTGGGCGCACAAGCCGCGAGCCGCTGCTGGGGTGGCGCCCGGAGGCTGCGCCTGGCTGGGGTGTGTGGCAGCGGCGGCGGCAGCGCGGAGCTGGCTGGCTGGCTGCAGCAGTAGCTGCAGCCCAGTCATGCCAGCTTCGCTGCGCGTGCCTGCGCCTCCGCTCCCGACACCCCCTCTGGTGCCCCTCCAATGCCCGCGCGCCAGAGGCCACCGCCTACCTGGCCTCCATCGGCGCACCGGCCCTGATGGTATGTGGGGACTGAACTCCCCTTTACCAATGCCACAGCCCCTATAGCTGCTTCATAGGTTCAAATAATACATTGTGCATTGCAGTCATGCTACTTCAACATTATGTAAAAAGTAGACTAATATAATATAAAATGCAATGATTTGGAGGTCAGATTTCTTCCAAATCAAGCTTAAGTATCTCTATATTATTTTCACCAGTTAAATGATTCATATATATGTTTTAAGGATATGTCCCTTTATATTTTAACCCTATCTTGTAAACAGATCATATATATATACATCCCCAGTTTAACATATTTATTTGTTTAAAACATGTATACCCCACCACTAAGCACAATTCTCTGGAGGCGTCTTCTGTAGAAGGTAGAAAAACAAATATAAACAATATAATAAAACACTATATAAAATCCAATAAAACTAGCAGTTAAAACTTCATAAAAAGCTCTGTCTAACAATAAAACAAGGGCAAATAGGAAATATAATAATGAAAGAATCCTAACAATGGAGAAAAAAATCAGAGTAAGTAGCATACAGGCAGATGGCCCTATACAACTGGAGAGAGAAGGGGGAGGGGCGTTGGCTTGGCATCTACAGTTTAAAAACATTCATAGAGCAGTCTTAATCAGAGTTGCAACCTTCTAAGCCTTATTGAATGGATTTAGAATGGAATAACTCTGATTAGAATAGCACCATCAAGCACCTTGCATAACTGGGGATATTTGCTGCTGGTCATTCATTACTTCACACACCAGGATCTAAGGAGACCTCCTTCAGGCTGAGTTTCATGAACGTTTCCTTCAAGGCTGAAAGTAATCATCCTCTTTTAAAGACACATAAACTGCATCCTGATCCTAACAGGACACCCATCCTTTGGCTAGAAGTATTAAGCTGTGAAAGGTAAGGTTCAGTCATATATGTGGTAGCTCTTATTCTTCCATGCACTATTCACATCTGTAGAGCGGAACTACAAGTGACAAAAGGCACAGGTTGGACACTTGTCAGCTTCCCTCAAGTTTTGATGGGAAATGTAGGCATCCTAGTCTTGCAGCTTGGCTCTCTGACTGCTGTCCAATGGACTTTTCAACTGTCACTTGTCCAACATTCCGCCAAGCTGCCTACATTTCCCATCAAAACTTGAGGGAAGCTGACAAGTGTCCAACCTGTGCCTTTTGTCACTTGTAGTTCCGCTCGTAGGCCTCACTCTACAGCTGTAAATCATCCAACAATTGCCATTAAACTGTGGTCTGATAACATTCTGCAATTGTTCTGCAAAACTAGTGGTTGTGGTAAATGTAAATGAAACACCTGGCAAACATGTAATAAGAAGCTAATAAACATCCTAAACTTACCTCACCAGAAAACATATTCAAGAACCTCCTCAACCTCCCCAAACAGCTCCTCTAGAGTGGATGAGATGGTGACAATGAAACAGCACTGTAGCCACCACAAGTACACCCAATGTAGTGTAACGGCTAAAATAATGGACACAGTAATCTGGGCGATTCAGGTTTGATTACCACATCTGTCATGGAAGCTTGCTGGGTACCTTGGGCCAGTTACATATTCTTACCCTAACAGAATTGTTGTGAAGAAAAAAATGGAGGAGAGAATGATATATGCAGTTTTGGGTCCCCGTTGGGAAGAAAAGCTTGATATAAATGAAATAAAATAAATAAAATAAAGATGTGTTCCCACCTGTGTGCATCCATGTTCATCCTTGGTTTTCCTCCACTTGCATTTAGTGATGCAATATTATTTGGTATTAGACAAACTGCACGTTATATACTAATACATGTAACATACCGCCCCCCCCCATTAATTTTTAAAAGAAAAAGTGATTTCAAAAATTTGACAAAGCAGGAGGGGGATCTCAGCTCGTCCTCGCCCCACTCCTCCCTGCACCCTTTCCTTTTAGGGTTCAAATGCATGAGGCAGTCAAATGTGGCGGAGATTTGGAAAAGCAGCAAGTGGAGAAAGGACGAAACATCTCTTCCTGACCACTACTTATCTTCTTCAAGTCGCCCCTCTCTTAAATCTGCCATTCCTTTTTTAAAAGAGGTTTCGTTACACACATTTGCATGTTACAGACAGTTATATCTTTTATTTACTAACTGAACTTCATGTTTCATCCCCTTAAGTGGACAGAAGGAGTCCATCTCACTTGATTGCAGGAATGGAAACAACGCATTCTGAATACTTGACATTATTTGACTTGGGATGGAAATGGAGGGTGTGCGTGCTTTTTTTCATGTGTATATTTTAGAACATGCTGGCGTGCATGGAATTAACCTCACCAACTAAAAATTCAAGAAATGAAAGCAGATATAATGAAACTTTATTAGCATATTACTGTTTGTCTTGTCTTCTTGCTTGCTTTAATCTGCCTATATTTCTTCAGCCATCATAACATATTAGGAAAATGCTTGGAATGTAAAAGTAAACTCTCTGAGTTCTCTGTCCTAATTTCTAATCTACATAGTTACATCAACATTTCTCTGTCCTAATTTCTAATCTACATAGTTACATCAAAAGCAATTAACAGCAACAAAAACTGATTTGAGAAAAGGGTTGGAAGAACCATCACTCTGCAATATGGTTAACGGTCACTATATGTGTACTGTGAGTTGTATTTGTATTTGTGATTCCTGTGAATGTGAGATGACCATAAGTATTGCTCTAGATCTCAGGCAGCCCAATCCAAAGGGCGGTGGTAGCCACATGCTAGTGTAGCAGCAGTGCTGCTTGTTCACTCCCTATGGACTTTGACAGGTGGGTGAGCTGGGCCTGCATTGGAGGCCAGTAGAGTGTGGCACAGCTGTTGCTGAAAGCACCCACCTCACCGTTGCCCTGACAACCCCACCGGCATCTGCCTATGGCTGTGGTGGCACTGTGACAGGCATATGAGGTGCATGTATTGGGGCAGCCAATAAGTGGACTGCAGTCTCCGTGGCCCACTGACTCTGCCCCCCTTTCTGCTAGGGAGCAGACAGCCAGGGACCATGTGCCCCTATGGCCACAGCACCTGCACTGGGGTGCCTGGCAGGGGAAGACTGCCCAGTTGAATGGAAGTCAGGGCCTGCGACCCACTGAGGGGACAGGGTGGAAGCCGCAGCCCACCAGGGCCAACAAGATGCAGCCAGGAGGGAATACTCTCCACTTGCCATGACAACACCAGCAGAATCTGCCAATCGGAGGGCAGCTGCAGTTGACAGCACCATGAGTGGTATGGAAGGCATAGCCAGCATGTGGGCTGAACTGCAGTGCTGCATTTGCCATCACCAGCTGCCAATGCTATCCCCTGCCCCACAGAGAGCAGTTACAAAGGGCAGGGAGACCACTGCAATCAGGCTTGCTGCACCCCAACAGAGGCGCCTGCCCCAAGAGGAGATCTCCTCTGTGGGGGTGTGTGAAGGTGAAGCCAGGGTGCCTGCCCACCTGCATGCCCAACCTCCTTTCCCAACAAGGACTGAAGCACCTCTTGCTTGCAAACTCCCCCCCACCACCGCTTTGAGAAACATGTGCCCCCTTCCTAAAAAGTAATTCCAGAAATGTGGTGGGACCCAGCAATGGTTGCACTTGCAGCCTCCAGCACTCAGAATCAGCCCCTCAAGTCTTGGAGAGGCAGCTCCTAAGAGAAAAGTGGGTGCGGGGGCCAGGTTCTGAAATGAATGGCAGGAACAGGCCTGGTGCGTCCATGGAGGCAGTGCTGAAGGAGGCTCCGTGTTGGCCCCCGATGACCCCCCCCCCAACCCGGAAGCAGGCTGCATCCCCACTCGCCTCTCTGCCTTGGCTCAGCTCTGCCCCGCTCGCCGCCTGCCTTGGCTCAGCTCCCTGCGAGCCAGGCACCCAGGCAGCATGTCAGTGAGCGGGGAGGCAAGCGGGGAAGTGGGCCTCCTTGCCCCTTCGCTGCTGCCGCCCACCTCAGATGAAGGGGACGCTCCTGTGGGATGACGTCACAAGTGATGTCATTGCGCAGGGCTGGAGTGCAAGTAGGTGTCTCACCTCAGGAACCTGAAACCCTGGCTCCAGCTCCGGGCATGGTTTCCTGCCCATTGGAAACTATGGGAGGGGCTGGAAGACCCATTGGATATGATGGGAGTGATGTATGGCCATTGGCCCATAGTGGCTCCATTGAAACACATCACTACATCATGAAGATGTGAGGAGAACTTGGGGTGGACCCTGAGAGCCACGCTTTGGAGTCAAGATGATTGCCCCAGAGTGGAATGACGGCCTCTGGGACCTAGAAAACTGTTCCAATGTCTGTCATCTCATCCCCAGTGCAGGAATCCCGAGGTTCATCCCTGCATCTGCAAACAGCAAAAGCAAGGGTGGTCTGGCCATATGGGGGAGGAGCCCAAGGGGTCCCAGGGATCCCAAGGCGTTGCATCATCACCACCCCCTCACAACATCAACCTGATCCCCTCATGTAGGGGTCTTCTGCCTGGCTTATTAGATACCAGCAGTGCTGTCTATTGGAGATTGAGAGTTCTCCGTTGCTTCCCCATACCCTCATCAGACCTACACAGGCAACACTCCAAGTCCCAACCTACCACCCACAGTGAAATTGAGGTAGGGAAGGGGAATTGAAGCTAAGCAGGGCTTGAGCCTTCAAGGTGCCACCCAATACGTGCTCCTTTTGATGGCATAACGACGCCAGGGCACGGAGGCACCTGGAACCTTTTTGGGACCACCCCATCCTTCCCAGCCCAGAGCCAGAGACCATTTGCTGGGATGTGTGAAAGGGCAGCCCTATAGGGAGATGGATGGGTAAGCATGGGTAAGCAAATGGACAGGGGTGGGGAGTTTTTGTTCAACATGAACTTTATTGAACACTCAAAATTGAACAGGATGTCTGGACGCATGCTGCCAGCATTCATTACCCAGGAAAGGAGCTGACTCTGTTTGCGCAGCAGTTGGAGCCAAGAGATCCATTCCTCGTGCTGCCTTCTCGGGAGCGGGGTGAAGATGCAGGCTGCCCGGGGAACCATTCCTGGGGCTGAGCTCAGATGGCAGTTGCAAAGAATTACTGGGGGCTTCTTGGCCTCCCTGACTGGTTGTGGCCTGCCTGAAAGGGAAACAGACACACATGTAGAAAAGAAGTAGAAGTGACTGTTGTTGTTGCTGAATTACATTATTAGTGTCATTGCTGCAAAATGTGTGCAAATGTTGTTTTAGCTTCTGCATAGATGCCCATGATGCTATGTATACCTAAGGCAAAAAAAATTGCTCTTCATTCTTTACAAAGGATGCAGAGATGAAATCCATTCAGAAGTATCATCATAGGAAGCAGCCATAGGACCTTTGTCTTACACTTTCACAGCTCATTTTGTAAATAAACACTCCAGGCTGGCCAGGGCTGTATTATCCATAAGGCTGACTAGGCCGAAGCCTAGGGGCCCTGCAGAGACCAAAGGACCATCATTTTTTTTTTGCTGAAGCACACCCCCACATAAATTACAATTAATTGATTGTCTTATACAATCTCTATTAATAAGATAATTAACTGCTTCCTTATTGAAGTGAAAAATTGTTTTATATTAAAACAATTATCCATAACATATATTTTTAATAAATAATAAAAATTCTATTCACTTCAAAATATTACAGTATTGAACAATTATACCGCAAAAAGGTGCTTTCCTGAAGATTTCTACTTGTGCAATAAAAATATTTTAAAAATTGTGAATAGAATTCTTCAGGAGCCCCTCAAAAGGGATATAGGGCTATGTACCGTGGTCTAGTACCTACTGTACCAGGGTCAGGCTGTCAGCTGTAGTGGGGTGAAAGATTGAAGTGCCAGAGGGGGCCCAAAATACCTGAAAGCCTAGGGGCCCAGCCATGGCTTAATAAAGCCCCGAGATTGGCTGTACTAGTGATATTTTCATTGCCTTTGTTAAGTATTTTAATGCCTGTGTTCCAAGTTCCCACCAGATGTCACTGTCTGATCAACAATGATAAAAAGTTCTTGGAATGACTCAAAAGACACAAAAAAGGCAAAGTGTTATCTTTACTGGACTGACTTTTCCCATTGTTTAAGCATCCCTAGACTTTCTAGTTTTATGCTACCTGGAACTCTGTGTGAGATTCAAAAGCTTGGATTCTTTCACCAGCTCTGTTTTGGTGCATGCATGGTCTCTCTACTTCCCTGCCTCTTAATTCAACAAAAAATTAAATGGAAACTTCTCTCCACCCACATATACATACTTTACAATATATATTTATTCATATGTCATTTATAAAATAAATAACAATAAAAATAAAGAAGCCCAGGACTGCATCCTTCTTAAGGAAGCACCATTTGAGCACTACCTGTTCTGCTCTGTAGGGGGCAGACATCACACAAATCAGACTCAAAATCACCAAGAACACTTACAGGCAAGGAGCAATCAAGTGAAACTCTCTTGGTAGCACAAACAATTGAGTATTCCATTTGATACAGGTGAAGGCAAAGCTCTCCAGGATGGTATTACATGACTTCTACATCAACTATACCCCCTTATCTGCCTTGCACATCACTCTGTTCCTTAGACAATTAATCACCTTGTCTCTGCACACCTGCTGTGAATGTTATACCCTGACCAATGCACCTGTTTGACACAATGCAGTGTTCTCCCTAGACAGATTTTTCAAGACTACCAAAAACATGCTGGGTCTATAGTCAAATATGTAGGAGCAACAGGCAAGCATTGAAGATGCAGCTTCTGCATCCAAGAGGCTTATCTTGGTAGATAGAGAAGAAATAAGACATGTTAGAATCGGCAGTATGTAACCCCAAAGGTAAATGGTCTTTGTTTGAAAGACTGCTTGTGAGCAGGGGAGCAACATTCACCTGTTTTTCCTAGGATGTATTTCTAGGATGTGAGTTCTTTCTTACACTTCTCACAAGGGCACTCTTAGGGTTTTATTTTTTATTTATTCATATATTTTGTTGTCATCAAGCCAAAATTTTAATGCAATCTCTTTCTGATGGCCTGTTGTCAGAACGGGAAGATGCAAAGTCTGTGTGGTGCTTATGCATGCTCAGATCTCACACAACTATATTGGTTGCATTTGTAGTGCAGTACGCACATGTGTGCTGTAAATTCAAATATTTTCACCTTATACCATAGCACAGACTTTCTTCTTTTAATGAAAGAGCTGTTAAGATGGTTAGCACCAAATATTTTTATTGAGAAAGAGCATATGTATGTGTTGGTCTCTCACAGTGAAATCCTAAGCAGAGTTACTCCAATCTAAGCCCATTAAAATCAATGGGCTTAGATTGGAGTAACTCTTCTTAGGATTTCACTTTCAGTCTTCGTGCAAGCTAGAGTTTTAGTCTCTCTCTCCTTCATGCCATCTCTGACATACATGGAGCTGTGACCATTTTAGGCAGCCAAGCAGAGTTTGATGCACACAGAACAAGGTAAGCAAGCATATTAACTATACAAAGCATAATTATTCACATATGCTTAGGAGATCTTTATCTTTAGATCCATTTGTAATAACTTTCCCCCTATATAAAGGAACTATGTACATGCTCAGAGATACTCAGATCAAAGTTCCAAATGTTTTCTAAAATCTAGCTAACCCATTCACTCGTAAATGGCCACTGGGTACTCTGCCAATAAGCTACCCTCAAACCAAAGCACGCTTTCTGTTTTCTCCAGAGGTTCTCCATGCTTTTCCATTTGTTATCCTATATTTGTTTTGATCTGTCTCCACTGAACCATGTTCCATGTATCTGGCCTGCAAAGGACTGCAGAGCCAAGCCCTTCTACCCTAGCCTTTTCTTTAATCTGCCCTTGACTGGCTGTAAAAGATTAGGGAAAAGACTGGTCTATCTGACTCTGAAACAATAAAGTGCTTAGCTCATTTCTACCCCTTAATCCAGTTAGCAGTAATCAGTTGGGGGCGGGGAGGTGGTTCTCAAGGCTCTTTAGAAGGTATTCTACATCAGACATTGTTTGCAGTAGGGCTTGATCTGAAAAGTTTGTTAAGAGGCTAAGAGACCTTGCAGTGAATTTGACATGAGCATACCACTGGAAAAGTACTGAAAAAAGCACCTGAAATTTGGTGGAACATGGCATAGAACCCTACTCCGTACAAATATGGAAACAGATTAGAACTGATCTGATATACTCAAATAACCACAAGCACTGTAGATGGGGCAAAGGAGTTATGAATGCTGAGATCAATTTTCTCCATGATTTCCCCAGTATTTTGCATTGGGTCATAGCAATGGTCTTCCTCATTCAGCATTCTCTCTTTAATAGCAACCAAGAGGATGCCTCAAGGAAATTCCCAAATAAGGCCAGATAGCTAGTTCCATCCCCTCTTTTTAGGGCATCAGTTTATGGACATTTTTGGATTTTAAGAGAGCTCTTTTGTACTTTGTATATAACCAATAACCCCACCACACTTATACAACCGTTGGTACTCCCTGCCTGCATATGTGGGGTGGGGGGAGAGAGAGAGAGGGAGATCACAAATTCTGCCCATGTGGCACTGTCCTCTTGGGGGAAAGAGGAATGGTGTAATGTTCCTTCTTTTTTCCACCATTGTTTCCTCTATTTATTATCATTTGCTAAAGCTTGAACCAAAAGTGCCCTAAATATCTGCCCCTGGTTCCCAGCTTCTGAGAAGAGTATTTTTAGTTATTGCAGTTAGCAGATGTTGATAATCCTATCCTCCAGAAATCTATTTAACCCCATTTCTAAGTGCCGTTTATGGTAGTGGCTGTAATGATGAATTACATGGGTTAATGATATCTTGTATGAAGTACTTCCTCCTCTTCCTCATAAATGTCTACCTTATCCCTGCTGGTTGTCGATTTAATTGGATGATCTGCAGTGACATTTTTTGTATCCTGTGTACATTTCTGCTGGAATGCTGCTAATAATTTAATGAGTTAAGAAATCACACTGACAAGAGGAAGTTCATGATAAAAAGAAGGCCTCTTTTGGGAGGGGGCCCCCCTCTATTTTTCTTTACTTGTCTTCTACTCTTGTATTCTAAACTTACTTGAAATCTCACCCCACCCAACATATACATAATCAGACAGATTAACCTATTTATGCTACCAATACAACTGATCTTCTTAATGATCCAGAAAGAAACATTTATTCCTGTAGCTATGACTGTCCCTCTAGATACAATACTTACAATTCTGTATGCATTTAACTAACTGTTGCTTTCCATATTACTGAATTTTAATGCTTGTTTCTTTTTCCTTCTGACTGCATTTTTTAAGGTTTTGCTGGTGTAATATGGACATTTGCTGATGTAATACGGACATCTTTCTAAATTAAACCATTATTTCTTTACTCTTTTTATTCCATAAGACATACAGACAGTAACAACTATAATGAAACAAATACAAATATATACAACAAAGTTTAGTCAAGGAGGGGGGAACTTTGCCAAACGAACATGGAGTAGGCGCTGGTAAGGACATGATCATCTATGGAAACAGTCAATGTGAGAAATTTCAGTGCGTGCTTTTTGTTGTTGTGAAGCTAGTGAGTTTTCTCTAATAACAATAGCTAGCATTTATATAGGACTGTCAGTGTTCCAGTTTGTCATATAATTACAACTGTGATTCTTACAACAGCCCAGTAGAGTAGGCCAGTATTATTATTATTTATTTATTTATTCAATTTATATACCGCCCATCCCAGGGGCTCTGGGCGGTGATATTATTATCTCCATCTTGCAGATAGGGAGCGTGACAGGGGGAAAGTGACTTGCTAAGGCCGCTGAGCTATGACAAAACTTGAAGCAGTGACTTTCTGGACCACAACTCCTTGTCTTAACTATATTAACTATATTATACAAGTTCTAACTGCAAACAGTGCACTATTGTACATGATAACACAGTATCAGCACCACCATTCCTCAAATGTTCCAGTGCCAAAGACACAAACGAATGATGCAGTAACAGATGCCTCTAATTGCCACTGATGAGCAATAAACATTGAGAAAAAAGTGAAAGTCTCTGTTGGATTCCACCAACCATTTTCACTGAGGGAAGGATTTCTATCAGTGAATCACAAATTATTCTTCTCCCCACTCCCACTGTGGTCCCCAAATACCCCCAGATGCTATTCCTTGGGATGGGAGACTCCCATAAACAGCATGAGGGGAGAGAAAGAGTTTGGTAGTAGTAGTAGGGAATCAATGAAAATTGCTCCGCTTCTATCAGCTGAAATCCTCTGCAAGATCTAATCCAATGTCAGTTAGTATTGGACACTGTTACTAGGATTTACCAGCTTTTGGAAACTGTATTTCCACTAGAGGGCATTTGCTGATAATATGATTAAAGTATCCCCATCATAGTGCTAATGGGAATGTTAAGTGATCTTGGAACAGGGAGCAAAGTGGTAACATCCCAACATAATCCCTAGTAATTACATTAGGCAATCCAATATGCCTAGTAATGAGTTCTGTCGTACTTTAGAATGACATATTATTGCTTTTAAATTGTTTTGACTATCCTGATGTTTATTTTGGACTGTTATTATGATGGCCTGATTTTAAACCATCTTGAGTTCATTTAGGGTGAAAAAAATGGTATAAAAGTACTTTTAAATATATAAATAATTCTTAGAATCTTGTTTAATGTAGCCAAGATACTTGGTTTGAGCTTTGTTATGCTTGCACAGTTTGGAGTAGAGATGCATAATTTGACATTTTGCTTTATCTGGAGATTAGAGAACAAAATAGGAAGTGGGGAAAGGTAAAATGAATCCATAGAGTTTTGCAGTTAGGGACAATTGGTAGTATTGGATAGATGTGCTAAGTGTGGAAGCCCCACACAGATGGTCTTTGACTTTGACTTGATCTTTTTACAATTTTATTCACTTCATTTGTAGCCCACCTTACTCACAGAGGATTACAGAATATAAAACAATCATACAGCAGATACCTCCAATTAACTGTACTGTAGTACTAGGATTACCAGACTGGACAAAAAACAAAAAAACTGTTTCAGACATGACATACCATAATACAGAAAGTGGGTGACAAAGATTACAATGCAGTAAAAGGAAGGTGAAACATACTTTAAAAATTGCAAATACTATGAACCTATCCCTTATAAAACAACCTTCTGTGCTGTTCTATCATATCACAGTTCCAATCCCTCTACAAAAATGCCTTCCTGAACATTCAGTTACCAAGTTTCATTTTGAATAACCTTCACTCTTTACATGATAATTATGCTTTTATTCTTAAAGCATATAAGAGGTGCTGAATGTTGAACTATTTCTGAAACATCCCTTATTGGACATAGTATTAGAGAGAGGCCATCCAGCCAGGAATGGCCAATCTGGGTTGAGTATGGCCTTCTTTGTACAACTGGCAATAGTGTTAGATGTTCTGTCTTAGAACTACAAAGGTTATGTGTGTTTTATGAACAAATTTTTCCAAGTGTAATTCTCTTCTGTAATAAAAGCGGAGTTATCAGTGGACCTTTATGGCTCTATTGTCTTTCTAGTTCATCTCTCTTGTCCCATCTGACCCTTCCTACCAAAGTAAACTTTCACCACAGAAAGAACTCACATAGATATGGGGGGAAGGTCAGTAAGCCTTTAGGAACTGTGCACTACATTTTAGATATTACCTGTTGCTGGAGCACAAAGACTAGAGAACAGGATTTCGCACCCAGTATGAACTTTTCTATGAAAAACTTCTGTCCTTACTGGACACTCATCATAGTTTTTTACAATTGTTTACTTTCCTGAAGCGTGTTTAACATAGTGTGTTAACCCTCAAAGATTCTTCTTGAGCTTCATCTTGCAAGCAGTTATGCTTTGGCCAGACTGGATCAGGTTAGACTCTCAGGGAAAGATAAATGGGTATTTTCGTAAAAAGTGTAAATCTATAAAGTGAAAGAGCCTTTGTTTAATCTATGAGTTTGGCACATTATGAGATCAAAACATTCTCAAAGAGAACAAGGAGGAGAACATATTAATAGTAATCTCACTATGCACTTTTAGCTGAATTAGAATAATATTTTGAAATGATTCCACTTTTCCACTATGATTCTATATCCACTTTTTTGTCTTAAATTTCTAAGAGAATATTTCATCCTCCTCTTGTTAACACCATTGGTACTAGTCAATCAGCACCATCTACAGTAATGTTTCCAAACCAACCCTGCTACTCTTTAAATATTATATCCACCCTAAGACTGACAGAGGCCACCTTCTTGACAATTACCTCAAATGAGACGTAAAATGCATTCAGTTCATTTAAAATCATGATATAACATTGAAATCATGACCACCCCCAACATACCCAGGTATGAAATTTTGCAAGGACAGGTGCTGGACGAGTCTTGACTTGGGAGGAAGACTCCTCAGAGGAAGAGGGAGATTCCTTAAGGGCTGAGGAGCCCCTTGTGGTCCTAACCATATCTGAGGTTTTCTGCTCCTCAGAGCCTCCAGAGGAATACCCTTCTCTACCAGAGCAAGTTCCTGTTCAAGAACAAGCAGAAGAAGCACATGAGCAATATTCTGAGTAGACCCACCTACATCCTGCATCCACCAGGAGGACAGAAGAAGGAAAGCCAGAGCCAAACTTCATAGAGGCAAAGAAATGCATCCAGCATGCCAGTCTCATGCTAGAGGAGAGCACCATGCTCTGATGCTCTAGATCCTTGAGGATCTAGGACCTAATGTGGCTACAGGAAGGGATGGGCTTATCAACTCCCTGAGTAAGATGTAGGCTAGTCTCTAGACTTTACTGATCCAACTGCTCACTGCCCTTTTTGTGTTCATTCTGAAGCTCTTGCAAGGCCCTTGCTACCCAGCTCCTTCACTGAGGGCTGACTTTGTTGGTGGTTGTCCTATAACTATAGTAATTTCTCAGTTTGCAACCTCAAAAAAGCTTGTTTATATTCTAATGGAATTTTACTGGGACATTTAACAGTGATCAAAAAACCAGTCACACTATCTTGTTTCTTCTTCTTCAGGTCCTATAAACAGAAAGACAACCATAGTCCATGCACAGATGAAGGAATGCTCTGTAGTCTTGTTGGCACTCTTTTCTCTCTAGGTTTTCCTGTGAGTTTCTGGGCTGTTGGGAAAGGGAGATTTTGACTGGAACAGAGGGATTACCATCTTGAGATAAACATGAGGAATGGAATGTATGTCATACCCCTATGACACACAGCAAGTCCTGTAAACAATTGTGCAGTCTTCTCTCTTAGAGGTTGCTGCAGTCGGTGTGGCTGCTGATATAAGTATCTATTGATTCTATTGGCTATTTTCTCTTCCCTTCCGCATTTCTGACTAAATGAACTCTGTGTTCTCTAAATGACAACTCTTTCGGGCTGTGGCGCTATATAAGAACATAATTTGAAGCTCTTGTTTTTATGTAGCTAGAGGACTGTATTTCCAAGACAATAACAAAAAAAGGGCATTGCATGGGCTTATTCATTTTAAAGCATGTGAATTATCAAGCACTAAGGGTAGCCCAAATAATATATAACCAATACACACATCTTCTCATCCAAAAAAGTAGCACTTTTCATTCTGACCAGAGCTGAACAGGACCTAATGCTTGGCCTGTATTTAGACTATGTTTAGACTATATTAAGTTTTAATTAAGCCCAGAGGGGGTTATCATAATCAATTTTCTGAGTTACAAAGAGTCATTTTGCAGCCATTTTGTAGTGCAGAACTATGAAACACAATGCTGGGTTAAATGGAACACTGGTCTGATCCAGCAGAGCATATTTTATGTTTTTGTATTCATATGTTCTTATGGCCACTGGCTCTTTTCTGTCAGTGTGGAATAGTCTTACCAAGTTCTGTGCCATAACAGGTGACCTCACGCCCCTATGCTCTGTCCATGCCCTTACTCAGTAGAGCAGTAGGAGCAAAAATAGGGGGGAGGGGGGAAGTGATGCCACAGCATCTGCAATGCACTAGAAATTCCTCAGCCTCTATAGTTTTTACCAAAAGGATTGAGGGAATTCTGACAATGTCAGAGACACCATGACATCATTTCTGGGTTCTGGGCCGGAAGTGACATCACAACATTGTGCACTGTTGTTTTCCACAGTTCCTGTTCCCCTAATGGGCCATTCACCCAGATGTTTCCAGCTGGCAACTCTAATATGGAACATTACTCATTATTGTTCTTTTATCTTTTTCAACAAGAAAACCACCCAACAGGGAAGGTTTAGTAAATCACCCAACAGGGAAAGTTTAGGATAGACAGCTTTCCTAGTACAGTGTCAGGTACCTGCTAAGCATATGATATAACCAGTGACTGCAGTAACCCCAGTGGATCTTGCTGCTCTATTGTGAGGTTGCCAGCCTTCTCATTCCAGCACAGCTCCTGCACAGATTCCAAGCTGCTCAGACAGTTGTTAGGCCAGCACTGCCTTCCCCCTCACAGTGATGCCATGATTGTGACAGCTCTACCTGTGGCTCTCTGGTCTGTCAGTGCAGCTTGAAAGGCACAGAAGCCTTACTAGGGTGAGGGTGCTGGCAATCCCATTCATCTGACTTGGTTCCAATTTTGTGGACTGGTCCACAGATATGTTTGTGATAGATTAAGCTCAGTTTTCTCCTCCTTCTCTTTTCCTAAGCTCAGCTGTCTTCAGCATGCAGTTCACACTGGCAGGGGCTGGGGAGGTGGTCTGAAGGGATACCACTGTGCTCTTGCAAGGGAAAGAATAGGATTTCCAGAACATCAGTGCTGGCAACTGATAAGGCATGCCGCTTGCATAAGAGGGGGAAGGTGACAGCGTTCCTCCAGTGACAGATGGAATATTAAGGTTACTGGGGCAACTGGGAGCAGGCAGTGGTAATGAGATCCTTCATTACAGCAGGTAGAGGGGGAGGGGTTACCAGCCAAAATGATGGGCTTGTGGGGCAAGTAATCTGCATGAGTGCACTGATATTTGATGAGGTAAAACTTCAGCTATGCCCAGGAATGCAAGTGAACTATCTCCAGGCTCTCCCCTTGTGGGAATTGAACCAGGGTATGTTAGCCCTGCACTATGTCAGACCCTTTTACATATGGCTGGTATAGATGGAAGGACTGCTGGGGGATTCCTGCTGCCCTGTACAGTGTCTCATTCCTCTGTACCCAGTTACGTAAGTGATTTGAGAACTTCTCCCAAGTGAGAGAGCTGTGGGTTCCAGTTTGACCTCTGCCTCTTCTATTGCTGCTTTTTGGCCAGTTGTTGGGCAGAAGGTGACCTTTGCCTTCTGGCTACATCTCCCTTACTGGAACTCAAACCAATGCCCCAGTGAACAAGGTGGTGGTGACAGGTTTGCCTTTGGTGAGGGTGCAATTGTGTGTTCTCTTGATGCTGTCCAAGTGTTTGCATTCCTCTTGCATGACAGAAGGTTGGTGTTCCTAAGTTCTAACTTGGTCAGGATCCAAACTTTGCTGGGATGGAGTCTTAAATGGCCTGTTATGGTGGTCTGCACTGAATGAACTGTGAAAGTTACCTCTTTTATGAAAGTGAGAAACCTAAAACTTAGGAGCAGCTAAGATGGATAATGGTTGCCATTTTGAATGCTTGGGCCAAGCCAATCTTGCCCCTGAACACTAACAAGACATGAATCAGGGCAACCTCCTTCATTTATTCATGTACTTATTTTTTAATAGCACAAAATCTGCTCTGGTATGGGAAGCTAAATCTGCATCCTTATCTTGCCATATTGAGAGCCAGTGCAGTATAGTAGCTAGAGTGTGAACTAGTATCTGGGTAACTCAGGTTTGATTCCCTGCTCTACCATGGAAGCTTGCTGGGTGACCTTAGACCCATCACACCCTCTCAGCCTAACCTACATCACAGGATTGTTGTGAGGGGGGAAATGTGGGACAGGAGAATGATATAAGCCACTTAGGGTCATCATGGGGAAGAAAGCAGGATATAAATGAAGTAAAACAAACAATCCATCAAGCACTTTTATCTCTAGTCTTTCAATCAGTTTGGAGCTAGGTAAAAAATGCCTGCATCAATGAAGCATGGGGAGTAAGGCAGGGGTGGGTGGAGGGTTCACCTCCCTCATGCACACTTACTCTCCCGCACCTACTTTTAGGGGAAAAGGACATATTCATGAAAAATAAATGTGACTGCTCCATGTCTACTTTTCCCTAGGGGGTTAAAAAGTAACCACACTCAGGGTTTCCTGCTCTATGCTTCAGCCAGGCTTGAGCTGAACTTTTATAACCACACAGGGCTCTATTCCAAAGACATTTCTGTTTTCTGTCTTGGTTTCTGTTGTGCTATTCCAGTTGTTGTGCTGAAAGAGTCTTGTGGAGTTGTTCCCTTATCTTGCACTCTTCTTTCCCCACAAGCTCATATGGGACCTTTCACCCTGTTGCAAGGGAAACACAAGCAGCATATGGAGTCTCAAAACAGAAGAAAGAGATAAAAAATAAAATGAGTTTCCAAGCATATGACTATTTCCATTCAGTCTCAAGCTGACTGGGAATAGAAAGGTTGAAAGAAGGCAGACTTCAAAACTAGAGAGGACAAGTTGACACAAAAGAATGATTAATTAAGTTGTTATGTTTGAGTCTACACAACTGCATTGTTCTGTATCCTACAGGATCTCCAATAATAGTGGTGGCCACAGCCACCTTATTTTATTACAGTTTTTAGGTGCCATGCTGTCAGTACCGATAAGGAAGAAGTTGGCTTGCAGGAAGAGGCAAGAGTATTGTGAGTAGGAGTGTGCACCAAGAAAGTTTCCATTTCTGTTTTGGTTCTGGGGATTCTGTAACAATTCCATTTTATTACTAGCTTGTTCTAGGTTATCTGGTGTGGTTCAGATCTGATCCGTTTGGTTTTTTCATTATCATGAGTTTTGGTCCATTGCATACTCATTGGCCACATATACACAAATGCACGCTGTTCTGTTCAGGAGTAGGGGTGGAGAAACAAGGATCTGAGGTAGCTGTTTTCATGTTTAACCAAAAAGAGAATCAACCATTAGTCCCTCTCCTGATCCACTAAGTTTTTCCTCAAGCACAATAACACACACCACAACAACGGACCTGTAGGAAGCAAACAGTAGTGAGGCATTCCCAAGTAGGAGAGCACTCCAACAAGCATAGTGCAGCAACATTATAAACAATTCTGCTTCATGTTTACTTTTTTCTGTAGTGCCTACAACTTATTATATTTGCATTCTGCTGTCTTCTGTTAGTTTCATGCATCCTTGTTCTTTGTAGTTTTGTTCCCACGATGAGGGGCAACTCCAGATCCTTCCTTTTGATACTCAGTGTTCCACTGCAAAATGGGGCATTCTTTCCACCAATCTTCTTCATCATCCAAGAGCAGGCAGGCAGGCAGGCAGGCAGAATGATTGGCTGAACCCACCACACCACCCAAACAGACCTTTGTTTTCCCCATAAGTTTTCCTTTTGCTGTGAGGGCAGACAGGATTCTTTTTGAATGGGCAGAGTAGGTACACATTTGCCATTTGACTCAGAAAAAGGGAATCCTGAAATCTCCCTTCTGAACATTTCCGAAGATGATAGGAGGGGAGTGATTTTCTCTTGCAGAGACCCAGTTAGCAGAGAGAGAATGCCATTTCCCAGGTAACTATAGGGTAGGGGGTGAGGAGATGCACTCACGCACACTGATCTCGTTCCCCTTTCCTGCCAACAGAGTTAATTAATAACATAAAGTCTCTCTCCCCTTGGGATCTGATTGGCACTGTTCAGGAAAACAAGCTGCTGCCCTGTGAGGTGAGCCCAGTGCTTACCTGTTCCTGTAAGGTACAAAACAAAACTCACAAACTTTTTGGTGGGAAGGACTTGTCACAATTTAATTTCCCAAATTTGGTTCAGCATTCCGGAACCTGCTTTAACGAGCCAAACCAATGATTGCTGTGTGTATTTTTGGCTCTTTTTTTCTGTTACGCACACCCCTAGTTGTGAGCCCAGAGGGAGGAACGAGGCAACACTGAGCATCTACAGAGTATGGGAAAAGAGGTAACTGACAAAAGTAGGTGTTATTAAGGGAGGCAGGCCAAGTCGAAACTTATTTATTTCATTTACTTCAGTTATAGTCTACTTTTCTTGCTGAGATTAAAGGGGAATTTCAGAATTAAAAAAAAAACAGACAGCAGTGAACTGTAATTAACCATGCAGTAGGAAAAGAAAAAATTTGTTTAAGGCATGTCATAGTATAATAAAGAAAAAAAAAAGATTAGTTTGGAAAAGACATCAGCAGGACAGTAAGATGTATTGCACAGCTGAATCTCTGGAGATAAAGAAGAGGAAACAAGGAAGGAATGGAGGCAGTAACATGTAGGAGGAACTGAATTGCCCCTGCCCACTCGCACATGTAGAACTACCCCTGATGCAGATCTGTTTTGACAATACAACAAATATATGCTGAAGCTATGGAAGACTAAGCTCAATGTTAACACACAAAATCAATGGGCTTAGACTGGAGTAACTCTGCTTAGGATTGCACTGTTGGTGTCTTTCAAGCCTAATATTTACAAAAGTCAAGACTGCTAAGAGCAGGGGAAGGGGGAAACTAGGCAGACAAAATTGCAGGGAACCCATGAAACCAAACAAGTCATGTGATTGGATTTCATATGATGCACAGGTTGGGTCTGGGTGGTTGTGGGGAAGAAGTAGAGGGAACAGTTGTCTGTGGACGCATGGTGACTTTTCACCACAGTGGTCAGACCTGCACAATTTCAGACCTGCCAAGCCAAATGCAACCCTCTTGCCATGTACAGTTTGCTTGCCAAGTCCTCGACAACTCCTCCTGAGCAGATGACAGAAACAATAGCTTTACTGAACCTCTGTTAGACTATCACATATAGCTGGTAAACTACATACATGTGTGTTCTTAAAGTCTAATAAGAATGAGGGATTCTCTTGATGGATCACGCTAAGCCCCATCTAGCATTTCTAGCATTGGTTCTGTAGCTCTTAAGTGGGCTATCTGGCATTTAGCTGTCCCTGCAAATAGCAACCATTGATAGAACTCTTGTCCATGAATTTGTTTAACTTTTAAACTAGTGGCAAACATCACATCTTATAGGCGTTATGAAAAGAAATACTTCCTATTGTTCTGAAACCAATGCAAACCATCTTTATTGGATGATTCAAGTTCTAGTGAGGCTAAACATTCTTTATATGAGAAGGAGAAGAAAAATCTTTACCATGTCCCCTCTTCGCTGCCCCTTTTTTATAGTTATAATGCCACAAATGTTTTCACCTCTCTCTCTCAAGAAAAGGTTATCCAAACCATGATCCTAAGCATGTTTACTCAGAAAAAAATCCCACTGAGTCCAATGGTTCTTACTGCTGAACAGCATTGCACAGGCTTGAAAATGAAACAGAGACCACTTTTCCACTTTCTTGGCACTTTTACAGAACTACAACATCCTACTATCCCTTTTTGCAAGGAGAAGGAAGCAAAACTGTACACAATAATTTCAATAAATCTGCATCATTATCTAATGGTGTTATGGGGATATTTGACATTTCATGTTGCATCTCTTTCCCAATAATTCTTACCTCTGTGGTTTGCCTTTTTTCCAGTGTATCATATGGAGCTTTACAGTAGGTTTTATACCACAGATCCAAGATTTCTTTTGGGGGGGTTAATTTCAAACCACAAAAGAAAAAAAATTAAATACTATAGAAACTCCTTTCATTTCCACCAGTTATCTGGCGCAGAGAAATTTTATCTATTTTGTATCGTAACTATGGCATATTGTACCTTTAGCAAAAAAAACCCCCTTCAGATTGTTTGGCCTTTTTAAAGTATACAGTTTAATGGTTACTGTTATCTGTTGCTTTTGTGCTGTTTTGTGACTCACGTTGCCTATCTTTCTCTCAATTATCTCTAAATACCTGTGGATAAGTGAATTAGTCATGAAAGTTTATGTGACAAAAATGTCAGTCATCAACATGGGGTTTGTTTTTTGGCTTTGAATTATCTATCTACGTGACTTTACAAACTTCATTAGTAGGGACTGAGGAAGCATTAAAACATCCATATGTCAAAGATTTACATATATATCGGGAGGGCTCATTGTGAACTCATATAATGAGGAACTTGGAGAGTTTAATGGAGAATCAAAGCAAAATATGTCTGTATTATCAACAATAAGATTCTGATGGAGTACTTTATGTATGTACTAATGCCTTTAAGCCTATATAATTTTGAAGGCTTCTCCCAGAATTTTTATTTGTTGATTTTTATACTAAAATATTATTCCAATGTATTATTGAATGAATATTTTATTTAAATTTATTATCTTGCACTTAATCCTTATATTTACAATGTCTCCATTAACAAACTTGACCTACAGGAAAACCCCAACTGAGTTTTTCAAAGCAAAGGAGTTAGGAACCGTAGCTGGAGCTTCTGTGCATTTCACAGCCTAATTTGTTATCACAAATTGCTAAGCAATCTAACTAATTACATTTGCTTAGGAAAAAACAAAAGTTTAACCTCAATAATACAAATAGCACCCCCCCAATGGAAGAGAATTGTATCTACAACGAGTCTCCAGGAGTTCAGACCTTAAGAAATTCTTTTCAGTTTACTGCAGAGACCCATTATAACTATAAACAATTAAGAACAGAGGGTGATTTTCTATTGCTTAGCCATTATAATTCCTCTGCACAGCCCAGCCTAAACTCAGTTTTAATACACCATGCTCTTAAAGAGCTCCAATGTCTTTCAAGACGTTTCATGGTAAAGGTTTCCCTCATGCAATGTGTGTGCTTAACTCTATCTCATTGGGGTGGAGGAATCATGATTACAAAAGTCCACAAGAAATCATATTAATTGTGAAATACAGCACTGTGGATTCTAATTGTATGTATGCATGTATGTATGTATGTATGTATGTATGTATGTATGTATGTATGTATGTATGTATTTATTTATTTATATCTAAGGTGGATTACACAGTGTAAGTAAATACAATCAGCAGCTGGGACATTCAATAAATATTCAAGAAAGAATACAATAGGGTAAGGATTGCTGAAATATGAACAAGCAAAAAAAGGCAAAAATCGGATACAAGGCTGTAGTCTATTCCATTCGAACGGATCTCTCAGAACCATTTATTTATTTATTTATTTATTTATTTATGTGAGTATGTATGAGTCATGTTCTGTGAAAAACAAATCTGGAGCAGCAACACAGATGGTACATTATTTCCTGTCGTGAAAAAGTTCTATAATTATAATAGTCTTGGAATCTTTGAACTGATGAGACTCGTGGAACTAACCTAGTCTAGGAGCGCGGCCGCTATTTGGAGGTTCATATTGAAAAAGCTTTGCAGGCGCCCAGCCGAAGCATATTTAAGTACTTTCCTCTGCTCGGTTGCAGAATGTTTCTCTTTCCCCGGGGAAAAACACAGGAAAGCAGGGAGAAACTGCCCCCCATAGTGCCCCCCCCGCATGTTTTCTTTTGTTAGCGAGCCCCTTTCTCAAAGAAGGAGGAGCTGCTTTTCTTCTTAAAGAAGGGCCGGTCTTTGGCAACGTGTAGGTGTGAGCTGGCCTCAAAAGGATAAAAGGCGCGGCTGGCTGGTAGCGGTTTGGAAGATCATGCTATCCAGTGATACAAGAACACGCGTCTTTTGCAGAGGGAGGGGGTAATCAACATTTCTCAACCCAGCGTTTGCAGGAAGAGTGATTTTAAATAAAAATAAATAAATACTTGAACCTTATTCCTATTCATGTGAATTTCATGGTCTATGTGACTGCAGTTGAACTCATTTCTCAAAAAAGTATATTTTAGGATCTCAAACTAAAGTCCAATGGAGTTACTGTATTTACAGCTGGAGTGAGCCCGCTTTCTCTGCTCAGGAACGGGTAAGCTGTTTTCTGTGCTAAAAGAGACGTTACTCAGCTCTATCGATGAACACTATACACATTTGTATTAAGAGACTCGAAAGGTTTAAAAAACATAAAGCTGCGTATGTTTGAAACTGACCATCTTCCCCTATGCCAGGCACCTGTAGTACTAACAGAGATACTGAAGAATGCAAGACTGTGCTATCGGACCTGGATTTGGCTCCTCCACTGCAGACCAACGCTACCCATCTGAAACTATGTTCCCTGAAGATTGCAAGTTTCAGGTGGCTAGCCCGTGTTGGTCCGCAGTAGAGGAGCAAGATACGAGTCCAGTGGCATCTTAAAACACCGACGAGATAACATGCTAAAAAGCCACGGATCCTCATAGATCCTCTTGATTTTCACATGGGGTCACCCAAAATCCACCATACCATACTCAATCATGTCCATTGCCCCAAATGGGAACCAAAAATTCAGCCATCCACCTCTTCATAGCACCGCCAGGGGGCAAAAACATGGCTCAAAAGCATGGGTCCTCACGGATCCTCTTGATTTTTACATGGGGTCACCCAAAATACACCATACACTACTGGATCATGTCCAATGACACAAATGGGACCAAAAAAACCAGCGTCCACCACTTCATGGCACCGCCACGGGGCAAAAACATGGATCAAAAGCAAGGATCCTCTCGGATCGTCTTGATTTTTACGAGGGATCATCCACAATACACCACAGAATACTTGATCATGTCCATTGCCACAAATGGGACCCAAAGATTAAGCTGTCCACCCCTTCGTGGCACTACCACGGGCCAAAAACATGGTTCAAAAGGAAGGATCCTCACGAATCCTCTTAATTTTTGAATGAGGCCATGCAAAATCCACCATACAATACTAGATCTGGTTCATTGCCACAAATGAGACCCAAAAATTCATCCATCCCCCGCTCCGTGGAACCGCCACGGGGCAAAAAATAGTTCAAAAGCACAGATCCTCACGGATCCTCTTGATTTTTAAATTGGGCCACCCAAAATCCACCATACAATACTAGATCAGGTATAGTGCCACAAATTGGACCCAAAAATTCAGCCGCCGACCTCTCCGTGGCACCGCCATGAAGCAAAACCATTCTAAGAAGCCACGGATCCCCATGGATCCTCTTGATTTTTAAAAGGGGTCACCCAAAATCCACCACACAATACTCAATCATGACCATTGCCAAAAATGGGACCCAAAAAACGAGCCGCCCACCACCTCGTGGAACCACCATGGGGCAAAAACATGGCTCAAAAGCATGGATCCTCTTGGATCGTCTTGATTTTTCCGAGGGGTCATCCAAAATCCACCATAGAATACTAGATCATGTCCATTGCCACAAATGGGACCCAAAGATTCAGCCATCCACCCCTTCGTGGCACTTCCATGGGGCAAAAACATGGCTCAAAAGCACGGATCCTCAAGGATCGTCTTGATTTTTACATGGGGACACCCAAAATATACCATACAATACTAGATCATGTCCAATGAAACAAATGGGAACAGAAAAACCAGCCATCCACCGCTTCATGGCACCGCCATGGGGCAAAAACATGGTTCAAAAGCACGGATCCTCTCAGATCATCTTGTTTTTTACGTGGGGTCATCCACAATCCAGCATAGAATACTCGATCATCTCCATTGCCAAAAATGGGACCCAAAGATGAAGCTGTCCACCCCTTCGTGGCACCGCCATGGGGCAAAAACATGGTTCAAAATATGATACAGTGCAGCTAGAGGTGAGAGCTAGCCACCGACGTTGTTAATATACATTAACGCGTGTGTTAGAAAATAAACATTAAAGGTGCGATTGGTCTTTTACAATCTGTCTCCTACGCGCTTCATTCTGTGGCCTCCTCAAAAAGATTTTTTAAAAAAACCGAAACATTAAAAACGTCAAAACCCGGTTTCATTCTACTAAATAGCACACGCTTTGCTTGAATAGAAACTTTTAATTATACACACACACAACACACACACACGAAGTTGTTGGTTACATTGAATAACAAAGTAAAAATGGAATTCTGTGGGCATATTGAGAGTTCTCTGAGAGTTCCTTTAAATTAGGAAGGTATGAAAGGGAATGCAGAACACAACAATTATTTATTCTAATTTAGACTTGCCCGTCCCCCCATATATCAGCCCCAAGTTTCTAAGCTATCTAGTACTGGCATTCTCAGATGGCGCGCATCTGTCCTATCTGAAAGGGTTGGGCATTATTAGACAGAGATCTCCATCCTTGCTATATGTTTCCCTGGTGACTTGGAAGTGCTCTGCAGGGCAGGAATACTAAAAATAGATTCGGTGCCAATTTTTGCATCTGGACGGGTATTTTTTTAGCATGACAAAAGTTGGCGATGACAAGCTAAAACACAAAAACTTTCCGACCCTTCCACTTTTGAAGTCACTGATAGACTCGTTTTGATCAGCTTCTCCAACTGATAGTTAGTAAAGAGGTTCCAGATTACCAGCTACATGGCACGGATACCTGCCTCCAGTCTGGGAAAACTTATTGAAATGCCCACTCCCGCCTCCCTCCTGGCGATACCATTGTGTCCTGAATTCTTTGTATTCTCTGTGATTTTCTCAGGCCTTACTTTCTAAAGCATGCTCTCTCCAAAGGCCTGTCCTCCTTTTCCACCCCCCACCCCCACTTGTCACTTCTATCTGCGGAGTAATTTGTATCGTTTGGATCCACCCAGTGGCTTCCACTTTGATTCCTGTACTTTGAAATGCAAACCTGCCTTTCAATGCAAATGCTCCGAGAGGTTGGCCCAATAAAACGTCTTTCCTCAGGGAGGTGCCTTTGCAAACTGGGGGAAAAAAACTGACCAAGAAGTTCCAGGTGAACGAGTGCTAATCAGGAAGAAGCTGTGAGCTAGCCGCAGGGGCAGGGCAGACAAGAAGTTACGGCACAGGGCACATTATGCGCGCAGGGCCGCTTGGGGATGATGTATGTGGGCTATCTGTTGGATAAGGACACCAACATGTACCCCAACCCAGTCAGGCATCCCAGCCTGAACCTCAGTCCCCAGAATTACGTGCCTGTGCCCCCTCAATATCCGGATTTTGCTAGCTACCACCACGTGCCAGGGATTAACAGCGATCCTCATCATGGGCAGCCGGCGGGTTCCTGGGGTTCTCCATACACTCCAACCAAAGAGGATTGGCACTCTTATGGCGCAGGAGCCCCGTCATCGGTCGCTAACCCGGGCCAGCTTGGATACAGCACCCCTGATTTCAATCCAATACAGCCTCCCGGCTCTGGACTGCTTCCCCCTTCCATGAGCGGCTCAATACCCCAGCTATCCCCAAACGCGCAAAGGCGCACCCCTTTTGAATGGATGAGACGCAACGTTCCCACCAGCAATAACAGTGGTAAGGAATGTCTCTGTTTATTTCTGAGGGGCGGGGGGGGGGGCTGTCTTAGATCTTAGTGGTAGCCAGTTTCTGTTGTTCTGGCTTTAGCTCTCTCTCACGAGTTTCAGTTAACAGAGTGTATCACTGGGCTGGCAACTTTATAAGGTTTACTTTTCATTACCGTTCGCACATCATCTCGTATACACAAGAGTTCGTGGTCAAATTGCACTTTAAAATGGAAGGGAACTTGGGCAGTTGGCTGCAATCTAAGAGCCATTTCACACACTTTACGACATTCCAGCGCAGGATGGACTTCCACGTAGGATTCCATGCAAATCATGTGTGAATTGTTTTGTGAGATGTGACAGGCAATGAACTCCCAGTGCGTATATGGAGCATAACCCTGTTTTTGCAATTGTGGCAAGTACATTATACATTAACGAATGCTTTGTAATGTGTGAAGCAGCAACCCGAAATTGGCTTGAAATATATCCCAGTGATGTTAATTTCACTGAATTGCAAATAAACAAGCTCAGGGCCTGTATAATGCTAACGGCCAAACCAGCAAAATATTGGGAGTACGTTAAACCCTATTGATTCCACTAATCATTAGATTAGTGTACTTCCCCATGTCCTTCCCCACTTCCCCCTTCCACTGCAACAACCAATCCCTCTGAAATTTTGTTCCTGGTGGTCAGTAGAAACTCAGGAACAGAAAGATGGAATGAAAGGAGCAATCTGCAGTTGTCCTCCCTTCTTCTGCGAATTGAAATGATATTGCATTGGAGGAACTGCATAGTTAGATACTATGTATTGTATTTAGAAGGATCGATTGTAATATTCCATACAAGAATAAAAACTCGTTAGTCTTATGGCACTCATGAAGCTTTTCCCTGTTTTAGGATCCTTGTTAATCCCACTGCCTGTAATGAAATACATGTCCTAATTGTGAACAATATGACCCAAAGTGCTTTAGGTTTAGAGTGTAAGGTTGTAAATTTATATATGATTTCCTAGAAGTAAATTCTAGGTAGAATTCCAAGGAAACAAAAGTTAAAGCAAAGTGACAATAAAATGCTTTAAAAAAAATTATATGATTTACAGAGTTGAGCAAGATCATTTACACAGCCAGCAGGTCATCTACATTTTAAGCAATGATTACATTTTTCCCCCTTAGCCTTTCAGTATCTTTGTTAAACACTTCACGAAGTTTCTGGTACTAGGCATTCATTGAGTCACAAGTTAATTTTTCTCTCATCTAGCAACGTAGTAAACTGTAGAATTCTTGTTCTAACTTAACTGACAAACCCAGCAGATAAATATTGTCATTTGGAGTGACAAACAGGGCAAAATCAAATCACACCAATGGCAAAGACTGCTGGAGTGAAATCACTAACTCCTTTCTGGGAATACCCTGAAGACTCGTATTTTAAAGTGTTAGTATTCATATTTAGGTGAGTGATTAACAGTTTTTCATTAACTTGGCAAGAGAAAAATAATGATTTAAAAATCTTACCGTATCAATATACCATAGCATCTGAAG
This sequence comes from Eublepharis macularius, assembly GCF_028583425.1. NCBI lineage: Eukaryota > Metazoa > Chordata > Lepidosauria > Squamata > Eublepharidae > Eublepharis > Eublepharis macularius. The sequence continues at coordinate 81,355,077 of NC_072793.1, forward strand.
GCCCACTTTATGTACTCTTATTAATGACATTAAGATTGTTCTTATTGGGAAAAGCACTCCTGAGGAATTGGGCATTTCACATTTTGGTGGCAGGGGAAGTAAGTACATATTAAAAACATGCCAACAAACACAGAAAAAAGTGTCTCAGAAGATGTGGACAGTAACATCAAAGAATACTTCAGTTTTGTATGCATATACACTCTTTTTAAAATATACATTGTATTTCCCTTTAAGTAAGAAGTGGCTCCTTGTTCACACACAACCCAAAAAGACCACATACAGTGCAGTCCTATGCAGAGGAACATGAGGCTATGGCCACTGAAACCATGACATTAGACTGGTGTAACTGTGCTAGGATTGCACAGACAGATCAGTTTTTGTGGTCAGAATAAGCCACCTACTAAGTAAGGGCCTCTTTGATCTGAGAACATGAGTGTGGACTTTTCCTTACCTCCACTCCTTGCTCTTTTTTTAACATTCTGCCAGGCTTCTGGTGCCATAAAATGGAAGGTCCCTTTGAATGCAGTTATTTGCAATTACCTTGAAAGCTGTTGTCTAATCATTGCATTTCCTGTTTGTCACAAAATAACTTAGTTCTGTTCCTGAGATCAGGTTTTAATTCCTTTTCAGGTCTTTTAGTAGAGACGGTGAAGGAAAATGACAACCTGGCTCTCTCAGAGACTTGGCTATTTCTTTTTTCTGTATAAATGGCATATAAAAACTTGAAATTTAACTTGAGGGGAAAGAATAGCCCACACAGTGCCCCTTTGAATAATCACAAATCAGTGGAACCACTGCAATGAAGAAAGGTTTTCTGCACAAGCATGCAAAAAAGTGGAAGGGGATCGAATGTGAAGATTTTAGCTTGTGGGGGAAACTAGGTTTACATGAACTGTAGTGATTCTTGTTACTGAATTTTCTTTATGGCTTCAGTGAGAACTTACTATGGCCTGAACTGATCATTTGACCATTATTCTGGAGTATTCTGGAATTGGGTGGTGGTGAGTGTCATTATTTGTATGCAATGATGGTCTTGCATTCAAGGCAGCATGAGACTATGGAAGAAATGGGACCTTCATAGGATAGATTTCACCTATATGTGAAAGGACAGATTAGCTAAATCCTGAAGGTGTTATTTGCCTTTTATGGAAATTCATATATACACTATTGAAAAAGAAGATGTGTATTAACTTTTGTTAACACCATTCAAAATAATACTGTGTGCAAACTTCTGCAAAGTTCTTAATCAGGTTGGATGTTTAAAACAAAAACATCAAACTTTAGGCTTGGACCAAATCTTAAAAAGATCTTCCTCCTCCCACCCCTTTTAGCTGGCTTGTTCTGGAGAATTTGAAAGTTTGCACACTATGTTGTTTGGGGCTATCTTCCTTGTAATGTATGAACTGCATTCAAGCATCTGCACATACTCAAAATCACTTAATGCAGATTATTGTCTCTTTAATCCTCCTATTGTATTTGCAATCCAAGCTGTAAAAGAGCAGATTTCCCCATCTTTTGATTCAGGTTTACAGTGGGAATTGTCTAATCCACATTACTAAATTGTGAGTACAAAACTACAGGGTATTGATTATTATGAGGCAGCAAGTATCTGGTACTCATCTATGATGTAAAGCAATTTGTGTGATTTTTCTGTGGGAAATGATGCATGTGTTTTTGAGGGAAATGTACAAAATCTGAGGGATGAGTTGATTTTCTTTATTTTCGAGGCAATGGGGGAATCTAGTCACTTTTTGTTAATTTTCACTGGTTGTGGCAAATCTGGATTTGTATTGAAGAAACTAGAATTCCAAATTAGCAATTTGTGGGTTTGTTCTTGTTGAAGTAACGTAGGTAAAAAATAAATTAAAACTTCATTGAACTCAGGGCAGGACATCATACATTTAACTTTTGCAACATCCGTGTGAGGTAAGCGCTTGAACTACTGAGCTTCGCAGCTGAATGCAGATCCCAGAGCAGCAATAGTGTACAGACATTGTAAAGATGAACAAAAGGCGTATTACTGTGGGAAGCTGTTTACGTGCAAGCAACAGGTTGTGTGAGGAAAGACAGGGCGCGCGTGCCGCCAGCGAACCTTCCCGCCAAACTTCTATTTGCCTCGCAAGCGGGCTGACCTCTCAGCGCCTCTCTGGGCTCGAGGGTCTTCCTCGCTGAGCGCGCCACGCCTACAGGGCCAAACCCTGTAGCCTCGTGTTCGCGCTGAACTCTTGAACTCGGCGCGGGAAGGGGCTAACCGAGAGAGCTACACGATGAGAAAGTGGAAGTCTCTCCGCAGGGAAACGCAAATGAACATTCTGGGAAAGACCCCGCAGAGCTGGCCAGTTCAAAGGCGGCAGGGAGGAAAGACGGTTAATGAAAAGGGCTTCAAGCACCTCCCTCAAGTAGAGTGCAAATTTACAAGCGTGCCCCTTTGTCATACAGATTGGCACTGGTCCCTCATGCAGCAGGGCGCCCCCATTGTCTTCTGCTTTGTGGGCTGGGAAGCCGGGACTCTTGGCGCCCTTTGAAGTTAGGCCATTTCGGGGCACTTTCGTTTTCCTACATGAACTGCAGTTTGGGCCAAGCAAGCCCAACAACCATCATGCCTAGGTTTGGAACAGGCTGTGCCCCTGCCTTTTTTCCCAAAAGGCGTTGCCTGTCCAGGCTGTCCTTTCTGTAGATGAGTTGGGTGACCCTTGATTTGTGAGGGCTGTGATAAAATAAACCAGCATTATAACAGAGAGAGATGCCAGCGGAAGGGATGAAGTTCACTTGTGAAAAGTGGCTTTGAAAATTCTGAACACAGGAAACATGCAGTTTAATTGGTTTTAAACTATAAGGTACCACATATACAATCCAGACACATAAGTCTCAGTAGAGATTTAACAACATACTGGGTGATCTTGGGCCAGTCACAGACGCTCAGCCTAAACTACCTCGCAGTGTTGTTGTGAGGATAAAATGGAGGGGAGGAGAATGATGCCTTTGTGTCCCTATTGGAGAGAAAGGCGGGATATGAAGTAAATAAATAAAAATACATAACAATTCCATTGAAAGAAATAGGGTTTAATTGCTATATAGTTATATTTTGATTCTACACTGCAAGGTCTGTTTTTATTTTCACTCTCCCTCTCCCTCCTCCTGGTAGATGCTTTCACACCTATCACAAAATTGGTTCCAATGCTATGTGTCACATTTTTATCTCATTCTACCTTAGGAACTCTGGTTACATGATTTTCCCTTTGTCTATTTTATGCTCACAATTCTGTGAGGAAAGTTAGGTTGAGACGAGGTGACTAACTCAATGGGAGCAATGAGCTGTGAACCTGGGTCTCCCCAGCTCTAGTCCAGCAAGCTAACCACCACGTCATATTGACTGTTCAATAGAGTTCATAACTGAATGTGTGAATGTATCTTACTGAAAAACACAAGGGAAGTCTAGTGATGTGTAATGTGTAGATATTAATTTCTTTTCTCAGCAAAATGTTGAGCAAGCCTATCTACTTGATCAATTTATGCATAATTCTTTTTAGTGGATTCACACACAACAAAATCAGACACTGTCATATGAGACCATTGCCAAGTCTGTGCTTTCAAGGAACACATCTCTGAAATGTCAGAATAGATGTTTAGATGGTAGACAGATACCTGGTAAAACGTTTCTGAATCTTGCAGTCTGAATCAGACACCTCAGGCTCTAGTACAGGGTTGGGCAATCCCTGGCAGGTGCACCGAACAGCAGCACACCTGATCATTTTGCTCAGCGTTCAAGACCAATTCTTGTGTGAATCCCTGAAGCACTGGCAGTACTTGTACAGCTTAGTTTCGCTCCCAATGTGTCTGACCAAATGCAACCTTCATCTCTTCCTCCCCTATTTATTTACTGGCACCAAGAACTTATAGGTAGAACTTGTGTGTGTGTGTGTGGGGGGGGGGGAGGTGGTTGACACTCAGGTCAAAATGATTTCCTATCTCTGCAATCTGGGTACTCTTCTAGTCTGGCTGTTTGCATGTTTTAAAAGACACATTTGGTATTTTTTTACCCACAATTTTTGGAACATGTGGGGGAAATTAATGGTGAAATTTCGCTGAATAATTGCGCTGAAACATGAATAATTTCGCTGAAACATGAATGATTAAGGGAAGCCTGTTTGTACCATATTATAAAGGTAATATCTTGATCCCTGGATGTTGTGAATTTTATGCTTTTTAAAAGAACAAAAAAATCATGCATCAAGAAAGCTGAATTCTGCAGTCTGTATAAATTATTCCAATCCACAATGGCTTATTTTGTATTTCTTGGCTTTGGTTTTGGTAGTAATGGGGAAAGTCGGGGGCTTTATAAGCCATGTAGTTTTGGCTCCTGATCAATGGGAATTCTGCAGAACCCTCTTTAGCCTTGGAGACTGCATTAGGTGTTGTCATCATCACACTTTAAGTCAATCTTCAAAGACACAGAGAATTTACAAAAAGTGAAGAAGAGAGCTGTGTTTCTTTGGAAGTGTGCATCCAATGTTTTTTTTTGAAATTATATAGGACAGTGGAATAAACACATCCATAACACTGATTACTTTGTATTTTTTTCTCTCTGTCTAAGGCTGTCACTGGTAGCCAAACTGTCACTGGTAGCCGATCATATGAAGGGTGAGAAGACATGATAGAAACAATAGTTTAACCTAATCGATATTGGGCAGAAATTTTTCCAAAATGGAAACATTTCTCAGAACATTTGTTGTCAAGGCTGTTTTTCCTTGCACATTAATATGTGATATGGGCTAAATGTGGGATATGAAGCATGAACAAACCCTAGTGTTGTACATGGTCCAGGCTTCTTTCCCTAACATTTTTTAAATTTTGTTATGTGTAAAACACTTAAAATTATTTATTTAAATTTGAATTGGATAGTTCTGGAAGTTTTTCTAATTCATATTTTCCTGAGAATCCCACATCACTGTTCTGACGCAGAAAGCAGTACATAGAGATTAAATATGATCTAGTATTCCTTTACCACTCTTTTGGGGCAACAAAAGAATGTTTTTTATGTGTTTGTGTGATGCTGAAAAACAAAATCAGTTTGACATAAAATAATGTTAAACATTGTAATGTTAAACATTATCATACTAATCAGGCAACTGGGAATAACCTGTGATGACTTGACTCCATCATACATTCAGATGACGTGAAAGTTTGAATTCACACAGTTAGAATGATTTAATTTTTCTGCTAGTTTCAACTATTCCAGTTCTTGGCATACAGGAGATGATTAGTAAATGGGTGGTTTCTAGGCACATGAGTTTTAGATAAAATGCATAAACATTTTAAAACTATAATAAGAAAAAGTAACCTGCTCAAGGATATAGCAAGCCATAATAAATGGTATTAATTATTAATTAAACCAGTTTGGACCCTTTGAGTTCTAAACTGTATTCACTTAGTATCATCGTCATTCTTGGAAGACACAATTTTAAATTTATTATTTCTTTATAAACTACACCATCTGCCTAAAGTAATTACACTGGAGAACTGCAATGAAGAACAATCAGATAATCAATATTATAACAACAGTTTAAATCTTTTATCAAACAATGATGACATTTAATAAATCAATATTAAAATAAAAATGTACAAAAATGAATCGTTGTAAACCACCATGATGGCAAAACAATACTTTTATTTCAGGAAATATTAAGGAGAGGCCATAAATCCATGGTAGATCATCTGCTTGGCATGCAGAAGTTCTCAGTTTCAATCCCCAGCATCTCCGGTTAAGGATCAGGTCATATCATAGGTGATATGAAAGATCTCTGCCTGAGAATCTGGATAGCAGCTGCCATTCTGAGTAGAAAACTGACTTTGAGGAACCAATTATCTAATTCTGTGTAAGGCAGCTTCATGTATGCCTTCATGTTTGTGAAATGCTTTCTGAAATAAGACTTATCACTTGACACCACAAAACCTTCAGAGGAGTATATGATCTGGGAAGAGAATCTCTGTGTGTGGGTACAATGCAGAGAAAGCCTTGTTCTGCAAACTTGCAGGACAAATTTGCCTATTTGTAAGAAAGTGGAGAAATTCTGTTTCCTCAGATCTTGAGGAATTGGGAGGCATACTCCTGTGTAGGTATTCCCTCTGTTAAGTAAAATCCTAACTGTTCAGGCTTTAAATACCAGTTCGAACAAATGCCTTAAATCAGGGGTAAAGTAAGCTGATAACAGGATAGTACGAAGTACCAGCAAAAGTGACTGAAGTGGTTCAGTTTTCCATTTCAAACCTCCCAAGAGAGACAGTACAAGTAAGAAAAGTTACTCTCACCCCTGCCTTAATTGAGCCCCAAAGTTTGATGGCTAGTGCGGATGAGTCGAAATCAGCGTGATAGGTGCCTCACAGCCCATTACTGTTAGGAAATGAGCTATCAAGTTCTGTACAACCTACAGTTTCTGAACGATCTTCAAGAGCAGGCCATCTATAGCACGTTACAGTAATTTAGGCAAGAAATTACTGAGATGTGGTTGTAGTTGATTTACAGGTCCTGCTAAGTCTTGATATTTTGGGCTGTGATTCTTAATGTAGTAGTATGATAAAAATTGCTGGTGGACTCATAGCTGACTTATGGCAACCCCTGCTGGGGGTTTCAAGACAAGAGACTAACAGAGGGGGTTTGCCATTGTCTGCTTCTGCCTAGTGACCCTGGTCTTCCTTGGAAGTGTCTCATCTAATTACTAACCTAGGCTGCCCCTGCTTAGCTTCCGAGATCAGATGAAATCAGGCTTGCCTGAGATATCCAAGTCAGGGCACCTCCTCTCATAAAATTAAATTCTGTAGACCTAAGATTTTGTGTTGTTCTTTCTGTATTAGTTTTGAATGTTGAGAACATTGCCACTCTTTCAATGCAATCTAATTTAGAGTTATTCTTTTCTAAACCCATTATTCACTGAGTTTAGATTGGATTGCATTCTTAATTTATTAACTGGTAGCAAAACGTATAAACCTTCAAATGCACACAGTTCACATTCAGTTTGAGCCCATGCTTGTATGAACTCATGAAACAGTGGTTGTAATACTCCTACTTGGGAAAGTGTGCTCTTCTGTACCATGTTCAATGGGAAAAATGTGAAAAAGTATCTGTTTTATGGAATGAGCTCTTGGAGGTTGTGTACAGAGAGCCTTCTCTTCTAGCTTTTCAAAAAGCCTGTAAGATGCCCTATTTATCTGACAGGAAGATTAGATTTTTTCAGCACATACGGTCAAGAAAAATAGGGGCCCATCTGAAATTTGTATACAAATTATACAATTCATTTATAGCAATCAAATGCCTCTTGTGTATTATATTTTTAAGAGGATCATTCATCTTCTTTTTGGGTAAATGCAGTAGTTTTATTTCAGTGGTCTTTGTTTTGTCATTCAAGTTTGTGATAATTTTCTGAGGACACTGTTTATTCAGCATTTCTTAAATGTTTTTATTGTCAGATTTATTTAAATTGCATTTACATTTATAAGAACCTTGAGTGTTTTGGACAAGTGGATGAATCCATTTACATAAGTAGCCATCCCGACTGGCTACTTATGTGGGACTTACTCAGTGGGACTTAGTTCTGAGTAAATATATGATTGGGCTGCAAACACCGTTGGAATAAACAGGGCTTAGCTGCAGCTAAATTTTACTACGTTACAATTTCTGGAAATTTTGAAGCCACAGGAATAAACAACTATATCACAGTCACCAGACATTCTCAATTTTTCCATCAGAAAAACTGAATGCTATACATTTTAAGTGAATAAAACCTTGTATTAAATTCCAAAAGAAAAACTTTTTCAGTGCTCCTCAAAATTTCTATTGGAAAAATTGGAGGGAGGGGGAGTCCTCAGAATTCCATGCAAGACATTTTGTGTAAGTAAAACCTTGTCTTAAAAAGCATTTCACTCATTTCAAAGAAAAGAAATTGCGAGGAGTTTTTCAATTCTTCTCCAAATTTTCCAGTTTTTCTATTGGTAAAACTGAAAAATGTCCTTGGAAAAAAGAGAAAACATATTTTTCCATTCTCCCCTCACCCTGACTTTCACATCTCTAATTGTGTTCTTGATATTTTTAAAATATTGTTTTAATGTAAAGCAGAACTAAGATAAAATAAATCTCTGCTGTCTACTGTTAATTGCTGCTGCTTGTACTGTGCTAGAATACGTTCACAGACTGTATATGAAAATCTTGCAGTTCTTGATCGCAGTATTTCACAGACTTCATTGTGATTTTCTTTTATCCTCACCTATGTAAATAGTGGATGGTTTGTTATATGTGTTTTTATATCTGTTTAGAAGCTCAGCTTTTGCTAGCTAGTTATATAAGCCTAGTCATATGGTGATATTAATTTCTCCAAACAATCAGTTCTAGTATTAGGATATACTTTTTTATTTTGCTAGAGAACATTCATATTTAACAATTCTCTCTGGGCTAGGCTTGCTAGTTCTAAGTTAGGAAATTCTTGGAGATTTTGGGGTGGAGCCTGGGGAGGGCAGTGTTTAACAACGAGAGAGCTTAGCGGATGCCATATAGTCCACCCTCCAAAGCTGACATTTTCTCCAAGGGAACTGACCTCTGAAGTCTGGAAAGTAGTTGTAATTCTCAGAGAATTCCATTCCCCACCTGAAGGCTGGTGAGCCTAATCCGGCCTAAGCAACTGATGGTGCCTGTGATGAAGGGATATGCATGCTAGTGATAGGCTTACCAACTTCCAGGGGTCTAAAATTCTGGAATTACAGTTGATCTCCAAACTACAGAACAAAGGGCAGCTTCAGAGGACAGACTGTATGGCCAAATACTACAGTCTAGGAAAAATTAATGTTCTAGAAATCACTTCCTTGCTGAGCTTCCTTTCTTCATCAGAGACAGGCATGTTTAATTTTATAGGGTTCTTTTATGGACTAATTTTTAATCTGTTTGGAAAATTCTTACCATGTATTTCAGTGTAGATTTTCCAGCATGATAAATTTCTGGTGTTTTGTTTTCAATATGGAATACATTGAAGTCTTGGATACTGACCCCCCCCCCACACACATGCAGAGATACATATAGAGACATAATACACACAGCTATGCACGTACACATGCAGCTCTTCCTTAAATTATTAACTACAGCATGCTGCTGATGTCATATGTGATATGTTCAGCAGCCTGCTCCATGTCCAAGGTACAGCCTTTTAAAGTATTCTTGAGAGAAAACCCAGAATAAGGTAGCTTCACTTTAACTTTAAATAAGTTTATTACTTATCCTAGCCAAGTAATATTTCCAGTACATCAAACACATCTAAATTATAGGCCTGAATGGATCATAAGGGCAGAACTAGATGTTTAATTTAGTTCAGAGATAATGTTCTTTTCCAAATTGCAGCTGCTTGGAAGTTGAGCAAGGGAGGAAAGGGACTTTTTCATCTCTTCACAGCTACCAGTTTCAAGCTACCATTACCCCTGCTGGAGGAAAAATATGAGTATTTGTAAATTTAAAGGAGGTTGGAGGTATTGACTTTTGGGAAGAAACAACATGCAGGGTGGGAAGGCTTGAAAAGCTCAACTCTGCCCACTTTGAAAATTGTAATTTAAATGAGCTCCAAATATTAAAACAAAATGATGTGTTGGGCTAATCCAAACTCTGGATTAATGAAGAGTCAGAAGAACTTTGGCCTCAAACTCCACAGCTGGTTTATGCCTAGCCTCTTGTACCAGTTGCAATATGCTGCCAGCATAATTTTTTTTAAGTTATGTTTTTAAAAAGAGAAAGGAGAGACTGAGGAACACATAAGAGCAAGAGGAAAGGGGAAAACAGAGAAAGAAGTATCTGGATATTTAAAACGTTAAAATGCCATGTTTCAGTGGTTTAGGTGAATATTTATGTCTGGAAAAGTTATTACACGCAAACTATTTAGCCCAGTTTCCCCCAGTTTGAATTCTATTGTTTTTTCCTCTAATTCCTCACAGCATTGTTGTGCTTCAGTGTACCTCCAGGGGTTTCCTTGTCTTTCCTGTGAACTTTCCCAAACCTGCTTTGCTGTGATGCGTTGAGAAAAGTTGCAGCAAAATGGGCTGGCACCCTTGTGGACAGGAAAGTCCAGTTGTTCCTGGTCCTGCTCTCATCTCCATCATTTTCTCTGCCACAGTCCCTCTTGGCAGCCATTTCCCCACCTACTGTCAGAGGGCTTTTAAAGCAAAACCCAGCAATTGGTATATCATTATCCTACTATATAAAAGGCTAAGCATATTCAAGACAACTCACTTCCTACCGTGGTGTGCCACCAGAGGGTGCTGCTGTGGAGGGAAGCTCAGATGAGGCAGCCAGAAAGTGTGCCATGGTGGGAAGCCCAGGCCAAAATCAGGTGGGGAGCATGTGGCAATGCCTGCTCCCTGCCTTCACCCAGCTGGGGTTTGGAGCAGAGCAGGTGGCAAAGCCCACCCTCTGCCTTCACCCAGCTGGGATCAGGAGCGGAGCCGGTGGCAATGCCCACCCCCACCTTCACCCAGCTGGGATAAAGAGCAAAGAAGGTGGCAATGCCCACTTGCCCTTCACCCCAAAGGAATCAATAGAGGAGCAGGTGGCAGTGTCCGCTCCTCCCTTCACCAGGCCGAGATCAAGAGCGGAGCGGGTGTTAATGCCCACTCCCCCACCTTCACTCAACTGGGATCAGGAGCAAAGCAAGTGGCAATGCCCACCTGCCCTTCACCCAGCAGGAATCAGGAGGGGAGAAGGTGGCAATGCCTGCTCCCCCTTCACCCGGCCAAGATCATGAGCGGAGCAGGTGGTAATGTTCACACTCTGTTGTCACCCAGGTGGGATCAGGAGTGGAGCAGGTAGTAATGCCTGCCCCAGACTTCACCCGGCTGGGATCAGGCATGAAGCAGATGGCAATGCCCACCCCCTTTGCCCATCCGGGATCAGCCGCAGAGCATGAGGAAATGCCTGCCCCCTTCACCTAGCCGAGATCAGAAGCAGAGAAGGAGGCAATGCCCACCAACCTGCCAGAATCAGGCACAGAGCAGATGGCAATGCCCCCCCCCCTCAACCAGCCAGGATCAGGAATGGAGCATGTAGCAATGCCCACCCCTGCTTCATCTGGCTGGGATCAGGTGCTGAGCAGGCAGCAAGGCCTGCCCTTCACCTAGCCAGGATCAGGAGTGGAGCATGTGGCAATGCCCGCAACCTTTCACCCAGCCAGGATCAGGAGCGAAGCAGGTGGCAATGCCTGCTCCCCATCTTCATCCAGTGTTACCAGAACTGCTCTTTATTATAATGGGGAATTAGCTATAGCAGTCTGTAACTAAATATTAAGCGCGGATCATAACCTATGTTTACGGAGGTCCCGATCCCAGACACTCTAGTGAAAAAGAGGCAGACAACAAATAAGTTCCAAACACGTGTATTTGGTGTGGCGTAAGCCTAACTTGCACAATCATACAAGGAACACACAAGATCTAGGAAATACAGAGTAGGAAATACAGAGACGTTCGCATTAGCGGGTTCCCAACGATGATAAGGGAAATACTCACAATCCTGGAGCGAAGCAGAGACACAGCAGCGAGGGTGGTGGTCCAATGCCAGCACTGGACCCACAGACGGACAGCAAGGAAGTCTGGATAGGATGGCACGCGCCTGGCTGGGACAGGACGGGAATGGCACGAGCCCCATGCGGTCTGAGAGGCCGGCTTAAATACCCCAAAACGTACCCTGGGGCTGGTGCTGTACTTGGTGGTTCTCACAGATTAAAACAAAGGGTCTAATGGGCTACTGAATGGCTTGGATGGGCCACTTTAGTAATCAGATTGTGATAAGTGACACCTCAGGAAGAGGGGACAAAAAGAGGGAGGGGGAAATCCAAGTGGGCTGAAAGGATGTTCCAGCGGACAGGGCTTGTCCTGATGTCATCAGCTCTGGAATGCGGAGGTTTCTTTGAGATGCATTCTCTAAGTGCTTGGGATGGTCGGCACTTAGTTCTTCTCCGGGGCGGCTCCTAAGATATGCAGAGCGGGGCGAGGTGCTCTCGCTGCGGACGTGGTGTGCCCGCTTCGCCGAAATGGCTTCCCAAAGCAGTCCTCTTCCCAGGGTCTTCTGGCTGCCTGAGAACATGGATGCCGGCTGGGCATAGCTGGGGCTGAATAGCAGGCTGCCCGGTAGCGAGGGCAAGCTCGGGGACCGGCCCGCGGGAGGCTCCAGGCGGGAACTGACCAGGGAGCGCCTAGCCAGGCTCGCTGGAGGTTTCCCCGGCAGGCGCCCGGCTGCTAGCAGCGGCTTGGGCCCATATGAGGCAGGCTTCCATGGAGGCAGGGGGAACAGCACACAAAACACAGTCCAAAGCAGGGAACAGGCACGGTCCGTGGCAGATGGCAATGCAGGCACGGGGTACACTTGTAATAAAGTCCAAAGCACACACTGGGAATTCCAGATACAGGTCAGGGCAGGGCTGCCCAGAAAGAGAGTCCTTTGTGCAGTTATCCAAACATGGAGTCAGTAAACTACACAGTCTATTACAGCAGCAGGGTAATTGACACGCAGGCAGGAAACTGACACGTGTATCAGAGCACACACGTGCAAAGCAATCTTTGTGCAGCAGTGAAACAGTAATGCAGGAAACTTTAACACAGTTCATAGCAGGCTTTAAAGCAGGGGAGGGGGCCTACTTGGCAACAATTCCCCCCCTCGGAGACCCCGTGACGTCAGGCGCGCGGGTCTCCGAACTTGACTTCAAAGGCGAGGTGGTCGGCAATGTCCGGTGTTCGAGCTTCGAGCGGAAAAGGAGTGGGAAGGGAAGGGAGAGGAGGCGTCACTCAAAAATTTAGTTTGGAGAACCACCTAACCGAATAAGTGCAATTTAGATCAGCCAATGGGCTGCAGGTCTCTGGGTTCACACCAGGGGGTGTGCTAAGTGCTACAGTCAACATAGACAGCAATTCATAGGCAGCAATGAGCAATTCATGCATATAAATAGCAATAATTCATATTTGTGTACATTGATTAATTCATGGATGAAGGTAATTCATACGGAATTCATGATGGGTTAAAAGCATTAAAAACCAGGAGCAATTCATATACACGGATTAATTCATAAGCATAAGATTAAAAGCAAAGGCAATTCATGGATACAATTCATGAATGCAGGATTAAAAGCAATTCATACAAGGTAAAAGTGAAATGTGCAAGCAAGGCATAGACCAATTCATCGAGGGTGGAACAATTCATGGGTGATCAAAACCATAAATACATATATAGGATTAAAACAATAATTCAGGAAGTTAAAACCAATTCATAGAGATAGCAGCAATAAAAGCAAGTGCGGAGAAACAATTCATGAGGGTAAGCGGCGGAAGGGCTCATAGGGGGTCAGAAAAATAAACTTCGCAATTAAAAGGCTAACTCATGCAGCCAGATTAAAACCAAATTCATAAAGTTTAAAATCAGGAATAAAACAACCTTTAAAAGAGACTGCTCAAGAGAAGTCCCGGATAAAACCTAATTCATAAAATGATAAATAGGTTAGAATTACCTCGGCGGGGGGAGTCAGGTTAAAAAGGCAATTCATAAGGTTAAAATCAAATTCATAGGGACAAAGTTAATAGGGGGTGATCAAAGGGTTCCCAGTTCATGGGAAGATCATGGGCGCACTTGCAGTAGATAGAGGGAGGGGCTAGTTCGGGGCTAAATTCATGGGAGTAAAATTCATAAGAAGCAATGGCAAGAAATTCATAAGACCATAGAGCAACAAAGATCACAGATGGCTCAGTCCGCAGTATAGCTGCTAGACTGGGTTGCATATATACAGGAACAAGCAAGCTTAGTCCATGTGTCCCAAAACACGCTTCCACCCCCCCTTGCTGTCTGCGTCAATCCGCAGAGCAGGGTCGGCTGGCGGCAAGAAGGGCTTCGGGCACACCGTTCTAGTCCTCATGGAGGTGGCTGGCGGTCATCTGGAGACGGGCCGTGGGCTGGGGGGCAGGGAAATATGTCCCCCCTAGTCCACAAGAGGGCCTCGGAGCGGTGTCCGGCAGCAAAGCGTCCATGGGGCCGGTGCAGAGTTCTTACACATAAATGCACAAGCATAGTTCGTAATCACACGAGCAACAAAATAAACAAGGGCTAAAGGAGGGCGCCAAGAACAACCCTTAAGGCAAGAGGAGGTCGGGATTGTAATGATCCAAACGGTAGGACAGTTGGAGTTGCTGGAGCTGTCGGCGGCTCCAACAGCCCAAATAAAGCAGTGAGGCGCACAACAAAACTTGAAAGGCCAAAATAACGATGATTGGGTGCAAAGCCAAATTGTAAATTCCAGTGGCAGTGGGGCTCCAGCCAAAGAGGGTTTCCCACCACGAGTGCTCACCGGTGGTCTTGATCCGCTGGGCAAGGTCCAAAATTTCCTTGCCGTTGTGGGACACAATCAAAGCAGCAGTGTCCCCGTCCCTCTGGATGCTCTGGAGGGTGCGGTGGAGCTGGGGGTGGGCCAGGAGCTCGTGGATTAGCTCCAGACCGATGCCAAGGGGAATGGGCTTCACATGTCGATAGAGGGAGGGTGCCACCAGGATCTCTTCTTGGGTCCAGACCGGTACCGTGTAGGTGAAGTCGCAGGCTGCCACCGAAGACAGGTTGCAAAAGCAGCGATTGACTCCCGGGATCACGGGCTTGAGCTGGAACGAGTTCAGGATCACAAAGTCGCAGGCCGTTCGCACGCAGGCACATCCTTTCCCAATGTAGACCACAGCGGAGCTGTTCTCCTGGACGACCTCGAAGGGGCACTCATTGAGGGCGTCGACTTGCGGGGCTACACAGGGGTGGTGAGGTGCAAAGGCTTGGTCTTGGCAAATGAAGCCGGTCTGGTCTCGATGCTGGCACCCTTGGAGGCTGACGAGCTGCCATCCGGTCGGGGTGAAGCGGGCCCAATGGTCGGGGTGGCGAGCGTAGAGAACCTCGGTGTCGCTGACTTGGAGTCCCAGAGGCACGACTGGGTACACGTGGAATGACTCGTGCGCACTGGCCGTTAATAAAAATAGTTTAAGCTCCTGGGTGGTCGGTGAGAATGAGGAATTTACAAGAGACCACCAGGATTCAAGCTCCAGTTCTATGGGTGACAATTTGGGCGTAATCAATCTTTTAATTTCCAGGGGCAAGTGCCCGTCCGTGGCTTGCCGAATTAGCCCCATGGCCACAGCCTGATTTAATTGTTGGGCTTGCATACATGCCATGGCTATTGACACGTTGCGTTCCACAGACTGCGTTCCTTTGAGCAGCAGAGAAAAATCTCTTTCAATTTGACTCTCCCAGTTAACTAAAATGGAGCTGATCTCGTGTTGCCCATTCGAGATGGAATTTAGGGACTGCACCACCGGTTTACCTAAGTCGGAGATGCTAGTCGTGACATGGGCAAACTTATTAGCGAGAGTCTCAATGTTGACCGAATCCATGATTGCTAAGCCTCCGGCTGCAGGAGCAGTCCAGTCGGCAATGCTTCGTCTGGCACGCGAGAGAGAGGGAGAGGGATCGATCCACAGTTGTAGCCATGCATTCCAACCCTTGCTACCGGCCTCCAGATAGGGAGCGCACTGCGGCAGCCTCTGGGTTACATTTAGCTCAGCTAAGTCTATGCGGATCTCTTTTAAAGACATTTGCGGGCGGACTAGAACTCTCTCTCGAATGTCAGTTTTCAAAACATGGGAGCCCACTATATGCGTGCCGCCTTGGCTTAATTGTTCATTGCTAGCAATCAAAGGGTCAATTTGGATGGTGTGGGTCTCCTGGGTCCGGATCAGCAAGGAATAATTGCCTGGTTCATGAGTCAAATTTACAAAGAGCAGCCCAAGCCGGTGAAATTTCTCTACTAGGGGCTTGGTTTGGCATTCGGGCGTCTGTTGAACCAGTATCCAATCGGGTGGGCCATGTTTGGCTAGGTCTTCCTCTTTTACAATCCAGGTCAGGTTCTCCCAGCGCTCTATAGCAAAGGAGAGAACTGTGCCTGAAGGGGGCGTGATAGTGACCGATGCAGACTCAGTGGTAGTAGTGCCTAGTAGGATGGTCATTCTAAAGGGGTCTCCTGCCTTCCATACTGCGGCCGACACTAAAATAACTTCACAGTATGGTCCGAAAGCCTCAGTGACAAATGGCGAGGTTTCGAAATTGGCAGGGGTGGTATATTTGTCTACCACCGGGACTGCGGTGGGGGCTGGCCTTATACGGGGAAGAAACATACAAGGAATTGGGGCAAGTGGTGACACTGTGTCAGTAGGTGAATAGCATACTAATTCTTGGGACATAGTTTTGACTCCCACACATAAAATAACAAGCTCTGGGGGCCGGATCCACTGCTCTTCGCAACTGCGGAAGTTAGTGCGGTCCGTGGGGGTGGTCATGTTAATCTGCTGCACAACCTTGCAGACCATCATTTCATTTCCTGCTAGTGTGTTAATACATCTCCAGTGGGGGTAGGGCATTAATTTGGACGGGCGTCCCTCTATTAGGGTGCCTGCCAGCACGAGCAAACACAGAGTAGCCAGGTGCCTCATCTCCTGGCCTTCCTTTTCCTTTTGTGGTGAAAATATCCTGGGGAGACCTGCGGATATAAGTACAGGTTCCCTGAGTTTGTTGCAGCAAAATAAATGAATTGAAGTAGGGAAAAAGGGAGGGCGTTTTTCTGCCAGCACTGTATGTTAAGCGGGGTTCGAACGAGAAGTCCCAGGGGCACTAAGCGAGCCTTCCAGCTTGTTGCTCTGGGGAACTCCTGTGCGGGGGCTTCTTCCTAAAGCATGTATATTTCAGGGGGGACGTCTTTACGTCGAGCAAGGGTCGGCTGTGCGTTAGGCGGGATTATGCAAACTCGCCCCAGGGGTCCCTGGGTGCCTAGACTATGTGGCCTTCAGGTGCCCCTTGCTTGGCGGCGGGCTATTTTTATTTTGCGGGCTGAGAGTTATCGGTCCGGCTCGGCCTGGCCTTGCCGCTTTAAAAAGGAAAAAACTAGAGAGCGGCTTCCATTAACTATAAGGGTTGCTGCAGACGGGGGCCCTCGTTCTATTTTTCTAAACTAGGCTTTCGTCATATGTTTGCAGGACAAGCAATTTTTGGAGGGACTCCCTCGGGAGGCCCCATCTTCTAGTTAAAAGAAAAAAGATACACCGGGCAAAAAAAGGAAAAATACACTGAGCAAGAAAAATATAAGGAGCAAGAAGCATACGGGTCTGGGGTACTTTTAGGTTGCCCTTACTTGGGGTGTCTGGCAGGGCTTCATTATATCTTCAACATGTCTCCCCCCCTTCTTTTCCCTTATACGGTACGGGCAAGGGAAAAGATTACATCGGACGGGGTGGGCGGCTGCTGGCGGAAAGGGCCGAAGTGGAGCCGAAGGTGCTCGGCAGCGTTTATCGAAAAGCGGCGGAGGCGGCCGAGATCTGCCGGCGCCACTGGGTCTGGGTTGTTCGGGGGTCATCTTGGCGCAGGGGATCCTGGCTATGTAAATGAGGCACGCTGCCCCTTGTGCGTGGCGAACGCACCTCAATAACATATTCCAGAGGTAACATATTTACAAAATACTGGCGGGTCTTTTACTTTTGCACTAAAGCGTACTAAGTGGTGGCGCCGTATAGCAACTCACCATGACGAATATGAACATTAGTAAAAGAGGGATATTGGGCTGTTTGGGGATCCTTTTCCAGGGGAGGCACAGCCCTCAAAGCCAAAGCCGACCATCATGCGAAAGCGTGGGTCTGGCAGGTGAGACCCCGAATCTACGTAGATGCGGGATCTTCACCAGCACGGCGGGTGATATATTTTCGAATACAGGGATCACCTTTTTTGGTGATTCCACTATGTTCGAAAGAATGCATTCACCTCTGGGCTAAAGCCTCTCCAAACACTTTCACACACAGCAAATCTCTTTTGCCTGTGCAATTTTTTCCCGAACATGCGGCTTACAATCCAATTAAGAATCACTCTCGGTGGTGGTCCTATTTGGCTTTGGTTGCCGTGTCTTCCCCAAGGGTCCCAACTGTGGGGCCCGCCTAATGAAGTCAAAGAATAGAATTGGAAAAAACTCTTGACATTCACACCTATATCTACATATTCTACTGTTTCTTTTATACTAAGGCTACAAAGGTCTGGTCTAAGGGGACACAGGGTATCTCTGGCCCAGGGTGAAGGGATATCTGGCGAATCACTGGGCAGAGGGGGACTGGGCTGGTGGCGGCTCCCCCAGGGTCATACACAGGAGGGGCGGTTTGCAGCGGCTTCCCTTTCCATTCTTTTAATTGGGAGGCGTGAAAGTATTTTAGCCAAGTGCCTCCTGTCTTTCTCTGGATAGCCACCTGATAGACGGCTGGGGAGACTCTTTTCGTGATGGGGACTGGGCCTTGCCATTTGGCTGCTAGTGAATGCGCCTTTTGCGAGAACTTCCTGTACAGAATGAGCTGTCCTTCCTCCCACTGCCTGGGGTTCCTGACCCATCCTAATTTGCGGTCCATATCTTTCTGAGCGGTACCCAACTTCTGGGCCACTTGCATGTGGACGGCGTGTATGGATGAGAGCAGATCCTGGACCCAAGCGTCATTAATCACTACGGGCTGCATATCAGAAGGGAGCTGCGTATCTAGCCAGAAGGCTTCCGGGAGCTGCATTCTTCGCCCTGTCATTACCATATGGGGTGTGAGCCCGTGAACTGCGGTGGTGCCTCTGATGGCCATTAGGATTATGGGGAGTTTTTCATCCCAGTCTCTCCCGGAGGAGCGAACCATTTTGCGGAGAGCCTCCTTGAGGGTCCGGTTGGTTCTTTCTATGGCACCCGAAGCTTGAGGGTGGCCGGCTATGTGGAAGCGTTGCTGGATGCCTAGCGCCTTGCAAAGCTCCTGTGTGACTTCTCCGATGAAGTGTGAGCCTAAATCGGAGTCCATGACTCTCACGATGCCCCATCTTGAAAAGACATTGTTGAACAATAGTTTGGCTGTGGTGGCTGCATTGTTGCGCTTACAAGGAAACGCTTCGACCCATTTGCTAAAGGGGTCTATGACAGTGAGACAGTAGCGATTGCCGCGAGGAGTGGGGGGGAGGGGGCCGATAAAGTCGATTTGTCTGCATTGACCATAGCGCAGGACAGACAGTTGTCTACCCATTGCGCTACTTCGGTGCGCATGCCAGGCCACCATCCAACCTCTTTTACCCTTTCCAGAGTCAGGTCCTTGCCTCGGTGTCCCTGCTCGTGGACAAACTGAATTAAGTCAGCCCTAACTTCCAATGGCACTACCCAGTGGCGTTCACCGGCTGTATCTACTGCCCAAACTATGCCTTCCTCCTCTCGGATCATTAGTCTTCCTGTCTGATCTCTTCCTGCGGTTAGGAGGTCGGCTACTTCTGGGTCAGACAGCTGTAGTTGTGCTAGGTCTAGTGTTCCTGCGGTTCCCTGAGCCTGGCTGCGGGCTTGTGCGCGGGTGGTGACAGGGTGGAGAGGACAATCGGTGGCTGATTCCGGTAAGGGAGCATTTTCTGTGGCGGCTGCCTTGGCTGCGAGGTCTGCCTGGTCATTCCAATAAGCGGTCTCTGAGTTTGTCTTTTGGTGTCCTTTGACATGGGTAACCTGCGTTGGGCCTGAGCGGGACTGAAGGAGCGCGGCTACTTGCTGCCATAGCTGTAGGTGGGCTACGGGTTTCCCATCACTGGCTCTCCACCCCTGATTCTGCCATACCGGTAGCCAGGCCGTGGCGGCTTTGGCCGTCCAATCCGAGTCTGTGTAAATGGCAAGTGGGCTTTCTGGGGGCTCAAACTCAAGCACTGCCAGAAGCGCTTGCACCTCAGCCGCTTGGCTGGAATGGGGGCGGGCTGGACCTTTGAGAGTATGGGCGTCGCTCACTCGCACGGCGCCGTAGCCTGTCCGAGGGGAGCCTCCAACGTGAAAGGAGGAGCCGTCACAGAACCAGCATGTGAAGCCGTTCTGTCGGGCTTCCTCTAACGGGACTCCCCAAGTGACTGGCCAAACAACCTGCGGTGGCGGGTCCAGGGGGCACTCGTGCTCGGTCCCGGTTACTAACAGGCCATAGGGGGCTGGTGGCTCGGTGGTTTCCTTTTTGAATTCTACTCCGCGGTTGACCAGGGCCAGGGTCCACTGTGCTATGCGGGCGTTTGAGACTTGTCCATCTTGTATCTTGCCAGACAGAATATATTTGAGGGGCGTGTGAGTCGTCTGAACTATTGTACGTGAACCTCCTATGATAAATTCCCAATGGGTCAGACTCCAAACTAGAGCAAGGCAAGTCTTTTCGCATGGGCTGAACTTGGTCTCTACTGCGGTTAGGTTGCGAGAGGCATAGGCTACTACTCTAGCGGTTCCCGCTTGCTGCTGGGTGAGCGTGGCTCCTATGCTCTTGTCTGACACGGCTAACTGAATAAAGAATGGCTGGGTGACATCTGGATGGGCTAGGGCCGGGGCTGCGGCCAGGCTGCGCTTCAGCTCGGCTAAGGCTGTCTGTTGCTCCGGTCCCCACTCCCAGGGAATGTTCTTCTTGAGGAGGGCATAAAGGGGGCGAGCTTTGTCTGCAAAGGACTCGATGAAGTCTCGGGAAAAGTTAAAAGTTCCTAGAAGGGCTCTGAGGGAGGGGACATCGGTGGGTGCAGGCAGCTTGGAAATGACCTCCATTCGCTGGGCGTCCGGGGTGCGACCCTCGGGTCCCAGGGTCAGACCCAGGTACTTGACGCTGGTCTGAACCAATTGGGCCTTTTCCCTGCTAGCCTTGAACCCAGTCTCGCGGAGGAGTTCCAGGACTTCCCTGGTGATTTGGCGGGCTAATTCTTCCGTGGGGGCGTGGACTAAAATGTCATCCACGTAGCTCAGTACGTGGGGCCTCGAGGAGGGTTGGAGGCGTTCCCACATCTGAACTACATGGGCATGACAAATACTGGGGCTGGAGTGGAATCCCTGGGGTGTCCGCTTGAATGCGTATTGCTGGCCGCGGAAAGTGAACGCGAACTTGTACCAGCAAGACTCATGCAGCCGGATGGAGTGGAAAGCGTTGGCCAGGTCTATGACCGAGTAGAACCGGGATCCAGCGGCAATGGCCGTCAGGATCTCGTTGTACTTGGCCACAACCGGGGCAACTGGAGGGGTGGTGGCATTCAGGGCACGGAAGTCGACCGTCATTCTCCAGGTCACTCCATCTGCTTTTAGAACTGGCCACAATGGGGCGTTGCAGATGGACTGCATCGGGAGTATGACGTCCCACTCAAGGAGTCCTTCTATAGTCTTGGCTATCCCTGCCTCAGCTTCCGCTGGGTACTTGTACTGTCGTTGGGGAGGGGGGTCCTTTCCTTCAATCAGGACGCAGGCGCCCTTCACTATCCCACACTCGGCCTTGTCTGTCACCCACACTTCGGGAAAGTCCTGAACCCAGGGGTCTCCCGTAATGGGGGCGAGAGGAAGAGGGGCCTTAAGGGCTGCGCACCGATGGATTGCATTGACAAAGTCTGGGCCTCCTGGGATGCGCCACAGGAGCCCGTTCGCTAAGTCAATGGTCAGTCCCTCGGCACGGAAAAATGGCATGCCCAAAAGTCCATCATCCTCTCCCCGGTTTGCGCATGCCGAAATCCGGGTGGCCAGGTTCCCAACGGAGAGGGGGATATCCTGCCAGACCGGGGATTCCTGCATGCCGCCTCCGAAACCGGCGAGCTGCATGGTGGTGGGGGTCTGAGTTCCCTTTGTGACTAAGGTGGGCCGGAGTATATTAAGTGAAGCTCCGGTATCTATGAGGAGGGTGGCAGGCTTCTTCTTTTCCCCGGGAGTCCCGATCCCTGCCTTTACTGTCGGTCTCCCCCATGTGTCCGGCTTTAGTTTGGCAACTATGCCCACGGAAGGAGACTGGGACTCGGGGCAACCCTATTCTGATCCTGCACACTGGTCGGTAGACGTGGAGCTCCCTCTGAAGGGGTTGTTGGGGCTCGGGCGTTCTCGGACCGCAGCTATCGGGGGACTCGAGAAGGGAGGGTCTGGCGGCAAAGGGGGCGCCGATGGGGGTACTGGGGGCTGCTGCTGGTCTTCCCATTCCATGATCGCTTTCATTAGAACGGACGTGGGCTTTCCATCGAACAGCTCCATGTTCGCTCCAATGTTTTTGAGGCGCATCCAAAGTTCCCAGCGGAGGGGGTCCCTGGACTGGGGCGTGCTGCCGCGGTCCCGGTAGCCCTCGTGGTCGCCCTGCGATGCTCCCCAAGCGTTAGACTGATCTGGAGGCGGGTAGACCTGATGGTTGTACGGGTGCGATGCTCGCGAGTGAGAAGGGGCTAGGGGCGCATCCTGTGATCGGGGCTCGTGGGGTACCTTCTGGGAAGAGGAACTGTAACTCGGGGTGGGCGCAAAGGAGACTCCCGGGCGGTAGTCCCTTGGTCCTCTTCCCCTGTTAAAGCTATTGCTCCTTCCCCTCAGGATCCCTCCCCTTGCCTCCGGGTACAGGCTGCGTCCCTGCGGTCGGTACTGAGAGTGGGGGCCATGATTGGCATAGGTGACTGCACTTATCGGCTCGCTCTCCTTTCTACGAGAGGCCGGGGACTTCACATGGCGGATGGCGCCGGTCTCCCGCAACAGGCTAGCAATGCTCCTGATGCGGGATTCCAGCTCTCCCCAGGTAATGCTCCCGGGCTCTACTCCTGCTAGGGCTAAGCGAGTGGTGCTGTTGAGTCCATCTATAACTGCCCTCCTAAATTCTAAGTCGTTGAAGTCCGGCATGTCGCTCAAGTCTAAATCTACCTCGTCTGCTAGTTCGGCTAGGAGCTGCTTTCTGGCTAAATATGCCTCTGGATCCTCTCCGGGTTTTTGAGACTCTGCAATGTATAAGGCCTTCAAGCTCTTGGTAGGCCAGAGGAAGGCGCACAATTCCTTCATGGCACCATACTGACTGCGAGTGGCTAGTCTCCGGTTAGAAATATATGCGTTAAGAGAGGTGACTATCTCGGGGCTGGCACAATGGCGAGCCAGCTGAGCTACATCGGAGCCACTGGCGGAGGGCTGGGACATGGTCACGTGTGCAAACCATTGTATAGCTGAGTCTCGGTTCAGGGGTCCCATTCGGTCCGCTATGGCTTGGAGCTCATCGGGCCTCCAATTGCGGGTCTCTTTAACTATTCGGTCTGTCTTCCTGCCATCATCGTCTGTGGTGACAATTTCTTTGGTAGCTATCGGATGGAGGGGCTGTGGAGCTTCCTCGGGCTGGGGCGAAGGAGGTGACCAACTGTCGGTACTACCTTCGGGGAGGGCCAAGAGGGCTGCGGGATGCACGGCGGAAATTACGGCCTGCTGCATCCCCAGGTGCTGTTTTAGGGCCTCTAGCTCCCTCTTACAAGCGGAGTGGTCTGCTGCGGCTATCTTTGCAACTTTCTGCTCTGCCATGAACTGGGCGGCATGGGTTAGCTTAGCGATTCTTTCCTGTCCCTCGATTACTGCGTGCTCAGCCATGTCGGCACGAGCGGTGGCCGCTTCAGCCTTGTGCTGGGCGTCTTGGAGGGCGGTAGTTAATCCTTGCTTTTCTAATATGAAATTGACGCGTTCAGCGCGCCACTCAACTGCCTTTTCCTCATGGTCTTTCTCCTGTTCGGTTAGCTTAGTCCTGAGGGTCTGGATTTCTAGACGCAAGGCGTCCTGCTCTCGTTCTGACCTTTCCTCTAGCTCCTCCTGCGCTGAGTGCAACTTACTAATGAGGGACACGCTGTCCTGTAGGGCGGTGAAAAGTGCCCAAGCTCCGTATCTGTCCTTCTTACTTGACCTAGGTTTCTCTTTTTCACAAAAATCTTGGAAGGCGCTTCTGACTATCTGGAGTGGGTCGGGTCCCTTGAAGGAACCGGCTTCCCAAGGGCAATCTCCCTTCTTAACTAGCCACTTCTCCAGGCGGGGCACGGTGGGGGCTGCCCGGTACATTTTTTTTTTTTTTAGTTTAAGGCTGATCTCGGGGTAGGTTAAAGAGTGGATCAGCGACACCAGGGGTGGGGCGATTAAAGCTGCTCAAGGGTTTTAACAACTTCTTCCTCTCTATGTCCCTTTTGGGAGGTTTATCCTTCCCTCAGGTCCTCAAGGGTTTTTACCAGGGGGTTTTAAGGTTCTACTTTTAGGTTCACAAGGGGATTTTTAAGGGTTCTACACTCGGCTCTTCTCCACCGGGGGAGAAGGAAAAATTCCTATTCCCGTTTCAAGCTTGCCTACAAGCCACGGGACCAGGAAACGTTTACTGGCTCAGAAGGTGCTCCCAAGCTCTCTAAGCCCAAGAACCAAAAACGCTCAGTGCTTCCAAGCCTCTGCTCAGAAGCTAAAGCTCAGGGGTCTCCCAAGCCTATACTCGGAAACCAAAAAGTGTTCCCAAGCCTCTGCTCAGGCAACCAGAAATGCTCCCAAGCCTCTGCTCAGAAGCTACAATGCTCTCAAGCTCTCTACCCAAGAACTAAACTCAAAGTGTCCCCAGGCCTCGTGCTCAGAGACAAACAGTTAAACTGTCTCCAAGCCTCGACCAAAAGACTAAATGCGCTCAAGGACTGCCCCTGCAAGTCCCCAAGCAAAAGTGCTCAGGAGTAAAGCTTACTGTACTCCCAAGCGAGGTGCGCTCAAGAGTTCTAACAACTCCCAAGCAAAAGTGTGCCCAAGAGTCCCACTGACTCCCAAGCGAGGTGCGCCCACGAGTCTGACTTAAAACTCGCAAGCGGAAAGGCGCCCAAGAGTCCTACTAACTCTCAAGCGGGGTGCGTCCAGGAGTCTTCCTTAAAACTCTCAGGCGAAAAGCGCTCAAGAGTCTATCTTAAAACTCTTAAGCACGGTGCGGCCGGCTGCCGCGGGGCTTCAGGAACCTGGCTTTAGATTCCCAAAGCTAAACTAAACGAACGGACTATCGATCCCTTCACGTTTCCTCCGGAGCGGGGATTGAAGCCTAAGTGCTGGCAGGAACGGGGGGTTTGGACGGACTTAGGAGAGACGGGGGAGGGCGGAAAAGAATTTTATATGTGCTGCTTCAGGATGTATATATATGCGTATATATCTAGAGCCTACTTCTGGGATCCCACCCACATAGACGCGTTTAGGCGGCCCGGAAAGTGGCCAGGAACTTCACCAGTTCAGAGGTCCTCACCCACAGTACACCGGTTATAACGGCTGGAGGGCCTCGCGGTGCACCACAAAAGGCAAGTAGTCCAAAGCTGGCTGAAGGAGGAAATGGGGAAAAGCCAACCCACAAGATAGGAAATGCTCGCTAGAGCCACACACACTCACACTTTTAATTCCCTGAGCTAAATTGCGCTCTTTACACTGAGGTCTGGAAAATTTTCCTCTAAGTCAGTTCGCTGAAGACACGCGTGTCGACTCACGTGCATTCACACGAACTGGGTTACGCCCGCATTCTCCACCAGTAAACTGTTACCAGAACTGCTCTTTATTATAATGGGGAATTAGCTATAGCAGTCTGTAACTAAATATTAAGCGCGGATCATAACCTATGTTTACGGAGGTCCCGATCCCAGACACTCTAGTGAAAAAGAGGCAGACAACAAATAAGTTCCAAACACGTGTATTTGGTGTGGCGTAAGCCTAACTTGCACAATCATACAAGGAACACACAAGATCTAGGAAATACAGAGTAGGAAATACAGAGACGTTCGCATTAGCGGGTTCCCAACGATGATAAGGGAAATACTCACAATCCTGGAGCGAAGCAGAGACACAGCAGCGAGGGTGGTGGTCCAATGCCAGCACTGGAACCACAGACGGACAGCAAGGAAGTCTGGATAGGATGGCACGCGCCTGGCTGGGACAGGACGGGAATGGCACGAGCCCCATGCGGTCTGAGAGGCCGGCTTAAATACCCCAAAACGTACCCTGGGGCTGGTGCTGTACTTGGTGGTTCTCACAGATTAAAACAAAGGGTCTAATGGGCTACTGAATGGCTTGGATGGGCCACTTTAGTAATCAGATTGTGATAAGTGACACCTCAGGAAGAGGGGACAAAAGAGGGAGGGGGAAATCCAAGTGGGCTGAAAGGATGTTCCAGCGGACAGGGCTTGTCCTGATGTCATCAGCTCTGGAATGCGGAGGTTTCTTTGAGATGCATTCTCTAAGTGCTTGGGATGGTCGGCACTTAGTTCTTCTCCGGGGCGGCTCCTAAGATATGCAGAGCGGGGCGAGGTGCTCTCGCTGCGGACGTGGTGTGCCCGCTTCGCCGAAATGGCTTCCCAAAGCAGTCCTCTTCCCAGGGTCTTCTGGCTGCCTGAGAACATGGATGCCGGCTGGGCATAGCTGGGGCTGAATAGCAGGCTGCCCGGTAGCGAGGGCAAGCTCGGGGACCGGCCCGCGGGAGGCTCCAGGCGGGAACTGACCAGGGAGCGCCTAGCCAGGCTCGCTGGAGGTTTCCCCGGCAGGCGCCCGGCTGCTAGCAGCGGCTTGGGCCCATATGAGGCAGGCTTCCATGGAGGCAGGGGGAACAGCACACAAAACACAGTCCAAAGCAGGGAACAGGCACGGTCCGTGGCAGATGGCAATGCAGGCACGGGGTACACTTGTAATAAAGTCCAAAGCACACACTGGGAATTCCAGATACAGGTCAGGGCAGGGCTGCCCAGAAAGAGAGTCCTTTGTGCAGTTATCCAAACATGGAGTCAGTAAACTACACAGTCTATTACAGCAGCAGGGTAATTGACACGCAGGCAGGAAACTGACACGTGTATCAGAGCACACACGTGCAAAGCAATCTTTGTGCAGCAGTGAAACAGTAATGCAGGAAACTTTAACACAGTTCATAGCAGGCTTTAAAGCAGGGGAGGGGGCCTACTTGGCAACACCAGCTGGGATCAGGAGCAGAGAGGGGGCAATGCCTGCCCCCCCTCCTTCACCCATCTGGGATCAGGAGCAGAGAAGGGGCAATCCCTGCCCCCCACCTTCACCCAGCTGGGATCAGGAGCCGAGCAGGTGACAATGCCCAACCCCTGCCTTCACCCAGCTGGGATGAGGACCAAAGCAGGTGGCAATGCCCACCCCCCTTCACTTGGCCGAGATCAAGTGAAGAAGAGGTGGCCATGTCCATCCCCCCTACCTTCATCCAGCCGGGATCAGTGACTGAGGAGGAGGTAATGCCTGCATGCCCGCCCTCCTCTTTCTAGAGCCCATTGTATTTTTTCCCACAATGGGCTTTGTTGCTTGTAATGTTATAACAATCTGTTTGTTATGTTCTTTGAATTCTGAATTTTCATTAAAAAAAAAAGTCTTTAGCCTCTTTCATTGAAGAGAGATGCTTTACTTCTTACATCTCTATAATTGAAGGGGAACTTTTAAAAAGTGGGAATTCAGATAACTTGATTGACAATGTATTATAATTTTATAATAATATGATGTGTCAGTTGCTGAATTCTGAAAAAAAGAAAGTTGCCTGTAGGTGAGGGTGGGGTGGTGGTGGTGGTGGTGGTGGTGGTGGTGGTGGTGGTGGTGGTAGCGGAGGGGAAGTTGACTCTGTGGAGACTGGGCAGAGAAAATGCATGGAAACCTACTATGTGGAGGGCCTAGCATTGCTGTAGCCTATTGGCAGCTGCAGCATCAATGTAAAAGCCACACAAGCACCTCCTTTGGGCTGCCAGGCTGTACCCGGCAATCCCTGAGAGAAATTCAGGAGAGGGACCTAGAGCTCTGGTGGTGTGACAATGTGCTTACGTCACCCCCAGTAAAAACTGGAAGTGTAAGTCTGCTGGAATGTCTGTATGTCTCTTACATACAGACCAGAAGGGACGTAGGCACTATGCTGGCAGCGTATGATCCATTCTTCTTCCATTTTTCCCTCCCACCAGGACCTGAGGGGTTAACAGGCAAAGAGTCAGGAGGTCTGGTATCCTTATCCTCCCTGGTATGGAAAACTTCAGACTACTGACTTTGGGAATACTGAGTTATGTCTTCTATAGCCAGAAATTTATATTGTATAGATAAAAATAATGATTACCATAGTATAACTTAACACTGCACATGCAGTTACTTAGAACTGATGTTTTTGAGGGGTTGTTCCTAACCATGTGTGTCCATTAAGTCCATTTTAAGTATCTCATCATAAATATTAGTGCATATAATATCTGAACAATGAAGTAAGGGAATACTATTTTGTCTCCTTTGAATGCTGGTTGTGGTGTATTGGCAAAACAATGTGTGCTATCCATGTAATTAAGGGTCAGATTACACATTATAGGACATTGCTGTGGGCGGAGGGAGTGCATTGAATTAAGGCCATAACTCTGGAGTCTTTTTTAAAACAAACAAACAAACAAACAAACAAACAAACAAACAAACAAACAAACAAACAAACAAACAAACAAACAAAAGCCCTTTCACCACAGGGACAGCAGCCTGTGGGGAAAGGCTTAAGCTGTTCTAATCACATTCAGAGCCCTCTACCAAATAATTAAAATAAAAGCAACTACTGCCAGGACTCTGCCCTTGTCTCCTATCATGCCATGCTTCCTTCAGCTCTCAGTGTACTGTACTGTAACTACTGTTATCAGAAATCTTGTATAAACAGACCTTTGCATCTTTACTCTTTTTATACAGAAGTATTGTGTAAATTCTGGTGCTTTTGCCCAGGTCTATGCTGATACATTGTCTACATTTCTGATCAATACATCACATCTAGGCTTAGATAAACTTAACATCATCTTTGACTCTTTTTTCTGACACGATTGTAGCACGGTGTAGAAGGCATGGTAATCTTACGAGCCTGCTGGACAGCTTTACCACTTTTGATTTCCACTTATCTGTTAAGAGATGAGACAACTATTTAATCAGTTCAGAGAACAGTTTAACAGTAACGTGCTACTCGCTTAAGCAGATGTATTTATTTATTTGCTTCATTTATACTTCATCTTTCTCCCCAATGGGAACCTAAAACAGCTTACACTGTTCTCCTCTGCTCTGTTTTCTGCTAGCAATTGCCATACATCCATCCTTTTTCACAGTTCATCCTTTTTTACAGTACTAGTAAATAGTTGGATTTTTTCAGATCTCTTTTCAGAGAGACACTGGATAGGTTTGCAGTTGGTTCTTTAAAAATATTTGGCATACCATAATTGGCTGAGTCACTGATGTTCTTCATGGTCCTTTCTCTGTGTGGTGTAGAGGTTACAGTGTCAGACTAGAGATATGGGAGACCCAAGTTCAAATCCCACCGCTGCCATGGAAGCTTGCTGGGTGACCTTGGGCAAATCATACACTGTCAGTCTGACCTACCTTACAGGGTTGCTTTGAGGATAAAATGGAGGAGAGGGCAATGATATTAGCTGCTCCGGGCCCCTATTGGGGAGAAAAGAATTAAAGAAATTTCCCAACAATGCTTGAAAAAGAAACACATAGAAACACAGAAACATAGAGCTGGAAGGTACCTCCAAGAGGCATCTAGTCCAACCTTCTGCACAATGCAGGAAACTCACAGCTACCTCCAATGACCACTTCACTATGTCCAGAGGAAGGCAAAAATACCTCCTGGATCCTTGGCCAATCTGGCCTGGAGGAAACAAGTGTCTGTTCCTACAGATTTCATGTTTGGTTACTGTGATTTCACACATACAGCTTTGAACTTGTTACCTGAACTGGAGGAAGAGTCCTCCTGAAATAAATAAAAAGCTATCTTATTTAAAAACATCTGTTTTGGAAGATATTTTGACTAAGCATTATAAATTTAAGGAAGTACAACCCTCCCCCCCCCTCCACTGTTGGAGACATTGTACTCATGTCACTGTTTCCCTGGCTACCTGGAAACTATATAAAATTTCTCTTTATCAGTCTACCTAATTCTATACCTCATAGCATATGACTTTTGAAACTGGGGAATTCCAAAAGGCCATACGTGAGATAGTATGGCAATATACATTCAAAGAAAAAAAGTCAAAATTGCTGCACAAGCCTTTGGAGGTGCTCATGTGAATGTCTGTAGCACAGTGATTTGTCTTGCACACAGAAGATCCAAGATTTATTCTAAGACATGTTTAGTAATAAGGATCTTATTAGCTGGGTTTTGAAAGGTCCCTTTCTGAGAGGCTCCGAAAAGCTGTTGACAGAACACATTGATCATGGTTTAATTTGGTATAAGGCAGCTTCATATGTTCCTTTATTTCACACAGGGACAAGCTGCTATCTGTTTAGAAAGGTATGTGGTAGTTTCAGATGTGAATTCACTTTGGGTTTTTTGTCCTTTCCTCAAATATACTAACAAATCTTTTTCTTTCTTTCTTTCTTTCTTTCTTTCTTTCTTTCTTTCTTTCTTTCTTTCTTTCTTTCTTTCTTTCTTTCTTTCTTTCTTTCTTTCTTTCTTTCTTTCTTTCTTTCTTTCTTTCACTCTTGCATAGTACTCTATGCAGTCAGACATAACAAATCTTTGATTTTCTGTGATAGGCCCGAATACAACTTGTTCTCATGTTGGTGTGATCCCTCCCTTCTTCTTTGCCCACGTGTGCCCAGAGAGTAATATGAAGCTTTTTGGTTTGGAAAGCCTTGAATCAAATTCCATCAGATTTGCTGTGATGGGCCAGATAGATAGCTACTTGGGCAAATTGGAGTTGATTGCCATTTCATGCGATGCGTAATTATTCTTTCCACTTTTTCATTTCATGCCTGTTCATAGCCATTGTGTTCTGTTTTGGAGTGGGGGGAGAGAATGAATCCACGTTGTCTAGGCACAAGGCTAGCACTCCATTTGTTATCATTCTGTACTCTTTCATTGCCCAGCAGCAAAGATTTCACTCAACCTGGCTCTATAGGTATACAAGACCAGCTGAAGTAGGATATAGCCAAGGATGTGCATCTGGATGTTCATCCAAATGTGCACAACACTGAAAGTAATACAACGCACATGAACTATATCCATATTCAAATGTGTACCTAAATGCAGATATTCATCTGTACTGCAATACTTTCATTGGGACTGATTGCATTTAGACGGTCATCTGGATGAAAATCCCTATCCATATTGAGCTCCAACTAATAGACTACATGTGACTGGCCTGAACTCAAGTGAGGGAATGTTGGCCTGGGTGTCCTTAGTTAAAGGGAGGTATTTTATCTTCCCACTGACAGCTGCCTGCTTCCTTGCAAAGAATTTCATATATTTTTGCAAAAGAGTACAAACATTTCTGAAAAGGTTGCAAGTTTGACAGAAGATTCTTGGTTCACACCTTGATATGGCACCAAGAGTCATGAATGTAATCCCTTTGCTTTCTTTGAGGATAATAAAACAGCAAAGGGTACATTATCATTTGTTGGCTAATTGGGATAAGCTGTGGTTCTAGAATAGCAGATAAATATAGTATTTAACCAATTAAAATGGCTGCTCTGGTGTAAATTGCCAATGTTCCAATGCCTCTGGACATGAACATATATTCACTCAGTGGTGATTCCTTTTATGACTTGTGTAGCATATTAAAGCAACTCCCTTATCTAATGATAGCTAAGTTGAATGCTATTACGGTTACATATTAACAAGGGTAATGATATCCTCTCTCTACACAGACATTAGCCTCCTCTTGATTCCCATTTTGAACTCCTTGCCTCTGACCCCCATGGTTTATTTCGGCTGATGAAGTAGGTAATTTACCATCTATAATCATGACAAGATTGAAAACAAAATACAAAATAAGTGATTTATCTAAAAATAGTCAGGTGACAGCGATAAAGTTTTCAATTTTTTAACAGGACAATTGGGTTCCAGACCTGCTATCTGGGGGAAAGCTTTTTAATAAATAAAGAGCAAGAGTTAATTGGAAAGCTAAGATTGCAGTAGCTGTCTTTGAAGTAAAGGGGACACACCAAGCTCTTAGGAATCTATATCAGGATTCTGGCTTGCATAGCTGGGCTCATATACAAAGCAAGTTTATCATTTCCAAAGTTTGAATGTTTATAATACAAATGCAAAAAATCTTATTCCATTAAGACCATGACCTAAGCAAAGTAATATGAAAATGGTCCTATTAAAGTCAGTGAAACTTGCAGTTAGCTTCTTGAGGTAAGAGATGCAGATGAAGATGCTGAGTCCACCAGAATTAACTTCCAGATTGTTTTCAAGAGTAAGCTCAGCCCCAACGTCAGTTCCTCTTTACACAAGAATCGGGGCCAGCCCAAGGTTTTTGGTGCCCTAGGTGAACTATGACTTTGGTGTGCCCCCTCCTCCTGCATTCAACAGAGAGAAAAGTGAGAAGACTAGAATGAATGTTTTACTGGGAACTGGGAATTAAAAATGAACAACATAAAAGTAAAAATAGATAAGTTCTCCACAAGCCCTCTGTGTTCCATCATGGCAACTACAGAAGACTAGACTATGGAGATTCTAGAAGCCAATTAATTGGCAAACTTCCATCGCAGACTCTTGTCTGATAATGGTATGGATGATTGAACAAGGTTGGCCTGAGAATTTGCTTTAGTTTTCAGATTTACAAAGCATGTATAGGTTTTACTGTTTGAGCAGTGTTTTCTGTTTTACCTATGAAGATACCCTAAATGGAACTAAGATACCCTGAATCAAATGGAACTAATTGAACAAATGAAACTAACAATACACAGTTTGAAACCATTGCTTCCTTGGAAATATATTCTAATACTTTTAGAAGTGACAAATTAGAAGGTTTTAATATGGTCATGTGGGTTTCACATAACTGAACCTCTATAAAGTAGTCACACCAAAAACTTCCCTGCATATCTCAGACTTGAGTTGCATGAGACTATCTAATCCTTCTGAAAGCACTTTGGTAAGAATCTTAGACATTGTATTTTGTCTTTTAGATTTAAGATAGGATAAGATATGATGATAAATATATTGCTTATCTTTTCTAATTTCCTTGATGTATTCAAGTTTTTTTATATTATTGTGATTTTTATATATCTGATAATTTCAAGAATGATTAGATTGTCTTTTAAAATTTTTATTTAAAACCAGTCTTGAATGTTCTTTGGCTGGGATACAAGGTCTTTACATGGAATAAATAAACTTCTGACTTCTCTTCAGTCAGAGGGCTGTTACTCTGTAAGAGACAAGCTGTGGAACAGAATGGTTTTCTTAGCGCATCCTGTAGTTTAGTGTTTAAAGTGTTGCTTTGAAACAGACAAAGAGACTGTTAGTTTCCACATGTCTATTTTGAAAGGAATGCTTCCCCATAGGTGGGATAATAATACTCTGCAACATTTCCCTTCAAGTTAACACAGCAATATGGCTGTCTAGTATCAGAAGGGTCAGCCTAGCTATTTATTTTATCTTATTTGTTTGTTCATTTATTTATAGTCCTACTTTCTCACTGAGACTCAAGGCGGGTCACACTAATGCTGTTATGAGACTTGTGGCTCACCTCCCCACCCCCTGCAGCAATAGTAAATGTGCCAGCAACAAAGCATATGGGAGACGGGTCTGGGAAAGAGATGGGAATGCATGCCAACTGGATCACCGAATTCATTTCTCACTTTTATATTTTGATGTTCTTCCATTATGGCATTTCAAGGAGCATACAGGGTAACTTGAGGGAGCATGAGTCCTTCTTGGTCCCTTTTAGCACTCCTAGAGGAAGTGGTAGAAGGTGCAGGGACTCAAACTGCAGTGCCTTGTGCTGTTGCCACATACAGCCAGCGCAGGAGGAGCCATGCGTACATAAGAGGAGCCCTGCTGGATCAGACCAGTGGTCCATCTAGTCCAGCATCGATTCACACAGTGGCCGACCAGTTACTATGGAGGACTAACAGCAGGGCATAGAGACCATGGCCTTCCCCTGATGTTGCCTCATGGCACAGTTATTCAGAGGTTCACTGCCTCTGAATGTGGATGTTCCCTTTAATCACTGTGGTTTGTAGCCACTGATAAATCTATCCTCCATGAATCTGTTTTTTAAAACTATCTATGCCTGTAGCCATCACTACATCCTTTCACAGGGAATTCCACATTTTAAACACTCATTAAGTAAAGAAGCAGTTTCTTTTGTTTATCCTAAATCTATTGTCCCATGAACTTCATTAGATGCCCTTGTGTTTTAGTATTTTGGGAGCAGAAAAAAAAGTTCTCCATGTCCACTCTATTTGGCACATAATGTTATAAACATCTACCATGAAAAAGTCACAGACTCTTCAGCCTTTCCTCATAGGAAAGATGCTCCAACCTCTTAAGTTGCCCCCTTCTGTACTTTTACCTGCTCTGCAATGTCCTTCTGGTGATACAGTGACCAGAAGTGCACATAGTATTCCAAAGAAGACTCCACCATAGATCTATAGAGGAGTGTTATATTTTCAATCCCTTTCCTAATAATCCGCAGCACAGGATTTGCCTTTTTCACTGCTGCGGCACACTAGGCTGACACTTTCACTGAGCTATCTACTGTGACCCAGAACTGGCTGCTTGTGGCTCCTGTTTGTCACCTAGGGGCTATGTCGGACTGTGTTACAGCTCAATAAGCACACCAGACACTTGCGTGGGTTAGAAAATGGCCACAACTTTATTGATTACAGCTATATGGAGCATTGGCCTGGCATCTGGGCTGGATCCCCGTTGGCATCGTAGGCCTCACTGCCGAACCGATGCATCACCCGCCAGCCTCCCGCTGGCACCTCGGCACATGCTGTTCTGTCGCCGGCTCTGCCTGGTGACCCTTACCTCCAGATCCGTCGGGGTGTGCAGCTCGCAGGCCCGCTCATCCTGTTGGGATCCCACCCAATGCCTTACAAACCACCACCGGATGCCAATGCTCCAGCTGCTGTAACCACAAAGGTGGAGCCACCCCCTACCCCCGGGGGGGCCCTGGCTTTGATGACCAGAGGGAGGCGAAAAACCCCAAGTGGCCTCGGCCAATCTGGCCCCTTGTGGGAAAAAATTCCTCCCTGGCCCCCGAAGGCAACCGGCATAACATCCCTGGTGATCTCCGCCAGGGCCCTCCAGGGGGCCCACTCTCGACCCCCTGCCTGCGCTGCTCTTGTTGTCTCCCCCTCCGTCTGTTGACCGTGCAGCCTCTCCGCAGTAGGGTCGCCGTGCCTGCAACTTAATCACATAACGTTAGTACTGCCATTCCTGACATAACCCAGGTAGGCTCTGGACTTCCACCTGCCCACGTGCTTTATCATGTCAGCGGACAGGCCCACCTCCGCTGCTGTGGTTGCGGCTCCTATGCGGAACGAGTGGGACCCGTATGCCTCTGGTGGGAAGCCCGCTGCTCTCAGGCTGGCTTGCATTACTGCTGTAAATTGATACCTCGTGAGCAGCCTGCCGTCAGTGTGCACCAGGAGCTGTCCCGGGATGGCTGGGCGCCTGTCTAGGTAGGCCCTGACCGCCCGCAGATGCTCGGACAATAATGGCGTTGACCACGCGGCTGGACCCTCGCGGGATAGATGCTCCACCTCTACTCTTCGCCCCGCCTCCACTCCGTCCGGCCCCAGGTGCCAACTCTGCTTGCTGGTGAGTCAGCCGCTGCTTTTTAACAGCAACGGCCCCATGAAAACCAGTGTTGTGTAGTGGTTTGAGTCACCACTCTGCCATGGAAGCTGGCTGAGTGACCTTGGGCCACTTACACATTCTCAGCCTAACCTACCTCACAGATTGTTGTGAGGATAAAATGGAGAGGAAAATAATGTAATTTGCTTTAGATCTCCATTGTGGAGAAAGGTGTGGTATAAGTGAAATATAAAAAAATAATAAATATCGCTGAAGATGGGTAGCAGATAAAGGTGGATTGGTTGATAGCTGGGAAGGAGAGAAGCAAACAGGGAATTGTGTGGATATGGGAGTTGCCAGGAGGCAGGAAGGAAGAAATGGTGTGAAGAGTGGTATACAGAGGAAAGAGAAGTGCCCCCCACAAGTCCTTCAGGTTTCCCACTGTGCAACTGGGCCTGGTGGTCTGGCAGCTGACACTGCAGAACTGGGCTATGATTTCCTGGGTAGAAACTGCCAGGCAGAGGGAAAGCTGAAAGTGAGGGGGGGGCAGATAAAAGTAGGTTGGCTGGTAGATGAGAAGGAGAGAAGAAAGGTGGTAGAGGTCATGGGGGCTTTCAGGGAAGGGAAATGAGATTCCCCTCCCAAGTTCTTGTGGGTCCCCTGCTTGTAAAATATATAAACCTAATTTTAGATCCTGATGCATTTTTAATTCACAGAGTTAAATATTCTGCGTTCTTAAAAGATTTTCATCTCTGGTTCTTAGAGCTGTGTGTGAAAGTAAAGTGCCCTCTAGTTCCAACTGACTTATGATGACCCCAAGGTGCTTTCAAGGCAAGTGAGAAGCAGAGGTGGTTTGCTGTTGCTGTCCCCTTAGAGCTATAATAGTCTGAAAATAGCTTGCTTTGCTAATCTGAATCAGACTGAAGTTATGATATCACTTGACTCTAGCTGTATGTGGCTCATTTTACCTGTGAACAACACTTCCGACACTTCTTAGAATCATAAGATTTTGTGTGAAAACAATAGGCTACAGGATACAGGACAGAAAAACAAGTGAAAGAGCATAGCGCATTATCTACCAGGAGGATTTTAGTTCTTGGATTCCAGATGGCAGGTTTAAAAACAATGAATACCATAGAATTGTGGATTCTGTTGCAGTACCAAAGGAACTCCTTTAGAATAAGGAGATCTGGACATCTAATTTATTTTTGGAAGATTATTCTATCATTTTGGAACCCTAAGATGATTCCTGTGTTGTCTTTTGTTATGCAACACTTTCTAAAATATTTTCTACGTCTAGAAATCTAGCACGCAGAAGGTTTTAACATTTATCTACTTCAGCAAAAGGCAAGAGTGTCCTAAAAGTCTGGAAGCTGTTGAAGCATTATGTGGCTTTTGACAGTTTAGATGGAGGAAGGGCTTTTGGGAGTGCTCCTGTTATGTAAAAATGGGGCGTGGGAAGAGATCTTAACTAAGTATGTAAATAAAGGACACTTTTTATTTGTTATATAGAAATAAAATTACTGTGTTTTGAAACAATGTTTTCTAGAATTGTCTAGGGCTATCATCTCCAGAGGTAAGATTGGCTAATGATAAAACCATTGATGTTAGATTGGGGAGACCTTGGCTGTGAGCTACTGGTGACTATTTCTGTGGAGCAAAGGGAGGCAATGATCTTGGCAGCCAGTATCTACCATCAACACCTTGTCTCACCTATTTCTGCACAACAGAGTACATTAGTCTGCATTTCCAAAAGTATATGTAGGTAATTTCTGTATTTATGCCTTTATGCCTTTATTCAATGTAGTTTCCTGTTTGTATTTTGCTTCTTCTCTTCCTGCAAGAAGCTCAGGGTGAGTTACATGGATCTTCGATTCTCCATTTTATTCATATAACACCATTGTGAAGTAGACTAGGCTGAAAGAGATAGATTGGTTAAAGTTAATCCAAGAATTTTGTGGCTGAATGGGAATTTGATTTTGGGTCTCCTTGGTCCTGGTCCAGCAATCTAACCACAGCACCATAGTGATTCATGTACCCATAACCTCAGAAGTTCTGTATCAGGGTACATGGTAGAACCATGAACTGAGTCAATAATCTTCTATATAATGACACATTCTCCCTGCTATGGATAGCCTTTGATAGTCTTATTTGCCAGAGGTTCTAATGGATGATGCAACAAATGGCACTATGTATACGTGAGCTTTTTCATTCAAACAGGACAGCTACAGCCCAAGATGACCCTCTTCCCCTTGGCCAAGTATCAGAGGGATGTGATGTTTCACCTCAAGTGCACCAGGCTTATACCTGAGTCAGAAAGACATCCACAAATATGCAGTCAGTTACAGTAGTTATACACATGCAATTTACTTGATGGAGAATAGAAAATAGGAACTTGTGTGTTGATGCTTAGATAAGAAAAGTAGCTTCCTTTTACTTAGGCACTCACATACCACCTGTTGCTGCAGTTTGCTCTTATCAATGGGCTGATCCATCATAAATCACTCATAGGGGTACACAACTTCATCTTTTCTGCATGCTCACTCCTTTCCAGTCCCTTAGGAGTTCTGTATCAGGGCACATGCTAGCACCAAGAACTGAGCCATATTGAATGACACCCTTTTCTATGTTTACTCTCCTTGGTTGTTGTGGGTTTTCCGGGCTGTATTGCCATGGTCTTGGCATTGTAGTTCCTGACGTTTCGCCAGCAGCTGTGGCTGGCATCTTCAGAGGTGTAGCACCAAAAGACAGAGATCTCTCAGTGTCCTCCTCTCCTTATTTCTTCCTGGTATCCAAAAAGAAAATGGAAAAATATCTTGACTGCTGAGATCCCACTCCTCCCCAAACCTTGCCATCTCCAGGAATTTCTCAACTTAGAGTTGGCTTGGCAGTCCTACCATTATGTGACCTGTCACAGAGACCAAATGACTGAAGATGCTAGCCATCTTCAGTTGTCTGTAAGGACCTTTTACCATCTTCTAGCTGTCTTAAGAAACTTTTTGTTTCCTATGGCATTCCCTCAGTTATCCATCCTTCCTGTCCTATGTTTTAATTTTTTTAAAATTTTTTTTATTGGAATTAGAAATATTTTGTCATTTATAACAATCAAATTACTTTAATATTCCAGTTCTAACCCCCTCCCTTCCCCCCCCGTTTGTTGACTTCCAACAGTTTTCCAACCCTTTGTCTATTCTTCCCCTACTCATTTCAACTTATTTTGTCAATTAAACATATACTTTCACACTCTTCTAAGCTAGTCTATTATAACACAGTACTAAGTCAATTTCCCTTCACTTATCAACTAACTAATACATTCCTGGCATGTTATTCAATAGTAATAATACTGGTAATATTCTCAATATCCTGTACTCTAACTTATTCATTCTAATGTCATCAATATGGGACAAACAATTTATCCCTCCCTATACATAACTTGAGTACTCATAAGTGATGAATACATTTATAAGTCAACCAATTTAACTTATACTCTATATGTTACTCTTTACTTCCTCTTATATCTCTTATATCTCTTATCTTTATAACATAAAGTCAATCAATTTGGCTCATATTCTACACATTTCTAAATATGCCTATAAACACAATATACGTTCGACATAAGTCAATCAATTTGACCCATGTTCTGCACATTTCTAAATATCGCTATAACCAAAAATACCTTCAGCATAAGTCAATCAATTTAACCTATATTCTATATGCTACTTCTCATTCCC
The DNA here is from genome assembly GCF_028583425.1 of Eublepharis macularius. Classification (NCBI taxonomy): domain Eukaryota; kingdom Metazoa; phylum Chordata; class Lepidosauria; order Squamata; family Eublepharidae; genus Eublepharis; species Eublepharis macularius. Next base: position 81,394,178 of record NC_072793.1, read on the forward strand.
CCCCTTCTTGTATTCATGAATTTTAATTCTGTTAATTCTCAATTACACCCCTATCTGCCAGCAACATAATTAATTAATTAATTTCTATTCTTATATATCACATAATAACTATTACTTAATACTGTATAGAATAATCAAATAGAATAATTGCTTAGTAATTCTTCTTTAACTCTCCTCCCCCGGTATAGTCACTTCTCTCTTCTTTTGTTTTTCTTCAATAATTTTCAAACTGCCACAGTTCTCCTCCCACCTCCCATTTTTTCACCAAATATTGTTTCAGCTTCTCCCAATCTGTGTTAAACTGTCCTGGATCAAGGTCCCTTAGTTTTCTTGTCAGTTTATCCATCTCCGCCATGTACAGCAATTTGTGAATCCAGTCCTCGATAGTTGGCACTTCTTGTACTTTCCACTTTTGCGCATACAAAAGTCTAACCGCTGCTGTCATGTAAAAAAGCAATGTCCTATGTTGTGCTGGAATATCTTCCATTCCCAAGTTCAGTAGCAGGAGTTCTGGGTTCTTATTAACTTGAAACTGTAAAATCTCACTTATTACTCTTATTATTTCCCCCCAGTACTGCCTGACTACCTCACAAGTCCACCACATATGGTACAAAGATCCTTCATGCTTTTTACATTTCCAGCATTTATTAGACGTGTTCACATTCCCTAGCGCAATTTTCTTTGGTGTCAGGTACCAACGATAGATCATTTTATAAACATTCTCTTTAATGTTAGTGCATGTCGTAATCTTCAAAGTATTTTTCCACACTCCTTTCCAGTCCCTTAGGAGTTCTGTATCAGGGCACATGCTAGCACCAAGAACTGAGTCATATTGAATGACACCCTTTTCTATGTTTACTCTCCTTATTTCTTCCTGGTATCCAAAAAGAAAATGGAAAAATATCTTGACTGCTGAGATCCCACTCCTCCCCAAACCTTGCCATCTCCAGGAATTTCTCAACTTAGAGTTGGCTTGGCAGTCCTACCATTATGTGACCTGTCACAGAGACCAAATGACTGAAGATGCTAGCCATCTTCAGTTGTCTGTAAGGACCTTTTACCATCTTCTAGCTGTCTTAAGAAACTTTTTGTTTCCTATGGCATTCCCTCAGTTATCCATCCTTCCTGTCCTATGTTTTAATTTTTTTAATGTTTTTGTATGTTTATTTTAAGTTGGTTTTAGTTATTTTAAAGAGATACTTTTGTTTGTTTTTAATGGTTTTTAAGAAATGTTTTTATTATTTATATTTTTAATCTGTTAGCCACCTTCGTAGTCATGATAAGGGCAGAAAGGTGGGGTTATAAATAGGGTTGCCAGGTCCTCCAGGCTCCAATCCAGGGGACAAGGGGTGTCTTGAGAGGGCGCGCTTGAGGGGGCACTCATCAATTTCGGCTGATTTTGAGGAAAATAGCCCCATGTGAGGGCCTTCCTTTTGTTGTCTTACCGGTGCTTCAGAGCTCCTGGGCCTGTTCCCCATACCTTTCCCCCCCTGCTGGACAGGTAAGAAGTGGCAAGGGGCAGAGGCTAGAAGTAGGGATCCCCCACTCCCACCTGGCGACTGGGAACCCTAGGTATAAATTCTATACATAAATAAAAATAATAACTAGCAAGTACAAGATTCATGTACGTCATTAGTTATTATCATTGTTAGTAGTCCACACTGAAGGCAACTCCATGAGCTTTGAAGCCCAACCAGGCTGATGAGAAAGACAAAATTCCCGACTGTAACAATGAAGACTCTTAGACACTTGTTCAAACACATTCACAAATGCCACCTGTGGAAAAGGTTAGGAATAGTGATAAAGTCAGCAGCAGCTCAATGTATGTCACGTGTCCAAAGGTCAACTCCAATGGAGTGTGCATAAGGTGCTCACAGTCAAGGCTGGATTAAATCATGTTGAGGCTCTAAGCGGTGTCAGGTTTAATAGACCCCATAATATTTCCAGAAAAGTCGTAATTTAGTAATGATTAGTAATTATCTGTGTGTGTTTAACAACCCCTCGTTATCTGAATCCCTAAACTTAGTTTACTTAGTTTGTGCACAAATCTGGCTCTGCTCTAAGTACTTTGTAAGAAGAGATTATGATACAATTCTGTTGTTCTATAAAGCTATTTCTATTCTGTTAAACAAGTTGGTCCTCGGCCTGGAGAATAGGCAGCCTAAAGTAGGGCTGCTTCTGTGGCACCCTCTGCCTACCAAGCAAAAAAACCTCTGCCTTTACTGTCAAGGCTTCTTCTCAGAAGCAAAGAATATCCAGACAACCTCTTGCAGCCATCCCCAGATAAAGCGATTGTGTGAAGTGCTGTATAAAACAGTACCCCATGGTTATTCTTTTGCTATGATAAGAAGGGCTTATTGAAACAGCAACTAAGGAAATACTACCTGAAAAGTCAAGGACAGCACCCCAGGTACTGCTGCCTATTCTGAAAGAGATGAATGCAAAACTGCTACTAGGTGAAGGTTTCACCCTTACTATCTTTCGAATTATGGCATTGTCACTAGGTAGTTTTACAAACAGAGAGAGTGATTACACAGTTTTTAATACTGCAGGGTGGAGATGAGATAAAGTTCTGGGAGCCAAACTATGACAAAAATGCAGTTTCAGATAGTTTAGGCATCATGGTGTAGCATCTAAAAATTTCCTAATATTGATGCACTAAGGATGGCAATACCTTCTTCATAATTTGAAAACCGTGGAAGTAAAATGATCACTAATTTAAGTTCACCTTCTCATTCAAGACAGTTTCAGGTGGGTAACCTTGTTGGTCTGCAGTAGAACAGCAATTTGAGTCCAGTACCTTAAAGACCAACAAGATTTTCAGGATATAAACTTTCGGGAGTCAACACTGTTCATTAGATATCTGATGAAGGGAACTTTGACTCTCAAAAGTTTATACTCTAAAACTCTTGTTGATCTTTAACATGCTACTGAACTCAAGTCTTGCCATCTTATTCATCTTCATCTTGGGATATTGTCCTTGATGCTTCTGGTTGTGTTTGTGTCAGAGCTGTACAGGGACAGATAGTTGTTTTAATTTACTGTGAAAGTTCTCAGTGGGTTCTGCCAGGAAAGGGCCAGGCACAGTCTTAGTAATTCTGCAACCCTAGGCAAAAGTCCAGGCTGGAACCTCAGAATCACTGCTGCCCCCATGGCTACCCCACACCAGGGCTAAGTAAGGGGTGGCCCTAACCCTTGTGAGCTGCCACCACCACCAGCACTTGGTTGCTTGAGCCCCTGATGGACCAGGCATGAGTGGCTGCCACTGCTGAGTCAGCTGCCTATGTCCTAAAAGAGATGGCCATGAGTAGCCACAGAGCCAGCTGCCTGAGTCCCCCAGCTGTGTGAGCCCCAGATGCAGTGCAAGTGGCCACTGCTGAGCCAGCTACCTGAGCCTGAAAAAGCTTGGTTCCAAGTAGCTGCCACTGTGCGTGGGCAACCTGAACCCCAAACAGGGTGGTGGAAGCTGCAGTGGTGAAACCCTGCTCTTCTTCTCCCACCCCTTCCCTTGGGGGAATTATGAATCCTGGGTGGTCAGGGGACCTGACCATTACATGACTCAGGGCAGCTGCCCTCATGACCATTGGTTAAGTGTCCCTTGGAAGGACCTCTGTGGCCTAGCCCAGCCTAGCCTCAGCAGTGCTGCTGGGGCCACTCTGCGCAGACTCATCTGGTCATGTTGATTATAGGCATAGACTTAGTTATTGCTTCCTGACAATGGGCAGGCTCATTCCTATCACCATGGCTTTTTTTGGTTGTTCCTGAACTTTATTAACTTCTCAGAGCCAAACTACAAGTGATGCCTGACACAGGTTGGACACTTGTCAGCTTCCCTCAAGTTTTGATGGGAAATGTAGGCATCCTGGTCTTGCAGCTTGGCTCTCTGACTGCTGTCCAATAGGCTTTTCAACTGTCACTTGTCCAACATTCCGCCAAGCTGCCTACATTTCCCTTCAAAACTTGAGGGAAGCTGACAAGTGTTCAACCTGTGTCAGGCGTCTCTTGTAGTTTGGCTCTCAGTCTGATGCTACATGCTTTTACTTAAATAATTAGTTGTAGGGAAGTGCATCTCCCACCACCACCAGACTCAGTTCAGAATTGAGCTAGATAAACTAAGCACTTTTTCTTTAAAAATTTTGAGCAGCTTATTGTTCCTAATTCCAGCTCAGAAATTCAGAAATACCAATGGTATTGTTAATGATGTCATTGGAGGTGCCATGGGGTTTCCAAGAACGTTAGAAGAATCATACTGGATCAGACCAGTGGTTCATCTAGTCCCACATCCTGTTTCCACAATGGTCAATTTACTCTCCTAGTAAATTCATACATTTACTGCATCTGGTTCCCTTTAGTCACCATGGTTTACAGCTATTGATGGAGCTATCCTCTTTTAATCTGTGTAATCCTGTTTTAAAGCTGTCTGAGCTCATCCATCTTTATTTCCACTAGCAGTGAATCCCACAATTTAATTACTTATTAAGTAAAGAAATATTTCCTTTTGTGTCCTGGATCTAACCTAATTGGCTGTCCCAAAGTTCTAGAGGAGGAAAAAGTTGTCTCAATCTGCTTTCTGTGCATAATTTTGTAACACTATCATGTCTCCTCTCAGTTATCTTTTTTCTAAATTGAAAAGTCCCATTTTTCCAGCCTTTTATCATAGAACAGGTGCTCCTACCCATTAATCATCTTGGTTGCCTTATTTGTACTTTTTTCAGATCTGCAATTTCCTTTTTGAGATGTGGTGGCCAGAACTGTACACAGTATTCCAAATGATGTGACAGGCTCAGCTTCAAATGCTGGGATTGCTGGGTAGTAAAAAGGGGAGGATGATTGACATCCCCCCCTCTTTGTGGCTAGCCTGAAATGGCAGTCGGTGATGGAATGTTGAGGTGACAGTTGAGGTGCCACCAGAGGGAGGGGTTGACAGTTGGAGTAAACTGAAGAGTGAAGAGAGTTGGAGCCTGGCTTCTGAACAGAGAGGGTCAGCCAGAGAGTCCTCAGTGTGAGGAAGTAAAGGAAAGGTGTACCCTTACAAGAGAAATCATAATGTTTATGAAGCACTTTTAGCCCTTGGACTAAAGTGGGACAGACAGCACTAACTTCTGTGTAGGCACAAGAGATCTGGGAATTATAGTGGGCCAAGGAAATGGGTAGAAAGGAGTCCCCCATTCGGCACCAAGAACAGGGTTATAGCTGGGGCATAACTCCTGCCCAGTATCTTAAAAGGGTTTTGACTCAGTGGAGTATCCTGAGGTCTGCAGAAAAGGGGAAGTCATGCTGTGTAGGTGTTAAACTTGTAGCATCTAACTTGTGAAGGAGTGCCAGCCTCAGAAAGAACTCACTTTAACATCTTTAAGTTTAATAACACTAACATCTTTCATTCAAGCCAGCAACTTAAGAACCAACCCAAGTGTTTTGTGCCTCACACCAGTGAAGTATTCAGTTCAAAAACCTCTAAGTTATTCCAGTTTTAAACACCTGCCTACATGCCTTCTTATTTTATCTATTTGTAAATAAACCTTCTGTTTCATTTTGAATCTCCCTAAGCCTCGTTTGCCAGTTCCTTTCTAAGGGAAGCGCAACCCCTTGATTTTTCCCCTACTTAGACTCGGTTGGGTAATCATACCATTTATATGGTTCTTAAGGGTGAGACAAGAAAGTGTTGGAAATACAATGTCTTATGTACAGAGAAGGCAGAAAACACAGAATACCTGGAAGGGGCAGCGGGTCTGACAGTTAGGCCATTTTCACACATCTTACTGGTTCCAGTACATCATGCAAAGCTCCTGCAAGGACAACATCTTCCTGGCGCGATTTCCCGGTTCTCGTGTGAAATCACACCAGGAAGACACTGTCCTTGAGGGAGCTTTGCACAACATACCGGAGCCGGTAAGATGTGTGAAAATGGCCTTAGATAGATGGCAGATTGGGATCCTTCTTTCTTCCTCTCTTCTGTCCTTCTTGCATGTGTCCAGATTGGTATTCTTATGCTGGTTCCTGCTTCTTCCCGGAAGTCCCTCCTCCCTTTTTACTGAGGTAGTTAGTGTCTATTCTGTTTCTCTCTTTTCTGTCAAAGTTGTAGTTCCTGAATAAACTCTCTTGATTCACTCCTTAATCAGACTCTACATCATTCCTAACATATACCAGAGCGTACAGAAAGAAAGTTGAAGCTAAATCTCAACCACACTACTAAAGGTTTCCCAGCCCAGTACTCAGCTTCATACGCTTGGTAAGAAGTTTTACCTCAAGGTAGAGGTAGGTCAACCCAAGCCTGAGTTAGATGAGGTTTTGTGACAGATTATTCAAGAACATTATGATATTGGATGTTTTATTTTCCATTCTTCCTAATAATCCCTAGCATGGAGTTTGTCCTTTTTGCCCCTGCTGCACACTGAGTAGACGTTTTTATCCACTACACCTGTAAGATCTCTTTCTCTCAGGCTTGGTTAGTTCAGGATTTTTTTTGTTCCTATATTCATCTTCTTATACTTACATTCATTGAATTTCATTTGCCACGTTGTTGCCCATTCTCCAGATTTAGAGAGATCTTCCTGCAGCTCTTTACAGTCCACCTTTGCTTTCACCATCTTGAATAATTTGGTATCATCTGCAAATTTGGTTACTACACTGCTTGCCCCCAATTCCAAATTATTTATGAACAAATTGAATAACATCCCAGCTCCAGTACTGATCCTTGTGAGCCCCACTGCACACTCCTTCCATTGTAAAAACTGTCCATTTATCCCTACTCTTTGCTTCCTGTTGTTTAACCAACTTTCATTTTTGAGGTAAGCGTTACAAGCATCTAAAATTCATACACTGAGCTCAGGGAATACAAAATTTGACAGCATCACCTTCAATATTACTTACACATTTCTTGAAGAAATGGATAACTGTCACAAAAATGTTCAGATCTATGGTACATTCCATCACATTTGGCCTTTGAGCCCACAACATACATTGAACTGCCAACAGACTTCAAGTTACTGTTTCTCATAAGATAGTATTTGTGTAGGTTTTCAAACAAGTGACTGTATTTTTATCTTTGTGGACTATCATTGCCTGTTGTCTGGTTGGACTGTGTTACGACTAGACATGGGCACGAACAGCATTACGAACGAAAAAAACCAATGAACAGGCCGCTTGGCTGCTCACAAATGGGCTGTTCGGGAGGCGCCATTCCAGCCAAACAGGTGGTTGGCGCAAAGCCTCGTTCGTTGCACTCGGCTGCCATTCGGGAAGCCAGACACTCAGGTGCCTTCAATCAATTGCCTCGGCAACGGGGGGGGGGGAATGCCTGAACTCTGTCTGCACTCCCTCTCTTTCCCCAGACACCCCAATCAAAGCCCAACTTAGCTTGATGAGCAGATCTTCCTTCCAAGCATGGAGCTGCAAATTGGTAACAATTGGTAACGTGGGAGCAGACACCAGGGCAGGATGGAGGGAGAAGGGGGTGTTCTGTGGCTATGGGAACTCCAATCTCATCCCTGCAAACCCTGTTAGGCAGTTCTGACTGCCAACCACAGACCTCCTGCGTTTCTCAATCAGACCTCTGCTTATAAAAGGGCACTGCACTCCCAGTTCTGGTTTCACATTCAGCAAGCAGTGGAGTAGGAGAGAGCTGTTATAGACTTTTGGGAGAGAGACAGGGAGAGTGCATTGGAGCTGGGCTTTTTTCTGTGTGTGGTGGGTGGGATAGGGAGCTATCCCCTCTGGTTCCAGGGCTGCTTCCAGGCCCTGGGGCCAAGCGAAGTGGGCACCTAGGCTGAGGGCTCACCCTGATTATTACTGCCAGATCTGGTCAGGTCTCTGGGAGTGCTGGGGTAGGGCTCTAGCCTCAGCCTCCAGTTCCAGGGCTGCTGCCAGGCCCTGGGGCCAAGCTCAGTGGGCACCTCGGCTGAGGGCTCACAGTGTTCTCTCTTTTTCTGTCCTCCTTAATTCTAGTTTGGTGGCACGAGTCTTCCTGTTGTGGTGGCCGCCACTGGTGGTCGTGGGGTGAAGTGCAAATGCAGTCCTCCTGGTTTACTTGTGGAAAACAGTACTTGGTGAGGCTCAGGGGCAGCCAAGAGTTCTCCCACTCCCCCCAATTCACTTGTAGGGGCTGTGGAGGATGCCAAAGAGGTCTTTCCGTTGGGGGGAGAGGATCTCTCTCAACATTTTGAGGAGGGGTGGGTGGAGGATCCCTGGAGGAATGGTTTGTGTTTTATGAAACATCCCTCCCATCCCCATCCCAAACTCTTGGTGGTGTCCCCGCCTGCAGTCCACTCCTCACTCCGTCATCCGTGGCTAGCTCTGCAGCGCAGCCAGTAACCATTCGTCCCCCTTCCCCTGGGACTGGTCCACGTTTCAACGCCTCCATATGGAGGCACTTTCAGGCCCTCCCTAATGACCCCTGTGTGGTGCAGTGCCATGCCTGTCATGTCTTGATGCACAGGGGCAAATACCCGAAGCATCTGTTGTCGACGGCCCTGACTTGGCACCTGAAAATGCACCGCCCAAGCCTGTGGTCTCCGTCCTCGCCCAGCAAAACATCCATTGGGGGGAGAAAGTGGGCGACCAGCTCTTCTGAGCGGAGATCAGTGAGAGGGTCACCGGAATCCACCGCAAGCAAGAAACCTTGCCCTGAGGGTGATGCTGGTGGGAGGGGAGCGCTCAGGCAGGCTGCGCTCACGGAGGTTGTCCCCTCGGGGTCTGGGACAGTGCCACTTATAATGGCGAGGTTGAGGGCTCAGGAGGCATGCCTTCATGTCTTGGCAGAGATGATTGCCCTACATAGATTGCCCATATCCATCGTGGAGTGTGTGGGGTTCCACAGGCTACTAAAGCATCTTGCCCCTTGGTTCTCCATGCCATCGCCGCACACCCTTGCCCATCAACTCCGGTGGGTATCTTGAATGAGGGCTGGCACATTTGGGTTAGGTTTAGCCAGGCCCACTCCCACTGCTAACAGGCTTCTGAGGCCTTGCTAGGCCTTCCTGGCACAGCTAGATCATCATGATACCGCCTTTCTGCGAAGGCAAGAAAGTGGGTAATGCTGGCGGCAGCATCCTTTGGCCACTTGCGCAACAGCACAGGAGCTGTTGCACATTTAGTTGAGCCACACGGTGCCCCTATCCATTGCAAACGCTGTGCCCTCTGAGCAGGGGGGAATGGGTCCCTCGACTCATGTCCTTCCCGCAAAGGCAGGAAGGTGGCCGATGTCAGCCACTGCTGCTGTCCCATTTCTGTCTCTCCCTCTCCGGAACCACTCTGACCCATCCAAGCAATATCTCCTGTCCTGTCCATCCCCTCCTTTCCGCAAAGGCAGGAAGGCGGTTGGTGTCTGGTGGTGCCGCCCAAACTGTTATGAGTAGTGCCCATACTGCCTGCACAGGTGAGGTGGATCAGAGCAGTGTGGAACTGCTCTGGTCCCCCTCATTTCTTAGTGCTGCTGGTCCCTCTTTCTATCTCTCCCTCTGTGGAACCACTCTGACCCTTATGAACCATCTCTCCTGTCCTACCCATCCCCTTCTTTCTGCGAAGGGAGGACGGCGGGTCATGTCAGCCGCCGCTTCATGAGGGATTATCCTGTTACTGCTCCCTCCTTGGTCACGAGGGACAGCTCGGTTGCGATCACACAGCCGATTGTACCGTATAGGGATAGAGTTGGTTGTACAACATGGCAGCTCCCCTGTCAACGGGACTGACTGGACCCCTTTGAGCTGGGTGGGAATGTGTCCCACGAGTCCTGTCCTTTCCACAAAGGCAGGAAGGTGGGCAATGGCAGCAGCTGCTGCTGTCCTGTTTCTTCCTCTCCCTCTCTGGGACCACTCCGACCTCTCCCAACTACCTCTCGCTTGGGAGCTTTCCAGTTACTGGTCCATACCTCTCCCTCTCGGGTACTGCCATGAGTCCCTTCCCCACCACCTGCACCGCCCCGTCCCCTCCTTTCCATGATGGCAGGGAGGTGGTTGATGCCAGCAGCTCAGCTGCTGATTCGGGGTCTTCCAGGCCCTGTCGCAGGATCTTCCAGGTGTGGCTTGTCACCATGGCCGGGACCCCTTGGTCCTCCTCTCCCACCCTGACCACATCGTGTTCCCTCTTTCCTCCTCTACCTCTCAGGTACTGCCACGAGTCTCTTCCCCACCACTTGCACTGCCCTGTCCCCTCCTTTCTGTGACGTCAAGGAGGTGGGTGAGGCCAGCAGCCACTGATGGATTGGGGTCTTCCAGGCCCACTTGCAGGATCTTCCAGGTGTGGCTCACCACCATGGCAGGAACCCCTTGGTCTCCCTCTACTTAACTACCCAGTGGCCGCAGTCATCAACCACCTTGCTGCATAAGCAAATAGTCTGTCCGCCTCCGACCCAGAGGCATGGTGGGTGGGCACATGGGCGGTGCTGCCGGTGAGTGGCTAAACCACCCCACCCCTTGAGGGGAGGTGGCACGTCACCACCTCCCCGCAACCGCCAGGCCTGGCGGCTGCAGGCATCACCCACTTTGCTGCATAACCGGATAGTCTGTCCACCTCCGACCTGGAGTCCTGGTGGGGGGAACATGGGGGGTGCCACCAGTGAGCGGCCAGACCCCCACCCCCTGAGGGGAGGTGGCATGCCACCACCTCCCTACACCCACCAGGCCTGTCGGCTGCACTCATCAACCACCTTGCTGCGTGAGCGGATAATCTGTCCGCCTCCGACCTGGAGGCCTGGTGGGCGGGCACATGGGAGGTGCCACTGGTGAGCAGCCAGACCCCTCACCCCCTGAGGGGAGGTGGCACGCCACCGCCTCCCCGTGCCCACCAGGACCAGCAGCCACAGTCATCAACCACCTTGCTGCGTAAGCGGATAAGTGTCTGCCCATATGTAAGCCTGGCGGGCGGGCACATGGGGGGTGCTGCTGGCCAGCGGCCAGACCCACTGCCCCCAAGAGGGAAGGCAGCCTGCCTTCAGGTCCACTGCATGGGGCCAATGTGGCCCCATGGACTGGACTGGAGAGAGTGGCTCTGTTTGTATTGAATGGGAGTTTCCTGGGGGTGTCACATTTGGGAACGTATAACTCTGAGATCCATACTGCAATCTTGACCAAACTTGGGTGATAGCTGGAGAATAGCCTGCTGCACATTCCCTGTGAATATGGGCTCTCTAAGTGCTAAGGGGGGCGCTCTGGTGCCGACGACCACCGAACACCAAACATGTTCGGTAACGGGACATATTCAGTTCCAGTTGTCTGTTCTTGTTCGTCGTCGGGAACGAACACCGAACAGCCTGTTTGGGTTTTTCTCCCCATTCGTGCCCATGTCTAGTTACAACCCTTTCTCTTTAGTAGATTTTGCATTTAATCTTTCTCTTACACCCTCTGGGTAGATTGCTGCCACCAGGAATATTGTATTCCAAGATATTTTATTTAAATTTCCCCTTTAGTAATGTGCTCAAGCGTCAGGTTCCTTTGTGGTACTATGTGGCCACAATGGGATATAGGAATGACAGATACTCTGGGATATATAAAAAAACCAAAATAAACTTTTATTTTTATAAGAAGTGTATTGGTTTCATATTATTTCTTAAGCTTGATGATTTCAAAGAGTGTTATTGGTTCTTAACGTTTCTTTTCATAGACACAGTCACACAGATTGTCTCTCAGGCTTCACACACAGTTTGCCTGCTTTTCCCTGACTGAATGTTCTTTCACAAACATTTACAGTTCAGGCTTCCACACTGGTTATATTTCTCTCAGAAATACTTAAACACGCTCAGACTGCACACAGCTTGCCTCTCTTGCCCTGACTAAATCCTGACTGAGATTTAGACTGAATCTCAGTCTAAAACTGCATTCACTCCACCCACACTCTCAGTTATCAACCAATCATATCACTCACTCATCCCTCTCTTTCAACCCCATACTTCGTCTGTACCACACCAAGCATTTAAAGACACACACACACACACACACACACACACACACACACACACACACACACACACACACACTTAAAATCATTACAGACTGTTACCTCCAATGTATACTACTAGCAACAAGCATTGTACTTGCCCACATCTTTAGTAACTTGTTAACTATTGATACTGACAGTAGTATCAATTATGAAATCTGCTTAATTCTTTTTATTAGGGCCTTCCAAATTAACAGAAAACATTGGGGTTGTTTCTGATAAAAGGTATTACATGGCTTTAGTTCTTGTTTGTGGGTTTTGTGTGGACCATTATGACTACAACCTTTCCAGTATCAATTATGACATCTTTCACTGCTTATGGCATTGCAAGTGTTAGATCTTTGGCATAATGGAGATCTAGAGAACTGTAGCAGTTAGAGTATCAGACTACAGCATGGGAGAGTAAGGTTCAATCAGCAATGAAGCTGATAAAATGATGATAAAATGGAGGAGAAGGGAACCATGTACTTTGAGATCCATAGAAGAATGGCAGAAAAATGCAGCTGATGATAGATAATAGTAGATACACTATTACATGCTTCATTACATATCAGGGTGATCTCTGCCTTCATTTCTTCACTTCTAGCTGAATCAGATCATTAAAATGGCAATTATTTTACCACATACTCCTTTTATATATGCTACACAAAGTAGCTTGAATTTGTAATGAAAATGTCATATTATGAGGCTTGATAGCCTATTATTAATCTTCTAGGCTTTCTTGTTCTATAATAATATAGTTTTACTTCCCAGTTTGGAATTAAGCCCAGTATGAAAACAGCAAATTATACACATTCATTATTGCCTCTCAAGGATTTGCTAGCTCATAGAAGAGGTCTTGCTGTAAGGAAGAGGTAATAAGGAGAAGGAGAAGCTGCAGCAGCAACAAGGAGGTGTTTTTAAAAGAGGATACTTGTTTCAATGAGAGCAAGGAGGGCAAATTAAGACTAACTAGAATGAAGCTGTAAAAACTTCCTATTCAGCAGGTTATACCTGTAAAGAGCAGCTGTATGGGAACCAAATTTGAACTGAGGCTGTGGAGTGGGAGATTAATACTTTTACTCCATGTTGATTGCCTGACCTGAAATGACCCTGTGGAACTGCTATTTGTACCATTGGAGTAAACATACAGGTTTTAAAAAATTTTATTTGTCTCATTTATAGTCTGCCGCTCTCATTGAGACTCAAGGCAGATTACATAGTGTGAGATTAGTACAATCAGTATAAAGGACATTTCAATAAACAATGTCATAGGGTATATAAATGTAAGTTTGGAAAGACATATAACATCAACAAAAATCCAATACAGAGTTGAAGAAATGCTGAAACAGAGCATACACATTTCTAAGACTGACATTAAACAACACAACTACAAAGCAGCACATTCTGAAAGCAACAGACAAGAGGCAACAGACAGTATATAGTACCACATAGTTATGAAGCCTATAGACCCTATTTTATTACTGAAGCATCTCTTTGAGATCCATCTCTTTACAGTACAGCCCATCTATCTGAGTAGGGTTGCAAACCTCTAGGTGGTGGCTTGAGATCTCCCAGAATTTCAACTGATCTCCAATCTACAGAAATCGGTTCCCCGGGAGAAAATGGGAGTTTTGAAAGATGGACTATATGGCATTATACCCTGCAAAGGTCCTTCCCTTCCCTAAAACCTTGACATCCTCAGTCTCAACCTGGGATTTCTCAACCTGGAGCTGGCAATCTTATATCTGAGTTTAAAAAGCCCTCTTGAATAACCCAGTTTTACATTGTTTGCAGAAAGCCAGGAGAGTGGGGTCTTTCCTAACTTCTGGCTATTCCATAGGGTGGGGGCCACCATAGATAATGCACATATATGGGCAGCTGTTGATTTTGCTTATGTGCAGGGTGACGCCTACAAGAGACCCTGTTCAGATGAGCAAAGCTGCCATGGAGTAACAAAGGAAGAGAGGAGGTCCCATAAATATTCTGGACCAAGGCCATGAAGAGCTTTGTATGTGATAGGCCTTACCTTCATTTGAGCCTGACTACTGGCCAATGCAGTGACTGCAGAATGGAAGTAATATTCTTTTTTAAATTAAATTTTAAGAATTTTTAGAACCAGAAGATAAAAACGAAAAAAAAAATTGCAAATAAAATAAAATAGAACTACAAAGCAGAATAAAAAAGGGGGGAAGAAAAATTATAAAAAATATAAAGAAATATAAAGAAGTGAATTCTGATTTTCTTTATGACAAACACAAGTAAAACCACAAGCTTAACACTTACTCTATAATTACAAAATATAAAGGTCTCCTTTTTCTGCTATGCAATTTCTCCTCCCCCCTTAATTATTGAATCCACAGCTCATCAGTTCATTTTTTTTTTTACATTTCATGCAAAAAGTCATAAGGGGTTTCCAGTTAGCAATAAATGTAGATAACGTTGTCTCTGTATTCAAAGTGTAGCCATCTCTGCAAGTTCCATCACCTTCACCAACCATTTCTTTGTTGTGGGTAATGTCAAACTTTTCCATTTTTGTGCGCATAATAATATTACTATCATTATCATCTATAAAAATACAGTTCCATGATTTTTTTTCTAGCTGTCTATCCATTAGTCCTAAAATAAAGGCCTCTGGTTTAATTTGAACATTAGTCTTTAAAATCTTCTGGATTAATGAATATGATCGTATCCAACATTTTTTGGTCATTACATGTTTACCATAAACATGTAATGCAATCCCGAGACCCGTGATGGCCTCAGACCGGCACAACTGTGGCACCACCAGTATGTTCCCTAAGGACTTTGGTGGGAGAGCTGTACCAGCAGCTGAGCCTGGCAAGGTATGGCATGGTCGCCCATCCCACTGTTCCCCTGGCAATCCTGCCAGCATTTGCCAATGGCCGCGCTGTCCCTGTGACAGCTGCGCGAGTGGCAAGCAATGGCACAGCTAATGCATGGGCCGTGTTGCTTGGGGCCCACTGACACCTCCATTTACCCCCTCCCTGCCAGGGAGTAGGCAACTAAGGATCACATGCCCCCATGGTCACAGCACCCGCATTGGGGCACCTAGCTGGGAGTGGCTGCCCGGTCAAGTGGTAGGTGGGGCACAGGGTCCCCCCACTTGAAGGTGCAATTGATGGAGTGTGGAGCCTGTGGCAACAGCCCTACCAGAGGTTTGAGACCCACCTGGGGGCCCACCTGGGGCAGCCCCAGGGCCCACCATGGGAACAGCCAATGGGTGTGACCCCTGGGGGATGGGGAGAGGGCTGCAGCCTGTGTGTGTGGGGGGGTAAGCCCAGCAAGGCGTGGCCAGGAGAGAATGCTCTCTAGTTGCCCACCCACTCACTCGCCCAACTCCCATGTCTGTCAAGGTCCAGGCAGGCAGCTGAAGCACCACCCACTTGCAAACTTCCCGCACCTCTGCTATCAATCCAAGAAGCAGGGATCCCCTCTGTCAAAAGTTAGAAAGGCAGCAGGACTTGTCAAGGGTCACATTCACAGCCCTCAGCACTCAGGATCAGCATCCTAGTCTCAGAGAGGCAGCTCCTTAGAGGCAAGTGGGGGGCAGGTTCTGAAATGAATGACAAGAATGCCTGTTGTAAACAATGGGACAGGCTGGAAGGCTATTGGATATGATGGGAGCCACAAATGCCCATTGACATGCAGTTTCTTCATTGAAATACATCGCTACATTGGCAAGATACAAGGGGAATGTGGGGTGGATCCCGAGAGCCGTGCTCTGATGCTGGGATGATGGCCCCCAGAGTGGGATGGCAGCCTTCAGGACCTGGGAAACTGTGTCAAAGGCCGTCATCCCTTCTCTGGCGCAAGAAACCTGAGGCTGTTCCTGCCTCTGCAAACATTAAAGGGAGTGTGGCTCAGCCATGCAGGGGAGGAGCCCGAGGGATTCCAGAACATTGCTACATCTCCCGCACCTCCTGGCATCATCTTCATCCCCATCATGCAGCTGTCTTCTGGCTGGCTTATCAGATGCCAGCAGTGTTTGCTGGAGAATGAGAGTCTCCTGTGGCACCAGTCACACACAGGCAATACCCCAAGCCCAACCTCATTGCCTGCAGTGAATTTGAAGTGGGGAGGGAAGCTGGGCAGGACCAGAACCTCCGAAGTGCCACTAGATGCCTGCTCTTGTTGGCAACAGAGCCACGCTAAGACACAGAGGCATCTGCAGCTTCTTTGGGGCTACCACATCTGTTCCAGCCTAGAGTCAGAGACCATTCTCCAGGATGTGTGAAAGCCCTACGTACAAGTGAGTGGGGACTACTATCTTCCTCAGGCAAGCAAACAGACAGGGAGGGAGTTGTTGTTTGACACAGACTTTGAATTGCCAAAAGTAGAGAGGATGTCTGGATGCATGTTGCCAACTTTCCTCACTTGGAAAGGGAGCTGAGCCTGTTTGTGCAGCAGTTGGAGCCACAAGATCCATTCCTCTTGCTGCCTTCTCAGGAGTGAGGTAGAGATGCAAGCTGCTTGGGGAACCACTTTTGAGGCTGGGCTTGAATGGCAGTTGAGGTGGCTCACCAGGGGCTGGAACAGCCATGCTTCTTGGGCTCCCTGATGGGTTGCGGCCTGCCTGAAAAGGAAACAGACACATGTGTGGCAAGCCACAGCCTGGTCTACTCCGTCCTGGGGGGATGTCCATGGGTGGAGCAGGGGCAGTGGCTCCATTGTTGCAGGTGCTGCTAGAAACTAGATGATGGATGCCCCTCCACCAAGAAAGTTCTCCTCATCTGCAGCTGGAGGTTCTACTCCTCGGACTGCTTTCAGCTCTGATCCTTTGAGGGAGACAGTCAAGGGGTTGTGCAACCGCTATTGAAAGGGAATTATGAGAGCAAGTGTCCAGTCACCCTGAACCGTGGCCACACTCTCCCCTCTGCCTGAGGGGAGAACCTGCCCAGGGGAGTGTGAACAGAGCCCTGGCATGGGTTGCTGGAAGCCCTCCCCCCACAGCTGCATCAAGCACAGCTCCTTCGGCAACTGCCTCTTTAGCGGGCATGGACTGTTTCAGTTCACAGGCAGGGGCCGGCCACCCGGCAAGCCTGAACTGCAGAAGCTGGCATTTGGGGAGGGGCACAGGTGAGGGGAGAGGAGAGGCCAATGTGAACAAGCAAACTGGGGCAGCTGCCCCCCCCCCAGCTCTTACTTATCTGTTGGTGCACCCTCAGCCCTCCCCATGCCAGGACTCAGGAGTCGGGTACCCCACAAGGCAACTTTGGTGTTAGTTGTAGACATTCTAGACTTACCTCTGTTGGACACTTGGGCCCACTGGAATTATGGAGATCACCATATAAGCTATACTAGCCTCAACTGTGGGCCACTCATTTTCAGAAATCATCTGGTCCCTAATCAAGAATGCTGTTTCCAGTTCTGGATAGTGTTCTTAGAGCAGGTTCAAATGGTGCTAAAGATGGTTGGGACCTGTTTAATGAATCCCATGAAGAAGAAAGAAAGGAACTGGGTATGTTTAGGCTGGAGGACACTGAAGGGACTGAAACATTATCATGCTTTTCAGGTATCTGGTGGGCTGTTCTATCACTGGAGGTTAACAAGCAGAAGTTGAACAGCCATCTGTGCTCCGCAGCACCTCAAAACAGGCCCGATCAGACCCTCAGTCTGATCCAGCAGGGATGTTCATATCATTGGAGGAAATAATCCAGACAGCACTTTCACACAGTCTCGATATCTGGGGACAGTTGTAAGGGTTGCCTAGAAAGCCTGTGCTTCTGTGAACAAATCCTCACGACACTAAGGGATATTGTACAGGGTCTTCCTGTTAGGAAGGCAGAGGGTGCCACAGTAACTGTCTCAAACTGAGCTGCTTTTTCTCCAGGAGGACTTTTGAGTATTTTTGAAGAGTACCTTGTTGACTTTCAGTGAAAAAGACTTATGGAGAAATCCATTACCCTTTTTATATTTTTCCCCATACAGCCTTCTCTTCTTACAAAGTCAGAGCACCTCTGATATGGGTCCCAGATGGTCTTCCATACTGGCACATTCCAGGACCAGACCTGCTTAGCTTCAGCAATAGAACAGTGTCATAGACTTTTAAACCACTCTCTGGGATTCTTTCTCCTGCCAGATAATATGCTGCTTGTTCTAGTATTTTCATTACCAAAGTAATATTCATACCACATTTTCATATTATAGTATAGTTCTTAATGCAATACCCTGTTACACTATTCACTTCAGAGCTGTTTCTTGACATTTATGTTGAGAGCAGAATTTGTTCTACTTTCACTTTAGTGTGCTTTGGCATGGTAGAACCAAAATCTCCATTATTTATTACTGCCTTGACATCTGGTGAACAGTTAGAGATCAGCAATTAACACAGCTAGACCTAATTCTCACAGACAACTGATGTTGATCCAGAGCATTAAAACAAATTAGTAAATGCTATGGGTTTTTCATCCACTGGGTTCCTGTTTCAGTTCCAAACTCCTTGGCAATGGTAAAGGAAAGACAGTTCTTAGACATCTGCTCTGTTTTGTGTTTTGCTGGAAATCAAATTAACTCCACCCTTTCCTACTTGGCATTCTGGAAAGAATGTATATAGTTGCAGATGACATTCAGACACTCACATGGTGTTCACACCCTTGGCCACCATAACCCTTAAGAATCCATCAAAGTCTCTTCACTTGGAGATCCAAATATAAAAATGAAGGGATATAAAAAATTAAATGCAAGGACTGCTGCAGGATACATTGACTGTCTCATTTTCCTTTTTGCCCTATGCTGGGCTGAACATAAGAGTCCCATTGTGCGTGACTCATAACTAGCCTGCAGGAACCCAAGCAGGATAGCTGATGTGAATGTCAAGTTGGAACTCATTTCAGTTCCATTGTGAGGGACTAAAAATGAATTTGCCTTAAATGCTAATAAATCCTTCTCCTTCTTTTCCTCCTCCTTGTCCTCCCTAACAGTATACAAATGTTAGTCTTATTAAGTGCTATTAGCGCAATGTGTAGTTTCCATAAAATGGATCACCTCCCTTAGAAGAAATGGCTGGGCTGGAGAAAATGCAACCACCCTTCTCCTATTAGCTAGGCACCTGTCACCAACACTACTACTGCAAGGCAAACAATGCCTACCATTGCCACAGATGCTGCTGCTCCAATGAGAAAGAAAGTCACTCTTCTCTTCTGTTAACTAAGGTTTTCATCAGCAGCTGCTGGGGCATACTCCAACTTCACTCCTTTTCCCCCTAAGAGCTGCTGTGTCATTGCCGCTGCAGCTTGGCAGTAGGAGGCAAAAAGTTGAAATTGACAAGGGGGCATGTCAACTCTGCTGTTATTTGCTTTGAGACTGTAGTGGAAATTCGAAACAGCTTGTAGTGCATATATTAATTAAGAAGTGGCCTTAACAAGGATCCCCATTCATATCTGTAGTGCTTCTTCATTTCAAGCCCCACATGTGAGGTAAAATTCACTGAACTAAATTTTTTGTCTTTAAAATTGTAGCGGGATTTTTTATAGTTACAACTCTAGGAACTCTAGTTACAACTCTCCATGGATAGCATTTTAGAAAATGCAATGGTGGCAAAATAGCCAGGTGATGGAGAGGGGTCACCATAACCAAGCCCATGATAAATCACAATAACATATTAGAAGATTCTGCAGTGCTGGTTTGGTTCATACCTAGAAGGTCTGCACAATGGAATATTCACAATATCCACGAAGAACTAACTAAGAAACTAGAATCCTTGTTGGGGGAAAATTTGGAGTATAACAGCTTGGGAGAAATATCAGGATCCTCATTCAGAAATGAGTGAGTGAATCATGTCCCAATAAAGAAAAGCTGGAAAGAATTAAACTTTCCAAGGAGGGACTCATATTCAACTTTATTTAAAATCTAGACAAAGTATGACCTACATGTCTCTTACTGGATTTTTCAAAATTATTAATGATGAGAAAGAATACACCATTAAAGAATAAAACAGATACTAATTTTTACAACTGGTATAAACATTACTTTAAGATGGAAAAACTTAATGTATCTCATTAACATTATACTCTTTTCATATACACTCATTATACACTTATTCTTGTATCTCGTGTATGAATCTGTCTAGATCTCAGGCATATTTTGTGTCCATTTCTAATAAGCAATACAGCACCAAATAGCTATTGGTTCTTCAAACTGTAATGGGCATATGTCCTACCTCCTGGGGAGTCCAAATATATAAGTTGTTTTTATAGATATGCTTTTCACTCTTAAACATTACCACTCAATAAATCTGGGGTTCATTTATAAAGTCTTTAATTTTTCACATTTCTATAATCCTTTCCTGTTAAGATTTAAGTAGCTTGTCTTTCATTTGTTGTGTTATGGCATACAACAAATGCTTTGCTATGAAGCCCATATATCATATGCTAAAGGATCATGGCATATTTGCATGTTTTCGTTACACAACACAGAGCTAATCCACATAGGATTATGCTCAGACATTTACTAGGGAAAGTACTCTTGCTCACATGATTTGAGAATGCCTGATAGCCCAAAGCTCAAGCCTAGGAGAGAAAAGCATGGCCCTGTAAAACTGAAGCTGGCTATGGAAACAACACTACTCACAGTGCCAATAAGTAATGATAATAGGGCCTATGCTAACTACTTGAGCCTTAAGCACTCTGCAAGACAGAGCATGTCAGATGAGCTGTTCTTGTTGCTGTTAATTTGGAAATCTAAACACCATTTAAGAATTAAACAGCAGGATATAGAAACGTCAAAAGTGGCAGTCAGAGAAAAGCTCAGCATAGCAAAGAAGGAATGAAACTAATATATACGCTGCTTCCTGGGCAAAGCAAGAATGAACTTTCCTTAACTCTCAGGTTCATTATAGGCTAGGAGAACAAAAGGAGAAAAGAATATATGAAAACTAACCCAGACAAAGGGACCTCTCCCCCTGCCTGCCACTACCACCACCCTCTATTTTCCTTTTCTTCTGCTTCTTGCCTATCTTTGCTATCCCTCATTCCTGCCATGTTCTTAGGGTGATATTGTACAACCCATTGTAGATATTTCACATTCATACTGGTAATTCAGTATTTTATTGCAATTACTTTTTTTTATTAGGCAAGACCAGAACAAAGGACAAGTACCGTGTTGTATACACAGACCATCAGCGCTTGGAACTGGAGAAGGAGTTCCATTACAGCCGCTACATCACCATCCGGCGGAAAGCAGAGCTGGCAGCAACATTAGGACTCACTGAACGGCAGGTTGGTACAAACTTATGAAACTGCCTTCATAAGTCACACAGAATTCAGTGGGACTTACTTTTGAGAAAACATGTATAGGATCAGACTTCTAATTTACTTCAAGGCTGCTGTGTTTTCTCTTGTATGTGTCCAGTTGTAGGATAGCTTACTTGTACGGAGCCTGGAGCCAGTATGGTATAGTGGTTACAGTGGGCCGGTCACTCACCCTCAGCCTAAAATATCTAACAGGTGTTGTTGTGAAGATAAAATGAAGGTGCAGCTACCCAAGGTCATGATAAAAAATGTGATAGATCACTGCTATTTTTGAGCCAATGAATGACCAAATTTCTAAAAGTCTGCTTTACAGATTTACCTGGCTCTATTTTTACTAGGTCTCAGAAACAGACTCTGCTATGGTCTTAAACAGTAAAATGACATGGAAGATAGGAATTGTGACAGTAAAGCCACAGGCCTCACGAATACTCAAAAATTGCATTTTCCATTACTATATGTGCTCACCTTTTTCTTGAGCTGAATTACATACTTGTTACTAACAATCTAAAACAAGATTATTTTGAGTTTATGTGCTGCTTCTCAATCTAAGTTGGAGTTAAAGAATGTAGTCAGTACTAACTGGATTGCAAAGACATCAAGGTCAGAGAACAGGCATGTATCACTTAAAGCATCTCTGAGAACATGCCCAAGCCACTGATAATGATGAAGGGTGTGGAAGTAAATCTGGAAATGCAGGAGCTTTTCATTATATGCCACAGGCATGGCTCTGTGGCCACCTGTCCATACGAACAGTCTCATTAAGACTATACACCAAAAAATGAACTTCTGATGTTTTTTGTCTTAATCTGAGTTCCTTGGAATGTGTGGATGGATAGCTGTGTTAGTCTGTAGCAGCAAAACAAAACAGGAATTCAGTGGCACTTTAGTCACTAAACGGAATATATTGAAGTATAAACTATAATCATTCCATTGTGCTGGAACAAATTCGTTTAGTCTCTAAACTGCCACTGGACTCTTGTTTTATATTTAAATAAGTGTTGAACCCAGGAATAGAGTATGTGCCAGATGAAGCCCCAATCAGATATCTCTGGAAAGCTTAAGAGCTCTGGTATGAAGCCCAAATACCATTCAAATTTGTCTGCTTCACCATACTGGCTAACAGACTAATAGTACAATCCTAAGCAGAGTTATACCAGTCTAGGCCAATTAAAATCAATGGTCTTAGGCTGGAGCAACTCTGCTTAGGATTGCATTGTAAACTTCAGTTTGAAATGTTCATAAACTTGCTAAATGTCCTTAGGCAAACTGCTCTTTCAATGTAGGGATAACAAGCAAGGACCTGAAACAAAAGGTTGTATGTTGTTTTTACATTGTCCAAGGAAGCCTGCAAAGAGAGAACTTTCCCGTTTTGCAGCCATCCTCAGGTAAAAAATTTTTTAAAAACACCTGCTTCCACTTTCTAGCTATCCTTGGGGCTGTGAGAATACAGCTGCTCAGGCTATCCCAGCAGACATGCTTTGAGACAGCCCTGAGAACGACTGGAAAGGTGGGACTGTTCTCAGGTTTCCAGGCTTCTGAGAAAGTTCCACCATCCACCACTCTCTGACTGGAGAATAGCTGAAAAGGCTGCGGCCACCCTCAAGAGCTGGACAGCAGCAACTTCTAAGGTTGTATCAGCAGCCATGTTCTCTCAGCCCAGAGGACGTCTGCAAGAGTGCCATTCAGTACATCCACTGACCCTCTACCTGCCCCTCCCTCCTCCCCCTCCTATAACCTTCTTCCCTGTCACCCACCCTACTGATCTTTTCTCTCCTCCAAACATTTGTCCCCATCTTTCCTGCCCCCTGTATCCACTGTGTTTCTCCTCCCTCCTTCTTTCCCTACTCCTCCATCTCTACTCTTTTCCTCTTGTTTCTGCATGCTGTTTTGGGTTGACAACCCAAAATAAGTTTTTTCCCAGCCCCATTTGAACATGCGCGGACAGGTCTCCTATTATTTTTAGCCCTGATCCCCCCCCCCCCTATTTCAGATTTCCCCCTGCAAATCTAGGGATCTCCCCTCCAAGTTCATAGAACTATCTTCGCTATTCCTCTGTGGCCCCATTGAGTAAATTTTTTGAGCTGTACTTCAGTGCCAAGTTTGGAATTCAGCTTTTTGAACCTGGAAGGAGGGAAAGAGTGGGAGGGAGGGAGGGGATCGTTCCAAGAGACAAGAAGGAAGATGGCAGAAGAACCAAATGGAAGAATTTGTTTTTAATCAATGAAGATTTTCAAGGCTGTTTTTAGGAGTTAGGGTTGTTGTTGTTTTTTAAAGTAAAGAAGAGCCAGTTTGGTGTAGTGATTAAGAGTGGTAGGACTCTAATCTGGAGAACTGGGTTTGATTCCCCAATCCTCTGCTTGAAGCCATCTGGGTGACCTTGGGTCTTCCAGAGCTCTCTCACCCCCACCCACCTCACAGGGTGATTGCCATGAGGATAATAACACACTATGTAAACTGCTCTGAATGTGGCATTAAGTTATCCTGAAGGGCAGTATATAAATCAAACGTTGTTGTTGTTGTTGTCGTCGTCGTCATCATCATCATCAAGATCTCTGGGAAGTGACATTACTGCTCCATGTCTGAAAAAGTCCCATAGCTATGCTCCTGTGTATCCTGCCTAGACTATACTTCTCAACTGATGATAAAAAATTAGTATTAGAAACAGCTAATTACAGGGACATTACACATGGTGTGCATAGCATCGCAGTGCCTTCCCCTGCACTCAGAGTTTCCAAATCTGCTAGAATACACACGTGCAAAATATTTGCAGTTCAATTTGGAACTCTTGATGACAGGTCAGCTTTTCTTTTAGAAAGCTGTCTTTATCAGGTCTACTAGAACCTCAGGTCTTTTCAGTGGTCCTTACTCCCAGGGCAGTGTTCCTAGAATTACATTGTTTGTGGCAAATGATGCCTTTTGCAATTGGCAATCTAGTGGAGAATCAGCGGGTAAGAGTTTGGCCAGCACACATGAGATTTTATTGCACCAGGAAAGGTAGCTTTCTGAAAAGAGAGATCAGAGAAAAGAATAAATTCTAATGAGTTCTGACAATTACTGTATCTCTTTTGCCTTATTTCTCTTTCTGTCTCCCAACCATCCACTTTCTTTCCTGAATCTTGACATGCTCCATCTCATCCCAATTCTGTCTCCCTGCCACCATATATTGCTTTTTCTTGCCATTTAATGCTGTGCATTGATGTCTATTTCTTATTTCTTCATTTTCCTCCTTGGCTCTACCACTCTTTGCTTCTTTGTTTTTGCAGGTGAAAATCTGGTTCCAGAATCGGAGAGCCAAAGAGAGGAAGGTGAACAAGAAGAAGATGCAGCAACAAACACAGCCTGCTAGTACGACCACACCCACCCCTCCAGCAGTTGGCACGCCTGGTCCAATTGGAGGTATCTGCAGCAGTACCACCAACCTGGTCTCCTCATCGCCAATGACTATCAAGGAAGAATACATGCCTTAAATCCTGCTCTTCCATTTGAGCTACAGATTCAGAAATATATGGTAGACCAAGAGAACCAAAATAGCTGGCAGATACTAGAGGCTAAGAGTTCTTATTATCACTGAGACCATGAAGCCACTTCCTTTGCATCCAGTGTGTGTTTTATATGGTATCACTGGACAAATTTCATAGACTTGTTCCTATGTATAAAAGCAGTACAGTAGTTGTTATTAGTTAACTATATGGAAGGATTTGCTGCTGTCTGAAAATATTTAAAGGGGGAAATGCAGATATAGATGCTTGTGTACGGGGGAAAGAAAAGAAACAAACAACAGGGCACTGAGAAAGTATTTCGGGATAATCTGTCAGCCTCTGCTCAGGATTGGCACTCAAGCCTTGATAACTGAGTCATGAAAGAGCTAGATATGAGAGCAGGTCAACCATCCAAGGTTTAAGCCATGTCTGAATCCCATCCAAGTCAGTTAACAACAGTCAGGTGGGTGGTTCCATGGAAGAGTTCAGATACATAGCACTAAAAGCTACAGGCATTCAGTATAGCATTTGAGTGGAACTGAGTAGCCAACAGTAAGACAAGTCTGAGATGACTGAAAGCTGCCTAAGTGCAAAGTGTATAAAAAGAGGCAGACATCCTGGATTAGAGAGCAAAGTATTGATACCAGTAGTTGGCTTGTTGGTCTCTTAGTACATCAAGTATCAAATTCTGAATCTAAGAATTTCCTTTTCTTTGTGTTGTTAAAAATAGTTCAATATGCTGAACTGTATTTCAGGACGCACCAGTACTAGACCCCTCAGGGCATATTGACTCAATGGTAAAACATGCACGCACGCTCAAGGCTCAGTCCCAAGCATCTCCAGTGACAAGGATCTCAGAAAGCAGATTTTGAGAGCACCCCACCCATCCAAGATGCTGGAGAGCTGCTGCCAGTCAAAGTACATGATACTGAGCTAGATGGGTGCCTGATTCAGTATAAGGCAGCTTTTCGTATGATTCCTCTCCTCGAATGTGTGATAGGACAACCGTTCAGCAGCTTAACTCATGCTTGTCTTGCTTCTCCCTATTTTTGGGATGGTGGGGTGCCTAGCTGGGATTTGCCCAACAAAAGGTTCTCTTGTCTACGGATTAAGGGTTTTTCCATACTTGTTTTATAAATATTCATTTTAATTACTGTGTTCATCTGACTATGTTGTTAGTCCATTGCCAATGAAAATGGAAGCCCTATGCACTGCCAGAAATCACTTAGTGTTTCAGAAAGGGGGGACTCATGTATACCCACGTGTCAAAGACATTCCTGTTGCTTGGAGCTTTAATCAACAGAATCAAAATATTGCATAGGAAGAAGAACTGACTTGCTGCATCTGACTGTATGGGAAAGTGAAGGAAGAATGAAGTAAAGAGAGATATTGAAAGGATTAAACAAGGAAAGAGGACCTGCTACTCACCAGAAAGAAATAAGAAGGGATGTTGGAACAAACACGTTGTCACTGGTTTTTAGTGTACCAATAGTAGCAAGTATGAAAGTAGCATTTCAGGGAAGCACGCGCGCGCGCGCACGCACGCACGCACGCACACACACACACACACACTCCATATAAAAATCTTCCTTGACTTGCTATATAGCTTCATGGAACTTTTCTTTATTTCTCCCATATGATTTGAATGTAAGGAATTCCAGAGGGATCACAGTTGTAGCAAAACCAAAAGTCTCATGGCACCTTAAAGACTAACAGATTTATTGTGACAAAAGCTTTTGTGCTCACTTTATCAGGTGGGTGAAGTACATCCTCACTCATTTAACAGAGGTAGTATATACATGTGCATATGTGCTGTCAAGTTGTAACTGATTTATGGCGACCCCAGCAAGGGGCTTTCCATGACAGTGAGAAGCAAAGGTGGTTTGCCAGTGCGTTCCTCTGCAGAGTCTACCTTGGTGGTTGTCCATCCAACTACTGACCCTGCTTAGCTTCCAACGATCTGCTGATGAGATCAGGCTATACCATGCTGCCTTCCCTCAGTATATACTCATGCATAGGAAAAGAAAAGTGCAAACAGAGGGATGCAAGAGGGGTAGAGTCTGTGACATTTTTATATAAAGCTCAAATACATGTATGTGATCACTCCACAACAGCAATAGCTGGCGATAAAACAATATTTCTAGCTTAGCTAAGCTAAATTAACATATATAATGAATAAGATAACCTTTGGCTCAATTCAAACTTAGATAAATGCACTCAAACTCTACCTTTTGGAGTTATACATCATCTACAAATCTAGGAAGCAAATGAAAGATGAGAGAAGCTGAAAATGAAACAGATGCATCTCTGATGAATATCCCAGACATCTGAGTGGGCCAGGTGAACCTTTTTTCAGCCCCCCCCCCCCATTGATACATTTGGCTTAGAAGTTATAGTTCTCACTCTCCTGCAACCTGAGGACGTACCACTATCTACAGCGCTTAGTGGCAAAACTCTGGTGTTTATATTTCTTTAATGTGAAACTCGGGTTGGGGATTATTTTGTATATAAGGAAAGAAAATCTTTTTTAAAACCTCTCTTCAAAAATAAAGATTACATTTTAGATATATGTCATTCTTTCATCCTTTTCTTCAACTTGGTAATGTCTATGAGTTGTTGAGTTTGAAAATTAACAGGAGTGATTTATAATGGGGGGGAGCAAAGCACAAAAATGTTTGGTTTGAGATTAACAGATGTGATTTCTTTGTTTGGGTGGAGAACTGATAATTGCACCATAGAAAATATGATTGTATTTTTCACAGGCAGGGGTATGATCATTATATATCTCAGTGGTAGAGGCAGCAATAATAAAGCAACGCAATGGGTATGCCATGATCACATAACATGCTGTATAACTTGGCATTTGGATATTCATGATAGACCATTTTACTTAATACTGCTAATGACTGAGGTGAAGTTGGTGCTCTTACAAGTGTGCAACATCCTTCCCTTATATGCTGCTGCTGCGTCAGCCCCTAGGCCACTGGTCGCATAATATCTTTTCTGCCTGTTAATCTGATATCATTGTACTAAAATCCTAAACCATGAAACATGTTTTAAAGCTGAGGTGTTGTTTTTTTTTAAACCTTCTACAAGTTGCTAATTAGCACCTGCTACAGAGATAATATGGGGGGGGTCTTAAAAGTGAGTCATCCTTTCCATTATTATTCATTACTAGAAACCTAAGGTCATGGACACCTTGAGAATAACTATGAGATGTCTGACTTTTTTGGTGGCAGAGATTGATGAAGTCATATTGTGTTTTTTCAAAAAATTCTTTGAGCTGAGATTAACAAGTCAAAAAGGTGAATTGCATGCATGAAGAATTAGCTCCCTTTACTTGTTTAGAAGATGTTAATTTCACCAGATGCTATGTTTGGAAAAGGAGTAACCATTCCCTGCTATATCCTGAGGAAACACTCTATCTGTTTGCAAGAAACGTGCCTTACGTTTTTAAGCCAGTTTGCTTTGCTCAGGGGAATGGTATTGGGAGGGCTTTCAGACCATTGTAACCTGAGCATCAAGGGCAATTGAGGAGACCAAAGGCAGGGAAGGGCTTGCTTTCCTAGGGCCAAAGACCAAGGCC
The DNA here is from genome assembly GCF_028583425.1 of Eublepharis macularius. Classification (NCBI taxonomy): domain Eukaryota; kingdom Metazoa; phylum Chordata; class Lepidosauria; order Squamata; family Eublepharidae; genus Eublepharis; species Eublepharis macularius. The sequence continues at coordinate 81,422,419 of NC_072793.1, forward strand.
ACCCAACCATAAACCGTCACTGGTTGTGGGTCTCTAATCTCAGTTTATGACTGGTAACAAGTTTACCAGCCTCCCCATGCAAGAACAACAAACACAGAAGCAAGGTATGAGATAGTGAATGGGACAGCTGGCATTGGTGCCTTTGGGACCATTAAGGAAATTGCTTTCAGAATAGGGCCTGTGCATCTCAGTCACCCACATGTTTTCCACATTGTCACAGCATGGCTGCTTTGTTACTCAGTTTTGATTTACTGATCACCAGAACTAACTTTTCTGGTGGCGCTTCTCACAGATGAAACAAGAAGTCATGGTGTCATCTGAGGCCAGAGAGAAGAATGGAAATTGAGGAGGGATGCCTGTGAGTCATGCTGGAGTCCTTTCCATTTAATATCTTTCCATTACATGACAGCAAGTTATAACCTTGTGTGTGTGAAATTACATGGGATGTGAGCACCTGGGGCCTGTTTTATAAGCATGTGTGTGGGGGGGGGTCGGGGGGGGGGGGTTAGAACTGCCTGGTGCCTGCTGGGATATAACTTAGAATTATTAAAACTCTTGTGATGGAGAGAAGCAGAGGAGTAGCAGCAGTACAAGGCAGGATTCTCATTTTTAATGTGTCCTTAGAAGAGACAGTTTGGGGCCAGTGCAAGCTTATCATGTCACATGAGTGTGTAAAGTGCCATTTGCTGAAATTTCTTCTTGTGCACCGTTATTAAAGCTACAATTTAAAAAGTAGTGTAGTGTCTTAGGACCAACTACAATATGAGAAACTAGCATGCAAATTTCCTGGTAATACAGCAGTTATGTGGATCTGTCTCCTCCTGTGCTTCTATGGAACAACAGATCTCAGCTGTTTATAAGGTAATTATACTGGTATACTGGTATACTGAGCTGGTACATTACTTACTTTCTGTTTTTTATATCTTTAAAGCGATAGTTGCTATTGCATCAATGTCCCAAAAGGCTGGTAAAATTGGAGATTATTATTATTTTGCACTGAGCATGGTTTAACTTGATGATTGTACTTTATGTACTCTGCCTGCAGTCTGCAGACAGAAGGGCTTTTTCTCATGCTTTTTATTTTGCTTAACATCCAGAATGATGAATTGGAGAACTCAAAAGTTTGCTAGATAATTTGCTGCTTCCAACAATTAAAATTATAGGAGTTGTATCCTCTATTGCATCTGTTTGCCCTAGTTTCTGCAGGAAAGTTAAGGGGAAAAGATCCATCATGTTCCTTGCTGGTCTCTCTTAGATTGCTGAGGAAGGGGGAATAGAAAGGCAAAGTGAGAGCAGTTGTGCTTGCTAAATTCTTCTACATAATTCCTAAGAATACCAAAGCCCCACCTGCCTCAGCCTACCAGGATCTGGCAACCCTAAATGGATGAGCTGTTAGAATTTTAAGCCATCACAATCTGATCCATAGCAAAACTAATGCAGAATCCATCAGAAGCAGGAAGGGTTTTCACCAAATAAGTGTGAACTGTTTGGATGCATATGCAAAAGTAGTGAGGATAAGAAAAGAATACCTCTGTGTAATAAAGATATTGAAATGACTGGAATGGAAAGGAAAGGGAGGCTGTGCATTGCTTGAGGAGTAACCATCCCTCATATGGTGGGGAGATGAGCAGAGATGGCTAACAAAGAGAATGGGATTCATCATTAGCCCAGAGGCTGCTACTGCCATATATTGAGAGGATAAAGTTTCAACTGATAATCTATCAGGCGTCTGCCTGTTTGCACAGTAGGGTAAAAGTCCAAACCTTGTGAATGGTGTCTGCATGGCACAGTGGGCAGGTGATGATGGGAAGCTGTAATCATTCCATCCCTGCCGTCACTCAATGATATGCTTGCCTCAAACTATGAGATGGGTGCAGGTGATTTTGCCCCATATGGCATCTCTGCAGGCCCTTTCCAAAGCTAAAACCTTGCCGTTTGCTTGAACTGGCAACCAATTTAAATGCATGTGAGTGACAGTGCAGTTTGGTTTTGTTACATTCACTGGTGTCAGTTTCTGATTTCTTATGCTCCTGATTCAACTAAGGGCACATCCACACCAGATTTTAATTGCTGCTTCCTAGCTGTTAAGGATATAGCAGACAGACAGTTGGAGTTGCCTTATGCAGGCTCAGATTAATGGCCCTTCTGCCATTAATATTCTTTGATCTGACTGATGACAGCTTTCTGGGTTTCAGGAACAGGTCTTCTCTTTCTCAGCTCTGCTGTAACACAATTTTTTAAAAAAACAAACACAGATGCCACAGATTTGGAATATATATATATGCAAAATATGTGCTCCATTGATGAATGATGGATGCTACTAATAAATGTTCCATTGCTTGTGGTGAATTGGGGGAGTATATGCTGTGAGTGGTGTTTCCTAATATTTTGTAATCTTCCATGTTTATATGTTCTTTTTACTTATTATTCCTTTGCAAAAAATTCCAAAGACTGAAAATCTCAAGATAAATTATTTTAGGTGGAACCAATTTCTGCAGAATAAGTAATTTGACATGATGTATCATGAGCATAATTCATCTTGAATGCTCAAGTTGTCTTCCATATAGGTTAAAGAGATACCTTGGGAGATTTCAGATAGCATCTATTACTTGGGGATGTCGCTACTTTTCTACTTTATATATTTCATCTTAATTGTACATCACCAAATCCATCTCTGAACATTCCCTTCTTCTCTCACCTGGAAGTGTCAGATAATTAAATTGGGAGTGGTAGAACACTAGAGCTTCATTTAAATCAGGAATGGTTAAGTCATTAAGTTCTCCCATCTTATGAAACTGTTGGCACTTTCTCCCTATAACCATAGACTTGGAAATATCACTCAGCATGTGCAGAAAGCTCTTTCCTTACCACATCCCATCCAACCACTTTTAAGGTCAGGAGGTGAGGAATCTAAGCGTTCATGGTGCCAATGCCATACCTTCTTCAATTTAAACTTTGTGGGGCTTCATCTCCTACCGTTCCCTGACAAGTGTCTCTTTGAAAAGCTTACACATTCTTGTTTCCATTATTTACAATTGCTCAATAAATCTAATTTCCCCTGCAAGAGATGCTGCGAGAAAGAAATCAACATTTCCATCGATGTAGGTAGAGACTTTGTTGTGCCCTGGCCTGTTTTAATGGCATCAACATGTTTTTAGTTGCTTGTTTTAATTTATTGTTTATGCTATGTATAGTCCGCCTTTCTCACTGAGACTCAAGGTGGATTACAAAGTATAAATCAATGCAGTCAGGAGGATGAGACATCAAATAAGCAAAGTAAAAGGATTAAGAAGTGGAAGATAAAACCAATTAAAAATCTGGAACAAAGCTGAAGCACAGCATAAGAAGTAACATGGCATATTACACAATACAGAAATTATATGATGTGAGTTTTAATGTTTTTGTTTTAATGGTTTTGTTTTTTAATGGTTGTGTAGCAATGGCTTTGTTTTATTATCTTAGCTGTAAGGCACTGACCAGGTCTCTGGAAAAGTGGTATATATATTTTCAAAATAAAATAAAATTGCAGATAGCCATACTGGGTCATGAAAATAATCTAAAAGCTACTACAGGGTAATACACTTTAGGACTTTTGTGGTCTTGGTTGTAATGAAGGGTTAGTGTTGCAAGTAATGATATATTCACGCTTTGGCCAGTAGGTGGAGCAAGGCCATTAGGCTAACTAGGAAGGTGTAGTCATCATTGTACCTGACCCACAAAATACACATTCCTAAATTCCTTTGGCATAGTCAGTTTGCATGCCCAGAAGTGGAAAAGCATGAAGAGCTAAAGGGAGGGTAATATGGTTAGAAAGAGGCAGGCAAGAAAGAGAAAAAGAAAGGTGAAAGAAAACTATTGAATCAACTTGAAGCAAAGTTGTGCCTGTTTTTATGTGGCTTTGAAGCATTATTATGCCGAGAAACATGAAGCAGCTGCCTGATCAAGCACAGGAAGTCTTTTCATGGCTCCGTGCTGCTGCTGCTGCTGCTGCTGTCATTGCGTGTGTGCGTATGCATCATTGGTACACTGTGAACCTAAGCCAGATTTGTCCTATGTTTACCATGATAATAACAAACAGGAACTGACTGCTTGCCATCTTAGTAGGCTGGTGGCACAGATCTAGGAAGAACGTTGTTTTCAGGAGAGTTGCATGAGATACTTGAGGCATCAAAACAGAAATTAGATATGCATGTGGAGGCTGAGATCATCTCCTGAGAACCTGATTTACATGGGGATGCCCTCATAAGTTTGATGGGTAGTGAGTGATATTTGACAATGTCTTTTCATGGAAGTTGCCTGGCACTGTGAGGTCTTTGCTCAGGTGTGCTGTGGTTCATGCAAGCATACCACTTCTATGAGTGAAGAAAAGATTATATCACAATAACATCGTGACCGACCAGACACCTGTATCTAGATGGAAAGGATCCAACCTCTTCCTTTCTTCAGCTGGTATTTCCCTTTTAGCATGTTCTTTGGTGGATTGCATTGTTTCTGTAGAACAGAAGCACACAACTACTGGGATAGCAAAGTTGATCCTAAAGAATTGGGAATGAGCAAATAAGCTCTGCTGCATCCAGTGGGGTAGTCAATGCATCCTTACTCAGGCAGCCTCAGGAAACGGAAAAAAAAGAAGAACAGGAAAACTGAGGGCCAGTTAACAATCATAGTTTAAGCAGCAGGAGCAGCCCATACATAATCCACCACGGAGCTCAATGAGAAAGGCAGACAACAAATAATACTACTTGAGTTGAGAGAAAGACAACTGCAACACACCTGTATCATAGTACTCTTCTTGGTACAGTCCTCCCCACATCTAATTCAGCTATGCATTCTATAATGAACTGGAATTATTAAAAACCAAAATGATAAACATTTCTGTGACTTTCAGATGACATTCACAACATTTATTACCTTTCCGGTTCATTATATTAACTGCCCTCCTGCATCTCCAGCCTTTAAAAAAACTCTTCCTAAATATGTAGGTCCTGGCAGCCTTGTCAAGCAACTGATCTCTTAGCAACTACACCTATTGGGGAGGGCATAAATCCTTTTAATAGAGAATTAAATACAGGAAGCATCCCGCTTGATCAGACCTCTCTAATCATGCATCAGATTTGCAACAGTGGCAAACTGAATGTTCTGGGGAAGCCCGCAAACAATGCATGAAAAGCAACAGCCCTCTCTTGTTTCTTGCCCCCCCCACCTGCACACCAGAAATGATATTCAGAGGCACAACATCTCTGAACTTGAATGAACCAATATAGCCATCTTGCTGTTAGCTGTTCATAGATCCATGCCCCAGTCATCTGTTTAACCCTCTCATCTATGGGCACTTGCCCACTCCTCACTTGCTGTTTAACAGACCGTAATTTCCATCTAACTCCAAACAAACCTGTGTGCCAGCCAGCCGGCATTGCTTCTCACCCTCCCTGGATGCTCTCTCTCATTCTGCTTCATTCTAAATAGTGTTAGCGTCTCTTCTCACTGTGCCAGCATTACTCAGACAAGAAGAAGCAATCCAGAGAGGAACGGGAAAAGAGAAAAGGAGATTACCCGCCCCCCCCTCCCCGCAACGCACACACCTCGTTCTTGGCTTCTCCCTCTATCCTCCCCATTGCTGAAGAGACTGTCTCCTGAACGAGTGGAAGAGTGAGAGTGGCTGCAGGGAGGGAGTGCATAGCAACGAGACTCCAAGATGAAGAAGGGCCAGGGGGACCATCTCCGGGAGGTAAGAGGCAACAATTGGTACCAGAGGCACATTCTGAGGTCTCTAAAAAGGAAAGGAGGGGGGACTTGTGCAAGGGACCTTTTCTCATATAAAACAGGTAGTGTTTGAGCATGCTGGAATACAAAAGCACAGCCCTTCCTCACTTCCTGAGGCAAGTGTATCCAGGGATGCCTCTTCTGGGACAAACAGTAGTGATGATTTGTTACAAAGGCAATGCTTTCTGCTCCTGGAACTCAGAGGTAGCAAATGAAGCAGGTGGCTGGTGGGTGGCTGTTATTTCATAAGGAGTTCTTTTCTCTCCCTTTAATTAGCAAGTTCGGTAAACACTGGAGCTGTGCAGATGATTGGATACACCCATCCTAGCTGTTTGGCCTTGTGAGGCAGGTGCTTTTTCTAGAAGGCAGGTGTTTCTATCAGGGTGTCCATATTGCATCTGGGTGGGATTAGGGTAGGCAACAGTTGGATGCGTACGGTGGAAGTTCAGGTGCAAGGCTTTCTTCCCGGTGGACACATCAGTCCACCCACCCACCCCATAACATCCAAGATATAACAGGTGCTATGGGGGCATGGCACAGAAGAAGGGAGTGAGTGTGGTTAATGTTCAGTAGCAGCAGCCAGCCCAAACTGCACCATGAGCTTTAGGGAAACAGGAGAGTTACTTACCTTGGGGACTGCTGAAACATGGAAGTGGACCAACTCTGTGAAGCCTCTCTGCACTGCTTCCAAATCTAGACTTGTGTCATTTGTGTGTCTCTTCTCTTTATTTTTGGATGATTTTCCCTTTACATCATGCATGACACAATGTCTTCCCCTTTTCTCTCATTCTGAAACTTAGTTTATTTATCAGGGCCCCTGACTGTTTCTGTCCTTGTTTCCTTGTCTTTGGCTAGGACATGTCTATCATCCCTTAGATCCTTTCCAAGGTAAGGTCTTTAAGAGCTGGTGCTAGTAGAAGAATGGAGGAATAAGTGCAATTTCTCTATGTCTCCTTGTGAAAAATAGAAAACCCCTTAATATCTGTGGCTAATGGAGCCTCTACAGGTTTCTGCTTCTGTGAAGTCATTGTGGCCTTGGGACAGCAGTGTACCTCTGTAAGAGAAAATATGATTAGGATGATAGATAGGATGGATGGAGCAGAAAGGTTTTCTCCTTCTAACCAACAAGTTTTATTACAGATGATAACCCTCCAGAACTATATGAGAGAGAGGAGGAGGAGGAGGCTGTAGTCATTCACCAACCTCTGGAAGGCATCATCTGTTTAGTCTGGCTCTTACTGAGCCAAACTTCCTCTTGCATGAGCACACTTCCAGTGTTAGAGTATTTTCTAGTGAGTCTTAGAACTCCCAAGGTTAAGAGTTTCCTTGGAGCGGAATACCCCTTTCCTGAATGTGAAAGCCTTCACTTTACATGCATGCATGATGGCCAGCATGTGCTGTGTTCTGCGGGAAGGAAAAGCAACACATCCTGGTGATTCCTGGTGAGTTTCCTTTGGGCGAAGAGTTTGTGAAGTCTTTGAAATGGATCACCTGGCCAATCCCCTCCCCGTCTCTATCTGGTGGGCTTCAGAGCAGGCCCAGCTGGTGTGCTGAATGTAAAAGGAAGCAGAGCCAGAAGCTCAAACTACCTGTGCACACAGATACACAAATGACAAAAAGGATCTCACCCACAGAAAGTGAGTTGGTATCTTGGCAGGTTCTCACATCCTAAAAAGTACCTTAGTTTTTGTGTAGTTTGAACCACCTTAGTGCCTTTGTTTGACTTCCTACATCAATTCCCCCCTCCTCCTTTGGTGGCCTGCCAAATACTTAAGAGAGCTCTATTAGATGGGGGCAGAAGGTGGGGGAAGGGAATCATCCTGGTTGGTGGGATATGAGTGAGTATAAAAGAGCTCTTCCACAGAAGCTCTTTACCAGCCACCAGTCTGCTGAGACCACATAGCTGCATAAACAAGCTTTTGCAGAGGTTTGGGTATAACATTGAACTTTGGCTGTGGAGTAATTTCCAAGACAGTTTCATGCCATCTCTAAGTCTTGTTTTTTCTTCAAGCTCTTAAATATCTGGAAAAGTAGTTTCTGTGCTGATGCTGAGTTCTAAAGTACTCTTCTTCATGAGAGTACCTCTGAGAAATATTTGATGGCCTCTGTTGCAGGGATTGATTATCCCACAACTGTCTCCAGAAATCATAATACTGATTGTTTCTGGAAATCACAATACTTTTGTGGGTATGAAACAGAGAGACATGGAGATCAGCAATTCCTGTGCTGACTGACTGCTGCCATTTCAAGCAAGCTAGGAGGATCATCCTTGAAAGCAAGCAGCGATCATGAGACACTACTAGTAATGGCAGTTCCAGCCTGCCTGTAAAAAAACAGTTGCCTTTTCTATAAGATGCTTCCTTGTTTTCTAGTTTCTAGCTAACATCCCAGGGAAAAGCTCTATTCTATGAACAGATGGATGGGGTGGCCATGGGGAGCCCTCTCAGCCCAGTTATAGCAAACTTCTACATGGAACATTTTGAAAAAACAGCTCTAGAATCATCACCCCACACACCTAGTGTATGGTTCCGGTTTGTGGATGATACATTTATCATTTGGAGCCATGGGGAGGAAGAATTGATGGGGTTTTTGAATCATCTCAACAACATCCACCTGAACATACAATTCACAATGGAGAAAGAAATAGAGGGAAAACTCCCATTTCTGGATACCTTGGTCATCCGCAAAGCAAACTTTCAGTTAGGTCACAAGGTCTACAGGAAACCAACTCACACTGATCGGTACTTACACAAAAACTCCAATCACTACCCCCGACAGAAAATAATGAAAACATTAGTGGATCGTGCAAGACGGATATGTGAGCCGCACTTTCTCAATGAGGAAATTAATCATCTAAACCACGCACTTCAGGCAAATGGCTACTCCAGAAATGAAATCCGAAGAGCAATCAAACCCAGGATGAATCAAACAACCAAGGAAAAACAGTCTCCTACAGGAAAAGTGTTTTTGCCATATATCAAAGGAATTACTGATCAGATGGGAAAGCTTATGAAAAAGCATAACCTTCAAGCAGTATTCAGACCCACCCGAAAAATACAACAGATGCTACGATCAGCAAAAGACAGTAGAGACCCCCTCACCTCTGCAGGAGTATACCGTATACCCTGCAGCTGTGGACAAGTTTACATCGGGACCACAAAGCGCAGCATCCAGACAAGAATAAAAGAACATGAAAGACACTGCAGACTTGCACAACCTGAAAAATCAGCAGTGGCTGAACATAGCCTAGCTCAAACAGGGCACAGTATCTTATTCCAGGACGCCAAAATACTGGACAACACTTCCAACTACTTTGTCAGACTGCACAGGGAAGCCATTGAAATTCACAAGCATAAGCAAAACTTCAACAGGAAAGAAGAAACCTTAAGAATGAACAGAGCATGGTTTCCAGTTCTGAAAAACACCAGACCAACAAAACACTCTATACACGACAATAGCCCTGCAGAGAAGATTAGCACATCAAGTACCAATCCATATGCAAAAGAACCTCCTCAGGATACAGTGAAGCCTCCCTCCATTAGCATTCCACACCCTGGGAAACTCTTACAGGATGACTCAGCTCAACCCCACCCCTCCTGAGTAGATATAAATGACCTGCCAACATCTTTTCCACACTGTGACACTGAGAGATCTTTGTCTTTTGGTGCTACACCTCTGAAGTTGCCAGCCACAGCTGCTGGCGAAACGTCAGGAACTACAATGCCAAGACCACGGCAATACAGCTCAGAAAACCCACAACAACCATCCCAGGGAAAACTGAAATTAGGGAAAGCTTTATGCCATCTTAGCTGTGGTTCTTATTATTAGTTTCAGATGTGTAGCCATGTTGATCTGCAGAAGAGCAAGATTTGGGTCCAGTAGTACATTAAGACCAACTAGATTTTCATAGTATGAGCTTTCAAGAATCAAAGCTCCCTTCTTCAGATATTGGTAAACGCGCATACCCTGGAAATCTAGTTGGTCTTTAAGGTGCTACCAGACCCCAATCTTGCTCATCTATTACAAGATTATTGTCCATGTCAAGTTCTACTTTTTCCCATAATGTAAACATTAGGAAACAAGTGACACATCTTCATTTGCATCATGCATATCTCAGCCCACCTTCAGAGGCAGCAAAAAATGTGGATCAGGGGGAGCTTCGTTTCACCTTGAGGGGGAGAGGCGGAATTCGGTAAGGAGTGTCTAGTTTCAGTGGCAAAGCTGTGACTGCTGTGATGCCTAGTGTCCTGATGTCCTGGTTGAAGTATTAAAAAATGGAATTCTCTTATAATGAGATTTTGTAAAATACTGAGAGGAAAAATACACTTTTAAAAAAATGAAAAGACAGTTGATTCCTCCAGCTGCCAGCTTGTGACTCAGTTGTGCGCCACAGATGTATTTCTCAGAATGCAAGATTATCTTCTCAACAACTCATTGGTCTGAGACTGATATGCAACTGTTGACCATTATCAAGAAAAGAAAGGTCTTACCAGGCAATCAATCCTAAACAGAGTTTACTCTAGTCTAACCCCATTGAAATAAGTGATCTTAGTCCATAGTAACTTGGCTTACTGTTCACACCTACACTGTAATTATTCTCATTTATTTTATTTGCTTCTTTTATACCCTGCCTTTCTCCCCAATGGGAAGCCAAAGGGGCGTACATCACTCTCCTCTCCTCCATTTTAGAGGAGTTAGGCTGAGAGTGTATGACTGGCCCAAGGTCACCCAGCAAGCTTCCATGGCAGAGTGGGCATTTAACCTGGGCCAGTTCCAGATGGCCCTCCCCATCCCGAAACGTCGCGTGTCGTTGCGCGGAAAACGCAAAATATCATGTTTTCTCGCGCGAGTTTTGCACGTCGCGCAAAACTTGCACAAGAAAACGCGATATTTCGTGTTTTCCGCGCGACGATGCATGACGTTTCAGGATGGGGAGGGCCGTCTGGAATCGGCCCTGGATCTCTCAGATCCTAGTCTGGCACTCTAACTACTATAAACACTAGGGAGTTTATCGCATTCAACTGTTCATTGGAATAATATGCCTGTAGAAGACTATCTGCACTGACCTGGATAGCCCAGTTGAGCCTGATCTCATCAGATTTCAGAAGCTAAGCAGGATGGGCTTTGGATAGTAATTGGATGGGAGACCTCAAGACCAGGGTTGCAAAGGCAGGCAATGGCAAACCACCTCTGTTAGACTCTTGCCATAAAAACTCCTTCAGGAGTCGCCATAAGTCAGCTACGACTATTATAGATAGAATATTCTTTACAATGATCTGGCCTTCTAGCCATTAAAAGGCCAACTCCAACTGAGCCATTTATCAAAGTGGATACAATAAACTCAGATTAATTAATTAATCTGTGAAATATATATGTACATTTTAAAAAATTGGATCTTGCCAAATATTTTTTAAAGTTGATAATTGTACAAAAATTCAGCATTATTTCAATGAAGCCATATAAAAATGATTTACCAAACTGAGATTATAGCCTCCTGGGTCATCTGCTGAAATTCCTAGAAAGCCTATCTTATTTTAAATGTATATCATTAGCTTTTCTTTTAGCATTAATTAAAACCGACACAAGATTTTTTAAAAAATAGTTTGTTTCTCCTAGTATAAATAACATATGGAATGAAAGGCTTTTGCCAGATTTTTATATTTTCTCTATATGCACACAATTTCCTTATAGGTTGGCTGGTCACTGACACAACTGGTGGGGCTGTGTGTGGGTGCCGGAGGTGTCCACCCTCAGCTCTTTATACCCTCAGCTCTTTTACTACCATGTCCGACTCCTGACACCCATCAAAAGCTGTATGTTTCATCCTTACTAATGTCTTCCTCTCCCTTTGGTCAACCCCCTGCTTCTACAGTTATTTTTTTACCCTGTACTATCCTCTTGCCAGGCCTCCTGTGAGGAGAAGAGTGCCACAACAGGTTCTGAAAAGTTCCCTGCTGAGGGGCATATGCCTAGATCTCCTTTCTGCTTCCCAGCAGGGTTAGGAAAGGAAGAGAAAGCATGTGCATAATGTTTGTAATCTGGGGCGAAAAGCTTCTCACATGTGTTTGCTAATCTATGCAATGGGAGCTGGGTTATTCATTTTTTTTCAGAGCCAGAGGAATGATTCTCAGAAAAACTTAAAAGCAAAGATTTAGAGAAATTCAAGGGGATTTTTTTTAAAAAAAGTGATTTTGATAGACGGTCACATAGCATATGCTTAGTAGCCTCTGGGTAGAGCCAGAAAATTGTGGGATTATGCCTTCATTAGATGACCAACAGTGTAATCCTAAATGGAACACATTGACTTAAATGGATTTAGAAGTGTGTTACTGTTTAGGATTGTGCTGCAATTTGCACAACTGCAAACAGATAGCATTTTATTCCTCAGTGCTAATGGTTAATTTCTATAAAGACTGGTGCTACGAATCCCATGGAAAATCACATTTTCAAATACGGAAATTCTGTACCCTATATCCAGATGGTGTGCATGGAGTGGGCTGGTTATTCACTGATAAAAGACATATACTTTCAATCAGAAGAACCCACCCAGTGCTTAGCTCACAGGGTCAGGCATGAATAATAGAGAACCCTGAATAAAAATAATGCTCTACAAGCAGCCATTTTTTTTCAGGCTTGATTCAGTGTGGGCATAGTGAACTCATCGTGTGGAACTGTGCATGTTTATGGCTATGGGAAGTCTACCATAGCTGTGGGATAAAAAAGAAGCCTGGTTTGAAGCTGCATGAATTAGCCCTGAAATAGTGGCATTGATAAGAAAACAGTTACAATGTTCATTTACACAGTGTTCTTGTAGAGGAAGGTCTGTTAAAGAACAGAAAGAAGGGCAAGTGGGGATCAAAGGTAAGCAATTTGGTCTGTAATATATACTGCAAATAGGATTCAAGAGAAATGACTTGCCATGTTTTAGTGCTGGGCATGTCCTAGATAAGAAATCAAAGGACTTTTCACTTGTATAGAAGGTTCTTTAAATAGAGACATTTCAATTTTTAAAAATCCTGTTTTATCACAGAAATGTTCTGATAAGTCTTCATATAGTTTCTTTTACGAAGAAATGGCTATGTATATAGTTCATGTTTATGTGTGCACGAGTGCATTTCTGCCTCTTTTACACACACACACACAGACTACCTTAATCAATATAGACCTATTCAGTGGTTAATGTTGCCAACAACCTGAGAAAAAAAATGTCCTGTCCCTTTAACAGAGACTTAGGCCGATTCCAGACGGCCAGAAATAGTGTTTTTTCCGCGGGAATAATTGCTTACCGGCCACGCGTGTATTTTCGCCTCCATCCGCTTTGTCTCGTCTCCATCCGCTTTGTGCCATGCCGTCCCGCTTCCGGATGTTCACACAGCCAACTGAGGGACCCGGGGTTGGTTCTTTCCTCCCCGCCACAACTGACGTCGGGGGCCTTCATTGGTTCACATCTCGGGTGTTTTTTTTGGTCTTTTTTCTTGTTTTGCGCAAATGCGCATGTGTGCGAAAACGCGGCGTCGACGATGCTCTCGATAATTGGTTGGGAGCGTCTTGCGAGGTACATTGGTTGACGATGTGGCCCCTCTCAGCCATCTGCCTCGAGATTTTTTGGAAGTAGTCCAGGTTCCTATGGGTGCTTCGGAGAGCTTCCTGTATCTTCTCCTCCCCCCAGAAGTGTAGCAGATCCATTATCTCTCTATGCCGCCAGGACACCCCCCGCTTCCCAGCCACTTCCCCTCTGCCGGCCATGCTGCTCCCGACAAGCCGATACTGCACGAGCACAAGCGTGTGTGCCTGTGCCTGCATGCTGTGATTTCTCGGCAACCGAGATTGCCCCCCCCAAAAAACGCCCCTGCAATCGGTGCACAAGTCTGCAGGGCAAAGGTCAGCGATACGTCTCAGGGTTGGATTCTCTGAGGGTGACAAAATGGCGGCCGATAGTAAAGCCTCAAGTGCGCATTTCAGGAGGGCCACACAAATGCAACTGCGCACATGCGGAAAATGGATCGAAAAAAAACTTGGCCACGCGTCCTGATGCTGATTATGCATCTGTGCGCATTTGCGCAGTTCTATGTTCGCAGACGTGCGAGTGCACAAATGGCGCCTTTTTTTTTTTTTTTAAATGGCGATATTGTGGCCGGCCACCCGGCAAAGGTCTGGAAAGGGGAGTGCCTCTCTGCTGCGACGAATCGTCATGAAGTGGCCAAACCCACCATACCATGTTCACACCGTCCACTTTTATAGCGCGACCGAGCGCCATGGACCACAGGTAAGCCGGGACGGGAAATTGCGGGTTTTTACGAGTGCTGTCGCTTGAAAAGCGAAAGCACTCGCTTTATTTGTGCCCGTCTGGAATCGGCCTTAATGTGTAGAAATGGATAAATGAAGCTTTTCATGGAATGGAGGTAAATAAGGTCACCTGGTAAATTACATCACATTAAGCCTCTATTTAAGAGAAAGGGCACTTTTCTCCAGGCCTGTTAGCAGCTTCAGTTGTTATGATTTTGCCTATCCAGCTATGCTTAAGAGGAAATCAGTTTATGCACATTTCTCTTAATATGCACCATTTTGTGTGAAGAGAGCAACATGTATATTTTCTAGCTTTGGCCCACATGATTGGAATGGATAGCGAGAACTCCCATTGTGCCATGTTGGAGCTCCAAAATCATCACAACTGAATTGGGCTCCTATCTAAATCCTTGTGATTATCTCCAGAGTATTAAAAAGTTGTTCTAAGGTAAGCAGCCTCTCGCATGCATGACAAACTACGCCATGCAAGACCATTTCAGGAGCAGAAGTTGTGACACCTGCCTGCCACACTCAGGTGAAGCCATCTGTGGCAGTGGAGACCAGGTCTGTTTGAATCAGCAGAAGAACTAAACACTGGTTGGACCCAGTCCTGGATCAGGACCTGCCTCAAGGAATTCTGGCTAATTTCTGCTACCTTTAGTCATCTGACATTATTCACCTGGGCTGCTGGAGAAAAGGTAGCCTTGACAAGCTGTAGTATACCTCCGGATGCTAGTTGCTGGGGTGTGTGTGCAAGCACAGCTTTAGCCACTTTGCCTCTTCTGTGGGCCTTCTAGGGCATCTGATTGGCCACTGGGAAACAGGATGCTGAATGTTTTGTTTTGTTTCATGGGGGGGGGCACTCTTCTTATGTTCTCAGATGCCAGAAACTGAACAAGGTAGGTGCTATTGCCTCTTCACTAACAGAACTTTAGATGGCTTAGATAGAGTGGACATTTCATGCTTGGAAGATTTTATTAAGGATATTCACAAAAGTGTTTTCCCCATCTACTTTTATTGGAAGTGAATTTATCCTTTTGCTTTATTTTCATTATTATGAATTCCTTCCTTCCTTTTCATTTCTTAATGGGAAACATATTTCTGGCTGAACCTCTCCCCACCATCCACTGAAGTACAGTGATGGCCTGTACCCCTGTCATGCCTCAGGTGGGGTGAGCCACCTTAAGCTGCCACCACTCTGGGATTTAGGGTCCCTTGGGAAGGCCCAGAGACACCCCCCCCCCAACCCTTCTGACCTCCGTAGCTTGGCCAATAAACAGGCGTGAGGACCCAGCAGAGTAACAACAAACAAAATGGTTTATTTACAAGGAGGTCAGTTAATATCAAGCAAACAAGAAGCGAGCAAGGTGCATTAGCAACAATAGATGGGTGAAAACAAAATAAACAAAAAGCCCTAGTGCAACTGAACTCACTGTCCCTCTGTCTGCCAGGCCTGTCTTCTCACCCTACCTTGATGAAGGCCTCTCCCCCTAGCAGAAATCTCCTCTGGCTTGCTCTCTGGGAGAAAGAACACAGGCTTTTCCCCTCCCAGACTTATATAGCACTAGCCCCCTGTGTTCTGATTGGCCAAAAAGGGAACCAAAACTGCCTAGGGGCTCCTGGGAATTGTGGGCAGGCCTACTCCCAGTGCTAACAGGCTTCTGAGGCCTTGCTAGGCCTTCCTGGCACAGCCAGATCATGACAACCCCTCACTCCAGGGATCCTCCTTCCCACACTTCAGGCAGGTAGGAGGAAACATCCCCTAACTACAGGAAATTAGAATTATCACTTGAAGAGCAGGCTCAGGGAGGTATCTGGCAACCTATGAAGCAAGCAGTAGTCAAAATAATAAAAAATAATCAAAGATGGATCCTGGTATATTTACACAAGTCCACCCCATCATGTGTAGAGACACCAGGCGTGGAAGGGTCTATTTCTCCGAACCCGGCTTCAGTGCCAAAAGTATCAGAAAGAGAATGAAGTTAAGTAAGGCACAAAAAGGGGCAAGGTTAACTCCACTTTTGTTAAATACATTCATACACACGATTCACTCCCTGCTTTCTTTTATGGTGGATGTAAATTACTCATCATTGCTGGAATGACTCAAATATCTCAGTTTCAATGTATAAATTGAACTTCTGAGCCTTTACATGCATGCGCAGGAGCATTTCCATGGATGGAAGTTCTGCCTGTGGAGCATGCTTCCCCCTTTCTCTGCAGCCCAAGATTCCCCCTGAAATGCACTCCTGGGGCATATTGGAGTGCAGTGGGTGTGGGGAGGTCAGAAAGTCACAATGTGTAGGTGGAAATTCTTCTGTCTGTCTATCAACATTTTGTCTCACATTGAATTTTTCATATATTTTACTTTGAGAGTCAATGCCACATCAGTACAGTATAGCATTAAAATGGTGAGAATTGTCATAAAAGAAACAAGC
The DNA here is from genome assembly GCF_028583425.1 of Eublepharis macularius. Classification (NCBI taxonomy): domain Eukaryota; kingdom Metazoa; phylum Chordata; class Lepidosauria; order Squamata; family Eublepharidae; genus Eublepharis; species Eublepharis macularius. Next base: position 81,438,903 of record NC_072793.1, read on the forward strand.
AAGTTGGGAACACCAGCAACAAAAATGGTGGGAAAATAGACAATGACAACATAACAAAGCAAATATAAATGAAGTAGCACATATTCCTACATCTCTACTTTCTTTACACTGAAATGAACTGGCCCATCTACACAAGAATACCACATAAGAGGAGCCCTGCTGGATCAGACCAGTGGTCCATCTAGTCCAGCATGGCTATGGTCCACACTAAGTAGCTTAGTCCTTAACCCTAGCTGACTGCACCCACTTTCAATGTAGCATCAGTCAGATTGCAAGGTCTCTATTGGACATAATTGCTTGGCTCCATTTTACATTTGGAATACAAAACAATGGCCCATAGACTGGAAACGGTCAGTTTACATTACAATTCCTCAAAAAGGAGGTGCCAAAGAGTGCAGCAACTATCAAACTATTGCATTAATTTCCCATGTAAGCAAAGTGATGCTCAGAATTCTAAAGCAAAGACTCTTAACATATATGGAATGAGAAATGCCAGATTTCAAGCTGGATTCAGAACAGAAAGAGGCACCAGAGATCACGTTGCAAATTGACTATGGCTAATGGAGCATACCAGGGAATTTCAGAAGAAAATCGGCCTGTGTTTTATAGATTACAGCAAAGCTTTTGTCTGTGTGGATCATGAAAAGCTATGGAGACTGTTAAAAGAAATGGGGGTGCCACAACATCGGCTTGTTTTGATGTGCAACCTGTGCAACCTGTACTCTGCACAAGAGGCTACTGTCAGGACAGAACATGGAAAAACAGAATGTTTTCCAATTGGCAAAGGTGTCAGACAAGGATGCATATTATCTCCCTACCTGTTCAAGCTGTATGCAGAGCATATCATATGGAAAGCTGGATGAGATTTAGAAGAAGGTGGAGTGAAAATTGGTGGGGAAAACATTAACAATTTGAGATATGCAGACAACACCACATTACTGGCAGAAAATAGTGAAGACTTGAAATGGCTGCTGATGAAGGTTAAAGGAGAAAGCGCCAAAGCAGGATTACAATTGAACATCAAGAAGACAAAAGTATTGACTACTGAGGAATTACACAATTTTAAAGTTGAGAATGAGGTAATTGAAATGGTCAATCATCAACCAAAAGGGAAACTGCAATAAAGAAATCAGAAGAATATTGAGACTTGGAAGAGCAGCTGTGAGGGAGCTAGAGAAGATCTCTAAAAATAAAGATGTCTCTCTGGGAACCAAGATCAAGATAAATGGTGTTCCTCATTACTATGTATGGATGTGAAAGTTGGAGAGTGAAGAAACTGACAGGAAGAAAATGGATTCATTTGAAATGTGGTGCTGGAGGAGAGTTTTTTGGATACCATGGACAGCCGAAAGACAAATAAGTGAATACTAGATCAAATCAAGCCTGAATTCTCCATAGAAGCTAAAATGACAAAACTGAAGCTATTGTACTTTGGTCACATCATGAGACGACAAGATTCTGTGGAAAATAATGCTAATCCGATGTGCATCTATGGTTGCCAGTTCCCCTTACTCCCCCAACAGGAGGGTGGGGCCTGGCACTTGTCTTTGTGCCGCACGCACAGGTGCTCCTGCACCTGTGCGATGGTGTCACTTCTGGGAAGTGACGTTATTGTGCATGCACAGAAGTGCGCATGCACTTTGCAGCAGGCCAATTTGGACCCCAAACGGCCACAGCTGCTGGCGAAACGTCAGGAACTACAATGCCAAGACCATGGCAATACAGCCCGGAAAACCCACAACAACCATCAATTTCACAACCTTTCCTAGTCATGCAGCTGGGTTTGGATGGGCCATCCAAAAGGTCAAAGTGATCAGCTGCCTGGATTACCCCTTAATTAGTATTCCTTGTGAGGGACCACATTATGCTGAAGGTTAAAAAAAGGCTATGAATAACAAGGAAGCAATGGCTTATAGCAGCCATTGAGTCATCTCCATAACTAGAACTAATTAGACTGCATCCTTAGCTGAAGATTCAGACCCATGTAGAATGCTGATTAAAACAGAAGTCTGTAGTCAAGTGCATCGTTTTCTTATGGCCATATTAATATGCTTGTAAATAATCTATAGCTTCTGTGTGAAGAATTCACTTTGAATAAACACTGTATCATCTGGGATGGGTACTGGGTTGTTCCTTTAAGAAAATGTCACTACTAGAGATGGGCACAAACTGGGAAAATGGCAGTTCATTGCGGTTCGTGGTTCGTCACATTTCATGAACCATAAACCATGAACCGACATGAAATTGCCCGGTTCACGAACCAGTTCATTTGGTTTATGAAAATGTCACTTCCAAGGCAGCAGAAGGTCTGCAGAAAGCCCATCCCCCCAATGCCTAGGAAATTGATTGATTGGCACCACACTGTATGCAGCGATGAACCAAAAAATGAACCAAATGAACCGGGCTAAAAATCATAACAGTTTGTCATTGGTCACTGGAAATGCCCTCTGACGATCCACCAGTTCGTGAATCAAAAAACGGCCCAGTTCGTAATGAACTTTTGTTCATATTTCGGTTTGTGCCCATCTCTAGTCACTACTTATTGCTGCTTAAAAATACGACTCTCTAGATATTTAGATTAAAAGCATTTAGATTTGAGTTCTTGTGTTAGTCATCCACATGAATGTACCTCAGAGCATTGTTTGATGGTTTAGTTGAATTAATCTAGCATGGGTTTTGTTTTGGTAGTACAGACAGACAGTCTGATAAGACAAGCCATCTAATTTCCTGTTTCAGAGTTCCGAATATTTTAATGAAGGCTTTGTATGGTAATGACAATCCTTGGAGGAGTAATGTGGAAGCATCAGTGGTGCATTCCCACAGGTTGATTCCATTCATGAAAATATTAGCACCTCCTAAATAATAAAAGTTTTGCATAGTTTATGGAAATCTAGGAGAATGGGGACCCTCCTGACCTCATCAGGCAGGCCATTCCATAAGGTAGGCACCACCACAGAGAATGCATGTGTATGGGCAGCTGTTGATTTTGCCTTTGTGCAAGATGGCAGGCAGCTGCAGAAGGTCCTGTTTAGAAGAAGAGTTACATTTTGTAAATACATACGGTTTGATTGTGCCTGTCTAAGGAACAATATATTTTGATAAATTCTTGTATGTTTTATGGTTGTCTGATATATAGAGGCACTTGCTACTTGTGACAGTATGTATGTATGTATGTATACATAATTTCATCAATGGATGTATATGTACCCCTTTTGTCTGAATGATACTTTTTGTTGTGTACATGCATATATATGTACATATGTAGATGCAGGCCTGTGTCTATGTACAGAGATGTGTACATGCAAGCAAAAGACCATGTAGCATATGGCATAAAAATCTGTGCTTAATATTTAGGCCAGTTTCATCCTCGCACATGCTTTCTTCAACTGAACAATCCCTTTGTCTCCTTGGAAACTGAACGAAAGGCATTTTGATGCTATATAACTGAAGCCTGCTGTGGTAGCAAAAGGCAGCTCCTGGAGAAAAAAGAGGTGCAAAGCTTAATATGGGCCAGGGCTCACCAGGGCTCAGGTTACAATTTGTGTGTGTATATAAAGATATATATAAGTGCTCTGAGCAACTGCATAGTGCCTTACAATTACCACTAAGTAGATATAGCCTGTCCTTTCATATCAAGGATTCTAAGAAAAGACTTCTCAGTCAGAGTATGTGATTTCCAGACAGACTTTTTAAAAGTTAAGCATTGAAAAGCTGTCTGCTTTATGGTATCTTTGAGTCCCAAGCAAGAGCATATCAAAGGAGTATTTTTAGGGCAGAGTTTTTCAGGGAGCACTGTTGCAAGCCAGGAGATTCTTAAATTGACTGCAGAAGCAAATGAAGGAGGCCTGCAATTGGAGAATTTATTTATTTTACTTCATTTATATCCAGCCTTTCTCCCAATGGGGACCCAAAGTGACTTACATCATTCTCCTGCCCTCCATTTTTCTTCACAACAACCCTGTAATGTAGATTAGGTTAAGAGTATGTGACTGGCCCAAGGTCACCCAGAGAGCTTCCATAGCAGAACAGGGTGTCCCGGATCCTGGTCCATAACTCTTGCTACTACACCACACTCACAAGAAGCTTCTCTATCCCATATAAGAGAAGGTGTGAGCCATAATCTGTTGGAATATTTTCCCAAGTGACATTATTTTAACACGTAATTTTGTTTACCTATGCCAAGTTGCTTAAGGTGAGGTGAGGCTAGAGCAGTAGGATAGCTCTACATAGTGCATGCATTTATCTGATCTCTCTTCTCCCAAGGCATTGTGCATAATGCAGTTGCTGGGTTGTGATTTGTAAGGGGAGAGGGTCTTTAACCCTTTCCTCTTGCACTATTTTCCGTTGCTAAACATTATTGTCCTCAAGCTGCCATTACTTGCTATGGAAATCTTCGTGCAAATTCTTCTAGAAAGCAATAGAGGAGGCAGCAGTGTTTTTTTAATTGCCAGGGTCCTACAGACTGCACCACTCCCTTGACCACCGTATGCAAATGTCTGCAAGTCCTTCATTTGGTACTTCCACATGATCCTTTCTGGGGTTTGAACCGGCTGTAACCTCATATGTTTCTGGAGGCCATATTGGGGAAGGAGAATCCAGCTATATGAAGGGGCTTTCAAGGTAGAAAAATCGTGTTTGTGGGGGTGCATGGTATGCAAGTTCTGACATCTTCGATTTGTGATCTAAACTTGCAAATGATCACTCGAGGCTACATATACTTACCAACCCTACATCAAGCTGTAGTTGCAGTTCAGTGGGTTAAGTGCTGAATTATTGCTCCTTCTGTCACTCTTTTCATGATTATTTCTTGCGTCTGTAATTCTTCCTCTCCTAAATTTTCTTTGCATTTCTTGCTCTTTTTTTCATACTTGTGATTCATGTATCCCTTTCACTTTCCCTTTTCCTCCATCAGCCAATAATTCCAGACTTATTAATGACTCCAAGTGATCATGGAGATGGTGACCTGGAAATTGAGCATACTGAAGACAGAGGGAATTGGACGGGCAAGCTGGATTTCCTTTTGTCCTGTATTGGATACTGTGTGGGACTGGGAAATGTCTGGAGGTTTCCATACCGAGCTTACACAAATGGGGGAGGTAAGAACAGACCTGTGCTATTTTCTCACTTTCCTGGGTTAGAGTCGTATCTGTGATGGCTTCGTATCTATACTGAAAACTTGCAAGGAAGGTGCCTTTTGCACTGCAGCATCTTCAAGAGGACTGACAGGCATCAGACATGAGGAGTGGTAGAGGGAGGGAGGCCAGTAATATTTTATCCCTAAGAAGTATCAGCATCTGTAAACAGACCAAATTTGCTGTGTGATGGCTTGCCTCAGTTTTGGCTTGGAGCTTCAGATTGGTGTGTAGATTCCCTTGGGACTGATGCAGCTTTGCTTATGGCTGATGTTAAACTACCACAAGAGAAATATCAATTTACATTCTTTCTGCAAATTGTAGAGCTGTGAGAGAGGGCAGCATACATTTCATCCAAATTTTATGCACCTCTGAAACAGTAAAATGGGAGCGTAGAGTAAAATTAGGAGAGGAGAGTTTAGGAAGACACTAGGAATAGACATACTGTTGAAGTGGTATCCAAACTATTTCCAGGATTTGAGCCTGGCTTTTATAAGACTTCATTTCTCCAACAGTTTGCTGTGGGAGTTCACAACAGAAGCTGACAATTATAAATTTATCCTTTGGTGTTCTTTTTCCAGTATGGTGCAGGATCATATTCTTGAGTCCCACTCCTTTTTAACGCACTCTGCCTGCACACTCACATGCTACCTGCATTTTCTGCATGGGTTCTGCTCATCTTACGCATCTGCCTGATGGTGCAAACTGAATAGGGGAGTGGAGAATTTTTCTGTGTCAGTTTTGAAATTACAAGATAAATTGACAATTCCACATAGGTTCATTTGGTGAAGAACACAAAACAAAAAAGAAAGATCCCACGTGTCAAGGAATTGATCTGCAATCTATATGAATTATTTACTCTTGAGCAGGCTCTGGTTCAATGCTAGATGCTTCTGCCAAATGTGTTGTGCGATTTGGAAAGTAACACTGATGCATCAGTAGGAGGCATGTGTATAATGCAGTTTGCATGATCATAGGATGGAAAAGGGCACTTCATTCTTGGAGATGTCATCTTCTCCAATGCCACCCCCCCAAAAAAAACCCCGATTTCAGGGTTTCACCATTTACTGCACGTTTCTGGGAATCCTTTAAGTACTCACCTAGGTATAGCTCAGAGTACTGAGAGAATTAACAGAAATATTTTTGCTTTGCTCTACTAAATTTTCCAGCTATCTTATAAATCTTTTTTGACAGCCTTAAAAAAACCTGCATGAGTTGCTGGTATTCTGTAGCAAGGTAGCTGACACTGGCATTTCTAAGCACAGTTATACTCTTCTAAATTCATTAATTCCAATTGACTTAAAAGAGTGTAACTGTTTAGGATTCCATTGTCAGTTTCAATGAAACAGAAATCGAACCTTTCATATGAACAGAAAATCTTGAGAAGCATTTAGTAACTGCAAGAAAGGCACATTTGAGAATGAAGGAATGTAGCCCCTATTTTGGGCGTTTTGGTTACTAGGACAAGTTAGGTCACTAACATGGTTCTGATTAAGTTGTTGGCTGGATCTTAAGCTTTCATAATATAGAGGATTCCATTTTCTCAATGAAATCCTTGCTTTGTCCTTCAAGTACACAGCTGTTGTAGCCATTCTATACTTCAGGGCCTAACTACATGAGAGATGCTTTCACCAGGTGTCACTCGGTCCAGTCAACAGAGTAACCTAGGAAAGTGTATAGTGTAGTTATGCCCTCAGTACCCATTTACCCATGGGGGTACTTGCACAGGAGACTACCTTTACCTACTCATTTACTAAGAAGTGATAATAACAACAGCTCCCACATCACAAGATGTGAGAATATGGAAGGCTATGTGAAGTGTCCCAATGCTATTGTGGTAGAGTTACCAAGTTGCAATCCAGAGGTTTGCATGGCATGTTTAAAATCACTTACAAAGCAAGACACAAAGCAGCACACTTTCTGCCACTTCCTTTCTCAGTCTTTTTGTCTGCACCCCCACACCACCTCCCGGACTTCTGCTCGCTATGGAAGACAGACAGGGATCCCATGGCAGGAATGGGGAAAAAATGGTTAAGAGAAGCTAGCCTGCTTCATCTCCTGCTCTGATGGCAATTTTAAAGATACAGTGCAGACTTCTGCATTGCAACCTGGCAGGCCTGGTGATGAAGATATGGCAGGTAAAGCTTTAACTGCAGTAGCCTTTCATTGTGTTCATTTGTTAGCTGTGCCTCACATTTCCCAATAATGCCTACTGTTTATACATGCAGAGAACGTGTATGCCACCTCTCCAGAGACCTGCTCAATCACTGTGCTTTTGGGTGATTTTATTTTTCCTACAGGGGCATTCCTTGTTCCTTATTTCATCATGCTGGCAATATGTGGGATTCCCATCTTCTTCATGGAGCTGTCACTGGGCCAGTTCTCAAGCTTGGGGCCTCTTGCTGTTTGGAAGATAAGCCCACTGTTTAAAGGTGTGTAGTGCAGTGCTCTCATCTTCCTCAACATCTTCCTCAACGCACGGCAGAAAATCAGGATCACCCATGCAAAGGCAGAGAACTTGTGTATAACCAAAGCAGGTGGAACAGATGGTATGAAGGGATCCAGGTGGAAGCAGTGTGGCTTTTCCCTCTCTTGCCATTTCAGAGCATTTAAAGGTACAGACATGATCACTGTACTGAGAGTAAAATAGAAACGAGTCCAGTAGCACCTTTTGGACTAACCAACTTTACTATAGCATAAGCTTGAGAACCACAAAGTTCTCTTAATCACAGATGCATCTGACAAAGAGAACTGTGGTTCTCGAAAGCTTATGCTACAGTAAAATTGGTTAGTCCAAAAGGTGCTACTGGACTCGTTTCTATTTTGCTACTACAGAATAACATGGCTAACTCCTCTGTACTGAGAGTAAAACTGAACAAACCTACTATCGATGGTTGTTGTGGGTTTTCCGGGCTGTATTGCCGTGGTCTTGGCATTGTAGTTCCTGACGTTTCACCAGCAGCTGTGGCTGGCATCTTCAGAGGTGTAGCACCGAAAGACAGGGATCTCTCAGTGTCACAGTGTGGAAAAGATGTTGGCAGGTCATTTGTATCTACTCAGGAGGGGTGGGGTTGAGCTGAGTCATCCTGTAAGAGTTTCCCAGGGTGTGGAATGCTAGGCATCACAGCAGTCACAGCTTTGCCACTGAAACTAGACACTCCTTACTGAATTCCGCCTCTCCCCCTCAAGGTGAAACGAACTTCCCCCTGATTCACATTTTTGCTGCCTCTGAAGGTGGGCTGAGATATGCATGATGCAAATGAAGATGTGTCACTTGTTTCCTAATGTTTACATTATGGGAAAAAGTAGAACTTGACATGGACAATAATCTTGTAATAGATGAGCAAGATTGGGGTCTGGTAGCACCTTAAAGACCAACTAGATTTCCAGGGTATGCGCGTTTACCAATATCTGAAGAAGGGAGCTTTGATTCTTGAAAGCTCATACTATGAAAATCTAGTTGGTCTTAATGTACTACTGGACCCAAATCTTGCTCTTCTACTGCAGATCAACAAGGCTACACATCTGAAACTAATAATAAGAACCACAGCTAAGATGGCATAAAACTTTCCCTAATTTCAGTTTTCCCTGGGATGGTTGTTGTGGGTTTTCTGGGCTGTATTGCCGTGGTCTTGGCATTGTAGTTCCTGACGTTTCGCCAGCAGCTGTGGCTGGCATCTTCAGAGGTGTAGCACCAAAAGACAAAGATCTCTCAGTGTCACAGTGTGGAAAAGATGTTGGCAGGTCATTTATATCTACTCAGGAGGGGTGGGGTTGAGCTGAGTCATCCTGTAAGAGTTTCCCAGGGTGTGGAATGCTAATGGAGGGAGGCTTCACTGTATCCTGAGGAGGTTCCTTTGCATATGGATTGGTGCTTGATGTGCTAATCTTCTCTGCAAGGCTATTGTCGGGTATAGAGTGTTTTGTTAGCCTGGTGTTTTTCAGAACTGGAAACCATGCTCTGTTCATTCTTAAGGTTTCTTCTTTCCTGTTGAAGTTTTGCTTATGCTTGTGAACAAAACACTCTATACCCAACAATAGCCCTGCAGAGAAGATTAGCACATCAAGCACCAATCTATATGCAAAGGAACCTCCTCAGGATACAGTGAAGCCTCCCGCCATTAGCATTCCACACCCTGGGAAACTCTTACAGGATGACTCAGCTCAACCCCACCCCTTACAGCACCTTATCCAAGAGCATCACAGCATTTTAAAATTGTTTCATTAGGTTTTTAAATGGTGGCAGTGTCCACAGGTCCACAGGTCTACAAGCATAAGCAAAACAGCACCTTATCCAAGAGCATCACAGCATTTTAAAATTGTTTCATTAGGTTTTTAAATGGTGGCAGTGTCCACAGGTCCAACCCATGGGAGCCATCTTGTCTAGTTAGGCCCTGAGTGATGACCTCCCAAAGCAAATGTAACAACATCTTATTGTGCTTCCTTATGCAGAGGTCAGATGGTTGCCTATGTAGCTCTGGCTGCATCTGATTTGCTGGCACTGAAATGCATATTGTGAACAGAGCAACAGACAAGTGAACTAGCTTCCCTGGGTGATGCCGAACATTGTCATTCTCTTGATCTCTCTTTATCATTTCTGCTCCTCTTTAGGTACTGGCATGGCCACAATCCTTATTGTCTCTTTGGTGGCCATTTACTATAACATGATCATTGCCTATGTTCTCTTCTACCTCTTTGCCTCATTGACAAAAAACTTGCCCTGGCAGTACTGTGGCAACTGGTGGAACACAGACCTATGCCTGGACCACCACATCATGCAAACTGGGAATGGTGCTATCCCTTTCAACATCTCTAACACTGTCAGCCCAAGTGAGGAATATTGGAGGTAAGAAGGCTTAGGCAATATAAATTTTTGAAATTTTAAAATTTTCATTGCATCACAAGGTACATTAAGCAAAACACCCAAAATGATTCATACAGAAAGTGCCAAGCAAAATTGGATAGTTTGTAGAAGGCAGAAGGGGAAAACGCCAGAAGAAAACAATTATAAATTATTATAAATTTATTGGTGATTGAACAGGTGGTGGCTGGACAACTTTAGATATGCTCATCTGGTTTCAGGCCTAATTATAGAATTGAAACAGCCTGGGTCCTGGTGGATGACCTGCTCCAGGAAGTGGTACCAAACCATATAGACTTTTAAAGATCAGCACCAGCACCTTTAATTGTGCCTTGAAACAAATTGGAGGCCAGTGTAGATGGGCCAAGACTGGAGTGGTATGGTCTTTATGACCCTCTCCAGTCAACATCGTAATGGCAGCGTTTTTCTGCACTAATTGAAGTTTCTGGGTACTTTGCAAAGGCAGCCCCATGAAGAGCACATTGCAGTAATCTAATCTAGATGTAATGAGGTCATGCACCACAGTAGCCAGATCTTTTCTGCCCAGGAAAGGGCTACCTTTGAACTTACCCAACCACTGAGGTCATCTTTGGAGCCCTGCTTCAGGTGCCCCTGCCTTCTGAGATCAGGCAGATGGCAAACCGGGAGACGGCCTTCATGATTTTGGCACCAAAACGCTGGAACTCCCTCCCCAAGGAGATTCATTTGTCCCTTTCTGTTGCCATCTTCCATGAGTGGGGGAAACTATTCGGTTTGGTTTGGTGTTTCCTCAGCAATCCCTCCTCAATGTTTTAAACTGTTGTTTTTATGATTTTGTGTGATTTTAGATCTGGTTTTAATAGTTTTAATGATGTATTTGGGGCTGATTTGAGTGGTTTTTATTATTTTTTAATCTCTTTTTTATTTTTAAAATAGAAAAGGGGATACAGAAAAGAAAAGAGGTCAAAAATCTAAAGAAAGAAAAAATTCCTAACTATGTGTTACAAGGGCTATCAGAGTTCAAAAATCTTATAACATTTGATATATATATTTTCAAATAAACAACATATATAAATGTTAATTTATTATGTAAGTTTTAATTTGTTAGCCTCCTTGCAGGCCCTTGTGAGGGCAGAAAGGCAGGATATAAATTTTGTTAAAATAAATAAATAAATAAATAAATATAAATCCTATATTTAAAAAGAGTGATCTGTGACAATGTTAATATCACTCATGATAGATTTAATACGCAGCTGCACACAAGATGGCAGAACAGGTGGCTTTATTCAACAGTTACTGATGGTTCTGTAGTACAATAGTACAAGCAATGAAACATTCTATGGACCAAAAGTTCAATGACAAATGTTATGTCTGCTGGTTATATTTAGAGAATTATTTTATGTATAGAGTTCCCCCCTCCCCCACTCTCTCCTGTTTTCCTTTATGAGTACTGTGGGTTAAAGGGCGGGGGGGGGGGGAGATGAATAAATATGCCACTCAGAAGAAATGCTAAGTCAAAGGAGGAGAGAATGGAACATTGTTTTCAGCCCAGCATACTGAAAGTAAATCCTATGGGGATAACAAGATTAAAAATTGTTGGGGTATTTTCAGAATTACTTTGGGCTGCAAATTTAAAACCCACTTTACAATTTACTGTATCTTTTTCGCATGCTTTGGTGTGTATTATCAAATGTGATGGATCTACTCCCCTCCCCCCCACCAAAATATGGATGTTTATATGTCTGATATTTTAACCCTGTTTTAACCCCATTTCTCCTGGACAGTCCAAGAAAAAACTGGACTGTCCGAGGTGAAACAAGACACCTGGGAATGCTAGGTAGATCTCAGAGTTTGATGCCATCCTTAGTGGCTTTGAAAGGAAAGGTCTGCCTTCATTTGTAGTGACCGTGAGTGGTGTTCTTGCAAGGTAATAGTTTTCCTTTTGCCCCAGTCGTTACGTTCTGCACATCCAAGAAAGCTCAGGGATTGGGGATCCTGGGAGAATTCGCTGGAATTTGTGCCTGTGCCTTCTCCTTGCCTGGGTCATTGTGTACCTGTGTATCCTAAAGGGAGTCAAATCCTCTGGCAAGGTAGGTTGCTTGCCCCTGTGTGTTTAAAGGTAAGAGCTTGCCCCTGTGTGTTTAAAGCTGTCTTAATTTGGCAACTATGAGCTAGACTAACTTATTGCCTGCTAAATAAAATAACTAGGATAGGAAGAATAATAAAAGTAGATACACAGATTCCGTCTTCAAATTCCAGGATAGTACATTCCTTGCTTTTCTCTCAGTGGGGACCCAAAGGTGTTCAAATTGTTCTCTCATCCATTTTATCCTTACAGCATCCCTGAAGTAGATTAGGATGGCCCAAAGTCACCCAAGCAAGCTTCTATGGCAGAGGGAAGATTTGAACCTGGCTATTCCAGATCATAGTCCAACACTGTCTGTAGCCACTAAACCACACTGGCTCTCAATAGTCAGGGTCAAACATACTATGCTAATTCCTCCACCAGACAAATTCAGTGACCAACAAACTGGATTTTTTATTAATATATGTGTAAAGAGACAGGATCTAAGGTGAAAAACTAAGAATTAAAATGTGATAGATACCAACGACCACTGATATCTAAGTTACTCTTTAGAAGACAAATGGTCCAATTATTATCTACACTCATGAGGGAAAGAAACATTCTTTTCTAACACAAATGCTGTGCATCTTTTTACTTTGGTAAGCATTAGACTGTACATTACAAAGCTAGATTCCAAGATGCAAACTACAATTATGGCTATGTAGATGTATAGATAAACATATTGAGGTCTGCCATTCAGAACTGAGAGTGGGCTGTTGTTCTGTATTAGAAGAAGAATATGGCTTGGATTCAGTGATCTATCAGCAGAAGGTATTAGTGGAAGAGGAAGGAGGAGGTGGTTTTGCTCCCTTGTTGCAAGTACCACATGTCTGTACCATGACCCAGGAAGCACCTTTGCAGAGGTGAAAGAGACTGCTGTGGGATGGGAATGTAAGGAAAATCTGTGATGCATCACTGGATCAAAGTTTGTATGTGCTGCTTAAAAGAGAACTTGCTATGGATGTTTGTTCTGCCAGAGGCAGGGTTCTTCAGAGGATATGGACGATTAAAAGAACCCAGAGGCAAGATACTCTGGCAAGATAAAGCAGGATTTTAGTCCAGTGGCACCTCAGAGACCAACAAGACTTTCAGAGGGCAAGCTCTCAAAAGTTAGATCTCCCTTCATCCAATACGAGTAGGAATGGAGATCCCTGAGCCTTTATATCCCAGCCAAAGGTGGGTGGGGTGTCACAAGGGAGGCCATCAAGGTGTAAAGATACAATGCAGCTTGATTATAGCAGACATTAGCATCTGTAATGAGATAAGAATCCTAAGTCTCTGTTTGTCCCTGGGAGTGTACATTGTTCTGAATTTGTGAATGAACTTCATTTCAGCAATCTCAGGTTGTAATCTCTCCTTGAAGTATCCCCCTGGCAGGATAAACACAACTGTAACTGAGAGGAACAGGCAGTCTACAATACAACAGTCCCTTATGTACTGCTGGGTTGGCTCCATACAGTAACCACCACACCTCTGAGCACCTCCAGTACAGGCTTTTGAGGTCTTTTCCTCCTCTTCTTACCTACTAGACCTCTGTTTACAAGACACAGCTTCCCAGAACCTGAAACTCTGTTAGGTCATGCTGGCCTGGGGCCACTGACTGCAGTTGGCATTCTAGTAACTCCTTTAACCCTTTATTAGAAGGTTAGAAGAGGAGGTAATCCTCCATCTACTTGCAGCTATAGATATCTAGTGTTGATATGCTAGAAGTCAGAATAGGATCATCTGACAATACCATTCCCTACTCTTCCTCAGGGGTTCTTTCATGATGGTACTACAGAGGTGCACAATCTGTTTCACTACTCCAAGTTGACCCACAAACTCCAAGTGCATTCATGGAGATCTGAACACATAAACCTGAACATATGCTCCATTACACTTCATAGATACATGACAATGACCAATCTAACTATGGTCTGCGCAATCTATATAACTATACAGGTCAGCATGAGATGAGTGTTTCAGGCCCATAGAAGATGCCCTGGAAAAGGAAAGTTTTATGTTGTTCTATGCACAATATATTGCCATTATTGTAAATTTATGCAAGTTCCCCTTGTCTTGCAGGTTGTGTATTTCACTGCTACATTTCCTTATCTCATCTTGGTCATGCTCTTAGTTCGTGGTGTAACACTGGAAGGTGCCTGGTTAGGAATTAAGTTCTATCTCACACCCCAGTTTCATCACCTGCTGTCTTCCAAGGTGAGATTTCTGTTGTGCAATTTCATTCAGGAGTGGAGTTTCATCACACAGGGCTGCCCTTTTGACTGCCACACACCAATGAAGAAGCGCTCAGCAGGTTCTGGCAGACAAAGGAGGAAAGGAGCTTCATTTTACAAGAACGCTTGTAGCAAGTGTGGGCCAGTAAGGTTTAATTGGCTTCCGCTGGGGTTCTTACCAGCAAAGTAGCACCCTTTAAAATTCAGATGGAGTTACTAAATTTATTTAAGAAAAGAAAGAATAACTTGAACTACACAGTATATTAAGTTTCCATAAGAAGAGGCAGCAAACCTCTGAGTAGCCATGCTAGGAGGCAACATCAGAGGAAGGCCTTGACCCTGCAGGGCAACTGGTTGGCTGCTGAGTGAAACAGGATGCTGGACTAAAAGCACTGCTGGTCTGATCCAAAAGGGCTCTTCTATGTTCTTATCTTCTCATGTATAATTTATCAAATCTTGACATAATGACTCTGTGTTTTTCCTCTCATCGCCCTACTGGCAAATGAGAAGCTAGACACGGGTAGATTGTCCTAGGCATTGTAGAAGGGAGAATTAAACACTGAGCTGCTACCAAAAATGTCAACTGCATGCTTAAAGAAACACGTGTTTTGGATTGAACAACACAGGGAACAAGTGTAAATGCCTCCACAGCTGGAAAGAGTCCAAATTATCTGGGTCTTGATCTAAACAGGATGTGCAAACAGATTTTTTTCAGTTTTATTTCCTAATCAACATTAGTATTCATTATATATATATATATATTATTCCAAATTGTTTTCATTATTACATTCATTTTCCCTTCCCTTTGGTTTCAATAGAAAACATTTCTGGCTGTAACTTCTCTGTTTTACTTCCAACTTGGATGACATTTGTAGGGACTGTACTACTCATTTAAGGGATCCTGATTCCAGTTTCCAGAAATATGGAGAAAATGTCCCCATTTTATAGATAATTAAAGGCAAAACACATTTCTGCTTGTCACCCCTCTGTTTTCCATCCAATTTGGATGAAAATCTCAGGGGTTACATGTCTTTCAAAAGAGATCATCTCAGCCAAATTTCAGGCAGATGGGAGAAATGTTCCCTTTTATGGGTAATTAGAAGAAATATACCAGGAAATGAGTGAAAGAAATGACATTTGCTCATTCGCTGATATTTCCATACATTTTCATTACACAAGTGAATCTAAGGAATTAATTGGGCTCCTTTTGTCATTAGCTTCGAAATGAAAGCAGTTTTCAGACAAAAGCCCCGACTTGCAGGGCCATCCTAAGCAGAGTTCCACTGATCTAAGGCCTTGATGTTGTCAGAAAGTGTAATTCTGCTCAGAATGGCAGCGTTAGTGAGGAACTCTATTATTTTCTTGGAGTTAGTGGCTACAGGGAAAACAAGAATGGGCTTTGAGTTGTGTTATTTTTGGTGGTAGACTATAAATTGACAATTTTTAAGTGATTCAGTTTTACCCTTTTTCGATGTTGGGTGCTTCCAGAGCCACCAGAACCATGGAGAGGGAATGTAAAAAGACTAGCCACTGTGATGCTTGGTAATGTTTTTCTTTGGAGTGCCACCATAATGAAAAATTAGGAAGAGGACCTTGTGTACAAGGGAAGCCCATTAGGAGCTAGGAGCCATTAGTGCGACTGGTGTTATTAACCTGGTTCCCAAATCTGGTCTCTGAAGAAAGCCAGTCTGATTATTTTGAAGAACTCTGTTTGTTCTGTTATTAGCCCAGCTATGATGGACAAAAGAAATCTTTTGTAAGTAGAAGCAGCCTCACCATGTAATATCAGG
The DNA here is from genome assembly GCF_028583425.1 of Eublepharis macularius. Classification (NCBI taxonomy): domain Eukaryota; kingdom Metazoa; phylum Chordata; class Lepidosauria; order Squamata; family Eublepharidae; genus Eublepharis; species Eublepharis macularius. The sequence goes on from NC_072793.1 coordinate 81,455,006, forward strand.
AACTCAGAGATCTGGCCATGTGAAGATGATAACTGTTTGTCTAATGAGACATGTTTTTGCAGTAGAATTGTATGATAAACCAAAAAGCCTTGCATAGATTTGTGAATGATGAAGTGGTGATGATGGACAATGATGAGGATTCTTTGGTGAGATCATAATGGACATAGAAGGGCATTTTCTCGGAAGACACCATCATCACTGAGAAGAAAATAATTAGATAATGCGATCTGATAAGCAGGAAACATTTGTCTCTATTCCTAACAATAGAAGGATCTGCCACCTATCAGTGAAAAGGAGTATGAAAGGCCAGGTAGAACATACCACAGACAGATGTTCCTTTCTTAAGGATGCAGAGTGTATTTTATCTACGCCAAACCCTGTTCTTCCTACTTTCCTTTTTGCTGCTTGTATCATCCTATTTTAGTTTAGTTTAGTTTATTTGTACCCCACTGTTCTCACTGAAACTTAAAGCAGATTACGCAATGTACATCAATGCACAATCAATCTAATAAGTAATGCAATAGAACTAAGTGTTTTAGGAATTTGAAATGGTGCTGTCATCTAAACAAAACATAAGTGTTAAACGTGATACCATTAGAAACACAGTGCAGTTTCTTGGGGCAATCTGTTATGATGTAGTCCTATTTACAGCCCTCCTAAACAAGTTTGTTTTCCATAGTGTTTAATATGCCAGGAAGATGGCTGCCTTCTTGATCTCCTCAGGCAAGCCATTCCACAGGGAGGGGGCCACTACAGAGAAGCCGTGCATACAAGCCGGTGTTGATCTTGCCTGTCTGCAGGGTACCACCTGCAGAAAGCCCTGCTCAGATGAGCAAGGTTGTAATAGTGGGATACAGGTGCTGAGGCAGTATGCAGATATGAGGGTCTAAGTCCACGAAGAGCTTGTATGTGATAGCCAGTAACAGCAACAACATTCAAATTATATACAGCCCTTCAGGATGACTTAACACCTACTTGGAGCAGTTTACAAAGTATATCATTATTATCCCCACAACAGCAATCACCCTGTGAGGTGGGTGAGTGACCCAAGGTCACTCAGCTGGCTTCAAGTGGAGGAGTGGTGAATCAAACCTAGTTCTCCAGATTAGAGTCCCATGCTCTTAACCACTACACCAAACTGGCTCTTTCTTAACCGCTACACCATACTATTTTAGAACAACGTAGAGTGGGTGATGGAAAAGACCTCTGCCTGATTGGGAGGTTAGGCTGTTGCATGACTTTTGGCTTTGTAATAATTTATTTCATGACTTCATTTATCTATGGTTTTTAGTTGTTTGTAGTTGCATTGCCTGAAATATATTAGAAGTGTGACCATGGTCGAATCCACATTCACCTATTACCCGCATGTTTATCGGGTATCTTCCGTTTGCCTCCAATCCGCGATTTTTTCCTCTTCGTTCACATTCCTGCTTCCAATCCGTCTTTCTCGCGCGTCCCTCCGGTCACACGGCCGCTCGAAAACCGCTTTTTTGGGCGGGACCTTTTTTCCCCACCCATTTTTTTTTATTTTTTTGAGCACACTTTTCCGTTATTTTGATCTTGCCTTATAAAGAAACATCATTGAAGATAATGATGCCTCTCTTTCCCCCACTGACAACACTGATGGCTCTCTCCCGTTTCTTTTTTGGAAATTTGGAAGTATGTGGGAAGCTTTCGTGGGCATTTCCTATGCAGGACAGTTCAGTGCCTGAATTTTACTGAAGTTTCACTTTCTTGGAGTGTCATTATTTCGATATTTCATAATTTCGATATTACAGTAATATAAAATAAAAAACATAAAAAACAGTTAAAAAGGAAGTTTTGCGAGTCCGTTCTGAGGATGGATTCACCCCAAAATGATTTTTCAAACTACCAGATTTGATTCAGAAACAGCATAATCATTAAATGCTATGAAGTCAAAAACAGTCTTTTGCAGACTACAGAGCACTTGCAAGTTGAATCAGCCAATAGGAACTCTCGGAACGGCCGGAGAGACAGGAAGGGGGGTGGTTTTTAAAAAAACCGTGTAAATTGCGCATTGGCCCGTTCACGGCCACCGTGAAAATTCTGTTGAAAACCTGTGACCACATATTCAGGAGAAATGCGAATGAAATGCGTCTGTTTAATGAGGTAATGTGACTGGCACTCAGGATTGCGTGGGGAATGCGGGGAACATGCGACTTAGAATGAGTAATGTGGATTCGACCCATTTTTCCAGTCCCATATTTTAATCATTTTTGTATCATGTATTATATTTTCTTTGAAGAATTTATTGCTTTGATATTATTTTATTTTCTGGTTTATGTTCTGTGCTTAATAAATCATTTCCATTCATTTCAGTTCAATTACTCTGTGTGTTCCTTATTAGTCAGTGATTGCCCACTGGGGCAAATTAGGACCCTAGTTTTTATCTGGGACAGCAGGAACACAGCTTGAAATATATAACTAGAGAAGCTACCCAGTATTTCCTTTCAGAATCTTGAATGTACTGAGTTTCAATAGACTTTCCTTCTTTCTTGTTTCAACTTCATTTCAGGTGTGGATCGAAGCAGCTTTGCAGATCTTCTACTCTCTTGGCGTAGGATTTGGGGGACTGCTTACTTTTGCTTCATATAACACCTTCCACCAGAATATTTACAGGTACATGTTTTCAGTATAACATTTTATGGAAGTGAAACACAGAGAGGTGGTTAATGATTTGTGCTCAGTAATAAGCACTTTTCTCAGAACAGAAGCTGCACAGTGCAGCAAACGGAACAATATTTATTTTTAAACAAGACTTATGGATATAGTAGGAGCAAGGAGACCCAGTGAAACTATTAAAAGATAAATAGAAACACAAACTTTGTAAAATGAACAAGAAGAGATAAAAATAGAATCCTTTGGAAAACAGCAAAGAGAGAATTATATATTTAGTGAAGAAGGACTTCTCTAGGTACAACCATGATTTTCTAGCCCCATTTTCTATGGTATTGTCTGTTGAGTAACAACAGCCTAGGTGAGAAGAGCATATTTTGCCTAAGGTGCTAACAATAGCAGCCAAAGTGCCAGCAAACAACATGATAATACAGCATGTTTCATTTAAATGTAGAGATACTAGGAGTGGGGAAGCTTAGCATGTGCCCCTTCCCCCTCCCAAGTCAATAATAATCTACCTTATGCCCATGCTCATACCAGTTGAGTAGAAATTTGGCATTACTTTCTTACTGATGGCTCTTCTGTACTCATAAACTCCTAGAATATTAGTCATCATGGAACTCAGAACAAATTAGTACATAGATGCCACGTGAGATCTGTTTCTGCTTCTCTTCATTCACCAAAGACACATTCCTGGTTCCTCTGTGGGCAGAACCTCTTGCTATCTCCACCTATCCAAGTTTAATTTGGATAGAAATAATTGCGTCTATTCTTTGTATAGAAAGCTATCATGAAAACTATAAAGGCTATTTTGGTTCTGGACAGTCATTCTTTACTTCCTTATGTCCTTGTAGATGTAGTATTTCAAGTCTTACTGTCTTTTGAGCATGCTGGAAATTCTGATCTTGCATTTTTTATTCTACAGGGATACATTTATAGTCACCGTGGGCAATGCCATCACCAGTATCTTGGCCGGTTTTGCCATCTTCTCAGTTTTGGGCTATATGTCCCAAGAACTTGGTGTTCCTGTTGACCAAGTGGCCAAAGCAGGTAAGGCCTCCACACACTTCCCTCCTTTGTGTGTGTGCTGCATGTGTGTTATCTCACCCCTTAGTGTTATGTATATGTAGTAGATAATGAGATTGTCTTGCAAGCACTTTCTGAAATTCAAATTAAATGTTTCTCAAAGAAGCAGCTTTGCACTGATTGAATAATTTTGCCGGATGCTTTTCAAATATTTTATAAATGTTCAGTTGTTCCTCTCTTACACCTGGTTTGGAAAGCTGTGCTAGGGAGAGGTGTAATGGATCAAATATTCCAAGGCAAAGTCATGAAAAGATCTCCCAATTATTAGCTTTGGTCTAGCTTGGTATCTTGTCCAAGCTTAATAAATAAATCACTGATGGCAAAGGAGCAGCTTCTGTTGTGCACTATAAACTATGATCAAATTGAAATAAATTGGACCACAAAGTATTATACAATAGCAGCACATGCCTCAGCAGAATTACATCCTAATTCCTTTAAAGTAAAGAGCTGAGACAGATGTAACGTTGTTTAGGATTGTATTGAAAAGCACTTAAAATCCAGGTAGTACGCGTTTTGCCCCCAAACAAGCTCTGGATTGGCTGCCACGATTGGGGACAAATTAAATGTTACTCAAGAATTGTGAAGCACATTTACTAGGTAGTGTCATGCTGTGAGAATGGCCTAATAGAATACTTTGTGTATAGCTAGAAAATGATCCAGTCAAACTTAAAATGTGTGAAGAACACGAGCCCTTCTCAGAGCGGGACCACAAGTGACGCCTGACACAGGTTGGACACTAGTCAGCTTCCCTCAAGTTTTGATGGGGAATGTAGGCATCCTGGTCTTGCAGCTTGACTCTCTGACTGCTGTCCAATGGACTTTTCAACTGTCACTTGTCCAACATTCCGCCAAGCTGCCTACATTTCCCATCAAAACTTGAGGGAAGCTGGCAAGTGTCCAACCTGTGTCAGGCGTCACTTGTGGTCCCGCTCTCAGTGTCCTGATTCAAGACCCAGTTTTTCCCAACTCTGACTCCCTCAGATGAATGGGAGTGAAATGATGTATCTGGTGAGTCTGACTCAGCAATTGCTGCAAAGCTGCCACAAAGCAACTGCTGGAACTGCAGCATGACACAGCAGGTTCATGATCTCAGTTCTTCATCAGCGTTATGAACCTTGTTATGGTTAGGAAAGGGCGAAAGTGACTTTCCTTGCTGAGAACAACCTTAGACCAGGGGTTCCCTGGAAAACATTCAGGTAGTTGCTTGCCCCCAATCAGGTACCTCCTAAGAACAGCTAGACTGATCCACTGGGAAGCAGCTCTTCCAGCTCTGCCTTAGCACATTAACCAAGTAACAGGGTGGAAACCCTGAAAAACTATCTTATAGCCAACTGTGGGTAGTGCCCGAGCAGTCTCGTATGTAGGGAAGAGAATCGGAGAAATATCCCAGAGAAATGGATTGTACCAAGGAAGCCAAAAAAGTCTTTATAGAAAGAAGGTTTATTATAGAAAAAGGGGAAATGGTGGATTCAAAAAAGGGTAGAAAGGAGGACAAAATACAAAATCCAGGGAAGAGCACACTATCACACTGCACACAGTCTATCAAATAAAAAATAATGTTGAGCTAATTCAGCTAAGCACATTTTACCTAAGCTGTAGAAGGTTCCTCAAAGCATATGCAGAGTTCCGTGTAGTATCAAGATAGTGGAGGAGTCCTTGACCCCTGGCCCACTGGTCTTGGGGTCTCCAGATGTTCCAAAGTGGGGACAAAGAAAAGTCCAGAGCTCCCAGATATTTATGGGCAATGGAGTCTGACCTAAGTCAGCATCAAATCTAACCAATCCGAAGCAAAGCTCCATCTCTGACGTCAGAGACTATTTCCAACGATCAGAGAATTATTACAGGATGATCCTGTTATTTTAATAGTTCTGCACTAACGTGACAAAAAGGGGATCTGGCCCAAACTGGTTGCTCTTTGTCGAAAAAGGATTAAGTTGGCCAGGTAGCCCTAATGTGGAATGGAGAATAAAGCATTATTCTGACGTAAGCTCCAGGGGTCCAAGAACCCAGATGGTCTAGATGGCACTTTTAAGCCATATGGAATCTTAGGGTTCTATCAAAAACCTCAACAGCCAAGCAATGGTAGCCAGGAAAGCATGCACAAACATGGAGTGTTTGTGGGGCTTTTATACTACATGTCCAGAACTCACAAATGACTTTCTGTTTCAGCTGAGCAGTGTGCCTTTGTCATCAGATCCAACTCTGTAGACTCTATCCATTTATGCCTAAACCATTTATTTTCTGGCAGGATCTTTCTTCTTCTGGCAGCTTGTGGCTACTCTTTTTCTAAATTGTTCCTAAATCTCTGGATCCAATCTTGTATTGCCTTTCCTTGACTGCAGCTGTGTAATCCCACTCCTGTTGATCTTTACTCTTTGCCCACTTTCTAGGTCCAGGGTTGGCATTTGTGGTATACCCACAGGCCATGACAATGCTTCCTCTTGCTCCCTTCTGGTCTTTCCTTTTTTTCTTCATGCTGTTAACTCTGGGCCTGGACAGCCAGGTAAGGATGTCATTTGCTGTGAGAGATCACTTGAAGTTTGTGCCTTGAAATTAGAGTTGCTAACTCTGAGTTTGGAAATTCCTGGAGATTTGAAGATGGAACCTAGTGAAGGTGGGGGTTGGGAAGGGAAGAGCCCTCAGCAGGGTATAATGCCATAGAATCCCCCTCCAAAGCAGCCATTGTTTCCAAGGGAATGGATCCGTTTAGTCTGGATATCAGTTAATTCCAGGAGATCTCCAGGCCCTACCTGAAGTTTGTCAAGCCTGCTTCAAATGAATGGCCCTTATAACTGACCTGTCCTTCTGTTATTATTTGTATACAGTTTGCTTTTCTAGAGACCATTGTTACTGCCGTGACAGATCAATTCCCGTATTATCTCCGACCAAAGAAGGCTTTTTTCTCAGGCATCATTTGTGTTGTGATGTTCTTCATGGGACTCATTCTCACAACAGAGGTAAGCAAAGTGGACCATGAGAGACTGAAGCTTTTTGATGGCTATTTAATTGAGGATTTTCTGGGGAAATTGGTGGTTTGGTAGATAAAGGAGCAAAAAGGAAAACCAAATAGCCAGTAAAATGTATAAAGGAAGACTAACTGATCAGAACTGATCACTGACTTATCTATCCAACCAACATGACCTATTTCTATTAACAATTCCATATGGATAGTATTTCATTAATTCATTTAAAATATTTGTATTATCTTTCACTTGAGCTCCTCAAGATTCACGGGGAATAACAACAATATAAAAATAATTGGATTAAAAATAAGCATTAAAACAGACATACAATACATAAAAATCATATTAAAAACCAATCTAGAAACAACATATGTCCCTCTAAGAGGATGAGCCTGAGCTATGATTGGACAGATAACTCATATTGCCTCTGTTTCTTCATAATATGAACCCACGAAGATGCCTGCAGGGCATGGCTGAAGTTGTTATGCCATGGAATTATTCAGGTTACTAACACTGGTCTGTAGATTAGGAAGTGTTGGTCCAAATAATATCACTGAGAAAGGCAAAGGGTATTCCATGAAGGATTTTCTTTACTGTGCCATCCTAGCTTTCCTGTTTTGGGAAGCAGTTGGGCCACTGATTGCTTCTTCTCTCCAGGGTGGGATGTATTGGCTAGTTCTGCTGGATGACTACAGTGCTGGGTTTGGACTCATGGTGGTAGTCATTACTACTTGCTTGGCAGTTACACGTATATATGGTAAGGCAAGAGACGTGCATTGTTATATGTTGTGGTGCCATTTAATTTTTAAATGGGAGGTGGAGGACCCAAAGAAGTGTATGCTGAAATGTATGGGGTAACAGAGATTAGGAATTCAGAAACAGACTTCCCCTGTTCAGGTTTATTATACTTTCTCAAGCTCCATGTGGAATTGCTTGAAGTGATGTATTTTACTGCAGACCATGATTTCATAGGCTTCCATGTGAGTTTTTTGCAGACCCGGATCTAGGGTTGCCAGCACCCAGGGCATCCCAAGTCCGGCGGCGCCCCTGCCTCCGCATGTGTGCAAAGCGTGTGCGTGCTCTTAGGAGTGCATGATGATGTCACTTCTGTGATGTCATCACATAGGGTGCCCCCCTGGATGCATGCCGCCTGTGCTGCCACTGGAGGGCCAGGAGCACGCGGCAAGCTGGCCACCCCATCAGTGCTACAGGCTCATTGCATGGGGGGGGGCGGCTTCTCAGCCCTCCCACGCCACTGCCCATGCTGCTGCCAGAGGGCCGGGAGCACACGTTCCTGGCCAGCTGCTGCTCGGCGCCCTCTGTTTGACAGCACCAAGGGAAGGCGACTCCCCTGCCCCCGCCCTGTAGATCTGGTCCTGGTTTTTTGTCAGGTCAGAGCATTTGGAGGAAAAGCAAAATTAAAACAATTGTGTCCTTATTGTGTTCTTATGTTAAAAGGATTGTGTTCACTGGGTAGTTTGCTGGATAGTTAACACTGCAAGTAAAAAGATGTTTTTCACAACCTTTATATGCACTGAGTCTACATTAGTTTGTTTTCCACCAGCTTCTGGCATGTTGAAATAATCCCCAATGAGGCAGTAAATGTCTGTCTTAACTCAACCACTTCAGAGTGTAGGTTGGGGATTTACATGATGTAATGTTCTTTCTCATGAAAAAATATTTTTACACTTAAAAAAAATAAACAATGAGCCAAATTTTTGTGTAATTTGGTAAATATATATACACCAGTTTAAAAATTAAAAAGGCAGATAGTCCATCTGAACTATTCAAGGAGAGGCAAGGTAGATAACTGATTCAGCTCACTAGACATAATTGTGTGAGTGTTGCATCTCTTTGTTGTTGGGCTGGGGAGGGAGTTAGTATACCTATATGCACCTAACAAATAAAAGTTTGTATTGAATAGGTGATGTGCTGACCCATTTCTTATACATCATTCTGTTTTTTGTAGGACTAAAGAGGTTTTGTAGAGATATTCACATGATGCTGGGCTTCAAACCGGGGATGTATTTTAGAAGTTGCTGGTTGTTCCTGTCCCCAGTAACAATGATGGTACTGTACAATTTTTCTGAGTAATTTTTCCCATTTCACTTATCATTTGCACATCTAGTTTACACAGTCTTATCTTACTTCTTGTAGGACTAAGGCCAAATCTGTAGGACTAAGACTCCTACAGCTGATTGATCACAACAATGTTAAACTCAAAATGGAGGCAGGAAACCTAGTGCAGATGTATTTTCTGATGTTGTTTCAGGCTCTGCTGGTGTACAGTATAGTCAAGTACCAACCCTCAAAGTATGGAACCTACCTATTCCCATACTGGGCTGAGGTCTTAGGCATCTTGATGGGGGTCTTCTCCTGCCTGATGATTCCTATGGGGATGGTTTTTGCTGTGATCCAAGAGGAAGGAACACTCTGGCAGGTAAGTGCTAATAATAATAACAACAACATTCGATTTATATACCGCCCTTCAGGAACACTTAACGCCCACTCCGAGCAGTTTACAACTTAACGCCCCCTCAGAGCAGTTTATCCTCATGACAATCACCCTATGAGTTGGGTGGGGCTAAGAAGCCGTGACTGACCCAAGGTCACCCAGCTAGCTTCAAGCAGAGGAGTGGGGAATCAAACTCGGTTCTTCAGATTAGAGTCCCGCGCTCTTAACCACTACACCAAACTGGCTCTGGAAAACCACTTTGATTTCCAAACCCAGTTCTGAATTAAGCCAGGGAGAGTTCACTCATCACAACCACTGTCATGGGTAGTTGGTTCTTCACTTCCAGCATTCATAAATGATCTGCAGCAAATGGAGGTGCCCTCTGTCTGCACTCACTGCAGAGGGCACCTCCACTTGCTGCATGCATTTGTTCCTGAGGGCATTTGGTAGCTGGTAAACTGTTTGAACTGCATGTATTATTGGGTTTTTATCTGTGTGCAGTAATTGTGCACTGCTCTTAACCACTACACCAAACTGGGGATTGAGCAGACTATTGTAGAAGATGTCCTTCTGTTCTGTATCCTTCCTCTAACTTTTTCTGAATTTTAATGTATTCTGTACAATCCCCAGAATATGATTTTCTATCTTTAGGGTTGGGGTTTTTTTTCTTTTTCTTATCATTCTTGAGAGAATGATAAGACAAAGGAATTCATGTTGGATTTGAATCCAGTGACACCTTAGAGACCAACAAGATTTCCAGGGTATAAACCTTTGAGAGTCAAAGCTCCTTTCTTCAGCTACCAAAATCAAAGCTTACTTCTTCAGATATCTGAAGAAGGGAGCTTTGGCTCGCAAAAGCTTATACCCTTAAAATCTTGTTAATTTAATTTAATTTAATTTATTATATTTATATTCTGCCCTCCCCGCTTTCGCAGGCTCAGGGCGGATAACAAATACAAACATCATTAAAAACTTTAAAAAACATTAAATAATACATTTAAAAACTTTAAAAAACATTAAATATTACAATTCATGCTACATAGTGGTTCATACATGCCTCTGTGTTCGCATAGGGGCAATGGTTTAACCCCCCCTTCACGGGGGGGGGGGCGTGCACTGCCCGGTGTCAGCCATATGCCTGGCGGAATAGCTTGTTGATTCTTAAGGTGTCACTAGACTCGAATCTTTCTGTTCTACTGCAGACCAACATGGTTACCTACCAGAAACTGAATTCATGTTGGTTTTTGTAACATATGTGATTGCTTCCTTGTACTTTATGTGGCGGTCACATTTGCTGTGGGTATACCAATGTTGCAGGAAAGACATGTACATCAAGTGTGAAAGGGAGGCTTCCATCTCCCAGCACATAATGATGTATATCATGGAAGCACAGCCAATCAAATCACATCTCTCCCTATGTTTCCTGAAAGGTATCCTTTGTGAAGACATATATTTCCTGTTCATTATTCATGTTTTTACTGCAGCTAACACCTATTGCTATCACTGACTGCTTCTACACGGAAGCTTTGCTCGGAGCAGATTTTGGGAGGAGCTTCCAGAATGCTATTCCCTAATCATCCACTTTTCAGGATTTCCCTTGCTTTGCTGTAACCTTTTCCAAACCTAATTTAACACAGTCTTTTGGGAATGTTCACAGATGAAGCATTTGGAAGGTCCAGCACCATTTTCCTTGCCTCATCCACCATTCTGCCCCCAGCCACAAGGGGGCTTTTAATTTTTTTTTAAAATGGCAATTCCTAGATTGCTGCAGCACAATAACATAACCGTTTGTTGCCATGATCTTCTAGATCCTCTCATTCCCAACTTTTTTTTTTAAAGTAAGATTTATTTTTTAAAAATGAAAGTTGGGAAATCAGAACTAGTATACTGTGGCAAAAGATAGTTATAATGTTACTGCACTTTTGTGATTTAGCGGCTGCTGATCTATTTAAAAGTCCACCTCTACCCCTTTTAATGGTACAGAGAGGTGAGAATGGTGACTGTGGGACTGAGGCAAGGAAAGTGCAGGGGAAACTGCCCTGTGGATGTTCCGTTGCTGCTGAGAATGCCTCTGCATTGGCAACAGCAATGAGAGGTACAGGGAGAATTACTATTGTGTGGAAGAAACTTTGTATAATCATATTGGCTCCAGTGTCTCAGGGTCTATTTACACATGTGCTAAATGTGAATTTCACTGGAGGAAACCTGAACACAACTTGTATTTAACATGTGACCTAAATTTTACCTTTAAAGCAGTGCGGGGGCGGGGGGGGGGGGGAAATCAGCTCCCATGTATGTGTGGAAACAGAAGAGCATCTTCATCCCTTCTTTTCCACCCTGTACCTTTTAACTAGCAGAGGCCATGATGGGGTGGGGGGGCGCTATTTATCTTGCTAATGATTCCATGCATCTGCCCAGGATCTGCCCGTATTGTCTAATCATACCTGGGGAGATGTGTGGAACTTGCAGTAAGCCAAAAGCCCTCCGTCCATGGCCCTTCTCTGTTCGTTAAAGCACAGATGGAAAGGAGGGAATGAAGATGCTCTTCCTGCCTTCATGCATGCATGGGAGCCAATTTCTCCCTGCCCACACACTCTCTTAAAGGTAAGCTTCAGGTCACATGTTAAATGCAAGTTGAGTTGGTGTTTCCCCTAATTTGTGTTTAGTGTTTGTGTAAAAGAGGTCGTCGTATGGTTCTTAGAGATATAAAACATGCATGTTTGATAGTTGTATTATTTTCATATTTTTCTAAGGGAAGTTATGAAAATGGTAACTCTCAGAGGATACAATCTGCATACATGCTCAGAGGCAACCAGGCCTTAAATTAAAATCTCTTAGACGCTGTTTTCTGTCAGAGCAGAAAAAAATCTTACTATTCTCAGAAGCATTGTACCTCAAGTTCCAGTTTGTAAGCTGAAGCCAGTTCTTATGATGAAGGAAAATCACTGTTCAGTAGCTTTATGTCATTTTTTTGCTATCTAGGGGCAAACAGGATATTCTCTAGACAGTTAAAGGGCATGTTAACTGATGCAATGAGAATTTTGAAAAAAGAAATTGGCAGCCCTGATTGGTCTTTTGGATTCACCTGCCATAACAAAAGCCTGGGTTAGGAATGATTTATTCCCAGTTTCCAGTTCTTCTGTGGTTCCTTTGATCACAGCCTGTTTGATGTATTGGCCTTAGTAGTCACTGCCATTTCTGTTATCCATTTGGGAGCACATGTCTTGACTGAGGATTGATAGCCACATGGATAAGTGCAGAAAGCAAAGATAGTTTTTTATGGTTTATTAATTATTCATTTTTTTTAGTCTTTGTGGTCTTGATTTTGCAGATATACACCACTAAAAGCAAAACCTTCCTCCATGTTATTTTAACCCATTGGTATTTATAGCAGTAATGCCATGTTTTAGTCTATTTACATATGACAGAAAGTGTCCCCTAGTAGCTCATGTGTGCATTGCAAGACTTGAAATCTCTTCCAATCTAATATCAAAAAGATGATCTGGGGCAAAACAGCAGAGTCCAGCACAACTGGAAGCAGATCGTATGTGGAAAAGTGGTTTTGTAACAGAAAGGCTGCATTTGTGAAGATTCCACATGAGCCAGAATCGAAGAATGCAGGAACATTCCAGTTAGTGAAAACACTCGCTGACTGCACAGCTGAGGCCACAGGAAGGAGGCCTTTGGAGGGCTATATAAAAATTGGAGTAATGAGGCTACCATAGACATTAACACTGAATCATTGTAGCCATTACTGGAGAATATTAGTTGGTGCTCCCTCTCTTGGGAAATGATGTGACTAAAATTCCCACCGTGACTGGAATCCTTGATGAATCTAGGCCTCCTTTTTGTGGGCTGTTTTCTAAGGCAGAAAGCAATCAGCAGAGAATTTTAGTTAGCACATGGATGGCTGTGCAATTGGAAATATTTCTTTGGGGCTTCCAGCTGCTGAAGTGCCATTAGATGGTCTTTCTTCATTTCACCTGTAAACTTTATTCATTTGCTTACAGAGAATACAGCAAGCTAGCAGGCCAACCATGGACTGGGGTCCTTCTCTGGAGGAAAACAGAACTGGCATGTATGTGGCCACCTTGGCAGGCAGCCAGTCTCCTAAGCCTTTGATGGTCCATATGAGAAAATATGGAGGAATAACCAGCTATGAGAACACAGCCCTGGAGGTGGATAAAGAGATTGAAGAGGATGAAGAGGAGTCCATGATGTGAAGCCAAACAAACCTGAGGCAGAAGGTGACAAGAATGAGGGGAGCAGACCCCTGAACTTTCATACAGAGTTGCACTTTGGCATATCAGGTCACTCAACAGTCTCTTTCCAGATGCAGTCAAATGTTGCTGATCATTCGGCATCTCACAGCAGTGGACTCTGCAGAGAATCCTAGTGTTGTTGAGGTTACTGTTCAGTGTGGTGAGAAGATGTGCAATGAATCTCTGTGTTAATGCTCCAGTGTCTTGTTGAGAGCACTTGGGCCCATCCATGTTGCCCTTTCCCTCGCACATCTCTGTTGGTTTCCTCTGGATCAAAGCCCGCTACTAAAAGCGAGCCTTCTCCTGTATGGCTCCAATCCAGCCCCCTCTTTAGTATTTAATGTTCATATATGTATTTGTTAATAGTTTCAGAACTTAAACTTTGCTATCTCAAAATAGATTTCCTTTCCCCAAGGGACCAGTTGGCTCAGAACTGCCACAGATGTCTGTATCTTCTGCAGCCTGCTAAGCTCAAACTTCGTACAGTGCCTAGGTGTTAGTGTTAGATAGCTTGTTAGCCGGTTGGAAATTAGCCTATGAAGAACCTCTGAATTGGGTAGTATCATAGCAGAAATTTTAATTTACATCTTTCATCCACGAAAGAGTAAATTTCTTTTTGTCCCATGGATCAATGCAGGTAGGCCAAAGGGAGTGGAGTGGTAAACCGAATTCACTACAAAATATTTGAATGAAACATTAGTTACCAGTTATTCATACACATGCTTCACCCTCACTTCTAAGTGTTGTTTATACACTCTGCTGCCCACCAGACATCTTGGGGAGGAGGGAGTACACAGAGGAGCAGGTGGAAAGCAGGGCCGGATCCACGGGGGCAGGCGCCCGGGTGCAACCCTTGCTTGGGTCTCTGCTTGCACGGACAGTGCGTGCGTACGGGAGGCGTGCCACCTGCGCGGCAAGCTGGCTGCTCCAGCGCCTGGTGCGCTGCGGAGCTGGTGGTGGTGGTGGCAGCGCGAGCATGCGCTGGGGCGGCCAGCTAGCTTGCCGCACGTGGAGGCCCTCCTAGCCCTGCGCAGAGCTGCCCACACGGCAAGCCGGATGCCCCAGCACACGCCCTCGCCACCGCCTCTGCTGCCAGCTCCGCGACGCTCCGTGTGCTGGGGCAGCCAGCTTGCCATGCGGGCGGCTGAGCACAGGGCTAGGAGGCCCTCTGCATGGTTTGCCTGCCCCACTGCCCCACGCTGCCTGCATGGCAAGCCAGCCACCCCAGTGCATGGAGTGCCGTGGAGCTGGTGGCAGCGGGCAGCGGTGAGGGCATGCGCTGCCGATGGGGCAGCTGTCTTGCCACACGGGTGGCTGAGTGCAGGGCTGGGAGGTCCTGCACGCGCGGCAAGCCAGCTGCCCCATTGGCAGGGCTGGCGAGGGCCTCCCAACCCTGCGCTCAGCCTCCTGCGTGGCAAGATGCAGTGTGCTCCCAGCAGCTGGCAGCCGTGCCTGGCGCCCCCTCTTTGGCGGTGCTGGGGGCAGGCTACCCCCCTGCCCCCCTCGATCCGGCCCTGGTGGAAAGCTCACCTCTATCATACGAGAACATAAATTCTCATGTACAATTGACAGTGTATGCAATCCTTTAACATATCCATATTGAGGGGGGGAAATTTTATTAACCAAGCTAAGATGTATATGGCCATATGCACAGGATTCTAGTGTCACAGATTATTTTAAGTGCACATAGGAGGTGAAAACATGCAGAATGCATAGATGGTTAATTCAGTGCCCCCCAACCCCTTGTTGAACCTGTGGGCAATTCTGGAATTTTGAGAATATTGACTAGGAGCGTACATCTAGAAAGTTCCTCTTTCAGCTTCAGTTCCAGGGGTTGCAAAACAATAATAGAATCATAGAGTTGGACCTCCAGGGTCATCTAGTCCAACCACCTGCACAATGCAGGAAATTCACAACTACCTCCCCCCACACCCTAGTGATCCCAGCTCTATGCCGAGAAGATGGCAAAAAAATCCCTCCAGAATTCCTGGCCAAACTGGCTGGGAGAGAATTGCTTCCTGACCCCAAAGTGGTGATTGGTATTACCCTTGGTATGTAAGAAAATGCCATGAGAACTGATGTAACCCTTCCTGTTCTCACTCTCATGATCTGCCTGGGTTCACAGAATCAGCAGTGCTGTCAGATGGCCATCTAGCCTCTGCTTAAAAACCTCCAAAGAAGGAGAGCCCACCATCTCCCGAGGAAGCTCCAAGGGACCGCTCTAACTGTCAGGAAGTTCTTCCTAATGTTTAGCTGAAAACTCGTTGGTTCTGGTCCAGCCTTCTGGAGCAATGGAAAACAACTCCATGTTATCCTCTATATGACAGCCCTTCAAGTACTTGAAGATGGTTATAATATCATCTCTCAGTTGTCTCCTCTCCAGGCTAAACATTTATTTATTTGTTTGTTTGTTTATTTGTTTGTTTATTTGTTTATTTGTGTCATTTATAGTCCACCTTTCTCACTGAGACTCAAGGCGGATTACATAGTGTAAGATTAGTACAATCAGTATCAAGGACATTTTCATACAGTGTCAAGGACATTTCCATAAACAATTCATAGAGTAAATATATACAAGTTTACAAAGACATAGCATCAGCAAGGATCCAATACGGAGTTGAAGAATTGCTGAAATAGAACATAATCAGTCTAAGACTGACGTTAGACAATATGAAGCACAAGTAGTATATAGGAGTATATATTTAAAGCAACAGATAATATGGAAAGCAACATAGTGGTGAAGTCTATGGTCCCTAACTCATTAGCGAAGCATCTGAGACCCCCTCCTTCAACCAAGTTCCTTCAACGTTTCCTCATATGATTTGTCCTCCAGACCCCTCACCATCTTCATTGCCCTCCTCTGGACATACTCCAGCTTGTCTGTATCTCTCTTAAAATGTGGTGCCCAAAACTGAACACAGTATTCTAGGTGAGGTCTAACCAGAGCAGTGTAAAGCAATATCATCACTTTGTATGATCTAGACGCTATACTTCTATTGACAAAGCGCAAAATCGCATTTGCCTTTTTAGCTACCACATCACACTGCTGACTCATGTTCAGTGTATGGTCTACTAAGACCACTAGATCCTTTTCACACATACTACTGCCAAGACAAGTCTCCCTGCATCCTATAATTACGTTTTTGATTTTTCCTACTTAAATGCAGAACTTTACATTTATCTCTGTTGAGATTCATTTTATTTGTTTTAGCCCAGTTTTCCAGCCTGTCAATTTCATCCTATATCATGACTCTGCTCCCCCTCCCAATTTAGTATCATCTGCAAATTTAATAAGCATTCCCTCTATTCTGTCATCCAAATCATTTATAAAAATGTTGATCAAAACAGGTCCCAGAACCGATTCCTGAGGCACTCCACTTGTCACTCTTCTCCAAGAGGATGAGGAACCATTAACAAGCACTCTTTGGGTGCGATCCATTAACCAGTTAATTACAGATCCACCTAACAGATCCACCAAACCACATTTTACCAACTTGCCAACAAAGATATTATGTGGAACCTTGTCAAAAGCCTTACTGAAATTGAGATAAACTATATCTACAGCATTTCTCTGATACAGCAAGGTAGTAACAATCTCAATTCATTACTAGTTTCTTCTAGCTGAGCTGGTCCTGGCTCGGAACTGATCTGTTTTTTTAATTTCTGTCCATTGCGCACGCTTTGGCCACACATGCGCAAACTCATACTGTTCTTTTTAGGGATGAGTGGGTAAATGAAGCTCTGGGGCAGCTGTTTTCATGCTTAACCAAAAATGGTATCAACCATTAGTTCCACTCCTAGTCTAAAGGATTGATCCACTGAGTTTTTCCCCAAGCACAATAACACACACAGCAACAGACCTGTAGAAAGTGGCACTTGGGTGTTCCCAAGTAGGAGAGAATTGCAACAAGTGCAGAAAACTATCCTGCTTCATGTTCACATTTTTCCTTTTCTATAGTCCCCATAACTTACTCCCTTTGCATTCTGCTGTTGCTTGTTGGTTTCATGTTTCCTTGTTTTTTGTTATCACAGTGAGGGGTGAATTGAAATCCTCCTTTTTGGTGCTTAGCGTTCCTCTGCAAAATGGAGCATTCTCGCTGACAGTCTTCTCCGTCACCCAAGTGCAGGCAGAATCATTGGCTGAATTCCCTCCCCCAAACCTATGTTTTCCTAATAAGTTTTCTTTTTGCTGTGGGGCAGCAGAATTGTTTTTGAAAAGGCAGAATAGTCGGATGGTTCTCAGGATGGGGTGCGGAGCAATCCTAAACAGGTCTACTCAGATGTAAGTCCCATGTTATTCAATAGTGCTTACTCCCAGGGAATAACCTATGATTGAAGTCTTCCTTCCAGTCGTTGTCAGAGCTGATACGCAGGAATGAGTGCACTCTCCCCTTGCAAGGACCTACTTGGGAGGTAGGGAGAGAAGCACACAAGTACATTGGTCTCTTCCTGTCAACAGACTGAATTAACAACATAAGGTCTCTTTCCCCTTGGGATCTGATTGGCACTGTTCAGGAAAAAATAAGCTGCTGCGCTGCCCTGCAAAGAAAACTTGCCCATTGCCAAAGGTATGAAACGAAATGAACCACAGAGACTTTTTAGTGGAAGGGACTCATTTCATTTAGATTCCTGGTTTTGGTACAGCATTCTGGAAGCTGCTTTAACAAGCCAATCCAGCAAACTTTATATAATTTTGGCTTTTTTTCTGTTATGCACATCACTAATATTGAGTAGGTACACCAAAAAAAAGCCTGACATGGGACTAACAACAAAATATTGGGAGGTTCCAAGCCATGCATCCTTCTAAGAGGGGGACAGCTGTTTTCCAATAAGTAGTTTTGTTTTGGGCTGGGCCAACCCAGGCATGATAATCAAAGTCCAGTCCAAAGTCAGACCACGAGTCCCAGGGGGGAATTCAAAATCCAACATCCAGAATCCAAAAGCTGAGTCACAGCATGGTCTGGAGGGGCACAGGCACAATGCCGACATGTTGCTTCCCTGCTTCCTGGTTGTCTGTGGCAGGGTTTTATAGACAGGCTGGGCTTGCAGCTTGGGAGCTATCCTGTGCTCACTCCTCATCACTCTCAACAAGCAGCTGTCATCTGGCCAGGAGGCATGCACTTTGCCTCCTTGCCTGCAGTTCAGCTCTTAGCTTCCGTCTACAGCACTCAAAGGGTGGAGGTGAACCTGGAGGGCTGGGATCAGCTAACTGGGCTTCACCTGCTGGAGCAGAGCTAGAGGTCATTGGTCCTGCCTCAGCTGCTGGTGATGCTGGCTGATCAGCAGCTATTCCCTGCTGGTCAGCATCTGTTAGCTCCCTTCCTATGTTATTTTTTAATCCTGACAGGCAAAACCCCCTCATTCCTTAAGAATCTGCAGATGCAACCATGCTGGATTTTAAAAGTTTATTTATATTTGAAGAATCATTTCCTGTTTCTTCATGTAAGGAGAATGGTCAAAGAACTTTCGTATGAGGCCATTATCTGTAAACTTCTTTGCTATTTATCAACCAGGGTGAAACATAGACTGTCAAATTGTACCTTCCAAATGGGAGGATGGGAGTCTTAGTTACTATATTACAGCATGAAAAGAAGGGCAGCTAAAGAGTTTATTTCTCCTTCCAGCGCTTGCTTTTCTTAAGATGTAGCCAGTTCTGTTTGCCCTTGAACTAATGGGACTAATTAGTCAGAGGGCTACCACTTTGAAGACTCTTCTGCGTGGCTGCCTCTGGAAGAAAACTTAAAGTAGGTCAGAGAAACAAAGCAGTACATTAGTGAGCTATATTTAAGATTTTGCTAAAAAAATATTTGGTGGAACAGAGGGAAAGAAATCTCTTGGCTCCAGCCCAGCACATAAATAAGGTGCCTGTGAGCTGCCTCCAGACATTTTTCTAGGGTAAACACAAATTTCCCATGCGGGCTCTTCTTCCATGTGGACTCTGCCACAAAACGTGCATCTAACAGAGTTCCAAGCACTAATGAAAGTCTCTAGAGAATTCACACTTTCTTCCAAACCCCTTTCAGAGACACACAAGTCTTGATTTACTTATAAAATAAAGTAAATGGGAAAAATAGCTTTGTCTAGTCTAATCTGGAATTTCTGTAACTCAGTAAGGCAATGAGTTTATCTGTACATGTATGTAAGAGACAGTCTGCATGTCAGAATCTATACTGAATATGGAGGGGGCCTTTGTAAACGTATTTGATTTGTTTTGCCACCCATTCGTGTGGTTTCCACTGATTGTTATAACTCATTGTTTGAGTGGATCCTCTGTTTGTTTGGTATGGAGGGGGCAGGGCACCCCATTTTAAAAAACTCAGTTGCACTCATCTGTGTTTATAATATATTCCAGCCTATGATATGTTTTCTTGAATGTGTGTGTGTGTGTGTATGATTGATTTAAATAATTCCTCTTAAGGGTTATGTTTTGAAGTAACACTTGTCTTAAAACTTAAAAGCAATATACTTGCAATCACTTTCTCTTTTAGAGCCTTTAACATCTTGACTCATACAAATTTCACACACAGCACTTAAAACGCCTTTTAGTCATCAGAGATGTGAAATGCCATTTTAAATGTACATATCTGTTTTTAAATTTTATTGAGGGTCAGGCAGGTGAATTTCAACAGGCTTGAGTTGCAGAGTTCACATGTGAACAGATGTGTTCTATTCCAAAGCATAGTTTTAGTTCTACAACAAACCATGGTTTATGAACCATGCTTTGATTAAACCCTAGTTAGCTTTGACAAGTCTGTAGCTGGTTTGTTACCGACAGTGTGTAGTAACCATGCTTGGTTGTGAATGTCTGAATTAACAAGATGTATGTAAAATAAGACCACTCCTTGTGGCCTCTGGACCACAGAATCAGCAGTATAGGGAATATTTCCTTCCTACTAGGAGGCAAAGAGGAGTTGAGAAGGAGACAAATCATGGTTTATATATCAGTTGATGTGTAACTTATGTGTGGTAAACTAACTGAAATTTGCTGGAGAAATCATAGTCTATCATGATGACTGAATACAGCCAAAGTATTTTTTCCCTTCATTATTACCAGGTGTGGTTTTCTCACCCAATTCCTTCTGTTTGATTTTGAGTGTGGGCATTTGCAACATCTATGCCTTACAGCCTTCATCTCTTCAAAGGCAGGAGAAAGCCTTTCACCAGCCTGATATGACTGTTTTCAAAAGGAACATGTATGCATATCAGCAATGGTACACATTTGTCAAATACTGAGAAAAACATGCAGATGTGGGATAAGGAGAGTTGATCCCATTAGACAGGGTAATAAAAAGAGGATCTGTGGCACCCACAGGCCAAACTCCATTCCAAACTTAGATGCAGTATGAGTCATTGGTGGGATGCAGAAGAGTCAGGCCTCATCTTGTTTGTGCATCTCAGTTTTAGATAAATGTTAGATTTTTTTGGGAAAAGTTCACAGAATGGTCTAAATTATTATAGCAATTTCTGTATATGCCCGCTGTTACACAAAGTCCACAGTAAACTGTACACAGTCTTTTCCTATCCATTCCTTTGCCCTGGTTCACACAATCACATACACCACTTGGTTGTTCTACAGTTGGTTATGGTACAATTTATGACTAACAGTTGAATGTGTGAACCAAAGCCATTGGAAACCATTGTGTTTGAGGTGATGTGAGGCAAAATAAAAGCTTTGTCTATATTATGTTTGTGAAGACTCATTGATATATGCAAGGGATCACTGGATATTGCAAGTCATGTATGCGTCCTTCGAATTACCTAATGAGAGTTAACATGCTTGAAAACAATTATTTCCAATTATCCTGAGAACACTGCCAGTAATGACTGCAGCAGAAAAGTGCTGCTGTTCTCTTCTCAGTGGTACTTATTAGCTAATCAGCTGCAAGTTCAAGAATTAAGCACTAAGAAATTCTATAATTTATTTTCTGGAAACATTCCTATCCTTTACACTCAGGCAGGAATTCAATCAATGCAGAATAACATATTGATTTAAATTATTTTAAGACGTATGTTTTAAATAAATAAATAAAAGACACAGTACTGCAAACGAGCAATGTTGAAGTTGCCTTCTAATTGAAAAAGAAGAGGGGAGGACACGTTTTCTCATCAGGTCATTGAATTGTAGCCACTGTCTCCCCTCCCCATCTTTCTCAGGGGAAGGCATCAGAGCCCAGGAGGCTTTGAAATGCTAGTTGTGTGGTGTATGGCAATTTGAATGTTGATGGTGTCAGGCTCTTATAGATACATTGCAGAATATTCCTTCCCTGTGTCTTTCCCCTCCCACCTCAAGGCAGGTGTCCTGAGGGGTAACAAGAGTTTTATGTGTTAATCATCTGAGGATGCAGATTCACAATCTAAATTTATTCAGATGCCTTTTCTCTTTCGATTCCCAGGCATGTAAATGCTTGTCTCTCAGTTCCCTCTCAGGAAGCTGAACTCATGGATCTGACACACAGAAGAATCTGATGAAGTCTGCCAACCATGCAGATTACTATTTAAATGGATTACAGAGTTTGAAGTCAAACCTTTGTAGAAGGGATGGTGCATGATCTTTAGAAAGGTGTCGTAAGAGAAAAATATACCTACTTGTTCAACTTAAACATCCCGGATATGATTTTCTGAATTTCAGAAGAGGCAGATTTAACTTTTCTGTAGTGGTTGTCTTCTACAAGCATCATTTGAATTCCTACATGGTATATACATGGATATAGATAAAGGGCCAAGCTACAAGTGACAAATGACACTTGAACAGCAAGTGTATTTCTCCCTGTTCACTTGTGCTCCACTCAATCCACTTGCCGTTCAAGTGTCATTCGTCACTTGTGGCTTAGCCCACAGATATATTTGTGCCCATATTCCTTATAGCTCAGCCCTGGTATCTGTTTCCAGTGCCAGAGTTTGGAATAAATGACGTCAGAGGGTACATTGTCCTTGATTAGGTTCAGAGTGCATTTATTTCACCATTCACTACAGACAAATCCAGCATATCTGGGGGTGGGGGGTGGGGAGATGCTTCCAGATCTGAGGAAGGCGTTCCAGACAGATGAGCTGCAGTATCTCTTTTTTTAGAAACCAAGTACTGAAAAGCGCATGTTTTTCTTATTACAACCCTACTTAAAAGCATCATATGTGGGTCTCTTTAGCCTCATGCAAGTGCAGCAAACAGTATTCTGTGCCTAAATAAAGCAAAAGCTAGTTTCATTCCCAACTGGTGTCTCAAGTTCAATGTTTTGAATCTCAGCGAAAATAGGTGCTTTGTTTGTTTGTTTGCCCTGACTGGAAAAGTTCTGAATGTTCACGTCATTCAGAATGTTCACTTTCACCTTTTTTGGCCTGAGATTCAATCTATACGAGTTTGTGTGTGTGTGTGTTTATACATATTTCTGATTCCATAATAGAAATGTTTTTTAAAATGTCAGCATTTACCATGGGGAAGAAATTCCATTTGTCAAACTGCTCTATGGGACAACAATGTGGACAGTATCTAATTGACTACAGCTGTAGGTTCATAATGTCAGCCAGTTCCCACCATCTCTTGCCTTCCTTGATTCTGAATATAAAATATGAAATGCCATGCTAAGCTTCAGAGGGACAATGTAGGATGCAAAAAAAAAGTTATATATAGCCTACCCATCTCTTTGGAGCCTCTAATATCCTGCCACATCTGTCACAGAGCTTATCTAATGACTACTAATGTAAAGAAGCCTTTCCAGTATTTAATAGCTCTTCTTCCTCCCACTTTAATGCACTGAAATAGTGCGTGGTAGTGAGATACACAACTATTTCACATTACTATTAACTTGATTTTCCATTTATGGACTTGTCTTGGTTCCCGTGTTACATGGTTTATAAAACAAGAAATGGTCATTGGTCCATACTGTCTGTATTGGTAGGAGGGGATAGGAAGCTACAGTACCACATTGCCAGAATGTCCAGTATGAAACTGAAACCATAAGCCATGGCTCTCTATGGAAATGTTATTCTGTGATGTTATTCTTTCTCTGCATCTCTGTGGTAAAAGTATTGTATGCAAGGCACTGGCAGTCAGCTCAATTTAACATAGGAAGCTCAGTTTAACATGGGAAGTGTCAACAAAGGCTGCACAGAAAATTTACATGTTGCCTCTCCAGAGACTTGCTCAGGGTGGCTTATAATTAAACTATATGGTAAGACAATAGTTTCTAAAGATTCCTAGAGCTACCCACATCACTTACAAGTTTTCCCCAGAACTGACATTACAGCGCAGATGACACCTTTAAAAGCAATGAGGACTGCCATCAAGAAATTTCCTACCATACTGGGAGGCAGGGTTGCCAGGTCACCCCTGGCAACTAGTGGGAGACAGGGAGATGGCAAACACTGGCTGAGGAAGTTCCCGGCCCTTGCACGTGTTCACTGGCAACATAATGACATTAGCTCTAGAAGTGAAGTCTTCACATTGCTGGCCTGCTGGAACCACTCTGGTTTTGGAAGTGTGTGTGGGGGTGGGGCATGGCTTAACCAGTGATGTACTGACATCACTTTCAGGTGCACACGAAGCAACATCAGCATGTTTGCTGGCGACATTATGTTACTGGCAGGTGTGCACTCAGGCTGGTCAGTCAGCGGTTTCTCCCTATATTCCCCCCCCCCCCCCCATTTCCTCATGACAGGTGAGTGGTGGCTAGAGATGGGCATGAACAGAAAAAAAACCAAACATGATGTTCGTTTTTCGTTGCCATCCATGAACAGGGACTCACAAACACCAGCATGACCTGTTCACGAACATGTTCGTGGTTGGATGTTCATGAGGGCCAGCAGGATCTCCTCCAGCCATCATCCGAGTTTGGTCAAGATCCCTACTGGACCACTCCCAGAAACCTGACCTGAGCAGGCACCAGGAAAGATACCAATAATAAATAATAGCTTGGCCTGAGAGCCTGGCAGCAGCCCTGGAACTTGAAGGGGTAGATCCCTACCACACCACTCCCAGAAACCCTACCTAAGCAGGCAGCAGGAAAGGTACCAATAGTAAATAATACCTTGGTCCCAGAGCCTGGCAGCAGCCCTGGAACCTGAAGGGGTAGATCCATATCTCACCACACACAAAGAAAATTCAAGCTCCAATGCACTATATCAAAATGCCAACAGCAGCTGTCTCTCCCTCTCCACTGTCTGCAAAGCCAGAGCTGGAAGCTCCCCTCCCCCATGGTCTTTGCTTCCTTGTAACAAATTTGGAGCTCCACACTTGAAAGGAAGACCTGCCTATCAAGCTAAATTGGGCTTAGATTGGGGTTTCCAGGGCAACAGCAGGAGTTCAGACAGAGTTCAGACAATCCCGGCCTAAGTTGTCAAGGGAATTGATTGCAGGTGCCAGACTGTCTGGCTTGACGAACAGCAACAAATGAGGCTTGCAACGACCACCTGTTCGTTTAGAATGGGCCTCACAAACAGCTCGTTCGCGAACAGTGGATTGGGCTGTTCGTGGCTTTTTTTTTGTTTGTATTGTTGTTTGTGCTCATCTCTAGTGGTGGCGGATAGTAGCTGAGTCTCAGAGGAGGAATGGCAGCCTACTGGGAGACCTGATATGCCATTCTTCAGCTCCTCATGGATTCCCAGTCTCTTTATTAGTTTTACAAATGTTTAGGTTTGATTGCTCTCTCTATCTATAATTTCTCTGGTAATGGAGTTTACAGTGCAGAATGCAGTCGTATCATGCACGCATCAAGAAGCGTTATTTACCTAGAATCATCTTAGTCCTCCATCAGACCCAGAAACCTTTTTGGTGGCTTATTTATAAATGATACGTCAACTTTTGCTTAGCAAACAAATTGTGGCAGAATGCATTCAGTTTACTAATTATGAGGTAGAATGTCCACACGGTCTGCATTTTAACCCCTGGGGGATGTCTGTCAACGAGAGAGGCCACCTGTACAAATCAAGCAAGAATAACTCAAATAAGCCATTCTGCTCATTGATTATATTAACTTTGTGAGGGGCACAGAGGTCAAATCCATATTCACCCATTACCCGCATGTTTATTTGGATATCTTCCGTTTGCCTCCAATCCGCGATTTTTTCCTCTTTGTTCACATTCCTGCTTCCAATCCGTCTTTCTCGCGCGTCCCTCCAGTCACACGGCCGCTCGAAAACCGCTCATTTTTTTTTATTTTTTTGAGCACACTTTTCCGTTATTTCGATCTTGCCTTATAAAGAAACATCATTGAAGATAATGATGCCTCTCTTTCCCCCACTGACAACACTGATGGCTCTCTCCCGTTTCTTTTTTGGAAATTTGGAAGCATGTGGGAAGCTTTTGTGGGCATTGCCTATGCAGGACAGTTCAGTGCCTGAATTTTACTGAAGTTTCACTTCCTTGGAGTGTCATTATTTCGATATTTCATAATTTCGGTATTACAGTAATATAAAATAAAAAAAAATAAAAAAGCAGTTAAAAAGGAAGTTTCGCAAGTCCATTTTGAGGGTGAATTCACCCCAAAATGATTTTTCAAACTACCAGATTTGATTCAGAAACAGCATAATCAATAAATCCAATGCTATGAAGTGAAAAACAGTCTTTTGCAGACTACGGGGCACTTGCAAGTTGAATCAGCCAATAGGAACTCTCGGAATGGCCGGAGAGACAGGAAGGGGGGTGGTTTTTAAAAAAACCACGTAAATTGCGCATTGGCCCGTTCACGTCCACCGTGAAACTCCCGTTGAAAACCTGTGACCACATATTCGGGAGAAATGTGAATGAAATGCGTCTGTTTAATGAGGTAATGTGACCGGCACTCGGGATTGCGTGGGAAATGCGGGGAACATGCGACTTAGAATGAGTAATGTGGATTTGACCAGAGAGAAAGATTAACAGTGCAATCCTAAGCAGAGTTACTCCAGTCTAAGCTAATTGAAATCAATATGCTTAGACTGAAGAAGCTCTGTTTAGGATTGCACTGTAATTCTTTTTTTAGTGTATTTTGTCACAGGAAACTAATGTCAAATCTCAATATGAAGATGTTAGAAATTATATGTACTTCT
This sequence comes from Eublepharis macularius, assembly GCF_028583425.1. NCBI lineage: Eukaryota > Metazoa > Chordata > Lepidosauria > Squamata > Eublepharidae > Eublepharis > Eublepharis macularius. The sequence continues at coordinate 81,481,429 of NC_072793.1, forward strand.
ATTTGCATTCATCATATTGTCGTCATCGTCATCGTCATCATCATCATTTACATAGTGTTTTACAGAGTAATATAAACCAAAATAAAAAGTCCCTGACCTGTAGACTTTACCAACTAAATTAATAGTTCCTTCTACTCACTTCCTTGTTGTCCTAGAAGTACTTTAGGAATTACGCTGCCACCCTGACACATGGTCCTACCTTGACACCGCATTACCTTATTTCATTGAAAGATCTAAAATCATCCTAAATTGTCTAAGTGGTATGGCGTTAACATGCCACACAAGCAGTATTGATTTTTAATGTCCCAAAGCCACCTAGCAAATATTGATGAGGAACTTGTAGCAAGATCACGAGGGACCGGTGAGCACAAAGGGCTCTGTGGTTCCAGGTGCCATTGGAGTCACCCTTCAGTTTCTGTTGTTATAGCCAAGTTCCAGTTCATACAATTTAAGCTACCTGGGAAGAGCCACGTTCATAACCACAGCTGCCATTTCCCCCCAGCAGTTGGGAACACAAAGATGACTGCCAGGTTACCAAATACAGAGCCTGGTTCATGTATATATGAACATTTTTTCAGTGTTCAACAACTTTTGGCATTGTGTTGTTCCCCGTTACCTGGAGTCTGAGCCAATAACTGGTAATCACTGGTTTGAGATAAAGAGACCACTTGAATTTCCGTTCTAATTAATGGGACAGGTGTGTTTACTGGGACAGGAGACCTAATAAAAGTTCTCAAAAAACTTATGTATAGCATCCTGATCCTGCATTGTACTAAGTACCCATACATCTGCCCTGAATAACAGATACAGAAGAATCTCAGATTTGAGAATTTCACTCAAGAAACGAACTACTTGTATTATACATGTCACCTTTAATTCAGGAGCATGCATTTTAATGTGCATTCTTTCAAGATCTAAATTCCCAGAATATTATACTTGCACAATTCCTTGGGCAAGTAGGGGACAAATTTGGGGTTTTACAATCCGATAGGGCTGTCAATTCTAGCTTGGAAAATTCCTGGAGGTTTAGGGGCGCTGCCTGAGGATGGCAGAGTTAAGGGAAGAAAGAGCAGTTCAGGAGGGGGTGGGGTTTGATGCTGAGGTGGCTGCCCTTTAGAGCTGCCATTTCCTCCAGGGAAATGACTGTTGCAGTATGGACATCACTTGTAATTCAGGGAGAACTCCAGGCCCTACCTGAAGGTTAGTATAGTGGCCCTACAAGAAAAGCACTATTTTTCCTGTCAATGGCTGCTTCTTTTTGCAGGAAGTACCGAACCCATTCAGAAAATGAGTTAAGAAGACTATTTTGCTGTAAGAAAATACGATCAAATAAAATCTAGATTTTCCTTTCTACTGCAGACTGGTGGTGCTGTATATTTATGCTGTTTATATAAAAAACGAATCAGGGAAGGATCTAGCAAGGTCCTTTGCTTTGCTTTCCCAACCATTTCCGTGTCTCAGGAATCAGACTCGCCAGCAGGCACCTGGCCTCTGCAAGTGAAAGCTTAGGCCTCAACTTCGTGCCAGAAAGAAGAGACAGCAAACACCCTTCGGGAGGCTTCCGGCCCTTCCGATACCTTCAGGCTCCTGGACCACCCATGCCTCCAGCACAGTGAGCTTTCTGAAAGGCTTTGCAAGTGGCTGAGCACCAAGTTAATCATTAGAACACTGACCATAAATTTGTAGTTTATGGAAAGTTTAGTTTATGGAGGGGGATGGGAAAGGGGGATGGCAATAAAGATTTATTACTACAATGAATGACTTGCTCTAACCTTGACACTGTTTTCCCAAGGTGAGACTGCTTTATTGCTCAGATTGCCTTTAATTGGATGAGGGAGGGACGCAGGAGCACACTCGCTGCAAGAGAAAGAGAAGTGATTGGTTTGTAAAGTACCTGCATGTTTACTGATTGGCTCTGAAGGAGACTGATGAAGGTAGTGTGGAAGAAGCTTGGTAATTCACTTTTCCCCGGTGTGTTTTAATGCTGGCCAGTGCTATAAGCCTATGGGTGACAGATAAAAGCAGCGGGCTCCATTACCCAGGCAGTTAGGGAAATGTGAACAAAGCCAGGCGCGTCCATATCATATAAAATACTCCCCCTCGGTGCTCATTCATTCTCTTGACTTTGCATCTTTCTGTTGCATCTTCCCAAACCCAGAACATCTGACAAGAAGCACCTTGTTAACTTCACCTATACCTTGAAAAAACATCTGAATAAGGAGACTGATTTGTTGTATGGAGGAGGAGTATGTTTTGGAGCTTGCATAACTCACCTTTGGAAATGGTACTTAAAATATTGTTGAATTCATCAGGCCTGTGATTCTATCCCATGTCTACTTGCTTAGGTGACGGGCATTAGCCAGTTCTCTGATCCTTGCTCATCCCTGTACCTGGAAGCCAAAGTGTGGAAACGTTAAGAGCCAAGCCATACTGGTACAACGTGGCACCATTGTGAGATTATAAGACTGTGACATGTTTGATCTCGGCTAAATTGCACTGAATTCTACTGCACAGCACAGTAGAAATCTGCTTGCACTTTCACATTCCTCACTGCAGCCACTGTGTACATGACTGAATGGAGATAGGGTGCATGGTGGTGTCATCACATGAGGAACTAGCAGTCATTCCATGACATGTGACTACAGGAGATATGCAAACCAATGCAGCCATTGAAATGGCTGTAGTTTTCAACCATGTGCAGTGTAATTCCCACTGCCCTTTCTTCATGTACACAGAGTGAACCAGACTGCAAGGATCTGAACCCTGCAGTTCTTTTGCTTTGATGACAAAAGGGACCAGAGGTACCTCCCAGAAAAGCTTTCCAGAAACTCATGCTCAAGAGCTGAGAGCCCTTTATTTGTTTACTGTGGATTCATTGTGTTTATGATAATGCATTACATCAACCCATTCCATACTCTCTTTCATTTACTGATGATGACCGTCTTTTCTAAAAAATTGATGTGCTTTGTGGGGGGAGGGGTGTCAGCAGGAGAGTCAAATAACACCTTTATCTCCTTGTGCTGCATATAATGGGTATAGTGCCACTACTGGGGATAGTTTAACACTTGTTTGGGGTTGTTTCCGCCACCTAAATTGTTGGTGAAATGAGTTCCAGTTCCCTCTAGAGGGCAAAGATGAGAACTAGTGCTGGTGCGTTAGAAATGGCAAAAATAAGCAGGAGTGGGACTTGTCACAAGAGGATATATGCTGTTTATTTGTCACTGCCTGTGGCACTTCCACAATCCTTATGCAAGCCACTCCAGGCAAACTAAATTGGATTTCAGTAAATTACTTCTTATAACTTGGTTTGCATTTCTTTTGGTTCCATAGGGTGATACATTTGCACCACTGACTTATTCACCATGCAAGCCTGATGAAATAATCAAGGCTTGTATCCCTAACCCAAGGATGATAACCCCTAACCTACTAAACTGTGGAAATAAGAGCATTCCTGCATTATATACAAAATAAAAGTGTTAATTGCAGAGCAGATAGAGGAAGCAGTTTGGCAGCCCAAGAAAGCAGGTAGTGGTGGGCACAAATACTACACAAATACTACAAATTAATAAATAGGAAGATCTTGATTTTTCTAAGTATGTCTTTCATGTGTAAAGAAAGAAGGCTGTGTGGGAGCTCTATGTTTAAGACCAAACATAGATGCAAGGGATGCTAAATTTTATTCCTTCCTGTACCTTACCTCACTACACTCGGTTGTTGAAATACTTTTCTCCTAATCCAGTTTACAGTGTCCCCTCCCCCTATCATCATAACAGCATTGTGAGGTAGGCTAGATCGAGTGAAAGTCACTGGCCCAAGATTATTCAGTGAGCTGTACAAGGTAGTTGGAAGATTTAGAACTGTCTTGGCAAATGGAGATTTGAACCTGGGTCTCCAAAGGACTAGTCCATCAATCAAACCGCCATAACGCATTGGCTATCTCAGGGAATCTCTCAGCCCCAGCTGTCATGTAACGTCTCTAATACCACCAAATCTTTGAACATCACACAGCATCAGTTCTTTTTGTATTACCTCCTGCATTTCCCATTTAGATCTTAATCCTGCCTTTTGAACTTGTGTGAATATCCTGTATTGGGAAGTTGAGGCTTTCCTCACAATATAACAGTCTGGATAGAAGCAGCAAGTTGAGGATGATGTCTGTCAGACACCATGGGAAGGGCTCTTCCTCTAGTAAGGCTCCACCGACACTGAATTCTCATGGGAATAAAACAGAGGTATCCTGGCTTGAACTAACACTTCTGCTTGATTCATAGAAGAGAAGTCTATAAACCATTTACAGAGCAAAGAGCCTGTGTTAAATAAATACATCCAGCTTTGTATGTCATACTGTGCAAAGAGGGCAGGAAAGCAGCTGACAGATAATGCAATTACTGCATCTTGCACACACTTATTCTCAGTCTTTTGGTTGTTGTTTGGTATCATTCTGTGAGAACTGTTGAAAAGTAATGCCATGAATTAATGCAATTAATATATGCATTAAAGCAACCCTCTTAAACATGGGCTGCTTGGCTGCCTTATACAGATATACACAGCTTTAATTCAAATAAGAAACACTCAGTGGTATTATAGAAAAGCAACTATCATATTCAAATATATATATATAGAAATATGCTTTGTTTCATACTCAACTCTGTTATGAAATTATGCACATGGCAAAACTGGACCCATGTGAAGATTTGAGCCTCAAGAGCTGAGATAATAAATCAAAAGGGCATGCAAGTTGCCCTCTGCCTTGCAACTGTTCATTACAATTGCCTAGTCTGAGCTCTAGCTCATCTTTCTCAACCTTTTTGTATCCCAGGATGTAGGAGCTGTTGCTATCAAGCCCCCTTGTTAGTTCATGTTTCCCTCTCCTCTGTTTTGAGGGCAGAATCTGTTCTGTAGAGCGCATTGGTCCAAGAAAGAGGATTTCTTGCCCTTCCCACTGTGATGGAGATCGTTTGGAGACATATGGCATCACACTGGGGAAAACAGCCTTTCTAGATAGAAGCTGGGCCTCAGTCCAATATCGGGCAAGCAGACTATTGGGACATTCTAAGTACTTAATCAGTGCACGCTTGGCTACGAAAGGATCGTGTCCTGCTAGCATTCTGCCAAAGAAAGAACTATGCCCTCGTTGGCATTGCCACAAACACATCAGGCAGCCCCAAGGCTTCTCTTAGGGCAATTTTGATTGCCTGCCAACCCCGCAGTTCTGAGGTAACTAAGACTCCCTCTGAATGTATTTCATCCTCTTATATAGAAACATTCCCAGAACCATGATCTTCCTTTTACCTCAAGCTGGTGTAACTTCTCTTTTCATGGGTTCTATGGGGCTTAGGAAGCAACTTTCACAAAAATTTAATAACTTATTTTCTTTTAAACTTTTAAACAATTAATAAATACAACTTTTTTTAAAAAATCAACTCTTAAGTGCAACCATAAAAGAACCTCCAAATCAACAATGTCCTTGAAAAGGCAAACAGTTCAACATCCAAGAAGTGATGAGTCCTCTCTCATCCATCTGAAGCAGCTGTACCCCAGGCTTCAGGCTTCTTGTTGGGAATTATAGCCCTGCAAAAAAAAATAATACAATCCCAGTAACACCAACTACACACAATACACAAACACCACTTTAAATCATATTTTACATACAACATTTGGTTACCTTATTCAAGGTGATAAGAGCTTGTAATTTATTAAGCTCCCCAGCAAACAGCCTCCTCCTCAGCAGCCTGCCTCTAGCTTCTGACTCCACCCCACTGGGCTAAACCAATTAACCTCACGGGGGGGGGGGTTACACTGACATATTTGTTTGCCCATCCTGCCCCTTCCCTACTTTCCAATCCTGAAAAGCAAAGAATCTTTTGATTTTCACTGCAGTCTTTTGCCCTATAATTGGAGACAGAATCTATTGACAAAGAATATCTTTGACCTGCTCCAGAATGCCCCTGTTTGCACAGCAGATTAAGCCCCACGATGATATGTGCATCAAGATTCTTGGTATTTCTTCTGAGCTTGTAGAAGAGCCCCACCACTGTGTGGGTCACTGCCAGGCGGAGAACAGCACAGGAATGTGAGAGAGACTGTGGAAAGGGTTTCTTCTGTGTGCTCAGGGTAGTTTAGTGTGGGTTTGGGATGAAGTGGAAAGTGGCCACATTCACACTGGCACATGTCTAACATACACCTCTGAAGTCTCCTTGACTTCAGAGTTCAGTGGTAACCACCCTTTCTCCATAATTTTCCTCAGGAAAAGGAGAGCAATTGTAGAGAAACAGTCCCATTAATTAACACCTAACTCATTAAAAATCTCAACATATAAATAGACCTTACTTCCAAGGATGCTCAAGATTACAATGAAAAGGAAAGTTATGCAACTAATCTTAAACTAGTCACTAGGACAGTAATGTCCTAATAAAGGCAAGAGCACTTCAGGCAAATATGTTCACCCCAAGCTCCGTACAGTATTAGAATCAATTTTCATAACTCATAAAAAAAACCCACTGCTGAGTCAGGAAAAAAACTTTTGAAAGGCACCTGGTGAACTGCATCTTCGAAATCCCCTGTATGTCTATTTTTAAAAACAAACTTCTTGTGTATCAAGAACGTTTATACCTGCTTTCTAGTTTTTCACAGGCAGCATTTGACATGGTGAGCATTTAAACATCCACCCGTTTCCTTGTACACTAAGGAGGTGGAGTCCCACAAGAACTGCAAAATTGCCAAGATCCTCCCGGATTAAGAGTTCTATAGAAACTGCACATTTCCATATCGTGATCTTTTTTGGACTTTCCCTGACATCTTATGGTCAGATATGGTATTGCATGTGAGGCCCCTCACCTTTTTACCAGTTTAGAGGCTTAAGATATGGCATTTCAGGGGCATTAACACATTAAATTACCCCATTCCCTGCTACAGTCCTACCAAGCTGGAGATAAAGTGATTTAAAGCACAATGCGGTCAGATGTCATTGGATCATTGACTTCAGTGGATGGTTCTACAGGTAATCAGTACAAGCTTATTAGCTCCTTTCCTCTTCCTTACACCTTTATACAAACTGATAGTTTGGCATGACTGAAAGATGGGGGCAAAGGAGCCATCATCTCAGCCAATAACAAGAAGGAATTATTGCCGGTGCTGTTGATAGGCATTTCCCCCCAGAATTCTTTAACTTTAGATCCAAACCCCACTAAACACAGGTAACATCCTATTTGAGAAAGGAGTGCTATACATTGCTGGTGAATCCAATAGTTTTTATTTTTGGAAAAAAGCAAGTCTTGTAGTCTTATAGGCAGGCCCGGCGCATCCATGGAGGTGGTGCTGGCGGCTGCCTCAAGCACTGAACTCTGAAGGAGGCGGCGTGCCAGCCCCCCTGACCTGGAAGCAGGCCGTGTCCCTGTTCACCTCTCTGCCCCTTTGCTGCTGCTGCCTGCCTTGGCTCAGCTCAGCTCTCGGTGAGCCAGGTGCCCAGGCGGCGCGGCAGTGAGCAGGGAAGCAAGCGGGGAAGCGGGCCACCTCCCTGCTCCTTTGCTGCTGCCACCCACTTCAGGTGAGGGGGATGCTCCTGTGCGATGACATCACAAGTGACGTCATCTTTAAAAGGATCTGAAAATTACTGGGGGTAATTAGTTTCAGAAGGAGAAGAACAGGTGATAGAGAATCCATGTTTTCTGTTCTACACTATTGTGAGGAATCTTATGATATGGCTTCCATGGCACCTGGTGTCCATACAAAAGTGTTTCCTAGTATCCTGGCATATGGGACTGAGCCACACTCTACTGTGTCTGTTGATATTTCCACCATTATTATCGAGCCTGTTGCTATCACAACAACTAGGCAAGGTAAGGGGGATGAAGGCAGTGATCAGGGTTAGTAGATTCCTGACTGGTAGCTGGAGTGTGCCTGGAGGGTTGGACCTCATTCCAGTTCAAGTGACGTTATTCTGAGAACAAAGGTTGTGAACTGGGCTGGGAATGGAACTCAGCTTAGGACTCAGAACAAACTGAGCTATTTTTCAGTTTCTTGGAAATAATAATAATAATAACATTCAATGTATATACTGCCCTTCAGGATGACTTAACACCCACACAGAGCAGTTTACAAAGTATGCTATTATTATTCCCATAACAACAAACACCCTGTGACGTGAGTGGGGCTGAAAGAGCTCCTAGAAGCTGTGACCCAAGGTCACCCAGCTGGCTTCAAGCAGAGGAGTGGGGAATCAAACTCGGTTCTTCAGATTAGAGCCTCGCCAGTACACCAAACTGGCTCTGGAAAACCACTTTAATTTCTGAACCCAGTTCTGAATTAAGCCAGGGGGAGTTCACTCATTACAACCACTGTTATGGCTAGTTGGTTCTTCACTTCCAGCATTTATAAATGATCTGCAGCAACTGAAGGTTTATGTGTTTGTTAGTTGAGATACTATGTAGACCTTTCAGAATGGGCTGACCCTTTAAGTTAAGGTGACTCCACACTAGTCAGATGTAGAGTGATTACTGTCTTTTGCAATGCAGTTATAACAGGGTTCCAGAGCACCACTTTATCAGTCTGCTGTTCTCCCATTTGTTCTGTATTACAGTCCAGTTTTTTTTAAGGAGCTGATTTGTTGTACATTCTTTGCTTCCAGGCAGAAGTTCTGTCTCTGTGATCCATGGAACGTCTTTGCACTATTATTTCAGTGTGCCCTCAGGGTGGTGTTTTTTTTCCACATGTGTGGTTTGCAGCCATGGCAGGAAAGCATCATTCTAGTTGTCATCCTTTGAGTTGTTTACCATGGCTGCTTTTTAAAAAAATATTGATGCTATTACATCATCATTACACCACTGAGAATCAGCGCCATTTCTAGTTCTACTATCAGGTTATATTCTTGTGTGATGTGTTGTGCAGGCAAGATGTATTCTGGTAGTACAAGGATGTTTTGGAGCTCCTTGACCTCTGGGGAGAGGGGAGCGTTCAACAGAAAATCTGAAGCAATCACCACAATATGGACTGTTTTCAATATATGCGAGGGAACATCTACACAGGCTCATACTAGGGCCATTGTGTAGTGCCAAACCAAGGCCAAAGGATTTCATTTGAAGTGCAACAACTGTAAATGTATACTGAAAGTTTTGGAAACTGTGGAATCCATGACACCACCTGCTGAGGGAAAAAGCAGGTGAGGACGAAGGAGAAATGATACGCTGACATGCTATAATAGCACAATTAGTCTCAAACTGGAGGAAAATGTACAGAAGTATATCTCTGCCAACAGATTCATGATCATAATATAGCAACCCCCCCATTTTGGGACAACAAAATATCTGAGGTGAATAATTTCATTAGAGCAAGATACACTAATATGTGGATCCTCCCTTGTAATTTCAGATGCAGCTAATGTAGGCTTGTTGCAGACAATGGCGTCACTGTGGAATTACACTTAATGGGAAAGTTCCTGGCAGGTTGCTGGCAGGCAGAAGCCAGCCAAACCCAGCCGCAATGGTAGCACTGCAGGCACCATTCAACTAAGATCTAGCAAGCAGTATCTGGCCTCCTCCTTCGCCACCACAAGCCAAATTAGCAGCACAGTAGCACTTGGCTCAGCTTGTCACGGAGCCATTTTCATGTCCCAGTTTGCTACTGAGTTCTACATTGATCGAAGCCTACCAGCTTTTCTGTTTAATCCTTTCAAATTCCTGTATTCACTGTAGACTCTACCCCCCACCCCCTCAGTCCCAGCATATCCCATTTGGCAATCAAAAGGGGCCTCTATACTCCCACTTTCACTGGAAAAACTGGAAGGATCCAACCATAAGAGCTGAAAGACATCAAAGTTTAAATTTTCAAAGGAATGGTACCTGTGGCCCTGGAAACATTCACCATTAACTCCGGATGTGCTTGAGGTGGCTGAGGCAATTCTTTGGCAAAAGACATTCAGCAGTTTTTAAAGGCATTAAGTTTAATATTTTTCTTTTCTCTAGCATAATTTATTTCAAAAGTCTCAAACATGTCTTTTCTGTAATCAAGTCTGTAGCTGAAACATACCCACATACTGTTGCTTAATGATATTCCAGTTTCACCTTTTGATTTAGAAGTTACCCATTAACCCTTGAATTGGGTTATATCTCAAAATGCAGCATTGGAAACCTACCAGCACACACTCAAGACTCCTTAGAAACACACTGGTGAGTTCTGTTCTACATTTTGAACATTATTACATTGAAATTATGGCTTGGATGCGGTAGTTATACTAAAAATGAGGTGTTTCTTGAGATTCATTTTTTAATTTCTTAGCCACTTTGGTGGTCTTTATGAGGGCAGAAAGGCAGGATATAAATTTTGTTGAGTATATAAAATAAATTCATCAGAAAAGGAAATCAGCTCTTGGCTTTAAAAGGATCTTATACCAAATATTTATTTGATTAATGATTATCAGGCATGTAATTGCTTAAGTTCATCCTGTCTTTGTGCATGCACAAGTGGATACATTGTTAAATGACTGACATAAGATACCTTGCCGGCTTTTTGAATTAATCTCTGACATTAGAGATGGAGCTTTGCTTGTGATTGGTTAGATTTTCAAGTCAATCTCACCGAGGAGGTTGGCTTAGGTCAGACTCCATTGCCCATAAATATCTGGGAGCTCTGGACAGGGCCGGATCTAGGGTTGCTGGCGCCCAGGGCAACCCAAGTGCAGTCTCGCGCGTGTGTGCAGCATGTGTGCGCCCCTGGCGCTGAGCGATGACGTCACTTCCATGACGTCATCTTGCACTGCGGAGTGCGCCTCCCTGCGTGACAAGCCGGCTGCCCTGGCGCACTGCGGAGCTGGCGGTGGCAGCACAGGTGGCTCGGAGGCTGCCTGTGTCATCCACCTGCCCTGCTGAGGGGGCGGCCGGCTTGCCACATGGATAGCACACTGATGGACAGCAGGTTTGCCGCGCACCCCCTGCTCTTGCAGCAGGCGAATGGCATGGACGGGCTCCCACTGCCCTCTGCTCAGCCGCCTGCGCACTCCTGGGGCTGGCAGCTGCACCCGGCTCCCCCTCTTTGACAGCGCCGGGGGCAGACTACCCCCCCTGCCCCCCGTCGATACAGCCCTGGCTCTGGACTTTCCTTTGCCCCTACTTTGAAACATCTGAAGACCCTAAGACCAGTGGGCCAGGGTTTAAGGACTCCTCCAACTCCTGGTACAGCAAAGAACTCTGCATATGCTCTGAGGAACCTTCTACAACTTAGAGCTAAACTAAATGAGACAAATTACATGAGACTATGTGAGTGTTTAGAATCATGTCTGTTCCTACCTGCCCGTGTTCATTTTACCCGTGGTGAACACGTGTCCTGTAGCCCTAGTCCATGCACATGTCGGGTAACTGGTATAGTCACAGTTGCAACTTGTTTATGGTAATAATCAGTGAGTCGCCATTGCAGAGTGTTGGTTTGGGGTGGCTTCTGCTTTCCTCTCCCTTCTTTTTGCCCTTAGATCTGGCTTACACCCAAACTGTTTTGCTTTTAATCTGGTATGTTTTAAATTCTCACATTTTCTAGTTGTTGCCACCGCCTCCCTACTCCTCCTTCCTGCACCCTGCTCCCCCTTAACTTCCTCCTCCTCCTCTTCATGCAGCATCTTCGGTCATGATAAGGAGGAGGTGGGAAGAAAGATCGTGGCAACACGATTAAGCATCTGAGCAAAAGTTCAGAAACATGTCTGATACATGAACCTGAAAAGGAGAGGGTGGTGGTGGGGTACTCATTCTCCAGTTCAGTTCAGCAATATAGAGCAAATTGGGTAAAATTTGGCCATTGTTTCCAATGGGAAATGCAATTCGGGGCTTTCCAGTGGTCTGGGGGGCATTTTAGGACCAAATTTTACCAAATTTGCTGGGGACTTACTCTTAGCTGTTCTCTAAAGACCCCTCAAGTTTCATGAAGATTAGACTTTGAGGGGCTATTTTATAGGCCCCCAAAGAAGGTGCCCCCAGCCATCTCCAATCTCCAAGGTCCAAAATACACCAAATTTGCAGGGGACCTACTCCTAGCTGTCCTCTACAGACCCCCCGCCCCCGGCCAAGTTTCAGGGAGATTGGACCCTGGGGAAGGCAAGATCTATGGGTTTCTGCAGTTGCTGTCAGTTTTCCTCAACAATAGGAGAAAATGGGGTGGTTCGGTGCACTCACCATTTCCCCTTTTTTTCTATAATAAACCTTCTTTCTATAAAGGCATTTTTGGCTTCCTTGGTGCAATCCATTTCTCTGGGATGTTTCTCGAATTTCTCTTCCCTATATGCCAGACCGCTTGAACACTACGCACAGTTTTTTCATCCTGTTACTTGGTTATTTTGCTAGGGCTGAACTGGAAGAGCTGCTTCCCAGTGGATCAGTCTAGCTGTTCTCAGGAGGTACCTGAGCGGAGGCAGCCAACTACCTGAGTGCTTTCCCTTGGTCTAAGGTTGTTCTCAGTAAGGAAAGTCATTTTCCCCCTTTCCTAACAGTAACAATTTGGCTGGCAGCGGTATGGGATTTGAATCTGAAGAGTTTTTTTTCTGTTGCTTTTTTGTAGAGAAATCCCATTTTTCTTTGGGGTTTTTTGCTGAGAAATCCCAAGTGAGAAACATGAAGCCAGTTTTGAAATTTTTAGGGGAAGCACAGGAAACAAACACGTTAACAGAAAGTTTTCCTTTTTGTTTTGTTGATTTTACTTAGGAAATAGGAAATGTTGGCAGGTCGGCACCTAGACCTCTCATCATTCTAAAGAGGAGATCCAAATCTTCTGGAAGCAAAATAACAATCATGAAATGAATAAAACAAAGAGCTGTTTAGGACTGCAAATAAACATAAAAACAAAGTTAATTTAAAGCAGTCCTAAATAAAAATATTGTCAGCAGTCTCTGGAAGATCAGCAGTCAGGGGGGCCAGGCACACCTCCCTGCGGATGCTGGTCCGTAATTGTGGGATTGCCACCCCAAACGCTTTCTGTTATGTACCCAACCAGATGAGCTTCTTTAGCTGATGGGTCAGGAGGGCCTCTCCCTGTGATCTTAATTCCTGGGCAGGAACATATGGGAGAAGATGGTCCTTCAGATAACCTGGTCCCAAGCCATGTAGGGTTTTAAAGGCCAAAACCAACACCTTGAATTGTGCTTGGAAGTGGATTGGTAGCCAACATAATTGCTGTAATATTGGGGTCACATGCTCCTGATAGCTAGCCGCAACCAGCAGTGTAGCTGCAACTTTCTGTATTAACCACAACATTCTGAATCTGAAGCTATTATTAGCTGCAGCTTCTGAATGCGTTTCAAGGATAGCCCCAAGTAGAGTGCATTGTGAAAGTCCAGTCTAGATGTAACTAAGGTATGGGTCACTGTGGTTAGATCGGACTGAGTCAGGAATGGGAGCAGCTGTCACACCAACCAAAGCTGGGCAAAAGCACTCTGAACCATCTCAGCTGCTTGGTTTTCTAAGATGACCGCTGTATCGAGCAGCTCTCCTAAGCTGCAAACCTGGCTTTTCAAGGGCATGATACCCCAGCCCAAGACTGGAAAGATCGTCGCTATCATATCTCATTCCCATGATAGTTCAATTCTGCAGATAATTAAAAATACACAATGGGCCTTCCCAGGGAAAGAGGAGATATTTCTACAAATCTCTGGGAATAACTAGGTGAGCAAAAAAATCTTTAAATCAAAAAGATCTCAAATGGAGAAGCCATATGTACACAAGCACAGATATTGTATGTAAGAAAACTATCAAATGACACTGAGATTGTGTGAGACTATGTTACTGATGCTCTTCCATCCCCCTTCCAACTCCTGCAGCCTCTTGCCCCTTATCTACCAATCCTTTTGAGGTTTCCCTGGACAATCTAAAATGTCAGACAAGATCTTTCAAGATTTCAAGGTGAGATCTTCACTGCCATTTAGGGGTTGCTAAGCAGTCACATACAATATTGCCGAGGCCCCTGGCCACAGATGCAGTGGTCTATAGATTTTGTTGATGGGCTAACAGCATTTTCCAAAGCACTGAGTGACTGTAGTTTCAATCACATTTGATGGGCCATTCTCATGGCTGAGAGAGGTCTGCTTTTCCATGCCAACCATTGATTTGGCAAGCACTTGGCCGCAGAATATAGCCTTTTGGAGAAGGGCTTCCTTCCTTCTTCAGTCAGAAACTGTGCAGAAGTTCTGAATAAATTTCATATGTAAGCAGAAAAGGCATGGACACACACATGTGAATTGCCCCTCCCTGAACAGTTAAATTATTAAATTCATCTCAAGCATTGATCTTTTTCTTGAGTTAGTTCATGGAAAACTAATGTATTGTATATGCATCTGCCTTTTTTTCCTACTAAGGCAACTTCTACCGGGAAATAGTATGTGGTAATGGGTTAATCCCCATTCCCTACACCATAACCCTGATCCACCCCACACCCAATACAGAAACAGCTGTGTTTTAACACTGAAATACATTGGTATATGCAATCACAGATTTCTTTCAGAAAATGTCTGCCTGTTGACAAAAGAAGAAATCCTTCAGCCAGCTTGGTGCCCTGGAGCCAGCTTACATTAGAGATATGACATGCACAAAAAGTACCACGAAGAAATGACAGCAAGACAGACTAGAGGAAATATTTAGTGAGACTCAGTGTTTTCCATACTCAGGAATTTATAGCTATTTTATTGCACTTGAAACACCAAGAATAAAACTGACAGTTCCCCCCCCCATCCCCCCCAAAAAGTATAGCATAAAAGTTCAGCAGTGATCATTTTGTTCACAGCCACAGCTTCAAAAAACTGGAACAAAGAATTCAACACAGTCACACCGCCTTACAAGTCTAAGTCACTTACAAAAGATACTGAAGGATTTTGGAATATTTCAGCCACATCAAGTTAACAAACACAAGAAGGATGCTCTCTGAAGTTTTGTTTACATTACAAAGCTGCTTTTTTTCTGTTTCCCCCCTCCCCTTTTTTGCATTCATGTGAAATAAATATTTCCATAGAGATTTCATTTATACATATATATATTTATATATATTTATATATACATTTTAGATTCATTTTAAATCACTTAACTTTTTTCCTACTTGTCCCCCAAAATATTACAAAAGCCCTAAAATTGTGCAACAGTTAGAAAAAAATATCAGTCTCAAACTCTGCCTTCTCACACAGATTTTACCTTACTAAAAGTTTTTTAAAAAGACAAAAGGTGGCTAGTTTGCAGCCAAGCAAGAACTGAGGAGAAGGAAGTAAACCCGTCTTAAGAAAAGGGATAATGTGGGATGACTGGAAGAGAAAACCCAACCTGATATATTCCCCATTGTGTGAGGAGGTATGAACATTTGAGGCTTTACCTGAGGGTCCATCTCTCTGGAAATGTATTTGAATATTCTCTTTGTCCCGCCAACGTACAGGCAGCTGATGTGTGTAAGTAGGGAAAAAATGAGAAAAATTGTTCTGTTTTGGAATCCATGTAGCTCTTAGGTTCCTCTACAGATGGAAATGAATTTCTGGGAGTACGTTTCGAAGTAACTAAAACAAATCTGTGTTCCAGCAAAAAGCAGGCTTCTGCTGTTGTGTGTAAATTAATGATAGAATCACATGTTTAGAAGTGATAGTCCAAGCTCTTTGCATTTCCCCCCAAATTCACTGCACATAAACTATCTTTGATAAGGGATATGCCGAGACCCATTTTGAAAATCTCCAGAGATCGGGATTATCCAGTGCAGCTAATAAAGAAGATGAAGCAGAGATTAATGTTCTAGATAGCTATAAGGAAAAATTTAGGGTATGTCTGAAGTCCCAAACAAAATTCCTTTATTGTAGTCTGTTACGTTTGATTTTTCAGAAGTTAGTCTTTGCTTGTCCTTTTAGTGTTTATCATTGTCCCTTTATTGCTTATCACAGGCTTACCAAACAGAAATAATTTCTCTGCTCTAGGTAACTGACTCATTTTTTTTAAAAAAAAGTTAAATACAGTTGTGCAGTCCTAACACACTAATAGCTTGGACACAATGTGCAAAGGGGCAGGTAGGTGGGTAGGGAGTTGAGATGTTCTGTGGGATTTTGAACAAACTAAGGCTGTATTGGGTCTGAAAGAGCCTCTTCATTAAAAAACACATGAAACTAGTCAGGTTTCACTGATGGAAAAAAGAAGCTAGGATAATGCAGGAGGGCAGAATGTGGTTGAGGAAGAAAGACAATATAAGTTCTTTGAGCAAACTTAAGGAAGGGACATAGAGAGGTGAAATGTTAGTAACACTTTGCACACACAAAAAGAATCCCATACAAAACAAACAAAAAACAAAACAGGAGGGAAATATAGGGGGAACAGACTGTAGGTTAAAGAGTGATCTGTGCAAAGCATTTGCAGCATTTCCCAGGACAAACTGTGCAAAAGTTATCCAGTCTCGTCACGCATACAGAATCTTTAAATGGAATTTCTTCTTGGGTCATCTGACTAGGCTTCCAAAGGCACATGCATTTGACTTGTCTGATATTGCAATCCTGGAGATGAATGGCTAAAGCACATTTTAAAGCAGCACTCCTCCTAGATTACTTCAGCAATTGTGCTCCATAAAACTAATGCAGAATTATCACTCTGAAGTTTGTTACTGAATGAGGACCACACTGCTTGTGAAAGTTGCTCCCCACACCCACTTTATGGCAGTTTCATGTAATCAGGACTTTTGCCACAAGGATAAGCTGTAACTTGGATTTGCAACCACTTAACCCCTGTTTGGCAGACTTGCAGCTTTGTTTCTGGCAAATGATTCAAGTGATGTGTATTTAAGTAGGGAGCTGCCGTATGTTTTATAGGGGGAGGGGGAAAGGAGCTGCCATGATCATCTCTACTGAGATTGTAAACTGTACTGTGGTTCACTGTGAAGAGAGGGTGTGTGTGTGTGCTTATGATTGAAAAGTATAGAGCAATAGTTCAATGCAATAAAAAGATATTCTGAAGCTCGCTCTGTACAAATTGCCTTATATGATTGCAAATATGACCTTGTTGAACACAAATGCCCCTAGGTACTAGGGCTGCTTCTGCAGAACCTCATTACATTTTGAAGTTTAAATTCCAAGGGTACTGATACATGATACACCCTAAAATCTGTCACTTCCCTAAAAGTGACTGACAACCTACACGTCACATGAAAAGAAGCTGTGATAATCAGGTGGGGCATTTCAACATTTTGAAGAAAAGCATCCTCAAGAAATTACAATTTTGAGTGAAGGAATAGCAGATAGTATTGCAGGATAGTTTTCTGCTCAGCTTCCTTCTGTTTTCCCTCTGTCGGGTTTGAACAGGATTTATCCTGTTGAAGAGGCATGAATCCCATGGGAACAAAATGAGTTTGGGAAATTCTGAGCAGAAAGGCATCTCCCTTTCCTCCTACTATTACCCTGCATCTTCCTGAAAATGTTCTTACTTTAAAAAGAAAAATCCTGTTAGGACTTTGTAACATGCATTTGCTTGTAATGCACTTAAGAAGGTACCACATGGTCTCCTAGTATATGGAACCAGATTCACACACGGAGGGATTACACCATTAGCTATGGTTATGTGCTGCCTGCCGCAGACGACCAGGTAAATACTGGGAGTAGTGAGTGTTCCTAAGCCCAGTGGACCTTGCGTATTCTGGAAGGCATATTCTGGAAGCCAGGAAAGGTGTTATCATGGGTCCATAAGGATTATGCAGCTGAATGGAGACAAAGGGTGAAGGAGTTCAGAAGAAAAGCAAATACAGAGAATGGATTAAAAACCATGGTGCAAAGTATCCACAGTCAAAGCAGACTTTAGTGATGCCACTGGCAAGCAAGATGATGAATGCATTAGGAGGAGGAGGCCAAAAAGAGAAATCTATGGCAGCAGGGCCCTCTGTAAAGTGCAGGTGCTTAATCAGATGTAGTGGGAGGGCCAGGAAGGGCTGCAATGCACAGTCAGGTTTCCCTCTTTTCTGGAAGACTTAAAAGAATTGAAACCTCAGGCTCTGCTAGTATTCTACTTCTCTTTGACATGTTGGGCCTTATTATGTAATCATAAATGATCGTGGAAGTTATAGTATATTAGTATATTATACTAATTAGTATAATTATACTAATTAGTATTAGTATATTATACTAACTTGATGCACAGTGACTGAATACTGTGGCTCAAAAAACCATAGATAAGAGTAATGCTTGAAAAGGGGCAGGATGAAGGAAGAAGAAAGGAAGAAGCCCCCCATCCCTGAAGATTTTAACATTCTGAAAGCAAAATCCCAACATTCACATACTACCAAGCAAGGCAAACTATCATGGATTAGCAGCAGTGGGGTAAGGGCGCAAAAGTAAATAATCATGAAGCTTAGTAGCAATTCAACAATGCCCAAATCAAAAGCAGACTCATACACACCACTTTCCTCCTTGGAATTCCCCCTTGGAATCCAGAAAACTTTGGCCAGGCTAGCTAACTTGGGTGACGACTAGCATGGGAATTACAGTAAGAGAACAGAAGCAGCTCAGAGAATGGCTACTTCAGACATAGATATCATGACCAGAAATGGTGAAATGTGCTGCCATGGTAATTTTAAATGCTGGTGGTAGGAAAGGATAATGGAATCAGACATGTAGACTGAGACACAAATAATTGGAGAAAAACAATGTAAACAAGTCCTCAGGTCCGTATTCTGATAAATCTCCTCTGATATAAAAGCCCTTCTTTAAGAAAAGAGCATGGAGTACATATATCGTCATCTCAATATTACTCTCTGTATCTCCACTGAGTATTAATATAGGTTCAGTGATGCAGTCATGTTACTCTTTTTATGTCCACTATTAGGGCCCAGAGATCTGTAACTCACCCCAAGTAAACAGAAAACTCATGTTTGGGTCAGTCGAATCCCATTAAATATTGCAGTTTCTTCCCCTCAGCTCCAGCAGCAAAATATTCTTGCACTTTGCAAACATGGTTGTATATTGGCATATGTCCACCCTGCCTTTTAAGATGGAAAGCTAAGCAGTTCAAACCACAGAAAAGGCAAAATTACACCATTCAGAATTTATACAGAGTATACCCCCCCCTTTTGATATTATTGTCCCAAGCAAGCATTTTCATTTGCTTTGAAGTACACATAGTTTATGAAGTTAAATATCATGCAAATGAAGAAAGTGCCATTTATAAGTTCCTCTGGAAGTCGAAGAGCACTGTAGTTAATCTCACATTAAAGAGTAAAGGCTGCTAAAATTGGTAAAAATAAAAGGGAACAAGAAACAGAATGAATGCCAAAAATAATAATCATCACACTTCTCATACCCCTACTGGAAGGCAAGAAGGTGATGCCAATAATAGAAATCTTTCAGCCCTCCATATGTCATCAGAATGACACAACAATGATATCGGAGACATCATTTGGTATCAGGTTATCATTCATAAAAATACACAGGCTTGAGAAGGACCCATTCCTGTGTTCCCTTAAGCTGACACTGATGTCCTTTTAATGCAGACATTGTCCCTTGATCCAAGTTCAGAAATTTCTTCATTCTCCTTTAAGGTCCATCAGAATGTCCAGTTTTGATATTCATACCTTTCATGGCACACAGAAACAGCATCACAAGGAGTCCTGTTATGGTGTAGAGCTTTCCTAAGAGGTTTGCCAAAACGCGCAACAGAAATCTTTCCTCTACCTCTACCTTCTCGTACACTCTTGCACTTTCAATAACAATTTGTCACAAACTCCAAATGTAAACAATAACATAGTAAGCCCCACCCCAACTTCATTAAAAATCAGCCACAAACCCCCCAAACAATTGATACTTCTAGGTATTACATAAAGATCAATTTCAGCAAATACTCAAAATCCATTTACGAAATTACACAGAAGGGTTTTGTTTTTCCTATAAAAAAGCATGCACTCAAAGTACAAGAGATAGCGAAAGGTTTCATTTTGTTTGTTAAAAGCATAATCAAAACACCTCAAAAGTGTCATTAGTAAAGCTTGCATTCTCTTTGCTGGAAAATGTTGGCCTCTGTTTATATTTCTAATAGAAAGGGCAGTTCTGTTTCCATAGCTCCAGCATCTTCAATACTGTGAAATTTCCTGAAACTGCTTATGTAGGGAATGGCTGGGGTGAAAGGTACAAGCATAATTTATTTTTTCTTTTGCTTAAGGACAAACTTAAGTCTTGGAATGGCAGAAGGAAAGCATGTAGGTAAAATACCATAGACAATGGGATAAAAGGCTGGCTCAAAGGAAGAAAGCTGAATTGATAAAAGGTGAAACCAGTCAGCATTTTGGAGGCTCTTTCCAAAGACATTTATCTGGTATGCTGCTCTATGGCAGAGCCTGCTTCATCCTGCTAAAGAAGAGCTGTCATGTGCTTAGAAATCATGGGGGAAGATCCCACTGTCATACTGGATCTTTCACCAATCACTTTGCCCATTAGCACGCCAATGAAATATTACGGGTTTCCTTTTATTAAATGAAGCCAACAGAAGGAGAAAGGGATGAACATCCCAATCTGTTAAAACTATTATTAAACGTTATGGGCCCATCACAAAAAAAATCTTTACTTCTCCAGGAAGAGAAATTAACTATGTTTTCTCTCACTACTCTGAATAAAACCATATCAATGTAGTTTATCAGAGTTTAAGATGACAGTTTTCAGATTCATGCTTCACAGAACATGCAATTGTACTGGAGTGACAAAGTGCTGACCAAGAGCAAATTAGAACAAAAAAATCTGCATCAAGTATAAATCCACCAGTGGAAAAAGGTATCTGGCAAACTTACACTAGCAGATGGTAGCTTGCATCTTCCCTGCATGCTTCCCTTTCTGTCACTTCCCTAAAGATTTACTGGAAATGGTGATATTGAAATATTGAAGTCCAGCTTGAACCGGTGAGAATCACAGTTAATTGTGACAATATTTAATTAATGTGGATCCATGAGGACTAGGGTAAGTATTGGTGGAGGGTTATACCCTCAGGCTATTCCTCATGGGTTTCTTCTTTGCACAGACAGCTGTTTCATGCAGATGTGAGCCTGGCAGATGCCCTATAGTGTTAGATTGGTACAAAGCGGCAAACACGGAGCACGTGAAACAGAAAGGAAAGTTTTTGAAATTCTCATTGGATTATTTGTGGAGCATCTCTGTGAGAAAGGAATCCCAGCAGGAACCAAGCAGTAGAGACAGCAGCCAAGTTCCCTAGATAAAGGATAGCAGGGGTCTTCCCTTGGTAGTGAGGCAGTAAGAAACTTGGCCTGAGCAGCCAATGCTTCAGCTGAAAAACATAAAGAGAAATGGCTTTTTACTGTACTAAAATGATGCTTTTCGCATCTGGTTTCCCCTAGGCATTCCTATTCCATTTGTGTAAAGGTCGATGACTATTGACTGTGACTGCACCGAGACCTCCTGATATACTGAGATTTTTTTAAAGTCACTTTTGAAACTAGCTTTGATCAGTCTAGTAGATGCAAGTGCCAAAGCATGGTTTGTGTGTAAACCCCAGTTTGTATGCTTCTTGCTTCCTTTCTTCCCCCCAGCAGGAAGTATGTCTTCCCTATACTGCTGCATCTGTTTGCACAGGGAGATAGTGACACTAGTCAACAAACTTGAACTTATGTGTCACAACAAACCATGATTACTACTAGATTTTGCTTCTTTTAATACTGCTTTAATATTGTCTCTACTGAAATGTATGGGGTGGGTTATTTCCATTGCAACAGATTTTTAAACATCTGCAACCTCTGGACTAAGAACCAGGATTTTTTAGAAAAAGTGCAAACCAAACTAAATAAAGCAGCTATAAAACCTAGCTAGAAATCTCTGTTACTGCTAAATAAAAGTCCTGGTTTGCTTAACAATCTGCATTTAGAAAAGAGTCCAGTAGCACCTTTAAGACTAACCAACTTTACTGTAGCATAAGCTTTCAAGAACCACAGTTCTCTTTGTCAGATGCGTCTGATGAAGGGAACTGTGGTTCTCGCAAGCTTATGCTACAGTAAAGTTGGTTAGTCTTAAAGGTGCTACTGGACTCTTTTCTATTTTGCTGCTACAGACTAACACAGCTAACTCCTCTGTATCTGCATTTAGATAGTTTCAGGTGGATAGCTGTGTTGGAAGAACAAGATTAGAGTCCAGTAGCACCCTGAAGACCAACTAGATTTCCAGAGTATAAATTTTCAAGAGTATCTAACAAAGGGAGCTCAGTGTTTGAAAGTTTATATTCTAGAAAATGTTGTTCGCATTTCAGGTGCTACTAAACTCAAATCTGGCTTACCTTCATTCAGACATCATGGCTAACCATGATGTCTAACCAGGATTTAATCCAACCACAATGGTTCTTGAATGCAACCTATGTTTTCACAGGTGAAAAGACAATCCCATTTCCATAAAGATATTCACCTTTCAGAATTGAGAGGGGGTGGATTAAGAGCACTGTCAGAAGACAAAGTATGTAGAGAAGTGACCACCCCCTCCCCAAGTACCACTTCAGGGCTACAGAAGTGCAGAAGAACTGAAGATAGAATAGCCCATCAAGTAACCTGATTGAAGTATAAAAAGAGCAGGTGAGGGTCCCTACTGAAGTCAGTCTAAGACACCGCCCAGAGCCCCTGGGGATGGGCGGTATATAAATTGAATAAATAAATAAAATAAATAAAACATGGAAAGTGGCTACTGCAATGCCTTTTCCAGGCAATTATGACTGACTTGTGTATACTAAAAGCAAATATTTTAAAATCAACCATATGATTTAATCTGCCATTAAATGCTGCTCTGTTTTTGCACTGTCATCTTTATACTCCTACTTTTATTTTAGACTTATACCCCTGTTTACATTTTGAAACGGAATACTTCATGTCTTCTGGTATGACAAGAGAAGGCTCCTCTTTGACTGAAAGGACTTTTGTTGTGGCCTAGAAATGACTCACTGTGGTAAAACAGAAGGTGCTCCAGATCTGTGGAAGTGAACGATTTGCCATTTGCCATCCCGACGATGCCAGATACGAGTTTCCTCAGACTGTGCCGTGCGAGGGATTCCACTTGTGTCAACATACTGTGTGATGCGGATATAAGCAATGCAGGCAGACTCATCTCCCATTAAGTGGATATGTGGGTTCAGGATGGTAGTGTGCACTGGCTTGCTGTTTCTGGACCACACTGAGAGTGGAAGGACAAAGCAGTGAAATCAGTGTGATCTGCCCCTTGCTGCTTCAGCATAACCTCTTCTCTGCTCTTTACATAATTGTAGATAACACGAGAAAGGAAGGAAATTATACATGACATGGGATTTGTTTCATGTCAGTTTATGTGATCTCTCTCTCTCTCTCTCTCTCTCTCTCTCTCTCTCTCTCTCTCACACACACACACACACACACACACACACACACACACACACACGAATCTATCCAGCCCATCTTTGTATATTCACATGGGCAATGGCTCTACAAGATGGAGGAGGTCTTTCCCTGCCCAGATACTTTAATGTCCTGTTTAACACAAGATGCTAAGGTTCAAATCTCAAGCCTTAGCATATGCTCTAACTCAACCAAGTCACCCTTCTCTTTCCAGAAAGCTCAAAAGGGGATAAGGCAAACATAATGGAGATTGGATGAACCAAAATGTTTATAAGATGAAAGTTCTTCTTCAGGGAGTTCTTCAAGTTATGACAGCCAGGCTCTGAGAGGCAAGGTAAATGATGGCATTCAGGCCCCTTATTCACTTTATTATGAATCATATTGGATTTTGCGAGCGATTGTCACTGGGCAAGACAGTCCATATAAGTGATTTAATATCTAAACGTTTATGCTTCGATATCAATCAAAAGGCCTCTCAGGAGGGCAAAGTTTGCTTACAATTCTCAAAGTAAAAGCGATGGAATTCCAGCCCTTCCACCAGGTTCCCTAGAGCTTCTGGTTCGAAAGCAGTCATCCCAGGGTCACACATCTTTCTGCAAGGCCCATCAAAAAACAAAAAAATGGAAAAGGAAAGATTTAAACAAAACAAATTATCATTAGCAAAATTTGTTTAGTTCTGTATTTAAAGCTAAAACAGAATATATATATATATATATATATATATATATATATATATATATATATATATATATATATAATTCAAGTTTGTCTTAGTATAGTTTGACACTGAGAGATCCCTGTCTTTCGGTGCTACACCTCTGAAGATGCCAGTCACAGCTGCTGGCGAAACGTCAGGAACTACAATGCCAAGACCACGGCAATACAGCCCGGAAAACCCACAACAATCATCATTCTCCGGCCGTGAAAGCCTTCGACACTATAGAAATTATTTATTTACTTCATTTATACCCTCTCTTTCTCCCAAGTGAGGACCCAAAGCAGCTTATATTGTTCTCCTGTCCCATTTTATCTCCACAACAGCCCTGTGAGGTAGGTTCCTTCTCAAAGAGTGTTCCTCCCAATAGAGTGTTGTTTATCTGGACTGAAGAATTCAGAGTCTCTGTGTGAAGTCATAGTAACAGCAACTACTTTTTTTTAAAGTTCTAGCATGGAGTAGGGCAGTCTAACTTCAGATTAAAGGAATAGATTCAGGGATGCCATTCCCCCACTGGGGGTAGGGGATCCCCCACTCCCACCTTCTGCCCCTGCTTCTACTAACCTGACCAATGGGGGAGAAAAGATGGGGGAACAGGCCTCCCGGATGCGCTCCTAGGACTCACCTTTGGGAGTCATTGCTCTGCCCCTGAGAGTGCTCCTATGCTTCTCAGCAGGCTAATTTTGGCCCAGACAGGCCAAATTGTGCTTGTTTGGGGCCCAAATTGACCCACTAAGAAGCACTTGCATACTCCCACACCTGCGCAATTATGTTACTTCCTGGAAGCAAGGAGCACCAGGGAACACTGACAAGGTAAGGACCAGGTCCCCCCCCTCCTGCGAGAAGGGTAGAGGGACCTGGCATCCCTAAATAGCTTCATCATATACACTACAGTTACAGGCTGTGAAATACACAGATATCTGAAAGAGTAAGCTGAACTCACAAAAGCTCATAACAAATAAATGTTAGCCCTTAGGGAGCCACTGGGCATTTTTCTTATTCTACAAAGATGCAATCTGCTATTGGAGATGTTCAGTGGCCTCAGTTTATAACACTTGGGCCAATACCTTTTATGCCCAAGGATGGGGTTAAAATGTGTTGCATGCTCCCTTCACAGGGGATGGTAAACGGATCATAATGACCTGTTGATCAGCAGCTTAATGGAAAAATTGCTGCAGGAGAATTCTGCTTCGCACCTACGCTAACAGCTTACAGCATTCACCATTGTGGCTCTCTTGAGCCATAGCAATAAGGGGAAAGACATTCTTTAAATGTAGTTGTGCTCTTCACTAGAATGTCTACTGAGGGTAGGGTTACCAGGTACCCCTCACCTCCCATCAGGAAGGTGGTGTACCTGGTACTTACTTGTGCAGAGCACGAGGTCTTCATTTGTGCTCTGGTACTTACTTGTGCACACACCCCGGAGCTGGCATGATGACTTCACTTTTGGAAGTGACATCACCACACCGGCCACATGAGCGCTCCTGTGCTCCACACGGGGCCGATTCAGCCCCAAACAAAGCGCAGAAACTCTCCCACAGTCCCAGTGTGTTCCTGCACATAGCCACAAAGATTAACATAGTACTTCATACAAAGCAAGTGAAGGTTCTAGAACACTATTTGCTGGAAAAGAGAGTTGAATAGAAGTATGCTGTAGCCCAGAGAAACTGATCATGGCAACAGCCCTACATAGAAATGAAGATTTTTAAACATAGTTTTATCTGCAAAGGGTATATTACTGCAACAATTTAAGTTCTAGTCATATTAAAACCTCAGCAGCGGAGTGTAACACATGTAAAACCATTTTTTAAGCATCTCTAGATCTCAGGACCTAAATATTCACTGTCCAGTCCATAATACACCATTATCGAACAAGGCAATAAATCAGGCAGTACTGGCATAGCTACGTGAACTTAGGGCTGCCAGCTCCAGGTTGGGAAATTCCTGGAGATCTGAGGAGGGTGGGATTTCAGGAGGAAAGGGGCCTCGGTGGGCCATAAAACCATAGAGTCCACCCTCCAAAGCAACCATTTTCTCTGAAAGAACTGATCTCTATCATCTGGACATCAGATGTAATTCTGGGAGATCTCCAGCCACAATCTAGAAGTTGGCAACTCTATTTCTCAATGAACATTATTGACTATCTTCAGGTGAGGTGGCTGATGCCCCAAACAAGAGCTTGAGGTCAGTGATGGATTGGATGAGGACGAATAAACTGAAATGTAATTCAGGTGAGAAAAAATGGTATTGATGGTTTGACAAGTCTGATTTATCTGTAAAGCACAGCATCTGTTCCTGAAGGCATTGTGCACAGTTTGGAGCCACTTTTCTGGATGTCAGTTGTGGCCAGGAATGGCTTTTAATAGTGAATTTAATACTGTATTTAGTTTTCTAGCAGCCACAGGTGAAATGGTGACCTGATTTGTGTCTTACAGCCCAAACCTAAGCCTCAAGCACTGATTTATAGAATGCAACAAGGGAGGGAACTATGGAACACAGCATCTTCTCTGCAGGGGGGCTATGTGCCCTTTTGACCACTGCCACTATGATCACACCACCAACATGCCTCCACAGGCCCCTTGGCAGAGGCAACCCTAATAACATTCCCAAGCCCTCTACTGCACAAGAGTTCAGGTCTTGCTTGGGGAAGGGGCAGATTCAAAAACACCCAGGCAGGCATCTCCCCTCCCCACCTCAAAAGCAGACAAAGAAGTTTCATGGTAATTTTTGCACACACCTTGTATGCCAGCCACTGGACCAACAGGCCTTTAGCTGATTTGGCCATGTTGACTAAATGAGTTGGTATATGTTTGTGTGGTTTATAAACATGCAGGGGGGGTTTAGATGTATCCTTTGATGCTGCTGCTGATTTATTGTTTACTTGTGGATTATACAGATGTTGATTTATATTATATATAGCATTTGAATGGTTTATTTATACTGTGTTGTTCGTTGCCATGGAACCACATTTGGCAGAGTACAAATTTTAAAATAAAAATAAAATGTAGCTACCCTTATTAATTGTACTAATTCATTTCATGTGGTATTTCTCAACGTGCTGGATTAGAAGACAGCAAGATGGGCTGCTTGATAACAGTCATGGGTGTTGGGGACACGACAGTTTCAGGAAACAGCTTGACTTCTGTGCCAAGGCCTATTATCAATGTGTAGGTTCCAGACAGCAAAAACTGATTTTGTGAGGCCCCTTGTAATTAAACCAGTGCAGATACGCTTTTGTAAATGACGGAAGATTTCTTTTTCAAACTTTTAATCTTATTAAACTTTAGAAGATCAGTACAGTAAACTAACTATTTTGTTAGGCTCTGAATTTACAAGGATACGTGTCCTGTTAAAATTCTATTACTCTACCACCCTAGCTGATTATCTGTAGAACTAAAATTGGAGTCTGTGTAGGCTTGTGTGCAGGGCTTTTTTTCAGCAGGAACGCGGCGGAACGGAGTTCCGGAACCTCTTGAAAATGGTCACATGGCTGGTGGCCCCGCCCCCTGATCTCCAGAGAGAGGGGAGTTTAGATTGCCCTCCGAGGGCAATCTAAACTCCCCTCTGCCTGGAGATCAGGGGGCGGGGCCACCAGCCATGTGACCATTTTCTCTGAGGGCAACCCACTGAGTTCCACCACCTCTTTTCCCAGAAAAAAAGCCCTGCTTGTATGTGTTTTAAAAGCCTTTTCTTAGGGCAGAACAAAAACAAGCTCTGAAGCCTATGTTCTTCATTTGGAAATTCATGCTGTTTGTTCTCTCAGTCAGCAATTTGGGCCCATGCTTGCTCAGCAGTAATAGCAGTGACTTATCCTTGGCAATCTGCAAAAGAAATCCATCCATTTTAGTTATGATGGGAGATGATCAAGACACAGTCGTTTAGGAGGAGCCAAGAAGGAAAACAAACCTCCTTGAAGTTTGTTCCTAGGTGTTCTCTGTAAGGCCAGAAATAAAAATAATTAATTTGCTTACCTTCAGAGCAACCTGATGTTTCAAAGCTGGACAGCATCACCAAACTGCTTTGAACAACTCAAGCCTTTTGGAGATATTTGCTGCTAGCCTGACTTTTATATGGATCAGCATCCCCCACTCGCCCCAATGCCAAAACACCCACTGGGCATACTCACGTGTAGGACTCAAAATCCCCATTGCTTATTGCTTCAATCAGCTGCTCTGTCACCTTAATGATTTCCTGTTTTCGTACTGTTGGGTTTAAAAATAGAGACAGTAAAATATTTAACAAATAATAAGCAAAAATCCTTAGAGGAATATGGAATGAGTAACAGATTGCTGGGAGAAAGAACATTCTCAGGGCTGTGTGCATTATGATTCTTCCACATTCAGAAAAAGAACCAAATGGGTGGTACTGGGGAAATCAACATTTCAATTTTCATTTTTTCAAAAGCATGTTCCTGGTTCTTATCATTGGGAAAATATCTTTTAAAGTCTGTGAGGCACCAGCTCGTAAAATCTCAGAAGCCAGAAGGGTGGCTAAATAAGATTTTCAGCTGTTGTGGGACAGGCTTCAGCACAGAATTTAGAAATTATGCACATTTGGACAACCAGCATAATTTAGACAGTCTGCAGTGTAGAGTCCAGCATCTCCTGGCACAAAATTTAGAATGCTGAGAATTGTTCTTAACACAGAACACACACAGGCCTAGGTATTCTAACCAGGAAAAAGAAAGGCTATAGAGATGTAAAGTTTCTAGCAACAACTGGGTAAGGAAAATTCCAGAATGAGGGAGAACTTGAAAAGAATTCTTTGGTTGCAGCTTTTAATGGGGAAGGTGAGGAAAAGACCATTTTATTGGGCTGTATTTGGTATCTAGTGACTGCAGTGCCTACAGAGATTCAAATCCAGGATCAGCTTTGCTACTTAGAGCCAAATTACAAGTGACGCCTTACACAGGTTGGACACTTGTCAGCTTCCCTCAAGTTTTGATGGGAAATGTAGGCGCCCTGGTTTTACAGCTTGGCTCTCCATTACAGCTGCAAGTCCAGGATGCCTACATTTCCCATCAAAACTTGAGGGAAGCTGACAAGTGTCCAACCTGTGTTAGGTGTCACTTGTAGCTTGGCTCTTAGCTGCAAATAAACACTCAACTGTGGTGGGTGGCAGCTGACATAGGAACAGCCTTCATAGACAGATGTGACCCTGTGTTGCCTTCTTACTGCTAGTGAGAATGAAGCTAGGAAATAAACTATGTTGTTTGGTAAGACTATACCCAAAAACATATATTTAAGGGAATGAGTTGGTAAAGGAAACTAATGGAGAGACAAGTGAATGAAGGATAAAAGATGGGAGAATAATGGAATTACCCTAGATTAAGTATGAATATTACAAGCTTTATGTCATATTAATATAAAAATATTTGATTCCTGGAGCAACTAACAACTTATTAAAACAATTAAACCACTGTTCATCATCATCAACAACAATAACAACAAAAATGTAAACAAAAAGAAATTAAAGACAGTAACTTGATCAGTAGAATAAAAATCCAAATTCAAAAATCTATTTACAAAAACCAAAAAAGCAGTAACCCAAAATAGATGCAATGAACAAATAACAGTACAGTGAAGTATCTCTGCAGCCACAATATTTCATGGCCTAGGAGTTAAACTGCAATATTTCTACACTTCAAGGACAAAAGTATAGTAATTCTGTGGTTAGATGGCCAAAGTGCAGTACTTCCTTAATTTTAATGACCCAATGCCAAGGCATATAATTTTTATTGTCATCATAATACCTTTTATGATTGGAGAATGTAGTTCAATAACCTTGAGGTTTGAAACAAGAGGTTGTCTGTGGCAAGCACAACAGATACAAAACTAAAGCTAGGAACTTCCAAACTGCAGATGATGGGAGGAGCTGTGTCCAAAATGAAAGGCATGAGAACATCTTGGTCCAGGTTGTCTCCCGATCCACCCACATGCTATTTGTATTAGAAGCTCCAGTAACTTAAATAAAAATACAGTTAAAAGTCTCATAGTTGGCCACTGGCTTCTGGATGATCATGGGAATTGCAGTGAATCCAAACATGAAAGGAATGAGAACTTCTTGGCCTGTGCAATCCCCACAGTGATTGGGGATTGGAAGCTATCACTATTTGTGGCAGGCACAACTTGTCTGAAAATAAAGCTAGGGGGTTAGAAATAGGTGATTACCTTCAGGATGGCAGTGAGACTTGCAGTGACAAACAATGAAGGGATTTGTAAGATCCTGGTACAGATTATCCCAGAAAAAAACCTTTGGTATTTGCAGTGGAAGCAAAGGTTTACTCGTGAGAAGCCAGCTACAGTTTGGAAAAATGGTTGATGACTTTTGCTGTTGCTTCCTCGGGTATTGCTGCAGCTCTTTGGGAGGAGACAAAACTGCTCCTTCAGTATTCAAAGTACCATTAAATATGGAGAGTGCGGGGAGTTTTCAGGTTTGTGAGTGGAGTGAGCAGGTATGGAGCCCTTAATTATCCATAAATCTTACATCCTCATAAAAGAGAAGATAGAAATAACTTCCCTATTCCCATTCACCAAGGCAGAAAACCATAGCTTCCAAAGCAAAAAGAATGTGTGTATGTGTGTGTGTGGGGGATGTTTGAGGATTACATAGGCCAGGATGTTCCAATCCCTTTCATGTTTGACACTGCAACTCCCATGGCCATCCTGAAGCAGGTGCCCCATTTTGAGGGACCTAGCTTTATTTTTGGATGACTTGTGCCTGCAGTCGTGACAGGTAACCCCTGGCAACTGGTGGGGGTAGGAGAGACAACAGGGAGCAGTGGAACTTACCTGCGATGTAATGATGTCACTTCCAGAGGTGACATCATCATGTCATGTTATGCCAGAACCTCTCAGATTTGGGGGCAAAAATTTTACAGTTTTTGTCTACAAACTATGGTTTCACCACCAACATGATGCCATCATTTCTGGGTACAAAGGAAATGACATCATTATATCACCAGAAATGTGAAGACTGCCAGCAAGGGCCTGCAGCAGGGGGTAAGTTGTCCCCATGTTCCTCTTTCCCTCTCTATTTTCCTCCTGCTGGCCAGGTGAGCAGTAGCAGAGGTGTGTGTGTGTGGCAGTTGGGGACAGGGAATCCCCCATCCCCAGTGGGGGGCTGGAAAGTTGTCAACCTTCTGTGCCTGTCACAGCACAGGCACCCTTAGCTTCCATTGCAAATAGCATCAGGTTATGATTGGAGAATCATAACCCAAGCCACTCCCAATTCCTTTGATTTTTGACATGGCAACTCCCATCATCTTGAACTGTGTGCCCAAGTTTCATAAGCCTAACTTCATTTTATGATGTGTTGTGTCTTTCACAATCAACAGTGACTTCTAATGCAAAATTGGGGGGCAGGTTCATAGTGATAGTACAGGCCTGGATGTTCTGATTCCCTTCACATTTGGTGTCCCATGCCCATCCTGAAGAGGGTGGTCAATTTTGAGATGTCTAGCTGCATTTTCTGAGGAGTTATGCATGCCACAGATGGACAGATGGCTCCTTTTATTTATACAGACAAAGTTGAGTGTTTTCTGGAAAAGATATTTTGGTGACAAACAACAAGAAAAGAGAGCTTAGCAGGGCAAAGAAAAACATACAGATGAAATTAAAGATTGGAGAAGCATTTCAATGAATGAGGTTAAGTCTATATTGAAAGGAGAATTGAATTTGCTTCAGTCTGAGATTTGTGATAAGATGGATAAGATTTGGAATGCGGTAGAAAGCAATGTGGATACCAGAGCTGCTGTCTGGAAGGTAAGGTATTAGAACAAGAAAACAGAATTAGGAGTTTAGAGAATTTGGCTCTACAACAGGGAGAAAGTAAGATTTAAATAGCAAACTATAAAAACAGGGAAATTGGTGGGTAAACTGGGAGAAGATTCGAGAAAGAAGAGAATTTAGACTTATCTTAAGAAATAAATAATATTAAAAACAATATTATTTTGAAGGGTATTCTTGAAGAAGTAGATAGAAATTGTGGTCAATTTATTTATGGAAGTGACAGGAGCTGACACAAATAATACCACTGGTATAGATTTTGTACATACAATTAGTTCTTTTTGATCCTGTCAGCTGTGATGGATATAGATTTGAAGAAAGGGATTTTATATACTACTTCTGTGCCTTTCAATATTACATGCCTTGCACTTTTTCTATGCTCAGGAGCCAATGTAGTATTTGTAATGCAACCTGTAAGAATATGACACTTGAAACAAGAATAACAGAGAAGAATGTATGCTGACTAAAAAATATACTGCTTGTAGAGATGCACTTATAAAAACATTTCACATATGTTATATTATTCTATAAGATTCCAATGGGAATCAATACCAGAGAGCCTTTTGTAAAAACTGATTTATGCAGCAAGCTGGGTCGGCCACCTGTGGCATTATCTCCCTCAAGGCTGCAAAACTGGGAGAAAGGGCAGAAATGGGGGAAACATTCCTTTCTGCTCATGGACTTCAGTTATCTGAAGGCCCCAAGGCTGCCAGATTGAGACTTCATGGTGCCGTAGAAGGTAACAGTGGCAAAAGGAAGTGGGCAAAAGAGTAGAAGGTGTCCTTCCAAAATGAGGACAAGATAAGAAGCTGCAAGAATTGGAATTCCCCCAAGTAGGGGGCTGACCCAGAATTGCGTCTTCAAATCAGAACTGACCCTAGATACCTTACGAACCAATAAGTTAACAAATATTAGAATATTGAAATATTATTATAATTAACCTGAGGTATTAATTGCTTTGCATTCCTATTGTAGTTTTGATGAGCTTTGCACATAAGGAGACTGTCTACTTCTGTGTAAAAAAAAAAAGGACTCATCCACCATTTAATTAAACAGTCCATTTTACTCCAATTCAAACAGGACTCCCTGATTTTATTTTTTATTGTGGTTGGTCAAAGGGAGAAAGATACCACAGAAGCGCAAAGTTTGCGCATAACAGTTGTGTCCCTGGAAATTCTGGCTAGAATGTGGTAACTTTCAAGCAAAATCAAAGCCTCTGAAACAACGCAGAGAAGGTACTCCAAAAATTAAAGATCTTCTTCTCTTTGGCTGACATTAACATTAACTTAGGAAAATATCTTTTTTTAAAAAAAATAAACTTTTTATTAACTTTAAAAAACAACATACAATGCGTAAACAGGAAAACAAATTACACAATATTAAAGTCAACTATAATACAAGAAAAAACAGATAGCTTATAATATACTACCAGTTTTCAAATATAATATTAACAAAGGAAAAAGAAAATTTGCTTAGAGAATTGCAATATACCTAAGCAGAGAGGGAGGTTCTTTACAGTTTGTATGGAACCTAACATACTGCTCAGAAACACCATGAGACAAACGGTAAATGCTTTGGAGGGTGTATATCATTGGTTAATAAGTAGTCAAAGAAAGGGAGCCATTTTGTCATGAAATCAGTTTCTTTTGGAAAATGCTGAGATATATAAATAGAATCATAAACCTTCTCCTGGATATAATAATCCCAGACTCTGGAAAACCAACTGTCGATAGATGGGATCTTGGGGGACTTCCAGTTAGCTGCCAAAAGGGATTTTCCAGCCATTAGGAGGTCATTAATTAATTCTTTCCTAATGCTTGGGATATCCATGTTGTCCCATTGATTTAGAAAAATTAGCTTAATATCAAAGGGTACTTCATAACCTGTTATTTCTTTTATTAGGAAAATATCTTGATAGCCAAGCGTGATCTAGTCAAATCTTGGAAACTAAGCAGAGCTAGCCTTGGTTAGGAACTGGATGGGAGACCTCCAATGAAGATCAAAGTTGCAGAGGCAGGCAATGGCAAACCACCTCTGTTAGTCTCTTGCCATGAAAATCTCACCAGGAGTCACTCACCATAAGTCAGCTATGACTTGATGCCACTCTCCACCACCACCACAACTCCAGAACATAAAGGCTGCAATCCTAAGAATGTTCTCCTGGGAGCAAGCCCCATTGAATAAAATGGGAATTACTTCTGAACAGAGCTGCTTAGTATAGCTCCCAAAGAAAATGAAGGGAATTTAAAAGATAAACAGATGAATTAAGGACACTGGGAATATAATTTATTATTATTTTATCAAGGGAATATTACAGTGGTTTATGAAGCTGAAGAAGAAAATAGATATATTGGAAAATTTGCAGGATATGTACAGTAAGCAAAGTATTTGTAGATGATGATACAATACAGACTCAGGATAACTTAGGGTTGCCAACTCTGGATTGGGAAATTCTTGTAGATATGGGGACAGAGCCTGGGGAGGGCAGAATTTGGGAAGGGGGGGGTTGCCATAGAGGCCACCCTCCAAAACAGCCATTTTCTCCTGGGGAACTGATTTATGTAGTCTGTAATCAGTTGTAATCCCAGATCTCCAAGCCCCATTTGGAGGCTGGTAGTCCTTGGATAACTAGCAGGAGAATAAAGAGATGATTTGAGTAGAAATCAAGAGTCCTATAGAGATACATTGATATTTCTGGATCCATTAAACAACAACAAACAGATTGAAGTCTTAAAAAGGCAACATTCGAGCTACAGACAGAGAAGGAAATCTTTACTAGTAGATTTAAAAGCAGCAACATTAATTTTGAAAGTATTATCAGTTCATGTAAGAAGACAACCACCCTATAAGCAGGAGAGTATTTTCCAAACTTTATAGTGAATATAATAATGATACAAGGAAAACATATTTAATTTATAATAAGAAGAAATTAGATGATGTATTCTCTGCTACTAATAATTCACCAACCAAAGGGCTATTTTAATTTTGTTTTAAAAAATTAGATGTTAGTGTGTATAAAGCATTTTTATATCTTCCTCTTTCTCACTCAGGAACCTGATAAAAAGGCAGGCCCAGCTGGGAGAAAGGGGGAAGGACTGCAAGGAAAGGAGACTGTCAAGGGCAGGCACAGGGGAGACAGGCGGCTCAATCAAAGAAGGAGCAGAGATAGCTCTCAAGGAAGAGAAAGTCTGGGACTGGAAGGAAAGAGGACCAGGCAATGGAGACAGGGTTGCAAGGTCCCCCCCCCCCTACCTTAATTCCACGGGACAGAGGTGGCTGGAAACGAGAAGGGTTGCCGGTTCCTCCTCCGTGCATGTGTGCAAAGTGCTCTCATGCTCTGTGGGGCTTGAAATGACATCACTTCTGGTTCAAAATGGAAGTGACAGTGTCTCAGAGGGGCTGATCCTTTAGGAATTGACCCCAAATTGGGAAAGGCCTGCAGACTCAGATTAAAGAGACAGCACTCTTTAGCTCTGTGCAAAAGAGAATAAATGAAGGGCTCGAGGCAGCTGAAGATGGCAGTGGGCAAAGGGAGGAATACGATGTGATAGGTACCCCTGCCTCAAGGTGCATGTTGAGCCCAAATGTGATGAGCCAGGCAGCCTCACAATTGATGTGGTATTCCCTATTCCATACATACATCTCTTATATATATATCTCTTATATCTCTTTTATACACACACACACACACACACACACACCTCTCTATACATAGGGGGGAAAGCCCAAATTACATACTCAAAGTTATTTTGCCTATTATAGTGTAGGTAGCCTTGCTAGGTACCTGCTGATGGTGGGCAATTCCCTGGTGATTCCTGCCTCTACCCACCAATTGCCAGCTGATCAGTGGGAGAAGGCAGACCAAGGAAATGGGCACCCATGCACCTCTGGTCAATGACATCACTTCTGGTGTGACCCAGAAGTGATGACATTGTGCCAGGGCCAATTCTTTAACAATTGTCATAAAACATCAGCCCTGGTGTGACTCCATCACTTCCTGGTCACTCCAGAAGTGACGTTATTACCTGGAGCTGTGCGTGTGCTGGTTGGCACACATGTGCACGAAGAAGACAGGTGAGTACCTGCTGCCTCCCCCACCTCCCACTGGTTACCAGTTTCCCACTGGTTCCTACTGGAATTCTGAGTGTAGGTATGGCTGAAAAGCCAATTTCATATGATTAAAATCCACTTTGTGGATAAATACAAATAGTGAACAAATGTTGATAACAGAACTCTAATATGAGGGTTTCCCCCCTTAAAAAAAACAGACTAAGGGTAATTTTGAATGAAGTATGTGTTTTAACTGTTTCCTAGCCTGCCAGTTCTACCATCCAAATCTTCCCCTAATAGCTTCCTTCTTCCTCAGAGTTCAAAATACATACATTTTGAAATCTCTTGAGGAGATCTGAAACAAGGAAACAGCAGGTGGAAGAAAGGTTAAGTTCCTACTTCTTCTTCTGTATGTAAAAATCTGCCCCCCATAAACTGCTTTTCTACTCCCCCCTCCCAAAACAACAAATAGCACTGGGGCTTGGTTACATATGTTTGCACATAATGTGTTACTGGCCCTTAATTACTATAATACCAAGCTTTGGGCCTTGTTTACCAGAAAGATTATTATTTCCACAAGGCTGAACAGACATTAAATTGTGAATGTCAGGTGATCTTTTTCTCAGATTGTATGGGTTGTACCTCAATTAAATGAAAAAAAAATATTAACAGCCTTCCGGCCTTTTCCTTAGCCAAAGGATGAATAAACATGCTAAATTAACTCCTTGCGTTACTGTCACCTGCCTTGAAGTGACAGCTGTTATGTTTTAAACAAGAAACATAGAAAACACTTCTGTATCCATGTTTATCCACTGGGAGGCAAAAAGACAACCAGATAATGCAAAATTCAGGAAAGATCCATTCTGTTCTGTTCCTCAATTCTATTCTTGTTAGACCTGCAAAGGGCTGTAATCTCAAAAACCCTGCAACGCACCCTGTGAAATGAATCTTCCAAAAAGTTTTGCCAAAACATTCTGCTGTGCTCATTAATAAGATTCTATTTTAGACACACTGTATAACTTTAAATTCTTATGCTAAAGAAACAAAGTAGTTAATAAAATCCTGTGTGTATTTGAGAAGGACTTGTCTGCAATACTTCTGTCTTTTTAATTTTCACCACCCACAGAGAGACATATTCCTTCCATTCCCTCATCATGAGTTATTCCCAGTGAGCAAATTTTCAATTAACTAAATGTGAGGTCAAAGTTCATCACTACAGCAGATGAGTTCTTTTCATTGGAGAGACTTTACAAATTAACAGAGAGAAATTATTTCCTAGGCTATTATTGGAACACTGGCCCTGTCAAGTAACAGGAAGTATCAAGGGGTCACAGATTTCCTTAGGTTCGTCTCAAAGGGTAATTTAAAATGAGGAGATAAAAAGTACTTCTGAAGAGATACGGAGAAGATGAAAAGGGAAAAGGGGGGAAAGGGTTAATGGTTGCTCAGTGGGTAGAAGAATCAGGTTATTTAAATACTGTCAATACCCGGCATCAACAGAATATCTAAATGGCATGAATCTTGCTCCAGAAAATTCTGAGCAAATTAGAGTAGGGGCTCAAGTAGTTGGATAAGACAGATGGAAGACAGGAAGGCCAAGAAAATTCCATCAAGCCAAAGGGCGAACATGGATATTGAACATCAAGTTTGGTGAACAACTTGGTCAAATATTTGTTTAAAAAAATTATAGCTTTCTCTGTCTTCTCTTCATTTTCTTCAGACTGATGCTTATGTACACTAATCACCCATGGGACTGAAGCTGGTGGTCTTCCTTCAGGTTAGAGACATTTATTCCTGAAGTTTTTTCTCAGACCATCTTCTCAGGATGAGGTCAGGTCCAGTCTCTGATAATTCTCCCTCTGTTCCAGCCATCATTCTCCACAAACAAAATTTAATCTATCCTGCCCAACTCCATCCAGGGACGTGTTAACCCATGGCCAGGCCCCTTGACTTTCAGGTATTTTGGGCCCACTCTCGCACTTCAGTCTTTCACCCCATTACAGCTGACAGCCTGACCCTGGTACAGTAGGTACTAGCCAGCAGTACATAGCCCTATATCCATTTTGAGGGTCTCCTGAAGAATTCTATTCACAATTTTTAAAATATTTTTTTTGCAGAAGTAGAACTCTTCAAAAAAGCACATTTTGGGGGTATAATTGTTCAATTCTGTAATATTTTGAAGTGAATACAATTTTTATTATTTATTAAAAATATATAATTTATGGATAATCGTTTTACTATAAGAGACAATTTGTTTCACTTCAATAAGGAAGTAGTTAATTATATCATTAATAGAGGTTATATAAGAGAATCAATTAATTGGCTGTTTCCACATGTTTTCTTGCATGAGATTTGTGCGACGTCATGTGACATCGTGCAAATCTCATGCGAGAAAACGCGATCTTCCACGTTTTTCGCACAATCTTCTGGGTTGTTACGAGCAGCGGGGAGCCGTGTGGAAACGGCCATTGTAATTTATGTGAGGGTGTGCCTAAGCAAAAAAATTGATGGGCTGGTAATCTCTGCAGGGCCTCTAGGCTACAGTCTTTTGAATAATACGTCCCTGACTCCATCATAAAATCTAAAAGTTTGCTTCAAAGAAATGCAAGTACTGATCAAGCTCAAAGGACAGTATGGGTGACTGTTGGAAACATGTATAGGATGCATAGAGAATGCCTCTTATACTCACCTACTTATATTAACTGTTAATCACAGTGACACACAGAAATTCCTGCAATAGGCCAGTTGCTGCTTCCATATGATCTGGTCGTCATGCTGCATCAATTACATGTGCAAGTGGGAACCACATGGGATGGGTGTAGCATATGGCTAGTATGCACATCAGTGCTGCCAGCTATCAAAGCGATGAGGCATTGGCGGGGGAATTTATCATGTGTTCCACTGGTTCCACATGGTACCTGGTTGCAGCAGGATTGCTAATTCATTAATTGTAATTATAATAACAATATTATTCCACAGGAATTTTTGAGCATTGAAGATGAATGTGAATATGAATTTAATTCTTTAGGAACCGACATAAGATCTAATATTTACACTTCTCAAGATTTTCTTATGCAAAACAAATGGTCTCTCTGAGAATTCAGAAACAGATTTTGAAACTTACGTTTTTGAATAGCTCTTCTGTAGTTTGACACTGAAAACTACTTAAGGGTTCATAGTTTTGATCAACTTTTTTGCAAAATATGCATATTAAAATTCAAAAGGGTGACCCTGAGATCAACTTTTGTATTGCCAGAATTGCATACTATACCTTTGGTGTCTTCATCTTCAATGGTGGTGTTTGTGCTCTCTGAAGATTCCTGAACAAAGAATGGACAGGAGAGAAGCAAAATAAGACCCACCCTTTATTCAGAAAGTCCATTTGGTCACCTGTCACCTAGCTCCACCCCAGAACACCAATCACTGCAAAGGGACAAAAACAAGGTAAGTATCAGATTAAAAAAAACACTAATCAGTAATTTATCAGTAACAACAGCTCTTGTTTTGTAACTATAATACTTGTCACAGCTTTTAAATCATGAATAACCAATACATCTAACTGTGAAGAATCTTGTAGAAATGGATTCACCTTTCTTCCATTAGTCTACTGCAGTGATGTACGAAATTGATCCAGCAGGAGTGGGGCTTGAAGTCTCTTACCATAATAACTAAAAGGGGCAAGAGGGGCTGTGTAAGACTGAAAGACACCATGTTGACTGTACAATCAGGAGAGGAATGTACAAATTAACAAAGAGGGAGCTAGAATGAGAGAGTGAGGGGGGTTGTGCAGGAGTGAAAGAAATCACATTGACTGCATAGTAAAGAAAGAAATGTACAATAAAACAAAGAGGGGTTCCAAGACCCACATGGACCACCAAAGGCTGACACACATCTCCTTCCATAAATAGCCGAATGGTACACAAATTAATGCAGAGAAAGAGATCCATTAATTCTCCAAGTTTCTCACCAAGACAACTCAATTAACTGAACAAGATTCATGGGTCAATCAGTTCATCCCACCAGAAGCTTATTTACATGTTACCCACAATCACAAGTGGCAGGTTGACCAAGGCCGTCAGCTGTTTGGTCTCCTGTGACTGTATAGTTCCAGCAGAGCCATATAAGATGGCATTTTCTTTCATGGTTCCTTGGCTGATGCAGCTTGCAGACCTGCTAAAGGAGAAGTTCCATGGAGAACCTTTCACTAGAAACTGGAATTAGGTTCTCAGTGCTTTTGGGCTTCAACTATCATTCTGCAGCAGCCATCCCTGTTCATAGGATCTGTAGGGGAGACACTGTTCAGAAAGTGTTACCTTCAACCCTACTTTCCATCACTCAAAAGTAAGTCCCAAAAACAGGGAAGGCTGGAACATGTTGAAAGGCCCAACATTATCTGCATTGAGGAAGACAAAGGACACTCACCATTAACTGAACGCTGGAACTGGACTTTCTTTTCTGGAAAAACAAGGAGAAGAGATGGGACAAGAAGAGACACAGAGTGAGAAAGAAGGAAGGGAGCAGAACATGGGATGTAGTGGGTCCTGATCTTTCTGAACTGAACCTTTTAGAGAGATGAAGAATTTGTGGATAAATCTGATCCTTAACACAAGAGTTTTGTGTCTACAGCTCAGGAAAACCAATCACAGTGTAAAATGTGCCAATCTAACTCTCACACACAACTGATAATTCCATCAGACTTGCTTGGCTACACTTTCTGCTATTTTAACTTTGAACCCATTCGCTTCTCCATTTTTTGAAATCTTTCTGATTCTTGACATCCCGATACTGTCCAGAGCTCAAATTGTACAATTAATTCTTAATCCTGTGATTTTTGAATTCCAGCCAAGCCTATAATGAGCCAAGCCTCATTATAGTTAAATTTCTAAAACTCATCACATCATAGACTTCTAAACTAGTAATTACATTTTGAGACCTGATTAAATATACACCAAGGCTTAGCTTCTGCTGAAAATTGTCCATTGATGGAAGGATTTCAGTCAGCAAAGTGCAACTTCCTTGCATGCTCCTTCCACTAGCTCAAAATACCGCCTGAAATGCTGCATCTGGGGGAGAAGGGACTCTCTAGAAAGGGGGAAATCAGAAAAAAAATTGTCTCCTGCTTCCATCAGCAAAAATCTTCCAAAGGATCTGATCATAGATGTAGTCCACAGTTACAGTGCTGTATATTGCACCAAGTTTGAGATGAGTAAATTTTCTCAGGAAAAAAAATTCCCCCATGAAGAAAATAGTTAAGATAGCCGTTCAGATCTGATGAGAGAGATGATACCCTTGCTCACTATTTCAAAAGGAGTGGTTTACAAGGCTTTATTAGAAATATTTAAAATGCAGAAGCAGACTTAAACCAAACCTTGTGTGCCAATGCTAAGTGACAACTTCTCTATCTGAGCAACTGGCTCAACAATAATTTATACAAGCAGAAAACAGAAGAGGAATTATACTATTTCCCATCTTATTAGAGAACAAAACATGGGAAATAACCTAACAGGATGACAAATCAGTATGTATTCCTAAGATCAGTCCCCAGTTACCAAAGGTAACTGCTCTATGGAGGAGAGTGCCAGATTCATATTATTTATACTAAGAGTGATAAATCAAAACCTGAAACAAGCCCAAAAAAGATGGAAGCAAGTTTATTTGCAATGTGGACATGGCCTAAGAATTTGTTCTGAGCCACAGAGTGGTACTGAATAGTATACAGCAGGAATCCTGGAAATAGTCCAGTATTTAAGACTTTGATTCACGATGGAGTTTTCTCAGTGTAATACTTTAATATACAAATACACCTTATGTAAGATTCCTAAAATACACTCAAAACACTGCTGACCTCCTGCAGATGATCCATATTTGGTATTCCTCAAATCCATTTTCTTTCCTTTTTCACTTTTGCACTCCACTTACTTCTACCCTATTTACAATGGTTTGGACATCTCAATACTATATTCTTCCTTCAACTATTACCGTAATACTATGGCAGTATGTCTTTCTTTGATGCTGACAAGACATTAAAGGAAGCAGGAACAAAGTAGAAGATCTGGAAAATGCACCAGCAAAATAAGTTCAGTATACACACACTACAGAAGTCATAAATATATCTCTACCTTAACCCATCTCTTTACTGACAACAGGTATCAAACATGTGCACATCCCTGTTGAGATCAAAGGCTATTTGCTACAAGCAGAACTACAGTCAAACAAGCAATGTCCATTATCACTTGGTAATCCTCCCTACTGCACCTTGTTTGCTGCATCATATGACATCTTCAGCTAGCCTCCCTGAATCTTCTTCTCTAAAGGTAACAAGAGAAAGAGCTGACTCTATTAGTAGCATCAGCACTTACGCTCCACATGATGGAGTTTACTAGGCTTAGATGTATGATGACTACATTGATTTAGAACCTCAAAAGATGCAAGAATAAATTGTCCACCAAACCTTACTGGACAGTAATTGTAAGAGCAACTAGACGCAACATGACACAACATAAAAGCAGTGACCCCATTAAAGTAGGAACATACACACAATAAAAAGATGTAACATAGGGCAGTGGCTTTATTAGTTTAGGACATAACAGGATGTGATATGGGCAGTGGTTGCATTCATTTACAATGTAACAGGATGTGACACCAAACAGGGCAGTGAAATCATTGTGTACCCACTGGCTGAAGGAGGGACACCGTCTTCTGTCAATAAGACATAGGGGCATATTGTGGGAAAGATTAGAGTGGGAAAGGATCTTCCATTTCTTTTAGTTTCCCCAGACAAGAAGTTTCCAGCTCTACGGAAGTAGTATACAAGATATTTATTTATAATAGTAAGAATTAATGAAAGTAGAACAAACTGCTTTCCACAACTGACCCATTGCCATTGCCCAGAAATGGAACAACACCTCAAAAAATTGCAGATTGGTTCTTTGGTGTCAGTTTGTTAACATAAGATGGTGACATCAGTGAGTTTCCTCAGAAAGTCACACTAACCTTGTGGCTGTGAACCAAGGCCCAAGATCTTTTTCACCATATATTTAAAACAGCCACCACCTCCCCCAAAGGAATAGTAACATCAAAAAAGCAAAAATGAGAATCTGCAGATAAACCAGCCGGCAGCTTCATCCTTCAGACTTCGGGGATGGAATTTGGTCCTCTGTGGTGTCTCTGAGATGAAATGGAGTGAGATAGTGGCAGAAGGGAATAATCTGGTAGGCCAGTATACATGTCTTTGGCCAGGAAACCCTCTTGTCAGCTTCTGCATTCTTCAAGTAACAAATATTCTTTAATGCAGAATTAATTTCCCACATCCCCGGACACCAAAGGATAACCTGGCACAGGGAACGAGTTGCCAGCCTGCCACCCTTTCAGAATGCTTCGCCTTGGCTTCCAGGAAAAAAATGTGGTTATGTTAGCACAGAACCATGTTCAAATTTTACAAATATTTCAGAACTGATTGCGAGAATGGGTAATGTCACTGGAGGGAGAAAAACTGTTTATCCATTATTCCACAGCTCAAGAAAGCTAATGAACTGAGTTATAGAACACCTACAGGATAAACTGTGACTGGTACAGAATTAGAACTTCCTGCATTTTCCCACCTGTTCCATTTTTTCTCCATGGTTTCAAATACTGTTTACATTTACCATACTAATATGCCGGTCTCATGAACTCTAGTAAAATCATAACTATCAGTAAAAAAGAGTTTGTTTTCTGACCACTGACCAAAATGTCTAAGCCAGTATCCTAATGAACTAAGAGAGATCCTTGCCCTCACTCCCCATCCCATCTCCCTCTCTTCCAGATGAAGAGTCTTTCAGTTTGTCTTACCTCTCACGGCCCCTTGTGTTGGATTAGAAATGCCCTAGAGCCTATCCAAATGATCAGAAGGGCATGTGGTACAACTCTCTCACAAGACTATACCACCGCAAAATGGAAGGAACAATTGCTTGATAGTGACCCCACATAAGAAGATAATCCATCAAGAAGGTGGTCTCCTTGCATTCTAAAGTGATACACTCCTAAAAATGGACTGAAGGATCATACCAAGATCATTGTTGCTTAGAGCCAAGTGACAAATGACACTTGCCTGGCAAGTGAACAGACTCACGTGTATTCCTCCCTGTTCACTTGCCATTCACTTGTGGAGAGCAAGTGAATGGCAAGTGAACAGGGAGGAATACACGTGAATCTGTTCACTTGCCAGGCAA
The DNA here is from genome assembly GCF_028583425.1 of Eublepharis macularius. NCBI lineage: Eukaryota > Metazoa > Chordata > Lepidosauria > Squamata > Eublepharidae > Eublepharis > Eublepharis macularius. Next base: position 81,525,501 of record NC_072793.1, read on the forward strand.
GTGTCATTTGTCACTTGTAGCTTGGCTCTTAGAGTCACACAGGGAGGCTGTATCACTTTGGCCTACAAATATTTGAATTGACTCTGTTCAAAGTATTTCCTCCAACTTCTGAAAAGTCAATAGGATGGAGTTCTTTGTTGGGAGGATTCTTAGGATATACCTATGATTCACAAAGAACAATATCAAAGCCTGGTTTAGTTCTCCAGAACTGTCCTTTTAACTTTTTTCCTTTCAGCCCTCTTTTTCTCTTTCATTCTGTAATATGAAGAAACCAATCAAACCAAGCATGAGGTAGGACAGCCATTACTTCCTCTCAGTACTGCAAATTTTACCTAAATAAAAGTAATGCTTATATTTTCACTTCTGCTGTCTTGTAGGAAATGCAGTTAATGAGGAAATGTCTCTTAAAATGAGAAGAGGATGGTGCAAGAAACCCACCAATATAACATTAGCAATGTGCCATTAATACAAGGCCCAGGGCCACGCTGGGACCCTCTAGCAGGCCTTCCTGAAGGCAAGCAATCTAGTGGCTATATAAGCCAGAAATGAGGGAGACTTACCTTCACACCATCATTCTTCTTGTTACCACCACTTTTCCCTCCTGTGGAGAAAAAGTACCATGTCAAGAGGACCAGGCAAGGTACCAGAATGAGCAGGCTAAGAAACAGCAACATGAGGGAAGTTGGACAAGAGAAGCAGAAGACAGGAACCGATGATCAGAGATTCCTCACTGCTGTCTCCTCTATAGGGTGTAAATTCACTTTACAATCCAGAGCTGTGTGTGCAGTCTGTCTCAAAAGTCCCTGAAGCTTAAACGTTGAAGTTTTCTTACTTGGATCCTCCAATGTGAATAAGAAAAGCCACAGCCACTTATACTCTTGAACACTCAAATCTTTGAAAAAACCAAAACAAAGTCCAGAAATGGAAAGAGAAGGGACCTGAAGACACATTCTCTGACAATTTACTCTTCCTGATAGAACTCAAGGATCTTTTAACTACATGGCTTGTCCTGCCCTATGCCCCCCTTTGCGTGCCCTGCTTTACAGCCTCTGGTGTGAATGCTAATGGTTCAACTGTAGCCAACAGCAGCATGCAATTGCCTGCCTGACTTTTGCACGCTCAGCCTCTCTTGCTAATTTTAGCCCCCCATGCTGGCAGGGGTCATGTGCTACAATTATGACATCCTGACAGCTGCAGCCTACATTTTGACAATGATGAAAAGCAGACATCCCATCCCTATGCCCCCACTGTCACTATCTCAGACCTAGCCTATTCTCCAGGGACTGCAGCCCTCTCACACTCCCTCCCTCTTCTTGCTATTGCCTTCAAAGAGATTCTGAACAAGTAAAGTGAGGTAGCACATGCATGCTTGGTCCAAGTACAGCTTCTAGGCAGAACCAGATAATCCAGTTGTCTGTAACAAACACTGCTCTGGTCATGAAAAGACTCTGGACTTCTCAGGATGTAGGGAAGAGAAGACCAATAAAGGATGAAGATTTGAATTTCCTAGTCTTTCCTTTGCCACACCAAGAATGTTAAGCTAATAATGAACTCTTCCATTTTTACAGCTACAGTTCTTTAACTACTCAGGCATCTTCTGGTGAACATCCATCTTGGTTTCTGAACTTCATAATGTTCCTCTCCCAACAAATCTCTAATTAACCTGACCTCTCCATTCAATAAACAATACAGTCTCATTCTTTAACCATCTTGGATTTATATTTTGTTTAATTTACACTTAAGTATATCACATATAAGACTAAGACATGAGTAACTCAGTGCATGTACACACAATAAGAAAATGCAACGAATCCTGATTTCTCATTGCATGTAGTCAGCCACAAATGTGTGAGTGTCACATCTGAGGCTATATGCTGAAATTGTGCATGATTTCCTACACAGAAGTTTCTTTAGTGTAGGGAACAAATGTAACATGTGATTTTTTTTTTGTAATTTCCCCTATCCCAATCAGATATTCATCTTGCTTATAATCCTGTCCTATAATCTCACTCTCACTCTGGCTATGTATTTTGATCATAAATCACTTGTCTACACAACAGCTTTGTCTCTAAAGCACAAACAGAAATCTCATCTTGTATCATCAGTAATTTAAACTACTAATGTACTACCAAGCTATGATGATCATGTGAGGGGGAAAAGGTTGTATGAGAAGAAAATAATTGGCTGCTGATTGCTATACATTTATTGAAAATATGACTTTTTAGAATACATTAATAAGTGGCTAGATTATAGCTAGACTACAGTCAACACACACAGTTAGTTATGCATGTCCCTTAAAATAATGGAGATAAATGTACCTAACTGTGCAATGATTTATGGCCCTAGTGTACAATTACCTTGAAGCTGGACATTTTACCTCTACTAGCTGTCATACTGCATAGCTAGGATGGGGAGGGAACAGAGGGTTGCAGGAAAGCTTGCTGGGTATTGTTTAATGAAAACCAAACTCCAGAATGTGAGATTCTATACGTGAGAAACAGCACTTTTTCTTAGAATCTTTTTTAAAAATTATATAACTTTCTATTTAAGAAGCAAGCATTCCTCAGTCCTCCTCCCCTGAGCTACAGAATGTATGACTCACACTAAATGCCTGCCTCTTATAGCATTCCTTGTATATCATCTGCATGGAATTTTGGAAAGAATATGCCATCTCTGTCTGGACACTATACATTTAAGTCATGATTCAGGGATAGGTAACCTAACAGGAGGGGGTCATTCCCCCATGTTTTTCATCTATCCCACACTAACCTACATATTGCTGTTCTAAGATGCCCAATGAAATTAAAAAGGGATTGAATAGACACAATAATTGAATGAAATAGAATGAACTAGTAAATACCATATAAATGTCTGGGGTTGTTTTAAAGATTTTATATATTACTAGGTTTTTTATGACACTGAACTAAATTGCTTTATAACTAAGGCTCCAAACTTGAAGTTGGCTTAGCTGTACTTTAGTCTACATAACTGACTATGAGGTTGCCACCCAAATTTGGAAGTAGACAGCTGGTCATTTGAATGTTGCGTTTATAAAATCAAAATATGTTTCTATTCTTGGCACATTAAAATATACAGGGTTTGGTGTAACTAGATAGTTGTAATGTGGAAAGTTTATTGAATATGAAAATTTAGCAATCAAATCATTTTGTATGCATGAGGAAAAACCTTAAAATGTTAACCATGCATCTTCTGTGCCGCATTTGACAATTAGACAATTAAATAACCTGAATTCTATGTGATACGTGTTACTATGATGTGATTTATACATTTTGTATTGTGTTGGATGAGGATAGACTGACTATTAAATTGAAAAACTGAAGCACAGCTATAGATTCTAATCAATATAGCTAATTCCCAACATGGCCCCATCTGTGGATACTTAAATCCAGCGAACGGACAAGACAAGACAGATCTTTTTAAAAAACTACAGAAAGCCACAGATTTGCATAAAAATCTGAAATTCTAAAAAAAACCCTGAACACTGCGGGAATTAAGCTGCCCCCCCCCCATAAAAGAAGCAGCACTTATAGCTTTGAGGAACAAATGCCCTCAGTTGCTGTTGCTAGGCAACCACAACAGCATTGTCAGCCTTCAAGCCTTTGTTTCTTTCAGTAAAAAGCAAGGGAGGGGGAAGAGCCATTTCCAGGCCTTTTTCGGCATTTGAGGAAGGAATCATTGGAGCAGGCCTGGCACCAACCTCAGTCAACTGAAAGCCAATGTTGTATAGTGGTTATAGTTTAAAACTAGGATCTGGGAGACCCAGGTTTGAATCTCCACTCTGCTGTAGAAATTCACTAGTTGATCTTAGGCCAGCCTAACCTACCTCACAGGATTGGTGTAAGGGTAAAATGGAGGAGATAGGGTTGTCAGTCCCCCCAGTAGGGGCAGGGGATACGTGGCTCCCAGACTCTACCCCCGCCACCACTTACCTGGCCGGCAAGAGGAAAGGGCGCAGGGAATGGACCCAGGAGGCAAGGAACCTCCTGGGCAAGTGTTCACTGGGCATGCTCCCCAGCACGTGCAACAACATCACTTCCTCAAGTGACATCATCTTGCCCAGTGGCACACATGTTCCTTTGCTTTGTATGGGCCAATTTTGGCTCCCAATGGGCTGAATTGGCCCTGTGCAAACTGCAGAAGCAAACCCGGTGATAGCGCAATGATGTCACTTCCTGGAGTGATATCACTGCATTTGCACTGACAGCATGCGTACTTTGACTGCATGAAGGATTTTGCCTTAAGGTACCCTCCTTCCCAGGGTATAGAGACCTGGCAACCCTACAAGGAGAGAAGAATGATGTATGCAATTTGGGTGCCTGTTGTGAAGATAGATGGGAGATAAATGAAATAGATAAATAAATATAACTGAAGATGGGAGGATGATGAAAAATAGGTTGGTTGGTATAGGAAGGAGAGAAAGAAATGAGAATTTAATGATATGAATGATATATCAGAAATAGAGAAATAGCAGGAGGGAAATACAGGGGAAAGTGAGGTGCTTCCCACAAGTCCTTGCAGGTCCTCCACTGTTCAACTGGGCCCAGTCCGGACAGCACCCCACAATCCGGCTGAGCCTGGCAGCTGAGCCTGGCACCACACAACTGGGCCAGACTTTTGCCAGGAGAGGCTCCCAGAGGGAGGGAACGAGGTAAACCTGAAGACTGGAGGGGGGGCAGATAAAAGTAGGATGAGTGGGAAGGAGAGATGGAAGCAGGAAAAGGAGAGAGATTTGGGGAGCTTTCAGGATCTAGAAAGAGGAAATATTGGGGGATGGGAAAATGAGATCCCCTCCCCCCAGTTTTTGAAGTCTACTTTTTAGTAGTGGCCTACCTAAGAATTATTATCACAAAATACAAGCTATACCAAAAAAAAACAGGACTTTAGGAGGGAACCTTCCACCATCAAGTCCCTCATATTATTACAGTCTTCTATGAAATATCCTGGTTTTTAGTAGATATATAGTTGAGAGCTCTGAGTATTCAATTCAATTTACATAATCTTTATAGGATTCAGTGACCACTATCTTCTTGCATACTTGAGTATCTAAGTTATATTTATGTAATAAGAGGCCAAAGGGAAGTCTAAGGGAATTCCTGTGAAAAATACTTAAGATTTCTTTTGCATATCCTGAGTAAATGCAAACCCTATATGGGATAGAATTAAATTTATTTTAGAATGCACTTCTTCCAGCTTACAAATGTGCGTATATAATGTTCAAAAGATTACAAGGTCCCATGTCCATTATTGTCCAGCAATTTTTTTCCATTTGGAGCTGAAGTTTAGAGTTCTCTCTTCATGTCCAGCATCACTCTAAGATTAATATCTAATAAACCAGGAAGCAGCAAATAAATTTTAACTCAGATAGAAATGTGTTACCTACCAGAAAAATTACGGGTTGCTAGCATTGTAGTGAGGATTGCGCCCTGAAACACACAAAAGACAGGAAAAAAGAAAAACAACACATTACTGGGTTCAAAATCATGCTTATCCCGTCCCCCCACCCCAATTTAATTTCTCTTAAAGACACTGTGGAAAAAGTAAGCAGGCTGGGGCTACAGAGGGATACATCTTTGGCCATGTTCCAGAGGCATGATGAATATCGTTCTGAGATTATATTAATAGAAACAGCTTACAGTTTGCAGAAAACAAGTCACTGGATATAGTGGCACCTGGCAAGGGGTTAATTTAACCACCTTCTGAAGGCCTGGTATCCTTTCTGTGTGTGTGGCATTATGGGATGTCATTCATCAGCAAACAGACTACCAACTAACAAGAGTTCTATCAGGGGCTATAGAGAGGGATTTTACCTTACCTCCAGGTTAATGACAGGAGGAGCAGCTAGACCTCACTTATATCAGTAAATATAAAGGGTTCCCCTCAAAAGAGCAATCTATTTTCTTGCAATCACAAGATTGCAGCTAGTATCCAAAACTAGTTATATCTGTGATTTTAAAAAGAACATTGGACACACAGACACAAACTGATCGGTGGCATATATTTCTATACCAATTCAACATTAGAGGTACCAGAGCCATCATTATCTCTACTACTACTACACATCTCTCTCACATAGCATGTTGCCCCAAAGATGTCGAAGAGTGGACTGGGGAGTTGCCTCATATCCATTTTATAGATAGGTCTACCAAGGTAGAATACTGAGGTACTCTGTCGAGAGCCATTGTCTGTAATACAGTAAAAGATGTCCTTAGCCTAGTAGTTCTAAAGTTGTTTGGATCTTTAGGCCTGGTTGTGGATCTGAAACAGATTTTCCTAGTGGATGACTTGTGCCAGAAGATGAGCCCAGGAACTGTGACCCTGTTGATATTCCTGGACCTCTCAACAGCTTTCAATACCATTGAGTATGGAGTCCTTCTGGAATCCTGGAAAGTAGGATTCTGAAGGTGGTGCTAGTGGACTACCACTCAGCTCCTCAAGCACTGGCCTATGAGGTCTTGCAAGGTTTCATCTTGACCCCATGCTTCTCAACATCTACATTAGACCATTGGCTGAGATTATCCAGAGATCTGGACTGGGTTGTCACCAATATTCAAATGACAGGGAGACTGAAAACCTTGAACAAATGCCTGGAGGTAGTTTGAGGATGGGTGAGGGCCAATCAACTGAAGCTTAATCCCAACACATCAGAGGTGCTACTGATGGCCAGAAGGACTGAACTGGGATTTGAGGTTTCTTCTGCTTTGGATGGGATTTTATTTCTCCTAAAAAGAGCAGGTCCACAGTCTGGGGGTGCTCCTGGACCTGGCCTCCTGTTGGAGAAACAGGTGGCAATGGTGGCCAGGGCGCCGTCCATCAGCTTGGGCTGGTGAGCTGGCTGCAGCCTTTCCTGAGTAGGTAAGATCTTGCCACTCCCTGGTAACATCTAGATTAGATCACTTTAGTTTGCTCTTTGTGGGGGCAACCTTTGAAGAGTGTCTGGAAACTACGGTTGGTACAGAATGCTGCAGTGAGAATGCTGACCAGCATTAGTATGATGGTGTCAGTATTTACTCACATACAGTTAAGTAATTTATTACACTGACAATACATTGATTCAAAATTTCTATCAAAACAAACATTGCCAAACAAAAGTTGAAGTGGGAAAGAACATCTTCATCTCTTTCTTCCCACTCTCACACACACATGAAGTATTTCTTCCAGTCAGCTCCATAAGCTAGTTAGAGACCATATAAATAAGATCATGTTAACATAATTGTGGCAGTAAAAGATTACAGGATAAAAGTAAACAAAGATCACTGTTTGTTACCTTCTGCCTAGTAAATGTGCACAATTGTCACAAACCAGTAAGGTTGAATTACAGTGTATAAATACTGGGGAAAGAGCTATGATATCATCAATACTATTCTTATTCAATATAATTTATCTCCAGAATAGTACTAGGTAGACAGTGGCTTATTTCAGATGGAACATGAAGCTACAATTTAACAAAACTAATTGTGTTTAGTGGGATTGTCCAAATACAGGCCATCAACTATGGTTCAGGTATGTCAAACTGGGATCTGAAACCATGGTTTGAACTTGGCTTAGTCTTAATGATGGTTTCTTATGATGAATGAATCCTGGCTTATTCCCTGGTGCATCCACGCTGCAATGCAAGTCAGGATACCAGTAAGGAATTTGAGGAAGTAGTGGTGACTAGACATGGGCACAAACAGCATTACGAACAGAAAAAACCCACAAACAGCCCAATCTGCTGTTTGTGAACAAGCTGTTCGTGATGCCCCATTCTAAATGAACAGGTGGTCATTGCAAGCCTCATTCATTGCCTTCGTCAGCCTTTCGTCAAGCCAGACAGTCTGGGGCCTTTCATTCAATTCCCCTGGCAACGGTAGGGACTGAACTCTGTCTGAACTTCTTCTGCCTTTCCTTCTGGCTTTAACCCTTCAAAGTACTTCCAGCAGAGAGTCCCATTTTTGCCACTGTGAAGAGAAAATGACAGCCAACGGGGAGACCTGTGGATCATGCCTTTCCCGAGGTGCAATCTCTCTGAAACTTTGGGGTCTTCAGAGGACAGTGAGGACTATGTCCCCTGCAAATGTGGTGGGTATTAGACATTGGGAAGGTCAGTTGACAACCCCTCAAAGTAGCTGCCAGCAGACACTGCTGTTTTTGCCAAGACAGGGCTCTTTAAACTATCAACTAGCTGGCGGCAGTGGGGAATCCCCTGGTAAGTGCATTTGAGGGGAGGGGGACTAAGTGGGGGGTGGGGGGTTCTGGCCCCCATGAATAACAGACAACGAACATGTCCGGGAACAGTTCATGTTCGTCCATGTTTGTTGTTCATTGTTTGTTGTTCGTGGGTGGCAATGAATGACTAACAGGGTGTTCAGGGGTTTTTTTTCCGTTTGTGCCCATGTCTACAAGGGCAAAGGCAATGATTTGTCAAGGCAATATTTGTCAAGGCAAACCAGGATTTAAATAATCATCTGAAAGCTGAATCCTGGTTTCACAAATTAGCCACAGTTGAAATTGATTGTGATTTTTAACATTATGTCTGAATTGAACCAATTACTTGAAAACAATTAATTTGGTCATGGATCCCAAGTTCATTCACTTGGAGGAAAGTCCCACTGACATCGATGAAAGTGTGTGGAGGGAATGCAGCTTTTATGAGTCCTATCAGAAGGTAACTTTAATTTGTCTTGAGATTTTTTATTAAGGAGTTTGATTGATTTTAATTAATCAGTGTTATCTTCTCATCCTCAGCTATTATGGCTGATTACTGGACTTTACCATAGAGCAGAATCTCTTATTTCTGGTAACCCAGCATTTCTCTCTGTACAAGATATGATGACATTATAGTACTAGCACTGCCAATGTGAAACAGATCTTGTTCTTCACAGAAGCTAACAGATCTATACAAAAAATTTGGAGAAGTGCAACTTTAAGATATAAAGTCTGAGAGATGTCTAGGAAGGCATTTTCTTTCTTGGGTTAAAAGGTAGCCAGAAGTATCAGAGCCAAACATTCAATAACAGGAACCAGGGCTCATTTCGAGGGGGAACGTGCAGGAACACAGTTCCGGCAATTCCCCAAAGAAGTCATGTGTCAGGTGGCCCCGCCCACTTGACTCTCAGCCATTTGGGGCCTGTTTCAGCCTGGATTGGGACCAAAACAGCCCCGATCAGGCATCTGATAGGTGGTGGATCACTCTCCCACTCATCAGCAGCCCGATCCTGATCATTTGGGGCCCCTTTTCAGCAATTTTCAGCCCCTTTTTGCCATTTTGGGCCCAATTTCAGCTCTGAATGGCCAGGACTGGGTCCAAAACTCCAGGATAGGTGATGTCAGGGGGTGTGGCATATACAAATCAGTTGTGCTAATGATGCACTTCCGGTGATGTCAAGGGGCGTTGCATATGCTAATGAGTTATGCTAATGAGTTCCTCCAGCTCTTTTTCTATGAAATGACCCCTGACAGGAACACATAAATGAAAGGCAAAACAAGCCAGTTAGGCAGATACATTTGCTAGAGAAGCACCTGTGAATCAGCAGTGGACACAAAATACCTTTAGCTTCCTTCTGGCATTGAATTTCTTCAAGCAATCTACGGTCTCCTGTCTGTGCATGCATGAAGCCACAGTGGAACGGTGCTGGAAGACAGAAAGTATGCTCAGAAATGCAAGGAAATAGTAAACAGACAGATCTCACTTATTTAGGCAACCTGGATTTGTTTTACTAATAATGGTATATATTGCATAGCAAACACTAGTTGCATGAAAACCACCCGGGCCATTTTCGGTTCTCTGTTCATAATATTGTAACTGGATAATACCTGTAAAATCTATTAGGGAGGCTAATTGTGTATGCCTTTGCTGGATAAGGCAATTTGTAGCTTCTTCCAGCCATTTGAATAACTAGATACAACTTGTGCAGAATAATTATTTAATTTCTTCATGCAGAAGCCTGAGCTCTGTGCTATTTATTCAGCATAGCCCCAAGACCATATATTTTTGCATTCTATGCCAGGTTGGTTCCCAACTACTCATTTAGCCTGGAATTGCCACAATTAATTGTGTTTTTATAGCCAATCTAGATGACACTGTAGTCAACCCACTGCATTCCAGTATTGTCTGTATTGCGTTTCCACCTTGTCTCAGCTAATCCTCATCTTCCCCATAGTCAGGCAACCAATTCTTTTGGGGCATTTATGCATTAATTTCACATTATTCACACATTATTGTCTTGTGGTGAGAGTTGGCTTAAGTGCTGTTTTGCATGTTTTGGTCAGCCAAACCTGCACTCTCTCTCAAAAAAAAAGTACAATATTTGTAATTGCACCATTATGGCAGTAAGCAAAAGAAAGATCATGAACAGTAGCTTTGGTATGCTATGAAGTAGAAAGTACTTAAGCCTCTCTCTTTACACCAGGGAACAAGCGCTGGTGATTAGGCATATATTCATGAGTGCCAAGACAGAATCAGCTAGTCAGGAGTGAAAAGGAAGTAATTAATTGAAAACACAAAAACTGCATGAAGAAGCAGGACCTTTGCCAGCAAGGATTTATTTTTAGGTGGATATGTAATAGAATTTTGACTGTGGGAATGGATTTTTATGGAAAATGTGACTATATTGCTATGTACAACCCCTGCTTCAATTCCTCTTCCAGCTGAATGTGGAAAGAGATCCTTCAGCAGCACAGAAAGGTTACAGTGTGGGGAGGAACTATCCCCAGCCTCAGTCTGCACCCAAATGTAAAGGAGGGAGGCTTATTAAGTGTCATCTATAATTAACGGCTTGCTATTTGTGGTTCAATATAACAGAAATATAATATAACAACAATTATGAAAATAAAGGCGTTTTCATACGCTGCCTATCAGAGACATCCTTTTGCAGAGAGTGTCTAGAAAGTATTTTATTAACACTGCTTCTTATTTGGACACAGTGTTCAAATTCAGGGCAATTTTCAGGAATACTTACTGATATCCAGGGGTGCTTTAGAGCTTCTGCTGCTGTGATACGTTTGGATGGGTTGATTGTCAGCATTTTATTGATGAGATCTTTTGCTTCAGGAGTAACAGTATCCCATTCAGGGGAAGGAAACTGCAAATGCAAAGCGAGAAAACTTCTTAAAGCAATAGGCTCCGAAGACCTTTCACATCTTCCATAAAATCTGGCCTGTTCATACAAGATCAGACCTTGAGTTCTACAACAGTTGAATACATTCCGCAATACTTGTAGACTTTAGATTGGATATGGGTATGTATGAAAACATTTATTTAGCAGAAAATGAAGGAACAACTGCTTAGCATCATCAGTAGGGGTGTGCAGTTCGGGAATCCAAATCCCGAAAAAATCCCGAATCACCCTGATTCGGGGTGATTCGGGAAATCCCGAATCGATTCGGGAATCCCGAATCGGCATGCCCCGAATCGATTCAGGGCGGTTCGGGGTGATTCAGGGCAGCATTTTGCTTGCTTTTCAATGGGAAAAAGCCTCCCCCAGGCTTCTCTGAAGCCTGGGGGAGGCATTTTCCCACCGAATCAAGCCAAAATTGGTGGTGGCCTTCCTATAACTCCCCTCTAACAACCCCCCAAGTTTCAGACCGATTGGACTTTGGGGGGCCATGTTATGGCCCCCCAAAACAAGGCCTCATCCACGCCTATAAAAGGGCATAGCTTTAGGTTGCTGCTGCTAATCTCCTATTTTGTGCTTGCTGCTGCTGATCTCCATTATTTCATATGGGGAAAAAATGAAGAGGCAGGCTTCCTTTGCCAGGGGTGGCATTTTGCATGCAAAATGCCCCCCAACCCTCAGGGGCCCTTCTCCCACCTTTCCTCCCACCCCCCACCAAGGCTCAGCCTGCTCCCACTTGGGGGGGCATTTCATGGCCTCCCTAAGTAGGTGCTCTTTTCTCTACTACTTACAGCTGGGGGAGGCTTGTCTTGCCAGGGGTGGCATTTTGCATGCAAAATGCCCCCCAACACTCGGGCCCTTCTCCCACCTTTCCTCCCACCTCCCACCAAGGCGCAGCCAGCTCCCACTTGGGGGGGGAATTTCATGGCCTCCCCAAGTAGGTGCTCTCAGCCCCCAAAGTCCACCCCATACAGCCCCACACAAACCCAATTCCCCCCCAGCTGCCACACACAGACCCAAATCCCCACATTAGCCCCTCACAGACCTAAATCCACCCCCAGCAGCCCTACACCCATAACCCCAGGAACAGGCTGGCCAGCCCTCCCACTTTGTTCCCTGTGCTGGGAACTTCTAAACTCTCTTTCCCAGGGCAATTCCGCATAGCCCAGGGGTGCCACAATGGTGGGCAAACTTCTGAGTGCCAACTTGTCCCTGAGAAAGAGCACCTGACCTGACACATAGACAACCATCCCCTGACACCCCCACCACCTACAGAGATGGCTGGCCAGCCTCCCCATTGTTCTCTGTGATGGGATCCAACTGCACAACAAAGAATAAAACACGAACAACACAAAATACAGTTTTTAAAAAATTATTTTCTCCCTTTCAAAGTACAAGTAGGCAAAGCATTATGACACATTACACCAGCAGTCTCCCACACAGAAAAATAACACAACTCTCACTTAACATCAGAGAATCACAAAAACACAATTCCTGTCAAAAACACTTTATTTCTTTAACTGCTTTAGGTTACACAGTAGGAGGGCATAACAGGGCATGATAGCAGAGTACTACACAAAATAATACAACCCACTTCACCGTTTTTGACAGCAATTGTGTTTGGGTGATTCTCTGATGTGAAGTGAGTTGTTATTTTTGTGTAGTACACTGCCTTCATGCCCTGTTGTGCCTTCCTACTGTGTAACCTAAAGCAGTTAAAGAAATAAAGTGCTTTTGACAGCAATTTTTGGGGTGATTCTTTAATGTGAAGTGAGTTGTGTTATTTTTGTGTAAGATACTGCTGCCATGCCCTTTGGTGTGCCCCCCTGCTGTGTAACCTAAAGCTGTTCAAGAAATAAAGTGTTTTTGACAGGAATTGTTTTTGTGATTCTCTGATGTTAAGTGAGTTGTGTTATTTTTGTGAGGTGGAATGCTGGAATGCCCTTTGGTGTGCCCCCCCCCCCCACTGTGTAACCTAAAGATGTTCAAGAAATAAAGTGTTTTTGACAGGAATTGTGTTTTTGCGATTCTCTGATGTTAAGTGAGTTTTGTTAATTTTTCTGTGTGGGGGACTGCTGGTGTAATGTGTCATAATGCTTTGCCTACTTGTACTTTGAAAGGGAGAAAATAATTTTTTAAAAACTTTATTTTGTGTTGTTCGTGTTTTATTCTTTGTTGTGCAGTTGGTTCCCATCATAGGGAACAATGGGGCTGGCTGGCTGGCTAGCCATCTATGTAGGTGGTGGGGGAATTTGAGGGAGGGTGTCTGTGGTTCAGGTGCTCTTTCACAGGGACAAGCTGGCACTCAGAAGTGTGCCCACCATTGTGGCACCCCTGGGCTGTGCAGAATTGCCCTGGGAAAGAGAGTTTAGAAGTTCCCAGCATAGGGAACAAAGGGAGAGGGCTGGCCAGCCTGTTCCTGGGGTTATGGGTGTGGGGCTACTGGGGGTGGATTTAGGTCTGTGAGGAGCTAATGTGGGAATTTGGGTCTGTGTGGCAGCTGGGGGGGGTATTGGGTATGTGTGGGGCTGTAGGGGGTGGACTTTGGGGGCTGAGAGCACCTACTTTGGGAGGCCATGAAATGCCCCCCCAAGTGGGAGCAGGCTGAGCCTTGGTGGGGGGTGGGAGGAAAGGTGGGAGAAGGGCCCCTGAGGGTTGGGGGGCATTTTGCATGCAAAATGCCACCCCTGGCAAGACAAGCCTCCCCCAGCTGTAGGTTGTAGAGAAAAGGTCACCTACTTGGGGAGGCAATGAAATGCCCCCCAAGCAGCAGCAAGCACTAAATAGGAGATTAGCAGCAGCAACCTATAGCTATGCCCTTTTATAGGCGAGGATAGGGGGACCTGGTTTGGGGGGCCATAACATGGCCCCCCAAAGTCCAATCGGTCTGAAACTTGGGGGGTTGTTAGAGGGGAGTTATAGGAAGGTCCCCACCAATTTTGGCTTGATTCGGTGGGAAAATGCCTCCCCCAGGCTTCAGAGAAGACTGGGGAGGCTTTTTCCCATTGAAAAAGCTTTCCTGAATCGCCCGGAATCGCCCGGAATTGCCCCGAATTGCCATTCCCGAATCAGCTTGCCGATTTGGGGACAGTGATTCCCGAATCGGCTTCTCGATTCAGGTATACCCGAATCGGGAAAGCCGAACCACTGTGCCTTTGCACACCCCTAATCATCAGTCAAAGACTGTAAATGTAGCACAGAATGGCCGCTGGGTGTGGGTAGGTGCTGTGAATGTTCTACCAAAATTTGTACACTGCTGAACTGGCATCATGCTTTTGGCTTGCCAGCTTGTTCTGTGGCACATAGAGCAAAAAGAAAATCATTCTCTGAGCAACCTCATTACAAACCATATTCGGGCCATGTGAAAATATGTAACAGAGATTGAGCGCTCATATTAGGGATACACACACACATATTTACTTATTTTATGAAAATATTTATATCCTGCCTTTCCTTGTGTGACTCAAGGTGGCTTGGTGGTGGTAGAAAGTGCCCTTAAGTCATAGCTGACTTACGGCAACCCTTGCTGGGGTTTTCAAGGCAAGAGACTAACAGAGATCTTTTGCCATTGTCTGCACTTGCATAGCAACCTGGTCTTCCTTGGAGATCTCTCATCCAATTACTAAGCAAGGTCAACCTTTCTTAGTTTCTGAGATCTGAGACCAGTCTTACAATAAAAACATCATGATTTAAAACATACAAGAATAAAATTAAAATAACCTCCCCTCTACCAAAAATGCCTGCCATTATATATGCTGTTAAAAACCTTGGCCAATAAAATGGCTTTGTAACACCCTGTGAAAATTTTCTAAATCTTGTTGCCCCTCCACCTCCTTTGGGAGCCCATTTCACAAAGCGGAAGCTACAATGAAAAAGGCACGGGCTGTGGCTGATGCCAGGCAGACTACCATAAGTGAGAGAACTGCAAGTCAGAGGACAATAGTTGGCACATGGGACATATAGGAAGAGATGTTGCAAGGCCATGAGCATCTTAATGGTCATAACAAGCACCTGGAACTGCACTCAGAAACAAAGTGGAAGCCAGTGTAGCTGTTTTAAGATAGGCAAAATATGTTTCTGCTGGCTAGTCCCTTACAATAGTCATGCTGCTGCATTCTAAACCATCTAAAGTTTTCAGGTTGTTTTCAAGCCAGGGCAGTCAGTCCAATGTCTAGTACATTATAGTAATCCTGCCCTAAGGTTAAGCATGAATCAGCATGGCCAGATTGACCAAGTCTAAGAAAGGAGTGAGTTGGCAAACCAAATACAGCTTACAGAAAGTATTCTTGGCCACTATCCCAACATGATTTTCCCAACATAAATCTGTTGCTTTAAGTATGTGCTACTATGTCCTATCTGTTAGTATGATCCTACTCGGTAATTCTGTGTTGTTTAGTTTAATGTCAGTCTTAGAAATGTTTATGCTCAATTTCAGCATTTCTGCAACCCTGTATTAGATTTCTGCTGATGCTATGTCTTTGCAAATTCACGTTTATTGAAATGTCCTGAAACTGACCATACTAATCTCACACTAGGTAATTTGCCTTAAGTCTCAGTGAGAAAGGCATACTACAAATTAGAGAGGGGGGACTGGGGGGCTGGGTCCATGAGCATCTCCAGGCTCTTACCATCATCCATTACAAGGGAATCTAATTCCCTCAAAAACATCAGCCTTCCCAACCAGCATCACCACTATCTTGTCTGGCTTTAGTTTTGGTTTGCTTTGACTTAGTTGCTTGACCAAGAGACAAGAAGGATGTACTTGGAGGCTTGTGTAATGAAATATAGGACTGCATTACATCTACATATTATTGACCCCCCTCCCAATCCCAAAATCAAGATGAATGACCTTATATAAATACTGGTAAGCAGGGTATTAGAACAGAATCCTCTGTCACTCCACAGGAAAAATCCCAGCCCGCTGATTCTGCTCCTCAAGTGGAAATTCTGTCTGATCAGACAGAAAAGAGAATGCTGCTCTGCTAATGCCAACAGAGGGATAAAATATTATTGAATCTAGTGCTGTTGCAAGGATTTCCATGAACATGTAAATAAAGTACTGTGAACATTTATAAAGTACTATATGGATGCTAAGTACAATCTTCCATCTTACCCAATGGCAGACTGGGAGACGAAAATGGGGAGGAGAGCTCTTGGAAAGTTGGACCTTCAAGACAGCAATCTACTGGGATTCCCCCCAGTAAAGTAAATGGCCAATCTAAATGACCAACCTGCCTATTATGGGCCAGCCAGGGCTCAGCAGTAGTGGGGCTTCCTTCGGAGGACTCTTCAGGAGAAGAGGAGCCCTGTGCAGTCGGTCCTGACCCAGCAGGAACTGGCGAGCAGGATGATGAGCTGCAGGCTTGCCAGGGTTCACAGCCAGCAGCTGATGCAGAACCACTGCTGCCCTCCAGCCCTGTTGCAACTGGTGAAACCCAGTTGGTCATCTCCAGCCTTCTGGCAACACTCACAGCCTTGGAGCACCAAAGATGGAGCTACAGGAGAGACGACAAAGCGCATGCCTCCTGGCCCAATGCTTGCTGATAGCGACACAGAGTATCCACAGGATAATTCCCAAGCAGCTGATTGCTGGCATGACCCAGTAGCAGGCAGCTATAAAACCCAGTTAAGAAAGGCTGTTAGGCAAGGGAGCAACAAGTCACCATCTCTCTAACTTGGTGCCCCTTGCATCAGAGTCTTCCAGGTTTCTTGTTTCCTGCAACTCTCTGGACTGGCTCCTGACCCTGCCTCTGTCTAACCCTGGAACCCCCACCAGTGAACAACTCTTGGAACTCTAGACCTTGTGATTTGGACTGACCCTCAGATTAGATGATGGACAGCTTTTGGATTCTGTGCTTTCCTAAGACCAGACCTTTGACTATGCTACTTACATTGGTGCTCTTGCCTTACTCACTCCACGCTCTGATGGAGCAACTGCCCTACCCACGACACTGCCCTTGATCTCCCCCCAAAGCTACTGTTGCTTCTTCTAGGCTCACTACTCTGCTGCATCATGATTTTAAAAAGAAGACAAAGGTAGTGATGACATTAGGTGACAGTTGTAACAATTCTACATTCTAGAGTGAAATTCTTTCACCTGTCATCTGCAGGGAAGAAATAAGGTATGGCATGCTTCTTCGTAATTAATAAATAAAAAGAAAAAGCTTATATAAATTTTATTGAAAATTAAGCTTCAACCATAGTGCTGTGTGAACAAAGCAAGGCAAAAGATAAGAACTATTAAAGGAAATGATTGTGGATGAGAGAAGGAAAAACAGGAGCGGTATTACTTACATCATAAGCTCCAGCTTTGATCTGCTGGTATAGTCGATGTTGATCTTCATCCCAGAAAGGTGGATAGCCAACCAGCAGAATATAGAGAATAACTCCTGAGTGATACAAGAAGAGGACAGCATTTTACATAAGCACCTGCCAAGTACAGATGGTAAATGGCTAGTTCAATGACTTAGAATATTGGAGCAGGCCAACACTGTCAGTGAGTAAAAATCAAAGGTGATTCGTTGAGAATCATCACATAAGTGAATACCTCATTACACAATCACCATCATGCTAACAATGACTGCTTTCACACACGTTGGATAATGCACTTTCAATGCGCCTCCATGATCATTTGCAACTGGATTTTCCTGTGTGAAACAGGAAAATCCAGTTGTGAATGAAGGTGAAAATGAATTGAAAGTGCATTATTCAATATGTGTGAACATAGCAAATGTTTTGTATAGCTTCTTGGCTAAAGTATTTAAGTCTTCAGATTTCAATATGATGTTTTCTACAGCTCAACTTCAATAGTCAGGTAGCATCAAAATATGCCAGTGAGATACTCTGGTCTTTATGGATGTGGAAAGATGAGCAAGCCGCATCTGTGGGTGTATTACAGTCTACATATAATGGCACTGGTTGCATGAGCCCAAGGAAACACTGATAAGGAAAACTGTCATAGGCAGAGAGTTTCCAGATGCAAATATGGTATGTATTAGAGGATTCAGGAGCTTAAGCATCTCAAAATGACTAGTCTGAACAGAGCCTCTTTTTAGAACTTTGAGTCTTGGGGATTGAATGCTCATTTGAAGCTTCTTGGCTAGGGTTCCGAACTCCTTGGGAAATTTGGGGCTCGGACTCACATTCGAACTCACGTTCTAGCTGTATATGAAGAAGTGAGGCTGTGACTCATAAAAGCTCATACCCTACCACAAATTTTGTTAGTCTTATAGGTGCTACTGGACTCTTGCTCTTTTATCCTGCTACAGACAGACAAACTTGGCTACCTAACATGATCTGTCTCCAAGGGAGAAAGCAGGCCATTCCATTGTAATATATACAACAGACATGCCACAGTGGTGTTGATTATTAATAGTAACCAAAATTACAAGCAGTGACAAAGGGTGCAAGATTTAAATGATTTTTGTTTTATCCTGGACCATCCTGTAGTCTATTACCTGTCACCTATGGCCAGACATCCTGTACTGGAGAGAACAAGAATTATTTTGTTAAGTGTGCAGAACATCCTTCCTTCATCTTCTGTATGCGTAATTAGCTCCTTATCTCAATTGTTTCTTCCAGATCTACCTGTTCTCCAATATTCTGCCAGGTCTACATCTCTGACTTAAAATATCAAATAAAATATCTAAGATATATTATTCAGGAAACATTGATCAGCAATGTAATCTCAGTGGTAAGTAGTTTTGCTCATTATTATGTACCCCTTTCTGCCAAGTTAGTGTTCTAACCAGGATATCTTCCTCCTAGTAAAATTTATTTTAGAAAATCTGGTAACCTCATGGAAGATATTTGCAAGGACTGGTCAATTAGGCATGCCAATAGCAATAATGCAATGTACAAAATTAGAAACACGCAATGGATCTGAGCTTGAATATAATTCAGAATGAAAATATGACCAAAAATGTATACTCCAGATCTGCTTAGTACACCACTTGGAATCCAACACAGCAAGTATTGGTTTTTCCCATGAATGTGCTGTGAAATTAAGTTCAAGGTAAAATGCTTCACTGAGTAACTGAATGACATCAACATGCCAAGTAGGTGAAGAATATACACAATTTGGCCTTGTTAGGGGGTCTTTCCTTGTTGGAAGCGTTATTTTCCTTAATTTTTTATTCAAAAAATCATTAGTTTTGTTTGATGGAGCGAGAAAAATGCTGTTAGCAAACACATTTCCTCATGGGAACCACCAGAGTTTCTACCAGAGACTCTTATTGTTCACAAGTAGCTCTACTCAAGAGATAACATTGCAGCACGTTAAATCACCAAACCATGACTCTGTTCAAAAGATCTTTGCAGTTCAGTATTCCTGTCTCATAGAAACTTGCCCTCAAAAGTTACGTATTTTGCTAGCGATGATCAATACTGCATCTGAACATAGAGTTCATTCATAAATTTTATTCAGATAACCTACATTTGTTCTTCTGCTCTACCATAATTCCTTGTTTAGAGTTACAAAAGGTTGCCATTCATGGCTGGTCAACCAGCAGAAGATGGGGGAGGTGGGGATTTACAAGAGGGGGGGGGGGTGATTGGCAACCCCAGTGC
Organism: Eublepharis macularius; assembly: GCF_028583425.1. NCBI lineage: Eukaryota > Metazoa > Chordata > Lepidosauria > Squamata > Eublepharidae > Eublepharis > Eublepharis macularius. Next base: position 81,545,183 of record NC_072793.1, read on the forward strand.
AATGATGTCACTTCTGGTATGACCTGAAAATGACATCATTGTGCGTGGGGGGGGGGGGGGGTTGATGCTCTAGCATTTGCTCAAAATCTATGGTTTAACCATAGAGTCTGGGGGAAATGCTACAGCCCCACGCCCCCATTTCACTGTGGAATATCCTCCTGCTTCCCTGGTGAGCAGCATTAGGCAACAACATGAGGGACAGGAAGTCTCCCATTATACTGTGAGACCTAGAAACCCTATGTCTATAAGTGATTTAGCTTTACTTTGCTTTCCGTTTTCAGTTGTTCACTGAGAGTAAGTGATCTTCCCTAATGCTCAGAAGAATGTTGAGGATAGATAGATGAATGAATGAGAGGCTTTTTGAAGCCTCTCTAAGTAATATACATGACAAAAAATACAAAATGCTCTGAATGTGATGAGAAGTTCCTAGATATCCCCTCCTCTATACACACTAATCTTTTAATAACTTCTTAAATCCATAAGGCTTTTTGTCAGCTAAAAGCTCCTCTGCCTAATACATTGATACTTCTTCCACCAAAATAGAGAACGAATTTTGTTGCAAAAATTTTAACCTGCTACAAAACAATCTTTGTCACCGTTTTCCTTATTTCTTGATTATATTTCTGCTCATGATGTAGAAAATGGTTGCAAAGCCTCATGACATAAATTATTTGCTGTACTACGTAGAGAAAAAACAGCTGAACCAGTTATCAAGAGTAAAGTGGGCAAATAGTTCTCACTAGGTTTATCCTCTGATGAAACTAACACAAAACATGTAGGGACTGGTAATTTAATAAATACCAGCTCTCTTTTTTGGATTTTTTGCTCACTTTTTTCTTGCTGCACTGTGTGCCATATTTTGTTTACAAAACTGAATTTGCACATTTTACAATAAACTTCCTCTCAGGGAACAATTTTGACCAGCGGAAGTGGGTTTATAAAGGTGACCACTTAATTGACAATTGGTCAGTTACCCAAACAAAGGTCTTCCCATCGTATAAACTTATTAAAAAAGACCATCTTAGAGCCTCCTACTTGGTTGATATTACTAATCACAACCTCAGAATGGCATTTACATCATCGAGGTTCCAAACAATGTCAATTGAGTTACTTTTAGGTCGTAGATGCAGAGGAGTTCACCGTGTTAGTCTGTAGTAGCAAAATCAAAAAGAGTCCAGTAGCACCTTTAAAACTAACCAACTTTATTGTAGCATAAGCTTTCGAGAATCACAGTTTTCTTCGTCAGATGCATGGAGGGCAAGAAGAAACTGGTCAGATATATAGGTGGAGAGGGGAGGGAGGAGTAGATGCAAACAGTAGCTTCTGATATGGAGATCAGTTTGCTTCTGTTAAGGAAGTCAGTTACTTCTGATAATGAGATAACCATTCATAGTCTCTATTCAATCCCAGCCTGACTGAGTCAAATTTACATATGAATTCCAATTCAGCAGCTTCCCGTTGGATTTTGTTTTTGAAAGGTTTCTGTTGAACTACGGTGACCTTTAAGTCCTTGATGGAATGTCCTGGTAGATTGAAGTGTTCTCCCACTGGTTTCTGGATGTTGCCATTTTTAATGTAGGAAAATGGGTAGGAAATACAATTACAGGACCTAATGGCGTCAACTATACTGTCTCTGGCTCTTACAACTGCCCTCATATGCCAACAATGTCCATCTAATCTGTACATTGGACAAACCAGCCAACCTCTGCGCAAAAGAATAAATGGACACAAATCTGACATTTCGAGAACTGTGATTCTCGAAAGCTTATGCTACAATAAAGTTGGTTAGTCTTAAAGGTGCTACTGGACTCTTTTTGACTTTTAGGTCGGTACTCCAAAAAACCAAAGGAGCAATGCATTTGTTTATGCAGTAGATCAGTAGAGGACCTTCTTCACTGTGTCCTGGCTTGTCCCTTGTATATGGAACCCAGAAATAAATTCCTGTCCAAGACCCTAAATGACACACATTTCCTCTCTGACTCTGACAAATTAGTATACATGTTATCTGACGTAGATACTGCCGTATCCTATAAAGTGGCTCTTTTGCCTTGGCCGCTAGAAAGATAAGAGCAAGTGCGGCTTCTAAGACAGCATCTCATCAGTCTGAACAGTCACTCCAGGTCTTGTGTTTTGCTTCCTTGTGTTCTGAATAATTCTAATGTTGTCTGGTATTTTAGAATTCTTTTCAACCTTATGGTTGTAATTTGTATATATGTTTTGCTTTGTAAAGGCCAGTGGCCATATACAATAAATTTATCTACTCTACTTTGTTTGCCCAATAAACTTCCTGGTCAGAAGGGTCACTTCAGGATAACAGCCCCAAATCCTGTTTGACAACATTGGATTAATGAGCATTCTGTAGGTTCTAAAAACATCTTTTGTATAAGGAATTATTCTGGTGACAGAGTTGGAAATTTCATTGCCTTGGTCATCTGATTTAGAGCCATGGCAGGTATCTATGATGGATATTTTCTTTCCCTTTCACGATACAGTATTAGGATTCTGTCATTTACATGGTTTACCAGTCTGTCATTTTTTTTTTTAAATGTAGCCCTCAGATAGGGTTTGCCAACCTCCAGGTGAGGCTTGGAGTTCTCTTGGAACTACAACTTATCTCCAGATTACAGAAATCAGCTCCACTGAAAGAAATGGCTGTTTCAGAGGGCAGACTATGGCATCACATTCCTGCCAAGCTCCCTCCTCTCCCCAAACTCCACGCTCCCCAGGCACCACCATTGAATCACCAGGATTAGCAACACAACCCACCGATTGGCATCTAGATAGTATATAACTCCGCTAAATAGACATTCAGAATATCCACCAAGCACTGTGGAAAAAGGAGACTGTAAACACGAAAATATACAGTTGTGGAATCACAATGACCTTTCTCCTTTTGCATAAGTTAACTTCACTTACCACATGCCCACAAGTCCACTGCTTTGCCATAAGGGTCTTTTCGGAGGACTTCTGGAGAAAGGTAACCTGGCGTGCCTGCAAAACCTGTGAAAAAATAGTGATAATGTGCAACAACAAGGTAAACCGCTGCTACCAGCAGAGTCTGAAGCACTAAGAACACATTAAAGGGACTTAAAAGTAAGATGCAGAGAATAATAATCACAAACAGAACTGCCATTTTGTTTTTCCAAACTATAGCTACACGTAGTGAACATGTAGTTCCCAGTGTTTGTTCTGCAGGTGGTTGTGATCAGTTCTATTCTCACAGTACTGAAAATCCAAGCTGTCCATTTATTTTGGTAGTGATGTTCCCAGTCATACGCTTGTATAAGCCAAACTCAATTTGCTTTGATTTTACAAATGTCACACTTAGTAGCAGATAATTTTAAAAAGCAAAGGAAGAATAAAATACACAAATCCCCGAACCTACAAGAAAAGAGATCTAAGCCACACTCTAGGAAAGACAAAGCACTAATAGGCCTACATGCCTATTTGTGATCTTGATAAATGTTGTCATCCACTACTTCCATTTGCTCTTATTTTAGAAGTTATTCCGGGATAACTTATTTTTCTCCAGAATGTATGGTTTTGTTTCTGTTATCCTGTTAGTCCCTCTCTCTTTTTCTTAAAAATCTTTGCAAGAATTAAAGAATTGTACCTTTAATGTAATGAACTCATACACTTTTACCTAATTGTGGTTGTATTTTGTGTTATTCTTGCTCACGAGGATGCAAAGTTTAAAAAGCATCTTAGTAGGGTTGCACAGTTGAGTGAAATATAAGAAAACAAATAACCCTTTGGAAGTGTGTTCCTTTCAATCACACCTTTTCTTCTGTGTTCCCACTTTGTGTAATTATTGTAAAATTCTCATGTGAAGGAATACCAGACAGATTTCTGAATCCCCTCAGCTGATAGCTTCACACAATACAAAGGCAATCTTTCTGAAGAAAAAAAAAGAGTCTATTCAGAATATGTGCCTTGATTCCATGGGAACAAGGAAAACGCCCAGAGCATGCTATTGAAATCAGAGTGAATTTGGTTTCTTAAGAAGTTTTTTAAAAAGTCAGCAGAAATCCCATAACCAAAAGTGGTGACTAAATAAAGTTTTCAGTAGTTGAAATATTGCTTACACACTTTTAAGCATACTTGCACAGCTATAAGGGCTAGAAACTTGTGTAATTCAAAAAGAAAGCTGAGATTCTCTAAAAACAAAATTCAATTTGCATTCATTACCACATTCTGGACATTCTTTCTCCATACTCCCAAGGTTCACCCAAATGTATGCGACTCATTCCAAGGTCTTAAGTAAATTTGCTACTGTAGAGCACTGAGAGTATTCTTTTTGCCTTAAGTGCACTGATCCAGCAGCTATGACCCAGAATATACTCCTTTTTTCTACAGTCTTCAGGCATTAAACTGTGAAACAGACCTGGGAGAATGACCTGAAAACTCCCTGCAGCAATAAATGTTTCCCATACCAACAGTTATGCCAATATGTTATAAAACATGTTAACTTGGTATGGTAGAAGTGTTATGAAAGCACTATCAGCAGATCCAGAGACACAATGTAGTATAAAGGATAGTGTCTTGACTTGGAAAATCTGGTTGAAATCCATGCTCAGCCATGAAACTTAAGTGTTACATAGAAACACATAAAACAAATCCCAGTAACATTTAAAAAACACACACAAAAGCAACTAGGAGAGAGCAAACATTATTTGGAATCCTGCACACAAGAAAACAGCGTTGGGAGAACAATTTGGAAAGGAGCTGAGATGGGTAGGGGGTAGCCTCCACTGCATCTTTGTTTCACATGGCTCTCTCTTGGGTCTTGACATGGTATTTTAAAAAGGAAAGCTACATTTGTAAAAGAATGGAGAGGAAAAAAAGCCTTCGCTGACTGATTATATGTGTTTGTCTGTAATGTGTAGTTTACCCTTCAGTAGAGATGGGCACAAACCGCATTACGAACTTCAAAAACCCATGAAATTGGCGTTGGTGCAATCGCAATCTGGTGGTTTGTGATTGTCCATGGCAAATGAACCAGCGTTCAGGAGAGGCCTGGCTTGGTGCGTTCAGCCACAGTTTGGGAAACCAGACAGTCAGGCGCAAGCAATCAATTCCCCTGGCAATGGAGCCAGGGGAATGCCTGAACTCTGTCTGCGCTCCTTCTGTCGCCCTGGAAACCCGAATGGAAGCCCAGCTTACCTTGATCGGCATGTCTTCCTTCCAACCACGGAGCTGCAAAGTGGTTACAAGTTGGGAGAAGACACCCAGGAGAGGGAGTGGGAAGGGGGTGTTCTGTAGCCATGGACACTCCAATCTCATCCCTGCAAACCCTGATAGGCAGCTCTGACGGCCAAACACAGACCTCCTGCATTGCTCAATGGGACCTGTGCTTATAAATAGCCGTGGGCTCCCAGGCTGGGTTTCACTTTCAGCGAGCAGTGGAGTGGGACAGAGCTCTTGCTTCCACTTGCTAGCCTTTTGTCGTGCACAGGGCTGGGCATAGCAGGCAGGAGGCTCACTGGTACTGCAGGGCTGAACACAACAGGCAGGAGGTCAGTAGTCCACAAGGCAGCAAACCAGGGTCAAGAAGTCAGGCCAAGTGTCAGGACCAATATGCCAGTCAGAGAGAGGAGCAGGCAGAAGGGTAGTCAGAGGGCAGGCCGGGGTCAAAGTCCAATCAAGCAGTAGAGCAGGGCACAAGGCAAGGCAAGAGCGTCCAGGCGTAGAGCTCTGGTAGCAGGAAGTGGCGAGCTGAGTTGCTTCCACACTTGGTTTCCTCGGCATCTTCCTTTTATGCTGTCCTAATGAGGAACAGCTGTTGCCTCTCTCTCTAACAGCTCCGCTCGGTGCTGTGCCTGTAAACGGGCACTCCTCCGTCTCTCCAGCAGAGCTGTCTTATCTCTAAGTTTCCTCCTTTCAGCTGGCCCCAGGGGCTCGGGTTTCGCTTTTGCCCTGGGGGAGTCTTTGTCTCTTACAGCCTCTGTGGAGGTTTCTGGCTGTTCCTCGTCCCCGACAGTCTCTGCAGAAGCTCCAGGCTGTTCTTGCTGAATTCCCTCTGGAGCAGCAGCAGTGGTTTCTGACTGCTCTTCCTCTCCAATAGCTTCTGCAGGGGCTTCTGGCTCTAGAGACGATCCTGCTGGCCCTTCCTGCTCATCTTCTGAGCAGGACTCTGAGGCAATAGGTAAGGTGGCCAGTCGAGGCTGAGGCTGACTCATGACCCCTTTGGGGAGAGAGTGAGAATATAATTCAGCTTGGCTTTGGGGGATAGGGATCTATCTCATCTGGTTCCAGGGCTGCTGCCTGGCTCTGGGGCCAAGCTCAGTGGGCACCTCGGCTGAGGGCTCACATTGATTATTGATCAGAGCCTGATCGGGTCAGGTCTGTGGGAGTGGTGGGCTAGGGCTCTAGTCCCTCCTTTCCTCTAGTGCCAGGGCTGCTGCCAGGCCCTGGGGCCAAGCTCGGTGGGCACCTCGGCCGAGGGCTCACATAAGTGCCTGATCTGTTCAGGTCTGTGGGAGTGGTGGGCTAGGGCTCTAGTCCCTCCCTCCCTCTGGTGCCAGGGCTGCTGCCAGGTCCTGGGGCCAAGCTTGGTGGGCACCTTGGCTGAGGGCTCACATTAGTACCTGATCTGTTCAGGTCTGTGGGAGTGGTGGGCTAGGGCTCTAGTCCCTCCTTCCCTCTGGTTCCACGGCTGCTGCCAGGCCCTGGGGCCAAGCTAGGTGGGCACCTCGGCTGAGGGTTCACAGTGTCATCTCCTTTCTTCTCCTCAATTGTTGTTTGCTGGCACTATGAGGCTTCGGGTGGGGGACAAGAGTGGTCGTGGGGAGAAGTGCAGAGATTGTCCCGGTTGCAGCACGGGAAACAGTGCTGTGCAGGACTCTGGAGCAGCAGAGACTCCCGCTCTCCAAAAATCACCAGTTGAAGCTGTGGAGGAGGCCAAAGAGCTCTTGCTGGCGGTGGAAGATGAACTCCTGAAAATTTGGGGGGAGGAGGAGGCCGAGGGATCCTTGAAGTAATGGTTGGGGTTCGAGGAAATATCCAGCCCATCCCCATCCCAAACTACCGGTGGTGCTGTCCCTGCCTGTAGTCCACCCATCACTCCGTCTTCCATTGCCAGCTCCATGGCACATCCAGCAGCAACCCTTCATCCTCCCTCCCCTGGAACCGTTAGTGGGCCACAGTTCAACCTCAATGTTTGGAGGCACTTTCAATCCCTTCCTACTGACCCCCGTGTGGTGCGGTGCTGTGTGTGTGAGGGCCTGGTGCGCAGGGGCAATGACCTGAAGCACCTGTCATCGATGGCCCTGACTCGGCACCTGAAGAGGCACTGCCTGAGCCTGTGGTTTCCATCCTTGGCCAGCATAACATCCATCGGGGAGAGACCGAGGGCCACCAGCTCGTCTGATCCGGGATCGATGGGAGGGTCTCTGGAATGCACCCTGAGCAAGAAGCGTTGCCCTGAGGGTGCGGCTGGTGGGAGTGGAAGGGTCAGGCAAGCCGCCCTAGGGGTCGGGGCTGGCTCTGCTGAAAAAGGTGAGGTCAAGGGCTCAGGAGGCGGGCATTCATGTGGTGGTGCAGAAGATTGCCCTGCAAGGCTTCCCCCATCAGTCGTGGAGGGTGTGGGCTTCCAACTGCTGCTCCAGCACTTTGCCCCATGGTTCTCCATGACATCACGGCACACCATTGGGCATCGAGTCATGCCCGCCCTGTATGAGGCAGTGTGAGACATGGTGCACAGAGACCTGTCAGCCACCCAAGGCAGAATAGTGCACTTCACGGCTGATCTGTGGAGCGGCTGCGATCACGGGTACCTTGCCATCACCGCCCACTGGTGGCAACCAGAGGACCTCCGCCTCTCCAGGCCAAGATCTGGCAGCCATAAAAAGGTGCCCTGCATGACCTGGGGCTACAGGGTGGTTCTTCTTCAGACCCGGGGGATGGACGAGGTCCACACTGGGAAGAACATCACTGCCACCGTAAAGGCGGCTCTGAGGGAGTGGACATCTGGGGTGGAAGGGTTTGTCCGTGGCTTCATGGTGACAGACGCAGGAGCCAACATGTTGGCAGCCCTGAAAGAGGCATCCCTCCCAGACCTGGTGTGCATGGCGCACAAGCTGCACCTCATGATGTGGGATGTGCTCGGGCTGGGGAGCAAGACGAGGGACAGCTGGGATGAGGGAACCTTGTGGACGCACAATCTTGGACAGCTGCTGTCGCATCGCTTCCCACTTCTCCCACAGCATAAACTCTTCCCGCGAGCTGTTCCAGAGGCAGGAGGAGGGAGGGGACCCTGAGCACAAACTCTTCCAGGACCTGCCCACCCGCTGGAACTCCACCTACGACATGATATGTCGTCTGGTGGAGCAGAAGGGCGCATTGCAAGACATCTTCAGATGTTCTGAGGAGGGGAGAGGAGCATCAGCTCCATGGACTGGAGAGTCCTTGCCCAGATGTCCTGGATCCTGAAACCCTTCAAGGATGCCACTGAGCTCTTGTGCTCCTACCAGGCCAGCCTGGATCAGGTCCTCCCTCTGATCCACAGCCTCGACCAGTTTCTGGCCCAGGAGCTCCAGCAAGGGCAAGAGCTGCTCCCCAGGGTCCAGGACTTTGTCCGGAGGATCCAGGCCTGCATTGCTGAATGCCTGCATCCTCTAAGCCACGAGGCGCCATACCAACTGGCCTCCCTCTGTGACCCCCACATCAAAGGCAGCATCGCCACGCAGGCAGGTCAGATGCAGCACTGGAAAAAGAAGCTCCGCAGAGCAGTGCTCCGTTTCCAGAGACAGAGGGCAGGAGAGAAGGAACCGGGCAGCAGCGAGGGGCAGGCGGTGGAGGAGGTGGGAAGAGAGCCATGCCAGGAAAGAATGCAACCTTGCCCTTTTCAGTGGAGCCACCCCCGACCCCGATCAAACAACTTCCCCCAGGGCGGTCTGCCTGAACCTTCCGCTCCCACCAGCCGCACCCTCAGGGCAAGGCTTCTTGCTCAGGGTGTATTCCGGAGACCCTCCCAACAGCCACATTCGGTCTCTGGGCCTCGTCGGTGGGCTGCATGGTTGGCTGCTGCATGGCGGGCGCGTCCCTCTCAGTGGAGGACTCAACGGGAGCCATGGTGCGCGAGTACCTTTCTGAGCCCATCGAGCCCCCCCATGCCAACCCGTTGCAGTATTGGGCAAGGAAATCTGACCGATGGCCGGACCTGTCCATCATCGCCACCATCATCCTGTCCTGCCCTCCCACCAGCGTGCAGAGTCTCCCAGGTGTTCTCCCACCTGGGAGACCTCCTCCGTCCCCGCCACGCACGTCTGCACCCGGACCTGGTGGACATGTTGACATTCATCAAGGTCAACCTCAACCTACTGGGGCACCCTCCCGTGGACCTGGACCTACCTGGGCTCTGAGCCACCCTGGGGTTGTAGCCAGCCCAGCTCGTCCACAGCGGGCTCAAGCCTCCCTCAGTTCTCGGGGCTGCTTCCATGACTGGTGACCCTTTGCCCTCCTCTCCCAGACAAGTTCCCGTTCCCTCTTCACACCTCTCCCTCTCTGGATCTGCTCAGATGCCTCCCAACCTCTCCTGTCTTTCCCATCCCATCCTTTCCGCAAAGGCAGGAAGGTGCGGTGCTGCCAGCTGATGCTGCTTTTGGTCACGAGGAACAGCTCTGCTACAGTTGCCGATGTGAGAGTGGCACCGTACTGTACCCTCCCTTCCATGGCACCTGGTGTCCCCTCTGAGCAGGGAGGAATAGGTCCCTCCCACCCTTTCCATGAAGGCAGGAAGGTGGGTGCTGTCTGCTGCCGCCGCTTTGGACCCCGAGGGTCAGCTCAGAAGCTTTTGCTGAGCTTGACAGGTTTGAGCTGCACGGTGCACCCCTATCCATGTGCACCTGCTGTCCTCTCTGTGCATGGGGGGAATGGGACCCACGACCAGTCACGTGTCCTTTCCTTGAAGGCAGGAAGGTAGTTGAGGTCTGCTGCTGCTGCTTTTGGGGACGAGGGGCAGCTCGTGCTGGTGTTAGTGTGGAGCTGTTGCTGGTGTTAGTGTGGTGCTGCACAGTACCCCCCCTTTCCGTGGGCACCTGCTGCCCCCTCTGAGCAGGGGGGAATGGGTCCCTCGCCCTCACACCCTTTCCATAAAGGCTGGATGGTGGGTGCTGTATGATGCTTCAGCTTTGGGCCACGAGGGACAGATCAACTTCTGTTGCACATAAGATTGTATGTCACGGTGTCCCTTGCCAACAGCAGTGGCTGTCCCCTCTGGCCAGGGGTGAATTGGTAATGCCACTACGACCAGTCATGTCCTTTCTGCAAAGGCCGGAAGGTGTGGTGCTGCGAGCTGATGCCACTTTCTGCCACGAGGACCAGCTCTGCTGCTATTGCTGGTGTTAATGTGGCACCGCACGGTACCCCCACTTTCCATGGGCACCTGCTGCCCCCTCTGAGCAGGGGGGAATGGGTCTCTCACCCTCACACCCTTTCCATGAAGGCTGTATGGTGGGTGCTGTATGATGCTTCGGCTTTGGGCCACAAGGGACAGATCAACTGCTGTTGTGCATAAAATTGCACGTCATGGTGGCCCCTGCCAACAGCAGCGGTGGTCCCCTCTGGGCAGGGGGGAATGGGTAATGCCGCCACGACCAGTCATGTCCTTTCTGCGAAGTCAGGAAGGTGAGTGATGCTGGCGAAAGCCTCCACTGTGACACAGGGGGAGCGGACAAGCCCCTGCCACAGCAGTCTGCGCACTCCTTCAGGGTGGATGTGGGGTACCTCCGTCCCGCTCCTGCTGTGCAATACAGCCAGGAAGCCTCGGGCTCGGCCCTCCTCTCCCACACAAGTACACGGTCCCTCTTCTCACCTTGCCCTCTCCAGAACACTCAGTCTCCTCCCAATGACCTCTCCGGTCCTGTCCTATTCCATCCTTTCCGCAAAGGCAAGAAGGTGGTTGATGCTGGCTGCTGCCGCAGAGTTCCTCAGTGGGATCCTTGCAGGAGGCCTTGCGGCTGTTGGGATTTTCCAACTTCACAGACCCTCTTTCGACCTGTCTCTCTCTGGAGCACTCCGACCCCTCCAATCGACATCTCTCCCTCCTGTCCTTTCTGGCAAGGCAGGAAGGTGGGTACTGTTGGCTGCCGCCACAGAGTAGCTTAGTGGGAGCTTCGAAGGAGGCCTCGCGGCTGTTGGTGGATATTCCCACTTCCTCTCCAAATGACATCTCCTCTCCCTCCTGTCCTTTCCGGCAAGGCAGGAAGGTGAGTGCTGTCAGCTGCTGCCACACTGTTCCTCAGTGGGACCCTCGGTTGAGGACCCTTGCTTGCTGGGGGATCAGGCCCCCGTCCAAATGACATGTCCTCTCTCACCCACGCCGGGAATACCAGCACACTCTACTTTGGCCTGGCAGGCAGGCACATGGGGGGGGGTCACCGGCGAGCAGCCAGACCCCCGCCCCCTAAAGGGGAGGTGGCTCATCGCTGCGTCCCTGTGCCCACCAGGCCCAGAGGCTGCTATCAACACCCACTTTCTGTAAACTGGGCCAACGTCAACTGCTGGCTCTAATTGTGTTGAGTGGGAGTTTCCTGGGGGCCTTGGATTGGAGAGGGTATGACTCCAAGATCCCTTTTGCAATCTTGTCCAAACTTGGGTGATGGCTGTAGGAGAGCCTGCAAAACACTCCCCGGGAATATGGGCTCTCTAAGTGCCATGGGGGCCGTCCTGTACCCAACGAACTGCAAACCGCAAACCGGTTCGGCAACAGAAAATGTTCATTGCAGTTCACGACTTCGGGATCGTCATCGGCACCGAACCACGAACCGCTGGTTCATTAAATTTTTTGGGTTTGTGCCCATGTCTACCCTTCAGTATTGATCTTGGGCTGGTCACACTCAAACTAACCTACTTCACTAAGGTGTGGTATGGATAAAATTAGATGACATACTGTATGCTGTCCTGAGATCCTTGGAAGAAGAGCTAGATACAAATGAAATGAATATAGAAAATAAATAAATGTTTGAATGTACTCCAGATCCATTTTGCTGGAGATGAGATCTGAATGGTGACCTTTCACCTCTAAACACCTGTGCTTGGCAACTGAGCAGTGTTCCTTTTTTAATATAAACCAGCAAAGTATAGTTATGGCTTGAAAAAGTACAAACTGTTCCCTTAACAGCCTGTCAATAGTTCAAAAATACAATAGCAACGTGTCATGTTGACCTAATTAACTTGCATTTGTAACTGCAAGTTATCAGGATTTAATTGAACCACAGCTGGCATCCAAGTAGGGTTTTCTGAGTTAAGATTTAGTGAAAAGCCCCACACACTAGGCAAAATAAAGCTAAAGAGACATTCAATATTGTTTATATTAGCTACCATAAGCTTATTAAGTTGGGGAGAGCTCTACATTATCTAAATGAAGGTGAGTGAATTGTTTAGGCCACAATTGAATGACTGGATCTAGAATGCTTTGTAAATTTAACTATTCCCAATTCTCATATCTTTTGCATGAACTATTGCATGCCACAGAGAACGGACAAGATACATTCAGTAACATGATAGTTCTACAACTACAAAGTATGAAACTGTCCAGAGCCAGTGGGGTAGTCTGCAAGGTGCCCAAGAGCTGGGTGAAAAGCCCACTGGCAGCTCAAAGCCTCCCACTGTGGTCTCACTAACTGAAGGGGCCCACACCTCTAGGCCCAATAGTGATCCAAAGGAGCCAGAAGCAGCAGGGCTCCCACACCCTGCACACCACAAGAGGGTGGTGCAGGTGAATACCCAGTCCCAACAAGGAGGGAGGAGGGAGATCCCATGAGAATGGCTATTCCGGGGGCTTCCGGTTTGGGATTCATGGAGGTCTGACGCAGCTCCAACTGCGGAGCTGACTGGACTGCCGTTTTAAGCGGCCGGCGGGGGCAAAATAGCCCGCGGCCGACTGCTCTCAGGCGGAGAGCAGGCAAAGAACGCTCAAGACCTCAGGGCGCGTTGATCTCGGGCGAGGGGGGGCTCTACGCGACGGGCCCCCTCACGACCCTTGAGGTCCCACCCTGTGACAGGTCGGCTATGATCTCTGCAGCAGTTTCGGGGCCAATGCGGTTGGCATAAGACCTACGTACCCAAGCTTCAATAGGGGAAAGAGGAGTAGAGGAGAAACGAAGATTGAAACAGTGATTACAACCCACGGAAAGTGAATGGGAAGGTAAAGATCACTATCTTCTGATACGGGACAGATTGTTAAAAGTAAAGAAGATTAAAAGTAGATTTTAAAACTGCAACAGGCTAACTATAAGGAGGAGAAGACTCGGCAAGAGTCGAAATAGAAAAAAGACTAAGTTTAAAGAAGTTATTAAAGAATTTGGATTATTGTTTTGAATACTTGCGGTTATGGAGCTGTGAGAAAATTTTACCATCGCGAGAGCTACTGCGGGAAGTCGGGAGACAGGAAGTACGTAATAACAATAGAGTTGCTGGAGAGAAGCGGCCCCTGCCGGAGGGCAGGAAGAAGGGAATCGCCATCTTTGAAAGGGGAAAAGCCGCGGCTTCAGCGGAAGAGGAAGTAAGCCATTTTGGATTACAAAAACCATAGAAGAACCATAGAGAAAAGATGCCCGACATTTTGGATTTTCTAAAAGTTTTTTCTTTGCAAAAAGACTGGGACATTTAAATTAAAAATTAAAAAGACACTAAGTTTTACGCCACGGAGTTAAGGAAGAGGGCGGACTCGTGGGAGCGAGCTAAGGCAAGCCCCACGATGTCGAAAAAAGAGTGGCAATCGGCAATAGAGAACCTAGACAAAAAACTCTTAGAAGTGATTAAAGAACTTAAGGACATGAAACCGGAGCTGATCAAAGAGGTTAAACAGACAGTGAAAAGTGAGCTGTCAGAAGTAAAGAAAGGTATGGAAACAATGCAAAATGAACTGCAAGGAACACAGCAGAGAGTTAAAGTAGTAGAAGGCGCGGTGGAGAATCTAGCTGACACGCAACAAACAGAGATGAGGCTGATGAGGGGGAGAATGGCGGTTGCGGAAAGTAAACATATGGAGAAGCAGTTAAGATTTCGCGGCTTGCCGGAAGTGGAAGGAAAGACAGCGCAAGAACAGATGACGGAGGTGTTAGCTGAATACCTGGGGAAGGAGGAGGAGGAAGTTGTGGCTATCCTGGACGTGGTATATCGTGTAAATTCAAGAATTGCGACCCAGAGGAAATTACCAAGAGATGTGATTGTGCAATTCACGACCCGAAATATGAAAGAGAAGATTGTGACTAAACAGTTTCAAGATCCATTGGAGATTGACGGCAAGACGATTATCATTATGAAGGAATTACCCAGATCGGTGTTATTGGACCAGAAAAAATATAAGGCGCTAATTCAGATTTTGAAGGACATGAAAATTAGGTACAGATGGGAATTACCAGAAGGAGTGTCCTTTGAATTTGGAGGGGCCAAAAAACGCATCAGATCTGAACGAGAGATGGAGCGATTCATAAGAGACAATGAAAAGGACTTACCAGCAACAAGATTATGATTATGGAGTGTAAAGTTTTATCTTGGAATGTAAATGGACTTAATTCACCGAATAAGAGAAAAAGCATCTTTCACTGGCTATTAAAACAAAAATGTGATATTGTATGTTTGCAAGAGACCCATATTCGAAAACAAGATGTAAAGTATCTAAAATAAAAAAATTGGGCAATGATTTTGCAGCGGCCTCTAATAAGAAAAAAAGAGGAGTAGTGCTTTATATTAAAGAGGAGCTGCAGCCAAAGTTTGTAATGAAAGATGTGGAAGCCAGATTTATAGCAGTGGAATGCGTATGGAATTCAAAGAGAGTGCTGGTAGTTGGAATTTATGCACCTAATGGAGCAAAAGAAAGCTTCTTTGAGGATTTAAGGAAGCAACTAGATGAAGTTTCATATGACCAGATAATACTTGCTGGAGACTTCAATGGAGTGACAAATTTGGATTTAGACAAAAAATCATCAACTGCACAAAAGAAGAGAGGACTGCTACCAAAGTTGTTTTTTGAATTGATACAACAGGAAACCTTAGAAGATGTATGGAGAAGACAAAACTCGAAAAGCAGACAATTTACGTTCTACTCCGCAAGACACTCTACACTATCAAGAATTGATATGATCTGGGCCTCAAAAGACTTAGCGTTATGGACTAAGGAAGTGGAAATAATGCCGATGGTAGGCTCGGATCATAATCCAATTATGTGGAAATTGGGGAGAAGGAGCAAAAGGAAAGGATGGAGAATAAACGAGGACTTACTTCAAGAGGGAGAGAATATGGAGATGCTGAGAAGAGAGACAAAGTTCTTCATATAATACAACATGAATAAAGAAGTACCAACCAACAAGGTTTGGGACACTTACAAGGCGGTAATTAGGGGCATACTAATGGACTTAAATGGAAGAGTCAGAAAAAAGAAAGAGGAGAAGAGACAGGAGATTATGGAGAAAATAAAAGCCAAAGAAATACAGTTAAAGAAGAGACCAGGGAAAAAGAAAATTTATCAGGACATTAAAATATTACAAGAACAGCTGACAGCAATGAATAATAAAGAATTGGAGTGGAATCTTAAAAGACTGAATCAAAAAGGGTTTGAAGGTGCAAACAAACCTGGGAAATATTTGGCATGGCAATTGAAAAAGAGAAAGGAAAAGAAAATAATAAATAAAATATGTGAAGATAACAAAATGTATTTGGAACAGACATCCATTAGTAGAGCCTTCTATAAATTTTATGCTAAATTGTATAATAAGAAAGAGGTGAATAAAGAATCAATAGCGACATACTTGGAGAAAATGAAGCTCCCAGTAATCTCGGAAGCGTGGAGAGACAGACTGAACAACGAAGTAACGGATGAGGAAATAAAAATGGCAATACAATCAACAAATTTGGGAAAGGCGCCAGGGCCAGACGGACTTACAGCTAAATTTTATAAGACAATGGCCAACGAACTGGTACCATTCCTAAAAGAAGTGATCAATGGAGTATTAAAGGATCAACGGATTCCAGATACCTGGAAGGAAGCTAACATTTCATTGATCCCCAAAGAGGGCCAAGATCTGACTAATGTGAAAAATTACAGACCCATATCCTTACTTAATAATGACTATAAAATCTTTGCGAAGATACTGGCAGAGAGAGTGAAGGGATGGCTTTCGGAAGTTATTGAGGAGGAAAAAGCAGGTTTTTTACCTGGTAGACAAATCAGAGACAATTTAAGGACAGTGATCAATGCTATTGAGTATTATGATAAGCGTTGTGACAAAGAGGTTGGTTTCTTCTTTGTTGATGCTGAAAAAGCGTTTGACAATTTGAACTGGGACTTTATGTTTGCCACTATGGAAAAGCTACAAATGGGAGAAAGATTCATAAGAGCAGTTAAAGAAATCTACAGAGACGAGAATGCAGCAATTGTGGTGAATTACGAGACTACTAAGAAATTGACTATAAGTAAAGGAACAAGACAAGGTTGCCCGTTGTCTCCGCTGTTATTCATTTTGGTATTGGAGATATTGATGATACAAATACGACAAGATGAAGAAATCCGCGGAATAAAAATAAAAGACTTTTCTTATAAGGTCAGAGCATTTGCGGACGATATAATGTTAATTGTGGAAGACCCAATGGAGAATATGCCAAAAGTGATAGAGAAGATCAAGGAGTTCGGAGATTTGGCAGGGTTTTACATTAACAAAAAGAAGTCAAAGATATTATGCAAAAATATGACTAAGCAAAAACAACAACTGTTAATGGAAATAACGGACTGTGAAGTAACAACTAAGGTGAAATATTTGGGAGTTGAACTGACTGCAAAGAATATAGATCTATTCAAAAATAACTACGAAAAATTATGGACTCAGATTGAGCAAGATTTGATCAAATGGAATAGATTGAATTTGTCATGGTTGGGAAGGATTGCAGCAGTTAAGATGAACGTGTTACCAAGAGTAATGTTTTTGTTACAGACAATACCAATTATCCGAGACTCTAAGCAGTTTGAAAAATGGCAGAGGAAAATATCAGACTTTGTTTGGGCAGGCAAGAAGCCTCGAGTGAAAATGAAAGTTTTACAAGATGCAAAGGAAAGAGGCGGAATGCAACTGCCCAATCTAAGACTCTACTATGATGCAATCTGCCTAGTGTGGCTGAAAGACTGGATGACGCTGAAGAATAAGAAATTATTGGCCCTAGAGGGATATAAAAAAATATTCGGATGGCATGCATACCTATGGTACGATAAAGTGAAAGTGAACTCTATGTTCTTACATCATTACATACGGAAAAGCCTATTTGCAACTTGGAAGAAGTACAGAGACTTTCTACAAGAAGGAACCCCCATGTGGGTGGTTCCATATGAAGTAATAGATCCGAGAGCTGTCGATACTGAGCAACAGTGTTTAACATATAAGGAGATAACCCGAATAGAATCTTTTAAACTTAAAATAAAGACACAGGACGAGTTATCACCCAACTATGACTGGTTTCAGTATAGGCAGATCAGAGATCTCTACAACTCGGACTGTGCAAAGGGAGGCATAAGAACAGAGAATTCGGAACTAGAGCAGACACTTTTAAAAGAGGATAAGAAGGAAATTTCCAAGGTATACCAAGTACTGTTGAAATGGTATACTGAAGATGAAATAGTTAAAGTACAAATGGTGAAGTGGGCCATAAATTTTAACAAAGAAATAACAATGGAGGCATGGGAACACTTGTGGAAAAACACAATGAAGACTACAACGTGTACTAATATTAAAGAGAACATTTATAAAATGATCTATCGTTGGTACATGACACCAAAGAAGATTGCGCTAGGGAATTCGAACACTTCTAATAAATGCTGGAAATGTAAAAAACATGAGGGCTCTCTGTACCATATGTGGTGGTCGTGTGAGGTAGCTAGGCAGTACTGGGGAGAAATAATAAAAGTAATAAGTGAGATTCTACAATTTCAAATCAATAAGAACCCAGAACTCCTGCTACTGAACTTGGGAATGGAGAACATTCCAGCCCAATATAGAACATTGCTATTTTACATGACAGCAGCGGCCAGACTTTTGTATGCGCAAAAATGGAAAGTACAAGAAGTGCCAACTATTGAGGATTGGACTTACAAATTGCTGTATATGGCCGAAATTGACAAAACGACAAGAAAATTGAGAAATCTGGACCCAGGACAGTTCAACACAGACTGGGAGAAGCTGAAGCAATATGTGTTGAAGAAATGGGAGGTGGGAGGAGAACTGTGGCAGTTTGAGAACTATTGAAACATGACAAAATGTAGAGGGGGGTGACTTTACCGGAGGGTAGAGAGAGAAATGAAAATGTCTAAGCAGTTATCTTGTTAGATTGTTATATATAGAAAAATATATAGAATATGGATAGAAAATAACTAACTATAAGGACCGACTAATTAATATTGTTTCTGGTATAAACGTGTAACATGTTAAACTGAATAAGTCTACCTGAAGAAACATATGGATCAAATTGATTGATAACTTTTGACGATAGTTATATAGATGTATAATTAAAGAAAGAGGAAATCAATAATATAATTAAATATAACTAAAGTAGAATGAAGACAAGATATGTAGAAAAAGTAATATACATAATATAAGTTAAATCGGTTGACTTATATGAATGTGAAATATTTGAAATCAGGAAATTATGAAATTATGGAAAAAGGGACAAATTGTTTGTCTAATACGGAAGAAGGGACTTAAAGATAGGGTACAGAGTGTTAAAAATAGTTAAAGAATTATTGCTTAGATTAAAGGGAAAGTATATGTTTGTTAGATAGATGAATTTAATATGAGTAAGGGAAAAGGGACAAAGGGTTGGAAAACTGTTGGAAGTCTACAAAAAAGGGGGGAAAGGGAGGGGGTTAGAAATTGGGAAACGGGAATTGATTGTAATGTGAAATCAAATGATTCTAATTCCAATAAAAATTTTATTTAAAAAAAAAAGAGAATGACTATTCCCATAGGAACAAATACTAGGGAAGGGGATTGCTTGGGCTGTGAGGAGCTATTTAAGTTCCCTCAGCACAGTGCCAAAGAGGACACAGCTGGGTCTGCTCTTGTCTCCAAACTAGCAACCCAGAGAGAACAGAAAGAGAGTAATGGTGGCAACTTGATTGGAGGAGGAGGATCCTCCTAGCCTCTGTCCCATGCAAGGAGGATTATGGATAAAGACCCCACAAGGGAAGAAGTGGTTGAAGGCTCAAGCTCCTGTCTGCTTATGTAACTCCTATGAGCTAATTGGTTTAGCCCAGGAGGGCAGAGTCAGTAGGTGAGGAAGAAGCTGGTTGCTGGGGAGCTTGATAACAATTAATTATCACCTTGAATAAGGTAATCAGAAATGTTATATGTGAACAATAGTGACTAAAAGTGGTATGTTATGTTTGATTGGTGTTGTTACTGGGATTGTATTGTTTTTGCAGGGTTGTAATTCTCCAAGAAGAGGACAGAAGCCTGGATTCCAGTTGCTTCATAATTGGAAGGATTGTGGCAAAGGACTCCATCACTTGCTGAGATCCAACAAATTGAACTTGCTTACCTTGAGTGGTTTTCAAATACATTGTTTGCTGAAAGTTTCTGTTTTTGTAGCACTTATGAGTTTGGTTAAAAAAAGAAAAAATAGTTGTATTGTTCTAATTGTTAAAACGTTTGGTGAAAAAGAACATTTTTATTAACTTAAAATTGTGTGAAAGTTTCCTTCTTAAATTAGCCCCATAGAACCCATACAATAAAGGTTACACTTACACCTTTGCGTAGGCCAGCTGGCCTTCTAGTATCTGGGGTTATTCTACATGCCTAACATTACTATGAATTTTTAACAGAGCCATTCTAAGTAGAGTTACATCCAGATCTCAGTGTTTCTTCTAAACCTGCACAGAAGTCTCTTCACCACTGGGTGTCATAAAACATAGACCAGCAGTTCTTTTTAAATAAGAGTTAGTGGGAAGAACGTTTGTTCGTTACACCCAGGCCCAGAGTGAATCTGGACCAGAATGCAAAGTGGGCCACATTCACATGGACAGCCATCTAGAATACATGTGTCTTCTTGACTAGATATAATGAGGAACCATTACATTTTCTTCACCATATCCACATATTTTACATAGTGTGGTTGTAGTGCACTGATTATAGTGTACTAATACGCTTAGAAGTGCAATAACACTGTATCAGCATGTGTGAGCACCAATGATATGTAAGCATGACTTGGTCACATTTAAATCTCTTTTGAATTGTACTACTGGCTTGAATTGTACCTCTGGTTTTCTGCATTTGCTCCCTTATTTTCAAAGGACTCATACATCAGCTCTGTAAGATTGTGCAATTAGGCACAATATAAATAAAAATAAAATACTTTCTTTTCTTTGTATGCTAACTTCACATTTTGAACTAGGAATAGCAGAAACGGTTTGTGTGCGTATGCACACGTTTGTATCAATTAAGTACCAAGGGAGTAAGAAAGTCTACCAATGGGTAGTAGTAATCTAAAAAGACATTTTTGAAGTATGGTAGGTAGGAAGGTTTTTGAATTCATATTTTCATCAACACTGTGTAGATAGCTAGATCAGATGTATCTTTCATATGGCTAAAATAGACCATTTGAAAGATACATCTTTCACAGTAAAATTATAAAGCAGACAACACCTGAAGCTATGAAGCTAAAAATTGTCAACTATAACAAATTTAGGACTGTAACCAAATATTGGCCTTTCCTGGGGACAATTAAGAATAAAATAAAAGAGGGGTTTGGTTTTCTTCAGACTGGTCCATATTTTAATTCTTCCTCTGCGTTATGCACTCTATTTCCATGTGCTGGTGTTCAGCTAATGTACCAGAAATGCAGAGAATCCTTTGTCTTAAGATCTTGAGATTCATGATCTTCAGAGCAATGAGATCCTCATACATGGGTAAAAACAAGTCGCTGAGGTGATCACCTCAAAGCACAGTTCCCCCACTCACCAAACCAAGCCTGCTGCTCTCCTTCCACTTCAATAGCAAGGCCAAAGTCAGCCAGTTTAACAGCAGCTCCCTTCAGTTTGGATGCCAGTAGAAGGTTCTCCGGCTACAGGAGGGAAAAGTCAGAGACCAATCAGCATTCAAAAGGGAGAGGAGAAAGTGAAGAAAACTAAGTGCAATGGCCTGTGTAAGTGATCAAGACAGAAACAGAGGCTGCAACTCTGAGAATTGTGAATACAAGTTCTTGTTCTGCCTTAGAATAATTTCACTCACACAGACATGCTAGGGTTATCAATCGAAACAAGAGTTTAGCATCATGCTTTCCCTTTTAACACACACTGAAGCAAGTGTTAATTTCTGCAGTGACAAAGTCCAATATCTAATTAAGCAAATGTATTTCATTTTACACAATTCATTTAAGCAAAATAGAATATTTGAGGAAGTCTTGATCACCAAGTGGGGTATTGATAGAATAGTAAGCAAGAAATAGGGCAGAAGGATTCATAGAATGGAACCTGGAGAAAAGTCAAGATGGATGAAGCTCTCATCACCATTGAAAGCTTATCCTTCTTATAAGTTTTTAAAGGTACCAGCTGCACATTTTCTTGCTATAGACATAAAGGTTAGAAAGCTGCTTGTGTTTTATTTTTTTGCCCCTGTGAAATTCTGAGTCTCAAGATACTGAAATTCCAACAAACTATGCACAAAGCTTCAGTGCTATACAATATTATTATTGTTATTGTTTGTTTGCTTGCTTGCTTGTCTGCTTGTTTGCTCATTTATTTATTGCTATGGACATACATAGTTATGGAGACCTATTGCTATGGACATACATGGTTGTGGAGATTTCTATCTCTGCTTACTCCACTTCTGCATATGATCAGACAAATTGCGAGTGATTATGAACAAGTCCCCCCTTCCCTTTTGTAGAGTAACATATAATTTGTAAGGAGAGGAAGTAAATTTATTATCAGTTAAATCAGGGGGAGGGGAGTTGAATGAAAGTCTTATTAATGGGACACTTGGATACCAATTATGGATGTTGTAGGCAGTGCTGCTTGTGAAAAAAAATGCACATTGCCTACTTATTTTTTATTACTGTCCTGATCTATTGCTGTGGATCCTGGTAAATCATGGGATCATATCTGTGTAATAATCTGAACCAACTCACTCCATTTTTAGTTGTTGGGTGGATACCTGAGCCTCCTCAGTTTATGTAAGGAGAAGATATGTCACCCAGAGTTGTGCCCCATATTTTCTCTTTTGTATACCCACCCCCCTACACACGAGATTACTCAGGAAACCCAGCAATTCTGTTTTTTTCTATTCTGCTCTTGTCTTCTATTCTATATCAGCTTTCCAAAGACAATCAATTTATAGGCCTATTAATAGCTCTCAAGCCAGGTTATCCATAGAGGCTTTGAATAATGCAAAAAACCCTAATGCGCCTGGATAGTTTAACCCTTATAAGTGTTTCCCTTCAGCTAGTGCCTGAGCCAGGACAAAATTCTGATGGCAGGCCTTGCTGCTGTACTTTGGCATGGTATATGTGTGTGCATGCATGTCCAAGCACACATGCATGTGCCTGTTTGGTCTTGGATAAAGTAAACCAAAACATGCCATAAGCTGTCTGTGTACAACCTGCTCTTCCCTACTTCTCTTCAGCAGACATGAAGATACTGTCTATGGTGGAAATCCCGTGCCACACTATCTTTTCCCCCTGAGACTGTTTTATAAACAGGTTAGGATTAGAGATGGGCACGAAATAGAAAAAAAACCCCAACCGTGCGGTTCGTGGTTTGTTGCATTTCACAAACCACGAAGTTTCACGAACCTGCCCCAGTTCATGAACCAGTTCGTTTGGTTTGTGAAAACATCACATCCAGGTCAGCAAATCATCACTTCTGGGCCAGCAGAAGGCCACTTCCAGGTCAGCAGAAGGTCTGCAGGAAGTCCATCCCCTGTTGCTTAGGGAACTGATTGATCGGTGCCAGGCTGTCTGCAGCGACGAACCAAAAAATGAACCAAACAAACTTGCCTAAAGTTCATGGCGGTTCGTCAGAAATGGGCTCTGACGAACCGCCAGTTTGCGAACCACGAACCGGCCTGGTTTGTCATGAACTTTGGTTCGTATTTCAGTTCATGCCCATCTCTAGTTAGGATGTTTTTGTATCATGTCCTAAGGAAATATTTGGGAACCACATAGAGTAGTAAAGAACATATTTTTAAACAATGCTTTTCATTTTTCACTATCAGTTTTTACAACGAAGGAGGAATTTTTGATAGTCTTGCAAGATAAAGCCAAAGCTGTCAGAGTGCCATTTCCTTAGAGAAGCAACTCAGCTGTCAAGATTTTAAAAAGTTGTTCTGTGAAGAAGAAACAGGACACATGTGAACAGCTCCCCAGCCATCCAGGAAGTGCTCTGACTGGCAGCACTGCTGCCCCAACTCTTCCGACATCTATTTTCTACCTGAGACAGAGGAAGGTGTACTTCCATCATGCCCAACACACTTTCAAAAAGGCACTTCCAGTGAGTGCCTGCCTACTTATACTCAAAGAAGCCAAAAGTCATTTGGGCTGTGGGCAGCCCAAATACAGCACTGAGTTAAAGGCAGCAATACCCTTAACACAGCCCTTAACAAAGGACTGAAAAGAAGAAGAAAAATCTGTAATAAGTTGAGGTGATCTATATGGGCTATGTGAAGAAAATGGCTTTTCTATTTCAAACTCTAGCCATGCTTGAAAACTCTGGTTCAGAAAGAAAGGCCTGGGAATGAAGCTTGTTAGAAGCTGTCAGTCAGTACACAGTGACCTTGGAGATAAGATAGCTCATTAGAACCTCCATGGTACAGCTTCAGGCCAATAAACATTCCTTAATACTAAGTGCATTTTGCACCAGTGGGAAAGGGGCTGGGACCAAAGCTGCAGATTGGTTTCACTTCTGCCCACTCACGTACTCATCCTAGCAATGCTGACATCAGCTTTTGGGGTCCTGATTGGCTAACAAGTCTGAGCTACTTAGGCCCCCCAAACCCATAAAAATAGCTTAGCAACATGGAGCTTCAAGCATAGCCAAGTTTTTGCTTGGTTCTAACTTCTGCTTCACTATAGCTCTAGCTCTGTCTATGAATCTGTAGGATGGATGTTCTTTTGCAACCATATTTTTGTCTGCTGTAATGGACTTGAACAACTGAAGTCCTGTTTGCCTCTATGCAAGAGATTCTGTTATTCTGCACCTGTGCCTAACTTATGTTTTGCCTTCTGGAACTATCGTGGTATGTATAGTTAGAGCTTACATGCTAAGGTCAAACGTCAAAAGCCTAAACCAATGAACCACCTACCAGGTAAATTTCAGGCCTGGAGATTTATCCTTTTGCTCCTGTGCCTTGGGATAGACTAAAAGCTATTGAGGCTAGTGTGAGAGCAGTCTTTCATTGGTAGTTTTGTAAAGTTCTGTTTAATAAGGCTCTGTGCATGATCCCTGTGGCCCTGGGAGGAGGCAGTAGACTCCAAGGACCTTGATAGGCTGGGAGGAGTTTTTCTGTGAAAAATCAGAATATGCAGATGTTTGCAATGCACATTTTAGAGGATAATTAACCGCCAGAAGATGCATATGTGGGGTTGAAAAGAAGATATGGCATTAAAAACTCTTTAAATCAAGATGAATTATGATATTCAAGAACATTAGTAATAAGAAATTGGATCTAACAGTAAAATACATTCATAGCTGCTGTTTAAACCTCAAGTTTTTAAAATACTTTGATTTGCTGGAAAGCCAATAAAAAGCCTTTGATTTGCTACCTTGCCTGTGAGAGCAAAGCCAGCCTCTCAGCCCCACCCTTCTCTGAGCCTGAGGTAAGAACATCTTGAAGTGCCTCAGTACATTGAACCTAGCGTAAATTGTATTTGGCTGGGGTGTTTATACAGCTGGAATGTTTATATGGCTCGGCTCTACTGGACTATATGGAACCAGTATTGATTCTGTTCACTGTTGTTAATTGAATTAATGCTGTGCTCGTCTGTCCCCGAATTAATGCTGGTCCTCCACCAGTCCCAAATAGGAGGTCGGGGGGAGGGGTGGCAATACTTGCCCAAGATTCTCTCTCCTTCAGGCCACTTCCCACCCGAGATCTCTGGCATTGAATATGTAGGCCTGGTGTGGGGTGCCAAGGAGAGTTTGGCTATCTGTCTGGTGTACCGACCACCTAGCACACCAGCAGATACCCTGTTGCACCTGCTAGAGGTGGTAGCGGGGTGGGCCTTGGAGTACTCCAGACTGATGGTGCTGGGGGACTTCAACATCCATGCCAATGATGCTTCCTCTGTGCAGGCTGCGGACCTAGTGTCTTCCATGGCAGCACTGGGAATCTCCCAATTGTATCGACCCCTACACATCAAGCAGGCCACATGCTAGATTTGATCTTCGGGATGAGGTTGAATGTGGATCTGGAAGTGGTAGAACCGGTGCCATGGTCAGACCACTCGGTCCTGAAGGCTCGTCTGGGGATACCCCCCCCCTTGCAAGGGCGGTGAGCTGATTTATGCTCGCCCGTGGAGACTTATGGACCCGATTGGGTTCTAGAATGCTTTGCAGGATCCATTGCTCCATGGCAGTTCATTAGATGAGCTGGCGGAAGACTGGCAGTGCCGGCTGTCTGAAGCCATCGACGAAATCGCCCTGTCGCCCTCTTTGCCCTTGTGCAATACGGGCTCCCTGGTATACAGAGGAGCTCTGATGGAAGAAGCGGGAACTAAGATGGCTTAAGCGAGTGTGGTGACGATCTCGGGATGAAGAGGCAAGATCATCTTATAGGACGTTTATGAAAGCTTATGAGGTGGCGGTGAAGGCTGTGAAGAAAGAGTTTTATGCAGCCCCCATCGCAACAGCTAGCTCACGCCCGGCAAAATTGTTTAACGTGGTTCGGTCATTGGTCTCCTTACCAGAGGGAGGCCATCAAATTTTGAATTTGGATATTACCTGTGAGGCTTTTGGGAGCTTTTTTGCTGATAAAACCTTGTCTCTCTGCCGTGACTTGCCAGCCTCAGTTGATTCAGTGAATGAGCTAGAGACCTCTTGGCCGTCTTCGGGGACAATATTTGATCATTTCAGCCCACTCTTTGGGGAGGATATTGACAGGACCCTGCGATCAGTTAGGCCCACCACATGTCCCTTGGACCCATGCCCATCGTAGCTGGTAAAGGCCAGTGCCAAGGGGCTGCAGTCCTCGCTGGAGGCCATTGTTAACCTATCCTTAGGCTCCAGGGTTTTTCCTGGGCCATTAAAGGAAGCTGTGGTGAGGCGTCTTTTAAAGAAACCATCGCTGGACCCCACTGACCTGGTCAATTACCGCCCGGTTTCGAACCTCCCGTTTCTGGGAGAGGTGATTGAGCAGGCGGTGGTGGAACAGCTGCATGGCTTCCTGAAGGATGTCTTGGCCCTAGACCCCTTCCAGTCCGGGTTCTGTCCGGGACATGGGACGGAGACATTGCTGGTTGCCCTCACAGACAATCTTCGTAGACATCTGGATCAAGGTGGCTCAGCGCTGCTGATATTATTGGATCTGTCAGCAGCGTTGGATACAGTCGATTAAGATCTTTTGACTCACCGCCTCACCAATGTGGGGATATGAGGGACTGCCTTGCTGTGGCTTGTCTCTTTTCTCCATGGTCAGGGACAGAGGGTGGCGCTTGGGGAGAAATTGTCATCCCACCACCCTTTGGTGTGTGGGGTCTCACAGGGAGCAATACTCTCCCCATTATTGTTTAACATCTATATGCGCCCCCTTGCCCAGTTGGTGCGAAGTTTCGGACTTGGGTGTCATCAATATGCAGATGACACCCAGTTGTATCTGATGATGGACGGCCGGCCCGACTCAGCCCCAGATGTCCTGGAACATGGTTTTGCAGCCATGACTGGTTGGTTGAGGCAGAGTCAGCTGAAACTGGACCAGACAAAGACGGAGGTCCTGTACTTGAGTCACGGGGGATTAAGTTCAGGACTCTGGCTCCCGGCCCTCGATGGGGCACTGTTAGTGCCAGTTCCGAGGGTTAAGAGCCTGGGGGTGATCTTGGATGCCTCCCTGAAAATGGAGGCACGGGTCACAGCGGTTGTCAGGTCCTCTTTTTTCCATCTGCAGCAGACCAGGCAACTGGTCCCTTACCTGTCAACCCGTGAATTAACTACAGTGATCCAAGCAATGGTCATCTCTAGGCTAGATTACTGTAACTTGCTCTACATGGGGCTGCCCTTGAGCCTGACCCGGAGATTACAGCTGGTACAAAATGCAGTGGCATGTGTTATTATGAGAGTGCCAAATAAGGCGCATATAACACCGATCTTACACAAGCTGCATTGGTTGCCAGTGGAGTACCGGATCAGATTCAAGGTTCTGGTATTGACCTATAAGGCCCTGTGCAGACTGGGATCAGTGTTTCTACGGGACCATCTCTCCCCATATATTCCCCGGAGGACACTCCAATCAGGGGACAGACAGCTGTTCGTGGTCCCTGGCCCCAAGGAGGCCTGTCTAGCCTTGACTACAGCCAGGGCCTCTTCAGTCCTGGCTCCCACCTGGTGGAACATTGTCTGCTGAGATCAGGGCCCAGCAGGACCTATTATCCTTCTGCCGGGCCTACAAGAGAGAGTTGTTCCACCAGGCATATGGCTGAGGCTGGGCCTCTGCCAGCCTGAAAAAAGGGGTGTATAAAATCTTAACCTTCCCTGTGAAGGCTGTCCACCATCCTGTTTTAAATGTTTATTAATAGAAATACACTGCTATTTTAATGTTTTCATGTAGATGAATTTTTATTGTATTTTAATATGTTGTTATCCACCCTGAGCCCACTCATGGGGAGGGTGGAATAGAAATTTGAAATAAATAATAAATAAATAATGCAGCAGCAACAGGTTTTCTACATTGCAGGTTTCCCCTCAGTCCCCTAACCCAGTCCTTCAGCCAGGGCCGGCGTGCCCATGGAGGCCAGGTAGGCGGTGGCCTCGGGCACATGGGCACTGGAGGGGCACTGGAGGGGGTGTTGGGGCGGAGCTTCTGCGCTTGGCGGTCCTCTGCGTGCCGCCCAGCCCTGCTGCAGCACGTGATGACGTCTGCGATGACGTCATCACGCAGTCCGTGGCGCGCGCGCAGGGTGCGCACATGCCGCCTCAGGCGCCAAAACCTCTGGCACCGGCCCTGCCTTCAGCAGTGGCCATCCCACCTTCCTCGAGTGTATCAGATTCTCTGAATTTCCAGCTTTAATTTTTAAAAAGTCTCTGGGTGGAGATATGCCACTGCCCTTATATTTCCGCAAATAAAGGAGCCAGAAAATTACTTATTTAAAAAAAATGAAAACTCGAAATTCAGAAAACGTGATACTCATTGTTATAATGTGTTTA
Source organism: Eublepharis macularius (assembly GCF_028583425.1). Classification (NCBI taxonomy): domain Eukaryota; kingdom Metazoa; phylum Chordata; class Lepidosauria; order Squamata; family Eublepharidae; genus Eublepharis; species Eublepharis macularius. The sequence continues at coordinate 81,573,516 of NC_072793.1, forward strand.
TTGATATGATGACATAATGATATTCAATTGCTGATTTTTTAAAAAGCCCCCTGGTGGAGGTGGGGAGGAAATTACTACCATGGACACAGGGTCAGGGAAAATGGCTTCTGTGTGAGTGAGAAAATCAAAAGTTTTCTGCCCACACAGCAGAAGGGATATAAATCCCTGTTGGAAGTGCAGAATCATATGCCCCCAGGTCCTTTTCTCCATTGCCGCTCTGAATATCTGTGGGAGATTTTTTTTTTAAAATGCTGTTGGGCCTATGGCATGATGTCAGTTCTGTGAAAACTTGGAAGCGATATCAGTTCTCTCTATGAATCACCAGGAACTTTATAGTTGGCTTTATCATAGAATCTGCACTGCAGAAATTCCTATAGAGGACTGATGTCACTTCTGGTTCATCCCCCAAGGAGGGCGGAATTCAGAAATGATATCATACTATCACTGCCTTCCATTTCTTCATGTTCTTGCCCTCAGGTCACAGCTGCCATCCAAGCTTTACTATGATCTTTTCCAAAACTGCACAGCAAAGAAGGTTTGAGAAAGATTGGAGAAAGCCAGAAAAACACTGCTAGTTGCCCGTGGGGACTTGGCCACCCTAGATAAAGAAAAAAGACCATGGAACTACTGTGGAACTACACATGATGCACACAATTCAATACACAATACACAGTCCAAGGTTTTGGCTATCACGTCCAAATCTCTATTCCAGCAGGACTGCCACTCTCCCTGTCTTCTGCCATTGCAGCTTTGCTCATCTGAATAGGGCCTTCTGTTACCCTATAAGCTGGCAAAATAAACACTGCTAGTACATGATCATTCTCTGTTGTGGCCCCCATCATGAAATAGCCTGCCTGATGAGGTCAGAAGGGCTTCGATTCTCCTGGCTTTCCATACACTATGCAAAACTACACTATTCAGGAATGCTTTTTTACACAGACAGGAGGTATTACAAGGAAGAAGTTTCAAAGAGATGCATTGCTAAAGGGATAGGGACTGTATTCTATGTTACTATGTGCTTTCTGTTGCTGTAAATATGTTCCTACTGGGTAGCTTCTGCTTTTTTTAATATGTCAGGTTTAATTGCTTATGTTTTATTTATTGTTTCAGTTATCTACCGTTGCTGGTTCCCCAGTGGGGGCGGGGGATCCCATGCTCCCAGCCTCTGCCTCTACTCAACGGGCTAGTGGGGGGGGGGGGAGAGAAGGTGCAGGAACAGGGTGCGCTCCCACGGTGCGTTCCTCGCACAGGGTGATGACATCACTCTCAGGAGTACTGTCATCACGCAGGTCCAGGGAGTGCTTCTGCGCTTCATGCCAGGCTAATCTGGGACCAATGGGCCAATTCAAAGTGCATGAGCAGTCCCAGGGCCTGCACGATGACATTACTCTCAGAAGCGTGCACTTGCTGGGAGCAAGTGCATGCTTTGCATACACTTAAGGACACTGAAAAGGTGAGTGCCAGATCCCCACCACCACTGGGAGGATAAGTAGACCTGGCAACCCTATCTCTATCAGATTTCTGCATGTTTTCAAATCTCTGCCCTATTGCATTGTTTATTGAATGTCTCAGCTATTGATTGTAGTGATTTATGCTGTGTAATCTGCTTCAGTGAGAAAACTGGTCTATAAATAAATAAATGAAAAAATAAGTAAATTAAGTAACTTCAGAAGTAAATAAAGTAAATAAAGAAGGTCAAGTGCTTCAATAACTGATTCATTCTGGTAAAGATATACTAGAATTAAGTATCAGAAGTTTCTGGTTAGCTATGGGAGTTTCAGAATAAAAGTGCTCAGTCCCCCTGCTTGAAATTTAACCACAGGATGTTCTAGGTCTCAAAACTGTTACCTTTAAGTCCCGGTGCACCACACCCATCTGATGGCAATGTAAAACAGCTTCCAGGATCTGCTGGATGCAGTGGCTAGAGAGAAGAAACATTGTCATTGTAATGGGTGGGTTAGGGAGTTTAGCTGAGGTCAAATTTTTAACAATCCCATTTGTAAATGTTTTTTTTCCCCACAGCTCCTGTAATCCCATTGCCCTTTGCAACTGTCAAGGATGTGGAATGGTTCAGTGCCTTCCATGTTCTGGTTTGCTGCAGGATCAAAAACAAAAGAACAATCTTAATCTGATGGCCACTGAAACTCCACTAGGGGCGGGTCAATAGAGTCACTCAGACTCCTCTTGTAAAAAACAGAAACTGAGCACTGCCAGATCCTCTATGAGCCTGCAGGACTGCTGAAGGTAATAAGCAAAAACACACCCAATCAGTTGTGCACAGAAATGAGGACAGTGGATGGGGTGGAAAAAGCATAATAGCGTTTTCCATATTGATAGATTTTCTCCTGTGACAGTTTGATAAAACATACACATCATGTTGCAGGCATGTAGAAAACAGAAAATGAGGACCCAGGTGCCACAACAGACAAAACAGCTGTCTGCAAATGACATTACTCTGTTTACAGTTTTGCTACATGCTAATAAAGTAATTGGATATAATATTCTTGGTATACAGGAAACTTAATGAAAGCTCTGTGAAGGGAAATCAAGTTGATAATTTAGCATGTAACACTCAGGTGGTGATTCTAAATCCAACTGAACTAATATCAAAGTTTGGGCTGGACATTTTTTGTTTTGTTTTGCATGGCAGCAATTCATTTTACCAGAAGCAACAGCTGATATCCCCTAAACCATCCCTGCAAACTGCAGGAACAACTTGTCCCACACAGTAAAATACCTACTCACCATTCTCCACTAATCCAACACTGTGTTCAAGCCTGAATTAAAAGCTAGCAAATTTTATGTGCTTTGAAAATTCAGAATGCAATAAAATTGGAACCAGTGCAAATATCCTCAAATAATAGCAAATCCACACTTTGTGAACAAGGTTAGTGGGTGTTTTCTTCCTCCTAATTGAATGAAAACCCTAAGCAAGGACTAATAGCCACACACCACCAGAAACAAAAGCTAAACAAAACCTTCTTGCAATACTAGCTCATAATGTTAGTTTTAACTGAGGAAACTGGTGGAGAAATAGAGCAATACAAGAATGTGTTCAGAGATATAGACAGCAGGCTCACAACAACCCTGTTTTGCCAGCCTCAGAGACCAACCTATGCCTGACTACTCCTGAGCATTTTTAGCTTTTCATACTCACCTGGCATCTGCTTCACTGTAGTATTCTCTAGCTACAATATCCTCAAATAGTTCCCCACCTGTGACCCTGCAAAGAAATTAAAGAGCAGTCAGCTCCAGCTCTAAAAATCCTATTACAGTGATGTCATATTGTCAGCCCTGTGCAAATTCCACCCCACCCCTGCTCCCCAGTGCAATTATTTGGCAGCACAACTACCTATGAAAGAGAGAACCTTTGTCCTACTGACATGGACTAAAGTATGATTAGTGTCACCATTCTGCTCCCCTGCCCTCTTTCTACATTTAACCTGAGCAGTGAACAGATGAACCTGCCAAAAAAACCCACCCACCCCCCAAAAAACAGGTGTAGGTTGTATTATTGCTATTGCAGGATGAGTTCTGGTTGCATAGAGATTGCCTCTTCTGCCTGAGTCTGTGCTTCAAGCAGGCAAATCATTTGCATTTTTGCTCCTCAAACACCTTGCACTTTTATTTGATCAAATGTTTTTATTTTGTACTTAATTTTTCTGAATGCAACATTTATGGTCTTGAAAAAGTATTCCAAGGGGAATGGATGGGTGGCTTTGTGACTGACACAATGAATGGCCGACTAGGCATACTTAGTACTATGTAGACAGCCTGATCCGCAAGGAGTGGAGATGGATTCATGATTGAAACAGCAACCAATAACCAGATCTGTGTGAACCTGAGTGATATACCAGAAATAAAATGCACATCTTTATTCATGCCAAGTCTTACATAGTGCTGCTATATTATCTAGCAGATTCTCCTGCCACTCTCAAGGAACTCAGGACAGGTTACAGAACCTGGTTTGATTCCCTTTTTTTTTTTTTGTGAATTGCTGCTGCACTGCAATATCCCATACATTTTGCTTCACCATTGCAACACAACTTGAAATGTTGCAGTTGTATATTGGCCCTAATGGTTCATCCTTTGCCTTACATAGCAGACCCCAAAATTGGCTGTGTGAATTGTGAAGGTGACTATCACAATGTCTTTTTGTCATCTTAAAACTTGAGGCATATGGGACATATTTTAATGCATGTGGAATGTTTATTTCCTCCCACTTGCCAATCTCACTGTTTCCTTACCCTGCTAATCACATGCCTTCTTGGCATTCTTCTGGTGCTGTACTTCCAACCCAGGGTAGCAAAGGAGGGATAAGGGAAAAGAGGAGCTATGCAAGGAAGAGGAGTTTGTGGGAGATGTATTCATGATTACTTAATTGCCTGTCTACTCTGTCTCGGAGGAGTAGGGAAGAAAACCTGCAGCACTAGGCAAGTTCTTTAAAAGAAGCCTGAGAACAGTACAGGAGCAGCTGACCCTCCAGAGGCTCCACGTTAAATATGCTAATTGTTGCTCTAAGGAGCTTGAAGGGCTGATCTGCATAAAGAGCAATGCTAATTTTGTTAAATTAGATGCTGTAAAATCTAATCTGTTTAGCAGCTACTTTCTCAACAGAGTTGACATATCTTACACACCAGGAAGAGCCAAAGTAGACAAGTTCTGTAATCAGATTTCTCGCCTCTTTATATTTCTTTTCAAAACATGGGAAGGGGTGAAGAGGATTGAGATTGTTATGCTGTAGAAAGGGGGTTGGTGGTGGAGAGTGGCCTCAAGTCAGAGTTGACTCATGGCTACCCCCTGGTGGGGTATTCATGGCAAGAGAATAACAGAGGTGATTTGCCATTGGCTGCCTCTAGTCTTCGTTGGAGGTCTCCCATCCAATGACTAACCAAGTCCGATCCTGCTTAGCTTCTGAGATCCAACAAGATCAGGCTCACCTGGGCTATCCAGGTCAGGGCAAAAAAGGGGTTACCCCCCTCCCATACCATTTTCCTGGTCATATGTAAGGCATGTTGTTTTCAGCAGGACAAAAGAAAAATTTGAACTTGTCACAAAATTCCATTCATGCTGGTTCAACACTGGGAATAGCACTCCCTTTGGGTCACTGGCAGAATTTTCTAGCAAATTGGCACCAAGGGCAGGGCTTCCCTCTGCTCCCAAATGAAGCCTAGAATCTGGAAATACTCCACCCTAGAGATTTGCCCACCCTCACATCACCAAACAATGCATCACATGTTCCACACTGTGACACTGAGAGATCTCTGTCTTTTGGTGCTACACCTCTGAAGATGCCAGCCACAGCTGCTGGCGAAACGTCAGGAACTACAATGCCAAGACCACGGCAATACAGCCCGGAAAACCCACAACAACCATCGTTCTCCGGCCGTGAAAGCCTTCGACAATACAATGCATCACATGATTTGCCTATCAGGGGTCCTTCAATCTTATCCCTTTAACATCTCCTCTAAGCATATCTGCCATCCTGTTCTATAATTATAAAATCCAGCCAGATAGTGAAAATATCTGTAACAAACTGTAATAAATATTTAAGATGGGAAAAACAAAAACAAAAGAGAACAAAGATCATCCCACCCTATTTGAAATAACTAAGCATGAAATAAAAGTACTTTGAATATGCTAAAATTAATTTAAATTTATGGCTTCCAGGGGGGAAACATTTCATTGTTTTTTAATCTTTTGCAGGTGTTTCAACTTCAAATGGAAATGGAAATTCATGCTAAGTCCACATTTTCCTATCTGCAATCTGTTCGGGGCGGGGGGGGCGGGACAGATTGGAGAGGAAGCCCTAGCACCATGTTCTGGAACCATTCTGGGTTCTACCCACTGTGGCTGCTTGTAAAAGACATTTAAAGAGACAGGACAAGAGGAAAAAATGGATGTACAAAAATGTCTATATCATATCACATTGAATTTTATGGGGGGAATAGTTCATTGTGTAGAGTGTGTGTTTGCAATTATGAGATGGAAGAAGATGGTGCTCCACCTGGAGCTTCACAAAGTACTCCACATACCTATGAGAATTCCTAGATTTTCCACTAACACTTACAGGTCAAATATCAGATAGTGGTGTGCCTCTTCTGATATGCTGTCATGGAGTCTCACTGCAGAAACAAAATGGATCAGCTTACCAGTCAGAACAAACTTCTCATTCATTAAAAAAGAAGACAGCTCCTTCACCTCTGTCATTCGATATGAATATACTTCAATTATGCAATAGAATGCAAGTACAGGAATTTGGATAGGTATCACACAATTCAGCCTCATCTATAACCCCATCTCCATAACAGAGATAGCATTCACAAAGCACAAATGTGAACACACTTTCTCACACAGTCCTGTGATCACACAGAAGCCTTTGCAGGTCTTGATAAGTGTTGTAGTATTTCTGAACAAATTGGTCTGTGTCTTAATATTGTCATGTGACAAAAGCAACATTTGGAGACAAACCAAAAGGGGGAGAAAAGAAGGTGCAATTTTAATTATAAGGAGGATAAATTTATGGCCATCATGTGATCCTTTGCATGTCCACAAACATGCGTTAAACAGATTTACATTGCAGCTGAGCATGTGGTAAAGTACTGTTTTATTTCATTATGTGCAGCACTGTAGTCTCCACCCAAACCTCATCCCGTCTGTGTGCTATTCATATAAATTTAAAGAGTTGGGAGGTCTGATCCTGGTTCTCCATCTTCTCATATAGTTGCACAATATCATGTCAAATTAATTTTGTCACTTAGTTTATTGTTGGGAGACCGGCAATCTAGGCGGGGGTTAAGTGCTGAGTTACAACGTAAATTCACTCTTCCCCCACATCTCAGCTCCTGAGATAGGATGCAACCGATTGGCAACCTCCACATTCAGCGACAGTATATCTCTGACTACCACAGGCAGCAGTTATACAAGAGGAAATTCATTGCAGTTTGTCATCTTGCTTCAAAATCTCCCTGAGACATTGGCCTAGCCATTGTAGAAAGAAAGCAGAGATAGATGGATCTTTGGTCTCATCTAACATGGAAATTTATTTTTATATTCCGTGATCCAACGCAATCTTATCCAGAAGCTCCACTGAAATGTATCATTATTGCTTAGATACATTTAGGTTCAGGGTGAAGTTGAGGAATTTATTGTCCAAGAACACATGAAGTGGCCTTATAGTAGCCCAGTTCAGATGTCAGTGAACAACACACATGCAATCCATGTATGGTATACACTTGATTTTTATTTATATATGCATTGAGTAATTCTCATGTTCAATACACGTACAGCACAAGGTAAGATTCATACCCTGCATTTATCCAGGTACTGGTCCACAGTTTCATTTGTAAAGTGAACATGCATTGGCTCTTTCTTACAAGTAGATGTACTCATGCACATACTGGATGTACATTCATTCAATATAATATATGAATGGGTTACTAAGTCAAACCATTGATCTAGCAAGCTTAGTATTGTTTTCTCTGACTTGCAGTGGTTCTCCAGGGTCTCATTTTTCACACATCCTGCTATCTGATCCTTTTAACTGGATATGCCAGGGACTGAATGTGGGACCTTCCTAAGAAAGAGCATGTGGGTAACTGGACTTGATGCATACTTGAACTATGTGATGGATAAGGTTCCATCCAGCATTAAGCATTCTGCCCAGAACTGGCCAGCAGCTAAGAACAACCAATGGATGCCCCCACAGTATAGCTTTCTCCCAAAGCCTGTTTTCCCCCAGAACATCTATATCACCATAGAGCTTCTCCCTTCATCTTGGTGGACTAACAGCTTCAAAGGCAGTCCTTTTAAGATGGCGTTCTAGCAGGTAGGGTTTCTTAGCTGCCTGAATGGATGTGATGTTCTCTTATGGAATGAAAGGCATGCAGTAACTGCCTCAGCATTCTGCTCTTGAAACTCCATACAAAGGTTAACGTGGGATAACTTGCAAGTGATCCATTCCATGTGTTACAACTCCTTGTGGCATTGTTAGCTGCCTTGAGTCTAAGGAAATAAGATGGGATATAATATTTTAAATAAAAGTTTTCCACAATATGAAAATCAGATTTCTGGACTTAGGCTCTTGCAGGTCCTAAGTTTGCCAAACATTTAGAGGAATGTAATACAGAGAGGAGTAAATTCCATCATGCTTGACTTCTCCCATTTTTGTAACCCTGCAATGGAAAAATATCTCACACCATTAAATTGACAGAGCTGATTACAGTAGATGCCAATAAAGCGGACACTGCCGGGAATGACCACAGCAGATTTCTGTACAGCTGAGAATTGGCAAAGGGATTGCCCTAGTGCACAGCTTGCTCTACAGCAATCTGCTTTCAGTGCTGAACATTTGATTAGACAATTGTTATAGATGTAATAAAGCTGCTCAGATACACGTAGCCGTAGAATATTTGAACATCCTTGAGCCTGCGCATATTTAAATATTATTATTTAAACTTATCTCAGCATATAGCAGGACTACTTGATGTTTCTGAAAAATGTGAACATGTCTGTGGGATCAATTTGGGGACTCAACAGGGGGATAAAGACAATCATGTGGCTTTATATAATTTTATGCAAAATCTAAATGCTGGAGATTTCACTACTGAAATTTTAATCAACTTCTGCTGCATAGCCTTTGGAAGAAATCCAGTTCTTATCTGATCTTTGCTAGAAATAGGATGTGGTAGAAAGCATTTCCAACTGTAAGAAGAACATAACAATCTGTAATAAAGGAGGCCTGGGAAGATACCCAAGGCATCCAGAACTACTACTGGATTTCCTAATCACTTAAGAATATAATAAGAACAGAAAAATCCAGAGCTTGGAGCAGTGGGCCCAAGAGGTGTAAATGCATATTGCAACAGTTTATGAAGGCGGCTCTCTCTAGCATCTGTCTTCATTGGTGTTTTTCTATCTATGAATCATATTTTTATCTCACCTTCCTCCAAAAAGCTCAGTGTAGGTTATATGGTTCTTCCCTCCCTTATTTAATGATTGAGGTAGGTAGGTTAGTTTGAGAGAGATAATCTGGGCCAAGGTCACACAGTAAGCTTTTACAGCTGTACAGATCTTGAACCAAGGTATCCTCGATTCTAGTCATACAGTCTACTGGTTTTCACTTTAAATAGGACCCACTGAACCAGTACACTAAAAATACCCAGAATGAAGTAGAAACAATATTATCCAATCAATATTTATGTTCCAATAGTCAGCGTTTTCCTTTCAATAACACTGGCCTATATCCAACCACTATATACACGGACTCCCAGGAACAAAATTTCAGGGGGCTGTAGTGGGAGCAGGGGGGTCAGTGGAAATTGCCCTTAATTCTTTGGAATGCCAGGACTGGGTACAGGCCAGTTAGGTTAAAAAATTCTGCATGCTAAGGATCTGGATAGCTTTTGAGGTTTACAAAAGAGTCAGTCTGTTTCAGCAGCTTTTTAAAGATTCACTGTCTAACCGGCCTGAATTTCAAAACCAATCACGGAAGGAATTTGCTGTGTTTTATATATAAATTTCTGACTACAATTAGAAAATCCCTGGTTACCTTGAAACTGATTTTTTTCCAGAATTCAAAACACCCATTCATATTGCCTCCATTATCTCACCACAGAAGAAAACAATTGGGGCTCACGATTATTTCTGAACTAAGGCTGCACTGGGCACAGAGCTTTCAGATTCAGGATTAAATTGCTGTAAAGTCTATAGACATATTTTTTTAAATGCAAGAGCAAGGACAGTGCAACTATTTTTGCAAGCCACCTGGAGTGGTGCAAAGTAGCTAACAATGTCATCATAAGCAGAGTTAACATGGTGCTGTAAATGAAGTATGCATGTCTCTAGGTTTTCTATTCCTATTTCTCAGAGCAAGTGCAGGCAAGATTGATGTGAACATGGAAAGCAATGGGAAACCATAACCAGCATCCTTTTTTCACGGCACTGGGCTGGGAAGGTATAAACAGGTTCCTCAAGCAGCATCACTCTCTATGATGCATGTGACCTGGTACAATCTAGTACAAATCTTGCCTTATTAGCTGGCCATTGGCAAGCCTTGACCTCAGCCTGTATCTGCAAAATGGAAGATAATATCCAATAGAATTGTTATAAAGTTTATTGAGTGAATGTCTAGAATGCTATGAACATTCTCAGAAGTGATATAAAAACTAAACAGTTATTGATATTGTCTGATGCAACAGGATAACAGAAGAATAGAATGTGGGGGTAGATTGGCACAAACATCAGAAAGAAAGCAAGGTCCTGGCAGGGTAGAGACTAGAGGAAAAGGGGGTCATCTACTCTCCTGCTGCTCTATCAATGAGTTTTTTAAAAGTAAAGGTGCAAGCACTGAGTCATCATTACTGACCTATGAGGGGAGAGTAGTTTTTGCTGTGATATTTTATGCTTTTCATCGAATCTCATCTTGGCTCTATTCCTTTGTAAGTTTGCCATGAAACTTCATTTTAGAAATTACCATACAGACATTACAAGTTTTTTAGGCTTGTTCTGGTTCAGAATTGACTGATTTATTTTCATTCAGAATTATTATAAGGAATGATGGATTTTGCTATGCTTGAATGAATCTTTTTTCTTCCTGTCCTTTGTGGATTCAAAGGTTTGAGACATGGCTGTTGCTCCTGTCTACTTTATTTCTCATTGCTAGCTTCTATAATTTGGGCTGCTAACACTCAAAGATACATGCTCATTCTCCTTTGCATTCTTTTTTTCTTATTTGCATTTTTTTACATAAATTTGATCATAACCATGTAAACATCTTGGGGGCAAATGATAGATTTTTTTTTAAAGCGTTCGATGCTAGTTTGAAGGAATGGATCACTGCTCATAGACTGCTGCTTTGCCTATTAATAAACAGATTTTTGCAGATTCTTTAGTGTTTAAAAAAATCTGCTGATTAACCAGAGATATATATTTCTATATTTCTCTATATTCCTTTAAATAAGCTTGCAGAGGTAGCTTACTCTGGCTTTGGCCATTGTACAGCTGGGGCCGGGATGTGTCCTGGAATGATCATCTCCAGGCTACAGAGATCAGTTCCCCTGGAGAAAATAGCTGCTAGGGAGAATGGACTCTATGGTATTATACCCCACTGAGGTCCTTCCCCTCTCCATGCTCCACCCCCCAAATCTCTAGAAATTTCCCATCCTGGAGTTGGCAAACCTAAGAAAATGTCAGCTTTGGAGGATGGACTCTATGATACCCCACAGAGTATCCTCCTCTCCCAAAACTCCATTCTCCACACACTCCATCCCCAAATCGCCAGAAATTTCCCAAGCTGGAGTTGGCAACCCTATTTGGAACCTTCACCCCATCACTTCACATAGCTGTGGCAATGGCACTGGGCTCAAAGCTAATCGGATGTCAAGAAAAAAGAGGTAAAAGCACTTGCTTCCTCTTCTTTTCAACTTCCTTTCATTCCAACAATTGTGTTGTAGCTGAACAGGCTCAGCCACATGAACTGATAGGGCTTTCTAAAAACAGCGCTCCCAACAGGGTTTTTTTTGTTTGTTCTGTTTTAAAGAAAATTCATGCGTACAGTGAATCCCAGTTCAGATCAGGACCAGGAAGAAGGTGCTTTAACCCACGCACCATGCACCATTTCCCCAGCTTGCAATGGCCCCAGGGAGCTGTTATTTGCTCCACTATGGCAAATATGTGGGGCCCTAAATGTTTGAAACAGGATGAATTGTGGTTCCCTCGGATCACTTCAGGTCAGAAAAATGGTGCCATAAAAAGGTTTAGATTTTCTTTGTACCATATGTGGTACTGATCCCAATTAATGGCTTTCAGTGTGATTTTTTTTAATAACCCAAACACTAGCAGCTCTGTTCACAAAACTCCCAGTGTCTTTCTTATATAGTTGAGCCCTTAGTGTCTGGGCAAAGGTTTACATGCCAAGGTAGCAAATACTGATGCAGCCTCTCTGTAAATATTAACTCAAAGATGAGCCTTGTTTTAGTCAATATAGCCAATGGGGCAGAGTTCTACTCTGCTACAGATCACAGTGATGCACAAATATATCACTATTCTTTGATCTATAAAATGAAGTAGAAGGAGGCTGGTATGAATGACTGCTGCTCCGTTGCTTGGAATGGGGTTCGTTTCCTTTGCTAGCCCAAGGAGATGAACTGTCCCTTCATGCTAGCAGTTTACCCACTTCTATGCACTGCCATAACTCAAAGCCTTTTCAGTTCCTCCTCCATCCCAAATTACCACCAAAAACTAGAAACAAAGCACTATATGGGGGTGGCAGAGAAGGGCACCAGAAGCTCTGTCTACATAGATCCAGTTTGTTAAGCTCTTACAAAAGAACCAAATAGCTTCTTAATTGGATTTCACACCTCAATAAATTAATGCCAGCTTTTCCATTCAGCTGATAATAGTTAACTCAGATAATCAATTGAAGAATATGGAAAAAGAAGCAAAGTTTTTATGTTCTTAAAAATGACAAACTTGACAGCTATAAGAGATTTTATCTTTGTTTATGGGATTTTTACCTCGCCTTTCTGCCCTCACAGGGCCTCCAAGGCAAGGCACCAGGGATACAGCATGCATGCACACACAGAGAAAGACTCATTTATACAGGCAGTACCGATTTGAGAACTAATGATGACTTGCTTGACTCTGGACAGCCGCTGTCAGTCTGAGTAGACAATACTGACCTTGATGGACCAATGATCTGATTCAGTATAAGGCAGCTTCATATGTACATATATGTTCAGTGTCTGCATATAAAACAACAATGAATCTTGTGGTACCTCAAAGGCTAACACATTTATTGTGAGCCACAGACTACTTCCATGTCTGCATATAGGAAATACATGCATGGAGCCAACTTCATGAGATCTTTCTACCTGGGGCAAATCCACGCGTCCCGGTGCATCCCAGCGTCGCAGTAAACATTTGCTAAACTTCCGGAAGTATAGCGTCTTTCTAGTGCGATTTCTGACTCATTGTGCGATGAGTCAGAAATCGTGCTATAAAGATGCTATACTTCCGAAAGTTTAGTGAATGTATACCGTGACACCGGGACGAGTGGATTCAGCCCTGGTCATTGCCTGCCTCCTTTGTTCTCATTTGCTCATTCATCTTCTCATTTTATAAACTCTACTGCTGTCTTTCATCCTGCCATATCTCTTAATCTTATGCCACCCTTAGCTGATCTCTAATGCCTGCTTTCATCTCTGCTTCCATGTTGGACTCTCTCAGAGCGGAACCACAAGTGACAAAAGGCACAGATTGGACACTTGTCAGCTTCCCTCAAGTTATGATGGGAAATGTAGGCAGCTTGGCGGAATGTTGGACAAGTGACAGTTGAAAAGTCCATTGGACAGCAGTCAGAGAGCCAAGCTGCAAGACTAGGATGCCTACATTTCCCATCAAAACTTGAGGGAAGCTGACAAGTGTCCAATCTGTGCCTTTTGTCACTTGTGGTTCTGCTCATAGTCTCTGAAGATATCCATCCCTGAATTAGGCTATGTTCCTGATGGCATTGACTTCTCTTCTATTCTTGGCTTCATTCCAACTCTTCTAATTTGCCTGTTATTCCTCCATCCAGGATCCTGCAAAAGTGCAAGCTCTCTTGTTCCAGGTTGGGGGACAGTTCTCCCACTATATCAGGAGACCTCTCAGAGATTCCCCCTGTTCACTGGTGGGGGGAAATCGGTGGGTGCCGGCATCACACCAGCATGTGATGTCACTTACCTTGATCTTATCCTTTCTGATTGCTACATCTTTTAATACAGCTTCTCTTTGTCCTCATTGGCTCCCTGTCTCTTATTCTCTGACATATAAAGCAAGGAGGAAAGTACAGTGGCAGAGCATAGCATAGCAAGATGAAGTGGGGGGTAGTTCAAGTATACTAACTCACATGTGCTTTTTCTTGCAAATACTAGGTGTCTTCCCACACTATCCATATATGAATGAGGCAGATAAATGAACAAACATGGCTGTCCTTATCATATGTAGATTGGCCCTCACTTGTTGCCTTATTGAAGTGCGCTAGCACATTCTTTTCTTAACATTCTGCTCATCAATACTTGCCAGTTCTCAATCGTCTTTCTCAGTTAACTTTCCTCTCCATGTCATAACTCCAGAGATTTCCCTTACTTCTGCTCTGCCAGTTGACTGCCTTCTCTTGCTCTGCGTGTCCCTCTTGCATTGGCTGATTTTTCTCTCCTTCGCTCGGTCTGTGCCATGCTTCAGTATGACAGGAAGTGGGAGAATAGTTCAGAAATCTGGAAGCGTCTGGTATGGGAGGACTCTACAGTGACACCCACACAAACACATGCACAATGATGCCATTGGTACATCCGGGTCAGTATTGTCTATTCAGACTGACAGCAGCTCTCCAGGCTCTCAAGCAGAGGTCTTTCACATCACCTGCCACCTTTTAGCTGAAGATGCTGGGGATTGAACCTGGGGCTTACTGTATGCCAAAGAGATGGTTTACCACTGCACAACAGTCCCTGCCCAATCCTTTGCTGGAAGCAGCCATGCATACCAGCAATTGCATGTCAGGATTCTTGGCTAATAGATCTCAAATGGTGTGGTGATGGCTGTCTAAAATTAGGCACTTAAATGCACATATATTTACTACTATTTAAATGGTAACAAAGATTTGTTAAGCCTAGATCAGAACACTGAAATGATATACCTCCTGGCTAATGTGGTGCTTAAAACTATATTAGATGTACAAAGATGGAGAGAGAGATTGGGGATTGACAATGGCAATCATCTTTTCCCTGATGTGTTTGACAGCTCAGTCAGAATATCCATATGGTGTTTTTCATACAGCCAAAGTATATTTAATTAAATATCTGCTGTTTTGCTGCCCTTTAATGATGCCCCAAAGCACCAATGATGGCCTTTATTGATGCCCCAGAGCTGCAGCTTAAAGCCCCCATTCTGTGATTTACCTAATGATAAGCCTGGCCTCATTGGTACCATCCAGGAAGAACTCTTCCATGTGGCTTAGACCAGCTCTGGGTAAAGAGGCGGCTGGCAGAAGTGGGCTGTAATCAGGATCTGTGACAGAGAGGCAAAGAATGTACTCTAGCGATTCTCTCCAAGAGCTGTCAGGAAGTAGGATGGAGGCAGTGAGGTGTATGTATAAAAATGAAACTAAGGTCATTCAGAAAAAAAGCTTTGCTAATGAACACAGTCTTGAGATGTTACTTCCAGGCAAAGAGGGAAGCAGGGAAAGGAGGAGGCTTTTACTGGGAACAACTTTGCAGGAGCACCGTGGCAAGAGGACCACACAATAGATGAGGTACAGAACAGAAAGAGGAAGAAGAGGTGTATGGGAAGACAGGCAAAGAAATGTGATCAGAATAAATTTTGTAGACCATGGAGATATTACTTCTAACACGAAGGCTAAAAACTCTCATTTTTCTTAAGCTGTTATTCATAGAACCTATCCACCTATAGCTGCTTGGTTTGTGATACTCCCCTAAAAGATTTTCTAGCAGAATGTGCCCAGAGCACAGCGGGTAATAGCCCATAAGGACTTGTTCTGGGAAAAATAACAAGGACTCACAGCTTCTAGCTGCACTCAATCAGAACCTCCCACTCATTCCATCAGAAAGGGTCCAACTTATTTGCCTGCATTCAGTGTTCTGTCTTCACAGAGGTCACAACATAAATGCAGCAGCATAAATGGCATTTCTCTTTCATGAATATCAAGCAACTGAATTATTCAACAAGCATAGAAAGGTCTGAATAGGTATACTAAAAAGCTGCACCAAGGCTTAACTATTATAATTACATATACAGTAGATTAAAATGACTTAACACAACCAAGTGTAAGGTAAATCAAGCCTTCTAAATCCATGGCTTTTGGCTCTAGAATGGACACCAGGATCAAAATTGTGCACTCTGGTGGAGTCCAGATTGATTGATAATCCGTTCATAATGAAATGGTATGACGATTCTTTACTTTCCTCCATTCATACCCTACTAGGGACAATATAGCTTTAAAAGCAGGACTTGTGGCCATTTGCTACCAGCTTTGCAACAATAAAAGCCCAATGATATCTTGACATAGATTGTCTTCTTAAATTCCACTAAGCAGCATTTTAGTACATGCCCAATTGCCAGCAGATACACTTTTTAATGTTATTTTCGAGAGGAACTGCATTCCTGAGTTTCCAGGCAGCAACGAACAGTTGGGGTATAAGGGGAGGAAAGGATTGCTTTCTGGGTATAAATAGCAATCAGATTGTTCTTCTGACTGTGCAGTCCTAAGAAGAGGTACTCCAGTCAGTGTAGACCCGTTGAAACTGATAGACTGGAGTAACTCTTCTTAGGATTGTACTGTTAGGGCTGTTGCTCCAATATCATCATCCTGTTATGGCTGCAGAGGAAAATGCACAAAACATGTAACGTAACTGATTGAGATAGATGTCTGAGATGAATCTGTACCATGCCTCCTTGTCTTCAGAGGTATAAGCTGCCATGGGGGATTAACTCAAATGCCAGAGATGTGAATTCAGATGTCAGCAACGTTCGCTATCTCATCCCTCAGGGAAGAGAAGAAAGCCGGGCTGTGCAGCACATACCACAATTTACTGCCCCCTGGATCTTCTGGTAACACACACAGATAGAGGTGGAGATGATAAAGGAAAAGAACTGCTACCTTGCCCCTGCCCAGCATTCTCTTCCCATAGGGTGTTATATAACAGATGAAGCAGCTGAAAGTGCAAACCATAGACTGACATGCAGTTAACATCAGTTGTGCTTCCACTGTGTTCATTCTGCCTATGTGCCTTTACCATACACAAACACAACAGCTAGTGAGGGGAGTAGAGAAAAATGCTTTTCTATTTAGGTTTACAGAGGACAAGTTTCTGCAACTTTGGTCAAGAGGCCCTGCTGGGCCTTGCTGCTTCGTTAGGACATTCCTTTTGCCCAACCTCCCCCTTCCTTTCATCTTAGCAGCTCCTTGAAAACAGAGCTCTTGCTAGCTTCTTGGCTGACTCTGACCTTGGAGATTAGATAAGGTGTTCCATTGCTGGAGTGACTGAGCTTCCATGGACAGTCACTGAGCCAATTAACATTCTTGACTTTGGGAACTAATTGCACCTGCAAGACAGGGGCTTGGTGCCAAGGACTGCAGCCTTTGCGCCCAGCCCCTTCTGCAGCCTTTGCACCCAGCCCCTTCTGCAGCCTTTGCACCCAGCCCCTTCTGCAGCCTTTGCACCCAGCCCCTTCTGCAGCCTTTGCGCCCAGCCCCTTCTGCAGCCTTTGCGCCCAGCCCCTTCTGCAGCCTTTGCACCCAGCCCCTTCTGCAGCCTTTGCACCCAGCCCCTTCTGCAGCCTTTGCACCCAGCCCCTTCTGCAGCCTTTGCGCCCAGCCCCTTCTGCAGCCTTTGCGCCCAGCCCCTTCTGCAGCCTTTGCGCCCAGCCCCTTCTGCAGCCTTTGTGCCCAGCCCCTTCTGCACATTGTCTCCTTTTGCCCATGACATCACTTTCTCGCCACTTGATTGGAGCAGGGCCCACTCCACTGAAGTGGTGAAGATGGCATAAAAACTCTTCTTTTAACATGGAGACTCAGACCTGTGTGGGTTACAGTGATCCTTCCAGTGTAACTCATCCATTGTCTCAAAATCTGGCTCTGACTGGGATGGATGCTCAAGAGGCCATCCCTTTTGCTGTGAAGCTTGACTGCTTTTGCCTCTCGATCAGAGACTTTGCCTCTTGCCTTTTCAACAACTTTGTGATTTATCTTCTGCTATGATATTGGCATGTATTAGTTAGAGCTAATAAAGCTATAGCTTTGGTTATTTTATTCCATACATTCTGTCTTGTGCATTTTAATGTGACCTTGCATCTTAATAAAATAATTATATTTTGTGTGGGTTTGTGACTAGACATGGGCATGATCGGAATTATGGACTGAAAATTGCCCCGATTTTGGCGTTTGTGCCATCGGGACCGGGCTGATCGGTTCCGTCCACGGCTCCCAGTTCAGCGCTCAGGCGCTCTATCGGGTCTCGATTGGATCGATCGGTTTACATTCGGGATTGCAGTCTGTAGACAGTCTGGCGCCAGCCATCTGTTCCCAAGGGAATGGAGCCCCGTGCAAACAGAGCCTGGGGAATGCCGGAGCTGTTTGCCCTCCTTCTGTCGCCCTGGAAACGCGAATGGAAGCCCAGCTTTCCTTGATCAGCAGGGCTGTCTTCCAACCACGGAGCAGCCAGAAAAGTACACACCTGTCTCGTCCATTTGGGAGAAGAGAGGGGAGGGCAGGGGAAGGGGGTGTTCTTCTGTAGCCATGGGCACTTGAATCTCATCCCCGCAAAGCCTGAGAGGCAGCTCTTACAGCCAAACACAGCCTTCCTGCGTAGCAGACCCAGGCTTTATAAATAGCCATGTGCTGCGCAACAAATTTTCACTTTCTGCTCCCGGGTGGAGTGGGACAGAGGCGAGCTCTCGCTTACCGCTTTTGGAGAGAGAAAGCGTGCGTGCGAGAGAGAGAGAGGGAGCTTTAGCTTTGGGCTTCAGCGGATAGGGAATTAGGGAATAGGGCGCTATCTCCTCTGGTTCCCCCCCCCCGTGACAGTACCAGCACACTCCCGTGGGGACAGACCCCCCCCTGAGGGGAGGTGGCTCGCCACCACCTCCACGGGCCTGCTGGGCCCGGCAGCCGCTATCCTCCTCACCCACCATTCCTTTAGTGCTGGAAACCGCGGGGCGCCCTCCCACGTTGGCCTTCCCGATTCCCGATTCTGTATTGGAAACGGGACTTGATTGGTGAAGTTCGGGTACCTGGGTTCGGTGCCGCCGCGGAATCATGATCAGCTAAATTAGGATTATTTTTTGGATCGTGCCCATGTCTATTTTTGACTTTGAAGTCTCAAAACTTTAAATCGCTTTTGCTGAACTCACTTTTGTTAACTCTCGTGAACCACCTACCATTTAAATACGTTTTGCTGTGAACTCTACTTGCAACACCATTCCTGCAGGGTAGACTTTGCTTTATTTAGTTCCCTTATAGGCTAGGAGTGGTGTCCCTCCCCTCCTAAAGTTTTGGGAAACCCTGAGGGACTGGTGGCAGAATTTAAGGGCATTTGGAGGGCTTTCCTTCTCTTGCCAGTTTGATAATTTTGTTTAGCCCGGTCTATAGGACTCTGCTGGCTCTCCTCCTCAGCTGGGTCGAGGCACCAGGGGCCTGTAGCCATGACAAGGGGGACAGAGGAGGCAGAACTGACAAAAGCCAAAAGCTCTATATGCTCCCCATAGATGTTACAGTGACCCATTCCACTTAATCCTTCCATAACAACTAGGGCCACCTTTGTTGCAAGTCTAATATCCTTAAAGATACTTCTATTAAAAAAAACCTTCATTCTCATGATAGATCAGAATGCTATATGTATATATTAGTTCTCACACTGAAAGTAAAAGTAGAAATCTGGCGCCATCCTAAAGGTACAGAAGTTTTTTGGTATTTTAGAAACATTGTACCTATCTCATGTTTAGGAGTGCCACCTTTTTTACTGGCTCTGTTCCTGTGGTTTAACAGCAGTCTGGAACACCAACATATCAACTGTTATGACTAACAGTGCAATCCTATGCAGAGTTACTCCATTCTAAGCCCATTGAAGTCAATGGTCATAGACTGGAGTAACTCTCCATAGGATTGCGCTGTTAGTGTACCAGGCTGCTTTTAAAGCACAGGAAAATTGCCTGTCAAAAGATGGTGACTACAAAAATCTGGAAGCACAGCCTATGCATTAAAAAAAATGAGATAGCCTGACAGACATTTGAACTGAATGCTAAATGGAACCAAGACTTTATTGCTTATGATTAATTTTATCATATTGATTAGATGTTGTTGCTTTTATTCTTAGCTGCCCTAGAACTCTTTAAAACATATGAGAGGGGGCAGAAATAAACAATAATTGACTAAACAAATTGCCTTTTTATTAGAATGCTTTTGTTAATGTCAAAGTTGTAATGTCTTTGAATATTTTAATACTGAAAAAATTAAAACTTTCAAAAAAAACCCCAAAATAAAGAATGAATAATAAATGAATGGCTTTCTTTGCTCTTTTCTACCAACTTCTAGTTCTCACCCTGTGCCTCAACAACCCGTTCTCATTATCCCTCTAAGTAGTTTTGTTTGTTTGTCCAGGAAAACATTCCTGTAAGAGAGGGAGGGAGAAGAAATGCTTCTATTGTCATAGTAACAGCTTGGTCGGGCACAGTCTGTGGTTCTGCCTGATGCAGAGGAGACCTGACGCTGCTGTGCAGGCATTTACCCGAGACAGATTGAAGCTGACAAGCTCTTTATAGTCTGAAACATTTATGAAGCAGAGGCTGTGCGTGCACATATGTAGGCATGTGTGTCTGAAGAAAAGGAGGGATGAGGAGGAAATGGGAGAGGAGAAGATAGTGAAGCAGTTTCAACTAGAGCAAAGAATGTAGGACCAATAGAAGCCATTCAAGATGAATCTTGTGGCATTTATTCCTCCGTTTTACCAAACAACATCCACTGGAGGCACTGAATAAACATGGATCCTACAAACCACTATTGTTTGTAAAAAACTGAAGTGCTGCTGCAGAAAGCAGAATTGCAAATCCTGATGCATATTGTCCTTGAGTCTAAAGAAATAAGGTAGGGTATATATTTTTAAATAAATAAATAGGACTGCCACTTTTTTGTAATTAGTCCATGTCTTCATGCCTTTAAAGACAAATTGATCTGCAGGCATTAGTAGGATAAAGTGCTCATCTTCATGCTTTACTGGATGATTTCTGTACATCAAGCTGAGGATAAAAGCACACAAACTGGTCCTGGGGAGGGTTTTTCCCCCCTCATCAGTTGGCAACACTAAGTGTACAAGATGTGATAACAGATGCTCCATTTCTGACAATCAGTGATATTCTCTCACAAAGCCCAGAATTGCTTCCTTATTCCCTGACATTTAGGAGATTCCATGCACAAGATTTTCTTGCTGTACTTCCTCTTATGCCTTTAACAGCAGCCCTATAAACAAAATGTTGTAGGTGAAGTTTTTCCTGGCAGAGAGGTAAGTATTATGGAAAGCTTTGCCTGCTGCTAAAGACACAGAAACACAGCCAGGAGAAATCCTACCCAGGAGTGATGAGGTAGACCTGTCAGGGATGCCATCCCCCCCCCGCCCCCCATGCAAGCTCAGTGCCTTAAAGAAGAGCACAGCAAACAGAATTCAATAGCTGGACTGAGTGTGGTACAGAGTTCATATAGCAGCTCCTAGATTGTATGTGCCTACAAGTTATTAAGAACTCTTATAAGCTGGTAATAAAGTTACTGTCTTTCTTTACTATTCTGATCCTGCATCTGAAAAATGGAAATGTAGCCACTGAAGGTTTTCTTGACATGGAAACTACTGTGGGGTGGAAAAAGCTACACCTGCTTACAATCTACATGGCAGATTGCTGTTAAAGACACCAAAAACTGTTTAAAATAACAGTAGGCAAAACCCCATTCCTTGACCTGGGACAGCTTGTATTTCTGAAAAGCTTTCAAATCACACTGGTGTTTAGAAGTGTTAAATGGGATGTTTTTTTAAAAATACAGATTCTTGCAATTCTGCCTTCCCCTCTTCCCATTAGTTGGGCAGAAAGGATAGAGTAACTGGTCAGATGAGATTGCCATTTAAACAGGATAAGCTTTAGATAAGGACCATTTTTCATGCAAATGAACCTTCCCAGCACAACTTTCACCAGGATTGATGGGAATTGTAGTTTTCATAGCCTTCTGAAATGAATCAAAAGTTGATAAAGCTACATTGTTTAACCTCAACAGTTCAGCAAGGCCGTTTCCACACACACTTTCAATGCACTTTAGTTATCCTTTAGAAGTGGATTTTTTGTTCCACACATGGAAAATCAGTTACAAATGTGCACTAAAGCGTATTGAAAGTGGGTTATTTAACGTGTGTGGAAATGGACCAAGTCTGTTTATGCCAATAGTGGCCACTGAATCCTAAAATTGTGCAAATGCAAACACATTCAAAATGTTTCTCATTTAAACTGTGAACAAATCAATGAAAGTGTTTGGCAAACAGGCACAGCAAGCAGGGTAAGCCTGATTTTCAAACACATTCTTTGCAAGGATCACGACGACATCACTAATTTTTAAAAGCTGGTAACTCAGCTACATCTAGAAATCACCACCAGCATCCGTACTTATAAAGACCTATTAAAAACTGAAAAGAATGTATTTAAAATAAAAATGAATGAAGAATTGCCATTTAAATATGGATGGCTACAATACCGGCAAATTAAAGATATATTTGAATCTGACCAAAGAAAGACAGGACTTAGAGTTAAAAACTCTGAACTAGAAGAACTTTTATTGGGGGAAGGGAACAAAATAATCTCTAGAGTTTATAAAGTGTTGTTGAAATGGTATACAGAAGACGAGACAAGGTTCAAATGGTTAAATGGGCAATAAATTGTAATAAAGAGATCACAATGGAGGCATGGGAACATTTATGGAAGAACACTTTAAAGATTTCAGCAAGTACTAATATTAGAGAAAATGGCTACAAAATGATATATAGATGGTATTTAATGCCAAAAAAATTAGCCATTGCTAATAACCAATTATCGAATAAGTGCTGGAAATGTAAAGAGCATGAAGGTTCTTTGTATCATATGTGGTTGACATGTGAAAAGGCTATGGATTTTTGGTCTAAGATGTGTGCTGAAATGTCTTTAATACTCAAAAGAAGTCTTGTAAGAAATCCAGAAATGTTGTTGCTATCTCTGCATTTAGAGGATATAAACAGTAGAGTGCTACTTTATTATATGATAATGGCGGCGAGAACTTTATATGCACAATATTGGAAAAAAGAAGAAATTCCAGAAGTTGGAGAATGGATTCAAAAATTGTTGCACATGGTGGAAATGGACAAGCTAACGAGAAAACTGAGAGATAGAGAACCAAAAGAATTTATAGAGAACGGGGAAATTGAAAGAGTATTTGGGGAAAAAATGGGGTTAAAGGGCATTTATGGTCTTTCGAGAATTATTAAATAAGATGTAGTGTAGTGTAAATCTTTACCTTTAAAATTAATATTAACAAATAAGAATTAGAATTTTGGAAAGGAAAAAGGGGTTGCAGTGCTATTGGAAGTCAATATAGAAAAGGGGGGGAGGGGATGGGGAACATATGAGGAATCAATGAAGTTGTTAATGGAATGTAACAATATATATTTTATGTCATCCCATCTAATAAAATCTTTATAAAAAAAGAAAGAAATCACCACCAGCATCCATGGTGATCATTTCATTGCCTTTGCTAAAGGTTGTTTTCCTCTGCTATGGGAATCCAGTTGAATTTAAATTTTACCCTCCTTGAGGAATCAGGCAATCCATATTGTCTCCAAAGCCAATATCACTGGATTAACTGGGATTTACACCCAAGTAAAAGTGTATGGCATCACAGGCTTTACACTACATGCAACAGCCTTAGAAAAACAATTTAGGTTAAGTTTATTGGCTGTATAGTTTTGGGCCCTAAATGTCTGTAGGTGAGTGTAATTTCAAAGACAGAGCAACACTGCTTACAATGAAGAGATTGTGCAAGTGGAAATTAATCAGTCTAACAAAATATGAGAAACCTGTACACAAAAGACTCATAAAATCCTTGCTGTGCTAGCATCCATTTTGTAAGCAATTTTTGTTCTGTGCATTCATTACCATTTTGCAACATCAATTTGCTGTTGCCTATGTTTAATTTTTATATAGTATATAAAAGCCCAGGAGGTTTCAACAGCTGCTGCTGCTGCTTAGACTAACTTCCTTGCTTCAGGAAAGGAAGAGCTCTCTCAGCTTGGCCAATTGAAGGCCATCTGACTTCCCACGGGGTGAAGCTCCCATTCGGAAGCTGGTACTATCAAGCAATGAACAGCTCAAGCTCTGAGAGAAAGAAGAACATGACATAGGGGTTTCTGTAATTCTTCCCCTGTTTTCTTCTAATCTATATATTTCATATACCACTCACTACATTACATCCTGGTACTTTGGATCAATTCACTGAGGACAACTGCCACTACTTGGCTCAATACAACCCCCTGTGTGAGTACTACAGTGTTGATTAAAGAGGTGATCCTTTAGGGATCTTTATTTAAAGGAGGCTGCCATCTTCTAGGATTGCTGCCTGCTCTAATACTGGTTTTGAGTCCAGTGGTACCTTAGAGACCAACAAGATTTTCAGGGTGTAAGCTTTCAAGTCAGCACTCCCTTTTTCAGTCACCTTCTTGTTGACTAATTTGAATTTTACCCTCTCCTCTATTCAGTTTTTTTTAACAAATCAGCTTACTGATCAGCAATGACTAGTTATATATTTGCATATATTTAAATTAGTTAGCATGTGCAAATGAGCGTTTTATTTTTTTCAATTCTCTGTGACTTAAAATGTTTGTGTAAAGTATTAACGGAGGGAAAGGGGTCTAGAAACGGGCCTACTTTGTTCATTGTTACTTTTAGCGATGTTTTAGGTATGCCTTCATAAAAATTGTGATAAAAATTATGTTGTTTAGTTTTATGTATTTACGCAAAGGAGACAGAGGCCTTCTCTAAAAGAGTGGCTTTTATTTTTGACACGGTCTATTTGTCCAGTGCTGAAAGCACAAAGCTTTGTTACCAGCAAAGTATAATTTTCCCACCTAACCAATGCTTCCATTGATATTGTGTGCTGTGTAGAAAGTAGCTGCATTAATTAATTTATTTGAGGTGCTTTAACCACAACTTTCTCTATAAATGAATGGCTAGTGGCTCACCCAAATTAAAATCATAACAATTATAAAAACATTAAAACAAGACTCGGGCCGTGAGCATTTAACAACCATAACCTCATGGGCACCTACTGCACAGCATCCATTTTATCACTAGTAACAACTAGTAGCATTAGTTCCATAATGCTTGCGACACTTTTGATTTTTCCCAGTTCTGTACTCATATTCTTCATGCCGGTGCACTTCCCTAATGCATTATTGTAGTACTAGAACATTCATCCATCCCTGATACCTGTAAACTCTGCCTAGTGGTTGTGGCGTGTATCCAACAGAAATTACCATAGACAGAAGAGATTTTGGTCCACAGAGTGGAACTTCCCCGCCCTCCCCTGCCTGCTGCATTCCAAAATGGCACATTTGCTACTTACACTCTTAGTGGTCTGTCAGGCAAGTGTTGGTATTATTCAGAAAGGAACATCAAGATGAGAAAAACTGCACCTGCTCATACCAAAGATAGAGGAACCTGGGACTCATGTTTATCTGGCCATCAATCTATATTGCCTCAACAGAACCCACTTTTAAAGACACACCCCAGTGAGAGAGATGGGGTGGAACAATGGTAGCAATGAAAAACATTGTAAAATGTCTAAAAGCCTATGAGCTGTATCGACACACCTGTTAATAAATGCAATGTCATTGTAAAATGATTGTCCAAAATTTTTACATTTCAGTGGAATTGCATTTAATATATAATACTGTAAGCAGGAGACGGATTAGATGGTCACATTGCAAAATACATTCTTGGAGCACAATGAGGTTAGCAGATTTTTGTTATTCCAAAATAATTCATCTCTACAGAATATATACCAGAAGGGTAGCTGTGTTTGCTTTCACACACATTGGATAATGCACCTTCAAAAATGCACTTTAGCATTCATTTGCAACTGGATTTTCCTGTCACAGGAAGCAGGAAAGCAGCCAACATCTGCTGAATTTAAACTAACAAAGAATCTTTGAAGAGGAATGCAATATAAGATGTATTAAATGTTACCTTCAGTAAGCAGAAGGGCCAAAAAGTTTATATATGCTACATGTTTTATGTACAGTATTCACTTAGTTTTGCCAGTTCATCAACAGTGGTCCACACTCATTCTAACTGGATTGTTTACTCTTTAAACTGACTCTTGATCTGTGCTCTGAAATGTGTCATAAAACACTTATTTTTTGGAATACTGGACAGTCAGGCCTTGCTTTGCAACAGCTTCATACACACATCTTTCTTCAGTTTGAAGCCTTGTACTCCACTGCCTATTCAATGCATCTTATGAAATGGACTTTGGCCACAAAGGCTTATGCCACAACCAATGTATTAGTCTATAAATTTACCTTTTATGGGGGAACATTGCAGTTAGTTAGTTAGTTCCCTTTCTCCCCAGAGGAGACTCAAAGAAGCTTACATCATTCTCCTTTCTTCCATTCTGTCTTCATAAAAACTCTGTGAGGAAGGTTAGCCTGAAAGTGTGTGACTAGCTCAAGACAGCCTTCCATGGCAGAGTAGGGATTCGAAGCTGGATCTCCCAGATCCTAGTGAAGACATCAGTGTTCCCTGGTGCTGTTTATCTTTGAAATGTTCAATACGACATTAGCAACCCATTCTCAAATGGCAATTAGCAGCAGTTGAGCAAGAAAGTTTAGAAAAGCACTCCCTTCTTAAACATTTGAACTCTTGTTAAGCAGAAGAGGGCTTTTGCCTACCTATATTTGGGTGCTTCAGGAGACGGCAGATCCGAGCCTCACGTTCCAGCTTCTGATGATCTGTAGGGAGAGAAGTCAACAAATCAGTTTGAGGCACTGCAGCAGGTGCACTCTTCTTAGTTCAGGGCACCATGGGAAGTAAAAGCAGCCCAGGAGGACACAGCTTTTAAACATCCCATGTTTAGCCTACTTTTGTAAACCTGCCAGGCTGATCAGCAGCAGCAAGCATCCCACACCTTCCACATAGCCACCACCTTCTCATCATGAAGAGGACAGTTCAGTACCTCAATTTCCTCATCTGCCACTGCTTCCTCTTCAGAAAGAGGCAAGAAAGCAATGGTTACTGCACTTGTGCCTAGACCTCCCTCCTCATGAGAAAGTGGCTGCTGTCTCCTCCTTGCAAAGATGGAAGCTCAGACAGTTCATGCATCCAGCTTCCCCCTCCCCCTTGTGAAGCAGAGGCCATTGTTTCCATGCCTGGAACGCCCTGGTCATAGCCAAAGCTGCCTCTTCTTCACAGAGTAGTCCAGGAGTGAGTTTGGCAGTTACTGCTGCCTCCTCACCACTCACCATGTCTTCCTTGCAAAGGACAGACCAGCAACCTGTCAGGAAATCTCCTGGTAAATTAAAAGGCCCATCCATGCTAGCCTCAATTGAAGTAGTATCTATGGATATACATTATATCTCAAAATAATTTCCTTCTATTTAGCAACATAAACCCAGCGGCAACTGCAGTCATGCCAGTGGTACTGAAGATCTCGTGATCATTTAGACTTGGTATTACTTAGAGAAATGTACCAGTGGAAATGTGGAGCACATCTAGTAGGCACTGACTCAGCTGCTGACTTACAGCAGCATCATACATGATATGTACAGCACAGATGTCATTGCAAATCAGTCCTGCATGGTCATCACTTATTTATATTTATTTATTTGATTTGATTTATACCTCACCCTCCCCACAAAAGGGCTCAGGGTGGCTAACAACATTAAAAAATACATTAAAATCACAAAAACATAAAATCAACAATAATTTTTAAAAAATCATTAAAATAGTCCAGGAGCAGGCTATTTAGACAAATATTGGGAGTCCGTATACGAGCATAGCAGATGGCCGAGGGCAACCCTAGAAGAAGTGGCGGTCTTAGATGGAAGAAGGAGGACACCCGCTGGCACTCAGCCGAAGGCCCAGTGGAACATCTCCTTTTTACAGGCCCTGCGAAACTGTAACAGGTCCCACAGAGCCCAGATCTCCAGCGGGAGAGTGTTCCACCAGGCCAGGGCCAGGGCAGAAAAAGCCCTGGCCCTGGTTGAGGCCAGACGGATGTCCTTCGGGCCAGGGACCACCAGGAGTTGCTTGTCTGCAGAGTGCAACACCCTGCAGGGGACGTAATGGAAGAGGCGGTCCCACAGGTATGCAGGTCCCACTCCGTGAAGGGCTTTAAACACCAAGGTTAACACCTTGAACCGGATCTGGAACTCCACTGGGAGCCAGTGCAGCTGGCACAGCACAGGATGAATGTGTGCTCAGATTGGCATTCCAGGAAGGACGCATGCTGCTGCATTCTGGACCAGCTGTAACTTCCGGGTCAGGCCCAAGGGCAGCCCAGCGTAGAGTGAGTTGCAGTAGTCTAGCCTGGAGGTGACCGTTGCATGGATTACTGTGGCCAGGTCCCGGGCCGAAAGATAAGGCGCCAGTTGCCTGGCCTGTTGAAGATGAAAAAAGGCAGACCTGGCAACGGTCGTGACCTGGGCCTCCATTGAAAGTGTGGCATCCAAGGTCACACCCAGGCTCCTCGCCGTTGGCGAAGGTTGTACCCTGTCGAGGGCTGGGAGCCAGGTCCCCAGCTCGATCGCCCCATGACCCAGACACGGAACCTCCATCTTCGGGGGATTCAATTTCAGGCGACTCTGATGTAACCATACTGTTACAGCCTCAAGACCCTTGGCCAAGGAATCCAGAGTGAGATCAGACTAGCCATCCATCAGCAGATAGAGCTGAGTGTCATCCGCATACTGGTGACAACCCAGCCCAAAGCTGCGGGCTAACCGGGCGAGGGGGCGCATATAGATGTTAAATAGCATCGGGGAAAGAATCGCCCCCTGAGGGATGCCACATACCAAAGAATGATTCAGAAACTCACTACAAACACATTCAAAACTGCTCTTCAGTCAATCACACATTGAAACCTGATACCTGCCTATTCAGAAATACATTTCTGTTCTTCACCCTTGCACATCAGCAATGGGAGAAAGGCATGTATGAATTCAGAGTTCTGCCAAAGTTTAGTATCCTTGGATGATCTAATCTCCCAGGGTTCCCTTTCTGGCTTTTCAACCACAAGTTGAACCATTGTTGTATGTAAAAGTAGACTATCCTCAAATCTAGGAGGAGGTAAAACAGTATAAATTACTTCTTCATAATGTTCAGTAGGGTAACTGGATCACTGCAAAACCCAATAAGGCAATAATAAATCTATTCATCTTTAGGTGCCTTTTCTTGTTTGTTTACATTATCCATTGGTAATATGAAACCAGGCTAAAAGTGACAAAACTTTGCACTATATTCAAAATGTAAAAGTTTAGAAATACGGCTCTGCAGTGCCACCCTTGTGTGCCCCCTCCCAGTGGTGTTATAGGCATCCTTGTTTAAGTGGTGTTTGCAATTAGGTGAGAATCAGGCTCAGGAAAGAGTAATACGAAAGCTTTTTATTAAACAAATCTGCTAGTAACTCTTCAGTTCTCTGTCTTTCTCTCTGTCTCTGTGCTTCTCCAACAAATGACATCCTGTAGGTGTTCCCTCACTGCCTATCTTTCCCTTGTCCCCCTGAGTAATTCCCCACTTGCTGAGTTTCACATACACTGATACATATTCCACTTCCCCAAGCAGTGAGAAATTCACAGGGCAGTTCTACAGAGTTTTCTTCCTTGGCAATGAGATACGATCTTTTGTAATATTCCTTCATTTACAAAAGAGCAAATAAGCAGTCAGCTAGCATATGGATAATTAATAGTCCTCAAATATCATGAAAACTTCACCCACAGATTCTTCAGGTAGTTTCCTCTTTCAGCGTTTCAGAGAGACCATTCATTCTACTACCACCCACCCTGACCCTTAGAGTCTCTTCTGTTCAAGATTCATAGTCAACAAACCACTTCTGGTTGCTTTCAGCTCTCCCAGGAGCAGGTCTTTTGTCAAACTAATAGCCCTTGATTGCCCATCCAGTGCCATTACATAACAGCAGGTACAGCATACAACAAGAGCAACAACAGCATGTAGCAGAGTGAAAAATCTCTGGCTGGGCACTTGCATTTATACAGCTAGCAGAAGCTGAAGTGACAAACTTTTTCTCTATACCCTGAAGTTTCAAATCAAGGATGCTTCTTTGTCTCCATATATTTGCAATACTGATTTCTCCCCAAACATTTACTAGTGTGATTATTGTGATCAGTGGAAGAGAAAAGTCTCCTACAATACAGCTTGGCTTCGTATTAACCATGTAGACATATGCCTCACATTAAATTTTTACTGGACGTGCCCTCTTCCTGTCTCTCTGTGTTTGGCAGCCGATATAAAATTGCATCCCTCGTTTCTTTCAGCATCTTTCTTGAAGTAAACATACACAACCTGGTTTGTGTTGAAGTCAGATATTTGAAATGAGGCAGACTTAGCTTTGTTCTGCCTGTTCTCCACTGCACATTGCAAATGTGCCCTAAAGCTCAAGAGCAACAGTCTCACACTATACATAAGTGCCAAAACATCAAGAACTTAACAAGCTCCAACAATCCATTAATGGCTATAGATGTGTTAACACACAACTGATAGTTCCTTCTTGCTCTGCTGTCATCTTTTGGTCTGTCTATCCCAATGCAAATATGGTGTTAAAAAAATCAAGTTTAATTTTCCCTGGTTTCTTATGTCCTTAAAAACAATTACACTTTGGAGGAGCAGAATTCACAGCACTTGCTGAAACACATGTAAACTAGAGTAGTGGTTACCATTTCCAACCTTTTTCTTATGATGACCCACAAGTCAAAATGTACTTGGTATGATGACCCATCCAGGGCTGACTCAAGGTTTCTGGGCACCCTAGGCAGACTACGACTTTGGTGCCTATCTAGTCTACAGTAGCCAACCAGATGTTTTTAAGAAACAAACAAATGTTGCAGAAAACGTACAGCTGTCCCCAAGGAAGTGACATTCTGAAGTACACAGCCTTTGCATTTGAACAGCTCCTGTCAACTCTCCAGTCTTTTCCCCCTCCTTCCAGCTACTCCCATGAAATTACTACTTGCCCAACAGATTCCCACCCCCTCATTATTGTCCCAAAGAGAGGTAGAAGGCGAGAATCAGAGAAGCTGAGGAGGACAAAAGGAGAAAAAATGATGCATAAAGGAGCAGTGGCCATTAGGGAGGGCTGGTCTGTGACCCACTTTCAGAGGCTTCACATGACCCAATTTTGGGTCCTGACCCACATGTTGGGAAACACTGAACTACAGGCAGATCAACAATCCATTTTTCACTGTTAGACATACTCAATATCTCAATATATCAGAAATAATGTGGTTGGTTATTTATGATTTATTTATTATTATTTCTCCCTAGTAGGGATCTAAAGTGGCTTATATCACTCTCCTCCATTTTATCCTCAAAATAACTCTGTAATGTAGGTTAGTCTGAGAGCGTGGAATTGACCCAAGGTTACACAGCAAGTTTCTATGGCAGAGTAGGGGTTCACATGGGTCTCAACAATCTAACCACGACAACACATTGACTCTCACTAAGTAGACCAAGCATTTATAAATAAGTAAATGAGATTTAAAAAGCAGCACTTCAGAATGGGACATTGGGGAGAATACTAGAGGCAGAAAAATCTGGATTCAAGCACACACTTGTGAAGATCACTAGGTCACTATTTCTCAGTCTGTCTATTTTACCTCTTTCTGAAGGAGAAGAAAGAGAACCCTCATGTATGCCCTGAGCTACTTTTAGAAAAGTTGAACACAATTGTGACACACAAACACACAAAATGGCCGGAGAGCCATATATGTACCGGCATTATCTTCAGTTCTCTCTCTCTCTCTCTCTCTCTCTCTCTTATTGTTTTGCATATTCTAGCATCCTATACACAAAATGACATAACTAATCCCCCATCCATCTATAATTCTAAAATATTACACTTTCAGTGGTAGGCTATCAAAAGACAAGCATGCCTCACTAGATCCAGAAAGGCTACCTTGAAGGCAAGTTACAGTTATTGTGAGGGACAGGGAAAGTTCCATCCTCTGTCCTCCCTGGTTAGAGCAGACCAATAACATTCACAAGGAATGGAATGCTGAAGTGGAGAGCTGAACTGTCAATCACCAACAGAAGAAACAAACAGTTGGAATTGGGGAGTGGACAGGGTTAGGAGGTTTTCTGGACCAGACAGGAAAGTCTAGTAGGGACTATGGTTATAGATTTTGACAGGCAAGAGTTTGGGTGCTGTTCTCTGTTAAAAAACAGTTTAAAAGTGCTAAGCAGTTATATTACTAGTTGCTGATTGATAAAACAGTGTATCTCTTACATGTAAAGCACCTCCCAGCACTGTCGTGTAACTTTGTCATGTAGCTGACTGAATCGGGAAGAACTTACAATACACTCTGACCATCTGAATAAATTTGTTTCTTTTGTTATGTCAGGGGTTGTCACTATTAACAAAATCACAAAAACAAATCAATAAAATAAAAACAACTCTAAAAATAATCAACTATAAAAATAGTAATAACAATAAAAAGAAACTACAATAGTAATAAATGGTGTGTCACTGAGCTGGACTCCTACCCCATGGGAGAGAAAAAGTGGAGCATGAGCACAGCTCTATGGAAGGTAGCAGCCACTGGGGCCAACAAGAGCAAGGGAGGAGTGGACAGAAGAAAGGCCAACCAGTACCAGCTCCCTATTGAGTAAAGCTCTCTGGACAAAAGGCCTCCTTGAGAGAAAGGGCTTGCTCAGGAGTAAAAGCAGGAAAGCAGGAACTGGGGAGTGGTTAGGGAAAGAGGAGTAAAAGGGCCCACTTTAAGGGGTTAAAGGGGCAGTAAGAAGCTTCGAAAGAGTTGTGGATAGACAGCAGGCTTGCCAGATCCCCTGCCCCCACTCTCTTGGCCTGCAGGGAGAAGAGGCACCTGGAAAGGCCAGAGGCAGGCTTGAGGCACACACACAAAGAGCACACATGTGCACCCATTGCACCAGAAAATGACACCATTTCTGGTGCTCTGTGGAAGCCATGGGTCATGACCATTGCTTCTGCGGCACATGGGAAATGACCTCATTTTTGGTGTGACAGGTGGCTGTAGGAGCACACGCATGTTATGCGTGTGTCAGGATAATTACCTCCTGGCCCCCTGGCCCTTGTTCTGGCCTCCAGGAGACCTGGCAACCTTGGAGAAATAACAGAATCACTTAAGGGAGCAAAAAACTTTTACTGGAGGTTCTGGGGGTTGAATCTGGGGCTTTAAACATGCTAACCATGTACTATACTATGAAGTTATTGTTCTGAACAGTCTCCATGTTTGCAACTAGTTGAGCTGGAAGAGGCAATGAAAATGAAAATCATTAGGACTTAAAATGTTAACCTCCATAGACATTGTCTTTAGTCATCGATCTGTAATTGGCAATGACCTTCCCAATTTTATTACAGTCTTGATGGCATCCTTGGTATCTCAATATCACTGAATGTTTGTAATTAAGATACACGTTATTGTCTAAGTCTAGATTGTCAAGGAAAACGTCCTTTTTTGACATGAGAAATAATACCCTGAAGCCTGCTTCTTGGAATCAGACTTGCAAGACAAGTTGTGAATGTTGTAGTATACCACTTTAAATTTAGAATCTTGTATTAGTTTCTCCACATTTTACAATATAGTCCTGTGTATTTATTTCTCTACATTTTACTGGCTTGTTAGTACATGAAATGAATTTCCTGGGAACACAATGGCTCCCCTTGCAAACATTTATTAAAGTGCTTTATTACACCAGGCGCTTCTAGTGAAACTAGTGTTCCATCATCATTACCAGAACTAGGAAAGGCCCTAACACTGCATTTACACACACACACACACACACACACACACACACACACACACACACACACTATTAGACTATATACCTTCTCACATTGTTACCAGTCACTGTCTAACAGGCACCCTAATATAGAACTTACATTTTCTCTGTGTCAGTTCTGTTGCATTTCAGCTCATGCACCATCCATGTAAAGCCCAAAATAATCCTCCTCAATCCCTGGCTTTTACACAATTTGTAGGAGACGACACATTACTGTGGTATTTTCTTGCTAAACAAGACATGCACTTGGCTCTTAATCCTGCCACCAAATTTATCTCTTCCTTTCCCCCCACAATTTGTCTCCAGTTGATTAGTGATCAACAGTACTACTGTTTCTAGGACCTAGATGCTGCATCCCTTTTTTTTTTCTTTTTAGCTCCCTTACACCCCCTCCCCATTTTAAAACCAGTTTTGTTATAATGATTTCTTCCCTCTCAAGCTGAGATGTAAGGTAGAAAGCTTGCTGTGGGGGGAGGACAACTAACCAGAATCAGCTAATGAAAAGAGGCCTCCTCTTCTCACTGGCATACTAAGATCATTTGCCTTCTCTAATTTGGCTTCTGAGATTTACAAATATTTTGGCATTCTTGACAATCTGTATTTGTACCAGAGCAGATGGTAAAGAACCAGCTGGCTATTCCTGGTCTAAGACATCACAAGTTAGTCTTTTTCCCCCTTCCATAATTTAGGGCCAAGCTACACATGACGAATGACACTTGAATGGCAAGTGGATTGAGTGGAGGGCAAGTGAACAGGGAGAAATACACTTGCTGTTCAAGTGTCATTCGTCATGTGTAGCTTGGCCCTTAGACTACTTTACATAATCACTTGAGTGGCTATCGTTCTTCCACCCCAAGCACCTGATTATGTGGAGCAGGAGTGGAGAAACACACATTGTAATGATATCAGGACAAGGGAAAAGATTAACTATATATTACAGAAGGGTGGGGGAAGCTCAACCAGCCCCATGCTATTTTGGATGGTAGAATATTGTCTTGTGTGTGTGTGTGTTTACCATATCAGACAATCTTGCTGATAAATACCAAGTCTGAAATTCTGAGAACCATACAGCAATATCTGTAACTGACTAGATTTTAAAAACATTATTTCCTAGGTGATAATGAAATACAATTGATGTTCAGGTCTCTAAAATTTTCCAAGTGGGTTGTGTCAGCTGCCACTGAGGGAAACAGCTTGTTTACACCACTCACTGTGTATTCCACCATGAGTAGCTATTCTCTCACCTAGTGTAGGAACAAATGTTCCTATTTTATCTGATAAACACTGAGGATAATAGGAAAGCAGCATTAGGAAAGGCTTTTCTCTTGTGTCATTTGAAACAACTGTGAAAATACTGGCAATTATGTCAGAATTATTATCACGCCATAACTATCTGGAAATAAATCTGATGGTACAAAGACTTGGCACAACCTTTATGTCATTAAGGCCCTAGGCAAATACTCTTAGGACTGTCTATAATATACCTTACAGGATTGCTGTCCAGGTTAGAAGGCAGTGTATATTAAGCACATCGAACACTCTAAAATGCTATAAAAATACTGTTTGTTGGTTTGTTGTTTTCTTCAGGTCTACAGGCTTAGTGTTATTACCACCCCCCAGGGCTTTTTTTCTGGGAAAAGAGGTGGTGGAACTCAGTGGGTTGTCCTCGGAGAAAATGGTCACATGGCTGGTGGTCCCGCCCCCTGATCTCCAGACAGAGGGAAGTTGAGATTGCCCTATGCCGTGGCGCAGAGGGCAATCGAAACTCCCCTCTGTCTGGAGATCAGGGGGTGGGGCCACCAGCCATGTGACCATTTTCAAGAGGTTCCGGAACTTGGTTCCACCGCATTCCCGCTGAAAAAGCCCTGCCACCCCCAGCAGCAGAACAATAAGCTTTTGTAGCAAACATTGTACAGATATTGGCCTGGGGGAGAATACTTCTGATAGGCAGAACCAGAAGGAATTCAGAGCCCATGATAGGATGGGTACACCTCACTGGGGCCCAAGAGAGATTGGCTCAAGCTGGAGACCCATTACCTTGATACAGTTAAGTTGTGTCATTTTAGAAAAAAAATAGACATTTTTATTTCATTCATAATGAGACTGTATGAATGGAATGGAATCGTGGTACTGTTTCAAATTTGTACTGGTTCCAAAGCCATTATGTTTGGGTGATG
This sequence comes from Eublepharis macularius, assembly GCF_028583425.1. Lineage (NCBI taxonomy): Eukaryota > Metazoa > Chordata > Lepidosauria > Squamata > Eublepharidae > Eublepharis > Eublepharis macularius. Next base: position 81,609,296 of record NC_072793.1, read on the forward strand.
AGCCAGTGAACAGCCTACTGAGGGCTGCGAGTGACCATGGAGATGAGAGAATGTGGGTTCAGGGTGGGAGAATGACAGTTGCTGAGGGTTAAAAAAGTGAGCTCATGGAAAAGAGACAAAAAGACAGAAGAAAGGCAGCTGAAGAAATGAGAGTGAAATAATGGAACATGAAAACTTAGAAGGCATGTGAACGGAAGAGAGTGCTGGTTCCATGGCAGAATGAGAAAGAAGAACCCCTTAGGTCAACCATGTTGATGATACAGGAATTAAAGACAATCAAGGAGAAGGCAACAATGGAGGATAGGCGAGCCATTGACTCCTCTTTTCATTTTTGTCTTTCTTTGTTTAATATATAATAATAACATTTGAATTATATACCGCCCTTCAGGACAACTTAATGGAAGTTAAGACAGCTGCAAAAAATATCTTTTACAATCTCACTCTAGCCTGGAAGATGGCTTCTTACCTCAACATGGCTGACCCAGCCACTCGGATCCATGCTATGGTAACATCCAGACTTGACTGTTGTAATGCACTATACATTGGTCTCCCATCCAAATTAACTAGGAGACTCCAATTGGTGCAAAACGCTGCAGCGCAACTGCTATCAGGAGCGAGCAGGAGCATGAACATCACCCCATTCTGCAGTCATTCCATTGGCTACCTATCAGCTCTCATGCTCAGTTCAAGGTATTGGTTATCACATAGAAAGCTCTTCATGGTCTTTGCCCAGCATACCTACGGGACCACCTACCTCCCTATGTTCCTCCACAGCAGCTTTGCTCATCTGAACAGGGTCTCCTACAGGTGCCACCCTACACATGGGTGAAATCAACAGCAGCTTGTACATAGGCTTTTTCTGCAGTGGCCCCTCCCCTGTGGAACAGCGTGCCTGAGGAGGTCAGGAGTAAAGATGGGCACGATCTGCATTACGATCCAAAAAAACTCACAATAATGGTGATCGCGCGATCGTGACTCAGCGGATCGTGATTGGCCATGGCCAATGATCCAGCGATTGGGAGGGGGCTGGATCGGGGCTGGATCGTGCTCAGATCAGGAAGCCAGACACTCAGGCGCCAGTAATCTATTCACGGGGCAACGGAGCCAGGGAAATGCCTGAGCTGTGTTTGCCCTCCTTCTGTCGCCCTAGAAACCCGAATGGAAGCCCAGCTTTCCTTGATCAGCAAGGCTTCCTTCCAACCATGGAGCAGCAAAGCAGTCACCAGTTGGGAGAAGACACCCAGGGGAGGGAGGGGGAAGAGGGTGTTCTGTAGCCATGGGCACTCCAATCTCATCCCTGCAAACCCTGATAGGCAGCTCTGATGGCCAAACACAGACGGCCAAACACAAACACAGATGCCGCCGGCATCACCCACCGTTCTTTTCTCGCCAGCGCGCTCCTTTTTGGCCTGGTGGGCGGGCACATGGGGGGTGCCGCTGGCGAGCAGCCAGACCCCCTGCCCCCTGAGGGGAGGCAGCTCGTTGCCATCTCCCCGTGCCCGCCGGGCCCGGTGGCCACCGCCAACACTCACCTTCCCACATAGCTGGGAATAGCAGCGCGCCCCGCTTTGGCCTCCACGATCCACGGATCGGGAACGGGAGATGATTGGTGTGGATCGTTTAGTTGGGATCGTCACCGGAGCCGATCCACGATCAGCTGGATCAGCAATTTTTTTTGGATCGTGCCCATCTCTAGTCAGGAGCGCCCCCACCCTCCTAGCTTTCCACAAATGATGAAAAACCGAATTATTCAAAAAGGCTTTTGTATTGTAGGGAGGGGCTCTCAGATGCTTCACTAATGAGTTAAGGACCATAGACTTCACCACTATGTTGCCTTACCTTCTACCTGTTGTCTTAAATATGTGCTCCTATGAGCTACTAGTGCTTCATGTGGTCTAATGGCAGCCCTAGAATTGCTTATGTTCTGTTTCAGCATTTCTTCAACTCTGTATTGGATTCTTACTAATGCTATGTCTTTGTAAAATTGTGTTTATTTACCCTATGGCATTGTTTATAGAAATGCCCTTGAAACTGACTGTACTAATCTCACACTGTGTAATCCGACTTGAGTCTCAGTGAGAAGGATGGACTTATAATGACATAAATAAATAAATACAAAGTATGTTACTATTATCCCCACAACAATCACCCAGTAAAGTGGGTAGGGATGAGAGAGCTCCGAGAAGCTGTGATTGACCCAAGGTCATTCAGCTGGCTTCAAGTGAGGAGTGGGGAATCAAACTCGGCTCTCCAGATTAGAGTCCTGCTGCTCTTAACCAAACTGGTTTTGTAAGGAGGTCAGTAGTTAGGAGATTCCTCAACTATTGGACACTGCAGAAAAAAGAAAATTGCAGGTGGCTGTGTTGGTTCATACAAAAATTGCAGAAACATGTCTCATCTAATATCTTTTTGTTTTATCTTTTCTGCATACTAGGAGCTGCCCCATGATGCCCCAAAATATATTTTATCTATCCTGCCCCCTTTTTTTCTATTGAACATCCACCTAATGAAGAATTCCGGAGAACTCGAGAGCTTGCTCACCATTTGGTGATAGTTGGCTCCTTATAAAGAGGAGGAGCGGTTAAACATCTAGCCTTGGGAAACAAAATTGGATTGCGTAGATTACTTGGCTTAAATGATTAACAGTAACAAATTCGAAAGTACCTCGTGTTTATACTGTAAGAATGAAGCATACATAGTGAACTGAATCCATTAATCTACAACAGTTTACCCAGCCTTTCATCCCTTGTTTCAAAACAAAGAAAGAAAATGTCTGTTTTTAAAATTAAATACGTTTCATTTTCATTGTTTTAATTTTCCTTACAGTGCCACCCTAAGCAGAGTTACAAACCTTCTAAGCCCATTGACTTCACAATACTAAGTATAGTACTGTGCTTAATATTGTGCTATATTGTTTGTACTGCTTAAATTATGGTCTGAAGTACACATGACACAGAGAGTTTCATAGACAGAGCTGCCAGTATTTTCAAAATTTAATTTTCAGGTACAGTGAAGCCTCATTTGGATTTAAGATTGTGATTCATGGGTCTGAGTGAATTAAACCTTATTCCCAGGACCATTTCAGATTAGAAAAACAGAACTGGAAAAATATATAATACACCCCTCACATTAGACCACAATCCCAATCCCAATCTGAATTAAAAATAAAACACTTAGAGTTCTATCCATATAACTTCACAGAGTCACATGTTGTTGAGTCCTCCGTGGTGTATTAGTACCTGACACAATACATGTAATTAGGGTTTTAACATACATAAATGCACACATCCTTCAACAAGAGAAAGGAACCCAGAAATAAGAATAGTACACTTACCTGAAGTATCTACCAGTACACTTCCCTGAAGTGTACTGGTAGAGTTTCTATCATATTTTTTCTGTCCTCCTTCTGAGAAACTCAGGGTAGCTTACATGGTTTTCCCTTCCTCGATTTTCTCCTTACAACAACTTTGTGAAGTAGGTTAGGTTGAGTAGGAGTTTTACACCTGTCTTGGTCTTGGTCTAATAGTAAGGTAATATTCCATTTATTTTCCCCATACTGGCTCTCTACTGTTATTTCCAACTACTCAGACAGTTTTCTGCATTTTCTGAGGTTACACATGTACCTAGGGGAAAAAATGGGGGGTTGCAGCAGCAAAGTCTATTAATCAATGTTTCAACTGTGAAAGAATGAAGTGTCCTCTCACATTTGGAGCAGTGAGCAAACAGGAAATAATAATTGTAATGTCAAATTAATGGTGAGCTTGCTTAGACAGAGTGAGAATTAGTGCAAGGTAGTACATAGAAGAAGAATTTATTGATGGATAGTTTTGAGTTTGCATACCAAGAATATTGCTTCTGTTATTTCTTTCTAAAAAATCTAACTCCAAGATCTCAGGCAACCGAGAATGATTCTGCAGCAGTTCAATTTCTAGTGTTCCCCTCCATAAACTAGTTGTCATAAACTAGTTGCCAGGAGCTCTCCTACCGCTGAGGTTTTCCCCTCCGTCACACCCCAAGCAATCTTCCCCAAAACATGTTTGGAGCAATCACAAGCCAGTACATTCTGCAACCTGATGAAGCGCACAGCAAGCTCTCAGTGTGAAGGGCAAAGTAGGGTTTTATTGTGGGTTGTTGTGAGGCAGGGGGGGAATGCATGTTCTTTAACTGAAAGTGGCAGGTGAGATCTCACTCTTCAATGCTGGCTTTTTTTTCTTTTTTCTTTTTTTGCAAAGAGTGATCAGCAAGCTTTTCCTTTTACCTTCACAGCCAGGGAGCACAATGTCAGAGAAATTTCTCCTCCCACTCCACCCTTCTGTTCACATCTTCTGTGCCTTCCTTTAATACTGACAGCTATTTGAGTAATATGAATGTTCTGGAAAATTACAAATAGTATGGATAAAAATGGACAGGTTGCACAGCAGGACACCTGTTGAGAGTTTCAGTCAAGATGAAAGGATTTTCTTCTTTCTCAGTGTGCAATGGATTAATGTGTGGTATTTGGTTACCATGGGATTTGGAGTTGAACAGTAACCTAAAATGAAGCATAAGTAGTAGTCAAAAAGGAACAGAGATGTTCATGAAAAGCAGCAATATAAAAAACTGCCCATCAAGAAGGCCAGAACTCTTTTATCCGCATGCTTGGAATGTCCTAACACTGCTAAACTCATCTGACACTGCTAAAACTCATAAACATGACAGATAATGTAAGAGTTCTTCTCTTGCCCTTTGCACCCAGTGTTGGAGACAAGGCTGAATGAACAGTTGATCAGAGTGACTCAATGAAGTCTATTATTCCCAGCTTCTAAACCTATCCAGTCCACTTGAGAGCCTTGGCAATGCCATTTGGGGTTTGCTTAGCAACCCCCAAAATGGCCACCAAAAACTTTATTTCATGAGCTCAGTAGCATTCTTTTCTTAAAGAAGCTGATATCCCGATGTTTTTAAAAACATTTTATATTTTTCTGCAAACCTGGAACTTCCCCCAGGCTTGAAAAAGTGTGGACTTTTTTGATCCATACTCTGGGTCATTGTTCAGAATTAGATACATTGCTTAAAATTGTGACAAGTTTATTGGAATTTACAGGGCAACGCAGACCTGTGAGTATCTCAAATAGTTTAATTGTCCTTCTCTACAGGTGTTTCCATGTCACTCCCATTGTGTAAAGTCTTTTGCTGGGGTGGATGGTTTTGACATAGTTATCAATTACATTACTAACACCCTGGTAGGAAAGTGCTTTGCCTGGAGGTTTGCTAACCCCAAAGGTACCTGTATGGACTGAGCACTTTAACATACTCAGGCAGAGCAAGTATAGAGGTGGCAGTATTCATGCTACCCCAAGTTTTATCTGTGTTAAGGAGGTCTCGGTTCATGGATGTCTGATAGATCTTCAGACCTATTTTGCACAAAATTAAAGCTAGACAGTTATAAAACTGGAAGCTTTCCTTGCTGTTCTTCACCTCCTGTCATACAGACTGAGATTCTGAACTTCCCCAGCACAACCTCTCCTGTTTGTGCCATTGCAATCTGTCACCAGTGAAATGACAGCAAAGTAGTAGCAGCAGTTAGTGAAGATGAGAAGATTGGAAGAAGTTCAGCTCATCTTAAAAGATAAAAGGTACAAAGGAAAAATAGGAGATACTAAGTAAAATGACTGACATGGAAAATGCAGATTTGGTAGAAATTATAACTAGAGATGGGCACGATCCAAAAGAAATTAACGATCCAGCTGAGCATGGATCGGTGCCGGCAACGATCCCGAATTAATGATCCACAACGATCACCTCCCGTTCCCGATCCGTGGATCGTGGATCGTGGAGGACAAAGCAGGCCGTGCTGCTATTCCCAGCTATGTGGGAAGGTGGGTGGTGGCAGCCGCCGCCAGGCCTGGCGGGCACGGGGAGGTGGCAATGAGCCGCCTCCCCTCAGGTCCCATTCAGCAACACAGGAGGTCTGTGTTTGGCCATCAGAGCTGCCTATCAGGGTTTGCAGGGATGAGATTGGAGTGCCCATGGCTACAGAACACCCCCTTCCCCCTCCCTCCCCTGGGTGTCTTCTCCCAACTTGTGACTGCTTTGCTGCTCCATGGTTGGAAGGAAGCCCTGCTGATCAAGGAAAGCTGGGCTTCCATTCAGGTTTCCAGGGCGACAGAAGGAGGGCAAACAGAGCTCAGGCTTTCCCCTGGCTCCTTTGCCAGGGGAATAGATTGCTGGCGCCTGAGTGTCTGGATCCCCAATCCGAGCCCGAACGCAATGATCCAGGCCTCTCCCGATCGCTGGATCGTTGGCCGTGGACGATCACAATCCGCCAGGTCACGATCGCGCAATCACCATTATCGTGGGGTTTTTTCAATCATAATGCGGATCATGCCCATCTCTAATTATAACTAGCTCTTGTTGCTTTACTAATTTTCAAGGGCTATATTACACACAACATGTTTAGGTGTGCACCTATGATGTTTTAAGATTACATCTAAAAATGTAAAGCATGATTGAACCAACTTGTGTATCATACAGGTACACTTGGTGGAGAGCTCAAGTTGACCGCAGCTCCTGATTGAGGAAGCACAATAGCAAGCCTATGTTTGACTCTGTGCCATCTATAAATAGCCTAAGAGTAACTATTTCAAAACATCATTGGGTAGCTACAGAGTACTATTTCCAGCATACTACCACTTGTAATCTCACAGTGGAACACAGCACCGTGTAGAGAGCAGGTTTTGTGTAGCATTCCAAGGGTAAAACAGATTGTATGCCACCCCTCCAATATACCACATCTGTATTAAGGACACATATAAGGATAATATTAAAGGAGAAACCTTTTTTTAGAACTCTGCTACAAGCCCACTTAAACCAGGCATCTCTAAACCTGTGAATACATGAAGTTGCCTTATACTGAATTGGACCATTGGTCTCTCAAGGTAAATGTTGTCTATTCTAACTGGCACCAGCATTCTGGGGTCTTCGGTAGAGGTATTTCATATCACCTAATAACTGATCCTTTTAAACTGGAGGTGTCAGGATCTGGAGACCTTCTACATGCAATGCAGTTGGTCTACCACTGAGCCACAGCCTCAGAGTTAGGTTTCTGGGATATTTGAATCAAGGAGCTTCATATCTATTTATACTAATTTGTTGTTTTATCTCCTTTTTTTAAACATCTACACTTTTTTAACATTCTACAATATCAGGCCTTCCAAAGTATTTTTTTTAGTTAGAATCTTCCCAGAGATACCAAATGAAAAGGGTTCAAAGCCTTAAATAAGACAAATATGAAGAGCATTATTAAAATAAAATATTCACAAGATGGAGGTTAAGGAAACACTCCTTTTGTGAAAGAGAATTAACATGGAAGGAGCCAAGGAACTCCTCACCAGTCCCCTAGAACTGTTCATGTCTTTTTGGGACATACTTCCTGTACTTTTCAGAACTACATCTTTAGATGTTGTTCTGTAGAGTGCATTCTTTTTTCCACCACATTTTCAATTCCAAGACAAAAGAGACGTATTTTTTCCAAGTTCCACTTATGAGAGGTGTTTTACCCAAGCAGTTTTTCAATTGTTCTACTTTGCCATTGTTCCAGTTTGGATTTATCATTCTTACTGAAAACAAATTCTAAATGAGGCCAGTGCTTCATACAGTGCTAATTAATATGCTACCTTTTCTAAATTTGCCTTAATAAAACTTAGAATTATAAAATAGTTTTATTTAGCTTCATACAGTACATGCAGCATATGCAGAACTGGCTGGGATGGGGGACAAGGATAAGAGAGAGAGGAAGGAGACTTCTGAGATAACTGCTCTTGGGACTTATGGCTACCTAAATCCCACAATCTGGCTTCTCCTTTTGTTTGTTTAAACCCCTCTCAGCTGCCCACAAACAGCAAAAAGGAGAGTCACAAGCTTTATCTGATTGGTAGCTTGTAAGCTTTTTGTTCCCTAAAGCGTTCTAATTTGTGACCCTAAAGAATAAAAGGGTACTTATTTTGAAGTAAATATAAGCTTGTTCACGTTGATATTTTGACTTGTCAAACAAGACACAGATGGAACTGAACAACAAACATTTATTTACAGAAAATGTGGTGTAACAGTAAAGGATTAGTGTCAAATTATCAGTACAGAATGTACTATCGGCTGTCAACTGCGCTCTCCAGTGGTTATACATTTTCCAAGCTGTGACTTAACATCTTGAACTGACCTTAGTTAAAGAAACATGAGTGCTGAAGGGAGATTTGATGCTTTTCTGTAATACCATAATTTGGATTTTTTTTTAAAAAAAATGAGACATCTCAAAACAAAGATGTTTCAATGTCTCAAGCAAGTTTCACATCTATACAGGCACTTTGGATTAAACTGAAAGGTGCCATAAGACTAATGCAGGAAGCTGGCAACTGCAAGTCATGAATTAATGTGTCAAGATGGTGGAACAGAGGATCCATAGTGACACTAGTGAATCCTCTGTATGGCAGTGGAGAAATGCCTTCTCACTGACTACATTCATTCCTTCAGTGATGCTTTGTATTAATTATTCCATTTATAACCTGACTTTTAAACACCTCAGGCAGCATTTGCTTTCAGTGACCTAGTCTTGCCTGAGAAATTAGATGTTACATTTTCACAAGTGTAGAATATATTTCCACATTTTTATATATGGGAAATTGTTACGTATAAACAACTAAAACAGTGGTGTAATGCCATAAAGATTGTGCAATTCTGAACCAGATTTGGAATTCCAGATTGTACAAAATGTCACTTAGTCAGAACTATTTATTAGCATCCCACATATTGCATTTTCTTGTGTTTGCTGCCACAGGACTAACTCAAGTATCTTCCAAAAGGTAAATGTCTGGATCAGCCACAAAACTGATTCATGATGGCTGAATCACCCTGGCACTCAGTGGTGGCCATTGACATCTCTAACTTGAGTGTAGCAGAAATATCTAGTACAAGGGTTAAATTTCTGAAAGGGTTTCCTTTGACAAACAGAAAATGATTACAACTCCCCCCCCCCCACTGCCCCTGTCGTGGTAAGCTAGACCTCAAAGTCCCAAGAAAAGTTGGTACTACATCTTTAAAAACAGTGGTGGGCGGGTTTGTGCTTTTAAAAATTTGAAATGCAAAGAGTAAGAGGAGGGAGGGAAAGGGAGTTTCTAAGGTGTTAAATACAGCATGTCACTATGGCCTTAGCAGGATCTGCACATATCTGGAGGTGGGAGGCGGGAAGAGGCAGAGGGAATCCCTCTTTATCCAAACAATAGTTGGTGACACTGTGAAGCATGACTGGGCAGCAGGGAATATTTTGCCTATGAATACATAGAGCTAATGATTTCAAGCACATGTGGCTTGAAACAAAGTCCTCAGCATTTGATGGCTAGTGAATAATGAAATGGTGCGGGGGAGTTTAGATTTAAAGAAGTCAGCTAATGAAAAAGCCTTATTACTTTTCTTAAAGCACTATTCCTCTTTCACATGCAAATCTAACTAGCTACTAATACATGCACCCAGCAGATCTCTGGAGAGGTGGCATATACATTTTCTAAGTAAATAGATAAACTTACCAAATGTAATCCATAGGACCATGATTTCTACAATGAGGATTTAGGACTCACCAGTTTATCACAAGAATATTTGAATGGATGACTAGTCTGCCACTTGTTAAAAGTTAGGAAGGGAGTAAAAGAAACCACTAGAACTGCCAAGGGCAATTAAGTTCAAATTCTAAGAGATGTCTCAGACCCACAGGCAGACATAGTAATCAGAGAAACAAACTTGTAAGCTGAACAGTCCAACGGCAAGACTGTGTCATGTCCATTGGGCATGCTAAGCATTGATGTCTATTTTTTTTTTAATATATATATATATATTTATTCTTTTTAACATCTAAAAACAATAGACTACAAAAAACTACAATAATACAAGGAAAGGGAAAGAAGGGAGAATAAGAAAGGGGGGAAGGAGGGGGTGGAAAAAAGGGGAAAGCAACTTACAAACACTAAACACTACACTTCAATGCTTTCCCTTCATACTGCCATAATTAAAAAAATAGCTTAATAAAGTAATGATGGAATGGTTGATCTTACAAAATACAAATTACAATTCAAATTAAATCTTTCCCCCCCTCTGGGCCTCGGACGCAGTTCTCTCTGAGCAGCTACAGCCGCAGCGCTCATTGCCTCCCCCCTCCCTTCAGGCTTCGAATCTTCTTCTTTTTGCTTGATGTCTGGCCCAAAGTCTGGATTTTTGTCCACAAAATCCCTTAGCTGATCTTCCGAATTAATCTTGTAAGCTTGATCTTTGTAACTAAACCCGATTCCTTCCGGAAGTAGCCATTTGTACTTTATGTCACGTTCTCTCAAAAGAGCGGCTAGCTTTTTATATTTAAATCTTCTCTTCCGAACTAAAAATGGAACGTCCTTCAGTATCTTGACTTTATTTCCCAGAAAGTCCAACTCCGCATTATATGAGTTATATAGGATATTGTCCCGGACCCTCCTGGATGAGAACTCAATAACGATTTCGCGAGGCAGCTGCCGCTTCATTGCATATTTTGAAGATGCCCGACGGACTCCCAAAATGGCGCTTCTTACTTCTTCTTTAGTTGCCCTCGCTGGTGACGCTAAAAGTTCCGAGGCAAGATCCCACAAATCCTCGTTTTCCTCCTCTTTAACATTCTGGAGACACAAAATGGTCTGTGTTCGTTCCACTTGCAGCCCAATCAGCTGATTTTTCACCAACTTTAGCTCCTTGTTCGTTGCTCTCGTAAGTGACGCATTTTCCCGAGCAGACTTCTCTGCCCCCCCTACTACTTCCTTAATGGCTTTCACATCGCTTTCAATTAAGCCCACCCTTTGATCTGTTTCATTCAGCTTGTCAACAAAGGGTTTTATGGCCTCAGTAACCGATCTTTTCACCAGTTCCTCGAGCGACTCGGCTCTTCCCTGCAGGGCAGCCGAAACTGACTTGCCCAAAGCAGGACTCTGTTTTTTTGCTGCCATTTTAGGGGGGGGGGGACCGCAAATCTTCCGAGACTCTGCGAGGGGGGAAAAATCCAAATCTTCTAAGCTTCAGATCCCACCACTCCTTCACATGCGCTTGTAGTAACAGAAGGGATTCGCTTACTTACAGGCTTCCGCCTAATCCTGTTCTTTGCCGTTTTCCATAGCCCGGCAGCACACAAGGTGCTGCGCACGTCTGCCGACCTCCATAGGGACAAACGGGCAATTTACCCTCTGCCTCGATCTGCCAGAGGGCTCTTCCCGTCACGTCCCGGACCCAAACTCCCTCCCTGGGAGCCCTGGGGGCTAACCTTTGCAGATCAGCCGCCCGGTCAGGGTGCTCGGCCGCTTCTTCTCGGACCTGCCGAGAGGAGCGTCCGACATGGCTGCGAAAACGAAACCGACGCATTGATGTCTATTTTAGATGGGAAAGGAATGTTGTGAATAATAGAATTTAATGCACATGTTTAGTATCCAGAAAGTCTTACTGCTGCATTCTACTATCTGCATAGCCTTGTTAAAGACTGAAATGCATTAGGCTGTATTGTGCATAGACCATGTTATGTTGTATTACTGCTACTGCTGCAAGGTTGACTATTGTTTATCATGCTTTACAGTTCAATGCTGCAATACACACTGAGGTAACAAGGAATCAGGATGTGACCAATTACTGCCTTATAGGTTAACTACTGGTCAAAACTGAGAATAAAACTGATACTAATGAGCCTGGCATGTTCACTGGGCCTTGGGACTCTCTCCTACCAAGTCATCAGATACTACTGAGCTACCAGGGATTCCCCTTAGCTATAAATCAAGCCTAACTCAACAGCAAACCAGATCCACTTCCAAGTAAGGAGGGGAGGGGCTCTGGTTCAATGGTAGAGCCTCTGCTTGGCATGCGGAAGGTCTCACGTCCAATTCCTGGACTCTGCAGGTGGAAGGATCAGGTGATTAGTGATGTGAAAGACCTCTGTCTAAGATCTTGGACAGCTGCTGCTAGTCTCAGTAGACCTTTCTGACTTTGATGGCCCAATGGTCTGATTCAATGTGAGGCAGCTTCATGTGTTCATGAGTAACAGGTTAGAATTTCTTAATGGTGATCCTTCCATGCCTAGATTCCCTGACAGCAATATACATTGGTCCTCCCGTAGCTGAGGAAGTTTGTCTATGAATCTTTTTTTTTTTTTTGAAAAATTTTTATTGGGTTAGAATCCATTATTTCCACATTTACATTCAATTTTCCCCAATTTTTTCATCTCTAACCCCCTCCCTTTCCCCCCCCCTTTTTGTTGACCTCCAACAGCTTTCCAACCCTTTGTCCCCTTTCCCTTACTTTTATTAGCTTCCTCTATCTAAAACAAATATATATTCTCCATTATTCTAAGCAGTACATCCTTAATTATTTTTAACATTATATGCCCAAACTGTAAGCCTTTGTTTCCATCTTAGATAAACAATTTATCCCAATTTTTCAATTTCAGGTATTTCTATATATCATAAACCATATAGATCATACGTTCGTTTATATCAAACAATTTGACTTATTCTCTATATATATTACTCATTCTATCTTTTTATAATAGTTCTATATATCTCTCCTCACGTAGTCAATCAATTTGACCCTTCTATATCTTCAGACATTCAGTTTGGTACAAAACTTGTCAGAAAAAAAAGAAAATATTGTTAGTTAATCGCTCCTTATATTTAGTCCTTATAATTAATTATTTTCTCTATGTTCTGTTTGTTAACCTATATATATCTATATATATGTCAATCTATTAATCTGACTGCTTATTAATTCACATTTATCTCTTCTCCCCCCGGTAAAGTCTCCCCCCTCTACTTCAATACTTCAGTAGTTCTCAAACTGCCACAGTTTTCCTCCCACCTCCCATTTCTTCTCCAGGTATTGTTTCAGCTTCTCCCAGTCTGTGTTGAACTGCCCTGAGTCCAGATCTCTCAATTTTCTTGTCATCTTGTCCATTTCAGCCATATACAGCAATTTGTAAGTCCAATCTTCAATAGTTGGCACTTCTTGTACTTTCCATTTTTGCGCATACAAAAGTCTAGCTGCTGCTGTCATATAAAATATCAACGTCCTGTGTTGGGCTGGAATTCCCTCCATTCCCAAGTTCAGTAGCAGGAGTTCTGGGTTCTTATTAATTTGAAATTGTAAAATTTCACTCATTTCTCTTATTATTTCCCCCCAGTACTGCCTGGCTACCTCACACGACCACCACATATGATAGAGGGAGCCCTCATGCTTCTTACATTTCCAGCATTTATTAGAAGTATTCAAATTCCCTAGCGCAATCTTCTTTGGTGTCATGTACCAACGATAGATCATTTTATAAATGTTCTCTTTGATATTAATACATGTCGTTGTCTTCATTGTAGTTTTCCACAAGTATTCCCATGCCTCCATTGTTATTTCTTTATTAAAGTTTATAGCCCATTTCACCATTTGTGTTTTAACTATCTCATCCTCGGTATACCACTTCAACAGTACTTGGTATACCTTGGATATTCTTTTCTTATCTTCTTTAAGAAGGGTCTGCTCTAGTTCCGAATTCTCTATTCGTATACCTCCCTTTACAGAGTCCGAATTATATAAGTCTCTGATCTGTCTATACTGGAACCAATCGTAGTTAGGTGATAGTTCCTCTTGTGTCTTTATTCTAAGTTTGGATGCTTCAGTTTTAGTTATTTCTTTATACGTTAAACATTGTTGTTCATTATCAACAGTTCTCGGGTCTATCACCTCATATGGAACCACCCACAAAGGGGTTCCTTCTTGTAGATAAATTCTGTACTTCTTCCAGATTATGTATAGACTTCTCCGAACAAAGTGATGCAGGAACATCGAGTTGACCTTTACTTTGTCATGCCATAAATATGCATGCCATCCAAATATTTTTTTATATCCCTCTAGGGCTAATAGTTTCTTGTTCTTTAATGTCATCCATTCTTTCAACCAAACTAGGCAGATTGCATCATGATAAAGTCTCAGATTGGGCAGTTGCATTCCGCCTCTTTCCTTTGCATCTTGTAAAACTTTCACTTTCACTCGAGGCTTCTTGCCTGCCCAAACAAAATCTGATATTTTCCTCTGCCATTTTTCAAATTGTTTGGAGTCTCTGATGATTGGTATTGTCTGTAGCAAAAACATTACTCTTGGTAACACATTCATCTTAACTGCTGCAATCCTGCCCAACCATGACAAATTCAATCTATTCCATTTAATCAAGTCTCTCTCTATCTGAGTCCATAGTTTTTCATAATTGTTTTTGAATAGATCTATGTTCTTTGCAGTTAATTCGACTCCCAAATATTTCACTTTACTTGTTACTTCACAATCCGTTGTTTCCATTAACAATTGTTGTTTCTGCTTAGTCATATTTTTGCATAATATCTTTGACTTCTTTTTGTTAATGAAGAAACCTGCCAAGTCTCCAAACTCCTTGATCTTATCTATCACTCTTGGCATGTTCTCCAATGGGTCCTCTACGATTAACATTATGTCATCCGCAAATGCTCTGACCTTATATGAATAGTCCTTTATTTTTATTCCACGAATTTCATCATCTTGACGTATTTGTATCATCAGAATCTCCAATACTAAAATGAACAACAATGGAGATAACGGGCAACCTTGTCTTGTTCCTTTACTTATCGTCAATTTCTTGGTCAATTCATCATTCACCACAATTGCTGCAGTCTGGTCTCTATAAATTTCCTTAATTGCTCTGATGAATCTTTCTCCCAATTGTAGCTTTTCCATAGTGGCAAACATAAAGTCCCAGTTTAAATTGTCAAACGCTTTTTCAGCGTCAACAAAGAAGAAACCAACCTCTTTGTCACAACGCTTGTCATAATATTCAATAGCATTGATCACTGTCCTTAAGTTGTCTCTTATTTGTCTGTCTGGCAAAAAGCCTGCTTGTTCCTCCTCTATGACTTCCGAGAGCCACCCCTTCAATCTCTCCGCCAATATCTTCGCAAAAATTTTATAGTCATTGTTGAGTAGCGATATAGGTCTATAATTTTTCACATTAGTCAGGTCTTGGCCCTCTTTTGGGATCAATGATATATTCGCTTCACTCCAAGTTTCTGGAATCCTTTGATCCCTTAAAACCCCATTCATCACCTCTTTTAGGAATGGTGCCAGTTCATTAGCCATTGTCTTATAGAATTTAGCCGTAAGTCCATCTGGCCCTGGC
Source organism: Eublepharis macularius (assembly GCF_028583425.1). Taxonomy (NCBI): domain Eukaryota; kingdom Metazoa; phylum Chordata; class Lepidosauria; order Squamata; family Eublepharidae; genus Eublepharis; species Eublepharis macularius. The sequence continues at coordinate 81,624,507 of NC_072793.1, forward strand.
GCCTTTCCTAGATTTGCAGATTGTATTGCCTTACTTATTTCCTCGTCAGTTACTTCACTATTCAACTTATTTCTCCAAGCTTCCGAGATTTCTGGAAGTTTGGTTTTCTCCAAATATGACGCTATTGATTCTTTGTTTACTTCTTTTTTATTATACAGCTTAGCGTAAAATTTATAAAAGGCTCTACTAATGGTAGCCTGCTCCAAATACGTTTTGTTATCTTCGCAAATTTTATTTATTATCTTCTTTTCCCTTTTCTTCTTCAATTGCCATGCCAGGTACTTCCCAGGTTTATTAGCACCCTCAAACGCTTTTTGATTCAGTCTTTTGAGATTCCACTCCAATTCTTTATTGCTCATTGCTGTTAGCTGTTCTTGAAGTATTTTAATTTCCTGGTATACCTTCTTTTTCCCTGGTCTCTTTTTTAGCTGTATTTCTTTGGCTTTTATTTTCTCCTCAATCTCTTGTCTTTTCTCCTCTTTCTTCTTTCTTGCTCTACCATTTAAGTCCATTAGTATGCCCCTTACAACCGCCTTGTAAGCATCCCAAACTTTATTGGTTGGTACTTCTTTATTCACGTTGTATTGTATAAAAAACTTTGTCTCTCTTCTCAGTATTTCCATATTCTCTCTTTCCTGTAACAAGTCCTCATTTATTCTCCATGCTTTCCTTTTTCTCTTTTTTCCAAATTTCCACATAATTGGGTTGTGATCTGAGCCTACCATAGGCATTATTTCTACCTCCTTAGTCCATAATGCTAAGTCTTTTGAGGCCCAGATCATATCAATTCTTGATAATGTAGAATGCCTTGCAGAATAAAAAGTAAACTGTCTGCTTTTAGGATATTCTCTCCTCCATACATCTTCAAGAGTCTCTTGTTGAATCAACTCAAAAAAAAGCTTTGGTAATAGTCCTCTTTTCTTTTGTGCCGTTGTAGTCTTTTTGTCTAGTTCCAAGTCTGTCACTCCATTGAAGTCTCCAGCAAGAATTATCTGGTCGTATGCAAGATCGTCTAAATGCTTCCTTAAATCCTCAAAGAAGCTTTCTTTTGCACCGTTAGGTGCATAAAGTCCGACTACCAACACTCTCTTTAAATTCCAAATACATTCCACTGCTACAAATCTAGCTTCCACATCTCTCATAACAAATTTTGGCTGTAGCTCCTCTTTTATGTACAACACCACTCCTCTTTTTTTCTTGTTGGAGGCCGCTACATATTCTTTGCCCAATTTTCCAGATTTTAAATATTTTACATCCTGCTTTCTGATATGGGTCTCTTGCAAACAAACAATGTCACATTTTTGTTTTAGTAGCCAGTGAAAAGTATTTTTCCTCTTATTCGGTGAGTTTAGTCCATTTACATTCCAAGATAATACTTTACACTCCATACTCATGATCTTGTTGGTAAGTCTTTTTCATTGTCCTTAATAAATCGCTCCATCTCTCGCTCAGATCTGATGCATTTTTTGGCCCCTCCAAACTCAAAGGACACTCCTTCCGGTAACTCCCATCTGTACCTGATTTTCATGTCCTTCAAAATCTGAATTAGCACTTTATATTTTTTCCGGTCCAGTAACACTGATCTGGGCAGTTCCTTCATTATAATAATCGTCTTGCCATCAATCTCCAATGGATCTTGAAACTGTTTTGTCACAATCCTCTCTTTCATATTTCGTGTTGTAAACTGCACAATCACATCTCTTGGTAGTTTCCTCTGGGTTGCTATTCTCGAATTCACACGGTATGCCACATCTAGGATAGCCACAACTTCCTCCTCCTCCTTCCCCAGGTACTCAGCCAACACCTCAGTCATCTGTTCTTGCGCTGACTTTCCTTCCACTTCTGGCAAGCCACGAAAACGTAGCTGCTTCTCCATATGTTTAGTTTCTGCAACTGACATTCTCCCCTTCACCAATCTCATCTCTGTTTGTTGCGTGTCTGCTAAATTCTCCATCGCGTCTTCTACTGTTTTAACTCTCTGCTGCGTTCCTTGTAATTCACTTCGTATTGTTTCCATACCTTTTTTCACTTCTGACAGCTCCGATTTTACTGTCTGTGTAACCTCTTTAACCTCTTTTATCAGCTCCAATTTCGTGTCCTTAAGTTCTTTAATCATATCTAAAAGTTTTTTGTCCAGGTTTTTATCCAGGTTTTCTATTGCCGATTGCCACTCTTTTTTTGACATCGTGGGGCTTGCTTTAGCTCGCTCCCACGAATCCGCTCTCTTCCTTAACTCCGTGGCGTAAAATTTAACGTTTTTCTATTTTAAATGTCCCGGTCTTCTTATAGAAATTAAATTTTAAAGAGTCCAAAATGTCGGGCGTCTTTTCTCTATGGTTTCTCTATGATTTTGTAATCCAAGATGGCCTACTTCCTCTTCCGCTGAAGCCGCGACCCTTCCCCTTTCAAAAATGGCGATTCCCTACTTCCTGCCCTCCAGCAAGGGCCGCTTCTCTCCAGCCACTCTATTGTTATTACGCACTTCCTGTCTCCCGTCTTCCCACAGCAGATCTCGCGATGGTGTCTTTTTCTCACAGCTCCAAAGCCACAGGTATTCAAAACAATAGTCCCATTTCTTTAATAACTTCTTTAAACTTAGTCTCTTTTTAAATTCAATTCCTGCCGAGTCTTCCCCTCCTTTTCACTAGTCTGTTGCAGTTTAAAAATCTACTTTTTTTCCTCTCTGTTTTTATCAATCTGTCCCGTCTCAGAAGATAATGATCTTTACCTTCTCTTCACTTTTCTCAGGTTGTAATCGCTGTTTCGATTTTAAGTTCTCCTCTCAGCTTCTTCCCCCAATCGATGCTTGGGTATGTAGGTCTTATGCCAGCCGAATTGGCCCCAAAACTGCCGCAGAGATTATAGCCGACCCGTCGCAAGGTGGGACCTCAAGGATCGGGGGGAGACTCGTTGTGTAGAGCCCCCCCTCGTCCGAGATCTAGCTCACCCTAGGGTCTTGAGCGTTCTTTGCCTGCTCCCCGCCTGAGAGCAGTCGGCCGCGGGCTATTTTCACCCCACCGGCCGGTTAAAACGGCAGTCCGGTCAGCTCCGCAAGTGGAGCTGCGTTAGACCTCCATGGATCCCAAACAGGAAGTTTGAATCTTATCTTAAAAGGGCCCCCATCAACAACAAGGGAGTTTGTCAAGGTTATCTAGAAAAACAAAGCTAGATATTTCTTGAGGATGAGCTATTGACGATATGGAGAGACTACTATGAGCCTGCAAAAAGAAGCAAGGGGGAATAGATTAAAAATCACAGAGGGGGATAAAAACATAAAGGATAGAAAGAGAGGAAAGGCTGCCAACTATGAACTGGGAAATTCCTAGAGATTTGGATGTGGAGCTTGGGGAGGGTGGGGTTTGGAATGAGAGGGACCTTAATTGGTTATAATATCATAAAATCCGCCCACCAAAGCAGTAATTTTCTCCAGGACAACTGATCTCTCTGGTCTTGATATCAGTTGCAATTCTGGGAGACCTCCAGGATCCACCTGGAGATTGTATGTATGTATTTTATTGTAATGGTCCTTAGACTAGCTATACATAATAAAATCAAAGCATAAACACCTGGAGGTTGGCAACCCTGAGTGCAATCCTTTGCAGAGTTATGTTGGTTTAAATACAGTGGGTTTAGATTGGTTTAACTCTGTTTAGGATTGCACTTTTAGCTTAGACTACCTGTGTCTTTTCCAGCTAATATTTCAGGATGATTAATAATTCTGTGAAATGCCCATTTCCACAGCAATGGAAAAAGCGAATGACACATTACAGGAAGGGCCTTCCTCACGCCTTTTTTCATACATGTAAAGCTTAAGTTAAGGAACAGTTATCAACAACCTTACTTTTATTCAGGACAACTTTCTAATCAAGCTCAGGCAGTTTAACTGCACCCTGTTTGCTTTTGTTACATTCTGGTTAATTTCAGGCAGTTTCACCCATCTCTGTGTTTCTGTGACCTTTGAGTCAAATTCAGGCAGCTTCATTTTTAAACATTATTTACTGCATTTCTGTGCCAGGTTTAAAACTGTGCTGCTGTTTTAGCCTGCAAACCTAAACTCACTTACTAGGGAGTAATCCCTATTGAACTTTGCAGATCTTGTTAGAGTCATAGCAGTTCAAAAATAATGGGGGCAAAAACACTTTGCAGGCCTTTGCCTGCAATCATATCACCAACCAAACCCTTCTTTGGATAGTTGCATCAGTAGCACTTTACTAAACCTCACTGGACAAAACTAAGTGCAATTCTGTTCAATGTGAAAAATATAGCCACAAAAAAGTTTTTGAGGAAAAAACAGGACAACACAGAAAACTCTGCACTGTGGTCTCTTAGCAAAAATGTCATCTGTATGCTCTTAAATTACCATATGATCAAATGAAACTAGTATGAAAGAAAGCACTATGAATATTTAGAATATTTAGAATATAATTTATGGCAGAATATTTAGAATATAATATGATATGCTGCACCCACATGTTCTCTGGAGAGCGCATATACACTCCATCATAGGAGACAATGCATTGCCTCCAGTGTCACTAAGAGATGAGTATGGAGAGGAAAGACCAAAGTCATAAAACAGGAGAGTATGCTGCTGTCACCACAAAGAACATTTGGATAGATCCAAGGTTCTTTGAACTGTAAGAGCACATTTCCCTTCACAGTTTCTAAGAAGCCTTGGAGGGAGTGGGAATCTCAGGTACATTTCGCACTCGTTTTTTAGAGCGCGTTTGTACCTGTTCCACATCCCATGTTTGCAAGGTTTTCACACTTAAAAGCAGTCATGGGATGCAGTCTCGCTTTTTGTCCGCTGTATCCCCGATTTTTCCCCCTGCGGACATACCCCGATGTTTTTTTAAGTTCGCTGCCGACTGGCAGCTGGCCCGCATTTTGCTAATGTGAACACTTTTGCCTCCTTTTTGCTTCTCTTCTCCCCCCTCTCCTTTTCCCTGGGAGCTGATTGGTTTGTGCAGAATTAACCACTCCCACCCTCCTCAGCTCTCTGAACTCCTTGTCCACCATTTTTTTTTAGTAAAGCGAGCTGAGGGTCATAAGGCTGCTTCTTCGTTGGTTTCCTTCCTCCCGGTATGCATGCTGTTTTATTTTTTTTCAAAAGCCAGGAATGATTCCTAAGCTTGCTGCTAATTCCCTGCTAGCTTTAAAATCAAGGAAAGTGTTAAATAGCTGCTTTCTCCTTCCTCCCTTAGGGTATGCACACACATTCTTTTTTTTTTTTAAAGACAAGAATGGGTTGCAATGTTGTAATGTTCCTGCACTTTCTTCCTGGCTTTAAAAGCCAGGAAAGGATTAAACGGCTGCTTTTCCCTCCCTCCCAGGCATGTTTCAGACTTTGCCAAAGAGGGGGAAAAACCCCAAGCATTTTGCACAGCCCTTTGGAAACAAGCCTCTGCTTCCTGGGAGGAGATTAATTGGCAGCATTTTAACCCTTTCCTGGCTTGATTGAAAAAAATGAGAGTGGTATATGTTTTCCCCCAGAACTCTGCCACCAATTGCCTCTCCAGTGGGCAGGGGACAGCCCAATCAGCAAAAAGGGGGGAAGTGTTCCAACATTGCAACGTTACTACGCATGCTCAATTTTTTTTTAAAAAGTGTGACGTGAATTGCAAGGCCCCAAAAGCCCAAAATTGCACCGAGGTTTTGAAATGAAGCACAGACACCAAATCGAAATTGCAGTGGACAGTGTGAAATGAACAGGTGCAATGCCGAAGCCACTGCGATCGGGGCAAATGCTCATAAATGGCGGTTTAAACCGTAAGTGCGAAAAGGGCCTCACTGAGGCCATTTATTCAGCTTCCATGAGTGCACATGCACACACAATACATATTCACATATACACACACAAAGACTGACTTTTTTTTAATATTTTATTTTTTATTAACTACATTAACTAACAATACAAAGGGAAGAAAGGGAACAAGAGGAGGAAGGAAAAAACACACAACAACTACAACATGCAACAGCTATGCTACACAAAATGTTTTCCCTTCATACTGCCATTATTCAAAAGTTAAAGCTTTATGTTATATTGATGGAGTGGTTGACCTTACTAAATGCAAATTACAATTTAAATTCAAATTAAATTTTTCTTCCCCTCCTGGGTCCCGGACGCAATTCTCTCTGAGCAGCTGCAGCCGCAGTGCTCATTTCCTCCCCCCCCCAGACTTCTCCTTTTCATCTTGCTTGGTGCACTGAAATTCCGGATTTTTATCCTCAAAATCCCTTAGTTGATCTTCTGATAATAACTTGAAAGCTTGATCTTTGTGACTGAACCAGATTCCTTCCGGAAATAACCATTTGTACTTTATTCCACGTTCTCTCAGAAGAGCTGCGAACTTTTTATACTTAAAACGTCTTTTCCGAACTAGAAATGGGACGTCTTTCAATATCTTAACTTTATTACCCAAAAAGTCCAAATCCGCATTGTATGAATTATATAGGATAGTGTCCCGGATCCTCTTAGATGAAAAATCAATGATGATCTCGCGAGGCAACTGACGCTTCATTGCATATTTTGAAGTAGCCCGACGGACTTCCAAAATGGCGCTTTTTACTTCTTCTTTAGTTGTCCTCGCGGGTGTCGCCAATACTTCCGAGACCAGACCCCGTAAATTCTCATTTTCCTCCTCTTTCACATTCTGGAGGCGCAAAATTGTCTGTGTTCGTTCCACTTGTAGCCCGATCAGCTGATTCTCCACCAGTTTAAGCTCTTTATTTGTAGCCTTCACGAGTGACGCACTTTCCCGAGCAGACTTCTCTGCCCCCCCCGCTGCTTCCTTAATGGTTTTCACTTCGCTCTCAATTAAGCCCACCCTTTGATCTGTTTCATTCAGATTGTCAACAAAGGGTTTTATAGCTTCACCAACCGCCCTCCGCACTACCTCCTCCAACGACTCTCCCTTTAGGGCAGCCGAAACTGACTTGCCCAGGGCAGGACTTTGTTTTTTTGTTGCCATTTTAGCAGGGGGGGAACCGCCAGCCGGATTCTGAAACTCAGCAAAGGGGAAGAACGAGCCTTCTTAGCTTCAGATCCCACCACTCCTTCACGTACGCTTGTAGTAACAGAAGGGATTTGCTTACTTGCAGGCTCTCGCCTAATTCTGCTCTTTGCCATTTCCCATGGCCCGGCAGCACTCGAGGTGCCGCGCACGTCCGCCGGCCTCCGTAGGGACAAACGGGCAATTAACCCCCCGCATTGATTCCGGGGGGCTCTTTCCGCAGCGTCCCGGACCCAGCCTCCCTCACTGGGAGTTTTGGGGGCTAATCTTCGCAGATCAGCCGCCCGGACAGGGTGCTCGGGCGCTTCCTCTCCAGCCCGCGAAGAGGAGCATCCGACATGGCTGAGAAAACGAAACCGAATCCACACAAAGACTGACTTAAAGGATTTAACGGGTCATTTGATCTCAATCTAGGCACAAATCCTAAAGAATAAACAAAGTAGTTCCCCTCATAATTTTTAAAAATCTTTGAGTGGGGACTGGATTAGTGTTTACAGAACGCATGGGCGAGACTGCAAATTTTCTCCCTCCTTTCCAGCTCCTTGATTTCCTTAATCCTAACTGCCAACATGGATGGTTGCCTGTCTGCTATTTTCTGCAGACAGCATGAGGGCAGCATACTTATACAGCCCTCATAACTCTGGTTTTTAGCAGTCAAGAAACAGGTTTTTTTTAAAAAAATCCATGAATATTTTGTCCTTAAGGGTATGATACATTGGTAGAGATTTTCAGCAAAATAAATTACAGACACATGGGTAGTTGCCTATCTGCAATGGATTGCAGTAGGTGGAGATTATATAATAACAAGCTGGGTCTTGTAAGATTCATGGGAGAAGGAAATCCTATCCAACCCATGCTGCCCCCCATTCTATCTCTTTCCAGCTTTCTCTTCACTTTCTTCCCTTACCTTGTTTTTTTCTCTCTCCCCCGCTTTTTTTCTACTTTCTTTCCCCATCCAATTTTCTGCTCGCTCTTTCTTCCCTGGCTTCTAGCCTCTCCCTACTCCCCACTGTCTCCCTGTCCCAGACATTACTGCTGTTATTTTTCCCCAACCTTCTGTCTTGCTGGGTTGCTGAGGCCTAGGCCTTGGTTGCACTTTGGTTTCTAGGCAACCCTACAATGCTGAATGTGGGGCTCTTTACATGTGTGCTAGATGTGAGTTTGATTAGGAGAAACCTCAGCTCATCTTGTGTTTAATGTGTGACTTGAAGCATACTTTTAAAACAGTGGAGTGTGCAAATTGGCTCCAGCAGGCATGTGGAGGCTAGAGGAGCATCTTCGTTTCCTTTTTCTCTTACTTTAACTAGTAGAGGAAGGCCATGGGGGAGGGCTTTTTGTCTTACTGCCAGTTCCACATGTGATTAGACAATGCAGGAAGATCCTGAACAAAAGAGTGGAACCGGCAGTAAGACAAATAGCTCTTACCCCAGGACCCTTCTCTGTGACGTAAAAAGTAAGGGGGGGGCAGTGGTGAAGAGACTTCTCCTTTTCTCGACATAGTCATGGGAGCCAATATGCACCTGTCCTGTTTTAAAAGTAAGTTTCAGGTCACACATTAAATGCAAGTTGAGTTGGCGTTTCCAGCTAGGCTGACAGATAGTACCCCAAGAGTGCTTGTTAATGGTTCCTCATCTTTTTGGAGAAGTATGGTGAGTGGAGTGCCTCAGGAATCGGTCCTGGGAACTGTTCTGTTCTACATTTTTTAAATGATTTGGATGAAGGAATAGAGGGAATGCTTATTAAATTTGCAGATGATACTAAATTGGGAGGGGTAGCAAATATAGTAAAAGACAGAGTGAGGACACAAGATGAACTTAGGCTGGTAAAGTGGGCTAAAACAAATAAAATTAATTTTAATAGAGATAAATGTAAAGTTCTGCTTTTAGGTAGGAAAAAATGCATAATTATAGGATGGGGAAAACTTGTTTTGGCAGTAGTATGTGCAAAAAGAATCTAGAAGTTTTAGTAGACCATACACAGAACATGAGTCATCAGTGTGATGTGGTAGCTAAAAAGGCAAATGCGATCTTGGGCTGAATCAACAGAAGTATAGTGTCCGACTCCAGATCATGCAAAGTGATGGTACTGCTTCTACACTGCTCTGGTTCGACCTCACCTAGAATACTATGTTCAGTTTTGGGCACCACAATTTCAGAAGGATATAGACAAGCTGGAGTATGTCCAGAGGAGAGCAACAAAGATGGTGAGGGGTCTGGAGACCAAGTCCTATGAGAAAAGGTTAAAGGAGCTCAGTATGTTTGGCCTGGAGAGGAGACGATTGAGAGGTGATATGATAACCATCTTCAAATACTTGAAGGGCTGTCATATAGAGGACGCTGCAGAGTTGTTTTCCGTTGTCCCAGAAGGTTGGACCAGAACCAACATGTTGAAACTAAATCAAGAGTTTTTAGCTAAACATTAGGAAGAACTTCCTGACAGAGTGGTCCCTCAGTGGAACAGGCATTCTCGGGAGGTGGTGGGCTCTCCTTCTTTGGAGGTCTTTAAGCAGAGGCTAGATGGCCATTTGACAGCAATGCTGATTCTGTGAACCTAGGCAGATCATGAGAGGGAGGGCAGGAAGGGTTACATCAGTGCTTAGTTCCCGTGGTCCCTTCTTACATGCCCGGGCTAATGCTGATCACCACTTTGGAGTCAGGTAGCAATTTTCCCTAGGCCAATTCGGCTAGGGATCCTGACAGTGTTTTGTCATCTTCTGGGCATGGAGCAGGGATCACTGGGTGTGTGTGGCAGGGGGAGGTAGTTGTAAATTTCCTTCATTGTGCAGAGAGTTGGACTAGATAACCCTACAGAAACCTTCCAACCCTATGATTCTATGATAAGGAATCATAGAAGCACATCTCAATCTTGTCTCCTCTACTGCAGCTTCCAGGTAGCTATCCCCTACTTATCTGCTGCACTTCCTACCCCCTTGCCCAGATTTTTGCTTTGTCTTCCCTCCCTTCCCCTGCCTGCATGTCTTCATCTCCCCCTTGCCCACTTTGGTTTATGTCCCCCAACCTGCTCAACTCTCCATCCTGGATTCCTGGTGCCAAAGAGAAAGGATAGAGAAGCAAATGAGTGGGAGGAGACAGCCTAGAGCCAGTACAGTGAGGGAAGAGAGAAGCAGGTGGGTGGAGGTGGGAAGCTAGCCAGAGCTGGCTTCCTCTTCCTTGCCTATTCCAGGTGGCTGTCACTGCCATGTTTTCAAACGGTATTTTTGAATTGCTATTGCAATCCAAAATGCCACCCAAACTCCAGGGGTTTTATTTTTATTTTTTGAAATCTACATATGTGCAATCGTTGCTTCTATCTAGGGGAGTGTACCTGCAAATTAGCTTTTTAAAGGCCTTTTTTTTAAAAAAAAAAGTGTGGGTTCTTCCTGTCTTTGCAAAACTCTGTACCATCTACGGCTGACCCTGTTTCATAGATTTACCTATTCCTATGGTTCCAGCCATTAGCTATTATTAGATAGATATTTGGATATGTATTATGTTTCAGTTTCCCCTTGGAAATGAGCTCTAAGGACACACCAAGGAGTGCTGCCTAAAGCAATGGGGAAGTTGGAGTTTATCTGTCCATCAGCCTCTTGCATGATTTGGCCTTGTCTGGCCCTTGCACCAGCCCAATGGGGAGGAGAAGGGGTAAAATGAATATAACAAAATAAATGAACTGAATGGAAGAAAGGTGGCCTATAAATTAAGTAAGTAAGTAAGTAAGTAAGTAAGTAAGTAAGTAAGTAAGTAAGTAAGTAAGTAAGTAAGTAATAATGAACATGAATAATTTTTTTAAAAAAAATGAAAACAAAATGAAAATGAAAAAAAGTGTACATTCCTAACCTGAAATGCCAGGAAGAGCATAAAGTTAGAAGTGGGGCACATTTTAGTTGTGGATCGAGTCTGAAAAATCTGCAATGCTGTGATTGGGGTTGTGTTACATTGGCAGAGCTGTGTGTGGGAAGCTGGCAAAGTGCTATTCTATTTTGGGGGCTGAAAGTAGCTCCTTTATTTTACTCTTTTTTACCTTTTGGAGAGATGAATAATAGTGCCATGAAGAAACAAAGGAAGTGCTTTGCCCATTTCCAGGCTTCTGATTCCCACTAATTAAGCACTAGCAGCTTTGCTGAAGGTAACGCCCCCACTTTGAATGTTCAGAAAACACAAGTCAAGATGAATCCCCACAGCCGCAGCAGCATCACAAGTAACAACCGTTCCTTCCGATGAACTCTGTCTGCATCTTGTGTGCAACACTCTGATTTTGAGTGAGAGCAGCCTGATCATGTATACAGCTTTGAAAAGGAGGCCTTTCTGCATTACTATAACATGTTAGATAGAACCCCACATAGCTTAAGCAATTGTGTCCATGCCATCACAACTAGTCCTCTCCCTGCAAAGGATCTGAGATAGCATAGAGAAGGTAGGCTGATGCACGTGCATTGCAATCTTATGCATGGCTGCTCCAAAGTCCTACTATCTTCAGTGGTCTTTGCTCCCAAGCAAGCATGCATAGGATTGCACTCAAGGTGAGGAACTCCTCATGGATGATTCATCCCATGATTACAGCTGAGCCTTCTCATTCATTTAAAATGGTCTCCATGGGGATAGCCATGAGATATAAAATAGGATCTAGTAAAGTGGTAGAAACTACTTGCAACTGACGAAAAGGACTATTTCAGCAGTGATCTGTGTTCAGTGGACATCATTCTGCAAGCTGTTAACCCTTTGTTGCAGTGGGTCCTTTAGTATGGTATTCCTTTATCTTTCTAGACACAGCCTTCAGCTATTTCTACAAATTATTTGCCCTGGTTTCAATGCTGTTGGAAAACGTTTGTTGACTGCTTCCCAATAACATGGTGGTGCATTTGGGCACCTCCCAGGGTTCCCCCAACTTTTCTCCAATCTTCCGCAAACCTGCTTTGCTTAAAAATTTTTGGGAACCATTGCAGCAAAGCCTGGAGGGCTGCCATGTGATTGGAAAAGTTCAAATTTTCCAATCCCACCCACGTGGCAGCAATTTTCCCTTCCCCCATCCCCACAGTAGCCATTGTTCTGCTGTTATATATGGCTTTTATAAAAAATTGGCAATCAAATATTGTTATATCATTATAACAATCAGTTCTCTAAATTCCCAGGTTTCATTTTTTAAAAAGTAGGTCTGTAGTTCCTTTTTGTTGCAGAGAGAAAAAGCAGAAACCATCTCTCTCTCTCTCTCTCTCTCTCTCTCTCTCTCTCTCTCTCTCTGATATCTGGGAATTCAATGAACCTGATACGCAGATTGGTATAATGTTATTTAACTGCTAATTTTAAAAAACTTTTAAAAACTGGTCATGGTGGAGAGGTGGCCACTGCCAGGGGACCTGGGAAGAGAAACCTGTCATGTGGAAACCTTTTTGCTGGTGTGCTGTATTGGCAGCCAAAATGGGGGAACTGCACAAGACTATCCTCATGTGGAAAAAACCTTCATGATAGCTTTTTTCTTTCCATTGGGAATCTGGTATTGGTTTTCCCATAATGTAAGTTTCTCAAACTTCATTTCAAAATACGTTGGAAAAGATTTATGAGTTTAGTTGATTGATTGAAAAATTTGTACCGCACTGTTCCAAAGCTCAGTGTGCCTTACAGCAATAGACAGAAATACACAATAAAATCCAATGTACACTACAAACAATCTTCAATATAAAGAGGCAAAATGTATTAGCCTATAATATATCAGTATCAGTACAGAGAATATAATCTTCAATTTAAAAAATTCCAGAAAGGTCAGTTTCAACTCCTCAAATCAACCTGTTCATAGCGCATCCCTTACAGGCAACAATCTCTGGGTGGGACCAACAACCGAAAAAAATGTCCAACAGATGACAGGAATACTTATTGACAGCCTTGTGGGTGCTGTAAAGCAGAGTTCCTAGGCTGAGTGGAAATTGTGCATGGGTTCATGCAGAGAGAAGTAGTCAGTTGGGATGGTAGTGATAGTGAACTAGCTTATGCAATGGTAGTAGAGAAGTATCATTTCTTTGACGCTGTCACCACTGCTTCATAGGACTTCCAATGAGTTCTATAGCAAGCTTTGTCAAATTCAGCACAAATTTCCCACCAGTGTTGTTCTAGATGTCTCCCAGCCCTCTTCAGGCCACCCAGCTTGGTGGTAAGCCACAGGGTGGAGTTCCACCCCAAAGACAAGAAAGGTCAATGAGGGACACCTTGTTGAGAGCTAGTAGGAGCTTCTCATTCCAAGCACTGCCTACTGTAGCTTCAACAGAGCATTTGTTTGGAATCCTTAAATCCCTAAGAACATTCTGAAAACCAAAAAGATCCATGAGTCTTCATGGGCAGACCATTTTATTGGCTCTACCATGACAACTTTGCTTGTCTGAGCAGGGTCTTCTCCTGTGGGTGCCACCTTGCAAAGGGGCAGGATCAACAACCACCTGTACACGTGCATTCTCTATTGTGGTTCTCACCTTGTGGAATGGCCTGCCTGAAATGATCAGGAAGGCTCCCATACTTCTGTGATTCCAAAAATTATTTAAAACAGTACTGTTCAAAAGGGCATATTTATAATGGTAAAGGCTATATTATAACAAAATGGTTCAGGAAGTCATTTTTAGAAAAGGAACAGGACTGTGAACTATACCACTGCATACAATATGTATAATCAGTTTGCTATAATATTATCTTACACTCATTGCTTTGCTTTTATACTTACATAATACAATTTTCTGCACTGTTGACCATATCACGTCCAATACTTATGCTCTGTTTCAGACTGCTGTAATCTTAGATCCATTATATTGCTTATTAGAGGTTTCATTCTAATGACTGGATTGACTTAACTCTGTAATTCACCTTGACTGTCGATGAGAAAGGGGAATTATAAATAAAATAAATAAAGAAAACTGAGTCCCATTATTCCATATTTCATTTGAATGACCTTGAATGCATTTATTATGGAAAGTTCTGCAAACCACCATAAGAATTTAATCGAGGCATTAGAAAAATAAAATCCTTTACATTTTCATTTGGAAAAAGGATCCCCAGACCAAGTCTCATCTATTTGTCCAACTTTCTCAAGCCCTATGGTACCGTGTTTATGGAAATGATGCTAAAATAAGCTGTAATTTCATAAGTCATATATCATTGCCCACTGAAAATATTTTGTGTGTAGTAGTACTGAGGATATATCCAGACATACTAAAAAATTCTGTTGAACTAGTACAATAAGTAGATGTAGTGAGCTCTGTAAGCAAGTTACTTACTTCTCCAAGTCTCCATGGTCATCCAGGAAATCAGAAGTGGAAAATGTGTCAACAATTTATGTTGAGGTGGATATCAGAGAGTCTGAACCATGAGTTTTACAATGTGTCAACTGACAGCTAATGTGGTCTAGTGGACAGAAGGCCAGACTGCTATCTAGGAGACTGAGGTTCAAATCCCTGCTCTGCCATGGAAGCTTGCTGGGTGACCTTGGGTCAGTCACTTTCTCTAGGCCTAGCCTAAAATAAATGTAATATTTTAATATATTGATTGTAACATGATACAAATTATGGATTTGTAAGATTAGTTGGCAACCTTATACAGTGGATATAATGGCAGAAAGCATGCCAGTACATCTATCTGATTATTCTGGTGTGAGTTAAAGAATTTGTGAAAATTGCTTGGGGAGGGGATGTAATTAAAGGTCCCTTGGCCAATCCTTCCTTTTTCCAATAAAGAAAGTTACAAAGCTATGTTTGAGTGACAGCTGCACATATATGGACTGCTCTGTTTGCTTACGCACTTACTGCTCCTACTCATTGCTTTATAAAGTGTTTTGGCACCTTGGGTACAAAATGCATTAAATAAAGCTCAATTCAATTTCATATGCTCTGTGCTGAATGTCAACCAGTTATGAAACACAATGCAGTTGTTCCCAGCTTATAGCTCCAACCAATAAATCTTCCATAGCTGGGAGGCTTTTGTACTCACCTTCCAAACTCCCCCAAAGTTGCATTTAGAGGTATTTCCTTACTGACATTCAGTCTGCCTGATATTGACAGAAAACATCAAACTAGCTGCCACAAGAAAATAGGTATTGATGGAGTGCTGCTGGGACAGCTCCCCAGAGGAGCGGCTAGCAGTTTAAGCCTACAGCTCCAAAGTATGCAGAGGTGGAAATCATGAATCCAACCTCCTGGGAATAGCAATAAAAATAAAATCATCTCAGAAACTGCTATATTGTGATATTGATGTAGCTCTATGGGGACACATGGACCCTATATATTAAAATCAGCCATTCTCTGCCTGCTGTAGGATGTAATGTAGAATATGCATCTAACATAAGAGATTGACTGAAGCCTCGGGTATGAGATTAAGAAAAGAAATGGCTGGTGATAGTTGACCAAGTTCTCTTGCCAGGTATGGGATTAGGTTTGGTAGCACATGCTGCATATCACAGGCTGCAGGACACTTTTCGATTATGAATATTATTTATGTAAGCACTTCATATGCCACGCTTTCACAATTACAAAGCAGTTACAAAATAGTGTATAAAAACTTTTATACACTATTTTGTCACCAGTTTTACAGATTAGGAATAAAGAGCTGTTGCAGTCTGAAGAGAATTATTTAACTGACCTAGAGCAGTTTTGTAATTTAAAAAAATGTGAAAGTACCACATTTAACTTTTAATATAGAAATGTCCAACCAGCAGCACTTTAAACAATAAGAAGGTGAACTGTCTGCATGAATTACTGGAGAAGAGGCAAAAATGAAATCTAAATCAGCCCACGGTATAAAATCTAAATCAGTCCACGATATGAAATGAAATCTAAATCAGTCCACGGTATGAAGGTAGGAGAAATCTGGTTTACCACTGATTTAAAGTATGTCAGCAGGCCATATCAACACTGAAAGAATGGTCATTTCATAGTGACTTTTTACACAACATTTTGTGTTTAGTAGCAACACCTGAGTAGAAAGTACATGAATGCAACTTTCATTAAGGAGAGCACCCATGTGTACTATTCACTCCTGGTGGACTGGACCAGAGCAGAGAGTTTTGGAGGGGACAAATCTGTGAAAGAAGAAAACATTATTTGCAGGAAAGGCATTTTGTTATTATTAATTTGATGTTAGGGAGGGCAGTAAGAAAAACTAAAGAACAACTAAAATGATGTAAAGAAATAATTATCTCAGACTGAGAGCCATTAGTGAAAATCCTGAAAACAGAAAAGGTACTACTGCCAGGAGAACTAGAAATCTTAGATAAAGAGCATTTAAAACATTATGCAATGAAAAGAAAAACAAAAAAAATCAAAGGTTTCCAAATCTTGTTGGAATCTGTTGAATGTCCTGGGCCAACAAAATGAACTTACAGCTGACTAAGACTGAAGGAATGAAGAAACTGATCTCGTGGTAGTAAAAGGCACAGAGAGGAAAGGCACAATAAATAAGAATATGCAGCAGCTGGACAGCTCACTGGAGGAAGCCAAACTTGTAACTAGAGATGGGCACAAACCGGAAAAAACCCAAACCATGTGGTTCGTGGTTCATCATATTTCACAAACCACGAACCAAGAAATTTCACAAACCTGCCCCTGGATCGTGAACCAGTTCGTTTGGTTCGTGAAAACAGCACATCCAGGTTAGAAATCGTCACTTCCGGGTCAGCAGAAGGTCTGCAGGAAGTCCATCCCTTGTTGCCTAGGAAAGTGATTGATTGGCACCAGGCTGTCTGCAGTGACGAACCAAAAAACGAACCAAACGAACCAACCTAAAAGTTCATGGTGGTTCAGTTCACGAACCACGAACCAGCCTGGTTCGTGCTTAATTTTGGTTCGTATTTCAGTTTGTGCCCATCTCTAGTAACAACACTACCAGTAGAAAGACAATGTCTGATCCAGATTCTGCAACTTCCAGTGACTTCTGCTGTTCAGCTTGAGACCAAAGGCTTGTTTCTTGGAACTCAAAGATCAAAGTGGAAGGACTTTGAGAACACTTAGTAAATAGAACTGGCATATTGTCCCTTAGACACCCAATGCCCAAGAAGAAGGAATGTAAATAATTCTAACAAATGGAACCTATCCATGCACACTCTTTTAGGGGGAAGGAGAATTGTCTCAGTCACTTTCCAGCAAATTTTCTGAAATAGATTTAGAAAGGCAACCCTGTCTATAATGGTACAGATTTAGGAGACAACAGGAAAATGATCAGTTCCTGGATTAAGGAGTGGTAAAATCTTTGAGTCAATTTAACCCTTTTCAGTCATTGTATTTTACCATGCATATGGGGAGAACATGCCGTATACAATCCAATGTAACTATCAGAAAAGGACAACAAAGTAAAATAGTTCTTCTGTGGAATTGTGGAAAATCAAGAGAAATTTTGTAAAGTCAACATGCTTATTACATATCAGCTGAATTTTCTCCTGCTTTCTGACGGTTTTCTGTGATTCAGGTAAAATGATAAGGGAGCAAAGACATTGGAATATGCTTTCCAAAACTGATTTTAATGTCAAATAACTTTAGACTATCCTGTTTAGTTTGTTGCCTCATAACACAGTCAGGAAAATGTTCATGTGCCTAAAAGATATAACCTTCAACACATGGCTATATTTCTTTATAACATTTTTAGGTCATCTTTCTTCCAGAACAGGTCTTAGGGCAGCCTTTAGGGATTTTAGGGTCCAACAAGGCAGACACCAGTTCAAAGGATAGGATAAAACTGTACTGGATACCCCGCACAAATCTATTTACCTTGAAGACAAACCATTGAGGAACCATGTAAAAAGTGCCACTTTCAGAGACAAGAGCAAGTGGAGCCCTCTGAGGAACCACCTCAGCAACGTCCCAGTACCCATGATGCTCCCTCAGACTTTCTTGCCTCTGATACCAGAAGAAATATATTTCATGGCAGCCCTGAGTGAAAGCTATATCTAGTTACACCTTCTAAACCTTAAACTATAACTGGCCTTGCATTGCCAGATAAACATTGAGGCCTTCCCTTCAGGCTAAGAAACCAAAAGATGCACAAACATCTCAGCCCAGAGCCATTGCTACTTGCTGATATTTCATTTTGGGCCTCCTTTCCTAGTTATTTTAAACTAGGAGGCAGGTGGTCATGAAAATACTCACCTACAGGGATTAGGGTAATCATGATGTACCTACTTATAACATTTGATTAAGTAATCTATAATCCCAGTATTTGAGAACCATGCTGGTTGTAATGAAAAAGGTGCAACAGGATGCATGATTGACTTGTAAATCTAGTTCTCTATGTCTCTCCAGCTCATCTAAAATCAGTCTTGTGCATTTCTCCCAACTGGGCAAGTTCTCATTCTCTCTCCACAGACAATTTGCACATTATATCAGGTATATTTCTTAGCATGTACAAATTACAGGGATCCTTCCCCTCACTTTGCATATCCATTTTGGGCTCTTTTGGAGGCCTCTTTTTTGGAAACTGTTTAAAGTGTATTAGGGTCTACGTATGTTAAAATGGGTTTTGTTCCTCCAGCAGTTTCTGCAGCTAGAAAAGTATGGCACATAATATCATGACAATATCAATCTGACCTGTTCTCACATGCTAAATTAACATTATGGCCAAATCCCAATTTAAAAATTGGGAAGAAATCTTTCTCATGGAAGGCTTGGACAGATAAGGGAATTTTTTACTTTAGATCAATTGATAGGTAAGAATGATGAGTTTTTGTCATTTTTCCAACAAAGGTCTAAATATGATTTGCCAACTTCTATTGAAAGGCAATATTTACAACTGCAACATTTGTTGGTGTCCAAATATGGGCTGGCATCTTTGAGTGCTTCAGACTCTCCCCCATTTTTGGAGATTCTTATTGAATCAATACAGAAAGTGAAATCTGCAATATTTGTATATCAATAATTGAGGTTGATTAATAAAAATGATACACATAATCTTAGAGATGAATTGAATAATTATGTGGAGCATCTAATTTTGTTAAAGCAATGGGATAAGGCCTCAAGCCATATACCTATTGCTACTATGGATCTTAAGTTGCAACTTGCAACTTATTCAGCAAAAAATTATTTTTAGAGTATTTTGGTCACTACAGCATCTTTTTGCTAAAGATTTAGCACAGTGTCTAACTATTGGTGGTATAATTCACAAAATGCATCTTTTAAGCATATGCTTTGATCATGTTTAGTCATTTGGGAGAAATTTATTAGTCATATTAATTGAGCGTTAGAAAACTCATTTATATTTGAGGATGTTAATACGCTGATAAACTACTTGCCTGTCTCTTGGAATCTAACTGATGGACAACAGAAATGGACCCTCCAAGCCCTTACAGTTGCTAAAAGACTTATACTTCAACACTGGAAAGACAAAAACCCTGTAAGTCACTGGACTGAAGACCTTATAAACTTATCAGCATTTGAACATATCACACACAGCAGTTTGGCTAGGGATCCTGATGGTGTTTTGACATCTTCTGGGCATGCAGTAAGGTTCACTGGGTGTGGGTGAGTAGGAGGTAACTGAATTTTCTGCATTGTGCAGGGAGTTGGACTAGATGACCCTAGAGGTCCATTCCAACCCTATGATTCTATGATATAGGAGGTAACTGCACAGACTTATATTTAGAGATTTGAAAATATTTTATAGATACCTATGTATAGATTTGCCAATAGCGTTTTTGTAGCCAACATTGTATTCATTCTTTTTTTTTCCTGTTTGCTTTTTCATTTTTATTTTTGTATGTTTTTGCACTAATAAATTAAAAAATTAAAAATTAAAAAAAGAAAAAAACTTGCACACTATATTAGGGGATATGCATAGTATCTATTGTAGGTGAACTGGAGAAGTGTGGAGGAAAAGGAAGCACAAATCCATTATCTAAATAAAGGGGAGCCTAGGACAATTAGTTGCAACCTTTTCCAAAAGGAAAATACTTCCCTAGCTGTTTATAAAGTAATTTTTGCTGTACTTTCTCTGTTTTCCTGAAAGAAAAATGATCTTACTTAAAAGGCTAAACCTAAATACATATGAGAGAATATTTCACAAAAAAACTTTCAACAACACAAAATTCAGGCCCTTGTCATTCAGTCATTTATGGCAGGCCAGGGAAGGGATAAATGCATTCACACAAACACCCTTCATGTATTCAGGCCGTCAAGCTCCCCACCACTAACAACATGTACACTATTCCAGTATCAGTTTTCCCAGCATTGTTTGTTGTAGCAGCAATCCCATCCCTTCAGGTTGTGGCACATTTTTAGGACCCCATTGCCTGCCTCATGGTGCCATTTTCTATTTTTCAAATACATCTCCTTCCCTTGTAATACTAATGTTATTATGTAGCCATGAGGGCAATGAGCTACCTCAGGGCATTGGCTTCATTTGACGTCACTAAAGTTATCATGTAAGCAGATCTCAGTGGTTACTTCATGAGGACAGGACATTTATAAAGCACCAAGAAGAACTATCCACACCTGTGAACTGGCATAAATGAGGTAGGCATTTGGACAAGTTTCAGGGAACACGAGAGCCGGAGTGTCAGACTAAGATCTGGGAGGCCCAGGTTCAAATCCTTACTCTGCCATGGAAACTCACTAGGTGACTTTGGGCCAGTCACACTCTTTCAGCCTAACCTACCTCACAGGATTGTTGTGAGGTTAAAATAGAGAAGAGGAGAACAATATGGGCCTCTTTGGGTCCCTGTTGGAGAGAAAGGCAGGGTATAAACAAACAAACAAATCTCATCCTCTCTTCCCTTTCTTTCTGAAAATGTTCATTATCATTTGGATCACCCAATGTTATTGAATTGAGCTTTAACAGTGCACTCCTAAACAGAGTTACTCCAATCTAAGCCCATTTATTTCAGTCTAAGACCATTGAAATCAAACACCCCCATGCCTCCCTGCTTAAATCTTTGATACTGTGTCTTTCTGTTTCTACATAGGGGACTATGATCAGTTAAAGGAATAATCCACTGTGCATCACTGCCATCCTGTGCCATAGTCACTCTAAACGTTACTTCCTTCACGAGTTCACCTCGGAGCCAACCTGGCCTCGCACAGACATACAGCAGCTCTGAGGAATGAAAAAAAGGAGAGCCCCAATGGCCTTGGAAAGCTGCTATTGGGGGAGGGAGAGCACCATCCTTTCTCCCAAGCTTTTTTCCCCATACAAAAACAGTGTGAAGGGAGTGTGAGGGGGGAGTTTTCCCATTTCTGCTACTGCTGCGTTTGGAGATATTGTGTGCATGTGCAGCTGCAGAAATGGAAAAAACTCTCCCATCCTCGCACTGGTTTTGCAAGGGGAAAAGACTTGGAAGAAAGGCAGGAGCTTTCCCTCACTGGACAGCAGCTTTCCAAGCCCATTTGGCCTCTGTTTTTTTATGCAAACCATTCCCCAGACATGCTGCCTCTATATGTGAGCCCAGGTTGGTTCCATGGCAAACTTGTGAAGGAAATAACATTTAGAGTGACCCTTAGTTGACAACCCAGCATAAAGGGAGAAGTATTTTCCTTTATGGGTCCTATCCCTCCCAAACATATTGAGAACAATGCAAAATAAGGTTTTAAACTGGGTTTTCTTTTTAATTTATTATTTAAAATAATATTCAAGGGGAAATACTTAATTGCCTCAACTTGGTGCCGGTAAGAAGGAATAGGATGTTGTAGGTCTTGGAGCAGTTTGTAGTTTGAACTGAAGAGGTCATAAGATTCCTAAGCACTTTCTTGATAGCTCTGTAAATCATGAACCTGGCTCACAATGACTCCTGTGTCTCTACATCTGCTTAAACCTGGCTCACAATGAACCTAGTGTTGCTACTGCTTTTGCAAGCAGCTTCTTTTATACTTGCATATTTTAGTTGCAGAAAGATTGATGCTCCACCACCAAAAAAGAATTCAAGCAAGTGTCCTTCCTCATAAATGTGGCTCATAATGATCCTATAATTATATTTTAAATATTGTAGAACACCCTGTAAGAACAGAGATGGCTTATGAGGTCAAGTGGGATGAATTAAAACTAAGGGAGTCAGGTGGCTTGGAAATTTAACTTTTAAGAGGGCATTATTTTCTATGAGAAGACCTGGCCTCCAGAGTTCCAGCAAGCAAGCTTCCTGGGGATCCAGGAGACTGCTTGCCATTTTCTGGCTGTTGGGGAGGCTCTACTATCTCTTCTGCCCAAATGGCCAGGGCTGTAAGTGGGAAGACAGCTTGCAACAAGGCCCCAGAGCAACCAGCCAGTGGGGTAATGGCATCTCATGTGGGCATTCCTTTGGGTCCAGTTTGGTCCTTCCTTTCCTTTTAAAGGATCGTGACTGAGGGGAGGGTAAAACTGTCCTCCTGAGACCAGGTTTACGCTGCCATGGGAAATAATAGCCGAAAGACTATTTCTAGATGCCTGGTTTCTACATGCCAGGTCTACCCAACTATCAGTTGTTGGTTCACTCAACTGTTTAGTGGTGCCTATTACCTTTACATTTTTATTTTAAATTTGACATTTATTGGGGGGGGGGAGTAGCCCAAAAGCTGTTTGTTGGGGCTAGCTTCCTCTCTCTCCCTCCCCATCACTGGCCTCCTTGAAATTTAAAACTTTCTTGAAATTCCAGAATATAAATGTTCATTACTCTTGTAATTCTGGGAGTCTTTTAGGTCATTTTGGAGATCCCTGAGCTGACCCAAAGCAGCTAACATCAGTATATTTTCAGCTCTTGAACATCTGAATGCATACCGCTAGAATAAAAATCATAACAAGAATTGAGCCAGAGTTGATCTAGCTATAACCCAGTTCCTTCTTCAGCTTTAGAAAGCCAGGGATGCACTGGACCTGAACTTGGCTGCACAAAGGTAGAGTCTGAACGAAGCCAGCTTTCATAGCCAAGGGGATCAGCAGGAACTTCTCAGCAAATCAGTGACTGTAACAACTGGAAAGAAAATGGACCCTGCATTTTTTTTTGACAGTTTTGGGTCTCAGAGTTTCTTTGCCAATCCCAAGGGCAGCAGTTATGTCAAGAAAAAGATAAAACAGTTATGCAGCTCTGTAGATGCTTTATACATCTAACTATGTGCATGCATGTGGGCAAACACACAAATGTATATGCATAGCCATGATTTGGTGAGTGTGAAGAGAATGACCAAAAGGAGCCACGCTGTTATAACAGTTGATAGCAAATATAGTAAGATGTTCACTGAAAAATGGACCTATCCATAGATTATGAGAGACAACCCTACACACATGTGAATCCTGATTGAAAATGGCATGTTTTGGATGATGGATGATGGAAAAAATAACATAATGATGTTAAAAACTGTTCTTAGAGGAAGCTCTGTAGCATACTGTCATGGCTTTTTTATAGGGTGATGAGATTTTAAAACCAAAAAAGACCGCTCTAAACTTGCTAATCTTACTGTATAACACAGACGGATCATGTTCTTTCAGTAATTATCACTTTGTCAAACCCACTCATTTTTCCCCTGTAGGGAGCAGGGAAGAGTAGTAAATGCAAATTAAAAGGAGATGCAGAACAAAGGGGGAACTTATTAAGGTTTATCCTTCCCTTTCTTTCTATCTATTTATATGAAATGAGCTTCAGCAGAAAAGAAAAAAAAACAGTTCTCCGAGTTCTTACCATTGGGCCAGAAAATAATAGTGCTAAGGATGTACTAATATTTATGTTGTTGCCTGGTATAGTCATACTTTCTGATCCTGACTTCTTCTTTTATGAGGATGAGTTCACAGAATCAGCTGAAGCACTAGCAAAACTCTGAGATAGTTTCATTATCTCCCAGCATGTCTCCCATTGTTAAGCCATTTCTTGACAAAATAAGAGAATGAGCCAAATCATGCAGCAGTTTCACAAGAAAAGTAAGTGATAACTACAGTTTTCAGGTGAAAATAATGGTAGAAGAATGAACTCAAATGTGATGACAGCAGAACTGCTATATTTCACTTCAGATCGTTCTGGCATATTTTGGAAAAATGCAGTTTCATTTTGCCAATCAGCAACCAGATTCTTCAATCAACCTCTGTGCATGTGCTTAGCATAGCCCAAGAATATCCCTGGTAACCATAGAACTTCAGTGCATGAACAGAGGTCTTTGGTGCATTATATCATACATCCCCCTCACACTGGAAACTTCTTTTAAAATCTGCTTTGCTTTCAGAATTCTATGCCTACACACTGGGGATACATGGACACTGAGGCTACAAACCTAACAGCACTGAACAGCAGATTCTGTGCCTGTTAACATGAATGTCTAATGCTTCTAATAGTAGCCAGTTGCACTGTCCTAGCTCTTCCATTTTAATAGCAGAATCCAAGCACTAAAACATAGCATTATACTGCCATATGAATGCTGCGTCTAAAATGCTCTGTCCTCTGACTGACAGTAGTTCTTTTGGGATCAGGCCAGCATCTTAACTAGTGATGTTACAAATTCCTCTGCAAATGTGTTCAATGGTCAAACTTATCATGCTCAGAGGTGATGTGAGCCAGTCACTTGATCAGTTCATGCAGAGCAGCCATGAATGACTGCCAAACTGGTTTGCATTAGGTTTTCCCAAAACTGCACATGCACAAAGATGCTACTGATTCAAACTGATCAGCAACCATTAGAATCATAAAGACTACTTAGGCCAACATAGAAGCATATGGTTTTTACTGAAACACAGCATGTATTGATAACCGATTTATAGAATTTGTGACTGATCTAATAGTCCATTTAAACAATTTAAACAATGCTGAACAGAGCAGTTATAGGAGGGTAGCAGAATTCAATCAAGCTGCATGAGAACACACATACATGAAAAGTCACTTGTGCTGTATTGCATAGTTAGTAAGGAATATGAACGGATCAGCAAACTATTGAACTGATTGTTGAAAAATCAGATCTCTTGTCAGAACCAGCAAACAAGCTGATTTGGTGGGTGTTCATGGACCCCTAGTCTTAATAGCCAGTAATTTTAAAATCAATTTTCCAGGCATGTTTACATATCAATTGTTATCTCCTTCTAGGTAACCAGCTAATGGGAGTGTGAAAAATGAAACTCCCGAGTCCTGAGCCAAAGACATACACAGAAATTGCTGTTTTGAATCATTACTGAGATTCACTGGAATGATAATGCAAATCGAAGACGCATAGAATAACAAAACTCCCTTCTCAAAAAAAAATCCTTTCCAATCAGACCCTTGCAACGGAGGAGCACAAAGCGCTCCCAGCCAATTCTAAACTTCAGAAAGCTACCATTCTCCTCTGCCCCCAATCTTGGTGGGTGGAGAGAGAGTTTTCCTTTGAAAGTAGAAAGACAGAGCTTGTTCAGGGGGCATAGAATTTAAATCCTTTGTCCAGTTTGCTTGGGAGTTCTTAGAAGGACAGGCAGAAGACACCCCACTGCAGTTTTGGTGACATTTGGTTGAAAACAACACCACAAAGTGTCTCCCATAGGGAATAATGGACATACAGTTACATGGTGGGGGCTTGTTCAGGTGCCTGTAGAATTTAAACCTTTTGTTCAGTTTGCTTGAAATTGTGATGTTTTGTTTAATTTTTTGAAGAACAGGCAGAAGACATTCCACTGCAAATTTGGTGATACTTGTTTGAAAAACAACTCCAGCAACCCCCGCCCCATGTCATCCATAGGGAATAATGGAAAAACTGCCAATGTCATTCCTTACTTTGTTAAACAGACTACAACACAGAGGTATGGCAAATGGATAGTTTTCAGTGTCAGTCAATTACTGTAAGAGTACAAAATTAAATTAATGTGAGGAGCGTGCGGGGTGTGTGTGTGGCTGTGCAGATCTTTAGAGAGAGAACTGTGTAATGTGCAAATC
The DNA here is from genome assembly GCF_028583425.1 of Eublepharis macularius. Lineage (NCBI taxonomy): Eukaryota > Metazoa > Chordata > Lepidosauria > Squamata > Eublepharidae > Eublepharis > Eublepharis macularius. The sequence goes on from NC_072793.1 coordinate 81,650,315, forward strand.
TGATGCCATTATCTTTATAAACAGTTGCCCCAGATCCTTGAATAGATTTCCCACTGAAAATAATAGTCCAGAAAGAAAAAATATGTAAGGTTTTACTTCTGAACTGATAATATCCTACTCAAAAATAAACAATCACAGTAAAACATTTCCCCCAAAGTCCGGATCAGAAATTATAACAAACAGTTCCTCGGTGCATACCCCTTCCAGCTACATTCCTTCTCTTATATGAATCACATAAGACTTTTCTATTTTTGCACCATTGTCAGTTTACAGTCTCAGATCATGGGTCATTGACAGATACAGATTCCCAGTTCCTGTCTTCTCTCTGCACTGTCTGCAGCCAATCTTGTGCAACTCTTTTCGATGAAGCTGACCTCTCTGCCCTTCGCTTTTTTTGATGATCTTTGTCATACACACCCCAGAGATCTGGCCTCAGACTGGTTGTCACTCTTCTTCTTCTGATTTCCTCAGCAACCTTCTCGGTTAATTGCACACAATCTGGTTCCCTCTGTTTGGCTCCACTCTCACCTAATTGGTTTTCTGATGCCCCCCGACAACGTTCTGTGACACTGTTTAAGCCTTGGCCACTTCATAGTTGGCTGAAGAATACATTATAGAAAAATATTGAATTATATATCTCTCCTTTCTGTTTTACTATATGTTATGGAAATCTGTTTTATTACTGTCAAATGCCTGTCTATATGAGTTTTATAACAACATTAATTCATTTGTGTTATGATCTTTTTAAACATGATATTAATAATGATTGTATATTTTCTGAAGTCAATTCGAAACTAGTTTCAACACAGAAAAGTAGTCTGAACAATTCTGAGAGCAGTCATATTGTGGTAGAATACACATTCATAGGCTTATTATTCTAATCTATATCCTTTTTTCTTCTAGCTGGGTAAGACCATAAGACTATCCTATGAGATACACAGACACACCTTCATTCACATCTCTAGCATCCTGAATATCTTCAGGGCAAGTAACAGAAGCTTGAAAAAGGTGTAGGTCTTTGACAACTTCTTTCAAATTCCATTAGGAAGTATAAGAGAAGAAATTTAGAGAGGGTGAAGACAAAGGACAAAAGAAGCAATGCAAGGGGTGGGATTGAGTCAGATGGGCCAGTTACATTTTCAAGGCCTGTTGAGTCAAAGCCAAGAACTGAATGGCCCTTAAGCATAGGTTTTTTACAGCAACCAATTTGGAAGGCAGCTCAATTCATGAACTGTTACTAATACCATAGTAGATGCTTGATATTCTCTAATACCCCTGGTAGACTTCAGCTCAAGAGATCTCACCATTTAATTGTACTCTTCTGAGGTTTATTTTGTGAGTAGGGGTAGTTGTTTCACAAATCAGTGTAGTCTTCTAAAATGGCCAGATCCTGGAGAAAAGATTGTAGTTTCTTTATGTTAAACTTATAATGGCCAGAATGCTCATTCGTGTTGCAAATGTTTCTCCTCTGCTTTCTTTACTACATTACCAAGAGTAGCATCAGGGTCACATACCACTTTTGATGAAAATACATTTTTCATTTACTTTCTTTAAAAACCACAAGAGAAATAAATGAACTTTGCACTATAGGAAGCAAGAAGCATTGATACTTGAAGCCTGACAGCTGCTTCATCACTGTAATAGAATCAATTCCCACTATTATTTGAAAAGCTACTATGATTTAGAAAACCAAACCCAACAGGACCATCACTAAGGGATGGAATCACATATGCCCAGTTGAAGAACTAGATAACTGGCTGCTGCTGCTTCCTCTTTCTCCTCCTCTTCCTCCTATCTGTTGTCTTCTGCCAAGAAGTGAAGACATTTTGTTTCATTTGACATACTTCCAATAATTGTTGTTCGCCCTGTTTTTGGTGTTTCGTGTTTATATATTTTGTTTATATGTTTTTATTGAATTGCTTTTGTATTATATTAAATGCTATTATGATGTTCAACTGTTCAAATGTTTTCATGTTAACTGCCTTGGGGACCCTATTAGGGTGGGAAAGTGGCATATAAATGTTTTAAATAAATAAATATGCAGACTCACTGTGGCCTGTGTTTGTCATATGCAATCTTGATGTTTTCTCCTTTTCACCAGAAGTCAAAGAACTGAAAGAGGTAGTGTGAGAGCCAAGCTACAAGTGACACAGGTTGGACGCTTGTCAGCTTCCCTCAAGTTTTGATAGGAAATGTAGGCGTTCTGGTCTTGTAGCTTGGCTCTCCATTTAATTGACATTTACAGAGCGGCAGTCTACGGGAGGGAGAACATGCGGTCAGGAGGGGAGTGCAGGCATTGGATTCTCACTGGGCACCCCCTTCCCCTCCGCTTGGTGTGTGGGGGTTTCTGTAAACTTCAGTTAAATGGAGAGCCAAGCTGTAAGACCAGGATGCCTACATTTCCCATCAAAACTTGAGGTAAGCTGACAAGTGTCCAAACTGTGTCAGGTGTCACTTGTAGCTTGGCTCTGAGAGCCGAAACAGACGTGACGAGATACCTAGGTTCAACTCGTGTTCTCTTACCTCAAGGTTTGTCGGGAAGTATAGGGATCCTTACAGCTTAAAGTTTATGCAGCTCCAAGCCGCACGGCTTCAGGTGGGGGGCAAGCGAGCAAGGGGGAAGATGCAGTGATGCCCTTGCCCAGCCCACGCAGAGTGATGCCAGGCTGCACAGGGAGAGCAGGAGGAAAGGTGCCCAGAACATTGCTGCATCTCCCCCCATCCCGCTCGCCTGGCCCCCACCTGAAGCCGCGCAGCTCGGAGCTACATAGCTCACCATCGCTCTGTGGGGGCTGGGCAAGGGGTGGGTGGAGTGACAGTCTGTGTGATCGGGGTAAAGGCAGAGTACACCAGGCTATGCAGCTCTGGGCCATGTGGCTTTGGGCAGGGGCCAGGCGAGCAAGGGGGGAGATGCTCTGGGCGCCTTTCCTTTTGGCTCTTCTGGTGCAGCCAGGTGTCGCTCTGCAGGGGCCAGGCCGGGTGAGGGGGGGGAGATGAAGCGATACTCCATGTAAGCGGGGAAGGGAAAATGCCACGATGCACCTCGAGAGCAGGAGGAAAGGCACCCCACACCTGCACTTCCTGCTGCTCTGTAAATGCTAAACTTTAAGCTGCAAGGACACCTACACTTCCCGACAATCCTTGAGGTAAGATAACACGAGTTAAACCTAGGTATCTTGTCACGTCTGTTTCGGCTCTGAGTGACTGATTACTGTTTTGTGCATGGACCAGGAAGACATACATTCACGTCTTGCCTCTACTGTGGGCCCCCAAGTGAACTGCTTCTACTTCACCAAACTACTGTCTCAGCCTTGATTCTCCATTTGTACAATGGGAATAGTAGTCATTGCTGTGGGAGAAACAAGAAAAAGAAGCACTTCTGTAGTAAATGCTCTACTGTGAGTGATACTGAGATGCAGGTTTCAAGTAGCTCAAGAAGAAAACTGTTCTATATCGAGACTTGCCATTGTCTTAATTTCACTCCACTTTCCAGCTTTATTTTGGCATACACAGAACCCTGTATATATCTCATTTTAAGCCAATCCATGTTTTATTTTGTTTATCCTCTGCATCTGCCTGGACTTTTAATGTCTGGTTTCAATTTATGACTTCTCTGATGTTTTATATTTTTATTGTGTAAGCTACTTCAGGCAGATTCACTGGAGATGTGTCATAGAAATTTTCCAAATAAATAAATAAATAAATAAATAAATAAATAAATAAATATTATTTATGATCATGATCCTATTTATGATCCTTATGATTCTCTGGCCTAGGAGACAAGAAAGAGGAAATGGAAGTGGGGGCAAACAGAAATAACCAGCAAGAGATTCGAACAACCATACCAGGAGTTGGGTGGGTGAGGGTATAAGAAGTTTTGGGCGAAGAAGCAATATTAATAGGAACTGTAGTTCTCAGTTATATGGATATTTTTATATAAGATTACCCACATTTGCTGGAAAGAAAAATAATTTCTTGGTGTCCACCTGAAATGTTTTGTTTTTCACTTAGCTAGGGCTGTTCTTTCCCCTCCATGCATTGTGTAAAACTGATAATATTGTGGAGGATCCTGTGACTCCCTTCCACTAAATGACAAGCCTTGCTCTAGGTGGAACTTTGCTTTATGTAATGAAGGCATCCTCTATTGGAGAAATACTCCTCAGTTAGTATATAGGAATTGTAATGATTCTAACATATATACAAAAACATATCCCAGCTTCTTCTTTTATACATAACAATATGCCTTACTAATTATCACAAGAGGAGTACCTAAATAAAATAAGACAATAGCGTTTATTAAAAATGCTGATAAGGGTAACAAAAAGGTCTAGATCCAAGGATTCCTTCCCAATATTATATAGTAATGTAATTAAGGTCACCAGCCCCTCCTTACCTCCAAAGCAGGGGATGAGAGGGTAGTCTTACAGGCATGGGGGCCCGGCCCGATCCATTGTCCTCTGACATACGCTCTCTCTGGAGGCTCTTCTGGTTGAAAAAGGGAAGCAATGGCCCCAAACATAGCATTTTCACTAAGTTTGGGGCCAATTTGGCCCTGATAAGACCCTGTAGCTTCCAGTTTTGAACTAGAAGTGTGTCATCGGGACCTCAGAAGTGCAAGCACGTGCCGTTCTGCCACGTGCTCCAGTGACACCCAGACTGCGTCCCCACGCCTTCTCCCATTCTGGCCAGGGGAGTGGTGCTGGAAGGTGAAAGGTGGAGGTGGGGGGAATCTCCTGCCCCCTACCAGGGGACTGGCTTCCCTAACTGTAATCCCAGAGAGCACCTACCTCGAGCCGAGAGTTTCTTGGTGTTTATGATCTTGGCAGCATACTCTTGTCCTGATAACACCTTCACACATCTCCTGACAATTGAGAAAGCTCCTCTGCAGGAGAGAAGGAGGGGGGGGGGGAAGAATGTGAGAATTTTAGGTTGAAGAAAGCCACATAACACTTCCTAACATGTCAAAAGGTGGGAAAGTTCAACAAGGATATTTCTTTGAATGTATTTATTGCCAGCATATTGCCTGTGAAATTCCACACTAAGGATCAGTGATGTTTGGGAGGGGTTCATTCTCATCTCATTACTTTCATGGTTACTGATAATAACCCCCCTGCCTCCAGCTCCCTTGCTGCTGCAGCAACTCCTCCCTTGCTCCCACCTTCTGAATAAAAACCCTGCATACTTCCACTTCTAAATGTGTCTGAAGAAGGGAGCTTTGTCTCTTGAAAGCTCATATCCTGGAAATCTAGTTGGTCTTTAATGAGCTACTGAACCCAAATCTTGCTGTTCTACTACAGACCAACACAGCTACCCACCTGAAACTATCCCTGTGCTCTAATTCCTCTCCCTTCCCCATGCTCCCCACTTCTCATACCTAACACTTTGCTTCACCCTTCAACACAATGCCTCCCCCCAAAAATCTATTTGACACATATTGAGTCTAACAAAGGGATGGAGCAATCAGAAGATGCACTTCTTGCTCTTCCAAAAAGTAGTTCAGAGTAGCATATTCTGAGACCACCCATTTTATACACATAGCAAACCCTTAAGGTGCACTAGGCATGTCACTGTCTCTCAGCCTAGAGCATCTTATAGGGTTCTTACATGGACCCAATCTGCTTCATCTCTGAGTGGGGATTTGAATCTGAATTTTGCAGATTCACTAGCCCAACATTTTGAGGATGAAGTGTGAAATTAGAACTATTTTGAGTGGAAACATAAGGTACATCTTTCCAAACAGGGCTAATCAGGATTAGATCCAGCCAAAAAAGTATTCCCACTTAAAAGGACATTTGCAGGAGAAACAGCAGTGTGAATGTAAGGGGAAAATGGCTGTGTAACAGTATGTAACAATTTGTTTCCTCTAGTCAAACATTTGGTATGTTCCTCTTTCAATTTTTCACAGCCTTTTCCTGAATGGTGACTTTTTCCATTGGTGGAAAGCATTAAGCACCTTCTGTCACATCAAATGTTCCCAGATCAAATGGCATCATTTGCCAACAGTAATACATTTTAATGAAGATAAACACCATTGTGATTTTTGTATAATCCCCCTTTTCAAGGTTGAATTTTTTATAGACTCTTTTGCTGTATAACTGCAATAAATACAGGACACTTGATCTTAAGTTATAGCATCAGCAGCTATTGTCATTGTGTGAACTCTGAGCATTTAAAAAAATCATAACAACAACAACATTAAATTTATATACCACCCTTCAAGACAACTCCACTCAGAGCGGTTTACAAAGAATGTTATTATTATCCCCACAACAATCACCCGGTGAGGTACGTGGGGCCGAGAGAGCTCCTAGAAGCTGTGACTGACCCAAGGTCACCCAGCTGGCTTCAAGTGGAGAAGTGGGGAATCAAACTCAGTTCTCCAGATTAGAGTCCCACTGCTCTTAACCACTACACCAAATTGGTCTCAAACCACAATTGTGAGTTATGTAAATCTATGAAAGCCAGTGTGGTATAGACATGTTGAACTAGGTTCTGCACATCCCAGGTTTGAATACCCATTCTGCCATGGAAGTTTCTGGGTGACCTTAGAGCAGTCACACACATTCAACCTAACCTACCTCACAGGGTTGTTGCGAAGAAAAATGGAGGAAAGGAGAATGATCTAAATTTCTTTAGGTCCTCATTGGGGAGAAAGATAGGGAGAAATGGAGAAATGAAGTGAATAAATAAATGTTTGGATCAAGAATTCTGTACTCTATTAAATTGTACCTAATTCCAGAAATGTGTACCCTACCCAGGTAAGGAATGTGGATATTTTGCCTTATTTATATTATGTCTTAGACAAAATAAATTAAAATATTATTGTTTAGCCCAGGGCTGGTAATGTGTTTCATTGCATCTTGTGATTCTCCAGTTGTAGATGCACAGAAGGCCTCTGTGAGCCTAACTGTTGTAACCACTCTAGAGCCCCTGTTTGTCTTTGGTGGAGCTGCTGCTTCTAAAAAAGCCTGCACTTAAGCTTTTCATTCATTTATCAAGCAAGTATACTGTACATTAGCCAGATAGCTTGGGATCGTATGAATGTATGAAGTCTATGAAAACAGAACTCTTTAACCTTGCTTGAGAAGGCAGAAGATTCATGGTACTTTCCAAGAGGAAAGCTCAATGGAACATTCATCCTATAGGAGCCTTTGAACCCAATCAGGGGCATGAAATTCAAAGCACACTTTTTAGATGCCAAACCTCCACTACTCCCTGAAGGTATCATTAAACCTAACATAAAAATTGAAGTTAAACTCCATTTTCTCTTCTCTCAGCAATCAGAAAACCAAAAGGGCATCTTTTTCAACTTTGACCCCAATAGACACACCTACCTACAGAGACGTCCTGTCTCTAAAACAACGTTACTTTTGTTGAACAGTTTCATGAAGTATGCTTTACTTTATAGCACATGGAAAGAGCTATGGAAAAAGCTATGAATAGACATCACTCAGGAGGAAGCAAATAACTTACTGAGCGGATATTACTTCGCAGTGACACTTAGTGGACACACAAAAAGAAATACAACATTATATTTGTTTGTTTTTGTTTAAATAATGTAGTTATAACCACTCTCTCCATTTGTCAGCCCTGTAGCTCATTGCGCTTGTGATATTTAATGGTATTTTGAAAACTGGATGAGCCGTTCTGCCTCCCGCCAAAAGAACTGCAGCAATACTGTATAAAGAAACAGCAACAGAGACTGGGGATTCAAACCTGGGTCTCAGATTTGAGACAGAAACTCTAAGCAGCATACCACACAGGCTCTGATAGGTCAGGGAAGTTGTAAGACCCTCTTTGTTTTGTAATAGAGGGGATATTTTCCACTAGGATTGCCAGGTCCCCTTATCCTCTCAGCAGGAGGGGCCCCCCTCACTTACCTTATCTTTGGTTGTGTGCCTGCATGATGATGTCACTTCTAGGGACCCTGTAAGGTAAAGTACCCTGTAAAATCAATCCACTGTGAAGCATGGGAGAGCTCTTGGGGTGGCACAATAACGTCACTCCTGGGAAGTGACATTGTTGTGCTACCCTGGGAGCGTGCCCTGGAGGCCTGTTCCCATGCCTCTCCCTGCCCCACTGGCCAGGTGAGTGGTGGCAGGGGGTGGAGAGTGGGAGTGGGGGATCCCACACCCCCACCAGGGGACTGGTAACTCTATTTTTCATCCTCTCTATCTGTGCTGCCTGCACTTTCCTGGCTTCTCAGGAGTAAACCTTTGCTTCCATTGCTAATAGCAGAGGAATGTTCTGGAGCTAATCTGTGCTAGGATGTTCCAGTTCCCTTCATTTTTGGCACTGCAAGTCCCACCATCATTCTAAAACTGGTGTAATATTTTAATACTTCTAGCTTCATTTTCTGATGAGTTATGCCTGCCTCAGATAAGGAACCTCAGCTTCCATTTCAAATAGCATGGGTATGGGAGGTTTCTTAAGACCATATGGGACAGGATGTTCCCATGTTTGGCACTACAACTCTCATGATCATCCTGAAGGTTGTGGGGGAAACTTAGGTGCCTAGATTTATTTTTTGATGTTAAGCCTGCTGCAAATAAAGGAATAGATGGATGGATGGATGCATCCTTTTATTATTATAGAAGATTTTTGCCCTGCCTTTCTCTGTAGTTCAAGGTGGCTTACAAATTCAAATGTCAAACATAAAATAAAATCACTAAACTCTTCCCCCCAAAATGCATATAGCCAACACCCAGTAACAAGCCCTAGCAAATAAAATGGTCTTGCAGTACACCTCTTGAGCAACTGTCAAGTTCAGACCGCCCAATGTCCTCAGTGAGCCTGTTGAATAGGGCAGAAGCTATGATATAAATAGCACAAGCCTTGGTCAGTGCCAGATAGGCTATCTCAAGTGGAAGGTACAGCTAGAAGGCCTGAGGACCACAGCTGGTGCATATATGGCCCATATATCTAAAGCCATCCTTTAGATATATGGGCCATAGGCTGTGAAAAGCTCTAAGGGTTATAATCAATACCTTGAATTGAACTCAGAAACAAACTGGCAGCCAATACAGCTGTTTTAAAATAGGCAAGATACATTCCTGATGGCTAGACCCTGTCAATAATCAGGTTGCTGCATTCTGAACCAGCTGCAGTTTCTGGGTTTTCTTCACATGAACACGTGACATGAACATTGGGTTGCTGGGAAATTCCTGAAGATTTGCAGGTGGAATTTGGGGTTGGGGAGGGGCCTCAGAATGGTATAATGCTATAGAGTCCACCCTCCAAAGCAGCCATTTTCTCCAGGGAAACTGATCCCTGTCATCTGGAGATCAGCTGTAATTCCTGGAGATCTCCAGGCCCCATGTGGATGCTGGCAACCCTGCGTGAATGGATGAAGCTGCTTTTATATTGTATCAGACCATTGGTCCATCAAGGTCAGTTCTGTATGCTCAAACTGACAGTGGATCCCCAGGGTCTTGGGTAGAGGTCTTTTTCATTACCTATTACTTGATTCTTTTAACTAGAGATGCCAATGATTATACTCTACCTGGAGCCAGGATCCCTCCCCCAAGGTCAAGCTAATGTGAAGTATATTACAGTAATCCACCTACCCAGTTACACAACTACAGGTTAATATAGCAGGGTCAGCTAAGTCTAAAAAATGAGAAATGTAGTGAACCAAATACAGCTGATAGAAGGCACTCTTGGCTTCTACACCAACCTGCTTTGCAAACAGAACTCCCAAATTCTTAATGCGGTTTGCAATTGCAAACTCCATTCATCACAATCTAGCCATATCATATAAGTAATGTTATGCCCATTGCTTGGAATAGGTTTTTTAAAAATGAAATAGAGCTGTTACCCAGCATTCTGGGGTGGTGGTGAAGATAAATATCACAATGTTAGCAGAAGAGGGAACAAACCACTATTCACACATAATGGGAAATAGGCATATGTTGGCCTCATATTTGGAATACTACAGAGATACTGTACCTCTGGTGTGATATTTGCACATACTCTTGCTATGATTATATTAAATTCTACACAGTGGCCTAAGAGTGTGGGTCAAATAATGTACTGATAGAGGCATTTTTCTACAAGTGTGGAGGAAGCACCAGGTTTGCAAAAATGCATGAAATACAAATAAAACACATTCTATGTTTGTTTGTTTTTAAAACCCTACAGTTATGGAAGCATTGTCTGATTCTTTAAGAATACCATCAACATCTCATGAGACTACATTATGAGATCTCATTGCTGGCAGATGGGGAGGCAACCCCAACCAGCATTTCCAAAGATTGCAAGCTTCTGTTAGTATTTGGGAAGGGATAGACAGACTTTAAAATGTAAAAGATAAGAGAGAGTGGATGTAAAACTGGAGGTGGGAGAGCACAAACATTTTGAAAGGAAAAGCTGAAAGTGGGAGAAAGGAACAGAAAAAGATGGGTAAATGAGTTGGAGGGCAGAAAACACCAGGAGAAACAGAAAGAGTGGGTGGGATGGAAGAAAGCAGGGAGGAAGAGAGGGAGAAGCTGGAGGCATGGCTGGGGGTGGGGAGCAAGAGAGAGAGCAGGGATGAGATTTGCTACTAGGGATGGAAGCAGGGGAGCCCCCACTGCCAGCAGGCATTTCCTGCCACTGCTCAATTGGCTGGCAGGGGGCAAATGGTGGGAAACATGGAGGTACATCCACAGCATTCCTAAGTGCTGACATCACTCCCCATGCACCTGGAAGCAACATCAGCACATCACTGTGGATAACAACAACAACAGCGAGTCTTCTGGACAGATTAGTGCCACACTCAGAACAGTTAACAAAGTCAGTGTTATCATTATCCCCACAATACAGCTGGAGAGCTGGGGCTGAGAGGAATGACTTACCCAACGCCACCTACAGAGTTCATGGCAGTAGTGGGAGTCAAACCAGCAGAGTTCTGGATCACATCCCAGTCACTTAACCTATATGCTACAGCAGCTCCCTGCTGCTGGATGCTAGAGATGCTCTGGTATTTGTCCAAATATCAGAATATCCCCAGTGTCTCTCAGCAATGTGCTGATGGCACTTCTAGGCACACAGGGACTGACATCAATGCATTTCTGGCCACATAATGACATTGCCAGCATACTCCTGACCCCCCCCCCCACCTCAATTTCTGGTGGGGAACCTGGCAACCCTATTTTTCCCCACTCAAGAGTCCTCTGCTTGTAAACCTATATTTCAGAGATAGGAAGGAAGCATCTTGCTCATCCTTGCCAAGCTACCACATTGCCAGCTAAGCAATAGTCATGCCCGTTAGAATTTAGTTATATTTCTTTGAAGTCTGTTCAACCTAGAAAAACCTCTCCCCTCAGCGCACACACGCACGCGCACACACACATATATATATATATGAGAGAGAGAGAGAGAGACTGGGATAAATACAGGAAATGGGGTCCAGGGCCTCTGAGGAGAAGCGTGAATAATTGATTTTCCTGGTGGGGGTGGAAGGAGGAGGGCAATTTGAGCCTGAATATGAATCTTTAGTTAAATGGGAAAGCAACAGGGTGTGAGGAACAAATCAAAAAAGCTTCATTGAAATCTGCATTTTGAAACATGCCCACGCACAAATGAACTCTGCATTTTGAAACATGCCCCCTGCTGGAAAAGCATCGTTCTGGGTCACATGGCAGTCAGGCCTGGCAGCGAGTAGGGTTTGAAAAAAGAGACGCTTCTTTAGCTGCAATAACTAGGTAGAGTGGACTGGGTACTTGCTGGCTCTCTTAGCTGTAGGAGTCAAGAATTATTCTTTGCCTATGTAAGATCTAGAATATTAATATCCCATTCACTCAGAGGCCTGAGGGCTTAATTTGGACGAAGGGAAATAAATGTTCCATTTTATCTCCACGGAGGGACCACCAATCTATTTTCCACAGACTTTTTCTGTGCCTTTGTCTTTATCGCATCTGCCTTTCCAACAGCAGGCGAGGGGGATGTGAGAATCATTCAGTGACACTTTCTCTACACAACAGGCTCTAGTACCTGGCTGGGTAGGAGGGCAGGTGGGTGGAAGGAATGATGGCAATCATCTCTAATCCCTGCGGAGCTCACCAAGGCCTTTGCAAGTTTAAACAGTGCATAGAGCTAGTCTACATCCATATCTCTACAATAGCTGCTTTGTTCCATTGAGGCACTGTTTCAAGTTTGGCCATAAGAAATTCAGGTTCAAATCCCCACTGAGTTTTAAAGCTCACTGAATGACCTTGGTCAGATCACTCTCTCTCAGTCTAGCTTCTCGTGCAGGATTTCTTTAAGGCTAAAATACCGCTTGAGTTCCTCAGAAGCATAATCAAAAATGTCAACCTCATGCAATTGTTTTGCACTGTGTTTAGGCAAGAACTTCACATTATGCCTGCCACCCAAAAAATAGCATCTCGGTACCTATTTCTTCACTCTGCTTCATAACATGTGTGTGTATGTGCCATAAAGGTGCAATCAACTTATGACTACCCTAGCAAGGGGCTTTTAAGGCAAGTAAGAAGCAGAGGTGGTTTGCCAGTGCCTTCCTCTGCAGAGTTTTCCTTGGAGGTCACGCATCCAAGTACTAATCCTGCTTAGCATCCAAGATCTGATGAGATCAGGCTATACTGTGCTACCTTCTCTCACAGCCTCATAACATATAGTAATGCAAAACATGTGATATGTCATGTCATTATAATTTACCCTACCATCACTTCATCAGAGAAGCTTCACGTGGTTCTAGAGGTTTTTTTCTGAGGGTTTTTTGTACCACAGGATACACATAGCATTTTAATGAAAATGAAGTAAATAAAGCAAAATTTGCAAAACTGGGCAGCACCTTATAGCATGCCACAGGTTTCTGTAACTTGTGGATAATAGTTGCTATGGAAATGCAAATTATATTGAGAACAGGCTCTTCATAGAAAAGATCAAACTTCAACCCTGCTAATGTTAAAGATTATGAGAGAAAGTCAAACCTGTTTAAATTCAGAAATCTGAAGAAACAGGAATGTTGTTTACCAAGGGCCAAATTAGATGTTATGGCATCCATGGGTCTGATTGTGGACTCCACTGCCATTTTACATCTGAACATGGGCCATTTAAAAATGCTGCAGCCCAATCCTGACCAGGCCTGGTGTTCTTTTCTTCCCCCTCGCCCCAGGTTGCCAGGACCCCTGGGCCCAAACGGGGGGCAGAGAGGCCATGGGGAGTGCACATGGGGGCCACTTCCTTGTCACACTGGAATGAGGTCATTCCTGGCACAGGAGCATGCTCTGGAGCTCTGAAGGTCCCAGGCCCTTTTCCCATGCCATTTTCCCCTGGCCAACCAGGGGAGAGGGCAGAGGCTAGGAGGAACAAGGAATCCTCCACTCCCACCAGGGAAATGGGATCCCTACCCCCTCCAATCTTCATCAAGTGCCAAAACAGCCACAGGAGTCTGTTTTGGCACTTGAAAAGACAGGGGGTAGGGGAACAAGAGCACCTGTTTCCCTGCTCTGCCCTCATGGCATTTTAAAATGGCTGAGTTCAGCTCTAAAATGGCAGTGGAATCCATGGTCAGACCCATTGATGCCATAATGTCTAGTTTGGCCCTAATAGTTATGACTATTGGAAATAAGCCAGGGAATTTGGATTGTCATAGGGTTGCCAACCTGGAAAATAAATGTTCTGTCTCTATAACAGAAGATTAATGTTTAGAAACAGGCAGGTGAAGCTTTTCATGTCATGGAAGTTAGTAGCATCATACCGTAAATAATATCCCATTAAGCCTCTGTTAAGGGGGCAATATGCTTTTTCTCCAGGGTGCTGGCAGTCCTAGATGTCAGGATAATGAATGTCCTGCTTTAAAGCATCTGTTACATTTTAAGTAACTCTTAGTGCAAACAGTTATATCCTTCACTGACTTCAATAGATTTAGAAAGGTATAACTCTGCTTAGGATTCCACTATATGAAGGGACAGCGAGAGATGCGTAGGCCTTATTTGTGAGTATGGGGGGAAATGATATTTTTCTAGCACATACTTTATTCAGTGGCAAAGTAGTGGGGATTGGCTGGTAGTTATATAGAAAAGCTTATTACAGGATAAAAAAGAGTCCAGTAGCACCTTTAAGACTAACCAATTTTATTGTAGCATAAGCTTTCGAGAATCACGTTCTCTTCGTCAGATGCCCTCCATGCATCTGACGAAGAGAACGTGATTCTCGAAAGCTTACGCTACAATAAAATTGGTTAATCTTACAGGTGCTACTGGACTCTTTTTGATTTTGCTACTACAGACTAACACGGCTAACTCCTCTGGATCTTATTACAGGATAGTCACTTAGGGTCAATTTTTCCTGAGAAAACATTTGTTCTTGAAACTTTTATTTTAATAATTAGTAACGAAGTAGAACATTGGTTGAACTTTTTGCAAATGTCCTACACTCAGTCATGAAAGAGTTAAATTGTTGTTCCGTTTGTTTAGTCAGATAGCTAGTTAGCATAGGACCACTTAGGCCTCGAGAGAAGTCCGCCAGAGAAAGTGGGTGTCTTTAGTCTGAGGGCCAAGCTACACATGACGAATGACACTTGAACAGCAAGTGTATTTCTCCCTGTTCACTTGCCCTCCACTCAATCCACTTGCCGTTCAAGTGTCATTCGTCATGTGTAGCTTGGCCCTGAATGAGAGAATCTAGGATAGTCTGTTGGATGAGCCGTTTTTTTTGGTGGGGGGCTAAGGTTTTATTGCTCGTTGTTCAGTCATCTGCTACTACAGTCTACTACACTTCTACTACTTCACTAGACCATGCAGTCTAAGCTTTTCTCTCTCTAGTTGAGACGATCAAGATGTAGTCAGAAACTATTTGTTGTTTTTCCTACCAAATATACCCTTTTTACCCTACTATGTAGTAAAGTGTTTTTATAGAGCTAGAACATTTTTGTTGCAGCAAAAAAAAAAAAACCCTGTGGGTGCCTGATTAACTTTTCTTTTAAATTATTTACATAAAATTAAGTTAAAATGTTTTCTTTAGGGGAACCAATCTCTGTAGTCTGGAGATCAGTTGTAGTTCCAGAACTCCAGCCCCCACCTGGAAGTTGGCAGCCCTATAGTATCTATGCTTCCAGAATACAAGTTATTCTTAAGTTTTATACGCATACACACAGTTTATTTTTGAGAAATGACTGGAGATGGAATTTCCCTACCCCTCTGTTCTGGACCACATGCCTAGCCATTATCCAGTTTATTTATTGCTTTCTTTCATAGGAAGAAATTCATATTAAAAGCTGCTCCTCATTCAAATCCAGTTTGAGAGCAAAATGGCAAAAAACAGCTGTTTAGACAAAGTATGCACATAGCAATCTGAACAAGCAAGCATAATTGTGTAGTGGTTAGTGCCAGACCAGGATCAGGGAGAACCAAGGTACCAGTCCCCATAGAGGTGGGTAGACCCTGATCTCTTTGGAAAAAGGTAGAGTAAAATGTAAATAATCATATTTGCATACAGTATGCAGGGGTATGCATAGTACATAGAGTGAATGTGTGTGTGGGTATTAGGGAAACCAGTGCCTTACATACTTTTTCTATGATGCTGTGCTCCTGATTCATTTTTCACTTTTCAAACATTCTAGCCTTTATAACACCAAGAGATGCAATCCTAATTAAAACAAGAAGTCAGGATTAAGGCAAGAAAGAGGTAACTTAGAGAAAACAATGCTCTAGTTTGTACTCATTATTGGCTTTCTGATGTTCCACCTGTCCACATGTATCCTAGCACGTGTTCACAAAACGTAAATTAGTGTAGGTGTTGAATATGTTGTAAATAATATTCAGCTTGCCTATTTGTGCACTTGGGCAGCAATGTTTTTATGGGGCATGAATAAACACTATGTGATCCAACCTCTGCCATTTCACAGGACTGGTTTAGCTATTTGGGACCCCTGGATGATGTTGGGCTAGGTCTAATCATGTCAGAGAATTTGTGGGAATCCCAAAGGGTCTGTTTCAATGCAGAGGAAATTTGTGATGTGCACAGATGGTTTGTCTTGATTTAAATGACAGAAAGAATTGTTCTTAGAATTTGCCTGTGGTGTAGAATATAGTCTGCAGAGTATCTCTTCTATATTTTGCCCAGCATCTACCATCAAGTATCTCAGTTCAGGCATGGGGTTTAGGTTTCCTCAAACTGACATCCCTTAAAATACAAAACCTAGGAACTAAAGGTGTACAAAATGAAACAAACACTGGAAATACATACTGAAATCACTGTTTCGTTTAGTTTAAATGGCTTCCAGAACAGTGAACCAAATATGAGGAGCAAAGTTGTAACAACACCCTCCCACTGAAAACATCATGTTTTTTTTTTCATTTTGTTTCTTACTGCAGACTGGCAACAGCAAGCAGGCAGGCAGGCACTGGGGTGGCAGCATCTTGTTTTCCTTAACGGCATTGTCTGCCAATCGGATACCAAGGAGACAGAGCGCTTACATTGGCTGAATCCACACTACCGTCATTCTCGCGGCAGTTTTTCGCTTCCGCAGCGCCATTCCTTCATCTGTTCACACGCATCATCTCCGAAGCCATCATTAATTCAGCATGGCGTCACCACAGCCCATTGCACTTTCGCCGCGGGTTATCTTTTGATGAATAAATGCCCTCCGTTGAATTCCGAGCCTCTCTTGACCCGCCTCCCAATTAAGGAGTAATTCTCCGCCTTTGTCCCCACCCCTTTTTTAAAAAAATAAAAGAGTACCGTGTCGATATGGCGACATCTCATCATATTAATCTCATTTTAAAAAAGCGGGCAGACCTCAAATATCAGAGGAACAATTTCATATGTTAATTCAATTTATATATTTGGGGGGGGGCATCCACATGATACTGAAATCATGGCTCATGTTACGCCCTGACACGGACTGTGACGACGAGTTAGGCACAGATGTCAATTTTCCAAAGACAAAATGGAGCTCTGCTGTGGGATGCTGCTGTAGGTGATCGTGACCGCTCACCCATTCCCAGATGATTTCAACCAGCATGCAGGCTGTGATGTTCCGAGCGCTCATCGTAAGTGTCTCGGGTGATTTTTTAATATATATTATATTAATGGTGTCGTTGTACCATTGAACCAGGATGCTTACTCGTCGATATAGCGTCAATTTGACTTTTTAAAAAAAAAAACAGGGCTGTTCAGGTTTTTCCTGCCCCTGGATGTGTCTTTTTAAAAGGGGATGTGATCATCTGATTGCGCAGGAGAAACACTGTTCCAGGGGTAATGTGGACAAACGAGCGAAGACTGCGCAATAACTGATGATGCAATCATTGCACGAGAAAAGCGGGAGCTAAGGTAGTGTGGAATCAGCCATTATGTTATACCACTTAATTAACTCACTTGGCAGAAAAGGGGAATGTGCACAAATGTGAACTACCTGGGCAATGGCATCATATCCATGCCAATCAGGTCCTCTCAGGGGGAAGAGCACCAACCTCTCCCTGTCTATAGACTTCAGAAATATTCATTTAGTTAACTTTGTTGGAGGGAAAGGGGAATGTGCATCTTGGCTTTTTTTTTTTTTGGAGCACTACCTGGGCACTGGTCTGTCTCCCCCACTACCATCAGGCCACTTGGATGGTTGGTTACTGTGAGGAAATGTGCTGCTGGGTGGGGTACAAGTATTCTGTTTAATCAAGCAAACTTGATAAAAGCCCTAGAAGACTTTAATCATAGTCTTTTGGGGCTCTATCTTTCTTTGAGTCAAATAGCAAACCTGTACTCAATGAAACTTCAGTTACTTCACAGTTTCTTCCTATGCAACAAACAATTTAGTTTTTTGTTCAGGTTTCTCTATCCTACTACAAAACCATCCCTCCCCATCCAGCATCCACCAAAACATTATTTTTTTTAAAAAATGCACATCAAATTTAAGTCAAGTCTCCTCTAAGCCAGGGCTTTTTTTCAGCAGGAACGTGGTGGAACGGAGTTCCAGAACCTCTTGAAAATGGTCACATGGCTGGTGGCTCCGCTCCCTGATCTCCAGACAGAGGGGAGCTTAGATTGCCCTACGCGCTGCTCAGCCGCGCGTAGGGCAATCTAAACTCCCCTCTGTCTAGAGGTCAGGGGGCGGGGCCACCAGCCATGTGACCATTTTCTCTGAGGGCAACCCACTACGTTCCACCACCTCTTTTCCCAGAAAAAAAGCCCTGCTCTGAGCCATTGACTTACTTTGACCTTACAAAAACAATCCTTCCTGCCTACAGAGGAAAACTTATGGGGAAAACATAGGTCTGTGTTGCGGGGGAGGGGTTGAGACAATTGTGCTGTCTGCCTGCACTTGGGCAGTGGAGGTTGATGGTAATTTGAATACACACATACAATCTGTTTTGCAGTGGAATGTTGAACATCAAAAGGATTTGCCTCTCACTGTGAGAACAAAAATTCAAAGCACATGGAAACATGGCAGCAAGAGGTAACAGCAGAACACAAAGGTAATAATTTATAGGCACTATCATTACTTGGGGGGTGGGGGAGTGAACAAAAAGCAAGATGTTTTTTAATGTCTCTGCATTGTGGTGGTTGAAGCAGGCTCCTGCTTGGGTCCTATCCTGCCACCACCACCCCACTACCTCTGTGACAGCCAGTTTCATACCATAGTGTGCACCTGCCGTCCCTTGCCTTCTTCCGGGTCCATTGCTGTTGTGTGTGTATAGTGTATTTGAGAGAAAACTCCATGGATCAATGGCTTCGAGGGAGGAGGACTAATGGCTGGTGCAGGTTTTGGTTAAATGTGAAAACAGCAGCCTCAAAAGAGTCTCGTTTGCCCACCCACTCTCCTTGAAAAGAACAAGGCCAGCACTCTTCTTGGCACCTTCCCCAAGCATTCTTCAGGGTCCGTAAACACTAAACCCCATTGTTGTGGGGGTTCAAGTTTACTGGGTCAATGGTTTAGAGGGAGGACTGTGTTCTGTGCTATTTTGGTGCTGTTTTATGTACCACAGAGGACACTTCGTTCTACAAATAAACAACTTTTGGTGTTCCCTAGCCCAAGGGAGGCTCACCTGGCCTTGACCAAAGCCAGGGCCTTTTCGGTCCTGGCACTGGCTTGGCGGAACTTTCTCTCTGATGAAACCATGGCCCGGTGGGATTTATTATCTTTCAACAGGGCCTGTAAGACAGAGATGTTCCACCAGGCATATGGCGGAGGCTAGGCTGGGCCCCCGCCAGCCATACTGAAAAGATCTGTCCACCATCCTATATACATATGGGCCGTGCCTGAAATGCAGTATTTTACCGTCGCCATCTTGAGGAGAAGTTTTATTGTATACAATTGTTTTAATTTTACTGTAATGTTTTATCTGTTTAAAATTGTATTTTATGTAAACTGGAATGTTGTACTCTGCCCTGAGCCCGCCTGGCAAGGAGGACGGACTAAAAATCTAATCTAATAAATAAATAATAAATAAATTAACTGCAAAAACAGCTGCCCAAAGAGCCTCAAAGGCCTCACTGTAAAGAACAAGTCTGATACTCACGATAACAAGAAAAACCAAATGGATTAGAGCCAAACTGGTGAAGCTCCACCCAGAAAAAAACAATAACGGTAAATAATTCAAAAACTCTGGATTTGAAACTGAAATGAAAATTTTCTCAGTGCACACCCTTAAATGTTACCATAAGCAGCCAGTTCTAGAAATAGTTCCCATGCAGCTGGGATAACATTTAAAGGGCCAGACTATCAGAACAAAACTATTAAAATTTGATTAAAGTATTAGCTCATCTTCACCTAGTGCAGACCCTGACACCTGCCATCTACAGTGAGTAGATCTGGTGATGAAAACAATCTTTAATCCTGTGTGGTGAAGGTGTACAAATCTTGTGTCTAAAATGACAATGGAAGGAAAAGTCTCCCTCTTTTCTGTCAAAGATTTAGTGTGTACATTTTCAGGAAGTAACCAGAAGGATATGTGCACAAGAACATATTGCATAGAGCATTATGTATTGAAGCTGGTACTCATTGTGTCCGTGTTTCAGGTTTCATGTAGGTGGCTGCGTGGGTGAAGTCTCTCTGCTGGCATTCAGACATGCATGTGCTTGTGCTCCCTTTCCTCAGATGTATCTCTCTATCCAGCCTTCTAAATGATCACATACATAGTACAAAAACAATCCATAAAAAGGTGAAGAGAGATTTATTCATAAAATTGTTTGGCACTTATTCACCCCACACTTTCTTCTTTCAAAATGATTCTATATGAATGAATCTGTGACATCAGTATTGCACCGTTATGCGCTTGTGGACAGTATCATTTTGGCAATTATCTACAGGGATCATTCAAGAGATATTCCCCGTGATTTCAGAATGATGAGGCAGGCTTGTGAATACTCCATCAGGTGACCATGTTACAACATACCACATCTGGAAAAACTAAAAAAAACAAAAGGCCCAAATCAATCTGCATTCTCTCACACATGAAGTGTGGCATTCGGCTTGCTACTTTTAGAAACAGAATGCTGACCTATGGGGTCTGTTTGAGCAAGGCTTTTCTTATATTCTTAAAGATGGAAGTTATTGGAGGTAATGACTTATCGAATATGCACCACGTTTTAAAGCACAATTCATAGAAATGCTGTAATAGGTCAGAATGTTATTTGTATGCTCCTTCCTTTATATGCAGCATCTGGTCCACTTAAAAATATATTTGAAGTGCTGGGAAATTTACCCAGTAGGCTCCTATTCAAAAATCAGCACTAGTCAGATTTGCCAGCGTGCCTTTCTCCTGATGACCACTCACTTTTATAAATAACCCATTAACCCAGGGTTGGATTTGAAGAATTACATGACATTCCATTATCCTTTTAAAGGACTTTTAATTTAGACACTGCAGTGATTATAGCTGTGATACACAGGCAGGTTTCCAACTCTAGATTGGGAAGTTCCTGAAGATTTGGGGACAGAACCTGGGAAGGATAGAGTTTGAGGAAGGAAAGGAGCTCAGAAATGATGTAATAGCTGTTCACCCTCTGAAGCTGCCATTTCTTCAGGAGAACTGTTCTTTGTAAACTGGAGTGATCGGTTGTAATTTTAAGAGAACTCCAGGCTCAAAATCACCACCCTCTAACCCCTATTGAGGAACTTTTACATATACTTTTGGGGTTTTCCTAGTGGTGCCAAAACAACTTAGTCCAATTTTCAGCAGGAAAACAAGTAGGGAAAGGAATGTTAAGTAGCATCTCCATCCCTGCAACCGTTTTATTGAAATCATGGACCAAGTGGCGACAGCATATAAAATAAACCAATCCATTAAAAAGATGATGGGACTATGCATAATATAGAATTCCAGAGAAGGGAGTACAAAGAGGAAGAGAGAAGCCTTTGATCAGCCCTAGTGTGGTGGACAGTTTCAAGTTCTGCATTCCATGAGGCTCAGCCAATCATATTCAAATAGTGGATGGGAGAGTCGAAAACAGCGGTGACAGCGGGGAGGAGGGGGGGGTTCTTTGGCAGTTTAACTGCTGGCCAACTGACAGTTTAGGGTTGTTGGATTTTGGCTGGAGAAGAGTTAGGAGGCTTGGGAAAATTGGGTATTTTGAAGATAAGTAGGTTTGGAGTGCTGTTCCTGTCAAAAGCAGTTCAAAGCGAAAGCTTTTCTGTTCTACATTATAAATCTGAATAAGTCAAATAAGAAACCTGCTTTGTAACTGTTACAGTTTCTCATGCACCAGCTCTCCAGTAACTGTGTTACTGTAATACTGAGCTCACTGGAGAAAAGGAAAACAAAGAAACAACCAAGCCCCACACTCCACTGAAATAAACTGGTTTCTTAGTTGTTTAAATCAAACCTACTGTATAATCCCCTCATAATAGGCCATTTGAATGCTAGTTGGCACCCTGAGTCCAGGCATTGTCCTCATTGAAGACTAGAAGACTAAATGGTCTCAAAAGCCTCAATTATTTAAAAAAGTATTTTTAAAAGAAAAAGAAATTTGTAGGGAGTGAAATTTAAGTCAGTTTCTAGGTCTGAAGATGGTGTGTCGTCAACATAGCCCTAATTTTTCAGTATAAGACCACAAAAGTTGTGTGCTCAAACAGTATCACATTCTCAGGAGTGAAGAGGGAAATTTGAAGGGCTTAAAGCTGTCATATCAGATTCCAGATTGCATCTGTTTTCTACTCAAAAGTATAAGGAGAAACATTTCAGAACCAACTTGCTCCTCCCCATAACACCCTTCTGGCTACCAGTAACTGCTACCCAGTGGACAATTTCCTTCACCATGTGTTCTGAGAAGAATGAGGGATGGGAAACTCTGGAATTGCCGTGCTTTCCACTTGGACCTGCCATTTGTAAAGCAGTATCATCCAGCAGCCAGAAAGGCAGAAACCTTTTAAGGCCTCATATGTACAATTATTATTATTTTGATTGCTATATTGTCAGTATATATCTAATGATACAGTCTAGCTACCACAAAGAATTATTACAAGTGAAGTTAACTGCAACGATAAGTGTGAGAACATTTTAAATCCCAAAAGAACACATATAGCACCTTTGGAAAGGGAATAATACAAAATCCATACTACAGCAGCAGCCTGCTTTAGTAGTCATAAATTAAAAGCCTCCACGTCCTGTTGCCCTGTAACCCTTCCTGCAAACACCTTAATAAATGTTTGGTAGCTGGGCCTCTGGGACGGTTGTACCCTCAATATGCAGGCATCTAAAACAAACAGAGCACTAGCTACCCTCATTGAAATGGATAGTAGCAATGCAATACCTCTAATTATTTATCTATCACATTGATGCAAAAATATTGTGCATTCCCCCTTTCATTGTTTTCAGTGCTGTATTCAGGGTACATACTAGTAACACAACCACTGGAACTGGAACAGATCTTGAAAGACAGGGGAACAAAGTGTGTGCACACACTGTATAAAGGGATTCTAATTCATGCCCAGTACAAGATAATGTGTGGGAATGGAAGGTAATGAGAATCAACTTCTGTCTTGGCTGAAAACACTATGAGCCTGGCTGACAAATCATGTTGCCTAGCCTTCATTTCAATGCTGTAAAATAAGAGTGGCAACCACTAGGATTAATGCAGTCACAAGATTAACTGATGTGACTCTGCCCATCTACAGATGTTCTGTAGTTGAGCAATATGCACAAGGAAAACATATTCAACCAGTACAATACTTTTGTTACAGGGAGGGCAGGGGGGATGCAGTCATCATTAATACAGATACTTTATCTTGAGGAAAAGAGTGCTTGAAATACATTACACCTACTCTGTGGGGATTTCATCCTATAAAGAGAAGGATGTGGGAGATAAATAAGACTTTTCTTCAAGAAGAAACATCCTCTGTTGATCGCTACATTTGACATACCCTTGATGTCCTAACTGTAGGTCAATGGGGAAATTTCTCAGATGTTTGGAAGTGCCCTTTATTATAGAATGTAGCAGGTACTAGCTTTACACTGGTCTTCCTTATATTCATAGCAGTCTATCTCACATAGGAGGAACAGCCAGGGATCAACATTGGCCATGCACATTGCACAACCAGCTTCTAATTTCTGAAGTGGTAGTTGTAGGGAGATGTATTCTTCTACTTTCCATGTTTTCAGCTTTATTCTGCAGTTCAGAATGCCACTATGAAGGTGTGTTATGTCCTCTTTACTACAGTACAAGGAATACTAGAGACCTGCAACAAACAGTAGATCTAGCATGTGGTCTCACCTCTTGATACTGCACCCTTTGTCTTGGGAAAAACAACGAGTGACATGGGGCCTGCATCTCAGGCAAGAAAAGTAGCAGCGTTAGACTTCCACTGTAGCAATGAGGAGACAGCAGCTTTTCAGTTCTGAGAGCTTACAAGCCTATACTCCACATGACCAGTGCCTATGGCTCAAGGACAGTTTATTCTCCTCTCCTCACACTTCCCTTGCCAGCACCAGCCTGTGAGGTTGCCTGCCTCCCTTCCACACTTCCTTCTTCAAATCGGTTTCAGGGTATATCTCTTTGTGGAAAGAAAAGTGTAGGTTGTGATTTTTATTCTTATTTTTAAGAAGATTTCTCTTCTTCTACAGCTCTGGGAATGATTATATAGCACCACATGATAATTTCATTCAACCCCTTCTTTCACCTGCCATGGGGGTGGATTTGAAGAATTCAAAAAGAGGTGTTTTGTTCCTTTTGTTTTGCTCTGGTTCCATCATTTTCTCAAAGAAATATCCCCCCACCCTGGCCCCACAGTAGCCTGCCCTCCTCGTTCTCCTTTATTTCCCTTAGTAATCTTCTCTCCTCCCCACTCTCCTTGGGACTGACTATGCTTTTATTTTATAACAATTATAAGAAAGAAAATTGTCTGCTTTCTTCAAAGTATCAACCTCTCTCTGTTCTTTGACTCAGCTGTTTTAACAGTAAGGCCTTGAGGAAGAGAAGCCAGCTTTCCCTCTTCACCTTTGAAGAGAGGCTGCTGGGATTTTGGCCACACTGCCACGTTCAAGGAATGCAAGAAGATGAACTAAATTCTGAGACTGTTGCCTCCTCATGCTGGAAGAAAACAGGCATATTTTGAACAGAGGCATTCAACAGTGTCAAAAAAAGGACACATCAAGACACATCGAGTTGTTGACATGCCACCTTTTCACCTCTGCTTTCTAATTCTCATTACTACCACCCAGAGAATAAAAAATAATTCTCATAATTTTGCTCTGGGGAGGGGTAAGGTACCATCATTTTCTCAAAGAAATATTCCCCACCCCCCATTTGGTAAGGTACCAAATGCTGTGACTAGTAAGAAAGAAGACAAACGCCCAGCATAATGAGGTAGCAGTAATCTTTTCTCCAAAGGAGCCTCCTAGCCTTTAATTAATATAAAAATCCTGCTGTAAGCCCTGAGCTGTTGTATAATAGTTTATGCAATGTCTTTCTGACCAGAACTAGTCATGGTCTTCTTTCTTTCATTCCTTAAAACAGAGAATGTTTAATAAGAAAAGGTTAAACATGATATTAGATTTCTAAGAATTTAACTATAGTTATTGTAGCTTACCGAAATCCATTTACAAAAAGAAAATAGATTGTGAAAGGAAAATTCAAATTGTATCAGTCATCAAACATCAGGAAATGAAATATAATTGAAATTATCCCCCCCACACACACACACACAAAAGTGGAACTCTATGATCCTCTTTCAAACAATTACAAGATACAGAAACTAATCTTGAATTTGGGTTTTTTTTTACCTTTGGGGCTGTGTCAAAAGATAAAACAAAAGTAGTGCTTCTAAGCATAGAACAACATATGTATGATTCTTTAGTTCTTGTCTCTTGATATGTAGACATGAGATAAATAACATTGTTCTTGATTTTTTTAACCGATTCCTTGTTAGAGGGTATAGTATTTAGCATGAGATTGGGGGGCTACTGGCGGTTTTTATTTGCAACAGATGCTGGTGGTACTATTGCTGACTGTGTCAGTCTGCTAGGACTAGGAATGATCAACAGGGGGTATGGCATAACCTCTATTTAAACTGGAGATATCACACACACTGATTCGGCAGGCCTCATACATACAAGAGCTCTTTTTCTGAATACCATTATGAAAAGGATGCTTTAGTTATAGATATCATATGCATCTCCCATCCTTCTTTGTAAACAGAGTCCTGTTGTCCTAGGCTGCTTATTCCATTGCTTAATTAATCTTATGTGAGAACACTTTTCCAAATGGTTAACCCAGGTATACCTTCCTGTCATTTTAAAGCCATATATTAGTGCTACACATGACACAGTAATGTAAATATTGCCTTACCAACTATATATACATTGGCGTGCACACATGCACACACACCCAGCATCATCACACAAGCACCTGCAAAATGGGTTACAGTGTTATTCTGCGTGTACTATAAACATCTACAGTTATTAAAGCTGAGGAAATCCAAATCTAGATTTTATGATGCTTTAGCTACCCATTCTTGAAGAGAATTCTGAAAACAATTTCTTCCGCAACTGTGGAAAAGCCAGTTTAGGAACCATTTGGTGTAAAACATGTCAATTAATAAATAAACTGTGAACAGTTTTTCCCCTGGAAAAATATTGTTTGGGGTGGACTTAAAATGATTTTTTTTGGATACATCCAAAAATTTCTATCAAAGCAATGCTCAAAGTTTGACTTTTCAATCAAATTAGAGGTGAACATAGATGTCAATAAAAGGATTTTCTATAATAAATACATTTGATTACTTAAGTAACTTGGTTCATCCCTAGAAAGACAACCAGGAGATGCACTAATCTTCCACCTAGCACACACTCTATAACCGGTAGTATGTATATGAAGAGTGCTGTAGCAAGAATGACTTAATTCAACCCTTGATTTTTGATTGGGGAAGAATGTGGCCATCTTTATTCTTGTGAGAGGTATAACCCCATTATCACTTTATTGATTGAAATTAGGCTATATACTCTTTAAAATAAGGACTACCTTTTTGTTGCATATTTACATAATAAATAGCTCTAAGCAATTTTGCAAAAATATAATATACACTAATAAGAATGATGATCTTATCCACTAAATAATCAATTAGAGAGAGAGAGAGAGAGAGAGAGAGAGAGAGAGACTGTTGAGAAAATCCAGTGGGCTCTTTATTAGCAGGTTAGTATGATGACAACATACATGTTACCAAAATGGGTGGATAAGTTTTGAAGGTAAAATGTCTAAATTCTTTGCTTCAGTTCGTATTTGAAGAAGGACTCATTACATTAACTTCTTAATATCCTGTGGAGACAATCTCCAACAGTGTTCTACATATGAGGATTCCTTAAAACATCTTAAGAAAAAACCACAATACTTTGCATAAGCAAGCAAGTTCCATTTGTTTTACTCTCTCTCTCTCTCTGCCTGAGGAAGTAGCCATTTTGCAATCATGTTAGGTAACGTAATGTATATCAAGATAACATTACAACAATGTATGTCAGTGCCCAAAGAAAAGTCTGGGTAGTAGACAATGTGTGTAGGGCAGTTCTGTAAAGACACGATCACATCCTATGCAATACATAACCCTTTTTCCTGGATCACTGTTGATAACACCTTATAGACGTATATACATTCAGCAATCTGTAGGCTTCTGTATGACAACAATCCTAGTTTGGCTTCCCCCTCTCTCTGAGCTAGATTAAAGGAGGAGAAAAATGGAGCCTTTTCCACACTCTTATGTACACAGACTTCTTGAGTGAAGTGTGAGCAAAGATCCAAAGGAATAAAAAACTCAAATCAAAAATGTCGGTGACCACACAGTGAGACCATCTAAGAAAGCTGGTTTTAGGGGCCAGTGTTACATAATTTGCTCAGTTGGTACACTCTATCCTCTCTTTACAGTTCTTTTTCTAATCTACATATCATTTAAACACAGCTCATTAGAATCCTTCCATCCAAGCTTGTAGTTCTTATGAGCGCTACAGTACTAGTCTCCACTTGAAATGGTACCTGTCTGAGGGCTGGGGGTGGATTTACAGTGTAATCCTATGCATAGTTACTCCAGTCTAAGTTCATTGAAGTTAATGAGCTTAAACTGGAGTAACTCTTCATAGGATTGCACTGTTAATCATCTCTTGAAGAAATTGGTTTGACTCTTTCTTGGGCATCTGTTAAAGAACACTGTATATCTCCTAAGCAGAAATGAAAGCTGTATCTCTACTTATTGTAGAGATCTGACAAATGACTCATCCTTCCACCACCCTTGCACGACTGAATCTTTCAAATGTGATTTTTTTTAAAAATTAATACGTCTGGTGAATCAATAGGTTCTCTGTGTATGTACATAAATGTACACAAGTCAGAGGGACATTGCTTGTATAAACCAGTTTAACTCAACTGTCAGAGTTGACTCTTAAAGAATTTATCCCTCTCTGCCTTATACTCTGCTTTAGACATGTACTAGCCACCTACAATAGAGGAGCCAGATTGCCTTTTCCTTTCTTTTTCCTTCTTTCTTGCCCTATATATTTTCTGTAGTTCTGCATACTTCTATACTTATATATATCCAAAAATTATTTCAGGCTACTCAAACATAAACATAAACACACACACACACAAGTATCACTATGTTCACTTAAAGAAACATTAATACCTGCTAACAGACACATCTACATATTTAAATCAGAGGCACATATCCACAATATGTTGCACACTCAGAAAATGAGGGATTCAACAAAAAAATAAATGGATATCAAGACACTTGGAGAACATACACAGAAAAATTTGTACATGATTCCAACAAACACATACACAAAATTCATACATGCACATAATTAGGGATCATTTATAGGAGATATCTTGCCGAGCATGCATATACAATATAAATGTGTCTGATAAATAAAACAGATAATATACAAATATGCATATATACCAACACTGCTTCTATATTACAAATAGATGCATAATGAAAGATACTTATAAGAAGGTCTGATCATGCAAAGTAAATTGCCACATATTTCAAGGTGTGAAGAAAATAAACACTCCAGTATAAACACAGAGTGAAAGAAACACACATATGTGCGCGCTCTCTCTTTCCCTGAGAGAAATGTACTTAGACAAACAATGTGCAAGCCAACAGTAAAAGAGAGATGCAAACCTAGGTGTGCATGCAAAGATGTAGTCCAATATGCAAAACTAAATACAGTCCCCATCTGTTCATTACAATCTCACAACATCCAGCTGCCAGCTCCTCACACTGTTCCCACTGTATTCCAATGAATGCTTTCACACATGGGTTTGGTAGATAAGGGCAGCAGGATGACTGCTATCTAGGACCCCTCACTGAACCTCCAAAGTCTGTTCCTTTGGTTAGACAGTAACTTCCCTGGGAAGTTGCTCCTTGTGAAAATGAAGCACATTAAAGTTCTCAGGGGGTGGGGTGGGGATATGAATCCCAAGGTAATTTTTAAGAGGGATCATAGTGCCCTTGCCCTCATTAGCAGGATTTTTTCACCATCACTGGCAGCAATTCCCCCCCCCCCCGCCAGTTAAAGATGCTATCAAATGATTTTAACCATTCCCATGCTGATCTTTTTGACTTGTAAAAGTGGGCAATATGAAATCATAATTTGAAGAAACTGGCTGAAATTGTGTGCCAGCTCCCAGGATCAGTTCTTCCTCCTGAGGATCCGCCTTCTGTTCACTTTAGAGTTGTATTACTCTGCTATCCTGTGAATTTGTTTTATTGTTCACTCCATTGCCTTTTTTTTCCTCTTGGGATGCAAGCTGTTCCCATTCTGGTTGCCATTTCCTTATCCTCCCCCAAATATTCTTCACTTCAAAATTCTCATTCCATTTCAACACAATAATTTTTTCAAATGTCTCAGACTTACTTTCCCAGCTCTTCAAAGAGCTGATATTCTTCTGTGAACCGGGTACAGGTGATGGTTGCCATCCTGGACGGTGGTGACTGCCTCCCCTGGCGTGGAGTTCTACTCAAACACCTCTCTTCTCTTGAGCACACACTTCCTGATTTTTCTCTTCGCTCCTAGTGTGCTCTCCCTCTCAGAGGTAAATAAGCGAATATGTATGATTGACAAGCCTAGAGATAATGATGAGGGCAATTTGTCTTCTCAGCCTCACAAGCCTTCGTCAGCATCCAGTTCCCCATAGCAACCACCTCTGGAACGCCCTGTTTCTGTTGCCCGGGTAACTGCTTCCCAAACACCTGCTTTGCCTGGCACTTTGCAGCTCTCTAACGCCCTGACTCTGTGATTGTGGAAAGTGCACCCGAAGCTTGAAACTAAAGATGACTTGAAGGAGAAGGGCTTTCTAAAAATGTGAAATATAAATATTAAAGCAAATTAAGTCATGTCACTGAGAATTAACTGGGGCAAAAAGGTTACTATGGAAACTACCATTTCCACATTACAGGATGGTCTCTGGAAAGACAGGATGCTGTTGTCCTAGCAACTGCATCTTATTCTCCAGTAAGACAGGTATTGCTCTGTTGTCTGGGCAACTGCAGAGTTTCAAGGTTTAAAGAAACATGACAATTTATTCAGCCAAAGGTACTTTGGGCAGTATGGGGGAGGTGGCTATTTCTTTCATTTCTTTTCAACCTATCTTAAGATCATCCAGACTGGACACCTGTAAATGGTTACATGATGTTTTCTGGATGAAGTAGGAAGCATTTGGAATTTCTTCCTGTAGGGGGAGCAGAAAAAATTAGCAACTGAGCTTTATTCCCAGTGGGGTTTCTGGCCCAGATTTCATGCACTTTCTGTTTTTGCTGTTGGAGTTTTTTAAAACCTTTATTGCATGAGAGAAGAATGGAATAATGCAGTTTTTAGTTATATGCAGCTGCTGCAAAGGGAAAGTGTTCATATGGTGAGATAGGTTGCCTAGCAGACATCAGTCCTTGTGTGGGAGTGATTATGGAGTGTAGGCTAAGTTAAGGATCCTGAAAGCATGCCTCACTTCCCAGAGCCATATTTTTTGTCAGTAACCCCAAAATCTTGCCTCCCAAGCAGTCAGAGATGTGACAAGATAGCCTTCTCACAGCTTAGCAGCAAATATTGACCATGTGTAGGTTTTTCATATTTTTGTAATGTTTAATCCATATCAACTCTTCTGAGGGAATGCAAATGCTTATTTATTTTTGAATCTTATTTCCCCAGCACCTTTGCAGATACATGTGCACTGTACATGCCTATGCAACATAAGAGGAACTGTTATGGTTGCACTTCTTTACCTTCAGATACTGACCTCTGCCAATGGATGGCTCATTTTTATTGGTTTCTGAAATTAAATGTACCTTTTCTATGGATGCCAGTTCCAGGTGGAACTGGGGGTGGAGCCTGGGGAGAGCATGGTTTAGGGAGGGGGGACCTCAGCACGGTAGAGTCAACTTTCCAGAGCAACCATTTTCTCCGGGCGAACTGATCTCTATGAGTTCTAATGTCATGGGCGGGGGGGGGGGGGAGATTCTCTGCCTCCTTTCTCCACACCATCCATCACTGTATAAACTTATTTCATGTTTCTCTTCGTCATCTCTTTTCTGAATTAAAAAGCCCCAACCTCTTTTGCCCTTCCTTATAGGGAAAGTGTTGCAATGTATTGATTATTTGGGAAGAATTATGCAAAATAAATATATACAGTTTTGCTTAATGAGCATGATTCATACAAGCGCTGGATTCTTAATTCTTTAAAATAGTTTCATTGACCATCAGCTGTTTTGGGTGGGGGTTACATATTCTTCTTTCTCCCTTTCCTTCTTTTCTCATGTAGGATTCAATTACTGCTTCATCGTGCATAGGAATAAATGGTGGTATATTGAAAGAAGCTTTTACAGAGGATTTGAAAAGAGGAAGGGAAGGTTAAGGAATAAAAATGGCAAAACACACATGCACATGTGTATACATTATTTATGTTATTTATAGTTCTCCATTCTCACCAAGATTCAAGGCAGGGCAGTGCAAGTCAACATGATGAATGGCTGGGACATCCAATAAACAATACAATAAAGTCTGGATGGCAGAGATTCAAAAACAAACAGAAATCTGACACAGAGCTGAAATAAAGCATAAGCAATTGAAACATGACATTTTAAATGATGCAGAAATTACCTAGCAGGAGCATGCCTACAACAACAGACAGTATACAGTGTACAGTAGTAGCCTAGATTCTCTTCTGTTCTAAAATTAATAACATTTAAATTTAAAAAGTATATAATTGTGCCTAAACACAAGCTGAACGCTCTCCCCTTTATTGTCTGTCAGTTAGGCTACCAGAGGAATACAGGAGGCAGCCACGAGTTCTTCCATTCTGCCTGTATTCAGCTCCACCTCTAGAGAGACCCTGAGAATCCCTTCCCTGAAGAACACATGCATGCAATTTGAATTGCAATATGTACATTTTTTATTTCTATGAGCTCTTTTAGGAGCCAGTTTTGACTGAAAAGTAGGATAAAAATAAATGAATGATTGAATTCCACTTTTTCTTGGTGTGTAGTTTTATTCAGCAGAGTTCACAGATTCTTGAAATTAACATGAAAACAAGCAGTGGGGTTTAATGGAAGAACTTGGAAGAAAATCGACTTGTTTGTATTTAGATCCATTTGCCTTTATGGTGTAGCAAGGACCTTCAATTCAAACAGATTCTTGCAATTTGCAAGTGACTCTCCAAAATTCGCTCCCAGCACCATTTCCTAGTTGCAGTCCTGTGATGTTTTCACCATTAAACAATCCTACCTTTAATATTCTGTTATTAAACATACTCATTGTTAATATTTTGGGCATGTGGTTGGGAGCCACCATAAGACCTAGTAACACTAAGAAAGAAGCAAAGCTATGGCTGATCTAGATTTTTTCAGAACTCCTTTTTGGAAGTCTTAGGTGTATCTACCCTGACCTGGATAGCCCAGGCAAACCCAATCTCATCAGATTTTGGAAGCTATGCCAGGTTGGCCTTGGTTAGTAATAGGATGCGAAACCTTCAAAGCAGACCAGGGCCACCAAGGCAGGCAATGGCAAACCACATCTGTTAATCTCTTGCCTTGAATACCCCAGCAGAGTAGCTATAAGTCAGCTATTACTTGATGGCACTTTCCACCACATGTAAGGTTGCAAGGTCCCTCTATCCTCTCAGTGGGAGGATAGGGGCCTGGAACTGACACGTGCATGCACGCTCCAGCGGCAGCATGATGACATCACTTCTGTAAGTGACATCATCGCACCAGTCGCGGGAGCACTCCCGCGCTCCAATTTGACCAGTTTGGGGCCAAATCGGAGCGCAGGGATGCTCCCGCAGCCAGCGCAAGGAGTGGAGTGCGTGCATGGCATGCACTCCTGAGGTGCATGCCAGTGGTGAGCATGCTCCGGGAGTTTGCCCCCTCCCACCAATCACTTAGCGATCGGTGGATAAGGGGGTAAATCCCCGGGAGTTTGCCCGCCACCAGCAGGCACCTGGTAACCCTAACCACATGCATCCCAACCCATAGATACAGGACAGCAAAAGAGAAAAAGCTGTAAGACTAAGGCAGTAGTCAAATATTAAACTAAAGTTGTTGTTGTTTTTC
Organism: Eublepharis macularius; assembly: GCF_028583425.1. NCBI lineage: Eukaryota > Metazoa > Chordata > Lepidosauria > Squamata > Eublepharidae > Eublepharis > Eublepharis macularius. The sequence goes on from NC_072793.1 coordinate 81,683,280, forward strand.
AACATTGCAACAGAAGGAGCCAGAGTGAATGAAGAAGAGCAAAAAAAAAAAAAAGACAGGGTGGAGGTGGATGGAGGAGGACAGTCAGAGAGAGAGCTGATTGGATGGGGGAGGAGAAGGCAAGTTCTAATGGCTTTTCATTTAATTGCAGTATTACCACCTTCATGAAAACGGCTTCCTTTTATTCCTCCACACAATACACTTCAGCTCCATCCACCAGCAGATTCAGTCACATGAGAGGAGCATAAAATTACAGTGTTCTTGACATGTTCTCTAAAAGAATCAGGCTCTTTTCCTCTGGTTTGGGAGGAGGTAGTGGAGAACTAAAGAATTTGCAAAAAGGAGAGAGGTTGACTTGGGGGAGAGGAGGGCCAGGCTGCTCATATGTAAAGATAAGAGCAGATTTCATTTCTCTGCATTACTGACATTGTTATCTCACCAGTGACTATGTTTGTTTAAATGGTGTTGAATATAGTGTGGAGAACAATTTGTCAGCAAATGGCAGAAGGCTCGTCTTCTGTAGCAATGAAAGAATCTATAAATGTAAAATTTACTGAACTGGTCACAACAAAACATCGTCATCATCCAACATTCTGTCTACTAATGGTCATCAAACAGATTTTTCAGAGAGGTTCACAAGAATGGTCTATGCTCTATGGGATTATTTTGTTTTTGTTCTTTTAATAAGAAATCAAATCATTTCCCCCTTAGCACTATGCTCACTCTTGTCTAGTGCTTAATGATGGTGGGAAAGGTGGAGGCCTTAATAAGGCCTAGAAATTCCCCTCAATTGTAGCCCCTCCCAATGGTCTTCACAGGAGACACACCTAGTTCTGTTACTACCAAATGGTCTAAAAATTATCCACATAGAATGCAGTCTATTATGGAATGATTTGGAAGAGCAGTGCCTGATCTTGGTTTTGGCAATGAGCTTTCATTCAGAAGCATCACTTTTAGAGCAAGTAGACACCGTGCTAGTACATTCAGTACACTGTCTAAAAAGAGAAAAAAGACTGCTTGAACTTCTTTTTCAGTGGTGGAGCTTCACTTTTCTACAAATGAAAGATGCAAGTACATAAGAAAGCTGCCTAGAAAAGCCAAAAGGATGCTGGGATTGTTGTGAACCCGGTGGGAGGGTACAGAGGTGAATCAAATTTATGATTTGGGCAACAGCAAAGTGCTTAGGAATCTTATGCCCTTTTCAGACTATAAACTGTACCAAGACCAACAACAACCTATTCGTGTGTACCTGCTCCAAAATGAGAGAACCAAATATAGTCTTGTGACCCCCATTGAGCCAGCCATTGTCCCAAGCTCAGAATTTTTTCATAAAAAACTGAACAATTTAGAAGAAGAGATGGGAATATTGACTGGGCCAGGGAGAACCCAGAACAGTGGGCTTCCCCCCCGCCCGAGCCAGAATCCGGACTCCTGGGACCAAGGGTAACGACTAGATATGGACACGAATGGGAGGGGGGGAACTGAACGCGTTGTTCATTGTTCATTGCCATCGACGACCACAAACAGATGAACAGTAACAAACATGTCTTGTTAATAAACATGTTCGTTGTTCGTTGGGGGCCAGAACGGTCCCCTTCAGACTTAGAGAGCCCATTTTCACAGAGAGTGTTCAGCAGGCTCTTCTCTCCAGCCATCACCCAAGTTTGGTCAAGATTGCAATACGGATCTTGGAGTTATACATTCCCAAATCCGACGCCCCCAGGAAACTCCCATTTGATACAATTGGAATCACCAGTTGACTTTGGCCCCGTGTACAAGCAGTGGAAGGTGGGCTGCCTCCCCTCTAGGGGGCGGGGGTGGGGTTGGCCGCTCACTGGCAGCACCCCCCCCATGTGCCTACCCGCCAGGCCTCCTAGAGGTTGCTTTCCACTAAGGTAATAAAGTGGGTCACGTCGGTGGCTGCTGGCCTGGCGGGCTTGGGGAGGTGGTGGTGGGCCACCTCCCCTCTAGGGGGTGGGGGGGTTGGCTGCTCACTGGAAGCACCCCTCATGTGCCCACTCACCAGGCCTCTCAGAGGCTGCTTTATGCCAAGGCATTAATGTGGGTCATGTCGGCGGCTGCCGGGCCTGGCAGGCTCAGGGGGTGGTGGCATGCTGCCTCCCCTCTAGGGGGTGGGGGGTTGGCCACTCACCAGCAGCACCCCCATGTGCCCACCCGGCAGGCCTCCCTTAGGCTACTTTCCGCATGGGCAGAAGGTGGATCAGGTTGGCGGCCCCCGGGCCTGGTGGGCTCAAGGAGGTGGTGGCTGCTCGCTGGTGGCACCCCCCATGGGCCCAGTTGCCGGGCCTCCCAGAGGCTACTTTCCGCACAACTGGAAAGTGGGTCATGTTTGGCGGCCACCGCATAACCAAATGACCCAGCAACAGTCTGCAAAGAAAACCCTCCAGCAAAACATGATGTCATACGTGGAGGCCTTGCACATACAAACACACACCCTGGTGGGTCAGAGACACCAGCATATGTCCACCAGATAGGTGTTACAGACGTGGCAGTCTATTCAGCACCCTACAGAAGACGGCAGTTCCACAGAATCCACACCACTCAGTGACACCTGAGCAGGCAGTACAGGCACCTGAGCAGGCAGTACAGGCACTACTAATAAGTAATGTAGGCTGCCACCAGCATCACCCATCTTCCTGCCTTCGCAGAAATGACGGGAATCACAGCTGGGACCCATTCCCCCCTGCTCAGAGGGGACAGCAGGTGCCCATGGATAGGGGGCACCGTGCTGTACAACCATATACATGACAGCAGCTGAGGTGTCCCTCATGCCCAAAAGGAGTGGCTGCAGACATGACCCACCTTCTTGCCTTCATGGAAAGGATGGGAGTTGCGGGACCCATTTCCCCTTGCTCAGAGGGGACAGCAGGTGCCATGGATAGGGGGCACCGTGCTGTGCAACCATATGTGCAACAGCTCCTGAGCTACCTCTCATGCCCCAAAGCAGCGGATGACATCACCCACCTTCCTGCCTTCATGGAAAGGGTGGGAGTCATGGGACCCATTCCCCCCTGCTCAGAGGGGGCAGCAGGTGCCATGGATGGGGGCACCATGCTGTGCAATCATATGTGCAATAGCTTCTGAACTGCCCTGAGCTGAGCTGCTGCGGGACAAGTGATATCAGTAAGTACCTTTAGCCCCAGAGCCAGGCAGCAGGCCAGAGATCTTGAGCATGCTGCAGAGGGGCTTGGCCTAGAACCACAGTAGACCCGGGTGGCTCACAGCCCAGCTAGGTCAAGGTCCATGGAGGGATATCCCAGCAGGTTGAGGTTAACCTTAATGAAGGTCAACATGTCCACCAGGTCCGAGTGCAGACGAGCGCGGCAGGGACAGAGGAGGTCTCCTAGGTGGGAAAACACCCTCTCGCTCTGCATGCTGGTGGGAGGGCAGGACAGGATGTTGGTTGCCACGATGGACAGGTCTGGCCATATGGCAGATTTACTCGCCCAATACTCCAAGGGGTTGGAATGGGAGGGCTCGGTGGGCTCCGCAAGGAACTCTCACACCATGACCCCCGCCGAGTCCTCCACTGCAAGAGATGCGCCCACTGTGCTGCACCCAACCACACAGCCCACCGACGAAGTCCAGAGATTGAGTGGGCCCGTTTGGGTGTGTCTCTCCTGGCGTGGCTCTCTTGCCACCTCCTCCTCCTCCTCCTCCTCCTCCTCCTCCTTCTCTGCTGCCTGCCCATCGCCCCTGCCTGGTTCAACCCATCCTGACTTCTCTGCCTGGAAACGGAGCACCGCTCTGCAGAGCTCCTTTTTCCAGCGCTGCATCTCTCCCCCCTGCATGGTGATGTTGCCTGTGATACGGGGGTCACAGATGGAGGCCATTTGGTACGGCACCTTGTGGTGCAGAGCATGCAAGTGGTTGGCCATGCATGTCTGCATCCTCCTCACAAAGTCCCTGACCCTGGGGAGCAGCTCTTGCTCGTGCTCAAGCTCCTTGGCCAGGAACTGGTCGAGCCTGTGGATCAGGGGGCTTGACCCAGGCTGGCCTCATATGAGCACAAGAGCTCGGTGGCCTCCTTAAAGGGTTTCAACAACCGGGACATCTGGGCAAGGTCTCTCCATTCCATGGAGCTGAGGCTGAGCTCTCCTCCCTTCCTCAGAACGTCTGGTGATGACAGGATGTCCTGCAACGGGCTCTTCTGCTCCACCAGACGACTTATCATGTCGTAGGTGGAGTTCCAGTGGGTGGGAAGGTCCAGAAAGAGTTGGTGCTCGGGGTCCCCCCTTCCCCCTGCCTCTGGAGCAGCTCATGGGAAGAGTTGATGCTGTGGGAGAAGTGGGAAGCGATACGCCAGCAGCTGTCCAGCAGGTTCCGTGTCCACAACATTCCCTCATCCCAGCTGTCCCTCGGCTTGTTTCCTAGCCTGAAAACATCCCTCATGGCCAGGTGCAGCTTGTGTGCCATGCACACCAGCCCCGGGAGGGATGCCTCTTTCAGGGCTGCAAACATGTTGCTTCCCGCGTCCATCACCATGAAGCCATGGACAAACCCTTCCACCCCAGCCATCCATTCCCTCAGAGCCGCCTTTATGGTGGTGGCGATGTTCTTCCCAGTATGAACATCATTCATCCCCCGGGCCTGGAGAAGAACTACCCTGTATCCCGGTGTCAAGCATGGTACCTGTTTTCGGGTGCCAGTTCTTGGCCTTGGGCGGTGGAGGTCCTCTGGTTGCCACCAGTGGGCAGTGATGCCAAAGTAGCCATGATGCAAATAACAAGCCTGATATCCGCAATAGATTGCAACACAGAGAATGAAAAACACCCGGATATCTAACAAAACTACTATGTCTATTTCTCTTCAATGTCAAAATACAAATGTTGTTTATACAGACAGTACAATCATGCTCATAAATACCATCATTGTACATAGTACTAATTGAATCTCCAGAACTCTTTGAATCAGTTCATTAATCACAGGGGGCTCCACACCCCACTCTGTTTCTTCTTTGAGCAAGGTAAGAACTCCAAGGGCAAAAAAGATGGTATGATGGTAAGTGTATTCATACAAGTCGTCTGTAATTCATGTTTTTTCTTATGATTACAGAATCTTCCCAAAAGCTAGTACAGAAGTTGGGCAGCCCATGGGACTGGGACTGTCAGTGGCTGCACTCTGTGTGTTGCAAAGTAGCCATGATGGCAGCCGCTCCGGAAGTGTACGGTACGGTATGTCCTTTGGCAGCCAACAGCTCACTGAGCACAATGTCTCGCACAGACTGGTAGAGGGCAGGCAGGACTCGACAGCCAACAATGTGCCGTGACAGCATGGAGAACCATGGGGCAAAATGCCTGCGGAAGCCCATGCCCTCCACTACAGATAGGGGGAATCCTTGTAGGGCAATCCTCTCTGCCACGACACGAATGCCCACCTCCTGAGTCCTCAACCTCACCCTTTTCAGCAGCACTGTCCCCGACCCCAAGGGAACAACCTCCATAAGGGCGGCCTGCCTGACCGTTCCACTCCCACCAGCAGCAGCCTCGTCAGGGCAAGGCTTCTTGCTTGTGGTGGAGTCCAGTGAACCTCCCACTGATCCCTGCTCAGAAGAGCTGGTAGCCCTCTTTCTCCCCCTGCTGGATGTTTTGCTGGGCGAGGACAGAGACCACAGGCTCAGGTGGTGCGTCTTCAGGTGCCTGCTCAGGACCATCGATGACAGGTGCTTCAGGTCATTGCCCCTGCGCAACAGGCCATTGCAGACATGGCACTGCACCACAGGGGATCATTCGCAAGGGCCCGAAAGTGCCTCCACATAGAGAGCTTGAAATGTGGCCCACTAACTGTTCCAGGGGAAAGAGGATGAAGGGTTACAGGCTGTGCTGCAGTGCTGGCACTAGAAGATGGAGTGAGGGGTGGACTGCAGGCAAGGACAGCACCAAGATTTTATGATGGGGACAGGATGGATGTTTCATCGAACCTCAACCAGTCCTTCATGGACCCCTTACCCTCCTCCTCAAAAAGTTTAAGTAGATCCTCTTCCCCCAGCAGCAAGAGCTCTTTGGCCTCCTCCACAGCCCCCACAGCTGAATCTTGGGGAGCAGGAGGTTCTGCTGCCCCCAAACCCCACCCAGTACTGCTTCCTGCATGGCAACCAGGACAGTCTTTGCACTTCCCCCCATAACCACCCTTGGTCCCAGCCTGAAGCCTCATTGTACCAGCACACAAGAATTAAGGAGGAATGAGAAAGAGAGAACACTGTGAGCCCTCAGCCGAGGTACCCACTGAGCTTGGCCCAAGGGCCTGGCAGCAGCCCTGGAACCAGAGGGAGGGGGTAGAGCCCTAGCTCAGCACTCCCAGAAACCTGACCAGATCAGGCACTGATAGTAGTCAGTGTGAGCCCTCAGCTGAGGTGCCCACTGAGCTTCACCCCAGGGCCTGGCAGCAGCCCTGGAACCAGAGAGAGGGGGTAGAGCCCTAGCCAGCACTCCCAGAAACCTGACCAGATCAGGCACTGATAGTAATCAGTGTGAGCCCTCAGCCGAGGTGCCCACTGAGCTTGGCCTCAAGGCCTGGCAGCAGCCCTGGAACCAGAGGGAGGGGGTAGAGCCCTAGCCAGCACTCCCAGAAACCTGACAAGATCAGGCACTCATAGTAATCAGAGTAAGCCCTGCAGCCAAGCTCAGCCTACTGAGCTTGGCCCCAGGGCCTGGCAGCAGCCCTGGAACCAGAGGAGATAGATCCCTATCTCACCACACACAAAAAAAAATTCAAGCTCCAATGCACTCTCCCTGTCTCTTTCCCAAAAGGCTAGCAACAGCTCTGTCCTGCTCCACTGCCTGCTGAAACTGAAAGCCAGCCTGGAGCACAGTGCCTTTTATAACCAGAGGCCCCATAGAGAAAAGCAGGAGGTCTGTGGTTGGCAGTCAGAACTGCCTAACAGGGTTTGCAAGGATGAGATTGGAGTGCCCATGGCTACAGAACACCCCTCCCCCTCCCTTCCCCATGGTCTATGCTCCCATGTTACCAATTGTAACCAATCTGGAGCTCCACACTTGGAAGGAAGACCTGCCTATCAAGCTAAGTTGGGCTTTGATTGGGGTTTCCAGGGCAACAGGAGGAGTGCAGACAGAGTTCAGGCTGTCCCTGTCTCCGTTGCCAAGGGAATTGATTGAAGGTGCCTGACTGTCTGGCTTCACAAACAGCGGACAAACACAACGAACAAGGCTTGCGATGACTACTTGTTTGTTTACAATGGCGCCTCATGAACAGCTTGTTCACAAACAGCCGATCGGGCTGTTTGTGGGTTTTTAAAGTTCATATTGCTGTTCGTGCCCACCTCTAGTAAGGACCTCACCACCAGGGCCTCTAGCAGATACTCCAGACCTGATGTCCTCAGCTACATCTACCAGGCTCTCCAGGCTCTGTCCCAGCAGGAGCAACAGAAACAGGGTGCCCAAACAAAAGCACCTCAGCAGAGACACAATGCCAGGCTCGTAGTCTGTGCCTCAGCTGTTCAGGCAAGTCATCACACCAGTAAACTTAATTTTTGCAGGATTCTGGCCCACATAAGCACTGACTGGTTGAGTCCCAGGACCTCTCTACAGAGTAGGTTGGGCTGCTTCTAGGGTTGCCAAGTCCAGGTTGGGACATTCCTGGAGATTTAGGGGGTGGAGCCTGGAGAGGGCCGGGTTTGTGGAGAGGAGGAGTCTCAGTAGGGTATAATGCTGTAGAGTTTACCCCTCAGAGCAACCATTTTCTCCAGGGAAACTGGTCTCTGTTGCCTGGAGATCAGTTGTAATTCTGGGAGGTCTCCAGCTACCACCTGGAGGCTGGTAACCCTAGTTGCTTCCCTCACAGTCTGTTCAAGCCTTGAGTTGGGAAGAGACTCCTGCTAGATTAACTGGTTTTCAAGGCTCCACTTCTTGTACTCTAGATCCAGGCTCTAGGTCACTAAGTAAATCCTAGTTCCTAAAAAGAGTCTTCTCATTTTGGTGCCTATAAACAGAGCAGTGAGTTTTATTTTTCTTAATACATTGAAGAGAAAATCTCCCTCCTGCAGGCCTCCAGCATAAGCAGACAGAAGCTAATCCTGTTTTGTATGGCTTCTGATAGCCATTGAACTGAATGCCCCCAATCTCTCTCCTCATCTCATTCTCCTGCTGTTCAACAGTGTGTGCTACTCCCCTTGAAACCTGCCAAGGTTCTTTTGGATCCTGACATTACCTCTGTTATGAAGCTGGTCCTAGTGAGGCCTAGTGACTCTGGGGAAGCCTGCACTAAAGTAATTGCAGGGCCTACATTTCTCAGGTTCCCTTTGGCCCTTGTGATTGGGTAAGAGGGAAAATTGCACCAAGAGGAACATAGGGAGAGGGTGCCTGAGAGAAGGAATAAAAGGCCTCACCAGAGTGAGCTTCTCTGAAGCCTGGGGGAGGCATTTTCCCACCGAATCAAGCCAAAATTGGTGGGGGCCTTCCGCTAAGTCCCCTCTAACAACCCCCCAAGTTTCAGACCGATTGGACTTTGTGGGGGCCATGTTATGGCCCCCCAAACCAAGTCCCCCTATCCTCGCCTATAAAAGGGCATAGCTTTAGGTTGCTGCTGCTTATTAACCTTAAAACCAGCCACTACACCAAGTTCTTTCAACTTTGTCATTAGAGTTTCAATTCCATTCAAAGGGTCCTCCAAAATCAACACCAAGTAATCTGCAAAGGCTCTCAGTCTATAGTTCTCCTGTTTCACCTTAACACCTGGAATTCTCTCATCTTGTCTTATGTCCCTATTCAGAACTTCAAGGATAAATAACAAAGGTGACAATAGGCAACCTTGTCTTGTGCCTCTTTGTATTCCACATGGTTTGGTTAACTCTCCATTCACAACTATCCATGCAGTCTGGGTTGTATAAATCAACTTAGTCCATTTAATAAAATTGTCCCCACAGTCCATATCTTTCAATATCTTAAACAAAAATTTCCAGTTTAAATTGTCAAAGGCCTTCTCGGTGTCTAGGAAAATCAAAGCAACTTGTCTTTCATTATGTTTTTCTAAATATCCAAGAATATCCAATACTGTTCTTACATTGTCCTTTAGATGCCTCCTAGGTAGGAATCCACTTTGGTCTTCATGAATAATGTCCCCTAGGATACTTTTAAGTCTTCCTGCCAAGATCGATGCAAACAGCTTATAGTCATTATTTAATAGTGATATTGGCCTGTAGTTTCTTGCCAATGTGTGATCTTGTCTATCGTTTGGAATAAGTGTTATGATGCCCTCCTTCCATGAGTCCAGCATTTTCCTTTCCTCTAAAATAGAGTTCATCGTCTTTTGTAAAGGCTGAAGAAGTTCATCCTCAAAACACTTGTAGTAGCTACTTGGGAGGCTATCTGGTCTAGGAGCTTTTCCCAACTTACTCTTTTTTATGGCTTTTCCTACTTCTCTTACTGTTATAGGTCAATTCATAATTTGTCTTTGTTGTTCCGTGATCTTAGGTAACTTCTGTTTATTAATATATTCATCTATTTTTCCACTGACACATCACAAATCTTATACAGATTTGTATAGTACTGATAAAATGCCTTTTGTATATCTGCAGAGTCTGTTAATGCCTTATCCGCCTCTTGTATTTTCAATAGCATTCTCTTTTCTCTCTCCTTTCTCAGTTTATAAGCCAACCATTTTCCTGGCTTGTTTGTATATTCAAATGTTCTTTGTTTAGAATAATTCAATTTAATTTCCATTTCTGTTGACATTAGCACTGGTAGTAAGATCTTGATATGTTGCAATATATTAGTATTTCCAGAAGCTCTCTTCAGACCTAAATTGTCCATTAGATCAAAAAAAACTTTAGGTAATTTACCCTGGTTTATCTTAATATGTTTCTCAGAGCATTTATCTATCTTTGGATCAATCACTCCATTCCAGTCCCCCATCAAACAATAGTTTTCATATGTTGTTAAACAATCCCCAATTTTGTAATAAAATCCAGTTTTATTCTCATTTGGAGCATAAAGACCCACCACCGATGTTTTTGTCCCCTGTACATCAATTTCTACCACCACACATCTTCCATACTCATCACTAGGGGTGTGCAAGCCAAAAATTTTCGGCTATAGCCGAAAGTAGAAAGCCGAAAGAAGATTCTCTATCGTTAAAGCCGAAAGCCGAAACAAGAATCTCTTTCGGCTTTCGGCTTTCGGGATTCTTTCGGCATTATTTCGGCATTATTTCGGCTTTTTTCTAAGGGAAAATGCCTCCGTCTTCCCGGACGCCTGGAGGAGGCATTTTCCCACCGAATAAGCCCAAAATTGGTGGGGACCTTCCTCTAACCCTTCTCTAACAACCACCCAAGTTTCAGACAGATTGGACTTTGGGGGGCCATGTTATGGCCCCCCAAAGCAGGTCCCCCCATCCTCCCATAAGAAAGCGAAGGAGCAGCATATTGTTAGCATGCTGCTGCTAATCTTTCTTCATTATTTCCTATGGGGAAAAAATGAAGAGGCAGGCTTCCTTTGCCAGGGGTGGCATTTTGCATGCAAAATGCCCCCTTACCCTCAGGGGCCCTTCTCCCACCCCTCCTCCCACCCCCCACCAAGGCTCAGCCTGCTCCCACTTGGGGGGGCCATTTCATGGCCTCCCCAAGTAGGTGCTCTAATCTCTACCACTGACAGCTGGGGGAGGCTTGTGTTGCCAGGGGTGGCATTTTGCATGCAAAATGCCCCCCAACCCTCTGGGGCCCTTCTCCCACCCCTCCTCCCACCCCCCACCAAGGCTCAGCCTGCTCCCACTTGGGGGGGGCATTTCATGGCCTCCCCAAGTAGGTGCTCTTTTCTCTACCACTGACAGCTGGGGAAGGCTTGTCTTGCCAGGGGTGGCATTTTGCATGCAAAATGCCCCCCAGCCCTCTGGGGCCCTTCTCCCACCCTTCCTCCCACCCCCACCAAGGCTCAGACTGCTCCCACTTGGGGGGGCCATTTCATGGCCTCCCCAAGTAGGTCCTCTCAGCCCCTAAAGTCCACCCCTTACAGCCCCACACAAACCCAATTCCCCCCAGCTGCCACACACAGACCCAAATCCCCACATTAGCCCCTCACAGACCCAAATCCACCCCCACCTGCCCCACACCCATAACCCCAGGAACAGGCTGGCAAAGGCCAGCCCTCTCCCTTTGTTCCCTATGCTGGGAACTTCTAAACTCTCTTTCCCTGGGCAATTCTGCACAGCCCAGGGGTGCCACAATGGTGGGCACACTTCTGAGTGCCAGCTGGTCCCTGTGAAAGAGCACCTGAACCACAGACACCCTCCCTCAAATTCACTTCACATTAAAGAATCACCCCAAAAAATTGCTGTCAAAAGCACTTTATTTCTGTAACTGCTTTAGGTTACACAGTAGGAAGGCACCACAGAGCAGGAAAGCAGTGTACTACACAAAAATAACACAACTCACTTCACATCAGAGAATCACACAAACACAATTGCTGTCAAAAACGGTGAAGTGGGTTGTATTATTTTTTGTAGTACATTGCTATCATGCCCTGTTGTGCCCTCCTACTGTGTAACCTAAAGCTGTTCAAGAAATAAAGTGTTTTTGCCAGGAATTGTGTTTTTGTGATTCTCTGATGTTAAGTGAGTTGTGTTATTTTTGTGTAAGATAGTGCTGCCATGCCCTTTGGTGTTCCCCCCTGCTGTGTAACCTAAAGCTGTTCAAGAAATAAAGTGTTTTTGCCAGGAATTGTGTTTTTGTGATTCTCTGATGTTAAGTGAGTTGTGTTATTTTTGTGTAAGATAGTGCTGCAATGCCCTTTGGTGTTCCCCCCTGCTGTGTAACCTAAAGCTGTTCAAGAAATAAAGTGTTTTTGACAGGAATCATGCTTTGTGATTCTCTGATGTTAAGTGAGTTGTGTTATTTTTCTGTGTGGGGGACTGCTGGTGTAATGTGTCATAATGCTTTGCCTACTTGTACCTTGGAAGGGAGAAAAAAAAATTTAAAACTTTATTTTGTGTTGTTCTTGTTTTATTCTTTGTTGTGCAGTTGGTTCCCATCATAGGGAACAATGGGGCTGGCTGGCCAGCCATCTCTGTAGGTGGTGGGGGAATTTGAGGGAGGGTGTCTGTGGTTCAGGTGCTCTTTCACAGGGACCAGCTGGCACTCAGAAGTGTGCCCACCATTGTGGCACCCCTGGGCTGTGCAGAATTGCCCAGGGAAAGAGAGTTTAGAAGTTCCCAGCATAGGGAACAAAGGGAGAGGGCTGGCCTTTGCCAGCCTGTTCCTGGGGTTATGGGTGTGGGGCAGGTGGGGGTGGATTTGGGTCTGTGAGGGGCTAATGTGGGGATTTGGGTCTGTGTGTGGCAGCTGGGGGGGAATTGGGTTTGTGTGGGGCTGTAAGGGGTGGACTTTAGGGGCTGAGAGGACCTACTTGGGGAGGCCATGAAATGCCCCCCCCCCAAGTAGGAGCAGTCTGAGCCTTGGTGGGGGGTGGGAGGAAGGGTGAGAGAAGGGCCCCAGAGGGCTGGGGGGCATTTTGCATGCAAAATGCCACCCCTGGCAAGACAAGCCTTCCCCAGCTGTCAGTGGTAGAGAAAAGAGCACCTACTTGGGGAGGCCATGAAATGCCCCCCCCCAAGTGGGAGCAGTCTGAGCCTGGGTGGGGGGTGGGGGGAAGGGTGGGAGAAGGGCCCCTGAGGGCTTGGGGGCATTTTGCATGCAAAATGCCACCCCTGGCAACACAAGCCTCCCCCAGCTGTCAGTGGTAGAGATTAGAGCACCTACTTGGGGAGGCCATGAAATGGCCCCCCCCAAGTGGGAGCAGGCTGAGCCTTGGTGGGGGGTGGGAGGAGGGGTGGGAGAAGGGCCCCTGAGGGTGAGGGGGCATTTTGCATGCAAAATGCCACCCCTGGCAAAGGAAGCCTGCTTCTTCATTTTTTCCCCATAGGAAATAATGAAGAAGATTAGCAGCAGCATGCTAACAATATGCTGCTCCTTCGCTTTCTTATGGGAGGATGGGGGGACCTGCTTTGGGGGGCCATAACATGGCCCCCCAAAGTCCAATCTGTCTGAAACTTGGGTGGTTGTTAGAGAAGGGTTAGAGGAAGGTCCCCACCAATTTTGGGCTTATTCGGTGGGAAAATGCCTCCCCCAGACGTCCGGGAAGACGGAGGCATTTTCCCATTGAAAAGCCGAAAGAAAGCCGAAAGAATCCCGAAACGTTTCGGCTTTTTCTTTCGGCTACCCGAAACGTTTCGGCATTCCCCGAAACGTTTCGGCATTCCCCGAAAGAAGCCGAAACACTTTTGTTTCGGCATTCTTTCGGCATTCTGAATGCCGAAACGCACATCCCTACTCATCACTCATTATCAATTTAGGCTTTAAATGTGGCTTAATGTATAAAGCAATTCCATTCTTCTTTTTGGTATCCGCTGCTATAAATTCTTCACCCAAAATTTTATAAGTTAGAAATTTTATATCTTTTCTCCTAATATGGGTTTCTTGCAAACAAATCATATCATATTTTAGTTTCTTTAAGTAGTGAAAAATTTTCTTCCTTTTGGGGTCTGAATTTGCTTCATTAATATTTCATGTTAAACTTTTGTTATCCATAGTGCCGTGAGATTTTAAAATTTAATAAAATGCAGGGGGGGGAACTCCCAATATATGTAAAAGTAAAGAGCAGAGTTAAGTATGGGCATCCACTTCCTCTTCCTCTTTGCTCTGCTCCAATTGATGCCTATATTTTTCAAGAAAGTCTCTGGCTTTATGTACTGAGTTCAGTCTAAATTTTTGCCCTTGAAATGTAAAAATCACACTTCTGGAGTATCCCATCGAAAAGCAATATTTTTCTGTTTTAGGTTTCCCATCAGAAAGCTATAATCCTTGCATTTACACAGAAATCGGATGGGAATTTCTTTCAAAACTATAATCTGGGCACCACCAATTATTAATTTTGTGATATAGTGCTGTTGTAGAATTTGCTCCTTCACTCTTCTTCTTACAAAGTAGACCAGCACATCCCTTGGGAGCTTTCTCATTTTAGCAAATTTAGAGTTAATTCTGTATATTCAATCAATTTCCATTTGCATTGTATCCTGATCCCAGTCTAAAAACTCTTCCAAAGTCACAGTCATTTTGTCTACAATATCCTCACCATCTTCTTCTGGGATTGATCTAAACCTCAGGGCAGATTCTTTTTCTTGCATTTCTAACAGTGCCAAGCTCTCTAATTGTTTTTCAATCAAAATATCATGAGAATCTACTTTGTTTTCTATTGTCTCAACTTTCTGCTTAATTTGATTCACTTCTATAGAAACTTGTTTCATAGATTGGTCCAATTTTTGAACTTGCTTTGTCATTTGATTTCTCAAAGCAGCAATCCTTGTGTCTATTTGTTTCTCAAGGGAGTCCATTTTGGCCCCCAAATTCTTCCCCAACTCATCCATCTTATCAGCCATTTGTTGAAATTGTTTCTGAAATTGTTCCATTTCTGGAAGATCTAGAGATCCACGGTGAGGTTTTTTTTTAGTTGTCATACTTTGTAGATATTTCTGTAGTTGCCAGAAGGCGGCACAGGGTGGCAGTAGACGTCTAAAATTCTCTTAGTAGTGTCTCTCCTTCACTATAGCAAGGGTATCTTTTCCCAAGCCCCGTTGCCATAGCAACAGAAAGAAAGTAATAACACAGTCCAGGTGCTGTTATCTTGGATAGCCAAAACCAACAGTTGATTTCCCAGTTTCACTTTCCCAGCTTAACTGTTCCTTTACTAAGCAATGCTTTTAATCATAAAAGTACTTCCCCCCTAAAATGTCCAAATCTACATTAATAAATCTTGAAAAAACATTCAGTCTTTAGACTTTTCACTTCCCAGGTCTATAAATTCTCCAAAAATCTGGAATAAGAAAGATTTATTCAAACGTCTTTTATATCTCCTTTTTAAAAAGGCTCTCTCCAAAGGATGTTATCTCATTGTCTTGGAGAAAATCTCTCTTCGTTAACTTAAATTAGTCTCTTCTAACATCAAGGAGCTGAAAGCTTGTTGTCAATTATCAGCTCCAACACTGTTACAAGTGAAGATAACTTTCCCAGATTGCAAATGCTACAGCAGGGACTAATGCCAAAACCTCCGTCTCAGCACCCCCCCCCCCCCCCGGCAAGCAGTCTTAGGAATGCAGTTGGGATAAAATCATGATCTGTCTTTTGATAGCAGATATTTGACAGCAGATATTTGAATTGCACTGAGTTACATTGGAAGAGAGTGACTGGCAACTTCCATTAGTGGCCAAATTGTTATCAAAGACTAGCCCAAGGAAGCTTCTTGCTTCTGCAATGATGAAAATAATTAGTTCTGCTATTCCATCAGTACTGTAAAGTAGTCTCCTATCTGTATTTTAATCTCATTTTGTATGGAGTCTCTGTATTTAAAATTTTATATTTTATATATGCCAATAAAGGCTTGCTTGACTGACTGACTGTAAAGTAGACAGGTCAGAATATTGTTGTGCTATTGACTTAGGGTTGTTGGTGTAGTACTAAAAAGAGCATCTCTGTCAGATTTGGCTTCCACCAGCAATTTTTGTTATTCAGGGCAATAAAAACAGCTTCCTCTCAACATTGGCTTCTGTAGGGTGAATGTTTCTGTGGTGCTAACCATCAAAAACAGCAACCTGTCAGTTTTGGTTACCAATGAAATATTTTCATGATAGCTAGTTTGCCCTCTCCTATCACTGCTGTTTTGCCCCATCAGGAATACACAAGAAACCAGGACTCTGACTGTGTACAACATTGGGATGGGGTGGGGAGGGGGTATGTTGTAGGCTTTGGAGAGCACCAGCTATACTGTCAGAGTTGCTGCTTTCCTCCAAATTCTACAGCAATATCTGAGTACATACAGACTGCATTAGGGCAGTGGTAGCCTTCTGTTAAGGAACTAGACGAATAATGGTAACATATTCCTATGGCTATGCCATTTCTGTTACACTGTCAAAAACAGCATCCCACCATCTTCCTCCACAAGTTGCCATTTATGACAGGCAGGCTGTTTCCATTGCACAGTCATTCAGAAATGGCATCCTGCTATCTTCCTCCATGGGTTACAGTTTCTGAGCTGTCTAAAAGACACAAACACCTGGCAGTTTTGGTTATCAGTGATTTGTTCTGCCACCTGGTTGTTTTTACTGCCCCCCCCCTTTAGTCCTATCATGAATATGAAGGAAACAAGGCCTCTGAACATGCACACATGGGGGCAGTTTCTTAGGCTTCAGATAGCAATAGCTTTTTATCAGCACTTACTGCTTTGGTGTGCAGTTTTCAACTCCCTCTTCCTAAGTAGCCTTCCATTTTGTTTCTGATTAGCTTGTGGGTAGATATTCCATGGAATGACGCCAAATGATTTCTGTGAGGGTGATTTTGTATGAAAGCAGAGAGTGGAATTACAAATACAGTGAATGCACTCTAGGAAAATCTAGAGTTTTAATAAGAACTTGAGAGCTGGGTGTTTGCTGCAAGAAGATAACATAAACCAAAGGTATTTTCTTTTATTTTGAGCTGTTTCAAACACCAGTTTCTAACATAATTTTTTCATAAAAACTAACATTGTACTGTCCTCATCTAGATGGTCTTAGTCTGTTTGTGTGTTAAGTTGCATATTTCACAGTCTATAATCTTCCTTCCACTAATTAGGGTTATGTAGACTACATTTTCTGCAGTTTGAAACATGCTGACAGCACTTGTGGGCCATAGACAGGGCAAAAGTGCACATTGTATGCTCATTTGTAACTGTATATTTAGAAGCCAAATCTGACAAGGATGATGTTTTAACACTACACCAGGCCTGCACCTGCAATTCCTGGCAGATTTGGGGGGCAGGGGGGAGAGGAGGCTGCATCCCCAGAAGCGAAGATAATTCCAGTCAACCCTGAATTATCACCCTTTTCAGACAAACTAGTGTTCAGTGCAGGTACATGAGATGCTCATGTGTGAAAGCCATAATGTGTGAAAATGCTCTGAGTCCAGAAAATAAAAGATGCAAAGTAGGTACTCTGGTCACTCTTTCCTGACTCTGGTACAGCTGGTGGATTCTTCTCACCTCCTCAGAGCTGCTTAGGTATTCTCTCCAGGCTCTCACTTTCTACAGAAACAACTTTGCAATGCTAAGACCAACTCACTACAATCTCTTTTTCAATTTTGTGTCTTCTGTATTACCCTCCAGAAAGACATGGCAAGGTAAAAACAAACAACTGAAATCAGATCCAGATACAATTGTCAAACCTAGGTTGAGCTGCTCCAATCAAATTGCAGCGTTGAACATAGAAGGGAGTGCCAGCTGAGCTGATGGATGTGAATTTAATCGCCTTGGGAGAGAAGTTGCCATAGTGTGTACTTTTCTGCTTATACTTTGCTAGATAATTGCAGCCCCTCACAGAGACATATTATGTCTAATGCCATCAGTGCTAAATCTGAACTAAAGAAGTATGTCATTGACAGCAGCGAGAGACCAATGTTTGAGGGCTTATTGCAGAAGCACAATGGAAAGCTAATTGAATCCAGGAGATTGTCCCTTATAAAATTATAGACTTAGCTACATTCACATTTACACAGGAACACAAAGCTGAGTGTGGCAAATGGTGAAATGTATATATGCAGATGCTAAGCTTTTCTTGCCCCTTTGTGTATAGCTAGCCAAATGTATTTTTATGTATAGCTAGCCAGTTTTTTTTTTTAGGGCAATACCTTCACCACAAACAGTTTTTATTATGGCCTCCTTCAAAAAATCCTGGAAACTGTGGCTCTGTAAGTATGCTGAGACTTGAGGAGTATACTAAGACAATGAATGAATGATGTGTGAGATCCCTAGCTCCCCTCAGAAAACTACAATTCCCAGAGTTCCCTGTGGAGAAGAATGACTATTAGATAATGTGAAGTCTGTGGGGCAGTGCATGTCCACATTAGTCTAGAAAAATCTGACACTGGGACACAAATCAACCAAAGTATGTCTTACAGTTTTCATGTTTTGTACCAGTAAACCAGGACAGTTGGAATGAGGTGTTGATATTTCCTTCCAAAGATGAGAAACAAGTAAAATTATCCACTGAATACCTGATTATACTCTTTCCTCAAGTTTGCTGTATTTAGCTATTGTAAAATCGACCTTGGATGCCACCAAGTGCTGCTATGATGACATGATGTATGAATATGTACATAGTTAGAGAGATGATTTAAGAGGCTTTTTAATTGTGAAAAAGTAAAGCTATGTTATGTAAGGCAGTGGTGTGGTAGAAGGATAAAATTTTGAATTCTGCCTGATGCCTGTGAAAGTGGTCAGAAAGAATCAGTAAAAATGAATGAATGACAGCATGCCTGTTTCTGATCTAATGATGTGTCATGAGAATGCAAGACAGCAGGGTGCTTCCGTTTGTGTTAAGAAAGCAAGAGGCTTTTCTTCCAATCTGGACTGAAAATGAGAGCTTCAGCCATTGAGAAAAATGAGGCTAATGAAGAAGTAATGATGAGGAAGATGATTTGATTAATCACACTCAGCAGGCACAGTGAAACTTGGAGGAATATGAGATTAGAACAACGGAGATCATTTTTAAATAATGGAGATTAAGGATTGTGGGCTTTGCTTTCATTTGCAGAAGGTACTGACAAGGAAGAATTATCCGGATGGTTTCCAGAATACGTGCAGATATTCTAAGAGCCATCTGACATCAATTAGAAGTCCCACAATTGCATTTGGCTGCACATTGAGCATGTAACCATCTCCAGACTTGAAAGAGGAACCTATTTTCTTAACATCTCCAGGACAAGAGAGACTCTCTGGGTTGAGCAAACCTATATCTTATATACAAGGTATTAGAAATGTTTCAAAACTTCCTTGGCCAAGTATGTAATTGTATAGCTGTCACTAAATACGAAAAATAACTGTTATATCTGCTGACATTATTATTAATGATTTACAGGCTAATAATACTGCCTAGTGGGCCAGAACAGGCCATTAAACATGGGCAATAAGTCAAGAAGAAAAAGTATCAAGAAGAATGGCCACTGCAGATTTTTCTCCCAGCTTCATCTTTACTTATAAAAAAGTCAATTCTCATTATCCTCTTCCACTCTTCCAATGTTCCATCAAAATGGCTGAGAACTGGGCCCCAGGATGGGGCTGTGCAGATATGAATAGTAGGTTAATTCTGCATTCTTGGGATTATCCAGGTCTGAGAACAGTTCTTGACCTTGCTGTAATGGTGCCTAAGGGCACAAACAGATGTAACAGAGCTCTCAGACATTTGTAAAAGGCAAGTTGCACATCCATTCAGCAAGAGAGAGGGAGTGATATGGAGAGAGAAAAGAAGAGGATATGACCCATCCACCCCCTTTTGGTTTTAAAAAGATAAGACCTATGGGAATTTCAGGATGAAGTGACCCTCCAGTTTTGAAATTTGGAAACTAATAGAAGTTTGGGAAACATTATTCTAGTCTGAAAGTTGAGTTTTGCTACTTCCCCATGTGTAAAGCCCATACTTTATCTGGGAGCATTTATTTATTTATTTTTATTTTACAGAATTTATACTTTGCCATTTGCCCTCATAAGGGCTACCAATGCTGCTAACATATTAATAAACATATATTAATATTTTGATCTTAAATATATTAATATTTTGATCTTAAGATGATCAAAATAACATGATTTAAACAATTAAAACCAGAGCTAAAATACATACAAAAACATAAAAACAACAATTAAAACATTGGGCGGGAAGGAGGGATCACTGAGGGAATGCCAAACAAAACCAAAAAAGAAGTTATCGTCTGCTGGTAGAAGATGGCAACAAAAGAAGACAGGCAAACATCACTGGGGAGAGAGTTCCAGAGATTTGGTGCCATTCACACATCATGCCCAAGACAGGTATGACACATGTGGCTCCCATGTTTCTTCCCCAGAGAAAACAGTCTTTGTTTTGGATGTAGGAAATCCATGTTCAGCCATGAAATTCAACTGGGCTGGTCAATATCTTTCAGCACAACCGACAGGGCAGGGTTGTTTGGTGTAGGGAGCCAGTTTGGTGTAGTGGTTAAGAGCGTGGGACTCTAAGGAGAACCGGGTTTGATTCCCTACTCCTCCACTTGAAGCCAGCTGGGTGACCTTGGGTCAGTCACAGCTCTCTGGAGCATTCTCAGCCCCACCCACCTCACAGGGTGTTGTTGTTGTGGGGATAATAATAACATACTTTGTAAACCGCTCGGAGTGGGTGTTAAGTCGTCCTGAAGGGCAGTATATAAATCGAATGCTGCTGCTGTTGTTGTTGTGAAGCTAAACCGTTTTTCTTTGGAGGAAGGGGCAGGTTCAAGTATAAACGTGTAATTAATAATTACCTTACAACCCTACTTCCACAGTTGGGGCCTACAAAAACAAGCTACGGGATCCAAGTAAGATAAGCCCTTCGTTTTCATACGCTGTGGCTAACATGAAAACAGAGCCCTCTCCATTTTCTAAGAATCACCTAAGAACTCTGAACTTCAGACAAAGAATTGGCTTCCTTGTCTTTCAAATCTTATATAGCTGCTCTCGTTTGCCATCACCTAGTGTCCAGATCACCTCAGAACACTTGCCAGAAAATGTGCTAATTTGTTGCTTTGAACCAATAGCTGAGCCCTAAGAACTCAAATTAGCTGAATGGTACCAGAGATAGATATGTCAGGAACTACAATGCCAAGACCACGGCAATACAGCCCGGAAAACCCACAACAACCATCGTTCACCGGCCGTGAAAGCCTTCGACAATACACCAGAGATAGATAGTTAATGCAATCAAAGCTACTTATGGAATAAGTATAAACTGGTTTTCACTCCATTTTCAAATGCAAAAAATTTCAGCTAATAATGTGATACCACTCTTCATTAATAAACAATTATACACAATGATAGCTTTCAACTGAATACTAGAAGTTCAGGTTTTGTGTGACTTTGGTCCCTTTCTATTGCCATGAAAAGCTCTGAAAGTTTTTCTGGCTCCTTCCCATCCCTGCTCTCTAGGGATCTCATTCACCTAGTGGGGTGGGGGAGCCCCGTTTCACTCTCCACCCCCTGCCATCATTCACCTGGTAAGTAGGGTGGAAAGCTGCAAGAACGGGCCTCCTAGGCATGCTTCAGGGGTAGTGTGACATAACAACAGCATCACACTGCCCCAAGAGCACTCCCACGCTTCACCACAAGCTGATTTCAGCTCTAAATGGGCCTGTTTTGGCCTATTTGAGGCCAAAATTGACCCACAGCAAATCTCGTACATGCCCAGACACCTGTGTGGTGACATCACTTCCTGAAAGTGACATCTGCATGCGGTCATAGGGGTGCAGGCGCATGAGGAGGATCATAGGAAGGCTGGAAAGGTAAGCACCAGGTCCCCTGCCTCCCACTGGGAGGCTAAGGGGACCTGGTAACCCTACTGCTCTCTAGCTTTTATCTGGAAGTTATTAATCCACCTTGAGGCGCACTTATTTTGAAAAAAGACAAGCTTACAAATATTTTAAATAAATAAATCAGGAAGTTGCTTGTCCCCAGTGCAAAGGTTGATTACAACTTGGATAATGGCCTTTTGGGCTGTGGCTGTACGGAATCAGTTACTCCCTGAGACTTGCCCATGTAGACCATGTCAGAAAACTTACTTTGTTGGTGTCCTGTCAAAACAACGTCAAAGCAGTTGTGATGGAATGGGCTTTTAACTGAAAGATATGGACTATGAATGACATAAATAAATAAAATAAATATTAAGTGCAGCACCAAGAGAGTAGAAAGGAAAGTGTTTTTTAAAAACTGCCTGAAGGGAGAATAATTGACAGGCTTCTCCCCCTTCCCCCTCCATGACTGGCTAGTGAGAAGGTAACAATTTGTGCTGCCTGAATTCTTAGAGGAGTTGAAGTTTGGAGTCTGACAAAGAGGGCCAGACTAGTAACCCTATGTGTGAGGGAAAAGGAAAAGTTTGCCCTAACTGGAACAGCTTTAGGTTTATGGAAAACGTTTAGTTAAAGTACTTAAGTGTGGAAGCCCACACTAATTTACACAGAAAAGATAGAAATGGGCGGGAGGCGTGTTGTTGGCAGAAGAAGGTAGTGAAAGGAGACTCCCCTTCAGCCAAGTAATCAGGGTTATATATTTTCGAGAAGAATAATTCCTACCAAGTGTCTAAAAAGGGGGGGTTGGCTCTGAGGAGGACCCTGGGTCTGATGTAAAGGGTAAAGAGTGCTGTACTGAAGTCAGAACGACTAAGCTGTAAAGTGAAAGCTATGAAGAAACCTTGTTAAAGTAACCTGAGTCTGAAACTACCAACCTCTCACTTTTAAGATCTGTAGCGTCTAAAACTAAGCTTTAAGAAAATTATTGTGCCTAATGCTTGTGAAATATTTTGATCTACGTGTACCTCAGCTTCACTTTCCCTGCCTACCTATATACCAACCCTGCCTGTTTAATAAACCTGCTGTTTGAACTTTACTCAGCCTCTAATGTCATTTTATTCAAAGAAGACATGGTCTCATAAGCCATAAATACATAAGCTTAAAGTGTGGCACAAAAAGACAAATAACACGCAGACACGTGGGACAAAAAGACCATTAAATAACACCCAGAGATACACTATCAGATGCTGCCCAGCAATCTTGACAGTTTTGGAAAGAAAATCTGCCTCACAGTGGGGAAGTGAATGGGGCTTATGTCATAGCAGTCAATTGGAATTTGGTTTTAAATCAATTGGAATTTGGTTTTATGGCTGGCAGAAGCGCTTACATTTAGGGCCTTTTTCCTTTATGACCCTCCCCCCTCTCCTTTTGAGATCTGAGAAAGGAGAGTGTTCCTTTGAAGGCTGGAACCTTTTGGTACCTTGGCTCCCAGGTACCAAGGGATAAGGGATAGCCTGTCCCTGGAGGTATCAGGATCTCAAAGTCAAAAACCTTGGATTGTCCAGCTATTGTGTTCCAACTAATAAATGCAAGGCTTCCTGGGACTTGAAAAATGATTTTCTCCCTCCGCGAGGTATAGTAACTGCAGAAGTAATCTCATAGGCCTGCCTTCTGATTGGCTAACCTATGGGCACCCTGCTGGTAGAGTGCCTTTAAAAGATAACCTTTTACTTTAGTCTTTGTTTCTTCTTGGGATGCTAGCATGGTTTCCCTAAGGATCCATTTTGCCTTCTTGGCTTTGCTGAAAGCCTTGTCTTTGGAAGGCCATCTCCCTAGCTGGTCTTTCACTGGATTTTTGGACCTTTTGGACATCATCTTGAAATCTGTTTGCCTGAAGGTAATATCTGGAAATTAGGGCCGATTCCAGATGGCCAGAAATTGCGGTTTTTCTGCGGAAATAATCGCTTACCGGCCACACGTTCACTTTCGTCTCCATCCGCTTTGTCTCGCAGCATGCCGTGCCGTCCCGCTTCCGGATGTTCGCACAGCCAACTGAGGTACCCAGGATTGGTTGTTTCCTCCCCGTCACAGTTGACGTCAGGGGCCTTCATTGGTTCGCATTTCGTTGTTTTTTTAAAAAAATTTTTTACGTGTTTTGCGCAAACGTGCAGGTATGTGAATACGCAGCGTCGACGTTTGTGCGCTTTTGTGCATTTGTGCATTTGTGCACATTTGCGCAGTTTGATGTGCGCAAATGTGCGACTGCGCAAATGGCGCCCAGTTTTAAAAAAAAAATTAAGGGAATATTGTTGCCGGCTGGCCGGCAAAGAAAGGAGGGAAAGGAGAGGGCCTCTCCGCGGCGACGAAGCATCCAGAAGTGTGCAAACCCGCAATACCGCGTTCACACCGTCCGCTTATAGAGCGCAATCGAGCGCCATGGACCACAGGTAAGCCGGGACGGGAAATTGCAGGTTTTTACGAGTGAGGTCGCTGAAAAAGCGAAAGCACTTGCTCTATTTATGCCCATCTGGAATCGGCCCTGGTTAGGGATTTTAGTATGTGCTAGATTAGTTAACTCATCTTTGTTATATTGTTTGCTTGCTGCAGTATTCTATACTTGGTATTTGGCTTGAACTCTTCAATGCAAATCCAGTTCTTTAGCCACTTTGCCACATGCTACCCTGCTAATTTGTCTTGGAACTCAGTCTGTGAGATGCCTACCTCAGAGGGCTGACTTTTGTTCGTTTAGTGCCTTGAGGGCTGGAGACTTGCCTCTCAATCTCTAAGATGTGGGGATAATTAGAGAGGCTTGTGGTAGTTGCTACCAGACTTCACTTGCTGTCCTGCCGTTTTGGGGATCCCTGGGCTGTTCTCTCTTGGAGGTTCTGGGTTGGAGCAACCCTGAGTTCTGCTACAGATCAGGTACAGTCAATAAAAAAAGTTTTCTTAAACTTGTGTTGCAAGTGTAGCTGATAAAGGTCTCCATGTATTGTTCTGAGGATGTGAGAGGATAAAACTTTCCATGGCGTATATGGGATTTGCAGCTTGTGCATTGACAAGGGGCTTTTGAGCATGTGGTGTGAATTGGAGAGGGGGATCCAGAAAATGTTTTTAATCAAAAGGGGTATCCTTTGGTTGCTAAAGTCTGAGAATTTCAGACTTGGAGAAGCAATATCCTTCTCCATCACAGTCTGTCTCCTTTCCTTGCATAGTATACCTTATATGAGCTTTCCTATTTACTAATTACTCTTCAGTTTTCCTCTATCATACAAAATGAGCCAACCACAGCCCCTTCTTGTTGAGATGTGACATGAATGGATGTTAATACTGTTGTGACCAGGCAATCATATCAGGCAGGCTGGTCAATGTACACATCCTCTGTCTGTGACACACTTCCTATAAAACAGGTTTCAGGGAATTATCACTGAGGATTTATAATGTTTTCTCTGTTTGCGTACAAAATCCCTACACCATCTGGCTCTTCCTCTCTGCTGAGTTCAAATAAGTAATACCATGAGAATGATGAAGCTACAGAAAATCACACACACACCCCTTTTGGGGGATTAAAAGTGTCATGGATGACTTGGTGAAAATATGACGAGAACCCAGAACTACCCTTTAAATTCAGCAAAGCAGAACGTTTTATTCTGTTACATAGTGAGGCTTTATGTGATGGGACACTGTTAAGAACAACAGTAACACATCAGTACAGATATGTGCTCTTCACTTCCCAATGAGAAATCCAGGGGCAGAGCTAAAGGGATTACAGCGCAATCCTATGCAGAGTTACTCCAGTCTAAATCAATTACAGTGGACCTAGACTAGAAGAATCTGACTTAGATTACAATGCAAGCTTCCTTGAAGGAGAGAGAGCACTGGTGATAGGCTTGGTGCCAATGTCAAAGAATAGGTTGGTGCTATATGAAGGAGCCTGTAGAGTCCACATGTTTCCTTCTCCTCTCTCTCATTCTCCCTCCCTCATCCCTTCACATGCAGTGATCTAATTAGCTGATTCCACCTTCATGGCAAATCATAGTACGCTGTTACATACAAACTACTCCTATAAAAGTACGTTGCCAGGCAGAGGTTCTCAAAGGACTCCCATTTTGATTTTTTTTTAAAAAATCCTGATATCATAAAAAGTACAAAAGCCATGTATGCCTGGCAAAATACAATTCCAAACACTTTTTTGAATGCATTATCTTGTTTTTATTACGTTGTTTTCTGATTTTTATAATAGAGTTATTGCATTATTTGTTGAATGTAATATACTATTTTATTGCTTTGCTTTCTAATTTCTATTGCAACTCTCAAGAGGGAAATGAGGGGAACTGATCTCTGTCTGGAGATCAGGGGGCGAGGCCACCAGACATGTGAGTATTTTCAAAAGGTGCCGGAACTCGGTTCCACTGAGTTCCAGCTGAAAATAGCTGTTGTTTTCATTTCATTGTCTTTACATTTTGCAATCCTCCTGAGTTTCAGTGAGAAAGGTGGACTATAAGCTAAGTAAATAACTAACCTTGTCAACATGCCCTTTGCAGACCATGTGCAAACCATAGTTTGCCACTTTTATATAACACCAAACTATCACTTGTCAAGGTGTGGAAATATCTAGCTTACTACATGCAAGAGAAAGAGGTAACATGTGAGATGAGGTTCCCTTAATCTTGTTTGTGTAGCACCAAACCAGGATTTGGTATTACACATGAGCTAAACCTAGGGATTGCCCTCCCACTGGCAACCTGCACTTCCTGCTGCCACTCTTTTGGGTGGTGGGAGAAAAATAATAAAAACAATTGTCATAATTGCATGCAACGTGACATCACTTCCAGGGAAAACCTAGAAATGGTGTCATGTCACTCTAGGAATCTCTGAAAACTCTTTAGTTTTACCATAGAGTGTCAGGTGATTCCTAGAATTAGATGACATCACTTCCAATTTCCCGTGGAAGTAAGATCACTTTGTGTGCTGAATGCCAGCCGTTGACTGGCAAGCCCTAGCCAAGCCTTAGATATCTTTGTAACATCAGGGTTTTTTAAAAAAATTTATTTTTATTTTGTGGAGCAGGCATAGAGAGCATTTGGCAAACTGCCGAATCAGATGGTGGGCACAACAACATCTAATAATAAACAGGGGGTCTACCCACTTGCAAGTAAAGAAAGGGGGAAGAGTCTCTTTTTAATAAAAATGGAGCACGAAGGTCAGGGGAGGCTTACCCCTGCCCCTAACATGCCTAACCTCCTTGCTTCTCTTGTGCTTGAAGCATTTTCTCCTTGTCTAGTTGTGAGACTGGATGGGAGCCCAGGGTTTTTTTTAAGGGGGGGTAGAAAGCAATTGAATGCCTGGAAGAAAAACATGGAGGGTTTAGCTCTTCAGGACTGCATACCCCACTTTTTTTAAACAAGTCCCCCCATGGATTTCTGTGAG
This sequence comes from Eublepharis macularius, assembly GCF_028583425.1. Lineage (NCBI taxonomy): Eukaryota > Metazoa > Chordata > Lepidosauria > Squamata > Eublepharidae > Eublepharis > Eublepharis macularius. The sequence goes on from NC_072793.1 coordinate 81,710,041, forward strand.
CTCCAAGCCACACAGGAATATACCAGAATAATAAATGATTTGAAATTTCCAAATATTATGTAACTTCAATTTTTCAATTCATACTACTTCTATGTATGAGGGGTTTTGATTTGGGTTTTGATTAGTTAGCATCTGAATGCACATCTGAGTGTGATTAAAGGTGTGGGAACGAGTAAACAGGCTGTGACTTAATCCATGTTTTAGATACAGTGGGTACACGGCCTTTTTTCTGGGAAAAGAGGTGGTGGAACTCAGTGGGTTGCCCTCAGAAAATGGTCACATGGCTGGTGGCCCTGTCCCCTGATCTCCAGACAGAGGGGAGTTCAGATTGCCCTCCGCGCTGTGGCACAGAGGGCAATCTAAACTCCCCTCTGCCTGGAGATCAGGGGGTGGGGCCACCAGCCATGTGACCATTTTCAAGAGGTTCTGGAACTCCGCTCCACCGTGTTCCAGCTGAAAAAAAGCCCTGAGTGGGTATACATGTTCTTGATGGATCACATATCAGATTTACAATTTAAGTGTAGAGAAGTTAGCCGTGTTAGTCTGTGGTAGCAAAATCAAAAAGAGTCCAGTAGCACCTTTAAGACTAACCAATTTTATTTTAGCATAAGCTTTCGAGAATCAAGTTCTCTTCTTCAGATGCCTGATACAGAGACTGGTCAAACACAGAAGAGCAGAGGGAACAGGCAATTAGGAGGGGAGGGGGAGGGAGCAATCAAAACATTCCTTTGCTAGTATATGTAAACATCTCCTTTTGGTGTGTGTATCAGTTGGCTTCAAAGGAGTTTGCCCTGTTAGTTTGTAGAAGCCAAACAGCTAGACCATCCAATTCCAATGCAGTATGGGCCTTCGATAACCACAGCTCTCCCTGCCAGATGCATCTGACAAAGAGATCTGTGGATCCCGAAAGCCCACGCCAGGTACCACTGAGCTCCCCCAGACCCCACCTCTGTAAAGGAAATCTGTTACCTGTGGTAATGTGATAACCATTCATAGTCCTTATTCAGTCCCAGCTTGACAGAGTCAAATTTGCATATGAATTCCAGTTCAGCAGCCTCCCGTTGGATTTTGTTTTTGAAAGGTTTCTGTTGAACTACAGCGACCTTTAAGTCTTTGATGGAATGTCCTGGTAGGTTGAAGTGTTCTCCCACTGGTTTCTGGACGTTTCCATTTCTAATGTCAGATTTGTGTCCATTTATTCTTTTGCGTAGAGGTTGGCTGGTTTGTCCAATGTACAGAGCAGAAGGACATTGTTGGCACATGAGGGCATATATCAGATTGGAGGATGAGCAGCTGTAAGAGCCAGAGACAGTGTAGTTGATGCCATTGGGTCCTGTAATTGTATTCCCTGGGTAGATATAGGGGCAGAGCTGGCATCTGGGTCTGTTGCAGGGCCTGGTACCTGTGCTGGTGACTCTGCTGGTTGATTCATGGTTGTGAGTGAGAAGTCGTTTAAGGTTGGGGGGCTGTCTGTAGGCAAGGAAAGGTCTTCCACCCAGGGCTTCTGAGAGAGAGGTATCATTTTCCAGGATGGGTTGTAGCTCACTGATGATACGTTGGATGGGTTTGAGCTGGGAGCTATAGGTGACAACCAGTGGTGTTCTGTTGTTAGTTCCTTTAGGTTTGTCCTGGAGTAGGCTGTTTCTGGGTACTAGTCTGGCCCTGTTGATTTGTTTCTTCACTTCATTTGGTGGGTACTGTAGTCCCAAAAATGCTTGTTGTAAATCTCTTAAGTGTGAGTCTCGGTCGAGAGCATTGGAGCAGATACGGTTGTAACGTAAGGCTTGGCTGTAGACAATAGACCGAGTGGTATGTTTAGGGTGGTAGCTGGAGGCATGTAGATATGAGTATCGGTCTGTTGGTTTCCGGTATAAAGTGGTATTTATTCGTCCATTATGTAGTTGTACAGTGGTGTCCAGGAAGTGTACCTGTTGTGTAGAGTGGTCCAGGCTTAGGTTGATAGTAGGGTGAAAGTTATTGAAGTCTTGATGAAATCTCTCAAGAGCTTCCTTCCCATGGGTCCAAATGATGAAGATGTCATCCAGGAATCTTAAGTATAGTAGTGGTTCCAGTGGATGGGAGCTGAGGAAGCGTTGTTCCAAGTCCGCCATGAATATGTTAGCATATTGTGGTGCCATGCGTGTGCCCATGGCTGTGCCATTAATCTGTAGATATAAGTTGTCACCAAATTCGAAGTAATTGTGAGTGAGTACGAAGTGACAAAGTTCAGTGGCGAGGTGTGCTGTGGTTTTGTCCAGGATAATATTCCGTATGGCTTGCAGTCCATCCGCATGTGGGATATTGGTGTATAAAGCCTCCACATCCATGGTTGCTAGGATGGTGTCATCAGGTAGGTTGTCAATGGACTGTATTTTCCTGAGGAAGTCAGTGGTGTCCCGTAAATAGCTGGGTGTGCTGGTGGCATAGGGCCTGAGGATAGAGTCCATGTATCCTGAGACTCCTACCGTGATAGTGTCTCTTCCTGAGACGATGGGGCGTCCTGGGTTACCCGGTTTATGGATTTTGGGTAGTAGGTAGAATTTTCCTGGCCGTGGTTCCTGGGGTGTGTCTGTATGGATGCATTCTTGTATGTCCACGGGAAGAGTCTTCAATATTTTATTGAGTTCTCTTTTATATTGCTCCGTAGGATCAGCAGGTAGTATTTTATAGAATGTTGTGTTGGAGAGTTGTCTTTCTGCTTCCTGTATATAATTCTGTTTGTCCATGATGACCACTGCTCCGCCTTTGTCAGCTTCCTTGATTACGATGCCAGAATTGTTTTGGAGGCTGTTTATGGCATCTCTTTCTGCATGGCTGAGGTTCTGCTTTAGGTGTTGTTGTTTGTCAATTATTTCAGCCTGGGTGCGTCGACGGAAGCATTCAATGTAAAAGTCCAATGAAGAGTTCCGGCCCTCAGGAGGTGTCCATGTGGAATTCTTTTTTCTGGAGTTTTGTAACGATGATTGTGTATTGCTGGGTTGGGAGAGTGATGGTTGCTGTGATGGTGTCTGTTCAGTGCTTTGTTCCTCATTTTGTTCAGCAGAGTAGTTGAAGAATTCTTTCAGTCTTAGGCGTCTGAAATAGGCCTCCAGGTCTCCACAAAGTTGTATGGTTTGTGTGGGTCTGGCTGGGCAAAAAGATAGACCACGTGAGAGGACAGATTCCTCTGCCGGGGTCAGGTTATGACTGGATAGATTGATGATGTTGCTGGGTGGATCCAGAGTGTTCTTGTTCTCTGTTGCATGCAGGATTTTTGAGAATTTCTTCTCCTTTTTTTTCTGTAGTTCAGTAAATAGTGTGCAATAAATACTTCCTCTGGTTTTGGTAAACATCTGCCAGTTCCTGGTCTGTGTAGAGGGGTTGTTTTTAATGGAAGAGTCTAGTTCAGAGATCTCTTGTTTGATCCATTGTTGCTTGCTGTACATCAGTCCAATGAGGTGAATTAAGAGTTTTCTGGATAAGGTGTTACATAGTTTCTCACTGTAGTCTGTGTGGTAAGTGGATTTCAATGGGTTCTTCACACACAGTCCTTTGGGTAGAATGTCCAGTTTTTTGCATTTAGAAAGGAACATGATGTCTGTTTGTATTTGTGCCAGTTTCTTCATGAGGTTGATGGATTTCCTCTCCATTCGGCTGAATGTGGTGCTTTCCATGGTCATAGATGCAGAGAAGTTAGCCGTGTTAGTCTGTGGTAGCAAAATCAAAAAGAGTCCAGTAGCACCTTTAAGACTAACCAATTTTATTTTAGCATAAGCTTTCGAGAATCAAGTTCTCTTCTTCAGATGCCTGATACAGAGACTGGTCAAACACAGAAGAGCAGAGGGAACAGGCAATTAGGAGGGGAGGGGGAGGGAGCAATCAAAACATTCCTTTGCTAGTATATGTAAACATCTCCTTTTGGTGTGTGTATCAGTTGGCTTCAAAGGAGTTTGCCCTGTTAGTTTGTAGAAGCCAAACAGCTAGACCATCCAATTCCAATGCAGTATGGGCCTTCGATAACCACAGCCCATACTGCATTGGAATTGGATGGTCTAGCTGTTTGGCTTCTACAAACTAACAGGGCAAACTCCTTTGAAGCCAACTGATACACACACCAAAAGGAGATGTTTACATATACTAGCAAAGGAATGTTTTGATTGCTCCCTCCCCCTCCCCTCCTAATTGCCTGTTCCCTCTGCTCTTCTGTGTTTGACCAGTCTCTGTATCAGGCATCTGAAGAAGAGAACTTGATTCTCGAAAGCTTATGCTAAAATAAAATTGGTTAGTCTTAAAGGTGCTACTGGACTCTTTTTGATTTTACAATTTAAGTGTGCTCTTCCAACCCAATTTGTTCCTGGTTGTTCATTGTTATTGTTTTAATCATAATTGCATATAGTTGTTTTACTATATGTTGCCTCAGGAATCTCATTGAGAGGCAGCATAATAATGCTTTAAATAACTGAATTTATCAGCCAGTGACCAGAAATGCTTCTTTATTAACTATACCAGATATGCCATCTTTCTCAATAACAGGGATTTGGCCATTACCAAAGGAACTACTTACCAGCTGATTCACATCTTTGCTGAAGACTAGTATTTCCTTTCCTGTTTCAAGTACCCTATAAATATTTGGTGTAGCCAAAGATTTATAGACAACATCCAAAAGTCCATGGCTCACTGCTGTCTTCAGACAAGCCAGCCAATGAGTCCATCTGCTACATCTTGGGCAGGTCCTGTATATTTGCTTACTTAGTGGTTTATTTATATGTTATTTTAAACTGCTTCAGGGAGGAAAGTGGAGTATAAATAAGTAGTTTTTAAAAAAATTGTCATGATGCCTTGCATGTAGTAAGTCCCTGGTTCAATCCCATCATTTCCATTTAAAAGGATCAGGTATCAGGTGATGTGAAATACCTGTACTGGAGAGCAGTTTCCAGTTAGCATAGACGATAATGACCTTGATAGGACAACAGTCTGAGTATATAGCAGCTTAATGCATTCAATATGTATAGCTGACCCAAGGACAGTTGGAAGCTGTATTTGGGGCAGAACTCTGCAGCCCTCTTTCTGCTTGGATTCAGATCAGACAGTATACTTTTTGTGCTGGATTCCCCCTACTTTGGGAGCCTAGTTCATTTATTAGCAGAGGTTGCAACAGGAAAAAGAAGTTTTTGGAAGGTTAAAAGGAGTATGAAGAAGCTGTGGAGGGGAGCAAGCTTTTATCCCATGTGTTAAATCTTCCCAAACAGAAACATCTTTGTATTTCACATGACTGCTCTAATCCAAAACGTTGTTTACTTAAAAAATAAGTAATGCTAATTGCAATAAGATTCACCCAAATAGTTATTCTTACAATGCAGCCTTAAATAAATTTCTCATTTAAGATTTTGTTGTTGTTGTTGTTGTTCCTAGATGCAGCTAAAAATGAAAATCTTTTTCTGAATGGAGAATAATACTGAGAAGGAAGGAAGTGGAAAAGTTTACAAGACAGAATTTCAGAAGAATTGGCTCTTCCAGCTTTGAAAGTTTCACTTATTAATTTGTGCCTATTACACAGTTGTCGAAAATACAGGAGCCCTGAGAGGAAAAAAGGGGCCCCTAAAATGCTTGGCCAGGTCCTGTATATTTATAAGAATGCATTCTTCCATATTCATGAAGATCTCTTCTGAGTTTCTTCTGTTTTAAATGTATTATCAAGTGGTACCTATAGCAAGGCCTTTTCAGGAGTGGTGCTGTTGCTATGCAACAGCCTCTCTACAGCTGCTCATCAGGCCACCTATTTATGAAAAAATAGGACTGAACCAGAGGTCATTTAATCCTCCACCTCCACCAGCCAATTAAACAACACCTTTTGAGACTTTCAAAATGTCTCCATTGTCAGGCCTTATTCTTTGAGGCTCTAATAATTCTACAGCCAATGTGCCTATGCCAGGAAGTCCAAATGCATGAAAGGACATGTGGTGATGTGCCCGCAGTACTGGACATTTAAGTTTCTTATCTGTAAATAGCAGGAAAGTAACTAGCTATGCTTGTATATTGTTTGAAACAGAAAGCAGTATGTGAATATGTAACAAATGACAAGGCCAGCATAGATGGCTAAGGAAGCACAAACCCTGGGATATGTGAAAGAGGGGCTTAGAGCTTTCCAAACTATAACACTATGGGAGGTACCTGAGACACCTTGGTGGGAATATAGAGGGCCATGAACCCTGACCTATGCACATTCAAGGGTGTGATCAAGAAAGCATCACATGAGGTGATGAAAATCTACCTTTCAGGACATGACTAGTAAGAAACATCCAAAAGTTCCCTTTTAAAACACTGGCAGGTTGCTCTTGAGCCTTGGAATACCCAGGGTTTGGGGGGGGGGGGGTTTAAGTGATTTTCTATCACAGAGTCCTATACTGGAGAAACAGAGAGAACAGAAGGTACAGGCTAGAACAAGGCTGGTAGCTCCACACACAAAAATTAGCAGCAAGGCTGTAATGTGGGGGAAGGATCAGGCTTTCTATTAGCATAAGGATCTGCTGTTTCATATGAGCAGGCAACACAGCTCCAAGAGGGGGTGGCATTAAAAGGAACAATACGCTTAGAGCTGATGGTGATCTTAGATACTCTGCTCAAGTACAGGAAAGAAAAGTGTGAAAGAAGAAGACTTACACTGTGCTTATATTGATGCAGTGCATTGTGCCTATGTTGAAGTGAAGAAATGACATGTTGAGGCCTTTGTATAGTTAATACATTTTAATTTAATTTAATTTATTAGATTTATATTCCGTCCTCCCCACACCAGCAGGTTCAGGGCGGATTACAATTTGCATACTTCTTTAATAGGCAAAGTGCCGGCTTAAGTGAGCACTGATGGCCCTCCTTGTTGCTGGCAACTAGCTGGAGTGAAACAATTTGGTATTTGGAACATAGCCAGTGAAAAGCATGTCTGTTGCAGCTTTCTGGCAAGAAGGAGCTTTTGGAGAACTGATGCTTCTTTATAGCCTAGCGTGATCTATCTAGGAGTTTGCATGCTCTTCCACCTATTTCTGTAAATAAACAGCTATCAAAAATCCTGACATCTTCAGTAATTTCTCCTCACAAGGAATCTGGCTGTGTAAAGGCTGCTCTGGAACATCTCAAGAAGTGAGATCACAAAGCCCTTTATGCTAGGAGTTCAAGCAGGAGCGAGAGCAGATTGTGGAGATTACCTTGGCATCGTTCGTGACCTCCCTTACACAGAGAACAAATACTTGCTCGGCTGCTGTTCTCCCACTGGGCAGAGGCACAAGAGGGGCTACCTCAGTGGACTGGTGGCAGCAGCCACCATTCTGAGTGAGGTCAATGCATGAGCAGCCAGGCGAGAGGAGCCATCTCAGCATCTTGCTTGCCTGTCCACTTGTCTCCCTTGGAGCGCCCCCAGTGATTCCTTTAGATGGTCCACTCCCTCTTCTGCTGCTGCCCAGAGAGACAGTGGCAGGGAAGGAAAGTAATCTTAGGCACTGTTGCTAGGCGGCTGAGAAGCTGAACAGCAATGACCACTAAGAGCAGTGCTTCCTTCTGAGTGCAGGACAATGCCATGTGATTGGCAGCACACAGCAGCTTCTTTCCCTCTGCTCTTGAATGAAAAAAGAGAGGGATCCAGGGAGGAAGAAGGGTTCCAGTACCTTCTGGAGAGGCAATATGCTCGGTGGCACTGCAAAGGCCAGCCTTCAGGCTTCTGGCCCTGGGGGGGAGGGGTCAGCTGATAGACCCTAAATGCAATCTCTACAGGAGAAGAGAAAGTGATGGAGAGAGAGTGTGTGTGAGAGATTGCAATGCTAGTAAGAGAGGAAGATAGTAAAAGGAAGATGGAACAAGTCTCCCCCCCCCCCGCCAACCAGGTAGTTGGCTACCCTTTGTAAAGGTGCAGAGGAGTTAGCCGTGTTAGTCTGTAGTAGCAAAATCAAAAAGAGTCCAGTAGCACCTTTAAGACTAACCAACTTTATTGTAGCATAAGCTTTCGAGAATCACAGTTCTCTTCGTCAGATGCATGGAGGGCAAGAAGAAACTGGTCAGATATATAGGTGGAGAGAGGAGGGAGGAGTAGATGCAAACAGTAGCTTCTGATATGGAGATCAGTTTGCTTCTGTTAAGGAAGTCAGTTACTTCTGATAATGAGATAACCATTCATAGTCTCTATTCAATCCCAGCCTGACTGAGTCAAATTTACATATGAATTCCAATTCAGCAGCTTCCCATGAGATTTTGTTTTTGAAAGGTTTCTGTTGAACTACAGTGACCTTTAAGTCCTTGATGGAATGTCCTGGTAGATTGAAGTGTTCTCCCACTGGTTTCTGGATATTGTCCTTTTTAATGTCAGATTTGTGTCCATTTATTCTTTTGTGCAGAGTTTTGGTTGGTTTGTCCAATGTACAGAGCAGATGGACATTGTTGGCACATGAGGACTTATATCATATTGGAGGATGAGCAGTTGTAAGAGCCAGAGACAGTGTAGTTGACGCCATTGGGTCCTGTAATTGTGTTTCCTGGGTAGATATAAGGGCAGAGCTGGCATCTGGGTCTGTTGCAGGGCCTGGTACCTGTGCTGGTGACTCTGCTAGCCGATTCATGATTGTAAGTCAGAAGTCGTTTCAGGTTGGGGGACTGTCTGTAGGCAAGGAGAGGTCTTCCACCCAGGGCTTCTGAGAGAGAGGCATCATTTTCCAGGATGGGTTGTAGATCACTGATGATACGTTGGATGGGTTTGAGCTGGGAACTATAGGTGACAACCAGTGGTGTTCTGTTGTTAGTTCCTTTAGGTTTGTCCTGGAGCAGGCTGTTTCTGGGTACTAGTCTGGCCCTGTTGATTTGTTTCCTCACTTCATTTGGTGGGTACTGTAGCCCCAAAAATGCTTGTTGTAAATCTCTTCAGTGGGAGTCCCGATCAAGAGCATTGGAGCAGATTGGAGCAGATTGTAACGTAAGGCTTGGCTGTAGACAATTGACCGAGTGGTATGTTTAGGGTGGTAGCTGGAGGCATGTAGATATGAGTATCGGTCTGTGGGTTTCCGGTATAAGGTGGTATTTATCCATCCATTATGTAGTTGTACAGTGGTGTCCAGGAAGTGTACCTGTTGTGTAGAGTGGTCCAGGCTCAGGTTGATAGTAGGGTGAAAGTTGTTGAAGTCCTGATGAAATCTCTCAAGGGCTTCCTTCCCATGGGTCCAAATGATGAAGATGTCATCCAAGAATCTTAAGTATAGTAGTGGTTTCAGTGGATGGGAGCTGAGGAAGCGTTGCTCCAAGTCTGCCATGAATATGTTAGCATATTGTGGTACCATACGTGTGCCCATGGCTGTGCCATTAACCTGTAGATATAAGATGTCACCAAATTTGAAGTAATTGTGAGTGAGTACGAAGTGGCAAAATTCAGTGGCAAGGTGTGCTGTGGTTTTGTCCAGGATAATATTCCTTATGGCTTGCAGTCCATCTGCATGTGGGATATTGGTTTATAGAGCCTCCACATCCATGGTTGCTAGGATGGTGTCATCTGGTAGGTTGCCAATGGACTGTATTTTCCTGAGGAAGTCAGTGGTGTCCCATAAAGAGCTGGGTGTGCTGGTGGCATAGGGCCTGAGGATAGAGTCCATGTATCCTGAGACTCCTTCTGTGATAGTGCCTATTCCTGAAACAATGGGGCGTCCCGGGTTACCTGGTTTGTGGATTTTGAGTAGTAGGTAGAATCTTCCTGGTCGTGGTTCCTGGGGTGTGTCCGTATGGATGACTGGTGGCATAAGACCATTGCCTAGAGTCTGCAATAATATAACTGCACCACTGAATCTGTTGTGTGTGTCCGCAAGTCATGGACTGGCAGAGGGCCTTTATGCAGCCAACCCCTGGTACAAAACTGTAAATTCAGGTTGTCTCAATAGATAATTTTTCAAAAGTAATAGCTGTAAGAACAAGGAAATTCAATATAACACCTACATTCACTAATGTGCACAGGGTCTCTCAGGAATCCAGAGAGGCCCGGGCCAGTTTCAGCTTTTCCGGACCTTCGCTAATAAAAGTAAAATAAATAAATCTTGTGAAACTTCTCAAATGCCAAAAAAGTAAAAAGTGTCTATATCTGAGCTTGAAACCTAGCCCCGGCCCAATCCCTCCCCGCCACCAGCAATGGGCCCTGAATTGCATTCTAGATACCATGCTACCTAACATCAGCCACAGCTATTGCGGCTCTCCCAGCAGCAGCAGAACGCAGCTTAAGTTGGGAGCCGTCCTTTGCGGCCCCGCCCTGGAGGAAAGGAGACAGGCTCCCTTCCCAGACATCCTGGGCTTAGCCGGGGGGCGGAGCCAAGAGCCTGATTCAGGCAGCTCCTCTCTTCCCAGCTGCAGTCTCTTTGAGTGCTCGGTGAAACAAGAGCTCTTTGCTCTGCCTTCCTTTGGGTGGTGAAGCTTCTGTCTTAATGGCATTTTTTGGAGCTCTGTGAGTTAGTGAGCTGATGGCCTCATCGCGTACAGACGTGTCTGGCCAGGCACTGAATGCCCAGGACATTAAATTCGTTGGGGATAAAGTCTCCATTGGGATCAGACGGTCCAAGACTGACCAGCGGCAGTGGGGGAGCTCCTTGCTTTTGGGCCCCTGCTCTGAGCAGGAGCTGTGCCCTGTTAAGGCCCTTAAGGAATATGTCACACTTCGTGGGGATGACCGAGGGATTTTATTCCGCCACGAAGATAGGGCCCCACTGACTAAATATCAGTTTTGGGCGGTGACAGAGAGGGCACTTAAGACAATTGGCTTGTCGGGGGTCAAATTCGGAACCCACTCCTTCCGGATTGGTGCGGCCTCCACAGCAGCTGCTATGGGATACCCTCAGCGGGCGATTCAGAGAGTGGGCAGGTGGTAGTCAAGGGCGTTTCGGTCCTATGTCCGGCCCCTGCAGCAGTTTTAAATGGCAAACTACTTGTTCTTTCCTCAGGTGCCGTGTCGAGCCAAGAGAGGAACAGAATCTTGATTTGTGGCCACAGCATGGTGTACTGGGAGGCCACTCAAGCCAAGAGAACACAGATGGGATCCCAGCTGGGCCTGAGCGCTGCGGCCACTGTGGAGTGGCAGGGCAGGCGTGGTCTCAGATGGCCCGGCCTGCTGTCTCTCCTGTTTAGGGGATGGACGAAGCCTCCCCCACACGTTGTGGTCATTCACCTGGGGGGTAATGACCTTGGGCTGGTACAGGGCATGGCCTTGTCGATGCAGGTAGCTGAGGACCTTGAATACATAAGCAGCCGATGGCCGAGTGTGCTTATAGTATGGTCAGAGATGCTACGACGACGGGCTTGGTGGGAGGCCTTTGACACCAGGGCAATAGAGAGGGCCTGACATAAGGCTAACCACGCCATTAAGTGGTCTTTGGGGCAAGGCTTGGGTATTTATTTGCCACACCCCAAGATTAGGGCCGAATTGCCCGCCTCTATAGAGGCGACGGTGTCCACCTGGCACCTGAGGGCAATGATATTTTCCTAGATGACCTGCGGCAAGGGCTTTGGGTGGCTCTAGGCCACCGGTGGGGCGCGAGGGTCTAAGCAGAGGCTTGACCCTTGCGGTGGCAGGAGATTTTGGGAATAGGGTGCGGGCTGGTGAGCACCCTGTGGCACTTCCCCATGAGTGGGGACAGGGCTGCCATTAAGGGCGGTATGCATGCTTGCGGCGACCGTACGCTGGCAGAAACCTGCTGGGATCCTCAATACAAGGCCTCCCCTCATGCTGTGCGGCTGGGTGTGTAACAGGTGCTTCAATGGGGATCCATGGCCTGGCAGCCCGGGTTGCAGCCATTCAAAGGATGGCCTACACCCGGGGGCGTGGGGCTCGCCCAGACAGGTCAAGGCGGAGGTCTGGAGTTGACCCCAGGGCTTGACCTGTACCGCTTAGTTAGCTCTTGCCATGCATTACCTTTATGGTCATTTAATAAACGGCCCTTTATTCCAAGTCTGTGTCTGTCTCTTCCTTCCGGCTGGGGTTGCAAACCTTTATGCAGTGTTGGCTACTAGTCTGCATAATCTCAGTAAAAGTTAACCTACATGTACCTAACATTCAGCTGCATTTTTTTTGGTTTTGGTTTTTGGTCTCTTAGTTCTGATTTTTCTCTCAAGGAAAAATTTAGAGTCACTCAGAAGCTGTGTAATCCCATGCTATTTCACTGAAATGTTAAATCACTGTCACACTGACAGAATTATGCATTCTTTTTGTCAAGGAGCTTATGTATGCAGACCTACACTCAACACTGCATAAATCCTTGTTAAGCTAAATGGATGGGTAAGTCAAAGATGATTCATCTTCCCTCCCCTAATTTTTTCCTTTAGACTGCTTTCTAGTAATATTTTGCTTCAAGATCCTGCTGCCTGAAGCAGTCCCAGTTCCTTTTGGCATTTACAGAGCAATTTAGGCTTGTGATTCTTCCATGCCCCCTCAGGGTGGTAGGGGATCTCCCCACCCCACCTGCCACTCCAGTAGGCACTTCCTGCTGCAGGTCAGCTGACTAGTGGGGAGGAGAAAGTTGGGGAGATGTCAGCAGCATCTCTGTGCCCTGATGTCACTCCCTATGCAACAAGAAATGACATCAGCACATTGCCAGGGGTTGCTGGTGACACTCTGGTATTTGGGCAAAACTCTGTAAAATTCTGCCCAAATACCAGAGCATCCCCAGCATTTGCAGCAACTCATTGGCATCACTTCCCCACATACATCACTGGCAAGCTCCTTCCTCACTGCAACCAGTAAGGCCTCCACATACACACTAGTTGCTGGGGAAACCTGGCAACTGTAGTACAGTCCCAAACAGTTACATCCTTCTAAGCGCATTGGCTTAATGGAATAGAAAGGTTTAGGATTGTACCTTAATGGTCTCCGCGACCCTTCTTATGCATGCTCCACCTCAACAAACTATTGATTTATATTTGCAGCACTCTCTTAGCGATATTTATTGTTATGTTTGCTTTAAAATTTTGATTTGATTAGATTTTAAATTTTGTTCACCTCTTTCAGTATTTTAAGTGGGTGAGGAACACAAATTTTACACATAAATCCATAAACACAATCTAATAGAGATCTGAGCATTTTTTATGATGGCATCTATGACAGACCGCCGCCCCCTTCACTCTCCCCACTGTGAGGCAGATTTTCCTGCCAAAATTCAGCTCCCCTGCTTTGACTGAGCAGCCCCAAGGAGCAAGTTAATATTTGTGGGTTTGAAAGTTTGTTTGTCCCACCCTTACATGCAGATATAATTTTGGCTTTTAGCCCAGCCCAGGAACTTTATGGAGAAATGCAGAAGCCCTCTTCCTTTTGTGATTGGAAATGACACTAGAGACTGTAACATTCAAAAAGAAATAACAAGTTTATTTAACAGGCAAGGATTGAATAAGAGCAGTCAGGGGATGAAAGTGTGGACATAAAATTTTGTTGGTATTACAGAGTACACTTCGTGTAACAGGCAAAATAGTATCCTTGAGGCTTATTTTCATCTATTCTTGGTACTTAACAGTGAGGAGTGTTTTACTTAGTAATTTAGTTACAGCAACAATGGCCGTTTCCACACTACTCACCTTCATCCGGAACACTGCAGAAGTCACGAAAAAAATGTGGAAGATAGCGTCTTCTTGCGCAAGTTTTGTCACGCAAAACTCATGTGAGAAGAGGCTATCTTCCACTTTTTTTTCGTGATGTTCCGCAGCATTCCGGATGAAGGTGAGTAGTGTGGAAACGGCCAATGTTTTTTCTGGAAGTTTCCTTTGACCATTAAGGTTTTCTGGAGTTAGTCACTTTCTTTGTGCACCTAACTCACTCATTTCTTGAAACTAGAGGATATTTCTATCTCCTGAGTAGTCTAAAACCATTTTCTCTTCACAACAGACCTGGGGTCCTGCTCACAGTCAAACTCCTTTCAAAACTGAGCAGGAATTAACCTTCTTCTCCTCAGAAGATATAACATCTCTTCTTTTTGGCTTGAAAGGGAGTCTCAACCCACTACCCAGTCATTCTCACCCAAAACACACTCCCAGTTCTCTGGTATCTGTGAAAGGTGTACTTCAGCTTATGCTGACTTTGAATTCTTAGACAGAAATCTTCCTCAGGAAAGTAATACTGCAATTAAGGCAAAGGAGTCTTCTTCCTTCACTTTAAAAGTGAACCTATCTGACTTTTCTTGTCATACTCTCTGACTCCAAATCCTGTCAGAAACCAGCTCATTGCCTTCAGACTGGTTCTGACAGAAACTCCGGTATGAAATTTTAAAAAAAAACTCCTCAGCACTAGGTTGATCGAATAGGTTTTTTTCCAGCTGGCACTGACCAATCAGAGAAGAGGGGGCAACTTGTCACTCAAGCTCTCCATGCTAAGGAATAGTTAACTCTTCCCCTCCCAGCTCTCTGATTTTGCTGCACTGTGGAAACCTGCTGTTAAGTACAGTCCGCCACTCCATCATTTGCAAAGGGCTAAAGCATGCTCTTTTCTGGATTGTGGACACCATATTTACCTCAAAGTAAGCTCAAATAAGTATGTGTGTGTATTATGTACCACCAAGTTGCTTCTGATTTATGTTGATCTCCAAAACGTCTACTCCTAACATTAACAGTTTGCTTAGGTCTTGCAGCCTGAAAGCCGTGGCTTCCTTTATTGAGTCAATTCTTCTTATGTTGGGTCTTCATCTTCTACTGCCTTTAACTTTTCCTAGCATTATTGTCTTTTTTCAGAAAGTACTGTCTTCTTAGCCTCAGTTTAGTCATTGTAGTGGCTCTGGAGAATTCAAGATCTCAAACCCACTTACTTGTCTTTTTGGTGGTCCATGAAATCTGTGAAACTCTCCTCCAACATGACATTTCAACTGAATCAATTTTCTTCCTCTCACATTGCTTCATAATCCAACTGTCACATCTATACACAGTAATAGGAAATACCATAAATTATCTTGATATTGGTTTTCAGGGACTCTTCCTTATACTTAAGGATCTTTTATAGTTCCTTCCAATCGCCTTCTGATTTCTTGGTTGGTCTTCCTTTTGGCTGATAGTTGAGCCAAGGAAAAGAAAACCTTTAACAATTCCATTGTCTTCATTCTCAACTTTAAAACTGTGTAATTCCTCAGTAGTCATTTCTTTTGCCTTCTTGATGTTCATCTGTAACCCCAATCTGGCACTTTCCCCTTTAACCTTGATCAGTAGTCATATCAAGTCTGTACCATTTGCTGCCAGTAATGTAATGTAATCCGCATATCTCAAATTGTTACGGTTCCTTCCACCAATTTTCACTCCACCTTCTTCTAAATCTAATCCATCTTTCCTTATGATATGTTCCATATACAGATTGAACAGACAGGAAGATAAAAAACATCCTGTTTTAACACCTTTGCAGGTTAGAAACCATTCTGTTTCTCCAGATTATGTCCTTTCAGTAGCATCTGGTCCATAGTAGAGGCTGTACATCAAAATCATCAGAGGCTGTGGCACACCCATTTCTTTTAAAAGAGTTCCTAGTTTTCTCCTGATTCACATAACCAAAAGCTTTGCTGTAATCTATAAAACAAAAAATGATTTTCTTCTGAAATTTCTGGTGTGCTCCAGTAAATTTGTAGTATGATCTCTAGAGCCTCTTCTTTTCTGAATCCAGCTTGAACATCTGGACTTTCTTGTTCCATATATGGTAAGAGGCTTTATTGTAAATTTTTAAATGTCCGTTTGCTCAAATATGTTTCCATCTTTCCTTTATTTTGTCCTAATCAGATAATGTATTTCCTTGTTAATCTTGCAGTGTTCCTAGCCATGGTTTGAATATCCCTTTAATTTCCTGAATCTTGTGGAACAGATCTCTTGTTCTTCCATGTTCTCTTTTATTTGTTTGCACTGATTATTTTAATAGTTATCTTTGTATCTGCAAGCAAGTTACTGAAAAGCTGCATATAGAATTATGATTCTATTTCTGTCAACTTTTACTTTTGCTTCTCATATATCTTTAGCAATTTTAAGAGTTTCATCAATCATTCATCAAGGTTTTTCATTTCTTTTGGCTACAGGAATAGTCTTTGCGTATTCTTCCTTGATAATGTCTCTGGTTTCAACCTACAGTTGTTCCTGTTCATCTTCAACTGAATTTAGTAATGCAGATCTGTTCTTTGTATGGTTTTTAAAATCTTCAGGAACATTATTTAGATTGGACTACTGTAACTTAATCTGTGCAGGGCTGCCCTTGAAACTGACCCGGAAACTGCAACTGGTCCAGAATGGCACGTGTCCTCACAGGGATTTGTTTAGGGCACATATCCGACCTATGCTGCGTCAGCTTCACTGGCTTCTGGTTGAATTCCGAGTCAAGTTCAAGGTTCTGGTTTTAACCTTTAAAGCCCTTTGCAGACTGGGACTTGCATATCTGCAGGACTGTCTCTCCCTGTTTGTTCTCCGGAGGGCGTTATGCTTGGCAGATCAACATCTACTGGTCCCTGGCCCCAAGGATGTTCACTTGGCCTAAACCAGGGCTCAGCCTTTTCAGCTCTGGCACCAGCCTAATCGAACGCTCTCCCAGTTGAGATCCAGGCCCTGTAGGATCTATTACAGTTCCTCTGGACCTGCAAAACAGAGATGTTCCACCAGGCCTACAACTGTGGTTGAGGAGCTGGCAAACTATCCTGCTGGTCTCTTGCCTGGTCTGCTCTGCCACCTTAATTAGATTTACTGTACCTGATGCACAGCAAGTCTGTGCCTGAAATTGTTAGTCCGAGAGCCTCTTCATGGAGGTCCTTGTGGACTTGTGTTCCTTATTTTTACACTGTATTTTATAGCATTTTATTATTGTTTTATGTATTATTATAGTTATTGTTATTTATGATATTGTGACTGCCCTGACTGCTTGTGGGGAGGGTGGGATATAAATCTAATAAATAAATAAAATGTTGGCATTATGATTATTTTAGTGTTTTTCTTCAGCTTCATTCTAATTTTTGATATTAACAATTCATGACCTGTACCATAGTCAGCTCTTAGTCTTCTTTTAGCAAACAAGATAGTACTTCTCCATCTTTTACTTCCAATCATATAATCAAATGATCTCTGTATTGTCAATCTAGTGACATCCATGTATACAATCATCTGTTCAGTTACCTGAAGCATATGTTTGCAGTAAACTAATTATTAGCTTCATGAAATTCTGTGAGTCATTCTCCTGCTTGCTGCTTCATTTCAGAATCCTAATCCAAATTTCCAACCCATATATGATTTCCTACTTTTGCATTACAGTCACCCATGATTATCAGCACATTTTGTTTAGTTGTATGATCAATTTCTTCCTGGACACCTGCATAGAAACTTTCAATTTCTTCCCCTTCAGTATCTGCAGTGGGACATAAACTTGAATGATGGCTACATTGATAGGATTTCCATGACATCTAATTGCTGTTATTTGGTCAGACTTTACATTATAGCTCCTGATTGCTTGTACTCTGGCTCACCTCAGTATTGGAGCAACACCATTTCTTCTGAGTTTGTCATTTCCAGAGTAAAACACTGTGATTTTTCTGACTGAAAATGTACTAATCAGTTCACTCACACTGAGGATTACCATGTTTAAATGTTCCATTTCTTGTTTTAATATTTTGAGCTTATCTTGATTCATATTTATCACATTCCATGTTCCTATTGTATGTGTTGTTGAGTTATGAACTTTCCTTTTGAATATATTCACATTAGTAACGGAATGTCCTTTTGGCTTTAATCCAGTTGTCATTAAGAACAACACAATTTGTATTTGTCCTCTGGTATTCCCCAGAAGCTGAATGCCTTCCAACTTGATGGCATTATCTTCCAGTACTATATCTTTTGATGAAAAGTGGTTTACCAATGCCTTCTTCTGCACAATACTAACCAGTGTTAGCTGGCTCCTCTATAAAGGATCCTCCACTAGTGTCAACCAGCATAACTACTACTGCCCAGTAGCTATCTATCAAGGATTCATCCATCACCACCGCACCATCCCCATTGGAACTGTCAGTTCTCCTCTGCTGATGAAAACATTAATTCCTGAAGGGAGCGGATGCATCTTACTCTAGTGTCTTGGCTCAACTCCTGATGGCATTGTGCTCAAATTCACTAACACACTCAAACCCCCTCACCATGTTCAAGTATGTATCCAAGAGGGGGCAAATAAGTATGTTTAAGAGTATTGCTTGTGGATGTTTTAATTTCTACTAAATCTGTCTCACACAATCTGTTTTGGGATGTCAGTTATGCAAGTTATTTTCTGAAAGTGTTTGGGGGAAAGTCAAGGGTGTGTTCTTCATCTGCAAAGTATCATCCTTAATATGTTCCTTTAACTGTTGCCAGAATGAGTGATGCCACCGCTCTTCAGGTCCTTCACCAAAGCTCACATGTTCCATCTTGCCCCAGGAATAGCCTGCCTTCTTTTACAGAAACTAAGCCTATGTACCAAAATGAGCAAATATTTTTCTCATGTTTATCTCCATCTCTGTGTTCTTTTGTTGTTTCCCTTACGTTAATTTTTAGATGCCAATTTTTTCACAGCCTTGAAATATGTAAAGCACTATACATATTGTTGGAGATATATAAAATAACAATAACAGCAACAACTTTAAACAAAAACTGTTTAGCAACATCAATAAGACCTAGAAATTATTTTCTAAAATATTCTCTTGTGTGTTCTCGCTTTCTCTCTGTGTGTGTAACATTAAAGGTAATCTATCCAAAGAAAAGAAATTTTATGTCCCATTTATTGCAGGTGGGAAGGTTAAACTGGGTTGGATTATACTTTCAGTATTTTTACCTCAAGTTATGGCTACACTACTAGTATTCACATTTCAATACTGCAAAAACTTATGCCTGCCTTTGCTGCAATATAAAGGTTGCATTATAGTCTCTAGTTTTTGCAAATGTGCAAACAGATGGCTAAGTCAGGGTTTTGTGTTTACACTCATCCAATTCAACTAAATAAGACTATTCTACAGTAAGTTTTTTTATATTGTGACATAAGCTACGGGAGTTGACCAGTTTGGAGCACCTTCCTTTAGTATTAGTTATTTTAAA
Organism: Eublepharis macularius; assembly: GCF_028583425.1. Classification (NCBI taxonomy): domain Eukaryota; kingdom Metazoa; phylum Chordata; class Lepidosauria; order Squamata; family Eublepharidae; genus Eublepharis; species Eublepharis macularius. The sequence goes on from NC_072793.1 coordinate 81,729,067, forward strand.
GTGCACCAGTGCAGAGGGTTTACTCATCAGTTTCTTCCACTGGTTCTGCTTTAGAAAGGCACAGTTGGTGCTACTTTGCCATGAACATATTGCTATGTTCTATTTCCAATTGTAAAAAAGTTTAAATTTTGTTAGGTTGGCATGAGGAACAGCCAATATTTGCACAACAGACTGTTTCAGGGGTGTAACAGGTTGGGATGGCTGAGAATGAGACAACTTCACCCTTGACTAGTGTAGCCATTTTCTCTTCAGTCAGGCTCCTGTGCTTTAAAAAAATATTCCAGCATTTAAATATGAGTAGGCATTATCTGTGCTGGTTTAGGAGCAATAGAGAGCTGCTCTTCAGTGAATGAGCACGCAAATGTTTGATGCCCTTTCCATTTAGTTTGCGAGCAGAATTATACTGCTTTGAATGGGAGAGCTTAGAAGGCTATTGGGCTTTACGTAAGAAGTCCCTATGTGATATGCAGAATGAAAAACTGCACAAATTCTGACTACATGCTGACAAGTGACATATTTTGTAACAGGTGTCACTAGGGGGCACTGCAACCCTCATTAAACCAGAGCAGGGACAGGCATTTGTTAATAAACATCCTATTTGAATATATGTAGGGAATGGGCATAGACACCACTGAAAATCAACACAATGCAGTTATCCTGAGAGTGAACAGTTTTCATAATACCTCTACTTAATAAAAGTAGCGCTCACCCAAATCTTAACTGGCTACTCTTTCAGCTTAAGGTAATTTGGTAGAAGCTGAGACCTTCTAGTCCTCCACAATATGAAAGACTTGATAAAAATGCAGGACACAATTACTCAGCTCTGTGCATTTAACATGGCTCTATAAATCTGCCTATGAATAATACTGCATCGGTCTGTTCTACAATTTATTTATACCCTTTTAGCAATCTCCTCCCCTCCAAGTTATAGAAGAAATGTGGAGGAGTTCGTCATGGCAGCAGAGTGAAAGACAAGCAGAGTCTTGGATAGATGATGCATTCTGAGCATTGCACAGCCTGATCAGCAGGCAGCGTAAAATGGCAGCAGCATCGAAAGGCACAAACTGAGCACAAGTTAACACCCAGTAGACCTGTAACACACTTGAACCTTTCCAATGTATTTGTAATCTAGAGAGTAAACTAGTAGATTTCTTTTCTCCATTCTCTTCCATTTTTTAGTCCATCCTAGGGAGAAGTTATCATAATTGGGTTTGTGATTATCATTAGTAGGGATCTAGAGAAGATAGTCATTTTGGATTCTTTAATTCAGAGAAAACCCCAACCTACATAGCCCAGGTGAGTCTGATCTTATTGGATCTCAGAGGCAGGCAATGGCAAACCATCTCTGTTAGTCTCTTGCCATGAAAACTCCACTAAGGGTCACCACAACTCAGCTATGACTTGATGGCATTCTCTACCACCAATTCAGAGTAAAAGGCTGTATTCTCACTTAACATCATGTTAGGCTAGCATGCCATAGAATTTTTCTTCTTCCGGTTTAACTCTCACTGCTGGATAACTGACAGAACTGATTATATTCATGCATAGTGAGCTAATAGTGTACAGTCTTCTTCCTTAAGCACAGCCTATCTTCACTTCTTCCACTGGCTCAGGCAGTGCAGCCCAGCCTTTCCACAAACCAGTACAGTTTAACCATCCCAAGTCTTAATATTTTTAAGGGACAGTAAACAAGCTATAGAGGAAAGCAGTTTTCATATGCTCAAATTCACTTCTCCCATGAGAGCCAACAGAGAATAGACTGATGCTGATCAAGCATCTTCCTGTATGCTGAACAATCCCTGCTCCTTCAGAATGAATCAAAGGACAGCCACAATTCCCTCTTGCCAAAGGATGATGTGACCTTTATCTGCCTGCATTGGTACACATTGAGGGTGTAGATGGAAAGCCATGATTAAGTGCCAGACCTAATGATGCGCCTACAAGTACTCAGCATCAAATGAAGGTAGATGCTCATATTTGCTGCACCTTCTCAGAGGACAAACTACAACCAGAAGTTATGGGAATGTGGGGGGAAACTGATAACGAACTTTCATAGCTTTTTACTCACCTACCTTCTAGCCATATTCTTAGCACCTTCTTTCTGCAATGGAATTTCCTCTGTTGCCTCCCTCTTTACTACAATGTGCTGGATCTGGTTTGTATGCATTCATAGAACTGTGTCACATGTCAAAAAGTCCCGACAGAGAATGCTTGTCATGAAGGACTCTGAGTGAAAACCATGTATCTCACATACGCGTTCTCTATCTTTACTTATATATAGAATGAATCACATGTGTAAAATTATCAGGTTTAAGCAATATCATTTCAAATTTCTGTCATGTGGATGAGGGATTTAAGGCTTGGGGAGCAGGGAAGATTCAGCATGGTCTAAAAGGCCAGTCAGTTCTTAGATATAGTTGGTACACAGCTATAAAGCAGTAAGTTTTGAATGGTTTGAATATTTCTTCTTTATACCTTACAATAACTATGGATGGCGTTATTACCAGCACAAAGTAATAGCCTGCTTTTGGGGGAAGGGAAGGGCAAAAGTGAATTTGGGTGCTTTTGGAAAACATACTTAGTACAGAAGTCCCTTGAACTGTTTGTTGCAAAAGCCATCAATTGTTTAAAAACGTGCTAAACAATGTTCCTAAAGGCTTAAATAAGTCTGAAGCACTGACTTCTCTCTCTCTCTCCTTGCCAAAACTGTGCTTCTTATAGGTTTTCAGAGCAAAGCTGTGCATGTTTACTCAGAAGTAAGCCTCACTTTACTCATTGGGGCTCACTCCTGGGCAACTGTACATAGGACTGCAGCCACACTAAACTCCTAAAGGGAAGTGTCTTCTGTGTAGGATCTTACAACGTTGGCTGTTACGAGGCACAGCAAGAATTGAAATCTTCGAAAATGCTCATGTTGATGCTGTGGTAATGAAACTGCATCAAGATCAGTGGCACCATGACACCCATCCTTCACACAGTCAGATTCAGTGGGTCTATTGCCAGTTAGCAGTGTTTGTAGAAGTAAATTCTATGCTGTTGGTATGCAGGGTAAAATCCCTTGTTCAACCTCAGAGGGTCGGGGGGGGGGGCCCTCTAGCATAATCCGAGACTTCATTTTCACTGAAAGCATTTCTCTAGCAATGCTTTTCTATATCTACAGAAGCTGCCACAAAACAGCATGCTTGGAAACCATGCATTCAGCACATGAATAGAAAGTGATCAAAAGCAATAATAGAGGAAGGAAGAGCATGCCTGAAGACAAGAGAAGTCAATCACCCACACACTACCATTATCTTAAGACAAGAAAACAATTGCATAGTGTTTAATATTAATTATCTTTCTATTAAGCATGAAACATGCAGTGGGAGACAGAAGCAGAGAGGTTGAAGAGCTATACCCTGCAGAAAGGCAAAATGATGTTGGTGCTTTATAAATCCCCAAAATAACAGTATAGAACAGAAGGACAAATAGGGGACGCAGATGCAGTGCATCCTGGATGATTATTCCGTAGAATCAAAATGGGCCATTTCATTTTGAAAACCTGTATTTTCACAATGCTAATTGCTTTTTCTCACTTGCTGTGCTCTTTATGGATTGACACTAAGCAGGAGGGAAATCAACGGCATTCAGAGACAGCTCCCTCAGGCAATTTCATACTCTCTTCAAGTATTCACACCCATCCAAGTTTGCTTCAGTGACAGCCAGAGCAACCCCATCCAAGCTGGATCTTAAAGGGAATAACAAAAACACGGGCTTAGCCAAGGAGAGGCCGGAGCAATATTCCCTTCACCCTCCTTGCATGCTTCCATGCCAAAATCAGGTTGCCTGACGGGATGCTGCTCATTGGCCAGACCCCACCATGAGAATCTTGTCTACAGCTGGGTTGCCTGACACATTCAAGAATATTTTAAAATACGCTTTAATTCCCAGAGACTTAAATAATAAGACCATTATTTCCCCATAATTTGGCAAATATCCTGTAGATGCTAGCAGAGACATTGCCAGTCAGAAACATCTTTGACAAGACAGAAGCAGAGCAAATTTGAACCATTTACTACCACGATGATGAAGATGACGACTACTACTACTACTATAATGTGGTAACTTGCTTTAGGGTTGCTAGCTTTCAAGTGAGACCTGGAGATCTCCTGAAATTACAACTGATCTCCAGATGACAGAGAACAGTACCCTGGAGGGTGGCCTCTCTGGCATTATACCTCGTTGAGATCCCTCCTCTCAACAAACTCTGCCCTCCCCAGATATCACCCCCAAATCTCCAGGAATTTCTCAGCCCAGACTTGGCAACCCTAACTTGATTCATAGTACAAACACTGTAAGGCACTACGAGAGATTTGTGTAATGAGACTGACCTTTCATGCCAAGGCTGTCCACATTTTTTCCTTGTGTGTTTGGCAGATTAGACAGTTTCTCCAATGTCACAGGACTAACACATCAGGGCAGATTGGGAAATTAATATAGCCCCCAAATCCTTGTTGCATGGCTTTCCCATGTGACACAAACAGCCCATTTTTGGCCTAGCCCATTTTTGGCCCATCATGGTGACTGAGCAAGAGGCTGCTGAGGCAAGAAAGCAATTGGGCTCCTGTGCTCTCCTCATGGCTGTGGCCTTGCCATTAATAGGGCGGGTCCAGAGATGAGGGTAGCCACTGCCTCCTTATCAGCTGCCACCTCCTCCTCACAAAGAAATGAGGAGGCAACCATTGCTGCACTTGTGCCTAGACCACCCTTGTCATAAGAAAGGGGTTCTTGCTTCCTCCTTGTGAGGACACTGGTCCAGGTATGAACATAGCAACTACCTCCAGCCCTCCTCCTCACAATGGGGCAGTCATTGTTCCTGGGCCTCAACTGCCTTCAGTTTGTGGCCTCGGCTTCTTTGCTTTACAAAGAGGCATGAGTGCAGCATCGGTTGCCTTCCCGGCCACTGCTACCTCCTTGAGAAGAGGACAGGATGGGCTGGCTGGCAACAGTGGCCCTCCAGACCACCAGCTCATCAGGAAATGTTCCAGTTAAGTTAAAGGGCCAATCACCATGTGGTTGCAATGAGTCAGAGTACAGCTGCTAGACAACAAAGGAATAGTTGCCTATCAAGATTAAATACCCTCAGAACTGGTATGCATTGTAAAGCATACCCACCATGCATTACTTGTTTTCATGCATTTAATACCATTTTTTTCTCTTTAAAGCAAGATTCTGCTGTTCTACAAAATTTTGAAGCTTCGCATGATCCATATCCAGTCGATCCTAATTAGCAAGACTTGCCAAAGAAATAATAATAATATCACACACAAAGCTTTTGCAAGGTTCTTAGTATAATGACTGCAGTTAACATTTTTCCTAGTGGTGACAAATGGAAAGCTGACTTTGGAAAGTCAAAGGCCACTATCTAGTGAGTCAGGAGTTGTTAAGCTTAATACAATGACAGGAAATGTCAGTTAACACTTACTTCCTTATGGAAATTGGCTAACCTACAGGAACAGTAGTAGAATGTTTAGTGAGGATATGGAAAGATGTGTCCTATCACCCTCTGCTACCCTTGATCAGCATCTCTGAAATGTCAAGGGTTTTGAAAAAGCAATTTTTAAAATTAAAAAAATCCATAAACATTTTAATGGGCATGTAAGAAGATCCCTTTTGGCCTAGACCACATCTGTCTAGTCCAGCATTCTGTGCAAGTCTGATGCTTCTGGGAAGCAGGGCATGAAGCTAACATGCACACTCAGTAATTAATGTATTTTTGAGATAGGTCCCTCTTTCCATGAAGATTCCAGTCAGTGACTGCTTTTTTCTTCAAACTTACGAGCTTCCTGATAATGGCAAATGGACCTGTCATGAATACTTCCAGAGGGAGGGAGCAGATTGGCTGCCCTGCAAACACAAACACAAACATTCTGCCAGTACAGCAACATAAAGCTGAACCTCCAAACCTATTAACTGGCTTCACCACTTTTCCCCTACAGCTGATTTAGGAGGGGAGCTGACAGAGGGGAAAAGATGAGAGGAGGATTCAGATGACTATTATACTGATTGGCAAAGGGCAGAGGCAAATGAATATTATACTGATGCTCAAAAGGTGTGTAGGCTATTATTTCTCACTACATGGAGCCCAGGAACTGCCAAACCAGCAAGCAACATTCAGAACATTTAGGCAGAAACAGGTAGACTGAAACATTTTTACATTTTTCCCAAAGGCAAAGCAGCCTTCAGCTGCAAGTAATGTCAAGTATATAACACAATGGAGTTAGCTCCATATAGGGGAGGGTCAGTGCTTCATTTTAGGCTCAGCTTCACATTCTCCAGAGCTGTGAAGTTGGATAAAGGTGACCGTTCTATACTCCTCTATGAATGTAAAGGTACTGAAATTTGCACTTCGTACATGTCTGGCTTTTCCAGTAGGCAGCTACATAGGACAATGTTCATTAGGAAGCACCACTTTTGCTGCTGATGGAAAGAATCCTCCTTTCTCCAGTTCTGGCTTGATGGATGCCTCTCCTCCCCTGCTTGGAGAATGAAGCCATGGCCAAGGGTTGTTAATAAATGTGGACAGAGGCAAATGAAACATTCAATGGCTCTTTGGGCAGCAGCCCATCAAGAACTCAGAACCAAAGCTCAAAGGTACTAAAGGGAGGGCCTGCCTAGAAGGTCCAGTCACAGCAGCTGTGTGGGAATGGAAAGAGAATTTTAAACACAGGTCTTCTGGCTCTTGACAAACTACAGAAGAAGGTCAGATAGTTCAAGAGAAGCTAAAGGATCCAGGAGCATTGGGGTCTGGTTATGAATGGAAGGAAAGGGGAGCATTTTCATTCAAATATATGAAGCTGACCCCCACCTCAGCGCTATTTTGGGTTTGCTGTCTGGAGATCCCTCATCCTTGAGTAAATACAGATGAGCAAGCAGGTGGTTGCCAATGTGGATACTTAGCAAGTGAATGTTTACCATTTTCTATTCCATGCTTTCATATGCATTTACCAGGGCTTTGTGGATGATCAGCTTATGACACTGGTGGGTTGTTATTCATAAATGGTCATCTGTGTTCTCCTCTTGTCTTCTCTAAATCTACATCACTGTGGTGCAAGTACAGTTTTGTATTCATCAGAAGAACAAAAGTAGACCCTCACCTTCTTAGCTATTTTGGGGAAGCAAAGACCTGTTAACTTGCCTTTTTTACATTTCGCACCTCCCCGTGGATTGTATCCTTTCCTAATACCAGAATACTGGAAGCCATTATTCTGCTAAACCCAGAAGCCAGCCTTCAATTCCACAGTTTGCTCAAATACACACAGATCTCAAAAGCACCCTAAAAGCTATACAGTATGAATGCTTCCAACTGTCACATCTTTCGATGACAGATTTTAAATCAATGTTATTTGTAAGAGGGGAAAGAAAGGGAAAGAAAAGACCTTCACACAGCTCATCCAAGAGCTGACAAGTCCTAACAGGGCTCATTTTCCAGAGACAAAAATAACTATTTTTCAGAATTCACAGCAGGCTTTCGCCTACACACTCTGCACCAAGTGAAACCCGTGGGGAGAAAATGTAAAATGCATTCTGCAAATGTAAATGCAACTCATTGAAAACAGCTTTTAAAGCCACTTGCCCTCTTTCGTCCTGGCCTGCCTCCATTGGTGGTGCATGCATGGACTGTGATACACAGTTTCCACATCAAGGTCATAAATTAAAAGAAACAGAGCTGAGGGACCAGCCATCCCCAGCGGAACATTACAATGCTTTTCTGAAGATAACCAATGAACATATGCCTCCCCATTGCCCGTAAGGCTGAGAGGGCCTCCACAAGAAACCAAGTTAATTCAGCAGCCTGACATGGAACAAAAAGTATTGGGAAGATGCAGCTGCCCTGGAATCAAGTGAAAGCACCTGCATTTTATTTATTTTATTCATTTAAATCCCACCTTTCTCCCAGAGGGGACCAACAGCAACTTACATTGTTCCCCTCTTGATTTTTTCTCACAACAACCCTATGAGGTAGGTTAGATTGAGAGTGTGTGTGATGGGCCCAAGGTCACCCAGTGAGTTTCTATAGCAGAGTGGTGAATCAAACCATGGTTGCTCAGATCCTGGAATGTCACTCCACCCACTACGCGACACTGTCTCTCTTTGCAATGCACCATCAAAAAAGTATCCGAACATACCCCCACTACCACAAATTTACAGGCAAGCAACACTGTGCACCTAGGGATCATCTGTTTGAGAATGTGGCATAGACTGGATGAATACACAATCGCTAGATAAGCAAAAGAGTGCAATCAAGGGTCAGGTGTTGTCTCAGAATAATTTGAGAACTGCCTTGCCAGGTCAGACTACAGTTACATTTAATATTGCACTGTGTCTCCCTTGGTGCTCATTCAGATATCATGGGCAGGGGGGGGATGACTGTGGTGGTCGTTCCTTATGCAACATTTGATACTCTGCTTCAAACACAGGGGCTTCCAGGGTTGGCAGTCAATGTAATGAAGGTTCCTGATGTGCCACAGGGGTTCAGCTGGCTGCTGGGCATCAGCAGCACAAGAGAACACTGTTATCTTCTCCTGGTCCCATGCCATCACTGACCTGATCCCAGCCAAGCGCTGCGGAGTTAGCACCAGGCACTTTACTTACAAATGTGATCTAACCATTGCATTTTGTGGCAATTAATTCCACAAGGTAATGAGGCACTGCATGAAGAAATGCTTCAAGCAAATGCTCCCAGAGGCTTTTGTTTTTAACTTTTTCTAACATAAATTTCTTGTGTTCGGTTCTTAAACACAAGTTATTTATGGAAATAATTTAAGACACCTCTCCTGCACCCTTGAACTGTGGTATGAAAAAGCGAGAGACCACACAGAAGAAAAACTTGTAGGACAGAAAAGAGCTCCAGATTTCTTTTTGAATATGTAGGTGGCAAAGTAAACAAAGGTGAAACTGTTTTCTTCTATTGTATATAAACAAATGCATAGATCAGTATGTAAACATTTTTGCAATGAGTATTTTCACCCCAGCATACTTTGAGTCTATGCATGTAAACATGTGCAGAGCTCACACATTCCTTACTGATGTCCCTGCCTACATTTATAGGATGTTTGCCATTATGTATATTTAGGAGAAAATGTTCACACTATTTCAGGTTTGTGTTCTATCTCTGATAAAAATAAGTCCCAGGTCTTCTGTATCAACACCCACTTGCTCTGAAGTGATCAGAAGGGAAAATAACTGCAACCTTCGGGGAGGGAAGAACCCACAGATTCTTTCCCAGAACAAGAGCATTACATAATTGAGATTGTTTGAGATCAGAATTTCATGTGGCAAGAGCAAACAAAGACCAGATCCTCTTCCTAAGCAGATATATTGGAACATCTTCAGGTAGAGGTCATCTTTGGTTATGTCCCAGGACCAGACTTTCCCTGGTCCCTAGATAGCCTGCATAAGACATATTCACTTTCATGTTTTACCGTTGTGTAGATTTGTGCATAGATCATGAAGTTTCTGATAATCACGGTCCAAAATATTGTGAAAAAGACCCTCTCCACTTTATCTCCACTACCTGCCACAGAGGCATGGGGGTCAATTCAACTGTCCTGCTGACTCTGTTTCCACTAATGCCTCTTTCCCTTTTCCCATTGCTGGAACTGCACCCCTTAGAGGCTGCGTCTTGTAACTTTGACACTCCTTCCCATCAAATTCGGTTTGACATCAGCCTGGTGTTCAGCTTCCGGAAAAAGGAGCGCAGTTTGCAGATCTTGCACTTCTTCTTCTTGTTTTTATTTTTCAGTTGTCTATGTCCTCCCTCCCACTCTTCCTCATCCTCAGTAGCCCAAGGTCCCCAGGCACCACCATTAAAGTCTGGGTGGGCACGAGGGTTTTCAGCTGGATATCTCACTGGAATGGCAGTCTGGTTGTAATGAACAAGTCGGGTGAGGAGAGCCCTCACTATATCAGGTCTCTGGTCTGACAGGTCATAGCGCTCATAGGGATCAGCAGTGATGTTGAAAAGCCAGACAGATTTGCGCAAACCATCTGTCAGCCGCTCTAGGTTCCACCAACTCCCTGGGAAGTTAGTCAAAGTCTGTGGTGGGATCCAGTCACTGTAACCAGGGTCTCCAGTAAGAAGTTTCCAATCCCCTCTCCGTACGGAGGCCTGTACTGCAGTATTCCATATGCCAAAACCATTCTCTAAAGAGCCATATTTGGCATGGTTATAAAGGGGATCAATATTATGCAGGATTTCAGTACGTGGACAATCTTTGCCCTCACTAATAGCTGGCCACACATTATATCCATCCAAACGTTCTGTGTGAGAGAGGTTACCCCCAGCCAAGTTCACTAATGTTGGGTACCAGTCTGTTATGTGAATTAGTGCCCTGCTGGTTCGTCGTCTACGTTTAATCAGAGGACTGTGGACAAACCCAATGCCACGGACTCCTCCTTCCCAATAGGTTCCCTTGCGGCCCCTCAGAGGCCAGTTGCTTCCACCAGAGAATGTCTGCCCACCATTGTCCGTGGAGAACACAATAACACTATTGTCATAGTAACCATACTTCTTGAGTGCCCAGGTGATGTTCTTCACGGCTTCATCCATGCACGTGACCATAGCAGCATATTTACGACGGGCAACGTTACCCATAGAGCGATAGCGGTAGATATACTCCTTGGGGGACTGCAATGGAGTATGCACTGCTTGGAATGCTATGTAGATAAATATGGGCTCCTTGGGATTATGAGTAGCCAGGATTTTGCTGACTCGCTGAGCATAGAGGAAGGTGGAATATTTCCCACTCTGTTCCCATGCCACATTTTCGCCATCGTGAAGGTCATAGCCACATACACCAGGCCCATCACAGTTGTCATAGGTGTAGTAATCCACATTTCCTGTCAGGGAGCCCAGGAAGGTATCAAAACCCCTGCGAGTAGGCAGACATTCTTTTCTGTAGAACCCCAAGTGCCACTTGCCTACCATATGAGTGGAATAACCAGCCTCCTGAAGCTTCTGGGGAAGAGTGACATGGTCGAAGGGCAAGCAGTTTGGCTGCCGGGGACGGATGATGGAGTGCTGAAGACCTGTATGGATTTGGTATCTAAGAAGAGAGAAAAGGAAAACAGAAAGAACAATTAATTACAATGCGTCAATTCTGCGCTGATCTGCGGGAGAAATGCTAAGTTCACATCATTCAGGGTTCTCAGGCTGGACACAGAATAAAAAGAGGGTTTGCAGCAGCACATTTTTCAGCTAGACCTTAAGTCTGCCTTCACAACAGAACTGTCAGAGGAGCATACCAGCTTGTGAAGTATTACCCTACCATGATAACTCGCTCTTCCTGGCCATCTCCACCTCCTTCTGCTTCCATCTTCAGCTGGGGAAAGTTAACAGTGCCCTGCAGCCAACAGCACCAAACAAAATTGCATGTAGAGAGAGACAAGATTTGACAGGTTGATGCCCTTGTTAGACAGTTACATTATGAAGATGGGCTCACAGTGTGACGATAAAAACCTGCCCTGAGCCTTCTTTATATATTCTATCTGATTCCAGCTTCCTTTCTGGAAATGCATGGCTTCTAAATGAATGCAAAGGCAACTCAACAGACTCCCAGCATAAGCTGGAGAAGCATAATTTAGCAGGCAAGCATGGTGACATCAGAGTGTCATACTAGGATCTGCTAGATCTGAGTCCAAATCACTGCCAAGAAGGGCAGTGACTTTGGGCCAGCTTAACTCTCTTAGCTTAACCTCCCTTCTCAGGGCTGATGCAGAGATAGAACAGAGAAGTGGAGAGCCACGGGTGCTGACCTGAGCTTCTTAGAGGAAGTATGGGATAAAAGTGGACAAAGCAGATAAAAAGAACATCTTCTTTCTACCTGCTCACTTCTTTCTAACTACTCACCCACAGTTATAAACTACTTAACACTAACATGGACTCTGGTACCAAGGCCTGCAACAAACCAAGATGCCAATTTTGCTCTCATATAGATCCTAGCAACACCATCAGTGGGCCCAACAACATCAGCCATAGCATCGCAGGTTCATATTCCTGCTCATCTTCCAGTGTGATTTATGCCATCGTGTATCAACAATGCCCTTCCACCCTCTACACTGGACAAACTGGCCAGTCCCTTAGACAAAGAATTAATGGCTAGCATTCCAAGTGTCATGCTTTGCGTATTATCTGTAGCCCTGTTCATAAGTTACAGTGAACACTTGAACAATCTATGTACAGTGTATGCTGTACAATCCATGTACAGTGTTCTTTATATGTGCATTGAGTAATTCCCATGTTACAGTCAACATACATACATCTTAACATGTGATAACAAACTTCACATTTATCCTGGTACTTTTCCCCATTTCATTAGTAAAGTGAATGCATATTCGCTCTTTCTTACAAATAGATGTACACCCATAGAGGCGAGATGTATGTGTGCTTAGTGTAATGTGTGAACAGGGCTTCCGAGGATTTGGATGGGACATTTGTGTCCATTGAATAAATCCACTGTAAATCTGACACATTAACATGATTTGAAACACTGAGCTGGTATAGAATTCCAGTGATGAACGTTTATTTTGTGCTTTAGAAAGCCTTAGAATTGGACTGTATTCTGTGTTTGGCAGCATAAATACACCAGAGACCTTACAAGCGGGTGTGGAGCATTCAGAACAATACTTAAGATGGTGTCTCCTCTATCCAGATGTCCAAAGCAAAGTACTCTTTAAGCAGTTTGTTTGCAGAACATACCCCCATCTTAATGTATAGCTTACACACAATGTTGTGCCAGGGAATAATAACAAGCAATATACTTCTGTACCATTTAATATGACAACACTGAAAGAAAAATCTTAGTTGTATTATTCACGGCCTCACACATGCACCAGAAAAAAGTTTGTAAGTTTTGAGGTCAAACTTCATTTCTATCCCCTTCTGTTCTACTTACAGTGGAGTGACATTACTTCACACCCAAACTGTGTGGTTGTAATTCTAAAAGTTCCAAAGTGAAATCAATAGTTAGTTATAATGCATTGAATTCTCACAGCTTTTTCAATAGTGCAAGAGGAAGGATGGGTAATTCCCCAAGTCCTTCCTCACTACTTCCCCCTGTCCTGTATGATTTTTTGTCCATATGGGTGCTGTAATTCCTCTCAGGTGTCAAAAGGAGGCAGAAGAACCAATCCAACACACCCGCTACTTGAGCATGCTAAAATTCTGTGTTCATATAGCAGACACTGTAAGAGAAAGAGCTAAATACATGCTCATGGATCAGTAGGGATAGAGCTGCAGCCTGACCATAACAATGCTGAGCAACTGATTTCAGTGGGACTTCACATCCCAAAAAAGGAAAGACAGGATCATCATCATGACATACCAGCATTTTGTTGTACACGTTTTTCCTTATGGTACAGCTATCTCCATTTGTGATTTGCATGGGACTGATGAGTGATCTCTTAAGATGCATTAGTTTCAGTGCTCTTTCTAGACAAATATCTATTGTGACAATGGCAGCAGCATCCTGTCTCCAAGTACTTTACAAAAGTGGGTTCCTGCTTAGAAAGAAAAAAAGGCCCACACGCTGACCTAAGGCCTAATGAAAGGCCTGCCGCACCTTGACCCCACTGAGCTCCGCTACTACTAACCTCTACAACAGGATCAGGCAATCCTCAAGACATGTGTGAACAGCAGCATGCCAGACCATTTTGTTCAACAGGCAGAGCCAGTTCTTCACCCAAGGGACCGAGTTGAGCCCAAAAGATACTGGCAGCACTCTTGAAGCTCAGCTTGTTCCCATGATGTGCGGCTGTTTATTATTACACCCTGCGATTCAAGCCAGGCTGAGTGTGTGACTGGCCCAAGGTCACCCAGCGAGTTCCACAGAAGAGGGGGGATCTGAACCTGCCAGACCCTAATCCTTCCCGGTCCGTGCTGGCACTTGGACCCAAAAAGGAAGCCTGCTGCCATTTTTCAACACTCTTAATTGGTAAAGAGTTTTAACATGTGCATTCCATTCATCCTAGTTATCCAGCAAAGTAGGTCAGTTTTACTTTACAAGTTGCAAACGCAGGCCAAGATGTTATGGTTTAAGGCCACTCAGTGAATTCATGACTGAACTGAAAACTGAAGTCACAACTAATCCTAATAGTCTGTTCACTGGATCACATTTTCTGTATGCCAATACTGCCTAGTTCTTTTACATTCATCATACATGTTTGCGCTGATTTGTTTTACTCGGCTAAGATTCCTGTTTATTCAAGAACTTTACCAACATCCACTTTTAGCACCCACAATACAAAATCAAACTATTAAATTATGTACTGTGTGTGCTTTTTTAAAAGCATAGCTATTAACTTAGATTTTGAAAACTATACTCAAGGTAACAAAGCTTCATAAAAATAAGCTATACGTAGGTATACTATTACAATATATTAAAATATATCATCTTGGCTCATGGTTTTGATAATCATGGCAAGCTTATCTTACACTCTGGACTCTGGGCCATAACATTTGCCAGTTTTTAATGAGAAACGCAGGAGGGAAAATCCTTCTCATTGTAACACTGTCCTTCTTCTAGTAACATAAGGAGAAGACAATACTGGCGTGTTCCTCCAGGGCTGGCAAGTGTAACCCTAGTTCTTACCTTCCTGTAATAAGCTGGCTCCTGGAGGGAGTGCAGATGGGCTGGATGTAGTAATTCTCCAGTTTAACTCCTTCGGCAGCCAATCTGTCCAACGTTGGAGTCTGGATGTCCGAGCCATGGTACCCAACATCGTGATAACCCTGATCGTCCGTTAGAATGAAGATGATGTGCGGTGGCCTCGAGGGAGCTGCGGGGAGAGGCTTCCCCATTGAATCCGCAGACACATCGGCCACCAAACTGGGCTTCATCCAGTCCCAGGACAGGTAGCCAAAGCTGAGGAGGCTGACAAGGGAGAACCCAGTGAGAGCATATACCGCCATGCCGGACCCAACCTGCGGGCATTTAACGGGTGCTTCTATTGTCCCGGCATCTTCTGCCCCCTGCACTTCTTTTCCGAAGTGAGTTTTGCTTCGTGAAACAACTTGTAGAATGAAAAAAAAAAAACCTACTTAATCCACAAGTGCCAGGAGGGAAAAGCAAATGGGGGCTGGCGGATCTTCCAGTCGATCTAATGAAAAAGGCAAAGAAGGGGGCTGCCTCGCTTAGCGATCTTATGAATACCCCCTCCTCCGGATTTTAGGAGACTCCCGCCAGGACAATTCGCTCGGTCGCTTTTTCCAAAGAACTCCACAGACCAAGCCGGAGTCTCGCGCAAAGTCAGAGGACCTTTTCATTCAAACTTCTCCCGAAGGTAGCGCGGAAGTTCAGCCCCATCGCTGCGGAGCGGCGCCCCCTCCTCCCTCCTGGAGGCAGGACCGCGTCGCCCGGCCCTGTTGGAAACCCTTGGCGGGAGCCGAAAACCACGATGGCTTTAATGCGAGCCCCCCTTTCCTCGAAAGTAAGTTTCCTAAAAACCTCTCAAGTCTTCCCCGCTGTCTCTTTCAGAAGGGCAGGCGCAACGCCGACAGCCCAGCCAGGGAGCTCCCCCACCCCACCCCTCTTGAACAAATTTGTGGCCAAGGCAAGAAGTTGTAAAACATCTGCCCGGGAGAGTACCCAAACCGCTCGGTTTATGGGGAGCCTGAGGCGCCGGCCCCTCCCCACCCGCTTACTGATTCAAGGGAAAACGCTGGGAAAGCCCAGGCTCTTCCCGGGTCCTAGACGCTGGTGGGTTTCTGTCTCAGACGCGGCGGGAAGAATCGCGCGCAAAGGCCTTTTTTGCCTAGGAGCTCGGCGGCATTTGCGCAAGCCTGAGAAGCGCCATCCGCCTGTTTGCCCGTCTGGACAAGCCCGGCTCATCATCACCCGCCACTCTTTGCCGCTCGCTTTCCCTGTCGGTGCTCCTCGATAATACTGCGACTAGGATCCACAGAACAGAGATTACAGATTCTTACGTTCCTCTCACTGTAAAATTGCTACTTTTTATTCTGGCAGAGCCCTTCCTTCTTTAAAAAGCGTCATAATAATGGCTGTGTGTATGTTTCATATTCAGGAATTTAAATAGTAGTAATGAAGGACACGGCTTCCATCTCACCTCCCCGCCACGCCTATCGCTTGAAGTTTTCTTCAACTGTTTTTCAAATCTTTCAGGGTTTTTTTTTACAAGACAAATTAAAAGACAATAATCAGAAAGGCTGCAGGCGCGCGCGCGCGCACACACACACAGAGCAGGTTCCCATCATTTTGTGAACACTATAGAAAGACGCCCAGAAAAAAAATTATCTTTTTATTTATCTGTAGTCCACCTCACTTAAAGCAGATTACACAGTGCGAGTCAATATGATCAAGGGCTGGGACATTCAATAATAACATACTTTGTAAACTGCTCTGAGTGGGCGTTAAGTTGTCCTGAAGGGCAGTATATAAATCGAATGTTGTTGTTACTCAGTAAACAATACAATAAGATACAGATTGCAGAAATTTGAAAAAAAAGTATTAATCTGAATACAGAGGTGAAGCAGCCGAAACAAAGCATTAAGTATTTTGGCATGACAAATTAAATGACATGGAAACAATCCAGTAAGAGCATATCTGCATCAACTGATAGTATAGCCTACTGTCTCTTTACCAAAGCATCTCTCTGGGACATTTCTTACAGCACAGTCCTATTACCCAAGTGAAAAAATGCTCCAGTTTTGCATAGTTTGTGGAAAGCCAGAAGAGTGGGGGCTTTCCTGACCTCTTCAGTGGGAATGTGGCCATCAAAATGGCTCTGGCTTCCCTCCCCTGCCTGTTCTGCCCATTTTTCTTTCCTCTGATCATTGTTTCTTTCCTATCTGTCCTTTGGCACTCTTCTCTATATGTTGCCTCATCCACACTCTTTGTCACAGCCACCGCCCTTCAGTGTGCGATTTAGTAGAAGCCCATTCTTGTAGCCCTGTTGGCGAGAAGTCCAGTCAGTCCCCCCAAATCTTTAACAACATGTCTTTGCTTTTCCCAGTCCTGTGATGTTACTAGTTAATTCTGTTTCTAGTTCTTAGCTGTGCAGACTGTTTCTCTGGTTTGGTTCCTCATTTGTAACCTATTGCGTCTTTGGTACCTGAGTCCCTTTCCTTTAGTGTGAAGCGCCCTCCAAATTAAGTGTAGGAATTGGTATAATTACTGCTGAAATTAAAAAATACTGCTCCCCCCACACCCTTCAGCTGGGAAATAGTCCTGTTCCCATAATGCAGTACCTAAGAAGAAGGACATGGGTAGGGTTGTCTCTCAGAGAAAAGGTAGCAGATTCCTCAAATGCAGTCTATTATCTTTCCCTCCCTATTTGCCTTCAGATGGTATCTCTCCTGCCTGACTAAACAAAACAATGGAGAAAGAGGGAGCAGGCAGACTGAGTGGCAGAGTGGTGGAATGTTATTACAGAGGTTTCATTCTCTGAACTGTATGTATATTTGCCCCCTCCAGAGTGACCATATAAGTACATCATGGTTATCTGTCCCAGTAAGTCTAAATGATTTGCAGCAAGACTATACATACACACATTATGAGGAGAAGGATATCATGTTGACGAGGCTAGATTGTGACTAATATGAGTGTCACACTAAGGGAAAATCCAGTTTATAAATCATCTTGAAAGCCCTGGGTTGCTTCATTCTGAGGTCAGAATATTATTTCAGTGCATCACCAATCTCAGTGCACAACCACAGGCTGAAAATTGCAATGAAACAATCAGGAAATCTCTCTACAAATGACCAGGACTGAATTTCAGTCATGTAAATCTGCTCCTGGCTAGTAAAACAACTAACCAAGAATTTACTTTTTGTTCTCTGTGTTTATCACTGAGAAGCATCTAAATGGAAATAAGTGACATTTTATTTCTAGAGAGACCTTATTTCTTAGTGGTACTGAATTCCTTCCTAACAAGACAGGAAACAGTGTTCAAGCCTTTTTGAACATTGTGCCTTTTGTCCTCAAAGTTGCTTCTCAAATCCTAAATGTGCAAAGGCTGTGCTTGTTTAGTTTTGCAGAAAGACTCTCTTCATATGCCCCAATGTACACTCTTTTTAAAATCCCTGTAAATATTTCAGGAGTGTCCCTAGCTGAAAATGTTTCAAGACTGAGTCCAGCTAAAACTTAATGCTGTTCCCAGCAGAAGCACTGCCACCAGGAGAGATGAATTATCTTTGTCTTTCACAGAGCAGAACTTCCCACTAAAGCAAAAACTTCCTGATGTCTCTGATTCCATCTCATTTTGCCTACACCCACTCCCTAGATACTGGTGCTAAACCAGATGGCTTTAATGCCTTTAAAGACCAGTGATTTTGATTCAACCACATTCCCATGAAACCCAGCTAGCAATTGTCCCTCGTTATGAAAGGATGGTTCATGTACTGATGGGCTAAACATGAAGCCCTCTAGTGGGGCAAATAGCACCTCCAGGATGCTTTCAGGTTAGGGAAAGTACATAGAGAGAAGGCTGAAGCTCCCTTCCCCCCTACATCCATGGTTCTAATCTGAACTGGGTTCCCAGACACTTGGAAAGCAAGTTCCCCTGATCCCGAGGGGATCACCAGCCTCCTGTCAGTTCATAGCCCCCACCTCCATTTGAGGACATGAAGTCCATCTGCTGAGATGTCTTAGCCATACCCATTCATGTCATGGAATTCCAAATGCTCGTGATCTGGAGGATCCTCCAAGGACTGTCTCAGAGGGATGAGGGTGTGACGAAGCTCCATAACACCAGCAGACAAGGTCAAGGCAACAGAGGCTGGGAGGACAATGGAGAGCAACGCCATCAGTCAGCGGGACTTGCTTGTGCCACGTGCAGGCCCATAGTCAGGTCTCATAATTTGTTCTGATGTCTGCTCCATTTCAAATTTCTACAGTTTCTAGTCCTGTTATATAGATCCAGCGGAGTTAGCCATGTTAGTCTGTAGTTGCAAAATAGTAAAGAGTCCAGTAGCATCTTTAAGACTAACCAACTTTATTGTAGCATAAGCTTTCAAGAACTACAGCTCTCTTCGGCATCTGATGAAGAGAGCTGTAGTTCTCAACAGCTTATGTTACAATAAAGGTGGTTAGTCTTAAAGGTGCACCTGGACTCTTTACTATTTTAGTCCTATTATATTGCTTATTAGATGTATCACCCTATTGATTGCATTGATTTACATAGCATAATCCACTTAAGAGTCCCAGCGGTAAAGCAAGATATGAGACCAGTAGCACCTTAAAGACCAACTAGATTGCCAAGGTATACGTTTTTGCGAGTCATATCTTGTTGGTCTTTAAGGTGCTACTGGACTCAAATCTTGCTCTTCTTCTGCACACCAACCCAACTACTCACCTGTAACTATCGCATAGAAAAGGGGAGCTATAAATAAAATGAATTAATATAATTAAATTTAAAAGGCTCATCAAAGCTCCAACAGTTTGATTTTTGCAACATTTTTTCAGGGAAGCCACACACACACCAATTCATATTTTGTACCAAAGTGAGATGTTTTCCCTGCAAATTCTTGGATTTCCCTGGGTTTGTAAAACCTTCTGTCACAGTTGTGACTGGCCTCATAATGTGGATTTAGTTGTCCACTCTGAGGGTAGCCCTTTGCTATTAGATACAGAGATTATCTAGGAGAATGGATGTACTGATATAATAATAACATTTGATTTATATACCACCCTTCAGGACAACTTAATATCATTCAGATTGGTTTACAAAGTGTGTAATTATTATCCTCATGATAATCACCTTGTGAGGTGGATAGGGCTGAGAGAGCTCTGAGAGAGCTGTGACTGGCTCAGGGTCACCTAGCTGGTTTCAGGCTGAGGAGTGAGGAATCAAACCCAGTTCTCCAGATTAGAGTCCTGCTGCTCTTAACCACTACTCCAAACTGCCTACATGTGCGATCATGTTGCTAGCAGCCTCTTCTCAATGACTACCTTTTTGAACCGATTTGAAACAGGTTTAACTGCCTTATCTCTAAAAAACCCTTGGAATTATGTTGTGGTGCATATATTGTGAATTCTTTGGAATTGCTATGCAGTGTTACAAATCCTGAACATTTGAACATCTGTTAGGTGTAATCAATGGTGTCATTTCATACTTCTGCATTCCATTTCCTGTCACTTAAATAATACTGAGGGTAGATTTCTACAACCACTCTGCATGGAGGGTTGCTTTCTCAGCTTGGATTTCATCATTCATATGGTAAACTGTTTCTCTTGATCATTTCTCACAAGCAGGGCTTTTTTTCAGCAGGAATGCGGTGGAACGGAGTTCCGGCACCTCTTGAAGATGGTCACATGGCCAGTGGCCCTGCCTCCTGATCTCCAGATAGATGGGAGTTTAGATTGCCCTCCACGCAATGGCATGGAGGGCAATCTAAACTCCCCTATGTCTGAAGATCAGGGGGTGGGGCCACTGGCCATGTGACCATTTTCACCAAGGGCGATTTAAACTTTAAAAAACTCCCCCCTTGTTCCAGCTGACCCAAAGTGACATTATTGTGCAGTCCAGAGTTCCATCACTGAGTTCCACCACCTCTTTCCCAGAAAAAAAGCCCTGCTCACAAGCACAACCTGTTTCTCTAGCTCAGGCAAAATCATGATTTGTGCACAGCCAGAAAAAATTGGCTAGCAGGGATTTTTTTCAGCAGGAACGCGGTGGAACAGAGTTCCGGAACCTCTTGAAAATGGTCACATGGCCGGTGGCCCTGCCCCCTGATCTCCAGGCAGAGGGGAGTTTAGATTGCCCTCCGTACCGAGGGCAACCCACTGAGTTCCGCCACCTCTTTTCCCAGAAAAAAGCCCTGTTGGCTAGCATATACAGAATGGCTTTTAGAATCATAATGCATGGTTTTAAATAACACTTCCAAGTATTTTATTCTGGTCATGGTGAACCATTAGCATTGCAGTTTAGGACTACAGAGCTGTAAAGCAGAACTTCACATTTCAGCTCCTAAGTTGACTCCTTCTTTTCCCATTCCTGTTGACTCAATAAAACAGCTGGATGAGTTTACCCAGCTCTATTCCGTGCCTTAATCTTGCCTTTCTTAGTTGTGGGAAGCAACATTACTGGAACTCATTACAGGCTGATCCTTGTCTCGCCACTCTAGAGCTCATTAGCTCTTCCTCTTTAAAATCCCAGTTGCATGTAGAAATAGTCACGAAAGCTCCACTATGCTCTTAGTTTATGAGCGGAAGTGTGAGAGGAAAAAGAAGCCTTGTGTAAAAGGGATGCTGGGCTTAGGGAAGGACAGAAGTCTTCCAAGTGTGAGCCCAGGATACCAAGAAAGTACTTAATCAGACCTACACATCATCATTAACCATGAAGAAGAACCTTCCAAAATCACTCATTTCCCCAAACAAAAATAATATGTTGCCTCTAATCCAGTGCTTGTTCCAATTATGATTAAAGTTTTCCAATCAGACTTACTTTATTCACAAAACATTCCGGTAAAATAGGTTATGCTAACTGGTCCAAGGCCACCTAGTGAGCTTCACAGCTAAGCAGCCATTTGATCCTGAATCTTCTGTATTCGAAGCCAACCCTCATAGCCACATCACACTGGCTCTCTCGAGGCTGAGGCTGACTGGTTTGCCCAAGACCACACAGTACGCTATGGCTGCAATCCTATGTCACCCCACTGAATTCAGTGGGATTTTCTTCTAAGTAAACCTCAACGGATGCTGAAGGTCTCCCTAGCCCGAATAGATGCTGAACCACTGCCCAAAGCATCACACTAGCTCTCTGCATATATGTGTTGCAGCATTTATTGCTAACTGTATAGTAGTGGCAGTGTACAAAAGCTGAAACATGAGATCAGACTTTTCCAAATAGTATGCCGGATACCTAGCACACCGAAGGGAAGGTGGAGGAAACTGTCGCTAAACCTGACTAAAACATTCTTGATGGGAATGACATTAACAACACAGAAATAAAAAGTGGGTGATGCAAATCAGTTCTGTAGAGATCACTGCAAGTTGAATTTAATTTCTGGGGTATAAGTATCAGAATACTTCGTCTTCTTTGTAGACTAAAAACTTTGGACCGGGATCTAAGAAGCAATGAGATTGCTTCTCCTCACCCAGCATATTGTAATGTAGGATTATTTATTCTTATATAAGCTTGTTGAAAACGCCTAAATAAGCATTGAGTTGTTTCTGCCAGATAGATGGGAATGAAAGAAGGAATATGTTTTAGTAAAATTGTACAAGCAGGAGAAGTCATTTTAAATTCACAAAATATGCACATAAGAGATATATTAGTGGATCAAGCAAGAGCCAGAGAGCCAGGAGTCATGGATTTGGCTCTGACTATCACTTGTTGTTTGTTCCTGAACATTTTCCTTTACTTCGCTCTACTTGATTTGGCTGCAAATCAATGCATACATTTCAGGAGCAAGTCCTATTTAACACAATAGGGTCTGAGAAAGATATGTGTAGGATTGTTTTGTGTGCTCATCTATACAGAGGTTGTTTCAAAGAAATGAGGTATTTGTGCCAAACATCATGAAGTAGGGGTATAGTTTGTCAGTTCAGCATTCTCAAAACTGCCTTTTCAATGGAAGAAACTCTTAATAATAACACATGTCCATAAATGTCTCAAAAATCCGTGCTTTCTCCTTTCAATGTTTTTCTTTTCCTTTTTTGGAAATAGTGTACAATACTCTATCCTCTCTGTTTATTATAAAATCAGGCCTTTATAAAAAACTGTCCCTTTTATGTATCATAGCCTTGGTCATGTAAAGTATTTCCTTCCACTGTTGCTGCCAGTTCCTGATCAGGTTCAGTTTTTTTAATTCTCTAGCTCCATTCCAGTGTGGTCCTTTGAACGAGTTTTGAATTTGGCTGAGGAGCGTTCCATACAGATTAACATTGACCTGTTATTATTGCAAGGTAACTTATAAAACAAACGCCACAGCATACATTTAGCTTGAGAAATAATGTTTGGGGAAACTATTTGCAGGCAGTAATGCCACATCCTCCATAACTCCGTCAGCCACATTTGAGAGGGCAGAATATGAATTTTAGTCCTCAAATATTATTGACTTGCATAGCAGGAAGAGAAAATACAATTTTAGCTCATTACAGGTATCTTTATTTATTATTTCTTCTGGAAGCAAAGAGCTGCAAATATAACTCTGCTATATAAATCTGGGGTATAGCTATATTTAGGAGACTGTGTACTGTTCTGATCACCCCATCCAAGAGGATCTTGTGGGAAGTTGGTCTTCTTGATCACTGTGAAGGAGCAGCCAAAAAAAAGATTTTCCTTAATATCCTGGATATCTATCGCACCTTAAGCAGGGCAGAGAAAAAAATGGAGCATGGATGCAAGAGAGCTAAGAATTTATAGCTGGAGTTTGCTGTAACTAGGAGTGAAATTTTACTGGCTTGGGAAGGAGACGAAATGCACAAATTACTCCCTGCTAGGGATCTCATTCCCCCTGGTGGGGTGGGGGATCCCCCACTCCCACCTTTCACCCTCCCCCCCCCAACACAGCTCACCTGGTTGGCAGGGGGAAAGGTGGGGATGGGCCTCCCAGGTGTGCTCCTGGGGCCAACGTAATATCACTGACATCATTGTGTTGCCGCAAGAGCACTGCTGCACTTTGCAGTGGGCCCATTTGGATCCCAAACAAGCTGAATCGGGCCTCTTTGGGGCCCAAATGGGTCCACTGCAAAGTGCACATGCACTCCTCAGCCTTCCACAATGACGTCACTTCCTGGATCCCAGCAACTTGGGGAAGGTAAGTGCTGAGTCCCCATCCTCCAACCAGGAAGGGAAGGGGACCTGGCAACCCTACTCCCTGTGAACCTGAGGTATGATTAGTAGCTATGCTACTGCAGAAGCTATATTTGGTTCCACTGTGCTCTGATTGTACATTTGTAAATAAAGCAAATGTAACCAATATCACACTATAAGGCTCCACTGATCTCTCATCTAAACTCTGTAGCAATGTCAGAAGCTTTTCCATTGAATTCTTCCCCCCACCCCTCTTTTATTTGGATGTTTTTAAATTTTTCTCTATGTGTATGTAATTATAAGTAACAATAAATTAACAAAGGAAAAAATAATAGAAAAGGGCAACTGGCAGTGCAATCCTAGACAGAGTTACTCCAGTCTAAACCCATTTAAAACAATGGGCTGAGACGGAAGTAACTCTGCTCTGTAGGTAACCAGTCCTAAACAGGATTGCACTGTAGGTAACCAATCCTAAATAGGCCTACACAGAATCTTACTCAGGTCTATTCAGTAGGGCTGGCTTTCATGAAAATGTTCAAACATTATTTTGTATTGTAAACCACCATGAATACAGTGGCAGAAAATTGTTAGCAGTCAGATCTCTTTTTCAGCCCAAATTGTTTGTGCCACCGATTGCCAAACCCTCCACTCAAGATCAACTTTTATTTACTTATTATTTTCATTTGTGTTATCTTGGGAATCTATTCCATTTGCTCTGTGAGTGCATTGATTATTACTGTAATATTTGGTTGTGTTATTTTGCTCCATTATTTGATTGCTTCATATAGTTCCAACTGCTTTCTTTGTTATTTTATTATTTATTTATTTTGTGTTACATTGATTCCATTGGCCTTCAGTCAATGTTTTCTTTCTTTTTGCTCCATTTTATTACTTTATTATTCAGTTGCTTTGTGATATTTGATTATGATGTTGTAGATAGGAAACCTCCCTCCCTTCCTTTCTCTGGACTGTGGAGAAAGCAACCTAGGTTCGGAAATGGAAAAACATTTTTATTTTTTTAATTTGGCTTCTTTTAGTTTTTGTCCAAAAACCTATTTTTCTAGTTGATGACCCTGGTTCCTATTCCTCTCCCTTTCCCCTCTTCCCCTTCACTTCTCTCTTGGGACATCAAGTCTGCCTGCCTTTCTCCACATAAGTGGAACAAGTCACACAGCAAAGCCATGGCTCCTTCGTTGGTGGGGGGGATTTTTAGCAGTCAGACCCCTTCCTCACACTAAGAGACCAATTTGTGGATGGAACATCATAAATGCCCCTCACAAGTCCAAGGCACTGCCTGGCCCAGAGGAGATGCCAACTGGGCGGGAGCCTGTAAAACTACCAGAAAATGAATCAGAGGTGGTTGACTGACCCCTCAACACCCCAGAGAGACACAGAGATAACGAGGTTTCCTAAGAAAGCCCTTGACTAATCCCATCAACACCCTACTACACTTCCCCTCACTCACCTATCCTAATCAAAGCTATTCAGCAAACCTGATAGCTTTCCCATCTGGTTCTTGCCAGGTCATCAAACAATATTTTCATCAATAGTCTATCTCAGATAGTCACTTCAAGCCTCTCCCAACTTATTGTTCTACTTCCATTAATCCATTGTTTTTGAGAGCAAGATGTGAAGCTTGCCCCAAGGAGCATTTTGTCATATAATTGGGCTGCAAATTGTGCTCTTTGTGTGTGTTCTGGATCCATATATCCACTCTCAAGTTTGCTTGAGCCTTCTTCTTCTCATCATGAAATGCTGGTCGTTTTCACTGCTGCCTCTGCAGATGCCTCCTATCCTTGAGACTGGTAATTATTGTCTTCCCTGAAACTGCTTTCTCCCACTTTCCTCCCTGACTTTTCTAGTTAGCCTTGTATGTGTGCTGTGTATGATTTTCTGTACATCTGCCTTTTATTTCTCTTTATTAAAAAGACTTTCTGGTTGAACATATGCCTGACGTATTTGAGAGTTCTCTAAGGAATAATCCTCATAAACATTGGTGGAGATTCCTAATTACCTCTTCTCAATTGCCTCCTTAATGCTAATTACCCCAAACAATTAAGGAGACCTCCTATTTGGGTAACAAAAAGTGGGATAAAAATAGAGTAGATAAAGAAATAAAATAACAAATTCCTTTCCTGCAGATGTCCCCTTTCCAACTAACTGGTAGACACATTTTTCCAGACATACATTGTTCAGCTCTGAGGTGCAGTTTTTGAAAGACCATGATATGGGCATCTCCATGTTCACGGGCAGCATACCTCTGAGGACACACATGAAGGAATGGCCATCACCTTCATTACATGCTTCTGGGCTTCCATTTCTGGAGGCCTCACTTCAAAAAGGATGTGGACAAAATCAAGAGGGTGCAGAGGAGAGCAATGAGGATAATCAGGGGTCTGGAGACTGAGCCCTACGAGGAAAGGCTGAGGGCCTTGAGAATGTTTAGTTTGGAGAAGAGGAGGTTGAGGGGGGACATGATTGCTCTAAGTATTTGAAAGGCTGTCATTTGGAGGAGGGCAGGGAGCTGTTCCAGTTGGCAGCAGAGGGTAGGACCCAAAACAATGGGCTTAAATTACATGCACAAAGGTACCGGCTGGATATTAGGAAGAACTTTTTCACGATCAGAGTAGTTCAAAAGTGGAATCAGCTGCCTAGGGAGGTGGTGAGCTCCCCTTCACTGACAGTTTGCAAGAAGAGGCTGGATGAATATTTGTCAGAGATGCTTTAGGCTGATCCTGCACTGGGCAGGGGGTTGGACTAGATGGTCGGTATGGCCCCTCCAACTCTATGATTCTATGACAGGACTCCAGGGAGAAAGAAATACAGGACAGATCTTGGATTTTTTTCCTCCAGAAAGGTAAATAGTATATTCTTTTTTTCACTTGTCATGGCATGTAGCTTAATGATAAAAGAATTCAGGTAAGATTGTTTGTTGTTCCTGGTTTTGATGAAGAAACCAAAGATACAGATAACCCACCCCAAGGAAACTTGGTTAATGATCTGAGCATATATCTAATATGAATGAGTGCACTTCTATAGAGAACAAAAAAACCATGGAAGGGGAGATACCAAGGACTAGCACATATCTTTTGCCAAATCCAGATTTGGATGAAAAAGGCAAAAAATGTTTGTTTTAAAGGTAATTAAACACCTCGCCATCCAACCCCCTCCCCAACTACCCCACGATGCCTTCTCATGATAAAACCTGTCCAAGTGAAAAACATCACATGAATTTATTATAAAAGTAAGGATCTGCTGGGGACAGGAAATAATAGATGGATGTGTAGGGGGGGCGGGAACTAGGTTATTGGATGGATTGGGAAGATGATAGGAAAACCAGGCAATTGGATGGGTTGGCTGGAATAGGGGAAAAGAAGAGAAAGCAGGGCTGGTGGGGGGATTTTCCTTCCCCTGCAAGTTGGTGCAAGCCCCCCTCTTGTCTTACCTATTGGTAAGGAGAATTTTACTCATCATACAGAGGTGTGGTAAATGTGAAGTAGAATTTGTAGGGAAATAGTTGTTTCTAGAAATTCTTCACTGAAGAAATAGCTTAAGATAATAATCAGAACTACACAAAGATTTCTGATTTAAAATAAAAAAGTTACATTCAGGTCATCATTTGGAACCTATATTTTTTAGCAATTTCAAATTAGCTGACATAATAGCTTTTATTTTCTTGTTCTCATCTGAGTGAATCAGTTGATTGGGGTCAACTGGGATGGAACGCAGGAGAAGAGAAACAGACACTCCCTCTCCCACCCCTGGTAATAGTTTCCTGGAAAAACCAGGTGTCTCTTATTGTCTGTCTCAGATTGGAGAACCTCTCTACCACCCTCAAAAGACCGTCCTGATCCTAATGTTCTGTTCTGAACATCAAGACACTTATTTTGAACTGATTATCAGTTGATGTGGTAACAGGTTCAGTTCAGGTTTAAGATAAAGAGAACATAGAGAATTTTTGTTCAGATTCAGCCCTAAAAGAAAAGTTGGAAATGATATACTAAGACACAGGCTTAACCACGTGAACAAGAAGTAGGCCTCTATCTTAAACCTCTTCCAGACTCCTGTCAGTCAAATATCTCTGCTCCTTCTCTCCACTTTTCAAAATAATAATTAGCTTCTACAAAAGATTTCTATACTGTTTTTTATTACAGCTTTTGCATCTTCAAATAATAAATTTCAGTAGGATCTGCTTTATAGTTTAGTTACAAAAATATGTAATATATAATATAGTTTTAAATAACATATTTTAGGATTCTAAATATTAGGCCTCAAATGTTTACATCACAGGAATCAGTGAAATACTGAGAGATCTTTTTTTAATGAAATGATTCATATAATTGATTTTTTTTCTATACAGAAAACTCCCTGAGCATAGAAAAGTAGCATTAGGGAGAAATTAGGCTAGAATCCTTGACCTGCATTCAACCATCCATGCATGGTCAGACCATGAAGCTTTTCCATGTTCCCCTGAAAAGCCCCCTGAAAGATCACCTGGAGGAACAGCTGCATGAATCAAGGTGAGCTGTTAGAGTGCAGAGGGACAATAGCTGTTCCTCTCTGTTCTGAAAGCACAGCTCTGCTGAGCAAAGGGTCTAATTTCATCCCCTTGTCCATTCTCCTGACTTGTTCTGCTGTTACACAACTCCTGTCACTGCAAGAATGACATTTCTGGGGGCTCCAACTTGGAAGTTGCTGCAAGAACAGAGAAGACCATGGGAAGCTGTTATGTGCTTTACATAAATAGCTTGTGTGGATGAAATACATTTTCTTATAGAAGAGCATTCAACTATATGAGCCCCATCTGTTGTATGAAGAGATACAACACGGATACATTTCTCACCTTAATGAGAACTAGGCCTGAGATAGGTATCAAATTTGGGTCCTGAGAAATGGGGAAGGGTGGCAGTACTACAACACTAGGACTAGACAGACACTGGATGGATTGGCAGTAAAAAAATATTAAGCTGGCAGTGACACAAATAGCTGCTTCATATATTGTTGATCTGTGCCCCAGTGTGCGCTCAAAAGGAAGAGTTACAGATATATATGTGTTTGGGTCACCATCTTGGTTATGATTCTCATAACAACTTGTTGGACCAGCTTGTGGTAGATTCAATTCAGCTATGCACAGAATAAAGCAATCATCTGAGTTTTACTGCCCTTGATGCGGCCTGAAGAGCTTCCAAAATTTTCCCTTGGAGAACAATTCCAGTTCCCCTGGAGAAAATGGCTGCTTTGTCGGGTGGACTCTATGGAATGTTATACTCTACTGAGGCCCCTCCCTTCCCCAAACCCTACCTGCCTAGGTTCAACCACCAAACTTCCAGGAATTTCCCCACAGGGGCCGAATCCACACTTACCCGGCACAGCACTAAGCAGGTGGAGTGAGAGCGTAAGTGTGGATTCGGCCATGGAGTTGACAATCTTATCTGTCACACAACCAGAATGATTTTCAACATGGAATAAGCTATGTGGGGAAAAAATGGTCACAGCATCATATCAGAAAATTGATCTGGACAGATGACGGAACAGTCTAGCAACAGTTTTCCTCTTCTTTTTATCATATATCTAAATACAATACCCACTAAACTAATCTTCTGGCCAAGGCCAATTTTCCATGGTATCATTTGTCTTCTGGTCAAAATATAGGATACCAAATCAGAAGACCACACAACCTGAAGTATGAACTCTAGAACAGCTTATAACCACATCTTCTGTATATAAATAGCATAGATGTGTGTATGAAGGCTCATGAAAAAGAAAAGAGAGTTCATTTGGTCCAATATAGTTATGTAAAGATTCCAGGTTACAGTAGGTTCCATGTAAGTGTGTGCAATTTGGTATTCAGTATACCTGGATAAAACTGACTAATTGCCAATTTGGCATTATCCAAGTATACTGAATAACATTAAAGAATCCCAAATAAAATTGGGATATCAACAGTGCAATCCTAAGCAGAGTTACTCCAGTCTAAGCCCATTGAAATCAATTGGCTTAGACTGGAGACTCTCTCTTCAGGACTGCACTGTAAATAAATCATTGTCAGATAAACCTGAATTTATCCGTGTTTATCCGGCAAACACAGTTACTGCCTTTTAGAAGCTTGCTGATTCATCTTACAGGCTCTTTTCTCTCCCCCCTCCCAACTTTCAAAGGCTTTCTTGGGCCTCCCCCGCCCCCCAGAGGAGGGAAGAGTGAGGCAGGAGGGAGGGGGAGGCCAGGGGTTGGCCCTTTGCTTAAGGTATCTTCATCTGGAAATCCTCGGAAATGTTTCCCCCATCCAAAACTATTGAGAGTGGCTGGGGACAACATTCAGGGGCCCACTCTTCTTGAAACTTGGGGTTCTTTAGTGGACCAGCAGAACTTGGTTCCCTACAAATTTGGTGAAGTTTGCTTGAAAAATGCCCCCCAGACCCCTTGAACAGCTTTCCCCAAGGGGAATAATGGCAAAATATATTCAGTATTCCCAGTTTAAACCAAACCCTAATCAAGATTCTGACATGGATTTCTGGAATACTGAATATTTATGGTATTCCTGAATACCAGATTGGAATTCAGTTGGAGTTTTTGGAGGGGAGGGTGCATACCCCTAGTACCATGCGAATTCATTTCTCATTGAACTATTGAGAAATGAATCCATGTGGGAACAAATGACTCATCCATGAATACTATTGAACACATTGTGGCTGACTCTGAAATCATCAGGAGGCAACTGGAAGGAATTGGGGGCACAGGTGGTATTCTCTTCGAACCTGCCAGTCAGAGAAAGAGAAAAGCAACAGAAACAGAAGATTATGGAGGTAAATCACTGGCTGTGTTCATGGAGCTGGCAGGAGCAATTTGGATTCTAGGACCACGGGCTATATTTTCTTGAAGATGGCCTGTTTGCACACGATGGACTCCACCTGTCAAGGACAGGGAAGAATGTTTGGAAGGGACCTGGGGAAATTCATCAGGATGGATCAAAACTGATATTGCTGGGGAATGGAGACAACAGGCAGAGGAATTTCAGAGAAGAAAGAGAGCAAATAGTAGACACCTACCTGGGAAGGCCAGGTCAAAGTGGGGGAATGTTGCAAGGCTTCTGATGCCTATATACCAATGCCCAAAGCTAGGCAATACAGAGGAGGAACTTGATCTGCTAATGCAGATGGAAAGATATGACTTAGTAGGCATTACATAGACTTGGCGGGATGATTCCCATGACTGGAATGCAGTAGTGAATGGGTATGAGCAGGGCTTTTTTTGAGGGGGAACGCTCCAGAACAGCATTCTGGCAGCTCTAGAAGCTGCCCACATGATTCCTTCCTCCTCTGGCCCTGCAGTCTTTCCAGAGGAGGCTAAGCTGCTTTGAGTTCATTCTGCTTTCTTTTCATTCCTCTGTGAGTGAGAGAGAGAGAGAGAGCAAATTAGCTGGGGCCCAGCGAGGGCTCTGCAGAGGAGGTTTAGCTGCTTTGAGTTCATTCTGCTTTTTTTCATGCCTCAGTGAGTGCGAGAGAGAGAGAGAGAGAGCTGGGGCCCGGCGCGAGCTCTGCAGAGGAGGGCTAAGTTTTGAGTTCATTCTGCTTTCATTCAGGGCTTTCTCTGTGTGTGCTGCTTTGAGTTAATTCTGCTTTCTTTTCATGGGGTGGATGGGAGCTCTGTGTGTGTGTGTGTGTGTGTGTGCTGCTTTGAGTTCATTCTGCTTTCTTTTCATCAGGGTGTGGGCGGCTGTGTATGTGTGTGTGTGTGCTGCTTTGAGTTCATTCTGCTTTCTTTTCAGGGGATGGATGGGGCTGTGCATGTGCGTGTGTGTGTTGCTTTCATTCTTTTGTTGACCTAAGTTGACATTGTTATGGTTTCCACAGCTTTTGAATGCAGATTGGTTCTGTGTTAGTTAAATATATGTTATGGTTATTTGTATTAGTTAAAATATCAGTTATGGTTATTCCAGTTTTATGCTAGGAATGGATAGCTGTGTCTAAGTCACAGAAGGCTTTCATCAATATATTCATCATCATATAGGTGTTCTTATGTCTTAATAGCTGTAACTCAAATGGTTCTCCCCACCCTCAGCTGATTAACATCACTGAAATTGCAGTGGACATATGGGTGTTAAGGAAGTTTTTATGAATATTGTTTGTCTGGGACACTGGAATATTTATGAGCAACACAACAGCTTAGACATTGGTAAGGTAGAGTTGGCAGGGAACAAAAAAAGCTATTTTAAACTAAATGTAGATCTAATGCAGCTAAAGTTGAGTATCTAATTTTGATTTGCTCCAGAAAAGCAAAACCCTCCCTGAAAATTCAATATCCATTAGATTAGGAATTTCAGACTCTTGTGGAATTTTGAGAAAGAATTTTGGAATTTTTTTTATACTCTGGCAGAGGAAATCTGTTAGAATTTAGATTTGTGAGATGGGATTTTTAGAGGCCCCCTCCTTCTTGCATATGTTAAAATATGATTCCAAAGAAATGAAATGTTTGGGAAAGGGAATGGAAGATTTCACTTTTTGTAGAGGATACAGAAAGGAAAAACACTTCCTCATAATAGTGTAATTTTCCAAAATTACTAACATTTATCTTGTTGTAATGCATTGTGCTGGGTTCCGGGAAGCGGCATCACTTTTGGGAAGTGATGTCATCATGCATTTCCGGGAGCACGTATACGCAAAGCATGCGCACATATGATAATAGAGAGTTCCACCACCTCTTTTCCCAGAAAAAAAGCCCTGGGTATGAGTTATTCAAGAAGAACAGGAAGTGGTTTGGAGAATGTGGAGTGTTGCTTTGTGTGAGGAAAGAGCTTGATTGTCAGGAAATACCAGAAGAGGTGAGTGACAACCTAGTGGAATGTGTCTGGTGAAGATAAGGGAGGGAAGGGTGAGCAGTATTGTGGTTGGGGTCTGCTATAGATTGCCTGACCAAGGAGATGAGGTGGATCCTGCCCTCCGTGAACAGCTTAATAGGGTATCCAAGAAACACAACCCTGTAGATAATGGGGGACTTCTCTAATGTGTGCTGGGACACCTACTCTACTACATGTCCAGGGTCATGCAACTTCCTGACCTGTCTCGCCGACAACTTCCTTTCTCAAGTGATGAGGGGCTCAGCCTTACAGGGCTTGATATTAACCAATAAGAAAGAGTTGGTTGATGGGGTAAAGGTGGTGGGAACTTTAGGGAGAATGATCACATCCTTCTAGAATTCCTTTTGCTGTGGGGTACTAAGCGGGTTTGTAGCCAAACATGCAGGTTAGATTTTAGTAGGACAAATTTTAATAAACTTAGAGATGTGATAGAGTTGTTCCATGGAAAAAAATGCTGGAAGGGAAAGGAGCAAGTGAAGGTTGGGCTGTCCTAAAAGAAGAGCTCTTGCAGGCTCAAGCTATCACCATTCCAGCAAGAGGGAAATGTGCTAGAGGATCTGAGAAGCCAATGTGGATGAACAGAGAGCTCTGTGATGAGCTGGGGTGGGGGCAGGAGATGTTCAAGAGATGGAGGGGAGGAAATGCATTTAAAGAAGATTATTTAGGGGTAACTAGGTACTGTAAGGCAGCTGACAGAGATGCCAAAGCTCAGAATGAGCGGAGACTAGCCAGGGGGCTCGCCACAACCAAAAGATGTTCTTCAGATACATGAAGAGTCTATAAAGGGGGAGATACCCCAATTGCTGGGTAAAACTGGAGAAACTCTGACAGAGGACAGAGAGAAGGCAGAAAGGCTAAGTGCCTATTTTGTCTCAGTTTTTCCCCCAAAGGAGAGAACAGGCGCACCTAGAGATGGAAGTAGGTAAGACATGGCTTCAGGGCTGCTGGTTGACATGGGAAGAGAAGTTGTGGAGAAGCACTTTACTGCACTGGACGTGTACAAATCCCAGGGGCCAGGTGGGGTTTATCCAAGAGTGCTTAAAGAACTTTCAGAAGAGCTTGCAGACCCTCTACTAATCATCTTTCAGGCCTCTTGGAGGACAGGTGATGTGCTGGAAGACTGGAGGAGGGCAAATGTCATCCCAATCTTCAAGAAAGGGAAAAGGGACAATTCTGGGAATTACTGGCCAGTCATATAACATGAGTCTGGCTTCTTGCCAAGTTCAAGTGTGGACCTTTCTGCTCCCTGCTCATGCTGAGAATCACGGTTAAACACTAACTTCAGTTACCTGTAATGTACTAATGCAGGTGCGTGAGTGACCAGGAATCGATCCTCCTATTGCCACTTACCAGGACTCCCAGACTGGATTAAACCCAGGGTTAAATCATTGTTAGGAAGGGGGCAGGGACTAACTTAACCTGCACATGTGCATTCACAGTTCATAGGAAACCAAAGTTTATGTTTAACCATGATTCTCAATGCAAGAAGGGAGCTGTAGCAAGTTGTCTTTGTACACATTTTTTTTAAACTGGGGTCATATGTAATGTCTGAAGACTGCCCTAGTGACTTGATGGCTGAGATGAAATTTGGAAGACCAACACCTTGATCCACCTGTTCCATATATTGCTCATGTATTTTGATGACAAAACCTTTAGCTGCTAGATCTGTTATGCTGGTGTGCCTCAAAACTGC
Source organism: Eublepharis macularius (assembly GCF_028583425.1). Taxonomy (NCBI): domain Eukaryota; kingdom Metazoa; phylum Chordata; class Lepidosauria; order Squamata; family Eublepharidae; genus Eublepharis; species Eublepharis macularius. The sequence goes on from NC_072793.1 coordinate 81,763,368, forward strand.
TGAAGTCATTGTAACTTTAAACAGAATGACGAATTTGGCTTACAAACAATGTCAGATTAAAACATTTTTGGAGGGCTGAGAATGAATTGAGTCCAATAGACAAAGAATGAGAACATAAGTGGGAACATGGCCCAGCCCCAAGTTAGCTTTGTAATCTTCTGCATTTGAAGTTTTGTGTATTTTATAGGATGTATAATAGCTTTGTCCACATGATCAGGAACCGTGGGGTGCATGGAAGGAAAGCTGGACCCTTTTCCTGTCCCTTGGCCTCCATTCACAGCATCTATGGAGTGTTTACTACACAATTCTCTACAGAAGATACGGAGGTCAGGGGAAGGGAGAATGGACATCAACCTGTCCCCCCTCATCGCCTTCCAGCTTTCAGACAGTATGAACAAAGAATGGAGTACTAAAACCAAAGAAAGAAACTGGGAACAAGTGGAGCAAGCTATACATATGAGCTACCTACCTGATACATTCTGGTCAAATGATGGGGGAAATTGATAAAGAATGGCTGAGATGCAAAGGTTATAGGGTGTGCCCATCTTAAATAGAAGCTACTACATAGGCCAACACATGACTTTACTAAACCTTCTGATTTGTGTTCACTAAAGGCCTGATGTAAGACACTTCTTTTTTTTAATAATAATAAATTTTATTTATCAACAAAACAATAAACAACTTCAACCATACAACTTAAACAGTAAATACAAAAAGTAATATATGGAAGTAACAATAAGATACTCTTCATAAATAAAATTGCTGACAGAATGCTATGATTTGCAGTTCTTACAGTTAAAGATATTATACAAAATTTTCTTGAAGCAACTTAGCTCATAATTAACTATCTAGTATTTTCTGATATAAATGGTTTGGAGGATTTGCTTCTGTCCTATCAATGTAGTCTAGGAAATGCCACCATTTTTCATAAAAGTTGGATTTGAGTGTTGTGTTGGTTAAATTGTCTGTTATTTTGTCTATGATAAGCTGATCCCATACTTTGGATAGCCAGTGGGAGATTGGTGGGGGTATTTGTTTTTTCCAAAAGTAAGCAATTGAAGATTTTGCTATAGTTAGTAGGTTATTGATTAACTCTTTTTGCGAGGATGTATGTTTTGATTTTGCCAAAGGTTTAAAAAGATTAAAAGAGGGTCCAGTGGTATTTCATAATTCGTTATTAATTTTATCTGTTTTAGTATCTCTACCCAAAATGCATTTATTTTGGGGCATTGCCACCAAAGGTGAGCAAATGTGCCTATACTGCCACAATTTTTCCAACACATAGGCGAATAATTAGAGGTCATAACTGAAAGCTTCTTTGGGGTTAGGTACCAACGAGTGAGAATTTTAAATGATTGAAGTTTGATATTTATTGCTTTGGATTTTAATGTCGAGGAGGACCAAATTTCTTTCCACTGATCTGGTGAAATTTGGGTGTTACAATCTTGTTGCCATTTGTTTTGGTATGCATAATATTTTGGTTTTTGGGAGGTTATGATAGTTTTATAGATTCTAGAGATTAGTCCTCTTCTTTGATTAGCATTATTTTCCAAGAGATCTTCAAACTGAGTTTTTGGGTTCGACATAATGTCTTTCAGAGATATTTTATTTGCCATATTTGCCAGTTGTAGATATGAGAACCATGGAATGGTTGTGTTTAATTTTAATTCCAGTTCATTTTTTGTTAAAATTCCGTTTTGGGATGATATATCACATAGTTTTACGCCATATAGGAATTTCCATTGTTTGCTATTAATTAGATTACAACCTGGTGGGAACCATTTTTGCAAAAGTATAGTTGAATTACGTGGTATCCTGGGCATTAATTTAGATTTGTAATGGTCCCATGTTTTAAGTAAATTTGTCCAAAATATATTGTTAGTGATTTGAGTTGGTCTGAGGTGATGTTTACACCATATTATCTCTTGGATTGGTATCGATAGATGCAATGAGTCTGATGTAAGACACTTCTGAGGATCCCAAAGAACAATTGGTGCAAACTCTGTTCCAGTTGCTCTGGAATTTATTCTAGGCATAAAGCCATTGATTCATAAGTTACCCTTCTCAAGCCTGAATCTGCAGGTTTGCTGGAACAGTTAAAAATGCATGTTTTGCAGATTTTCACAAGAGGCTAGAAGCGAACTCTCCAGCTTACTGCGTCAAAACATCCTAAACAGTGATTTAAAGTTAAACTCTGCAACAACTTAGACGTATTTCTTTAAAAAATTAGTTCTTCTAAATGTATTGTCATGTTTACTGTCCTGTTTGTTATACCTTAAAAGTTTAAACAGCATATTAAAGAAATAAAAACAACTGCAATAAAAAAACCAAAGCCAGAACCAAACAATGTGATCAAGATTGGGCTCTGCAGTCATGAAAAGCTTTGCATGCTTTCTAGGGAAAGTTGGCATAGGAAAGAGCAAGTACATTTGCCGAATCAGACCATTAATGGAGTCTGCCACACGTGCACACCACCTCACTCAAGTTGCCTGCTCTTCCTCCTTGTATTCTGTCAGAATATACAGTTAATTTTGCTATTTCTTTCTCATTGATTAAAATAGGCTATGAAACCTCAGCACTTTAATAATACACAAGGAATTTTCACTAAACACATTAATACAAAATTGCTAGGGTATTCTTGAATGTATTATTGAATCAAAAACCAACAAATGGCAGAAGTTATGCTTTGGGTGGGCAAACAGTGGAAATATTGACATCAATACAAATCTCTAAACTGCTATAACTAAACCATCCTTCATCAGATATACTAAAATTTAGCCAGACTGTATTGTTTTCTAGGTAGATTCCTCATGCCAAATTTCATACTCAGGGAATAAACTTTCTCAATTTTATGATGAATAGAATGTTCAGGCTATAAAGAATAAAGGCTGATGAACATAATGTTGCCAATGGCGCCACATAACCCACCTGTAACTCTGAATTCTTGCTGTTGTTTTAGGGAAGCCTACTCAATAGATATATGTTGGATGTTCAAATTCCATCTTAGCCATGAAGTTCTAAAAATAATCTGTAACCTGTTGTGATAGCATGGTACTCTGAGATGAGTTCCTTAAAGAAAAAATGGGATATATGGCAAATTGATTTGAAACAAAGAGGTTGGGAGCCAAATAACCAATTGCTCCAATTAATTCCCAGGGTCCTCAACTGTCTTAGGGTTGCCAGCCTCCAGGTGGTGGCTGGAGATCTCCCGGAATTACAACTGATCTCCAGGTGACAGAGATCAGATCCCCTGGAGAAAATGTCTGCTTTGGAGGTTGGACTCTATGGCATTATATCATTCTGAGGCCCCTCCCTTCCCCAAATCCCGGCCTCTCCAGGCTCCACCCCTGAAATCTCCAGAAATTTCCCAACCTGGACCTGGCAACCGCTATATATCTGTACAATAAGAGCATCATCATCAAACCACATTTCAGTTACAAGCTTTTACTCCTGGGAGTCATATCTGCAACAGATGTCAACATTTTATTGCTTTCTCTAGACACTCTCAAAAACAGTGGTATGTGGGGAACGCCTTAAAGTAATGTCTACTCAAATTACTCATATTCTTTCTGACAAACAGCAAAATAGCTTGACCTCTTTGAGCTAAAATGCTAGATATTTTAATTTTGACTCTGTTGCTAGACAAGTGCTCTGATCATATTCAAGTGAGCTTTGACATGAACATAATTCTTGCTGATCATTTCAAGAGAATATTGCTTTTTGATTGGTCCCAGATCTCACACTGGTTAGATCTAAATTAATGTGATCACTTCTGTTATGAGCAAAATTCATACCCCTTTTACTTAATTAGTTTACATGTCTAGGCCTCTTTTCCACAGCAAAGTCCTTCAAAGCAGCATAGATAAAATCACAACCACAACATCACAGGAATAATAATTAAAATTCATTAATGGATCACAATACTTCTAAAAAGACTAAAACAGCAGTATAGTCAAAATGCAGTTGAAATCTTCAGAAACCCTCATGGAATAGGAGGGTTTATATAAGCCTTCTAAAAGTTTGAAAGAGCAGGCTTCATGAATATTCTTTTCAACCTAGAAGAAAGGGCAGTGCAAACATACAGCTATTCATATGGTAGAAACCATCTCCACTTATGGGAAGCTTAATCTCAGCAACGAGTCACCTCCCATTTTTGTTACATACAGGAAACAGAGACTGTGATGGGTGGGACTAACAGGCTAGTGGTAGGTCATGCTAGAATATTTGCTGTATGGAATATTGTTCTGTAATATGTAGGGTTGCCTGGTCCCCCAGGACTCAAAGCAGGGGATGAGGGGTGCACAACAGGATGTCATCTAGAGTTTAGGGCCAATTTTATCAAACTGGCCCTTGGCACAACCCCAAACTTCCATGCTGCACCAGGAATGACATCATTCCCAGCGCAACGTGGAAGTGTTCCAGAGTATGCTGTGTGCTCCAGAGTTTTTGGGTCAGTTCCCACACCTTTCCCCCACTGGCCAGGTGAATGGTGGCGGGGTATCCCCTGCCCCTACTAGGGGCCTGGTAACTGTAGTAACATGGGGGAAGAGGAAGGATGACATAAAATGCAATTTTTGATGCATAATTTGTATGAGAATTGAAGATAAAATGTACAGATGGAAGCAAAACTATCAAAAGAATTTTAGCTGGCTTTAAAGCTATTTCTTCAGGCGCCACCTTGTACATGGATAAAATCAACAGCTGCCCATACACATGCATTCTCTGTAGCAGTCCCCACTTTATGGAATGATCTACCTGAGGAGGTTAGGAAAGCTCCCACGCTCCTGGCCTTCCACAAACAATGCAAAACTGAATTATCCAAGAAGGCTTTTTACTTAAATAGGATGTCTGTACTTTAAGGAAGTGGTCTCATAGAACTCCATCAGTAAAGGGATAGGGAGGGACCACAGACCAGAGCCGGATCTAGCGCTCCTGGCGCCCGGGGCAACACTTGCCGGCCCGCGCGCGCACAGAGCACGCACGCTCCTGACGCAGCGTGATGACGTCATTTTGATGACATCATCACGCTGCGCGCCGGAGGCAGCGCGGGGGGCTGAGAAGCTGCCCGCGCCATTCGCTTCAGAAGCGAATGGCGCGGTCGGCTTTGCAGCCCCCCCCCCCACGCTGTCTTTCGCCTGCCCCGTGGGACAGGGGGTGACTGGCTTGCCGCGCGCCCTCTGTCCTGTGGAGCAAGCAAAAGGCAGTGTGGGGGGCTGCGAGGCTGCCCGCACCATGCGCCTGCCCCGTGGGACAGGGGGCGGCCGGCTGCCCCCTCTCCGGCAGGGCAAGTGAATGGCGTGGGCGGCCGCGCTGCCCTTTTCCTGCCCTGCAGGACGGGGTGCACGGCAAGCCAGCCGCCCCCTGTCCCGCGGGGCAAGCAAAAGGCAGCACGGCTGCCCATGCTGCCGCCTGTATGCTCTGGGAGCTGCTTCCGGCGCCCCCTCCCTGGCGGCGCCGGGGACAGACTACCCCCCTGCCCCCCCGTCTAGATCCGGCCCTGCCACAGACTGTACTACTATCGCTGTAAATTTTATGGGCCATTGATTCCACTGCTACTTTTATAAGTATGATCCTACTGGGTAGTTCCTATGTTGTATGATATGTCAGTTGTAGAATTGCTTATGCTCTGTTTTGGCATTTCTTCAGCTGTGTATTGGATTTCAATGGATTTTTTAAATTTTTGCAAATTTGCATGTATCTATCCATTACATGTTTTATTGAAATGTCTTTAATAATGACTGTACTGACTCACACTGTGTTATCTGCCTTGAGTCTTAGTGAGAATCTAATTTTTCAATGACTTTTAATTGTGAAAAATTAACAATTAAATTCTACTTTCTGATCATAGGAAATTAACATATCAAGAAGAAAGGTTCTAGTCCAGTGATCTGCAACATGGATGTGTTTTCTGATGCTGCATTTCCTTCTTTCCAAAGGCATATTTTCCCCAAAGCAAAGAGCTAATACTGGCTGTTCTCCATCTGTTTGGAGCAGACAGTGTGTCAGAAGAGTTCAGCAGAAAGCATTGCTTTTTTGTCTGCAGCAAGAACCCATGCAGCCATTTTCGGGTCAAGCTAGATGTGCAAGTTTTTAAAGAGTTGGGTGTGGGATCCCCAAAGCAGCTACACAGCAGCTTTGGGGAATAGCTGTTAAAATAATAAAGTCCAAATGACCTTCAGAATGCCTCCATGGGGGGAGGAGGAGCAACTCCCCCAGTGCTATTTTGGCATGAGGAAACAGCTTGAGGGGGGAGGGAGAGCCCCTCCTCCCCCCACAGAGGCATTCTGAGGCTGTTTGGGCTCTCCTTTATTTTTTAACAGCAATTTGCTTTTTAACTGCTGTATGGCTGCGGAACCCAGACCCAACTCTTTTAAAACCTACACGTTTAGCTTGACTCTAAGTCACAGGAGGACACTGGGCTTGGAACAGGCTCCTGTGGCAGCCATTTTGTGGTGCTTCCCACTTACTGTTCTCAAAATTTCAGAAGTGCCAATAGGATCAGCAAGGTTGAGACACCTGTTCTAGTCCATTCCTCTCCTAGTTATTAAAGCTTTCAACTTGAAGATATATGCAGGTGAGCTTTAAAAAAACATCCTCCACAGATTGAAAACAGGCATGCACTGGGTAGCGTGAGGGGTGGCACAGGCACATATTCTTGGCCCTGAAATCAAATTCCTTTGAATGCAGTGAATGTGTGTTCAGACCTCATCTATCACACATTATGCCTTAGACTGAACTTAATATTTTATCTAGTTTTTGATACACAGTTCATGTTAATCAAGGATCAGAAATATCAGCTACATAGTAGCAATGTCTCTATTTGGCTTTCTGAAAAATTATTTTTTTTGAAATGTTAGTAGTTAGTTATCATGTCTGTGGAATGTGTAATCTATAGCTGCTGCTGCTCTTTTCTTTTAAAGAACCTTTTATTTCCTTCCTTGGGCCCCTTTCACACTCACTTTTAAAACCAATAGATTTGAGCATTCGCCCCTCTTGGCCTGGCAGCGGCTTTGCACCACCCCGTTTTACTCTCTCCACTCCCGATTCAGTCTCACATTCTTTGCTGAATTTTATACTCAATATCAAGTATTTGTTCTGCTGTGAGGTTTGTGGGCTACTGAATACATGTCACAGTTTTTAAGTTTGAGCATGCATGGAAACATGACATTGTGACAGAGTTTCTTTGTTAGACTAAGAAACCCCGCCCTCTCTGTGCTGCCATTTTGAACCCAAACTTTTGAAAGTAGCACTGAGTGTTGTTGAGAAATGATTACAGCTTGAGCCTTTTTACTTGCAAGAAAGATAACACAAGACTGGCTACAGTGAAATTAACACCAACCCATGCTTTCACCCCCACTTGATTTATGGAATGATCTCTTACTTCCTCCCCCCCTCCTGTTTTTTTTTTTTACTGTTCTCTGCAATCAGAGTAGAGCAAAAAAAGAAAGCAAGTTCCACGCAGCGAAGGCTACAGGTTTGAAACAGGTGTATGTGGAGGGCGGGGGAACCACCATTTAGCCAGGTCCCAACTGGACGCTTGCAAGAAGATAATCTTGGTTTGTGGTAGGGAAAGCTCCCTTCTCCATGCAGCCGTTGTTCTGCTTGCTTTGTGTATTCGCTCAACCACTCATCACAAGGGACTGTTAAATGCCCACAATTCTGTTTTAAAATGCTTAATGAATTTTGTGCATAAATTCAAAATGCTGAAGTGTTACTGCCCTTCAGAAATACTAAAAAAAAATCAGAGGGGGAGCTGAGGAGGGAGGGGGCCAGAGCCCGCCCCAGCTCTGCTTGCCTGAGAGGGAAGCGGAGGAGGCAAGCAACAGGCACAGCTGAGCTCCTGCTCTCTGCTGCCTGCCCCAGTTCCGCTTGCATGGGGTGGGCACAGCTGAGCTGCAGCTCGCTGCTGCCTAACCTGGCACCACTCACCTGAGATGGGTAAAACTGAGCTGCTGCTTGCTGCTGCCTGCCCCACCTCCACTCGCCCAGGAAGGAAGTGGAGGAGGTGAGTGATGGGCACAGCTGAGCTGCCGCTCACTGCTGCCTGCCCTGACTCAGCTTGTCTGGGATGGGCACAGCTGAGCTGCCACTTGCTGCTACCCACCCTGGCACTGCTTGCCGGAGACAGGTACAGCTGAGGTGCTGCTCGCTGCAACATTACTGCCCTTCAGAAATGCAAAAAATCCCATAAATTCAGATGGAGAGCTGAGGAGGGATGGGGGCAGAGCCCACCCTGGCTCTGCTCGCCCGAGAAGGAAGTGGAGGAGGTGAGCGATGGGCACAGCTGCACTGCCACTCGCTGCTGCCCACCCCTGCTCCACTTGCTGGGCACCGTGTGCAGCACACAGCCAGAGCCTTGCCCCCCGCCCCCACTGAGGCTAACCGCTTATCCAAGCTCCAGTTCCTTGGGAGTAGAGGACAGATACCCCGGGACCCCAGCGCTTCCCACCTCCCTCATGCTCTGCACCTTCTTTCCCTGCTCAGGCCAAGCTGGGCCAGACAGAGAATGCTGCACCGCACTGCCAACAAACATACTTTAGAAAAAACATGGTGAAAGAAGCATTAGGGGAGCTGATGAGGGTGGGTGTGATTAAATCTGCTCCGGCCAATCAACATACAAAAAGACCAAAACGGTGGGCCTAAGAGAGGCAAAATCGTTCACATAGGCATACACAGCACCCAGTGAAAGTCGGCAACTGAGACCAAAAAAAATTCGCCATATGTCCACAGCCAGATATCCCAGGGCAAACTGAAAAAAAGCCCAGAGCAATGTCACATGATCACCTTGGGAATATAAAAGGCAGTCGAACATGCGGCGTGAAACAGGAAGCTACTGCGCTGTAAGACTGAGTGTGAAAGGGGCCTTGGTCTCCATTGAATCGAGCTTTTCCAGAGCAATGTGTGTACACAGTGAAGCAATTATTTTTATAAAAAATTAATCAATAGGGGTCAGCTTAGATGGAAAAGAGACAATTAAATTATGTTCTAACATTTCAAAGGGCAACCAAGATCCTCAAGCATAACCCAATGCATATATGGGCACATGTAAAAGAACACACAGCTTTTAGGACTTATTAAGAGTAACAAAGTGGTAAGCTGCAGTACTGCAGTCCAAGCTCTGCTCACGACCTGAGTTCGATCCCGACGGAAGCTGGGTTCAGGTAGCCGGCTCAAGGTTGACTCAGCCTTCCATCCTTCCGAGGTCGGTAAAATGAGTACCCAGTTTCCTGGGGGTAAAGTGTAGATGACTGGGGAAGGCAATGGCAAACCACCCCGTAACAAAGTCTGCCAAGAAAACGTCATGATGCGATGTCCCCACATGAGTCAGTAATGACTTGGTACTTGCACAGGGGACTACCTTTACCTTTAAATAAAGATAGAGTAACATGGCATGAAATGTTAGAATAAAATAATTTACAGTATAGACATAAGGCTATTCAGAGTTGGGGGGATTTTATAAAATATTTTGGACAGAATTAAACTGATCAGTTCATCTTGGAAAGGAGAGGAGTTATAACTGTAATGGGGAAACACCCACTCTCCACTATTGTTTCATTTTCTTTTCAACGTGCTCCCTCACCTTATCCCTATGTTCTCTTATGTCTTTAAAATAAACTGTTAAAATGCGACAGAATGCTAGGTGACCAGTCCCTTGCTGACTTAACATACCAAGATTGTCTTCCTTGTCTTTCTTGAAACCAAAGCAGGGAAGGTACCTTGCACACCTAGATCCACTTCTGGAAAGGCACCTCTCCCTGTAGTTCTTTCCTTCTCTGAGGAAAGTTGGCCTACATCAGTAGTTCAGAGGAAGTAACAGGACATACTGCCAAAGTAAGAAAGCAATCCTAAGCAAGTCTACAGAATTTGTTAAATTGTTATTTAGGAGATTTCTAGGCTGCCTCCTGATGTCAGAGGCAGCGTACAATTAAAATAAAAAAGTTATCAGTATAAGAATAACAAGCCATTAAAACAAGTCCAGTGACTTAAAAAGCACAAAACCATTTATAACTGAATCTCAGACCAGAAGCAGACCATTTTTTAAAAGCTGGTAAGATAAAATACCTACTTAAAAGCGTGAGATGTATTTTGGCCTGGCACCTTATGATGTTCCCCCGGGCCTCAGAGTGGGCAAGGCCTTGTAGCTTCAGACTGCTGCCCTTTTTCTCATCCCAGACCCTCCTAGGCACTTGCTGGCTCCACAACTCCCTGTGCCACCTTCACTTGTGGGCTTAGAGTCTGTCTGTGGAGCTGGCCCCTTGGACTTGGGAGCTGGAGCTTTGAAGGGGAAGGTGTGTCTCTGGCTGCCTACTGTTGTTGGGTCCCAGCCAACTGTGCCTCTGACCCTGCTGGCTGCTCTTGTCCCCTCGAGGTGACCACTTCTCACCAGGCCCAACTCCAGTTCGTAAGCGCCTGCCCTGTTCTCCCGGATTGCCTCTGCCCGCTGCCTCTCCCAGGCCTGAACTGCTGCTGGTTCGCTTGTCTCCAGCTTCATTCCTTCAGTCACCTCCTGCTTCTGACTCTTGCTGTCTGCTTGCTCCTCTCTTCTCTCCTCCACCCACCTCTTTGCAGGCTATACATATGCCTTTTGACATGCATGCCTCATGGCCCTGGCCCTCCTGTGGGGCATCAGGTGCCACTGTGTCACACACCCCTCCCCTTAAAGGTGCTTGTGCTACCCTCCACCAGTGCATGCCACTGTGACAGGAAGTCCGCATTCAAGTGCCGTGAACCTGCCTGGTGCAAGACTGTGAACATGTATGCTGCAGCACCAACATCCACCACTGGACCCGATCATTGTGTTGACCTCAATCTTTCATCCACTTCAGGGTGGCATGGTTGGTTACTAGGGTGAACAGGTTGCACAGCAGGTAATAGTGCAACAGTGTGACGGCCCACTTCACCGCTAGTGCCTCCTTCTCCAGTGTCAAGTAGGCCTTCTCTCTGGGGAATAACTTCCTGCTGAGGAAAAGCGCAGAATGTGCTTTCTGGTGCATAGGCCCCCATTGGACTGGTTCTGAGACTCCCTTCTTCAACAGGTTCTACAATGGGGCCTCCTGGGTCACATAGTGCGGAACAAAGCGGCTATAGTACCCAGCTAGCCTCAACAGCTGGCAGACATGCTTCTTAGATGTGGGCTGGGGCAGATCCTGTAGGGCTCTTACTTTGTTCTCCCCCCCACACACACACACACCAGATACCCCAGGTATTGCAGGGAGCTCTGAGCCAGGTGACACTTCCAGGCATACAGGTGCAGCCCTGCCTGCCCTATGGCCAAGAATACCACCTCCAGGTGTTGTAAATGCTTGTCCCAAGTCCAACTGTACACCACCATGTTGTCAATATAGGCTGACATGAACCCCTGGCAGGGACTCAGGAGCCAGTCCACTAGCTACTGAAGTGTGGCGGCTGCCCCATGTAACCCAAAGGGCATAGTTATGAACTGGAACAGGTCCCAGGGTGGCACGAAGGCCTTTCCTCGTCCTGCGCTTGGAGCAGCACCTGCCAGTAGCCCTTGGTCATGTCTAGCGTAGAGAAGTACCAGGCCTCCCCCAAGCATTCCAGCAGATGGGGAAACTGGGGCATGGGCTAGGCATTGAACTGTGATACCCTGTTCATGCTTCTCAAGTCCAAGCACATCCACGGGGAGCCATTGGGCTTGGAAACCAGGACCAGTGGGCTCCACCAAGAGCTGGTAAAGGGCTCGTCCACTTTAGCTTGCAACATTGCCTGCAGTTCCTTCTGCACAAGCTCCCAAGCTTTCTGGGGAAGGGTCCTCAGGGCTCACGCACCACCTTCCCTGGCTCATGTGTTCCACAAGCTCTGTTCTCACCAGCCACAAGGAGATCAGTTTCCTATGCCACTCCAGCAAGTCTTGCAGCTCTACGCACTCCTTAGGGGTTAGGTTCTCCTTACCTGCCTGCGGGGGCCCCATCTATTTGTGTTCCCAGTGCGGGACTTTCCCCCCAGCAGCTTCTAGCAGCAGGCTGTGCCTGGCACTGGTCTGCTTCCTGCCACCTCAGCCCCCCTCTGGGAGCCTGTGACCCCTCTCTCTGGGTCCCTGGGTCCATGCCCCAGGCTGGGACTTCCCCATCGGTCATGCCCCCCACTGGCGTGGCTGCCCAGTAGTCATCTAAGGCTGTTGGCCCAATGCCTAGATGTGGCAGGGCAGGGTCATCACCTGGAGCAGCTGCTCCATCACCACCACCTTGTCCATCATCTCCTTCATCTGAGGCTTCATGGGCTTTAACTACTTCTTGGCCAGTTCCCTCAGTGCATAAGCTGTCTCAAAGGATCCCTCTGCCTTGACCCTTTTATATGTTCGGAACATCTGGCAGTACGTCTCCAGGGTTACATGGAGCTTCTGGAGAATGGCCTTCTTAGCTTTCTCATAGTCGTTGGTGTCCACTGCATTGAGAGCTTGGTAAGCTAATAGGGCAGGACCTGTAAGGAATGGCCTGATCAACACTGCCAACTGGGCCTTGTACCAGGGCGTCACTATAACCATTCTCTCAAAGGCCCCCAGGTAAGCCTCCATATAATCAATTGGGGTTATCTTTGGCACCCTAAACATTCCGTTCCCCCAGTGGTGCCCCCACGGGGTTGCTTGGGTGACCCCTTCCACTGCTTGTGCCATCTCTTACACCAACAATCCTGGGCCACCTTTTGTTGGTCCATTACTTGCTGAATCAGGTTGCCTTGCACACCAGCCAGCCACCCTCCAAAGTGAGTTAGGTCCACCATGGACACTGTGGGAGTGGCAGCCTGTGCCGTTGGGGTTGTCATAATATCTTCTTTCTCCAGGTGGTGCCTGCTAGCTGCTTCGATCCTGGATGAGCCCCCAAAGTTGTGACATTCCCTGGGACCAGAGTAAGCACAGCCTTGTAGCTTCAGGCTGCCACCCTTTTTCTCATCCCAGGCCTGTCTGCGGAGCTGACCCCTTGGGCTTGGTAGCTCCAGATTTGGAAATGCCTTGAGATTTGGAGGTGGAGCCTGGGGGCAGCAGAGTTGGGGGAGTGAGGGGGCTCATCAGGGTTGTAATGCCATAGAGTCTACCCTCTGAAGCTGCCATTTTCTCCTGGGGAACTGATCCTGGTAGCATGGAGATCCACTGTAATTCCAGGAGAAATCCAGGCCCCACTTGGAGGTTGGCAAACCTATTTATAAAACCATAGCTGTCAGTGAGTCACACATATTGATTTTGAAAGTTTATCAGCTGCCATGATATACCATCCGGGCCACACAGTACCATTTCAAGCCAAGCACCAACTTGGAAATAAATAAATAAATTAACCCTTCATGTGAAGCCCAACCTCACAGACCTTCAATGCTGTCTTTCTCTCTGACTCAATGGGGTATTATTAGAAGCAGAATTATTGAAAGCAGAACTCTTGAACTTCACAATGAGAGCTCTGTGCAAAGCAAAACGTTGCATGAGCTGTTTGCATGGGCTGTTGGTTCCCTTCCCCTCTTTCTCCCACTTCCTTTTAACCTCCTATCCCACCTAACATGCAGTCAAAGTGAATACATGAAAAGGGTTTAATAAGTCCCATATTGCCTTCCTTATAGAAAGACTTCTGACCTAACAGGGCAATGGGGTCCAGTCCTAAACCACAGAGGGCATTGATCTCCTAGCCTCAGATCTTTAAGGGCTTCCGCTCTCCCCAGCCAGTGTGCAGTTTTGTTTCTTTATTGGGCATTTGATTAAAGAGTTTAAGCAAGTCAGAAGCAAAAATAAAAACAGTGAAAGAAACTTCTTTGAAACAGTAAAACCTAACCAAAGAAATTAACAACTGTCTGGTTTGCTTTGGTTTAACCATTACAGACCATTCCAAGTGATTAAAAAAAAACAGGCCTTTTTCTTCCTGGTTTACTTGTTTTTGCTCAAATATAGCCTCAGTAAGACAAGTCATCTCCACTTAGGAACTGGCACTGCTTTGTCTCCAAATAATATGACTGGTTAGGGCCAGCTAGACTTGGGGTTGAAGCCATACTGTAAGACAGTCACAGTGCAGTTTGAGTCATCTGCTGAGGCTACAAAATAGTTAACAGCTGCAAGGAGTAGTGCTCTGCTGTGGTTTCCAACTCTTGTTCTCATCTACCTCCTGCAGTTGTTCATGCTGCTTATTGGACAGTTGTTTGACACACACTCTCCTGTTGCACTTATCGTGAGCACATGGATATATGAATTTGCTGTGCCAGTGATTCTGCTGTCTGCCAGTGCACCTTGCAAAAGCATAGCAGTCTTGCTAAGCCAAGAAAGTTGCTTACCTCATTCAGCTGACTTGCTTTCAGAATTCCATGCCTGGTGCTGTTCAGTAAATGTGTTTCATAGCTGTGTGTCTATTTTAATGGAGTTCGGTCAATAGGGATCTATGCCCATTTCCTGCTCATTACTAATCTCAGCCATCTTCACCATTGGGACTCACACAGTCAAGAGCTGAGACAGTTGTACACTGGTGCTGTAGAAAGGGGAAGGCAGACTCCTTTGGGTTCACAATCACAACCTCACTAATCACTGCTGTTGTAATAGGATATGTAGGCTACATGATAGGACAAAGGTCTCTGGGATGAGTAGCTATAGCAGTAATGAACCTCATTAATGCATTTGAGGGATGGTGACAAAGCCAGGTGCACAGCAAAATAATTGAAGCCTGGAGCAGCATGAAACCCTATCCCTAATGGCTGGGTCTTCTTCCAGGGATGACTGGTTTCTAGCTACATACAGGGCTTGAACCAGGGTTGGTTTTTTTTTTAAGTTATATCCCACTTTTCATTCTAATGGGGATCACAGTGGCTTAGAACATATTTCTCTTCTCTTCCACTTTAGCCTCACAACAACCCTGTGAAATAGCCAGGTTGAGATATTGTGATGGGTTCAAGGTCACTCAGCAATCTACCAAGGCACAGCGGGGATTTGAATCGGATTGTCCCAAGTCCTAGTTCAAACCTCTACACTATGCCAACACCATGCCAGGGGTCCTCCTGACATTATGTGGCTGTGCTTATCCAGTGCCATGGCTTTCTCTGTAGTCTTTCATGACCTTGTATACATTACCTATTTTGACATCAGAATCAACAGAGGATTCCAACTTCCCCATGATGCATTTTTTTTCCTACAAGTCAAGTTGGCCTCATGGTTAAGGAGATCCTCTGCAGTATGAGAGGCATAGGGTCTAGTCCTGCCTCCTCTTTACACTTTGCTGCTGATTGGCTTATTGCTGGCCAAAAGATTAGATTTTCCTTATTCCCGCTTGGTTGGGTTCAAACCCCTCACTCCTGTTTCCTTCATGAATGCTCTTCCCCAATGGGGAGGAGACTGGAATTACTTCTGCAGATTTGCGGCTGGGTTTTCTCTTGTTGCTGTACTTCTGTTGTGATCTCCTTTCCTTGTAAAAAGCTATTCCTTGGGGCATTGTAACCCCTACCATTGGACCCAAGTCGGTGAGAGATCCTGGGCTTTCCATGGAGCTTTCCTTTGCCAAGTGGTCTGTGGAGATGTGCAGATGATCTCGTTTGGAGTGGCCATTCTTCCTTCCCTTTGTGTCCACCAGTCAAAAGGGAATGTGTTTGCAAGAAGGGTCCCTGTCTACAGAGCTCCAAGAATATGTTAGTTACAGGGCATATTGTAGCAGGGTTTCGTGTTCCCAAGAATTGAGACCAAACAGAATCTTCAGGAAGGAATGATGTTTATTGCCGGCAGAGCCCAGTGTGACTCGTGCCACAAAGAACTGAGCTCCCGATTCATTTACAGTTCCTCATTTTATACATTCAGCATATAGACACATCACATGGTGTTGGTATCCGGGTAAGCTGAGCTCATTTCATATAAAATACATCTGTTTTCTCATTTAACAGCGAGGCACTTCAACTGACATTTTAGATAAACATGTCTACATTGCTTCTGCTTTCACTTTGAGTGCAGGTTATTTTAGATAACAAGATCCTTATCATCAAGATCATTGCTCCAGACATGACCTTTTCTCAGTGTGGTGTAAATTCAGACAAGTTCTCATAAACCATCAGTCTTACGCTTCTAAGCAGTCTATTCTAAGATACACAATGCTGTAACTTCCTCTTTTTCAAGCTACAAGCTTCCTGTTTCAACAGTATCTAGCTGAGTCAACCTCACAGCTATATTTTACTTTGAAGAAGGATTTTATTTAATCTTTCTAAATGTTAGTTAATCAGAACAATATTATAACACTTATTAGTTAATAATCAATTTCCTTGGTCCTAAAACAACTTCCTTGGTCTACATAAAATCAATTAGCTAAGAATAACAGACAGTGTTAAATTTAAGCAAGAGACAAGCTGTTTGAAGCAAGCTGAAAGTGATTAGAGAGACCATTGTTCATAACTATTGGCTATGTGTTAATTTTACCAATTTCCTCGGCTACATTTCCCCCCTTTTCGGCCTTGATAGCGAAGCAGAAGAGGCCGAACAATAACAGTATATCTTCCCTCTAGGGTCAATACGCCCCCTCCTCCTCATCAGGTCCTGAGGACTCTAAGCTGCGCATTTTAAGTAAGCGCACCCTTTCTGGGGACAGTGTCAGTAATTGGGCCGCAGGTGGGGCTCCCTTACTGGGCAGAGGCGACACTGGAGTTGCTAACATTGTCAATTTTTGAAACAGTAGACTGTATTAAGCAAATAATGCATGAAATATAACAAGGAAGAAATATAATTTCAGTTAGAGCACACCCCCACTAAGAGCAAAGCCTTTTCTACCAGCTTTCCCTTAAGATAACACACACCAGCAAGATACTTATGACATTGATCAGAAATTAAGTCTGGATATAATGTTAGGATGCCTCTCTTGTGGTGGCATCTCCTGGAGTGGGAGAGCAGGAGGAGTAGACAGGAAACAACGAGGACAAGGTGTATTATTATAATGCTGACAGCCACAGTCAGGACAAACTATTTCTTGGATACCTGTCCTAAACTTATAGAAGCAATAGAAAAGGAAAACAAAACACAGGAAAAGTGCACAACCAGTAAAAGTATAGGAGAAAACACGAAAAAACATTAACTGTTACTGTAGTCCACCGATGATCAAAGCTTCAGCTGTGGGTAGACTAGCCAGCCCAGGAGTGGCTAGACCAGAGCTTCTTCAGAACCTGAACAGCCTTCTGGAGTGCTCAGGTACCAGGCCCCGGAACTGTTGCCTGTGAATCTCAGCCTTTTCCGGTAGGCTGAGATCCAGAGGGTAGCTTCTTCAGTCAGAGACGGAGGGCATCGTCTGGACAGATCTCTGAAACTCAAGGCGTGGCAGCAGGTTTAATATTAGTCCAATGAACTCAAGCTGCAATGCCTTTTACCTTTACAGCAGTGGGAGTTGCTAACAGGACAGTGTATGGGCCCTTCTATTTAGGTCCCATTAGAATTACTTGCCAGTCCTTTACCCAAATCTCATCTTTTGGCTGAAACTTATGGACTGGATTAAACACTGGCAAAGGCTATTGTTTTTCTACATACTTTTGAATTTTCTGCAAAGTTTTACCTAGGGCTATAACTTGTTCCCTGAGTCTCAGATCTTCCAACTGACAAGGGTTTCCTGTAACACCTTGTAAAATAGGAGGTGGCCTACCAAACATTAACTCAAATGGGGACATTTTCAAATAACTGCTGGCAGACCCCACCGTCCTACAATTTCCTTTAAGAGACACCGAACTACCTTTTTGGCCTTTTCAATTTTACAAGGAAATGCTTTTACTCACCCAGAATATGAGTCAACAAACACTGACAAGTATCGGAATACTTGGTACTGTGGCAATTCAGTAAAATCTACAACTAGTGACTGAAATGGCAGAGACCCCGGGGGTTGGAACTCAGGAGGTGGACCTGGTCCTTGTCGGGGGTTGTTTCTGGCACACACAACACAGCTTCTGGAAACAGCTGCACACAGTCCATGTAGTTTAGCAATGTACAAGTCCTTGTTTAGTAACTCTGCTATTGCTGACTTTCCATAATGAGTGGCTTCACGGGCAGCTTTTACTACTGCATGAGCAATTGATTCTGGCCCAAAGAGTCTTCTATCTGGAAACTGAAGCCAGCCATCACATCTCCGGGTATTCTGAGGACTAGCTTAGTCCTCCTCCTCATGGGAATACTTTGGAGTCCAATCAGACATCTGGACTTGGAAAAGAGGGCACTGAAGACTCAACGACTGTAAATACTCTTCCCTGGCAGCCGCCTTAGCTGCTTCATCTGCCCGACGGTTCCCTTTTACCACTGGGCTCAGTGGCTTCTAGTGGGCACGGCAGTGCATAACAGCTACTTTCAGTGGGGCATTTACGGCTTGGAGCAGTTGCAAAATCTCAGGTCCATTTTTAATTCCTCTCCCTGAAGCAGTAATGAGGCCCTTTTCTTTATACAAAGCTCCATGGGCATGCAGGGTCGGAAATGCACATTTAGAGTCAGTCCAAATATTAACTTTCAATCCCTCAGCTAGCTGAAGGGCTCTGGTTAACGCAATAAGTTCAGTTTTCTGAGCAGAGGTATTAGGGGGCAGGGGTTTAGCTTCTATATTCTTAGTCCAGGTTACCACTGCATAGCCTGCCTTTCTGACCCCATTTTCAACAAAACTGCTACCATCAGTAAAATAATCAATATCTGGGTTTGGCATGGGACATCAGTCAGGTCCTTTCGGCTAGAGTAAACTTCATCAGTGGTTCGGAGACAATCAAGGGTTGGGCTCTCCTCATCTACTGGTAGTAAGGATGCTGAGTTGAGAGCACTAATTACAGTTAGCTCCACTTGTGGGTTTTCAGCAATCTCTGATACGTGGTCATGCATACATTTGTGAACGAATCTCTTCCCTGTAGTCCATCAGGGCGAGCACAGAATGTGGGACTTTAACACAGACCTTCTGTCCCAAAGTCAGCTTCTGCGAATCTTTGACTAGCTCTGCTGTGGCTGCTACTGCACGGAGACAAACTGGCCAGCCTTTTGCTACAGCATCCAACTGCTTAGACAGGTATGCTACTGGCCTCTCCCAATTTCCCAGATGCTGGGTTAATACTCCAGCTGCTGTGCCATTCCTCTTATGCACAGAAGAGCAAAAAGGCTTCATAAGGTCTGGCAGACCCAGGGCAGGGGCTTCCAGCAACTGTCCTTTAAGAGTCTGGAATGCTTGCTTCTGCTCTTTTCCCCACAGAAAAAGGATCCCGTTCTCCCCCCTTTGTAGCTTCATAAAGGGGCTTTGCTGTTTCTGCAAAGTTGGGAATCCAAATTTGGCAATACCCTGCAGACCCCAGAAATTCACACACTCACCTCCTGGAGGAGGGCTCTGGAATGGAGCAGACTGCTTCCTTGCATTCATGGCCCAGGGACCTGATTCCTTCTGATGTATTAAATCCCAGATATTTTACTTGGGGCTGACAGAGCTGTGCTTTCTTCTGTGACACTTTGTAGTCAGCTTTGTATAGGACCTTTAGCAACTTCTGGGTAGCCTCATAACAAATCCCTTTACAATGATTGTTTTATCTGTCACTGGGACTACTGGCTGAGTTACTACTGAACGTTCAGCTCCAGTGTCCATTAAGAAAGAAATATTTTGGCTCCCCACGCAAATTTCAACCATGGGCTCCTGGAGGCCAAGATTGTAGGTGCTCAGTCTGGCCTATGCCTCCCATTCTTCGTCCCATTCAGAGTTTATTTGCCACCCATATTTATTCTTTCTTAATGCTGCTTCCATGGCTGGTCCTCATCTTTTATACATTCCATTTCGGACTTCCCCTCGGCTCTGGGGGTCCCATCTCTTCCTTCTTCTATCATCTCATCCTCTTCCACATCCCCTGATACTCTGTAGCCTCTCTTTGCACTCATCTTTCCAGTACCCTCTTTTAAAACACCATGCACATGTTTCAAAATCTAGAGGCTGCCTGCTTCCTCTTCTCTCTCTCAGGGTACCCCCCATACGTCCCCTTCCAAGGGGGGTACTGTCTCTGTTGGGGCTGCTGGGCCAGTGCTACAGCCAACAATTCTGCCTTCTTTTTCATTTTCCTATTGGTCTCTCTTTGTGCTTCCTGTTCACAATTAGGAAAAACTTTATGGGCAATTTTAAGCAGCTGCTCTATATTCATTCCCAGGAACCCTTCTTGCTTCTGTATTTTCCTTCTAATGTCCCCTGCTGCTTGGGTAACAAAAGTGTTCAAAACCATTCTTCTATTTTCTTCTGCTTCTGGGACATAGGGAGTGTATTGACGGTAGGTCTGGTAGACCCTTTCTAGAAAAGCACCAGGAGGCTCATTTGGTCCTTGTTGACACTCTTGTATTTTTCTTTTTCCTGCAGCCTTTATCCCTTGCATCAGGGCTTGCTGGTACCTGGTTAGTTTAGCCATGCCTCCCTCTTCATTGGCATCCCGGTTCGGATTTGCCATAGGAAATGCCTCTTTCACCTTTTGTTTCTGCATCCTCCCCTTCTTTCACTAGCTTTGCTAGGTATTTCCTAGCTCCTTGTATAATACGTTTGCGTTCCTCTGTATTGAAGAACGTGATCAGGAGCTGGTTACAGTCCTGCCAAGTTGGTTTATGGCTATTAATTATGGACTGAAACAAAGTAGTCACCGGTTCTGGCTGATCTGAGAATGGAGGTGTTTGAGTCTTCCAATTGTACAGATCAGTAGTTGTAAATGGTATATATATTAAGTGCAAGGTCCCAGAGCGAGGGTCCATAGTCTCTCTTAAGGGACAGGCTTTAGTTTCCTTCAAGGGATAGACATTGCTCTCTTCCCCTTCTTTTTCTAGCTCTGGGATATCTTTATACTCATCTTCTGCCTCTGCATCTTCTTTCCGTGTCTGAGATCTGGTTTTGGCAGGGATAGCATTGGAGGGGTTTCTTGGTCTACCCCAGCTCCCCCTACTTGCTCTTTTACAGGCCCTTCCACTCTCTCTCCTCCTCTAGGCAGTGAGGGAGCATATGGTCGTGGGGGCACCTCTTCTTCTTGGGTTTGTTTAACAGGTTTAGCCTTTGGCTGGAGTCTAGCTTCTAGAGGGGCAGTGGGGCAGGCAGTATCTCGCTTTACTGGCACCACAGGATAAATGCCTCCCTTTGGTGGTCGCCTTCTTGACTGTGGATTCATCCTCCTTCCTTTCCCTAGGGCCATAAGCTGCACCTCCTTCTTCCTAGCCCGGTACCCCGGCCAGTTCTTAACCCAGGGAGGGGGATTCAAACAAGTATCAAACCATGACTGTGCATATATAATCTGATCATCATGATACTTAAGAGTAAAGTGATAAACATCTAGGGCAGTTGTTTCATCAAAAGTCCCTTCCTTTGGCCTGCCTAAATCAAATGTAGGCCACTCTAAGGTACAGAAAATTTCCAACAGCTCAGGGGTTGGATTCTCCCCTGACTGGACCCATCCTCTATACACCTCCTGGAAATGTTTCAACATCAATGCCAGGGGGGTATTTTCTGGGGATGAGCATGAACCACCCATTATCAACACAGAGCCCAGACAAGACAAGACAGACTAGGGAGAACAAATAACAGCAAGAAACAGTAGGGGGTCTGTTTCTCAGGGGTCCCTACGCAAACGCTTCTCGTCTTTGACGACCTGACGAAGTCGCCCAGCCAGGAACTGCGTCTCAGAGATTCAATACACCGATCGCCCTAGGGCGTTCCACTCGTGTCATTCACACGACAAGTTTCCAACCCAGTACCTACAGCAACAGCGGGTTCGGAAGAGTCCCACCGACTCCCCTACTTGGGCCGTGCTAGGGGGTGATCAAGCCCCTCTTCGTTTCAAAAGGAAACGGTAACCCCAGTTACTCCATACTTACTTGTCCCGGGACTTTCCTGGATCACTCGTTCCTGATTCCGTCACCGGGTCGTTGACGCCCCAGTGGCGCACCGCTGACACCCGAGGAAGGCAGGGCCTGCTCCTGAAAAACTCAGGGGGCGCCCACAGGTCCACTACCAGTCTAGAACCAGCGGCCACGGACTGGGGGTCAAGGGGGCACCCCAATGGTCCCCTCAATCCCGGAAGAACGAGCCCCCAAAATGTAGCAGGGTTTCGTGTTCCCAAGAATTGAGACCAAACAGAATCTTCAGGAAGGAATGATGTTTATTGCCGGCAGAGCCCAGTGTGACTCGTGCCACAAAGAACTGAGCTCCCGATTCATTTACAGTTCCTCATTTTATACATTCAGCATATAGACACATCACATGGTGTTGGTATCCGGGTAAGCTGAGCTCATTTCATATAAAATACATCTGTTTTCTCATTTAACAGCGAGGCACTTCAACTGACATTTTAGATAAACATGTCTACATTGCTTCTGCTTTCACTTTGAGTGCAGGTTATTTTAGATAACAAGATCCTTATCATCAAGATCATTGCTCCAGACATGACCTTTTCTCAGTGTGGTGTAAATTCAGACAAGTTCTCATAAACCATCAGTCTTACGCTTCTAAGCAGTCTATTCTAAGATACACAATGCTGTAACTTCCTCTTTTTCAAGCTACAAGCTTCCTGTTTCAACAGTATCTAGCTGAGTCAACCTCACAGCTATATTTTACTTTGAAGAAGGATTTTATTTAATCTTTCTAAATGTTAGTTAATCAGAACAATATTATAACACTTATTAGTTAATAATCAATTTCCTTGGTCCTAAAACAACTTCCTTGGTCTACATAAAATCAATTAGCTAAGAATAACAGACAGTGTTAAATTTAAGCAAGAGACAAGCTGTTTGAAGCAAGCTGAAAGTGATTAGAGAGACCATTGTTCATAACTATTGGCTATGTGTTAATTTTACCAATTTCCTCGGCTACAATATAGCAAGGCATATCATGGCTTGGACCTGGTCAGCAGTGGCAAAGGCCCTGGAAGTGATGTTTGTTATCTCCTTAGGGTTCCCAGGTCCCTATACCCTCCTGGCAGGAGGTGGGAGACCTGAGACTTACCTCTTGTTGTTTCTTTGCATGTGCACTTTGTGCCTCCTGGAGAGGCATGATGCCATCATTTCCAGGAAGTGACATCATCACACCGGCAATGGGTGCACTACCATGCTTTGTGCGGGCTAATTCTGGCTCATATGGGGGTCAAAATTGACACCCCCCCCCCCATGAAGCACAGGAGCACACCTGTAGCTGGCATGATGATGGCACTTCAGGAAGTGACATCGACGCACCCCACCAAGAGCGTGCCCAGTGCATGTTTTCCTGGGTTGTCTGCCAGTAGCAAGTGATCGCTGGGGGGCTTTTCCACCTCTTTCAAGCACAGTTCCTGATTCTCTGGGGGATGAGGGACCCCCAGAGTGGCTGAAAACAGGGGAGAGGGGAAATATAATCCCTGGAAATGGCAGCAGAGACTGGAATATTGAATTTCAATCAAAGGTTGGGGGTGGGGTCCCATTGCCAGGGATTTGGGACTCAGAAGACATGACAGGGGAGGGTGGGTGACCTGATATTTGTGCAATTGAAAGAGATAAGTGTGGATCTGGGTCTTCCTCCACTCCCTCCTGTAATAGAGATCCCAGCAAGCCTGCACAGGGCTGTTTAAAAATGCAGCCTTAGTTCAGAAAAGGCAGCACTCTGGGTACACCACCTCGCGTTATCACTCTGTGTTAATATAACACATGCACAAAAGAAAGGGGGGCAGTCACAGCCTCTGTGGTGATGAATGCACTGATGGAACTAAAATGCAGTCCTTCACCAGATCATGTCCAATAGAAAGTCTGAAATGCGCACCTGGAAAAGGCAGGGAGAAAAGAAGAAAGCAACCTATCAGGAAGTGGATTTGTGAGAGTGATTCAGCTGGAAGCATGGCAGAAACAGAGAAAATACATAATAATTGTTTCATGAGTAAATGGCCACATTCAGAGAGGAGGCTGTTAGGTGCAGCACATGCTGATTGCAAGTGTGGCACCCATGACAATGACAATGAACATCAGAAGACTGAAAGGCTGACTGTGAATGCTGCTGGCCATAAAAAGCCAAGCAACTGAAAATTAGTAGCAGAATTTGCTGTACCTCTTCCTAGAATGTGTGGTTGTACACAAAAGCTTAAGTGATTGCCAAAGGGCTTCCAACAAATGTTGTCCCTGCCCCCCCCCCGCCCCACTGCCAGACAAGACATTTATAACCATGATTGCCTCTCTGGTGAGATAAGCTTCTTTCTACCCTCTAAGGATGGGGCAGGGATATTCTTGTCTATTCTTCTGGCTGACAATTATTCAGATTCTTATTCCAGGGCAATTATGGCTCACTTCTCAGCTCCTCCAAAAGGGGAAAGAGGGGGAGGAATATGGTTATTCCCTACCTTGGGCATCATACTAATATAATCATAATCTACCCTTTCAAAAAATTAATAATATCTTGAATAGGTTTAAATATCACATTAATTGTATAATAATTAGATGACTGTGCTCCCATAAAACCTGATATCCAATCCATCTGATACTGTCAACATATTCCAACATTCAAGAGTTCTTCTCAGTCGGTGTTTATAATTCTTAACTATTTCCTTCTGTTCTATTGCCTGTTTTTGTGAATTGCATTTTTTCATCTTTTAACCCATTGGTTTCCTTTACTTTCATGTGTCTGAAATGTTCTCCTGCTTACTTCAAAACCAGACTTTGTCCCTCTAAATTAAATCTTTGTTTCTATTTCCTATTATCTTCTAACCCTTTATAAATTCAAAAGTGCAAAACTCTGGAATTGATCTACAAGTTTTCTCATCACAAAAGTTTTTCTGGAGCTCCTGGGTGGTTTTTAATGCATTATGCCTCAAGTGACAATAAAAACACGGCAAAGAAAAAGTGCCTTTAGTCTGAAAACCGCAGTGCTCATTAACACATATTGAACTGGATTTGTTATCCTCTCTCCCCCATGGTACATCCATAGCATTCTGCAAATATTTTTTCATGAAATACCCTTTTATTCTAGCCAGCACTTTTTTTCCTCTTCTTTTCAATCAGTATGGGTAGTCATTTTAGCTTCCTTTTTAAAAAATCTTTGCAGATTAAGTTTAAAACATTTTATCAGCCTGAATACACACATCTATGTTAGGATAATATGAGTCACAGATGTGTATAAAGCTATTTGCTGGGAAGGCAAGGCAAGGGGCAAGTCCAATTTCTTGATTATGATCACAAATCAGCAAGTTGATCACAACAAGGATGACTTGGCATATCTACATAAAAGCTACCTGTACTCTCAGTTCAGGACTTTACCAATTCAACTGGAGGTTTGGAAGAACATTGGAATGGCAACAGCCCATCCACAGTGCAGTGAAAACTATACTCCCATGCACTGACTGCAGTTTAGTCCTGCACCTACTTTGTGAAAAGTCTGACATCTATATGGATTGCCTATGGGTGCCATATAAGTGCAGAAATTAGGGTTGCCAGGTTCAGGTTGGGAAATTCCTGGAGATCTGGGGGGGGGGGGCTGGAAAGGGCAGGGTTTGGGGAGGAGAGGGGGTTCAGTGGGGCATGATGCCATACTGTTCACCCTTCAGAGCAGCCATTTTCTCTGATGCCTGGAGATCAGTTGTAATTCCGAGAGATCTCCAGCTACCACCTGGAAGATGGCAACCCTAGCAGAAATTCAGTGTGTTGTTGCCAAAGTTCTGTAACAACAAAAATCTTCTTGCAGCTATCCCCCACCCCACACACAATTTAATATCCTTAATAAAGCTGCAGTTCTTGTGCTACTTCCACCCTTCTACTAAATGACTCGTGTATTTTCTTTGAAGAGATGACGAGCTGGAGAGGAGCCTGTGGGTTTGGCAGACCTCCTTTCTTCACATGCCTGGCGCTTTCCACATTGCTGCAGCATGCTCTGTTCTCATTTGAATTTCTGCCCTACATTTCCAGCATGGGTCTGAATTACATGCATTTTCAAACAGTGGTATGAGAGCAGCTTTTCCACTAAGAGACTGAAAAGCAAGGCAGAAGCCTATGCTCTAAATGTACCTTTAATCTAATTTGGTGCCCATTTGGTGCAATGATTCCCAGCAAGAACAAAATCATGGAAGAATAATTGGATCCAGGTGATAACCAAAGCCAGTTGACGCCAGCGATAGTTCCTCTGTAGCATCTCACCCTCCCCAACATAGTGTTATCATCTCTGAAACTTGGATTCATTATCTTTGAGAAACATTTCTCCATCTCTGCTTTTGTGGCGTTTAGTGATCATCATCACCACAAACTCTTTCACCCTCATCCTCCCGTTTTGTCTTTTTTAAAATGTTGATGCAAAGTTTAGCCTTTCCTTGCCTGCAGGACCCAACTGGCCTCTAAATCACCACTGGTTTCTGGCAATGTTTTCCATTGCCAGTGGCCATGACACTTGGCTTTAAGGGCATGTTGATTCTGGACTCCTCAAAACTCATTCCTGACATGATTAATCATAAGGCACACAGAAATATTTGACTCCTAAAAGTGTGTTAGGTGCTGGCAAGCCTTACTGTCTCATTCTAGCCAAGCAAAAAGGAGCCTCACATGATTCCATTTTAAGCAAAAGCCAAATGCCTACCTCTGCTACAGTCCAGTAAAAGCCATGAGTTCAGTTCTGTTGCCTCCATGAACTTCACAGGGAGCCCTTTTTGCAGTTCAGAGTATTCTTTCAAAGCTCTTCTACTTTTTGCATTTTTGGAAATTTCCCATACACCACAAGCTCAGGACCACTCCTCTGGCCAACCTATCAGCTAGCTGTCCTTGTTCTTCAATAGAAACTTGAAGCTAAATGGTTTTCCTTTCCTCTCCATTGCCAGAGGGAACACAGCCGTCTATTTAAATTTAATGGCATGCCCACACTCCAAGTTCAAGGAATACAGGTACGAATACAGGTCAAATCTTCAAATTAAACTGCCTGACGTATAAGATTTATTTCATTCTTACCAAAAGAAATATTCTGATTTCAAAACAGCTTTGTATATTGTGTAATTTTACTGTCAATAAAGGGTTTCTTCCTCCTATAACAACTCAGTTGTTCTTTCCATTTTGGATGAGAGCTTAGTGTTTAAGCCAGCTCTTAATTTTCACAAGAGAAAAAACCAGAAGATTATATATATACTTGACATGTAAGAAAGCTCACAAGGATTTGGAAATCTGAGGAAAGCCACAAAATCATGAAAAGACTGACAAGCAGGCATACAAGTTCCTCACACATTGGGTGCATTTGCACACAATTGGATATTGAAGTATTGTTGAACTATAGCAGTTATCTTCAACTGGATTTTCCTTTGTGGCCAAAACCATCCAGAAGACATTGCTATAGTGCAATGATAGTGCTAAATCCAGTGATGTATGGATATAGAATTTCTGAGTTTTTGCACTTCCACTATAGATCTTAGGGGTGTAAACATGTTGCGTATACACACACTTTGCAAGTTTCCCTTTGGAAATCATAGTGAAAACTCCAAAAGCAGAAGTGCATCTACTTGTCTGCTCCTCACTAAATAGCAAAAGCCAGATTCTCGTCACCTGCTGTATACCAAGTTGGACTACTGGCCCACTGAGCTCAGTACCATCTTCTCTGACGAGCAACAGTCCTCTGGGTCTCAGACAGAGAACAGACTGCTCCCAATGCACTCTGTGAAATAAATGGTCAGGTGTAGAATCAGAAAAAAAAAGTTGGTGCTGGAAAAAGACTTCTTTGTTGAATGTACAGTTATAATCTAGCTGTATCTGAAGAAGTGAGCTGCCTGTGAGTCAAAGCTCATATCCTACCACAAATTTTGTTAGTCATATAGGTGCTACTGGAGTCTTGCTCTTTTCTACTGCTACTGACAGACTAACCTGGCTACCCATCTTGTTGAATGTGTTAGCATGTACACTCAGATTTAAAGATTTTGGGGGGAACAGAAGTAAAAAAGGTAGTGGGACATGAACATAGGCTTGGCATGGGATGTACTGCTAAACATTCGTCCAGATGACTCTAAGATATGTTGCAGATACTCTGCAAAGATACTCTTTGATACTGGGTACATATTTTGTGAGATAGGACCACACAAATGGCAACAGAGCTTGATGTTAGGCTTCAGCTTCACAACTTATTAACAGCCTGTTCAGAACCAATCCTGCTAAATTTGGCCAGTGCTGCTGACACCCCCAAAGTATAACTTGGCTGCCATAAATAATATTTTTTTCTCCCAAAGGTTCTCCAGCCTTTCTATCTCCTTTGCATTTTTGCAGTAAGGGGTCATTCCACCTCCCTATTTCTTCTGCTTTGGCATCATTCAGTATCTCCACAGCTTGCTCTTTACACACTTTCTCATTTTCCCTTTGAAGTATGGCCACTTCAAAAGCAGGAGGTGTGTTTTGTCTGGTTAGAGAACTAAAAAATCCTTCAGCATGCAGGCAAGTTCAAGGAGTGCGTCCCTACTCTCTCTGAGGTCTGCTGTTCCCGGTGGGCACAGCCAAGCACAAGGAAAAGAAGTTTTAAAAATCCTTCTGCTTAGATCATACCAGTGCCTGAAACAAGGAGGCCTTTTCATTTGAGCAACTTTTTGGAAGGGTCTTGCAGAGGCAAAATGATCACCTGGTCTTTCTGTTTATTTGTAAGCCAAATTCAGTTCACAGAAAAGAAAACACACCTGTCTGTGCTGGGCTTCTGCTAAAACCTGTAGTCTATTAACAGGAAAAAGGTTGTCTGTTTATCTGAAATATATTCCTCTTCTGTTCCCCAGAGCTTTTGCTGATGTGGTCAGTTTGTAAGAGATGAGTGTGTGTTGTTTTTCCTTAGCTGAGGTAGGATGCAGACAGTCCTCTGGTTGATATTTTTAACTTTATCTCAGGAAGGTAAAGTAGATTGGCCCAAGATAACAGACTGAATGAGAAGGAAGGTCAAAAAAACACAGGTGGCTGTGTTGACAGCAGACAAGCAGAAAGAGACAGAATTCATGAAATATAATTTATTGGGCCAAGCAGCAGCCATATAAGGAAGTTGCAGTATTTTAAACTTTATATATTCCATCCAGTAAAGAGGACATTCAGTGCAATAAGCAATCTAAGGTCAAATCCACATTACTCATTCTAAGTCGCATGTTCCCCGCATTCCCCACGCAATCCCGAGTGCCGGTCACATTACCTCATTAAACAGACGCATTTCATTCGCATTTCTCCCGAATATGTGGTCACAGGTTTTCAACGGGAGTTTCACGGTGGCTGTGAACGGGCCAATGCGCAATTTACGTGGTTTTTAAAAAACCTTCCTGTCTCCCCGGCTGTTCCGAGAGTTCCTATTGGCTGATTCAACTTGCAAGTGCTCCATAGTCTGCAAATGACTGTTTTTGACTTCATAGCATTGGATTTATTGATTATGCTGTTTCTGAATCAAATCTGGTCGTTTGAAAAATCATTTTGGGGTGAATCCATCCTCAGAACGGACTCGCGAAACTTCCTTTTTAACTGTTTTTTATTTTTTTTATTTTATATTACTGTAATATCGAAATTATGAAATATTGAAATAATGACACTCCAAGGAAGTGAAACTTCAGTAAAATTCAGGCACTGAACTGTCCTGCATAGGAAATGCCCACGGAAGCTTCCCACATGCTTCCAAATTTCCAAAAAAGAAATGGGAGAGAGCCATCAGTGCTGTCAGCGGGGGAAAGAGAGGCATCATTATCTTCAATGATGTTTCTTTATAAGGCAAGATCGAAATAACGGAAAAGTGCGCTCAAAAATTTTTTAAAAAATGGGCGGGGGGGGAAAGGTCCCGCCCCAAAAAGCGGTTTTCGAGCGGCTGTGTGACCAGAGGGACACGTGAGAAAGACGGATTGGAAGTAGGAATGTGAACGAAGAGGAAAAAATCGCGGATTGGAGGCAAACGGAAGATATCCGATAAACATGCGGGTAATGGGTGAATGTGGATTTGACCAATGTCAAATTTAGATTCTGTTCGAACTGGGTGTTTTGCAGACAAATGACTGGTATGGTTACCATTAGATTTCCTCCTGGCTACAGGTGATATGAGCTGACTTATTAAAGAACGTAGCACTGTCATCCTGGTAAACTAAAGCAATACAAGTGGAGGGCTGGGGTTCTTCTCACAAAATTATCAGATTTTCTGACTGACGCCAGTGGATGGAGAAGATGGAGAGAACAAATGAGGATGTTAGATGGAATCCTTGCTTTGCCTTGAAGTTGATCCATTTACGAAGCTTTACCAACAGAATCCAAAGGATCTAGTTCCATGTGCCAAAAACAGCTGAGGGCTCAAGTTTCTCAAACAATCGCTTTTATGGCACATGGCAAATCACTTCTGAAACTAGAGGAACTTCAAAAACAAATTGTGATATGGCATGGGAGGTCAGCGGATTAAACCTGAACGATAACCCAGTCCCACTGGACTTGTCCATATCCTTAGATATGAGGATATCAGAGCTATTGTATAAGTTAACTGAGTGGCAGGCATTGGTGCTGTCATTGGTAAAAGTGGAAAGAGATATGGGATACTCAGTTTAATTTGAATCCCTGAGGAATTTCAGCAGCTCCTGGCATACTATGTCTTCTGCTATTTAACAGCAGCAGCTAGTGTGATGGATTACAATGGAATAAGGAAAGGCATACAATTATTATTTTTTAATTTAGATTTTTTTAACCCATTCCCAAACGATCAAGACTTGAAACAACACTAACAATAATAACACAATCCAGTTTTCATCTAAAGAAACTTTTTCTCTTTCACAAATTAGTGTTGTTCACAAAGAAATGTCTTATAGAAGACTGTATGGAAGATACTCAGGCATTCTGAAACAAAAAACTGGTCAAGAACTCTAGAAAGTAATATAGATGCATTATCGAAAGGGAATAAAACATACATACAGTTATGGATAAAGAGAAACCATATTCTGCTGGGCAGTTATTTCCAAATGATTGGTTGATATTTTATCAGTAATAAGAGAGACACATAGTTTCCATCAAGATTTGCAAAAGTGACATCCTTTAGCTAGGTGGGAAGAAGCCAGAGAAAAAATTGGAGTTAGATTTCAGACAGGAAAGGCAGAGAGATCTGTGATCTGATTGAAGCAGAAGCAGCATGTTTTTTCTTAGGCCTGATGCTGGATTATATCGGCTGTTCAGTCTGCTGAAAGGGGAACATTTATGTCTACTCTGTGGTCTGCTTATCTTTTTCTAAATAAAGCAAATGTTCAAAATACACCACAAGTCACTCTCATCTAAAGGATAGTAAACATGGTAGCTAGGGTTGCCAGCTGCCCATTGGTGGCAGGAGACTTTGTATCCCCTGCCACCTCTGCCCACCACCACTTGGGTGGTGAAAGGAAAATGGCAGGAGAAATTGGGGGCATGCAACTGATGCATGTCTCTTCCAGCATGACCTGAAAATGACATCATCAGACCAGATGATGCTCTAGCATTTACCCAAAATGCTATGGTTAAACCTTACAGTTTGGGGTGAAAGCTAGAATGTAACCCCCGGCATGGTTATATCATTTCCACATCATGCCAGAAGTGACATCTTCGCACCATGGATGCCAGTCATATGCCTCGCACATCATAAGTCCTTACCTACACCATCTCCCACTGGTTGCCAGGAAATGTCTGGCAACCATACCGGTAGCTCTACTGCATAGCTCCCTGACTTTGATCCTCTGTATGGATCAAACTAGATGTGCAGCTTTTTAAAGAACTTCTGCCCCCACCCCACTGTGTCAATTCCTCCCCCCAACTGGTGTCTGTGGCTAATTTCTTCCACAGATCTCCATAGTCCTGTACTGAGGTGGGGGGTAGTGTTGCCAGGTACCCCTCAGCTCCCATCAGGAGGGTGGAGTCCCCCAAATTGGCCCCAAACGAAGCACAGGAACAGTCCCACAGGTGGCGCAATGATGTCACTTCCGGAAATGATGTCGCTGCACTCCTGACATGCCTGCCAGTGGCAGGCATGTTCTGGGAGTTTGCCCCCTCCCGCCAATTGCTAGGCAATCGGCAGATGAGGGGGCAAATTCCCAGGAGTTTGCTCACCACTGGCAGGCACCTGGAAACTCAGGGGAGGGGTGCATACATATCCTAACTTCCCTGATTTTGTGGCACATTGAGTTTGACTACCTCATCCTCTGGAGGTTCCAGCTCTGGATCATTCAGTATAGACATTGTTCATGCGCACAGTCACATGATAGTGAAACAAACTGGAGGCTAAGAAGTCACAGTACTCGCAAAGTGGGAGATACAGCAACTAGGCAGAGCCTTTAAACAGAGTGCTAGATGCACAATCCATCTAGCAGGAGATACTCTTTCAGATTTGTTGGGGAGAGCAGTTACTACCCAGAGAGAAGTTGGTACCCCCCAGGAGTAAGGAAAAAGAGGAGTGTCTTCAAGCGGGACCTGGGACAGCTGCTGGGTTTTTCTCAGCTCCCAGGATCCAAGGGAAAGGAACTTGCATGTCCATTTCTTTATGGCTGAAATCAGTTTATAAAGATATAAGTATCTGTTGTAGAGGAGGTCTTTTGGAATGTGTAAGCAGCAGATCATTATTCCTTAATGTGAAAGGTATTAATAACTAACCTGGTGGGAGTTCTTTTTTCTTCCCAGGAGGGAATGGCAAATTACAGCAGGAGTGAGAGTGCCTAGTATAATATTAATCCTCTAGCATTTCTCAGAGTAGCAGAAATACTAGTATATGGGATACTTTGAAGTCTATTTTCAGATCCTATGCACTCAAGGCCTTTTCACTTGAATGTAATAAAGAAAAAGGGCTGAGGGGGGTATGCTGTCTTTTTATTATTTACTGGGCATACTGATTCATACTACCTCTTAAGGAGATGGAACAAAATTGTGAGAGCTTTTACTTTTGAACTGGACCTTTTGCAGATATAACTCTGCAAACGGTCAAAATCAACAGCTGCTTAATACATACACATTCTCTGTTGTGGTTCCCACCTTATGGAATGGCCTGCTTGATGATGTTAGGAG
Source organism: Eublepharis macularius (assembly GCF_028583425.1). Classification (NCBI taxonomy): domain Eukaryota; kingdom Metazoa; phylum Chordata; class Lepidosauria; order Squamata; family Eublepharidae; genus Eublepharis; species Eublepharis macularius. Next base: position 81,796,258 of record NC_072793.1, read on the forward strand.
GGCTCCCGGCTGTACTGCAAGGAAGTGGTTTTAAAGGGATGCATTGGTAAAACGATAGGGATTGCAAACTACTCAGCTATGAATAAAAAGTATACTGTTTTGATAGCTATATTATTTTGCTGAAGTACTGCATTTTATCTAGGTCAGAAGACCATTCAATAGCACACTTCATCTGTGGCTGTATTGTCCCATAGTACCTCACCCACACCTGGCTCTTTAAGCCAAAACATTGGCTGCTTCCACACCACGATGATTTTCTGTGGTAGTCTGGTTGCTGATGTGATTCTGTGTGAAAATCGCCCTTGTAATGGAGATTCCATATAATCCATTGTAATCCATTTTATCTCCATCTTTAGGGGTGGTTTCCTTTTTACATTTGATGGGTATTGAAGCTCCTACCCACTGCTGTGTGATCTCATAACTCTCAGGATTTTCTGCCCGCTCCCAAATTAAACTCCATGTATTTGCAGATAGCTCCAATGATCCCATCCCTCCTGCCTAAAAGGCAGGGTGAGCTGTGGGTGATTCTTTTAAAAAATTAGCATAAGTAATGCTAGATAGAAGTAATTCAATACTTTTAACTAGAGGTGTGCAGTTCGGGTTTTGGAAACCCGAAAAAAACCTGAATCACCCCGATTCGGGTTGATTCAGGGAAACCCGAATCGATTCAGGAAACCCGAATCGATTCGAGTTTTCCGAATCGCCATAACCCGAATCGATTCGGGTTGATTCGGGTTTTTCAATGGGAAAATGCCTCCGTCTTCCCGGACGCCTGGGGGAGGCATTTTCCCACCGAATCAAGCCAAAATTGGTGGGGACCTTCCTCTAACTCCTCTCTAACAACCCTCCAAGTTTCAGACCGATTGGACTTGGGGGGGCATGTTATGGCCCCCCAAACCAGGTCTCCCCATCCTCACCTAAGAAAGGGAAAAGTGAGCGTCTTTTTAGCTTGCTGCTACGAATCTTCTTATTTCCTATGGGGGGAAAATGAAGAGGCAGGCTTCCTTTGCCAGGGGTGGCATTTTGCATGCAAAATGCCCCCCAACCCTCAGGGGCCCTTCTCCCACCTCTACTCCCACCCCCCGCCAAGGCTCAGCCTGCTCCCACTTGGGGGGGCCATTTCATGGCCTCCCCAAGTAGGTGCTCTTTTCTCTACTACTTACAGCTGGGGGAGGCTTGTCTTGCCAGGGCCCCCAACCCTCAGGGGCCCTTTTCTCACCTCTACTCCCACCCCCCACCAAGGCTCAGCCAGCTCCCACTTTGGGGGGGGGCATTTCATGGCCTCCCCAAGTAGGTGCTCTCAGCCCCCAAAGTCCCACCCCCTACAGCCCCACACAAACTCAATTCCCCCCCAGCTGCCCCTCACAGACCCAAATCCACCCCCAGCAGCCCCACACCCATAACACCAGGAACAGGCTGGCAAAGGCCAGCCTTCTCCCTTTGTTCCCTATGCTGGGAACTTCTAAACTCTCTTTCCCTGGGCAATACTGCACAGCCCAGGGGTGCCACAATGGTGGGCACACTTCTGAGTGCCAGCTGGTCCCTGTGAAAGAGCACCTGAACCACAGACACCCTCCCTCAAATTCCCCCACCACCTACAGAGATGGTAGAGGTGGGAGAAGGGCCCCTGAGGGTTCGGGGGCATTTTGCATGCAAAATGCCACCCCTGGCAAGACAAGCCTCCCCCAGCTGTAGTAGAGAAAAGAGCACCTACTTGGGGAGGCCATGAAATGGCCCCCCTAAGTGGGAGCAGGCTGAGCCTTGGTGGGGGGTGGGAGGAAAGGTGGGAGAAGGACCCCTGAGGGTTGGGGGGCATTTTGCATGCAAAATGCCACCCCTGGCAAAGGAAGCCTGCCTCTTCATTTTTTCCCCATAGGAAAAAATGAATGAAGATCAGCAGCAGCAACCTAAAGCTATGCCCTTTTTTAGGCGAGGATAGGGGGACCTGGTTTGGGGGGCCATAACATGGCCCCCCAAAGTCCAATCGGTCTAAAACTTGAGGGGTTGTTAGATGGGAGTTAGAGGAAGGTCCCCACCAATTTTGGGTTGATTCGGTGGGAAAATGCCTCCCCCAGGCTTCAGAGAAGCCTGGGGAGGCTTTTTCCCATTGAAAAAGCTAACCCGAATCAACCCGAATCAACCCGAATCGGCATACCCGAATCGGCTGGGCGATTCAGGTTTCTGCTATACCTGAATCGGCTTCTCAATTCAGGTTTGCTAGATTTGGGAAACACAAACCAAGGTGCCTTTGCACACCCCTACTTTTAACAACCTTTAAAAAAAACTCCTCATATTTGCAGAGCCTCCAACAATCCCCTTCCCTCTTTTTAAAAGGCAAGCAATTCTCTTCTAGTGCTAATTGTTGCCAGGGACTAGCCCCATGTAGTCATCAACAAATGAAAAGAGTAATTAATGAGTAACAGACCAGCTCTTCATGGAAGCCCTGCAATTGTGCTCTTTCCCATTCAGGCACAAGAAACTGTTCCTGCTGATAGGAAGCATCATTTTTTTTTACAGGTTTAAAATAAAGTTGATTTGAGTATGTGCGTGAGAGAAAGTATGAGTAACAGAGAGAAAAGAATGGGCTGTTAATAGTCAGTGCACAGAGGACAACATCATGTGAAAAGATTAAAAAGAAGAAAACCATACCAGTTGGGTGGCTGAAACATGGGAAATCTTTGTTGTGGAACTAGCCATAGTCTGTAATACTTGCTTATTGCTAATAAGTGATTAATCAATGTGCATGTGTCCTACACTGCCTGAATTCAAGACCCATTTGCATAGAGATATCAGAGATCTTGTGACATAATACATTGCTACTGTACAGATAATAGTAGCACTGTGATATATTTTACTTATTTACATCTTTCTGCCCTCATAAGGCCCACCGAGACAACAGTTAACAAATTAAAACATACATAATAGTCAGCCACACCTTAAAAACCATTAAAACCAAACAAAATACATTATTAAAACAATTAAAGCCAGAGCTAAAATACATGCAAAAATACAAAAAACAACAATTAAAACATTGGGCTGGAAGAAAGGATCACTGAGGGAATCTCAAGTGAACCAAAAAAGTCTTCACCAACTGGCCTAAGATGGCAACAGAAGGGGACAGATGAGTCTCACTGGGGAGCCAATGTAGATGAGCTAAGACTGGAGTGATATGGTTCTTAAGACCCCCTCCAGACAACATGCTGTGCCAACTAAAGCTTATGTCCGCTTTTGAACGGCAGCCTGACACAGAGTGCATTGCAGTAATGTAACCAGAACATGGACCTGTCCAGAGGTACCAGGCTCATCTTCCCCAGACTTACCTCCATTCCCCCCAGACTTACCCACCCCAGGATCTCTAGTGCCAGCCAGGAAAGAGGCCGCTGAGCGGATACCAGTGGGAGGATTGGTAATGGAGTGCTCACCCCATGAGCGGGGCAGGAAGAGCTCTACAGCTGTTGTGACACCAAGAGAGCAGCTGAGAAACAAGATAAATTTAATTCATGGTTTAACCCCAGTGGTTGCATACTCTTCAATAAATGGATCCATTTAGCTTCCCACTGTTGTAATGTTAAAGAGACCTTGGAAGCAGTACCTCCAGAAGCCACCTGCAAAAACATATATTTAAAGTCAGACTCCTTGTGATTAAATTCTATAAAGTGGTCAACTAAAGGGGCATCCACTACCCTGTTCTTTATTCTCGAAATATGTTCAAGGATACGTACCTTGACCAGGCGGGTAGTGTTCCCCACATATAGCTTCTTACACTAAATTAAATTTATCTTGTTTCTTATAGATGTATTGTGTATCTTGCTGGTGTGTTTTGTAACCACGATATTTTTGGTTCGGATTAATCAGTAATGTATTTTGGTCATTGATTTGTATCATGTATGATTGTACATCTTGGAACTGTATAACTTTAAATGCGGTAAGGGTTTTCTCGGGGGGTAGCTCCTTTAAGATAGCCGTTTAAATGTCAGCTTTCTGCGCTAATTATTTGCACACGGCCAAGTATAGAGGGGTGTGTCGTAGCTGGTGTCGTAGCATGGTCTGAACAAAGATGCACCCAAAAAGGTGATGCCAACCAGGTTCTTCTCCGGGCAGTCATGTAAAACCTCACCTGTAGGGTTGTCAAGACAGGAAGATTAAAGATATAATGTTCTAGAGGCCGAATCATCTTGGAGGATTGGTAGAAAAGAGCAAAAGTCTAGTAGCACCTAGAATTTGTGGTAGGGTATGAGCTTTCATGAGTCAAGCTATTTTGTTAGTCTTATAGGTGCTACCAAACTCTTGCTCTTTTCTACTGCTACAGACAGACAAAGGCGTCTACCTATTTTGATCTATGTCCCTGGAGGATTAGGGTGTTGTTAGGTATAGTAGCAGCATTCCTGTCTAATCAGGCATCTTGCATGTATTCTTCTGAATGTGAGGGGGCCAGATATGGTGTAAGGGGAGGGGCACAGTCTTGTTTACCGGCACTCTTAAGTGATACGGCCCCAAAACAAGTTTACTCTTTTAGGGAGAACTAGGCGTCTGTCATTATGCAAGCCTGATGCATAATTTTGACAGACTGTTCAGTGCAATCCTAAATGCATTTGACTTCAGTGGATTTAGAAGGTTTAATGTTGGATAGGATTGCATAGAGACCCTTTCGTCACCCTCTGCCAAAGAATAAGAGCCTTCTACTTGGCATATATTTCTGAAGAGCAACCAGCAGTTCTGTAAAAAAAATAATAAAATAAAATATTGGAAGGCTTCCAGGGCCAATTCTTACTCCTCCTTTTTCTTTTTCTAGGCAGCCAAGGATGTGGGTGTGGACTTTGACAGCCATTACTTCAGTGAACTCAGAGTCCAGACAACTCCGTTATACTGTAAGTTCATCTGTCACTTGGATGAAAAAGAAGGAATGCAACTGTTTCCAAAAGCATTTCCCCCTCATTAGCCTCTGATATCAGAGACTGACTGAGGATCACTAGGTTGTGTTTTTCTTTGAGATCTATGGAAAGAATGTTAAGGTGCATGTGGAAAATAGCGCTTTGAATAAATTACAGGGAATGTCAGAAATTGTTGAATCTCACTCGTCTCTTTGCATATTGACAATTCTAGACATATTTTGCTATTTCCTGTGTGGGTTCATATGGAATGATGTGCACACAGGCTTGTTGAGTAGGCTATGATAAAGATTTTTTTTTTTGTATTGTGCCTTGGTGAGATCTGTGAGTGTGTGGGTCAAGTATGAGAATACTGAAAATGGTTGTATGCTGGTTTCTCTTGTGACCTATATGTTTAAAATATGTATACAGAATAATATTCATAGCATTCACCAGCTAGAACTCAGATTTTCTCAGCATTTGCTCAACAGGGTATTAGTACTCTAAAGAAATCTTACTATTTTCTTTTAAAATATATTATGAAATTAAATCCTCCTTCAAACGAATGCCTTGGAGTTGTCTAATGTGACAAATTCTTTTTTTTACATAGAGCAAATAAATTTGAAATCTCAAAATCAAAGTTTTCTGTATTTGTTCTAACACTGAGGCAGATCTGGTGGTCTTGTTGGGAGGGGAGAATACAGTAAGGTTGTATTGGTTTGCCAGACTACAGTTTTGGCTGTTTGGGAACCAATCCCAGTGGGCTTACTCTTGGCTTAAGCAAGGAGAGGTGGGGTTGCTTGCTTGCTAGGCATGACCATCTGGAAAGAAGGGTAGGGCACAGGCACACAACTACCTCTAGGAGGAGCTGGTGGAGAAAGAAAGGAATGGGGGTGGCATGGGATAATTTGTAAGGGAAGGGAAATATAGGGAGGGACATATGAGAGATCCATTACTTTCTGGGCAGAAGAGGTCTACAGGGGAGTCTTTTGCCCTGAAACTGGTATTTCAAGTGATCTTAACATCACAAATTCAAAAAGAGTCCAGTAGCACCTTTAAGACTAACCAATTTTATTTTATTGTAGCATAAGCTTTCGAGAATCAAGTTCTCTTCATCAGATGCCTGATCCGAACCAGTTTGGATCAGGCATCTGATGAAGAGAACTTGATTCTCGAAAGCTTATGCTACAATAAAATAAAATTGGTTAGTCTTAAAGGTGCTACTGGACTCTTTTTGATTTTGCTTCTACAGACTAACACGGCTAACTCCTCTGGATCTAACATCACAAAAAATCTCTGTAAGTTTCTTGGTTGGCCATGAACTGCTTCTTTTCCTGCTGCTTCCAAAGAATAAGTGGAACATTTAGTGGATATTATTAGTGGAACAAATGTGGAACCTTTGTTGGAATTGCATGCTGGTTTTATGATATTACTTGAAATTAACATAAGAGGTGGTTTTTGTTTTTTTAAGTCAGTTACTTGAATCGCAAACAATATGAAGTTTCTTCTTAATGTGAAAATAAAACCAAAAAAGAGATCATTTCCAAAGCAATTTGGAACAGTCAATGAATCATGCCCTAGCCGAGCCCAGGATTCTAAATTTTAGATGCGGCCATCAGATCAACCCTGGTGTTGGGAAACATACTCTTGTAGTTAGTGTTGTTGTTGGGCTTGCCAAGAAAGAAGCAAATGTTCCAGAAAGAGTTGAACCTCTCTCTGCTGAATTCTTAAAAGACAAGTTGGCCATCTTTGAATCTGTCAGAACGTATACAAATATTCTTAGAAAGGATTTTTGCAGGCACTCTTCTGGTGCTGCCAGGTCTGGTTTTTTTCCCTTTGGGCTGATGATAAATGGCATGACAAAGTGACTGTTTGGGGGCTGCTTTGATTATACTCTTTCAGTAATGACCCTTCATAACATATGTACCTTTGACAGGTGATACACAGTTGATTGGGAAACTAGTAGTTTTTGAGCAATCAGCATGCGCAAGGCACCATGGACCTCAAATGGGGCTATAGCAGCTCGCCAGAGGAGATAGCAGCTTGTTTGTTCTCTGCTGTGCTCTGCTAAGTGAGCCCCACTTAGCCTGTGTGGTTTTACCTGGACAGCCGTATGAAGCTTCAGATTGTGCTTAAGCCCCTTAGTCTGAGCAACTTGTTTCTCAGCAAGGACCATAGGTGTAAACTACGAGGGGGCTGAGGGACTCGGGCCCCCCCGGTTTTGGCTGGGGGGCTAAGCCCCACCCCAGGCAACCAGTGAGTTACAAGGGGATGAGGGGCTCAAGCCCTCTCAGATTTGGCCAGGGGGCAACCAGTGACAAACTCACATGAGGGACTCAGTTACTATGGCAGATGAAGCACAGAATTGTCCACCCTTCCAGTTATATCATATCACAATTTCCATGATTTGTTGGGGCTTTGTACCTGTTTTTTGCTCTTATGTATTTGTGTGTTTATTAAGAATTTATAATTTAAAAAATAACAAAGAGTCCAGTAGCACCTTTAAGACTAACCAACTTTATTGTTGCATAAGCTTTTGAAAACCACATCTCTCTTCATAAGATGCATGGAGGGTATGAAGAAACAGGCCAGAGATATATAGGTGGTGAGGGGAGGGAGGAGAGGGTGCAGGGAGTGCGCACTCCAACCTTTGCATGACTTTTACAATTGATTTACATTTACATGGCCCTCATTCCCTGCTCCCTCTCCCCCTTCCCCTTACCACCTATATATCTCTGGCCTGTTTCTTCATACCCTCCATGCATCTGACGAAGACAAAGGGGCACCCACCTCCCGCCGGGAGTACAGGGGGACCTGGCAACCCCACTTGTGAATAAGAAAAAAGGTCTACCTTTTGGCTTGCATAATGGCAGGAGGAAGATATCTTATTCTGGCAGATGCTCGTGATAGGCCTGCCAGCTCTTTTTCTTAGGTGAAAACAGGTGTGTCCTGAAAACAGAGCTCACAGCAAATGAGCAAGATACAGTGCACTCCTGCCCTCCTATCTTCCCATCTGAGATATGTATTCTAGCAAGCAGAACACTGGTTCAGTCATCAACCTTTCCTGTTGTGCTTCAGGCATGTGTGTGTCTGTTTGCTGTTGTGATTTTTTAGGCATGTGTCTGTTTGTTGTTATTTTTAAGTGCTTTGAGGATGTTCATTCTTTATTCATTGAAGCGTAAAATTGCACTGGGGATTGAGACAAGGTTTCTGGTCCAACCAGTCAGCATTGAGCACAGCCCGTTTCTGCTTGAAACCTCCAGAACCATTTTTCCAGAGCGTGACCTTGGAGAGGCATGGTGAGGACGCTTCCCAAATGGCCTTACTACACTAAAAATGTTATAAGCGTCTCACATGCTAACAGCACATACATAAGCAATGCCTGGACATCAGATGAATGAGTAATAATGAATAGAACTATTAGCATGTAGACAGTGACATGCAAGTAAATAAATCTAATGAATGATCCCGCATGTGTGTTTTTAACCACAAAGTCTAGGAGCTCAGAAATATATATTAGCATTGGGAATTGCCAACACTAAATGCAACTCATTCTGTAAATATAAATTGAAGGCCTATAGGCCTGCTACTATATCTGGAGAAATGCTTTAAAAACTTTCTAAGAGCTCAGTGCAGATGTTGCCACACTCAGGTGATGAAAATGGCACAAGGCCCGCTGTTTCCATTGGGGGCGTGCGTGTGCGCACACACACACACACACACACACACAAAACCTGAGTTTCTTTTCTCCCCCCTCCGCTATATATGGCAGTGCAGACCATGAAGTGACATCATTCTAAGTACCTTGCTGCCCCCAAGGAAATTGGTCTCTCATAAATCAGAAAGTTAGCAATAATCCCAAATTAAATACTTTTTGAGAAGAATTTTTAAAAGAAAATCTGCACAGTTAAGCAACTTCAGGAGGGCAGGAAAAAGTCTTATTAATTTTTCCCAGAGCCAACACACAAAAATAAAATAATTCACCTATTAGAGGTGATTTTACATACCAGAAAACTATTTTAGAATTCAATGGGATTCTGAGAGCTAATTTTGTGACACCTTATTTTAGTAAATATGGGCCAGGTGAAAATTGGGTGGTGATGGATGGACAAATTTACTGAAGCTTTTTGTTGTGACCTTTGGACATCTCCACATAGGACTTATTTGGGGATCAGATGGGTCCCTGTAGAGCATCCGGCCACTGGCATCCAGGATTTTAGCCTATGGCAGTCTCTTGCCCTCCCCAAGTTGTGGAGGGAGGCATCAAGGCAAAAGCGAGAACAGCATAGGTTATGTACTCTGTTGTTTCTACTATTGTCACAGGGAGGCCCCTGGGAAAATGGTGTCTTAATTTTCCAGGGTTGCATGCTTCCCATACTTTCAGCTAAACTGTGTAAAAGAGCAGTGTAGTGGAAGCACAACACTATCCAGTGAGAGCAAGAAGACCTCCTAGGTATTTGAAAGACTGTATATTCGTCTTGGGTGACTACTAAAGAAGAAGAAAAAACTCAAAGGGGGCTAAATTTTCTGGCTAAATATCCCACTTTTAAGCATTTATGGCACTGAAATCCTTTATGTCAACAAACCAAGGCCAAGTGACTTCCTCCACATCTGAAACCTATCTCTAGAGAAATCAAAAAGAGTCCAGTAGCACCTTTAAGACTAACCAATTTTATTATAGCATAAGCTTTCGAGAATCAAGTTCTCTTCATCAGATGCCTGATCAAAACTGAGGTTCTGCTTTAGGTGTTGTTGTTTGTCAATTATCTCAGCCTGAGCACGTCTACGGAAGCATTCAATGTAAAAGTCCAATGAGGAGTTACGGCCCTCAGGGGGTGTCCATGTGGAATTCTTTTTCCTGGAGTTTTGTAACGATGGTTGTGTATTGCTGGGTTGGGGGGGTGGGGGCTGCTGAGGCTGCTGTGATGGTGTCTGTTCAGTGCTTTGTTCGTCATTTTGTCCAGCAGAGTAGTTGAAGAATTCTTTCAGTCTTAGGCGTCTAAAATAGGCCTCCAGGTCCCCACAAAGTTGTATGGTTTGTGTGGGTCTGGCTGGGCAAAAGGATAGTCCACGTGAGAGGACTGATTCCTCTGCTGGGCTCAGCTTGTAACTGGAAAGATTGATGATGTTGCTTGGATCCCAAGTGTTTTTGCTCTCTGTTGCAGGCAGGAGTTTTGAGAATTTCTTCTCCTTCTTGTTCTGTAATTCAGTGAATAGATTACAATAAATAGTTTCTCTGGTTGTGGCAAACATCTCCCAGTTACCGGTCTGTGCAGAGGGGGTGCACTTCATGGAAGAGTCTAGTTCAGAGACCTCTTGCTTGATCCATTGTTGCTTGCTGTACATCAGTCCAATGAGGTGAATTAAAAGTTTCCTGGATAAGGTGTTGCATAGTTTCTCACTGTAGTCTGTGTGGTAAGTGGATTTCAATGGATTCCTCACACGAAGTCCCTTGGGTAGAATGTCCAGTCTTTTGCATTTAGAAAGAAAGATGATGTCTGTTTGTATCTGTGCCAGTTTCTTCATGAGGTTGATGGATCAAAAAAATCAGGCATCTGATGAAGAGAACTTGATTCTCGAAAGCTTATGCTATAATAAAATTGGTTAGTCTTAAAGGTGCTACTGGACTCTTTTTGATTTTGCTACTACAGACTAACACGGCTAACTCCTCTGGATCTATCTCTAGAGAGGGAGTCATTTGTTTCTAGCTTTGGATTTTATTTTAGGGGTTCACCTAAATGTCTTTGCTGTCTAGGTATAAATTCTTAACATTTTTCACTGCTGCCTCCATGGCTGTCACCAGTTCTACAGTTTTGGCCCAAGTCAGGTTTCCTTCTGACAATACCTTCCTTTGAATGTTTTCGTTTTGCAGTCTACACACAAATCTATCTCTTAACATATCCTCCAAAACATTTCCAAATGACCAGTGTTCTGTACATTTTTAAAGCTCTGCTATATAGTTTAATATAGATTCTCCTTCTTTCCTCATTTGATTATAGAATTTAAAACATTCTACAATAACATTGTGTACATTACATAGGAGTGTAATGTTCAGTCAAAACCTTTTGCAAATCTGTTACATTTTTGTCTCCAGGCTTCTCAGGATGCAATAGACCTTGCAAGAGTGCATAGGTTGTGCTGCCACAGATACTGAGAAATACTGCTTTCTGCTTAGCTGCCTCTGTGATCTCATTTGCCGGAAAATAGTGGCCCAGTCTTTCAATGTATTGCTGCCAATCCTCCTCTTCTGGATTAAACTCTCCAATTTTTCCACACAATGCCATGCTTAGAATCCCACCACACAGCCAATTTTGTAATCACTCTGTGGTAACACAAAAAAATAACCGTACTCACAGGAGCTGCTGAATGTAACAGCTTTATTCTCAACCAACAAGGAACTAACACAGAAAATGAAAGTAAGTAAGAGAACAGTCTAGGGGGTGACGTTTTCCTCCATCTCATAATCAGATTTTGGTTAACTCTTTACTAGAAGCAGCATCTTGGGATGTCATGCTGTTAGTGAATGGTCCAAATTTAGCACTGTCAGCTCTGGGTTAGAAAATTCCAAGCCGTTTGCGGGCAGACCCTGGGGACTGAAGGGATTAGGGAGGAGAGTAGGGTTGCCAGGGACCTGGAGCAAAAAGCCCTCTTTAATAGTTCAGTTTTGCATAATTTGTGGAAAGCCAGAAGGGTGGAGGCAAGCTCTGTTTAGTTCCAGATTTCTGTAAGTCAAATCCTACTGCATTGTCTACTGAGTGTCCTATACAGAGATGGGCACAAACCTAAATATGAACCAAAAAAACACACAAACCAGGCTGGTTCGTGGTTCGTGAACCAGTGGTTTGTGGAGGCTCGTTTCCACGAATTTACACAAACTGGTCTACTGGTTCGTTTGGTTCGTATTAAAGGGGCAGCTTAAATGGCCATTTCCCTGGGGAAATGGCCATTAAAACTTTTCCTGCCCCTTGCAAGCGGCAGGGCCCTTTAAACGATCAGCTGACAGGTGGCAGGGGGGATTCCCCCCCTTGCCGCCTGCCACCTGATCGTTTAAAGGGACCTGCCACTTGCAAGGGGCAGGAAAGGGCTCTTTAAACAATTAAATGCCCCTTCCCCTGCTGCTAAGCAGCCAGAAAGGGACATTTAAACCCCACGAACCACGATCCATGAACTGGTTTGTGAACTTGCACCAGTTCGTGGGAGTTTGTTGTTCATGAAAACCCACAAACCACGAGCCCCATGGTTCGTGGGTTTTTTTGGTTCATGCCCATGTCTAGTTCTATACTGCTGATTGTATTGAATCATTCTGTGTAATTTGCTTTGAGATCCAGTGAGAAAAGTGGACTATAGATAATGTAAATAGATAAATAATCCCAGAGATCTCTAAACCCACCTGGAGGTTGGCAATCCTACTGCACGTGACTGGGTTGCCGGTCCTCCGGGAGGCTAAGGGGACCTGGTAATTCTACATGTGACACTGAAGTTCTGTGTAGGGTCTCTCACTATGCTAATGCCCTAAATTATACTGTGTCATCTCAGTTGGACCACCTTACCATGTCCCATGGGATCAACCTGCACAATCTATTTAATATTGAACAGCCTCTTCTTTCAAATTTTATTGGAAGACACATCTCTCTGTCTGTAACATTTTTTTCCAGCTTTTTCCAAGTAATTCCTATTTTTCCCTGACAACAACTCTGTGAGGTAGGTTAGGCTAGGAACGTGTAGCTGATCCAAGGTTCTTGATTAGCTACATAGTTACGGGGATTTGAACCTGGGTCTCCACAGTCTGGCACCTTAGCTACTGTGCCACACTGTCTCTCACTGGGTCTTCACTGAGCTTTGAGGATAATATGTCAGGTAGTCGCTTCAGGTGAGCAGCTGTACTGCTCTGTAGTAGAAGCTCAAGATTCAGGTCCAGTAGAACCTTAAAGACCAACTTGACTTCCAGGGTATGAGCTTTCGAGAGTCAGAGCTCTCTTTGTCAGATATGAGGAGTGGAAAAAGGAAGGAGTCCTTATAATCCAGGCAGCTGGAGTATTGTAAATTAGAGTGTCAGGAAGCTAGCAGGAATACATATTGTAATTAGCTTGATAGAGCATGGGTGCAAAGTGCAGAAAATTAGCATCTGTCATGTGAGAAAAATCCTATGTCCCAATTCAACCTTGGGAGATCCATTGCTCCAAATAAACTCAATTTCTGCAATCCCACATTGTAATTTTTTATTGATGTTCTCTTTTTGAGAACTGTTACTTATACGTCAGTGATGGAATGCAGAAACTCTTGAACTTCAGAGAAAAATGGCAAAGTGGCAGCTACTGCAGCTCACTAGTCTCATAGGCATGACTAATTGGTCCGCAATGTAGGCTTGCCAACCTCCAGGGCCGATTCCAGACGGCTCTCCCCATGCCGAAACATCGCGCATCGTCGCGTGGAAAACGCGAAATATCGCGTTTTCTCGCGCGAGTTTTGCGCGACATCACACAAAACTCGTGCGAGAAAACGCGATATTTCACATTTTCCGCGCGACGACGCGCGACGTTTCGGCATGGGGAGGGCCGTCTGGAATCGGCCCAGGTGTTGGCTGGAGATCACACAGAATTTCAACTGATTTTCAGACAACAGAAATCAGTCCCTGAACCTGTTTTCTTCTTCAGCCAACAATAGTCAAATTGCTTCGCAAGCAAGCTGCCATCTAGGGTTGCCAGGTCCCCTCAACCTCCTAGTGGGAGGTTGGAGCCCTGGCACTTACCTGGTGTGATTGTCCTCACATGCGCACACAGTGTACGTGCTCCCAGCCAGCATGGTGATGTCACTTCCCAGAAATCATCACGCAGGCCACATACCACCCTGGGAGTGCTCCCACAATTTGTGGGGGGCTAATTTGGGCCTAGTTTGGCCAGATTCAGGCTCAAATTGGCCCGAATCAGGCTGCTGCGGAGCACAGGAGCGCTCCCGTGCTCTGCAGTGGCCAGATTTGGACCAATTTGGGTGCGATTCATCCCGAATCTGACTCGATTTGGGCCTGAATTGGCCTTATCCATCTGCTGCAGAATGCAGGAGCATTCCTGCGTTCTGCGGCGGGCCAAATTTGGCCCAATTAGGCCCAAATCTGGCCCGATTTGGGCCAAAACTGGGATATGGACCTAAATTGGGCCATTGCAGTGCGCGGGAGTGCTCCACACCACCCAGGAGTATGCCCAGGGAGGCACATTCCCCCCCCAGCCAGGTAAGCAGGGGCAGGGAATGGAGAGTGGGGTCAGGGGATCCCCTGCCTCTGGTGGGGGCCTGGCAACCCTACTGCCATCTCCATGGCCCACCTTCCAGGAGGGGTACCGAAGTTGGGTACTAACATAGGGACTAACGTATGAAACTTCTAATCCTGAGATGACATAGCTTCCAACTAAATATGTAGGTCAGCACTGGCATAGCACATTAATTTATACCTGTTTGTTCTATAACTACTTATGATGAAAACACTGAAATTTCGTCCCCTGTGGTTTGGACTATGTGAAAAGCATATTGGGATATATTTATTTATTTGTTTATTACATTGTTTATAGTCCTCCTTTCTCACTGAGACTCAAGGCAGATTACATAGTGTAAGTCACCCCAATCAAGAGCAGAGACATTCAATACACAATGCAATAGGAGATACAAATGCAAATTTGCAGAGATTTGAAAACAAACAAAAATCCAGTGACAGCTGAAACAGAACATAAACAATTCTAAACCTGATATATTACACAATGCAGAGACTACCCAGTTGGATCATACTTACAGCAACAAACAGTACTGAGTAGTATAGTCTAAATGAAATTCTCTACTTTGTCCTAATTAAAAGCAGACTTGCATTGCTTGTGACCCATCGAACTGAGTGCAGCATCAGGGGTAGCCTCTTAAGTGCTCGACAATTTCTATTTCTACAATCCTTAATAAGGAAGGTAGCCCAAAAGAGGGGGGAAATCCGCGGTGGGCTGCATTCTCTCTGGTGAGTCACAACTTCTGGGAAGACGTGTGCTTCATTTATTTATTTAGGGAATTTATATACTACCTCTCCAGAGTCCTGCTTAAGTGCATCTTAGTACATTTTCTGTTTATAAACAAGATAAATGAATTACATATGCAACAAATCATGTCAGATTTACAACTCTGCATGAAGTATAAGAATGGTCTATATATTGTACTTTCCATTAAACACATAAATTTCTTTGGGTTGTATATACAAAGTTAAAGCACTTCTACTTTTCAATGGTGTTTCTCAGTACTGCTGTCACCTTTACCAACATCCTTTTTTACTCCAAATGACATTTTTATTCCTTTGCTATCTATCTGTTGCATGGGTTCTCTTTCGGCAGTCTTTCTATTTTTTTCCTCTCTCTTTGTCTTGCGTTCATGTTACCTAATTTTTTGTCTGGTGCAACCATTACAAATGGATTGTTCTCTGGGATGCTTCTGTTCTTTGTATCCTGACTTTGGTCTGCCAAGTCAAATGAATCAAGGCTGAGATAACTTACAGCTGAAGGAAATTAGATTTCTGCTCCAAATAAATATAGTCCAGCAAAATAATAAAGCATATCCAGTTTTAGTGGTGATAAGTATCAACCCTCTTGGCCAAATAAGTCAGTAAGGTGGCAAGCAGAACGAACAGGGACAAACCAGAAGAGATTAACAGTAGTGTGCAATATGCAATCATGCCAATTAATAGATGGGAAAAAATGAATTCTTCTGCCATTTTAGACTTGAATCATAAGATCTCAACTCCCAGTCAACCCGTTCTTAAAGATAACAAAAAACAAAAGTAGAATTTCCCTTTGTGATTGCTTCATTGTCATGCAGTTATTAATAATCATATATTCTACTAAGGAATATATTTCACCTTTTACAATAACTTTGAGGTAGGTTGTGCTTGAAGATACTGCTGTGAAAAGGCACCCAGTGAGCTGCAAAACTGAAGCTGCACTTTTAAACTGTGCTAAGTGGACCCAACATATACAGAAATGTCAAGAAACTACCAAATGCCTTAAAAGTCCTGTGAATCAGCCTCTGACACATATGAGCATTGGAGAGAGCCATTTTGACAGTACTTGCAATGCCATTACAATTGTATTGACTTCTGAGTGAGTCACAATAAATGCAGCATGTGTACGGTTTTTGGTTACATACCAATTTTTATCAGTCAGTGTCTTTCGTTTTGATCGTTTAGGTGGGTAGCTGTATTGGTCTGCAGTAGAACAGCAGGATTTGAGTCCAGTGGCACCACAGGACCAACAAGATTTTCAGACCCTTTATATCCCAGGCAAAGGTAGGTAGGGTGTTACAAGGGAGGGCATCAGGATGAAAAGGTACAGTGCAGCTTAGTTATATGGGAGGGGTCTTCCTTTGCTACACACCTCCAATCTAATTAAGCTGCATTGTACCTTTACATCCTGATGCCTAACCATCATTGGCAGATCGGGGATCTCCATTCCTACTTGTGTCTGAAGAAGAGAACTCAGACTCTCAAAAGCTTGCCATTGGACTCAAATCCTGCTGTTTTTCATTTGTGTGAATTATCACCACAAAAGGAATTGAACTGACCAGGAATCAGTCATACACAGTTTTCTTTGAATATCCTCTCTCCTTTTCCTAGAATGCCTTTGTTCACCATATAGAAGAGCAATTGTCTGCCTAAAAAGTAAAGTAATGGGGATCTCTATATTGTCTTCCATAAATTCACTGAATATGGATCTTCTTGTAGGGAATATTAAGTATGCAAACAGCACAGAGGCAAGGCATGCCTTCTTCACTTGAATTAATTAATATTTGAAACTTTTTGCATAGATCTACGCCAACTACAAACATACTTTATTGCATTGCCATTGGCCCTATAGCATTCTGGGAATTATAATTTGATCCGGAGCTGATTTGATGAGAACCCACAAATACACACAACAGCTGCAATTCCAAGGAATTCTGATTTCTGCCTGATACTTTTCTGAAGTCTGGCTAGATATTAAATTGCTGCCATGAATGATCATGTTATCTTTAAGCTTTTAGTTTTTATTTTATTTTATATCATTTATACCTATGTTTCCCAGTTGCCCCTCAATGTGCAGGCAATCTCCTGGGGGTTTGCCCCATTGCCCACCGATCACTGACAATCAGTGGGAGGTGACAAACCCCCTAGAGATCACCTGAAACCCAAGAACGTGCGCACCAGGTGCTCTTCTGGCAGGGCCCAACAATGTCACTTCCTGAAGTGACATCATTGCACCAGCCACAGGTGTGCTCCTGCACATCACTGGGGCCAATTTTGACCCCAAATAGCCCAGAATGAGCATGCCCAAGACCGGTGTGATGACATCACTTCCTGGAAATGAAATTATCACAGCTCTCCGGGAGTGTGCAAAACACGGAGATCGCAACAGGTAAGTCTCAGGGCCGACTCTCCCACTGCGAGGATATAGGGACCTGGGAACCCCATTTATACCCCACTTTTCTCCTCAGTGGAGACCTAAAGTGGCTTAGAACATTCACCCCTTCTCCTTTTTATCATCACAACAACCTTGTAAAGTATGTTAGGCTAAGACCATGTGACTGGCCCAAGGTCACCCAGCATGTTTCCATGACAGAGTGGGGATTTGAAACTGGGTGTCCTAGACCCTAGTCTGACACTCTACCCACTACACCATACTGGTTCTCTTAGAGTCACTGAAGACCATTACTCTTCTGGAGTATACAATCTGTACCCATAGTAGTAAGAACAAAATTACTATGCACTCCTTCTATGTATGAAAATAGATATAATCTTAAGGAAGAAACAGAAAGAAATTCTTACAAGAACTCTGTAAGATAAGCCAGTATTTTCATGTCCAAATAGTAGCCAGGAAGAAGGCTGATGAGGTAAAGCTGATACTTTTGCATACGACAGACACAAATTAGGTCTTTAAACTCATCATCTCCTCCATCTATGTAAATTTTGCTGACTGAAAATTTACTTCATGCATTTGACAGAGTGGGCTCTACTCACAATAGCTCAGTAAATCTGTTAGTCTTTAAAGTGCCAGAATTCTTCAGAGATTCCTGCAAAGAGGTGTGTTAAACCTGTTTCAGCAATTCTGTAACTCTGCCTTTAGAGTTTTGAATTCTTGATGAGCCAGTCAGTACTGTAATATTCTGATCTATCAGTTTGTCACTGCCCTAGGGTTGCCAGTCCTCCAGTAGGGATAGGGTTGCCAGGCGTCCTCGATCTCCCAGCGGGGGATTGGGGCCTGGCTCTTACCTGAGGGGGGGTGCGCGCACACAAGGTGCGTGCACACTCCTGCAAGCGCAATGACATCACTTAAGTGATGTCACCACACAGCCCGTTTGGGCACAGATCAGGCCCGTTGTGGGCCCCTGCGGAGCACAGGAGCGTTCCTGCGCTCCGCAGGGGCCCACAACGGGCCCGATCCACGCCAAAATGGGCCCGATCTGCACCCATTTTGGCATGGATCAGGCCCGTTTTGGAGTGAATTGGGTCCATTGTGAGCCCTTGTGGAGTGCAGGAATGATCCCGCACTCCACAGGGGCCCCAATCCAGGCTAAAACAGGCCTGATCCTGGCTGCTGCTGTGCGCGGGGGCACGCAGCACCGCAGGGGGGCACGCATTGAAGGTGCACGCCCCCCTGCTGGCCAGGTAGGTTGGGGCGGGGGTGGGGGCGGGGGATCCCCACCCCCACCGGGGGTCTGGCAGCCCTAAGTAGGGATGGGGGGATCCCCTATTCCCAGTCTCTGCTCCCTGCCACCACTCACCTGAACAGTGGGGGGAAAGACCTGGGGAATGGGTCCAGGAGACAAAAAACCACCTGGGCCAGTGCATAGTAGGCGGACTCCTGCTAGGGTTGCCAGGTCCCCTTGTACTCATGGCAGGAGGTGGGGGCCCCAGCACCCACCTTTTGAGTGACTCCTTTGCACACACTAAAAGCATGCATACACCCAAGCCTGCGCAATGACATCACTTACAGGAAGTAATGTCATTACGCAGGCCATGGCCGCCCGAGGAGTGCTCCTGCTTTCCACAGGGCCCCTGATTCAGGCTCAGTTCAGCCCGGATCAGGCCTGAATTGGCCTGGAATGGGCTGCTGCCATGCAGGGGAGCACTCCCCCACCTAGCAGCATCCCTATTCGAGGCCTTTTGGGCCTGAATTGGGCTGAATAGGGCCCAAAATGACCTGAATTGTGCCTAGATTGGTCTGGAATGGGCCACTGCCACACAAGGAGCACTTCCCTGCACCACAACGGTCTGATCCGGGCTGATTTGGACCTGATCTGGGCCGTTTTGGGCCTGGGGGAGTGTGCTGCACTGCCTGGGAATGCGCTCGTGAGGCCTATGCCTCCTCCGTCAGCCAGGTAAGCAGGAGCAGGGGGTGGAGGGTGGAAGTGGGAGATCCCTCACCCCCCGAGGGGAAATGGCAACCCTAGCTCCCACCAGGCACAACAACACTTCCAGAAGTTACATGACTGTACCCAGTTAGAGTATGCGTGTACCTTGCATACATGTGAGAACATAATTCCCAGTAAGTTCTGAGTTCCCCTCTCCCACTAGGAGGGTAAGGGGACCTGGCAACTCTACTTACCTCTCTGCATAGAATAGCATACTGCAAGATACTGACCCCTCATTTTAAATTATCATCATTTGTCATTTCATTATTACCATAAACAAATGTTTAAAATTATGAGCAGGATTCAACTTTCTCGAAAGTAACTCCGGCCTCTCAGGTGATAATTAACTTTTTATTCTTGAGTGCCTGCCAGAAGAGAAACAGCCAACCAGGAGAGAAAAAGTAGTAATTAATTAGGCTAAAAACAAAAAAAAATGAATAATAAAAATAACACACGATTTATATATTTTCAGGACAACTTAATGCTACACTCAGAGCAGTTTAGAAATAACGCTGTGAGGTGGGTAGGGCTGAGTGAGCTCTGAGAAAGCTGTGACTGACCCAGCTGGCTTGAAGTGGAGGAGTGGGGAATCAAACCCAGTTCTCCGGGTTAACATCTTACCACTCTTAACCACTACATCAAACTGGCAAACTGAAGAAAGATCAGGGCCTTTGCTGTACAAAATTTACTTCTGAAATAGGGCTGCTGGTCTGCTGGTGGGGGCAGAGGATCCCCCACTCCCAGTCTCTGCCCCACACTGCCGCTCACCTGGCTGGTGAGGGGAAAAGGCCCCAGGGGATGGGCCCAGGAAGCAAGAAGCCTCCCGGGCCAGTGCACTAAGGGCGTGCTTCCTACGGGAGTGATGATGTCACTTCCAGAAGTGACATCATTGTGCCTGGTAGCAGGCATGTTCCCACCCTTCACAGGGGCCAAAATTGAGAATATTGCACTGGTACGTGCCAGGTCCACCCCCTTGCTGAGAGGATAAGGAGACCTGGCAACCCTATTCTGAAATGTAATGTAAGATTTTTTTTTAAGGGTAATGTTGCTCTACTTTATATGCTATGTATAACTCTCGATTCAATTCCATTTGTATTTTAATGCAGGAAAAAAATCTTTGAACAGTGCAAAAAGATCCTTGTGTGAAGATCCCCTTACTCATCATTTCCATCTGGTCATGTCTTCTAAATAGTGCCACATGTGGTAAGATTTACCACACCCAGAGATTATAGCTTGGGTGTGGAAGGGTGAATGTCAGGCCTTACTTCATAGGGTTCCAGTCAAAAGAAATACAGTGAAGTGTAAAAGGGGCCTTAGGGTTGCCAGGTCCAGGTTGGGAAATTCCTGGAGATTTGGGGGATGGACTCTGAAGAGGGCAGGGTTTGGGGAAGGGAGTGACCACAGCAGGGTATAATGCCATATTGTTCACCTTCAAAAGCAGCCATTTTCTCCAGGGGAACTGATCTCTATGGCCTGGAGATCAGTTGTAATTCCAGGAGATCTCCAGCCTCCACCTGGAGGCTGGCAACCCTAGACCTTATGATGGTATATTGTTACATCAAAAGTTAACTTGAAATGCCAGCCTTAGTTATGCCATCATTTCAAAAATGTAGCTGTAGCTCTAGTAATTTTTATAATGAACTATTGCTGGTAAGTATGCACACTAGAGATGGGCGTGAAGCAGAAAAAACCAAACCATGTGGTTCATGGTCCGTCAAATTTCACGAACCATGAACTTTCACGAACCTGCCCCCAGTTCACGAACTGGTTCGATTGGTTCATGAAAATGTCACATCCAGATCAGAAAACCATCACTTCTGGGTCAGCAGAAGGTCACTTCTGGGTCAGCAGAAGGTCTGTAGGAATTCCGTCCCCTGTTGCCTAGGAAACTGATTGATCAGCACCAGGCTGTCTGCAGTGATGAACCAAAAAATGGACCAAACGAACCAGCCTAAAGTTCATGGCAGTTCGTCAGAAATGGGATCTGATGAACCACTGGTTTGCGAACCATGAACCAGTCCGGTTTGTCATGAATTTTGGTTCGTATTTTGGTTCGTGCCCAGCTATAATGCACACTATTTTTTCCTCTAAACAGCTCTTATATCACATCAAATTCTCAAAATGCTTTCTGATTATAGAGGCACTGTGGGCCAGCTTGTTAGAGCCAAACTATGTGCAAATGCAACTTGGGTCAAATCCACATTACTCATTCTAAGTCGCATGTTCCCCGCATTCCCCACGCAATCCCGAGTGCCGGTCACATTACCTCATTAAACAGACGCATTTCATTCGCATTTCTCCCGAATATGTGGTCACAGGTTTTCAACAGGAGTTTCATGGTGGCCGTGAACGTGCCAATGCGCAATTTACGCGTTTTTTTAAAAAACCACCCCCCTTCCTGTCTCTCCGGCCGTTCCGAGAGTTCCTATTGGCTGATTCAACTTGCAAGTGCTCCGTAGTCTGCAAAACACTGTTTTTGACTTCATAGCATTGGATTTATTGATTATGCTGTTTCTGAATCAAATCTGGTAGTTTGAAAAATCATTCTGGGGTAAATCTACCTTCAGAACGGACTCGTGAAACTTCCTTTTTAACTGTTTTTTATTTTTTTTATTTTATATTACTGTAATATCGAAATTATGAAATATCGAAATAATGACACTCCAAGGAAGTGAAACTTCAGTAAAATTCAGGCACTGAACTGTCCTGCATAGGAGATGCCCACAAAAGCTTCCCACATGCTTCCAAATTTCCAAAAAAGAAACAGGAGAGAGCCATCAGTGCTGTCAGTGGGGGGAAAGAGAGGCATCATTATCTTCAATGATCTTTCTTTATAAGGCAAGATCGAAATAACGGAAAAGTGCGCTCAAAAAAATAAAAAAAATGGGCGGGGAAAAAGGTCACGCCCAAAAAAGCAGTTTTCGAGCGGCTGTGTGACCGGAGGGACGCGCGAGAAAGACGGATTGGAAGCAGGAATGTGAACAAAGAGGAAAAAATCGCGGATTGGAGGCAAATGGAAGATATCCGATAAACATGCGGATAATGGGTGAATGTGGATTCGACCTTGGTATAGTCTTGATAAATGAGAGCTTTCGTTGTATTAAAAGCCACTTCAGACAAGCACAGTCAATAAGGAAGAAGTGTGAAAAGTAATCATAATTGCTCTGTCTTGTATTTGATAGTTTATAACCTACTGCCTCTTTAAGAAATAACCAAGCGGCCCTCTGGGAAAATGGAGGGAAGAAGCAGACTCTGCTGTTGAAGTCATTTTAGTTCACAGTTCTAAAGATGTTGTAGTTTGTGTTTTGTGCGTTTTCAAGAAATAAAAGCTGATAATTGAAATGATGACCTTTTTCTCCCTTTCCCCATGATTAACATGTAACAGAAGCAGCTGGGCCTTCCACTGCCTATAGTTCTTCCATTCCAAATGGTCCCCAGCTTTTTCCTTGTAGAGTTCTGATTCTCTGCTATCAATTGCACCTTCCCTAGAGATAGTTTCAGATGGGTAGCTGTAGTAGTTCTTGGTAGCAGCCAAAATGTGATTACAGTAGCAGTAAGAGCGCCAGAACTGGCATCGCAACCAGAAGGAAGGGAGCACAGGGGAATGGGACATCAAGGGCAGCTGACAGTAATGGCACGACATATCCTGGAAATTTTTGTTGGTATCCAAGATGCCACTGGACCTTCCCCAAATGTTGGTTGTTGTAGATTTTCCAGGCTGTATGGCTGTGGTCTTGGCAGTGTAGTTCCTGCCATTTCCCCAGCAGCTGCTGGGTGTGAAAGCCTTCGACAATACATCTTCCCCAAATGCTTGTTAAAATAAGAAAGAAGGAAAGTTGGGCTACCATTATGCAACATGTGTGAGCATAACATGTAATTTGACCCACAAACCGTTCTGGATCTTAGAATCCCATTATGAACTTTCGAGAATAATCACCACTCCCCCAAAATCAACTCATTACAGCTTCAGTGCATTAACTATCCCATACAAAATGGTCAAACAAACATGTACTAAACTCTTATTTCCCCCAGTGTGCAATTTATTGCCTGTTTTCTTTCTAGCCCTCCTCCCCTTTCTGTCATAGGGTGTTCAACATAATTTAACTCCACAAAGTAAGCACTACAAAAATGTACTTCTCAAACATAAACACAGTTCCTTATGTCAAACTTTTAAACTTCATAACCCTGGAACGACAGAAATCTGTATAAACACACAAGTGCTGTTGTAACTATTGATGTTGGCCTGCAGGACTGAGTCTGCCTGCCAAGTCTGTTAATGAGGAAATACTTACAAACCTAGCCTCAAGGTAGAGCTTTGGTAAAAGCTGGTTTTTTAGGGCAATTAATAATATAATAACCTTGTAGTCACAGCAGCAGAAAATCAGTCTGTTTCTTTTTAAAATGAAAAATTAAATGAACAACTGCAACTAAACCAACCAACAGCAAACTACCTACCTACCTGCCTGCCTGTCTATCTATCTGGAGCCTAGCCTTATTTTTAATAAATATATATGGGTGGGCACTCTCTACCACCACCTATATTTTTTATTGAAATGTCATTGGTCTCTTTTCCAAAACCCCTCTCCCATCCAGTGACATGAAAAGCAGGCTTTATGGTTCAGAGGCTCTATGGGTGGATTTTAATTTCAGCGAACAGTATTGAATCTTCAGTACAGTATGTAGTGTTGCATCCAATGCAGCAGCAAGCTGGTCGTAACTGTGAATCAACTGACATTTGATTATTTTAATGAAACAAGCAGATGGTGTCAGGCACATCACTAATTAAGAAGTACCCTAGTAATAAAAGCTGCTATAAATTTGTAATATAAGAGCAGTCTCCAAAAAAAGAGGGGAAAAGGCAAGAAACTAGTGAACAAGGAGACAAAATTGTCCAGACTTGACAAGAACTAAGCTAGAGACTGGCAAAAAAATTGAAGGGTATTAAAAACAAGCCTTCAGGAGCAGTTTGATTGAAATCTGATGGCTGGTCAGAGTCAAATTCTTTTACCTAATGAGGAAACCACATAAATATAACAGTGGGATTTAATATATACAATTCACATGTGTGTGCGCGTGCATATACAGATTCATTAAGAACCAGATGTTCCAAAACTACCTTGTCTTTTATGCTAGAAAGTTGTTCTGACTCCTTAATTCTACACGAGATCACACAAATCTCTCTTCCAGTAATGCCAGCTGGGAGGGTTAGGATCAGGACCTAATAGACCCCCTGCAGAACCAAAAGCTGCCCCAATAGAACCAAAAATTACACTGGCATATGCAGTTATACTGAAGTAATGCAGCACCTAAAAATTCAGAGCCAGTGGAAACCTTGCATTTCTGGGACAAGACCAGCACAAGGGAGAAAAGAGCGTGGATAGAATGTTAGGAAGAAGAAGAAGACTGGCAGGGCCTTGCAGCAGCCATGGCCAGTGTGAAACCTGCTATATCTACACAAGGATTCCTCCTGGGATGAAAATGCAGCACTTTCCAGAGTGGCAGTTCCATTGGTCCACATGCCAGTCACTTGGGTTGGATATAGACAGCACTCTACAGTCTTATGAGTATTTGGTGTCCAGAGATCAGTTACCTTGTAGAAAATGGATGGGCTCTATGGCATTATACCCCACTGAGGTCCCTTCACTCCTAAATCCCATCATTCCCAGGATCCACCCCCAAATCTCCGGGAATTTCTCAACCTGAAGTTGGCAACCCCATGCCTATTTGGTATGCCACCATTAGAAGAATGGTGACAGGTGCCATAGAGCTCACTCATTTTCTACAGGGTAAGAGATCTCTGTAGTCTGGATAGCATTTGTAATTCCAGGAAATCTCTAGGCCCCACCTGAAGGTTGGCAACCCTAAGTGGGTATGTTGCTTGGCCCATGATCTGGCCTTGTTTCTCAATTTAGTATCTAAGAACTGCAAACTAACTGCAGTTAAGATCTTTGTTACTATCGCAAAGTTTCATGTGCAAAAATGAGGGTCTAAATTAAGACAAGAAAATGTGATCATCTTTGTGCTAAATGGAGAAATGATTCAGTGTATTTTATCAATATCCTAGCGCTTTTCATCATGGTGCGTTGACATTTTAAAATGGCATTTCCTCCCATATGTTGCACACTCACAGACAAAAGCGTGGAGGAGAATTCCCCCGCTATATTGCTGTGACAAACGGTGCCTTTTTAGCTGAAAAATGGCCTTTGCTTGACCCAGAAAGGCAGCCTTCCTGCTTGCTGATCAAACAACCACCAGCTGCTCACAAAGCCCACCCTCAACAACACACACCTATGCATGTTATTTAAATATATTTAGTCTCTGCTGTGATATTAAAAAGCAAAAAGACTCAAATTCCCATAGCAGCAAGAGTGTACATTCCCCTTTTCTCTCAGGCACACTAGTCTGGGGACCATCTGTGAGGAGAATGAGAGTAAATCTGCATTAAAATACAATAACTTCAATGTGATAAAAATCTTTCCTTTTGCTTTCTACACTTTGTATTTTCCCTGTTTTCATCTTCCTTTTCATTTCTCTACATCAGGTTTTTGCTCTATACCCAGCAACATTGTCTTCTGGAAGAAAAATACCCCTACAAAATATAAATCCTTAGGTTCTATTTACCTTTTTTCTCTGTTTTTAAACCTCCTCTTTTTATCTCTCTTCCTTTTGTCTTTTCTTGTAGGTTTTTCTTTCCCACTATTAGCACGGTAGATTAGTATAGATTTCCTGTCATGGAGAAATGGGATGAAGTTCCATTCAAATGAAGCTTCTTTATACTAAATCTGATCACTAGTCTGTCTACCATCTAGTTCCAACTCAGGGGGGGCGGGGACAAATGGAACCAACACAGGTGACTGAATGCAAAGCCCTAATGACAAAGAAAGGTTTTGAATATGCAGCAAATCAAAAGTAACATGATCAAAGCAACTTGTCCCAGGCAGTAACCGAGCAGCCACATTTGATACTAGTTTCTGAGAACATTTCAAAAGCATTCCTCTCATACTGTGTGTTACAGTAGTCCAGTCTAGAAGTTATCAGTGCATGAGTAACTGTAGGCTGGTCAAACTAATCCAGGAAGAATTTGAGTTGTTACTCCAATCAGCAAAGAGCAAAGCCAGATCCAGGAACACCCCCGAACTGCAAACGTGAGTATTCAGAGCAAGTGCAATTCCACCTATGAACAGTTTGAATACCTCATCCTAAATCATATGTTCCTCCACCCAACAGCACCTCCACGTTTTGTGGATTAACTTTCAGTTTGTTTCCATCCATCTCATCACTGCCTTGAGACCTAAGTTCACAAAATGAACATAGCATGCGTTTGAGAAAGTAGCTTCTTGTCTACAAAAGGGCATGTAACAGATTTGTTCTCTTTTAAGATTCTACAGGCATCTTTTGTTCCTGGCAAAACAGACTACATGGCTATACCTCTAGACAATTCATATTATAGTAAAGGAAAACATAATCATGATGACATGTGTTACTCTCGGAACAGGAACACAAAGTTTCAGAGCTGGTTCACATATGAATACTCATCATTTGATGACTGCAATATATAATTATAGTCTGCCTTTCTCACTGAGACTTAAGGCAGATTACACAGTGCAAGTGAAATCCAATATAATAAACAGCTAGGAATTCACAGAGCAAAATACTATAATAAACAAAGGTTAGGACATGCAGTGAACAGATACAATAGGAAGCAGAAAATTTGAAACAAGCATAAAGCTGAGGACAGAGATGAAATCTTTCTGAAACAAAGTGTAACTAGTTAACATGGCATGTTTAGCAACATGGAAACTGTCTAGCAGAAGCATACCTACATCAGCAGACAGTACCCAAAGGTAGACTACAGTCCCTGTCACTACAAGGCATCTCTCTGAGCTATTTCTTATGACACAGCCTTATCATCTGGATATAAAGCCCTCCTGAATAATTCAGTTTTCCTTAATTTGTGGGAAGTCAGGAGGGTGGGAGCTTTCCTGACCTCCGCTCAGGCCATTCTAGAAGGAGGGAGGTACCACAGAGAAAGCACATTTGGAGGCAGCTGTTGATTTAGCTCAACTGCAGGGTGGAATCTGCAGAAGGCCCTTTTCATATGAGCAAGGCTGCCATGGCAGAGCATAGGGAGAAAGGCAATCCTGTAGAGATGAAGCTCCAAAGCCATGAAGGGCTTTGAATGTGATAGTCATAACCTTGAATTTAATCCAGTAATTGATGGGCAGCAAATGGACTGACTGCAGAATGGGAGTGATATACATGCTCTATCCAGCTCCTAAAAGAAAATGTGATGTAGCATTCTACACCAACTGGAATGTCTGAGTTGAGTTTGAGGGAAGACCTGGGCAGAGTGCATTGCAGAGTCTAATCTTGATGTTACAGTGGCATAAATCCTGGTGGCCAGATCAGCCATGTCAAGCACAGAGCCATTTTCCAGGCTAGTCTGAGTTATGAGAAGGCCTTTTTTGCAGCTGCATTTACTTGCTTCTCTAGCAGCAGTTCTCCTGAGTCTATTATAGCCGTTAGGCTTTTCACAGAGTCAGCCAAGGTCAACTGAATGCCATTAAAGGTCAGAAGTACAATGTCCTTCAAGATCTCAGCATCACTTCCATCTTGTCTGGGTTCAGTTTCAATTTGTTTGCTTCCCATCATTTGACCACAGCTGTCAAGCAGTGGCTCAGTACCTCTACTACATCACCAGGGGATTTGAATAGTGAGATATAGAACTGGTTGTCATCTGCACATTGATGGCATTCAATTTCATAGCCACAAATGAGTTTTCCTAAAGCCTTTACATATAGGTTGAATAAGATGGGAGATAAGTTTGTGCCTCATGGAACCACACAAAATAATTCCCACACTGAAGATAGCTGGCCTCCAATAGCAACCCTTGGAGTCTGTTCCATAAAGAGTGGTTTCAACTAGTCCAAGGCACATCCCCTGATACCTACTTCTGCCTCCAAATGCCTCAAAAAGATGGCATGGTCTACTATGTCGTAGGTTGTATATAGATCCAGGAAAAGCAACAATGAAGCATGGCCTTTTATTATATTCAGGCAGAGGTCATCAACTAGAGTCACTAGAGCCATCTCCGTCCCATAGCCTGGCCAAAATCCATACTGAAAAGGGTCCAAAGCACAGGAGTTGACTAAGGAGGCCTGGAGCTGGTCAGCTACTGGTCTCAACTACTTTGCTCAGAAATGGCAGATTAGAGACTGGGCAATAATTGGCCACGACATTTTTGTTTAAGGATTTTTTTTAAGTAGTGGGCAGATGACAACCTCTTTGAGAGGCTGAGGTAAAGTGCCTTGGGTTAGTGACTGATTTAAAGGGCTCCTTTATGTGTTTTTTACAAGGTTTTAGCAGCCAGGATGGGCAAAGTTCCAGTATACAAGTAGTGGCCTTCACAGATGCTACAAGTCTATCAATAACCTATGACTGAGTCAAAATGATTCAGAAATGGACCGTATGGTGTGTTAAGCATTTCTTCTGGCTCACTTATATTATAGGTGGCATCCAGATAGCCACCTATATAGCATATTCAAGCTATTTTATCAGCAAAAACTTTGCAGAGGTGTCACAGCTAATTGTTCTTGAACCAGGGAAGGTTCAGGTTTAGGACTCAAAAGATGTTGAGATACCTTAAACAGTTGAGATGGACGTGATTTAGCTGATGGGTTGCAGAAAAGTAATGTTTCTTTGCTGCTATCACCGCTGCTTCGTAAGTCTTCCAATGGGCTCTGTAGCATGCTCTATCAGATTCAGCATGAGTTTTCTGTCAGTGTCTTTCCAGACATCTTCCAGCCTTCTTTAGATCACCCAGCTCTGTGATGAACCATGAATCTGGTTTCCACTGCAAGGGAGAGAGGGGTTGGCGAACAGTGATTTTGTCAATAGCTTCAAGGAACTTCAGATTCTATGCTTCCACTGCAGCAGCAATAGACCCTGTGTTTGGAATTCTACAGTCCTTTTGGAAACAAGAAGGATCCATGAGCTTTCGTGGGTGGACCATTTTAGCTGGGCCTCCCATTTTGTGGGACATCAGGGCCATATTCACCCCTGACTTCACTAGGTAATGGTCAGTCCATGGTTTAGGCCGAATACCCAGTTCTGAAAGCAGGCCTTCCCTCAGAGGCTCAGAGCAGTGGTGACATTGAGCTTTCACTTCCCTCATAGTACTTCAAACACAAAAGCTGTTTTCACACATTAACAATAGATGCGCTTGATTTATTTGCACAGTCAGTGTGCAATCTGTATGCGTACATGTGTTAAGTCATTCTCACAGCTGTGTATGCATTCATTCAACACACACACACATTGGTATACATGATCCAAAGCTTGGATTTTTCCATTGGAATCATACAAACAGCTATATTTGTACAACATAAATGTACACACACTATTGACTTTCAGTAGAGACAGTTGACATACTAAGTAAGTGTGGTATGGGCGGTAAGAGTGTTAGACTAGGGCCATTTCCACACAGCTTACCGCTGCTCGTAACAACCCGGAAGATTGTGCAAAAAATGCGGAAGATCACGTTTTCTTGAGCAAGATTTGCGCGATGTCACGTGACATTGCGCAAATCTCACATGAGAAAACACGATCTTCCGTGTTTTTTGCACGATCTTCCAGGTTGTTACGAGCAGCGGTAAGCCGCGTGGAAACGGCCTAGGATTGGGGAGACCTAGGTTTGATCCTGCACTATCCCAGGGAAACTCACTGGGTGACCTTCAATCAATCTCTTTCTCACACACTAACTTACGTCACAGGGGCCATCGTCACACAGGCTTTTATTTAGCGCTAAAATGGCGCTATTTCCCGGCAAACACCCACCTTATTCCAACACTGTAGCGATTTTCTCTCTTCTGCTTTGTGCTTGATAGTCACACTATTTTCTGCCTCAGTGTGAATGCCTCACATCGATGTATTTCGCCTCGCAACGTCCTATGCCCTCCCTTCAATCCCAGAATCCATTTCTTCCTGCGACTCCCCTTTTTTTTATTTTATTATGTCCTTATAACGCCATAACGACATAACACAATGCAAACTTTCTGCTGAAGTAAAAATGACTCAGTCGCCATGGCAGAGTCTTCAGCGCTGGGGATCACGTCAGACAGGGAGTTTTCTGCGGGCAAAGGGCTATTTATATAATTTCAAAGTTGGAAAAACAAAAGTGTCGTAATTTTTTGCTCTAACGGAATGTTTATATGCTGTTATGCGGAATTAAACGCCAGAATAATTTAAAAAAAGGGGGAGGAGCTGCTTCTGCATGGTTAGAGAGAACAGAACAGAGTGCTTCGGTGTGGACAGCTGGTGGCGCGAAGAGCCGTTAGGTGACCCAAAGAAACGTTACTGTGCCGATAACAGGTAGGACGCTATATGCTGTAAATTTAACGGAAGAGATGCCCGTGTGACGACGGCCAGGGTTGCTGTGAGGGTAAAATGGAGGAGAGAAGAACTATGTTGTCAGCTGCTTAAGTCCCCATTTGGGAGAAAAGCAGGGCATAAGTATCGAAGTCAGTCAGTCAACTATGAGTCATCAAGCACTGAATAATTCAATGACACATAAATTAACATAAATAAATGTGCAAACCAATATAGCTATTTGTTACTCCTCAGCCTGTGGTTACATTATGATACCTGGAACGAGTAAGTGAGCTGAACTTGACACCCTGATCTTGAAAAATATGATGACAACTCATCTAGCAGCATCCTTCCATTCAGAGTCATTGCAGAAGTAGCGCTAGCTGTCCAATGAAATCTTTATTTAGCAGATAAAAGACAGCATTGAGGGCTTAGCTACTTCTAGTCACAAAAGATACCACAGGAAGTTTTTGGAATATGGGGGGGTCTAATTATGGATATCCTGTCTGACCAAAGGAATGGTGATTGCATACCACTAACCTCAATATCCCCTTTTATAGTCAGTGGAAGGTAGACATATTCACATCAATCTCAAACTGTCTGAGAGGCTTGCCGTAACTAGCAATTAGCAAAATCTCAGTTCCCCTCAAAGGCCAGTCCCAGGCACCTTACAACCCAGTTCTGAGGGCTCCCTTGTAAAGGCGGCTGGCAGCTGGCACAACAGCAGCTCCATTGGACCATTTCCTAAGGGTACAGGGCAAATGGCCCCCTGCAGTGGAGCCATACAAGCCACAACTGCACCAGCATCTCCAGCAGCTGTACCATCATATCCAGAAGACCTCACTGGGGCAAAAACAGCATGGCTGTGACAGACAGGGAGAAACCAACCAACCAACCAAAACATGGCAGCTACAAGGAGCCAGCTGTGGGGATACGTGTGTGTGGGTGTGTGTGTGTGTGTGTGTGTGTCCACGTAGTGCTGGGCAGTGTTAATGGGCCTGCAATGGCACTAATGACCTCTTCCCTTGGGTCCATGACCAGGTCCATGATCACCAAGCCAATGTGCATAGCAGCCACCTTGCCAGCACTGGCACCCAACAGTCCCACATGAGCCTCTCTGAGTGCCCCCTATACTCTGTGAGGGTCCCGGCTCAGCAGAGGATGAGGCTCAGGGTGGCACTCCTAGGGGGGGGGCATGACCAGTGACAGAGCATTGTGCCAATATCAGCACCAGAGCACAGCACCAGGCTGGGACATGAGCAGAGAACAGCGGTGTGGATGGGAGATCGGGGCACTGAATTCACCTTGCTCTGTACTGGGGCATCCATGCTGTGGCTACTGGCTGAGGATTCTGCCATCAAGTGGTGGGCTTTTCCTTGGCTGCTCCAGGTTGGCATGCCTGCAGCTAAGGCCCAAGGAAGCAAGGGGCACCTTTCCAAGAAGGGGAAGTGTGGAGAACAGCAGAGCTGGTCTCCCTCTCCCTCTCCTCTGCTGGCAGGATGCTCCTCCTGGCATGCATCTGCCATACCCACTGAGTGGTAGATGGCCTGCTGCCAAACAACTCCTTGTTCTGCCAGTGTTACCCCCTGTTCTCAGTGAGAGGTTACAGCTGGGACTTGATGCCGTGCTGCAGCTTTTTCATAAGTGCATGCACTGCTGGAACAAGGTCTGCACGTCCCACATCTGGGTCCAAAAAGGAGGCCATCCTCCTCTGAAGCATCTGGATCAGAGGAATAACCAGACCCAGAGCTGCCATGTCATTCAAAACTGTGACAGGGAAGTCCTTAAAGGGCCTAAAAACCTCCACTGTCTGGTAGATGGTCAGCCAGTCTTCTTGGCCGATCTGACTCCCCCCCCCCCCCCCGCCAGTGTTGCTTGTGGAAAGCCACATCATGAGGGTAACCTGCTGCTCTACCAAACGCTCGAGTATGGCACAGGTGGAGTTCCAGCAAGTGCTAATGTTGCTGATCAGGCACTCCTCTCAGTGCCTGCCTCTGGTGCAGTTGGTGAGTTGCTTTCATCCTGAACCATGATGTGCTGGCATCTCATGATGAGATACTGGAATTCACGAGTCACATTATCCAGTCCAGGTTCCTCAGAAGAACCCAGACACAGAGCATCCCTCACCATGAGGTGAAGGTTGTGGGCCATGCAGTAAATGTGATTGAATACTTGCTGTGCTGCTGCTTGGACGTTTGATGTCCCTGCCTACCTGGAGTAGTAATTGCCTCTTGATGACGGCAGCAATGTTGTCTACTGTGTGCGCCTCATCAAGAACGTCAGTGTGGAGCAAAGCCTTGCAGTAGCCGGCCCGGCAGTCTTCCATCTGATCCTGCCTGATGCTCGTCATCTCACCTCCCACCCAGAAAGTTGCTGGGTGGCTACCAGTGCACAGTCAGTGAGAGGTAACATTGCATTCAAATTTCACAAAAAACAGGACAATTCCAGTATCTGATTTAACCCGTACGGGGCATAAATTCTTAACCTAAAAATCCATAATGACTCTCTACAGAAATGCTCCTTCTATGTATCACCATTAATATAAGGATTAGGTTCATATTTTTCAAGCACCAAGAACTTGAAATCTTCAGGTTTATGGCCAACTTCCTGAAAGTGCTGCACAAGGGGTGATTCTGTGATTATATTCCTTATGAAATTTCAATTTAAAATTATAACTATCCCATTTTTGTATAGTTTAAAACTCTCCTTTAACTCTCCTGTACTTTTGTATTTTTATTATTATGATTGTGTAATTTAACTTTATTTCTATAACTTTAAAGTACTTAGCTATGTGCCTTCTTGTTTATATGATTACCATATGAGATGGTCCCTTTATGTTGGTCCCCTTTATATATGTACATTTGAGAATGTAGATATAATTATGTAATATCTTCCTGTACGTTTAATGCCATCCCTTTTAATAAAACAGTGTCAACATATATCAGTTTCTTTAAGGAATGATGTAGGAGGGTTGTGCAGCTGCATTCCATTTGCCTTTGCCCCTGATAAATAATAGAAGTAACATCATCACTGACATTAGAGATTTTGAGCGCATGTTGACATAGTAAATTTCATTGTTTGGTCAGGAGAGAATATTTGACCTTGATTCTATGTCTGGTGAGTGTCTTTGGTTTCTATATATGTCATTTATGCATTCTTATGCCGCATTATAAACTTCTGGTGATACGAGATAGTATGTGATTCTATGTAGATGCTCTGCCAGTTTTCTTTACAGAAGAAGGGACTGAATTGCTGAAACTTGGGAGTCAACCGGAAGCCCCATCTCTCCACTTGCTTGTGATACTGTGCAGACTGTGATTAATTCAACTCAGAAGTTTTTATCAGCCAACTAATAATTCTTCATTAATTATTTCTGGATACTGGATTGAAATTGTTATATTTTTGTTCTGATAAAAATAATTAACACACTATTTATAATATTTTGTATACAATACTATTCTTATTTTGTGTTCCTTTGTGAAGCGCTGTACTTCATAGTGGTCCTTTTTGTTACTTCACATACTCGTTGGCAACCCTGTAAAGAGTGGTCCTTTTTGTTACTTCACATACTCGTTGGCAACCCTGCTTGCATGGTGCAAGCAGGTGGCACGTACCAAGGACAGACTTCTTGGATCAGCCCATGGAAGACATACCTCAGCCATGGAAAAGGGACATCCACCTAGAACAATCATCTTGGCAATGTGTCAAGTGACCCTCTTTGTTGCCCTCTGGATCCCTCTGCTTGGCACACTAGTGCCACCCCTACCAAACAACTCCATCATAGATGCTAGGCATTCCTCCCATACAGGCGACCTGGGGGAAAGAGCACCAGACGTGGTGACGGGACAATCCCCCTTCTGACTTGCTGGCAGCCATGCAGTGGCAGCCTCTCCCTTACCCCAAAGAAGCACCGCCTGGTGGTGCTTCTTCAAGTAGTTCCTGAGACTGGTAGTTGAGAGATTTTTCACATCTTTAACTCAAATGACCCAGGTCTGACAATGCTGGCACTCTGCGTAGTGGTGTAGCAGCACTCACACTGCCCTGCAGGTTTGGGCACCCCAGGAGCTGCACTTGGGGCAGACACACTGTGTCTAGGGGGGCAGAAAGAGATGGCCAAGGGCCATCTCTTCTTCTGCCACCTCCATCCTCTCCTCCTGCCTCTCCCTGAAAGACCTACTGCTGACCTCAGAGGAAACCATGGAAGGCTCAGCAGGGGCAAGCCCTTCCCCCAGTTCCTCCAGCATCCTCTGGGTCCCTGGGGTGAGCTCAAAGACTGGAAAACTCATGTTCCCCCAGTGCATCCTAAAGGATACTTCATGCTATCCTTTCTCCTAGTGTTGACTCACAACAACTGGAAGAGAAGGAGCCTCAGCAGTAGGTCTCTGCCCAGTGCCAGCTCCTGCCTCAGGAGACAGTGCTCCTGCAGCCATCTCAGCAAAGAGGACCATGCAAGACTCTCTTGCTGTTACCAGCCAAACTGGAGGCCAGGCTGTGCCAGGGCAGGCCTCCCCTTCCATGCAGATGGGTGGAGAGTTGCAGCTGTCCCTCTACCCTCCACCCTGCTACTCTTTGCCTTTCCCCCAGGGCCCCCTGCACTCTCCTCTCACTCATTCTGCCCCGGGCCCCCAATACCTCTACCACTAGTACTGTCACTTTTGGCATGAGCCTAGCTGTACACTACATTCACCAGCACAGCACACTAACCCACAAAAATTTACCAACCCTGCAAAACTCCCAGCCAAAAGTCAGAACTTTTTTAAAGCTACTTTGACTACTTTTAACTACTTTAAAAATTTGTTAATTGTTTTGGCTCCAACCTAGATATAGAAAAATCTCCTTTTAAAATCACTTATTTGGGTAGGTGTTATTAACTAATTACACTAGCAAGAAGTTTAGTTCCTCCTTAGGAATCAAGCAACTCCCTAAAATCCAGACTACAGGTCAGCCAATGGCAGAAAATGCACTGCTTTTCTCATATGCCTGGCCTGGCTTCACTGAAACCAAGAGATCCAGAGTAAGGGTGAGCAACAATCAAGTTAAATATTTACTGGGGGGGATTATCTATTTGAAAAGAACATTCCTGAACCCTTCTTATGCCTACACAAGCCACTTAAGGGGAAAACTCAGTTGGTCCCTAAGCTGAAAATTAATTTTTTAAAGAAGTCCTACCTCTAGCCTACTTTAAAAACCTTATGAAAAGTTTACCACCTGCAACATCTAGAACAACCCCACCAGATAGCACCCCAAAACTACACTAGCCAAGAACTGCAATGCAGCATCAAATACTTCTTACAGTGAAAAAGCAATTCCTGCCCCCTCCACCCACCAAGAAAAGCTGGCAAAAAGTAACGCCAGCAATCCAAAAATTTCCCCACACACACCAGAACTGGGAAAATCTGAAAAATAAACAGCAATACCAACAGAAAACTTTAACTAGAAAAAAGGAATCCCTCCACAAGAAAAGACAGATAACAACCATCTCTTAGCAAGTTAACAAGTTAACCAAAGTTCCCCCCAACACCAAAGCAATGAATAACTAAGCTGAAAGCTTAGAAAACTGTCCTTTCCTCCTCTTTCCCCTCGCCAGTTTGGTGTAATGGTTAAGCATGCCAGGACTAGGCTTGCCATTCCCCCGCCCAGTGCGGAGGATCCCCTGCTCCCAGCTTCTCCTCCTACCCCCACTTACCTGGCCAGCAGGGGGGCACACACCCCAAGGTACACCCCCCCTGGCAGCACGGCACCTCTCCGGCAGTGCAGCGCACCCCCAGGCAGCGCGGCATGTCCCTGCACCACACTACAGCTCGCTCTTGCGCCTCGTGGGGGGGGCGGCGGTTCAGCCCTTTGGCGAGCGCAGAAGCACTCCTGGGCCACCCTTTGATCCACGTGATGATGTCACTTCCCAGAAGTGTGTGCCAGGAGTGCACGCACTGCGCGCACATGCGAAAAAAGTCACTGAAGCCTCCGCAGGGTAAGTGCCAGATTCCCAGTCTCCCACTAGGGGACTCAAGGGACCTGGCAACCTTAGCCGGGACTCTAATCTTGGATCAGTCACAGGTCTCTCAGAGCTCTCTCAGCCCCACCCACCTCACAGGGTGTTTGTTGTGGGGATGATAATGACATAATTTGTAAACTGCTCTGAGTGGGTATTAAGTTGCCCTAAAGGGCGGTATATAAATTAAATGTTACTATTATTATTATTACCCCTCCCCAACCCAACACAAGGTCAACCAACCGCCCTCTAACCCCCCCAAAACAGAAAAAACAATAAGTCTTAAGATTCTCAAACCAAGTGAAGTAAGATCCTAAGGTGCCCCTCCTCAGGCAGACAGCAGCAAGAAGATACAGGCAGCAGGCAGGTAAATCCAGTAATCCCAAAGACAAAGAGAGCATGCCAGAGTAAGCAAGAGCATCAGCACAGTCTCTCTACAATCTCCAGACTAGATCCACACAAAATGGAGTCTGATCTAAGCTAAGCCTGCTTTTTTTAACTCCCAGCAGTTTTTGAAAAAGGCTCTCTCCCGTCCAAAAATCCTCTGGCCAGACAAAGAGACTCCTGCACCAATTAGCCACCCCCTCCCCTTCCCTGCCTCACTCCCCATCATCCCCCCTCCTCTCTTAGAAGAAAGCCTGGGAAGTTTTGGAGAAGTAGCCAACAGCCAACAGCTGCAGCCGTACTTGCCAGATTAAACTGAATTAACTTGGTTTTAATCTGACCCATCAATATCCAGCTATCCCTATCTGGTTTGGGATTCTTTAGTTTGAATTGCCATAGCTGTATTATGCCAAAGCATATCCAGCTATATATCTCATTTATGAATGCAGGATCATACACTGCTACTCTGGTTTATGAAAAGTAATGCCAAAATAAATTTTCTTAGTCTTTAAATTCACAAAAGCAATCCTAAGTGTACAGATATGAGTCAGAAAGCAACAAAGCTTGTAAAGGTAGTTTAGAATTAATTTGTTCAAGCTTTAATATACACATTAGCCTATTATGAATTGTTAACATCATCACACACGTAAACATCTAAAACAATCATCTTCCCATGATTGCCTCCCAGCTTCTTGTGGGCATCATTGGGAAATGCCAATTGCCATGCATCACAGAAAAGGAATTACACTAGCTTTCCAGACATGTTCTTAACTAAATGCTTGCTCAGGTGGATACAACATCAAAACTGAGCAAAGCTGAATAATTAACACCGAATGAAAGCCTGGGAAAATTGGAGAGGCTGATACACAAAAGCTTTTCAAAAGTACTGAGCAAAAAAGCTCCCCCTGGAGATGAGGGACACAGGTGAGAGTCTTAAATATTCATGTACAAAGCTGGCTTCAAAACGATCTGCCTGCTTATCCTTCCTTCTCCTTTGGTTAAGCAATGACTTCCTACAATTCCCTTTGGGAATCAGAATCCTCCTGACACTGAACTCATGTACCTGAAGGGTTGGCTTTTTTAAATCCAACAGGGACATTCTACCTTTCTAAAAATACAGAGTACAAAATAGTTCCACCTCTAGCTGAAACTACATGAATGAGAAACCTCACCTTTTAATAATTGCCTGGCGTTGCTCCTTCCGTACCAAAGTTTGGTCATGACAGCTTTTCCCTATTTATAATGATTCAAATGTTTGCTCAGCTGAATAGCTCTATTTATTATTTGCCATGTTTACTAAACCACTCGAATTCCTTCTGTGCCTGTAACTATCGGACAAGAAGAAAATTCTCGGATTCGTCCATTTAAGTGGGTTCCGTTGCTGCAATGCTTCCCCCACACACATACACACACAGTTTGCTGATTCATGAATGAAGCCTGTGAGCTTTTGGACTTATATGACCTTCAAGTACAGGAGACCTGTAAATGGCCATTTCTTTATCATAAGCCTTAGCAGAAAACAAAGTTTTCATTTCACAGCTATCTTCATAGAGACTGTTCAGTTTTCGAAGCACAAGGCCGTGATGGTAGCAGCCTCCTCTGGATGACTTTGCCATCTGTCTTCTGTAGGTTTGACATTGTAGGACTCCCTCACTTTCCATTGTGGCTCAAAATGTGGGGTCCGCAACACGGTGCCCATGGGCTCAGTGGTATCCACCAACACCTTTCCTGGTGCCCACCAAGTGTTTTTAGAAAGTGGGTTGGGCCAGATGGGGTTTTGCCCAGGAAAACTTCTAATTGGCTGAGAAGATTTTTTTTAATGCTGCTTTGGGGGCAGCTGCTACCAAAGCACAAGAATTCTCAGCTGTGACTAAAGGGTAAGCTGTGTATATGCAAGAAAATATTTTCAAACATTATGTTCACTTTAAAAGGCTTCCTGTTAAATAGAGCTTTTGCCTGAAATATTGACAGATTACTATTAGAGTTATCCATAACCTCAATCCTTGACATTTTGTAGTTGGCTCTACCTCCTGCAATGGCCGTTTTGCATTTGTGCCCAAGACCCTGTGTCAGAATTCCAAAGGTGCTTGAAAGTCAGAAAGGTTGGAGAGCCCTGCTCTAAATAAAAATAAACACACAAATAAGTAACTAGCATAGTTCTGACAGTAGATGAGGTTCAAAACCAAATCCTTATTTCTTTCATACTACAAACGTGCCATATAATGGTTTTAGTTATACAGCTTGCTCTGTGGTATCAATGGACAGATGATTTCCACTTTTCTAAACCCATTGGTTTCAATGGATTTATAAAGGTGTAACTCTGCTTAGGATTGTACCCTTAGCACATTACCGTGTAGACTAAGATTGCATCCTTTACAAATGTTAGAGTGTGTGCTGCTGTTTCTTGAATTTGGGTAGGCACTTATGAAACTTCTGAAGCCCTAACTTCAAGCCCAAATTACATATTTTCTCAGACTCAGAGATTCAGAATTCTTGGATTTGTTCAGAACTCTTGATTGCCTCTTTCCCTATGCCCCACCATGGCAACTTCACTCATTGAACAGGGCCTGCTGCAGATACCAGTCTGCATATGGGAAAGATCAACAGCGGTCTATACATGTACGTTCTCTGTGGTGGCCCCTACCTTATGGAATGGCCTGTCTGAAGAGGTCAGGAAAGCTCCTACTTTTTTGGCTTTCTGAAAACTATGTTAAACAATTATTTAGGAGAGCTTTTAACTCTGGAAATAGGTCTGTCCTGTAAGAAATGGTTCAGACTGATGTCTTGGTAAAGGGACAGGGCCTGTAGACTATACTATGGATACTATTGGTTGGTGTAGATATGCTCCTACGGAGAGTTTCTGCATCATTCAGTATATTCATGTCAAATTACTTATGTTTTGTTTCTTCAGTGTTTCATATCTGTATTTGGTTCTATGCTTGTTTACAAATTTTGAGTAGACAAGAGGGCTCCTCCAAGTCAGAAACAACCAATATCAAAGAAGAAACCTCAAAGGTCAAAAGGAATAAATTGATATTAAGACTTGTCCTTTGAAGAAAACTCCATATGAACACCTATAAAGGAATAAGAAAATAGAATTACATCACGAAGTACATCTCTGGAAGACTTGCATTATTGTCATAGGATGGTACTTTACCGGTTGGACTCCTGATTGTATTTGTACATAATTGTATATTTGGATATTTATTGGATATTTATGGGAGGATCTATTGATATTTATGTGTATTAATTATTAGAGATTGCATGTTGACATTTTAGCACTTTCCACTGAAATTCTAAAATACATTTAAAAATTTAAAAATTCTTAATATCAATTTATTCCTTTTGACCTTCGAGGTTTCTTCTTTGATATTGGTTGTTTACAAATTTCTGCAATACATACCCATTGTACTATTTATTGGATGTACCAACTGTTGGTCTCCTGACTTACACTGTATAATCCACCTTGAGTCTCGGTGAGAAAGGTGGACTATAAATAAGATAAACACACTCTTTTAAAGAGTGAGGGGAAAGGTCGCCAGCCTTAGGCTTCTCTTCACTGCCCTTCCTTCTCTCACAGCAGTGCTGTACGTCACTTAACATCTGGTAAATCCAAGGGAAACGCAGCTGCCATGTTCCATAGTGATTTCTGACCTTATCCAGCAGCAGCCTCAGGCATACAAACTGACCTTCATACCTAACCTACTTAAAGGATTCCACAGTTCTCCATCTGTTCTCTTTTTTTAAAAAAATCAACCTTTTCCACTCCATTTGCCAATCTTAGGTAAACAGTCCACAATTTCATCTCCACACTTGACTGCCAGTCTTGCCATGAGGATAACTTCAAATGGAACTTTATTTTGTACAGCAAGGCATCCTAGATTGGCGGGAGAGGCACTGAAGCAAAGAAAATTTGCCCTCCTTGCCATCTACTACATTTATCTGCTTGCCTTCTTGCCTGAGATTTGCAGGTCACATTAGAAACTAAAACCCTGCTGCCCAAGTTAGCGCTCCACAATTTTCCTCTAGAAAAGTCTGTTCATGCAGTTGCTCCACCTTTCCCTTACGTTGCAGGTATGTGCAAATTCTCATGTATTTGCATGCAAGAGTGTAGAAAAGATCCTGTATCTTTAATTCTCATACATTGCTGGTATATGGTAGTTCTGCTAAAGAGGCTTCTTGCTCCCTACCACCGAGAACAGATGAAAGATGGGCTGTTTTCCAAAGGAGGTCTTCTTTGACTGACCTCTAAGCCAATGGTTGTGTGATGAAAAGGCACTACATTGCCATCTAGTGTTAATTAGTAAGTATCACCATCTTTACAGGCATTCAGACATGCAGCCTCCATTAAATTCCAAGTTGGTGCAACGAGCATGTACACAGCTTATTCACCATGCATACACTTCCTTCCCTCCTCCAGTTTCACTTCTATAAAGTCTAACTGAATACAATTGCCTGGAGGAACCTGGGTGAATTATTGCACCACCTACCCTGGGTTTCTAATCTGGAATTCAACTCTGGTTTAGAATTGCACCTTGTAGAAGACAAAAAGACTCCTATTCCCTTAACTGCTTGCATTCTGATATCAAAGGCAACTGGAATTTGGCTTAATGCTTTGTATGAGAAGGGAAGAGGAAGAAAGAAAAGAACATAAGGAGTGCATAGACATATGCAGCAACTATAGGACTACCACGTTAATTTCCCATGCAAGCAAAGTGATGCTCAAAATTCTACAGCAAAGACTCTTGTCATATATGGAACAAGAAATGCCAAATATTCAAGCTGGATTTAGAAAAGGAAGAGACACTAGAGATCACATTGCAAATTTACGATGGCTAATGGAACATACCAGGGAATTTCAGAAGAAAATCAGTCTCTCTTTTATAGATTAAAGCAAAACTTTTGACTGTGTGGATCATGAAAAGCCATGAATAGTGTTAAAACAAAGGGGGGCACAACATCTGATTGTTTTAATGTGCAACCTGTACTCTGAACAAGAAGCTACTGTCAGGACAGAATATGGAGGAACAGAATGGTTTCCAATTGGCAAAGATGTCAGATAAGGGTGCATATTATCTCCCTACCTGTTCAGCCTCTATGCAGAGCATATCATAAGGAAATCTGGATTAGATCTAGAAGAAGGTGGAGTGAAAATTGGTAGAAGGAGCATTAGCAGATTGAGATATGCAGATGACACCACGTTTCTGGCAGAAAATAGTGAAGACTTGAAACAACTACTGATGAAGGTTAAAGGAGAAAGTTCCAAAGCAAGACTACAGCTGAACATCAAGAAGACAAAAGTAATGACTACTGGGGAATTACAGAATTTTAAAGTTGACAATGAGGAATTGAAATTGTTCAATATTTTCTATTCCTTGGCTCAATCATCAACCAAAAGGGAGACTGC
This sequence comes from Eublepharis macularius, assembly GCF_028583425.1. Taxonomy (NCBI): domain Eukaryota; kingdom Metazoa; phylum Chordata; class Lepidosauria; order Squamata; family Eublepharidae; genus Eublepharis; species Eublepharis macularius. The sequence continues at coordinate 81,838,676 of NC_072793.1, forward strand.
AACCAAGAAATCCAAAGAAGATTGAGACTTGGAAGAGCATCTGTAAAGGAACTAGAGAAGATGCGTAAAAATAAAAATGTCTCTCTGGGAACCAAGATCAAGAGAATCCAAACTATGGTACTCCCCATTACTATATATGGATGGAAAAGCTGGACAGTGAAGAAAGCTGACAGGAAGAAAATTGATTCATTTGAAATATGGTGCTGGAGGAGAGTTCTGCAGATACCATGGACAGCCAAAAAGACAAATAAGTGGGTACTAGATCAATTCGAGCCTGAATTCTCCCTAGAAGCTAAAATGACAAAACTGAGGTTATCGTACTTTGGTCACATCATGAGAATATTCTCTGGAAAAGTCAATAATGCTAGGAAAAGTGGAAGGCAGTAGGAAAAGAGGAAGACCTAAAACAAGATGGCTTGACTCAATAAAAGAAGCCACGCCTTCCAGTTTGCAAGATCTGAGCAAGTCTGTTAATGATAGGACATTTTGGAAGTCTTTCATCCATAGGGTCACTATACGTCAGAGGCAACTTGACAGCACATAACACATAATACAGGCACATAGCACATAACACATAATTCAATAATCTCAGATCCCTGGCAGGAACGTATGGGTATCCCTCAGATACCCTAGGGTATGGGTATCCTTCAGATACCCTAGTCCCAAACCATGTAGGGCTTTAAAGAATAGGATCAGCACCTTGAAGTGGACCAGTAGCCATTGTTGCTAGGGCACAAGTTCCCAATAGCTGCCCTGACCAGCAGTCTAGCTGCAGCATTCTGCACTAGCTGCAGCTTCTAAACCATCTTCAAGGATAGCCCCAAGTACAGCACTTAGCAATAGCCCAGTCAAGATGTAACTAAGGCATAGATCACTGTGGCTAGGGCTGACTGAACCAGGAATAGACACGGCTGATGCACCAGCTGAAGCTGGGCAAACATACTCTAAGCCACCACAGCCAGATGGCATTCTAAGTAGACATGGGCACGAACGGAAAAAAAAACCTGAACGAGCTGTTCGTTGTTCATTGCCGTCCATGAACAACAAACAATTAACAGTAACGAACATGACCCTGTACACAAACATGTTGTTCATTGTTCGTGGCCCCGTAAAGATCCCTTTAAACTATCAGCTGGTAGGTGGCAGGGGGAATTCCCCACAAACTGACCTTCCCAATGTCCAATACCCACCAAATCTGCAGGGGACATAGTCCTCACTGTCCTCCGAAGACCCCCCAAGTTTCAGGGAGATTGCACCCCGGGAAACGCATGACCTATGTGCCCCCCTTGTTGTTATTTTCTGTTCACTGTGGCAAAAATGGAACTGCCTGTTGGAAGGTTGCTACTTTGAGGGCTTACAAACTGACCTTCCCAATGTCCAATACCCACCAAATTTGCAGAGGACATAGTCCTCACTGTCCTCCAAAGAACCCCCAAGTTTCAGGGAGATTGCACCCCAGGACAGGCATGATCCATGGGTCCTTCCCTTTGTTGTCATTTTCTCATCACAGTGGCAAAAACGGGACTCTCTGGTGGAAGCTACTTTGAGGGGTTACCAACTGACCTTCCCAACATCCAATACCCACCAAATTTGCAGGGGACATAGTCCTCACTGTCCTCCAAAGACCCCCCAAGTTTCAGAGAGATTGCACCCTGGGAAAGGCATGATCCATGTGTCTCCCCCGCTTTGCTGTCATTTTCTGTTCACAGTGGCAAAAATGGAACTGCCTGTTGGAAGGCAGCTACTTTGAGGGGTTACAAACTGACCTTCCCAATGTCCAATATACACCATGTTTGCAGGGGACATAGTCCTCACTGTCCTCTGAAGACCCCCCCCCCCAAGTTTCAGAGAGATTGCACCCTGGGAAAGGCATGATGCATGGGTCTCCCCCTTTATTGTCATTTTCTCTTCACAGTGGCAAAAATGGGACTCTCTGCTGGAAGTACTTTGAAGGGTTAAAGCCAGAAGGAAAGCCAGAAGGAGTTCAGACAGAGTTCAGTCCCTGCCATTGCCAGGGGAATTGAATGAAAGGCCCCAGACTGTCTGGCTTGACGAACGGCTGACGAAGGCAATGAATGAGGCTTGCAATGACCACTTGGTTGTTTAGAATGGAGCCTCACAAACAGCTTGTTCACGAACAGATGAACGGGCTGTTCGTGGGTTTTTTCTGTTCGTAATACTGTTCGTGCCCATGTCTAATTCTAAGGTGAATGCTGTGTTAAGTAGTAGTCCATATGCTAGGAAACATTAACTCGCAGGTAAGCACAGAAACAAAAACCTCAGGGCATATAACTCATGACTTCCGATGCCTCTACACTAATGCACAGAGTATGGGAAACAAGCAGGAGGAACTTGAAGTCCTAATACAGGAAGAGGACTATGTCATAGGAGGCATTACTGAAACTTGGTGGAATTACACTCACAATTGGAATACTAGGATTGAGGGATACAACTTGTTCAAAAGAGATAAACAAGTAAGGAAGGGGGGAGGAGTAGCATTATATGTAAAGGATGTATATACTTGTGAGGAAAAACATGTATCTGAGCACAGAAAATCAGTTGAGAGTCTCTGGGTAAAAATAAAATAAGAAATAATAGTGATACTATGTTGGGGATCTGCTATAGACCACCAAGCCAAGTAGAAGATGAGAAACTCCTAGAACAAATTACAAAGTTCACAAAGAGATGGGACACAGTGGTCATGGGAGATTTCAATTATCCGGATATCTGTTGCAAGTCTAACTCTGCTAAAAATGAAAGGTCAAATAAATTCCTATCTTGTCTTGCTGACAACCTCATTTTTCAGAAAGTAGAGAGGGAAACAAGGGGTTCTGCTATCTTGGACTTGATTCTCACCAACAGGGAAGAACTGGTTCACGAGGTGAAAGTAGTGGGCACCCTGGGTAGCAGTGACCATGTAATTTTGGAATTTACAGTTTTGGGGAAGAGCAAATCTGTGGTAGCTAAAAAGGCAAATGCAGTTTTGAGTTGTATCAACAGAAGCACAGTGTCCAGATCACAAGAAGTGATGGTATTGCTCTACTCTGCTCTGGTTAAACCTCACCTAGAGTATTGTGTTCAGTTTTGGGCACAACAATTTAAGAAGGATATAGACAAACTGGAACATGTCCAGAGGAGGGCAACGAAAACGGTGAGGGGTCTGGAGACCAAGTCCTATGAGGAAAGGTTGAAGGAGCTCTGAATGTTTAGCCTGGAGAGGAGATGAGTGAGAGGTGATATGATAACCATCTTCAAGTACTTGAAGGGCTGTCATATAGAGGATAGTGCGGAGTTGTTTTCCACTGCCACAGAAGGTCAGACCAGAACCAATGGCTTGAAATTAAATCAAAAGAGTTTTTGGCTAAACATTAGGAAGAACTTCCTGACAGAGCGGTCCCTCATTGGAACAGGCTTCCTCAGGAGGTGGTAGGCTCTCCTTCCTTGGAGGTTTTAAAGCAGATGCTAGATGGCCATCTGACAGCAATGCTGATTCTGCGAACCTGGGCAGATCAAGAGGGGGAGGGCAGAATGAGTTACATCAATACTTTGTTCTTGTGGCCCTTCTTACTTGTCCAGGGTAATGCTGATTGCCACCTTGGGGTCAGGTAGCAATTTTCAATGGGCTGGTTTGGCAAGGGATCCAGGAGGTGTTTTTCCACCTACTGGGCATGGAGCTGGGTTCGCTGGGTGTGTGGGGAGGGAAGGTAGTTGTGAATTTCCTGTATTGTGCAGGGGTTTGGACTAGATGACCCTAGAGGTCCCTTCCAACCCTATGATTCTATGATTCCTAAGCTATTAACCTGACATTTTAGGGGGAGCATAGCCCCTCCAAGACAGAGGAAATCTCACATCACTGGCCAGCCTTTCCACTGACTTGGAGAACCTCTGTCTTGTCAGGATTACGTTTCAGTTTGTTCACCCTCATCCAGCCCATTACCAACTCCAACTACCAGTTTAGAACATCAATAGCACCCTTGGAATTAGATGACAAAGGAAGTTAGAGCTGGGTATCATCCGCATATTGGTGACACAGCAGCCAAAACCTCCTGATGACCTCTCCCAGTGGCTTCATGTAAATATTAAATAACATGGGGATAAAATCAAGCCCTGTGGAACTCAGTGGGTCAATGGCCATGGGGTAGAGCAGGAGTCCCTCAGTACCACCATCTGAGACCGATCACCCAGATAGGATTTGAACAACTATAAGACGGTGCTCCTTAGTCCCAGGTTCAAGAGGTGACTTGTCAAGAGACAAGAAGGATACTACAGTTGATGGTATTGAAGGCTGCTGAGAGATTCAGCAAGATTAGCAGGATCAGACCTCTCCTGTCTAGTTCTCAGTAGAGGTCATCAACTAAGGTGACCTGTTCCAAATCCCAACCTGAAGTCAGATTGAAACTGATCCAGATTGAAGTGGATATTGCATTTTTCACTGCCATCAACACCACAGAATAAGGACTAATATGGGATTTATGCTGTCTTCAATTAATCTCACTCCAAGTTTACTGCCAGTAGTGCTGTAGCCTCCCATTTCATCACTATCAGTTCCCCCTGAATGATGGAGGCTGCTTGGCTCTGTCCGGAGGGAAAGGGCACTTAAAGGCAATAGTGTCAGTAGCCCAAACCATCTCCCTGTTCCAGAAAACAGTCAGGACCTTGACAGAATCATCAGAAGCTATCAGATAATGATCTGTCCACGACAAGGGAATATGCTTTAATTCCCTCACCTCCAGATCACTCTCCCCATCAGCAGAATAGAATAGACCAATTGACCAATCAAGATCCCTACCACACCACTCCCAGAAACCCTACCTGAGCAGACAGCAGGAAATGTACCAATAATAAATAATAGCTTGGCACCAGAGCCTGGCAGCCGCCCTGGAACCTGAAGGGGTAGGTCCCTATTGCACCACTCCCAGAAACCTTACCTGAGCAGGTAGCAGAAAAGGTACCAGTAATGAATAATAGCTTGGCCCAGAGCCTGGCAGCAACCCCGGAACTTGAAAAAGTAGATCCCTATCCCACCACACACAAAGAAAATTCAAGCTCCAATGCGCTCTCCCTGTCTCTCTCTCAAAATGCCAATAGCAACTGTCTCTCCCTCACTGTCTGCAAAACCAGAGCTGGAAGCCCCCCACCCCCCTGCTCTTTGCTTCCTTGTAACATATTTGGAGCTCCACACTTGAAAGGAAGACCTGCCTATCAAGCTAAATTGGGATTACATTGGGGTTTCCAGGGCAACAGCAGGAGTTCAGACAGACTTCAGGAAATCCCTCCGGTTGCTAAGGGAATTGATTGCAGGTGCCAGATTGTCTGGCTTTATGAACAGCAACGAAGGAGGCTTGCAACGACCACCTGTTCATTTAGAATGGGGCCTCACAAACAGCTTGTTTGCGAACAGCTGATTGGGCTGTTTGTGGCTTTTTTTAGTTTGTATTGCTGTTCGTGCCCATCTCTACTCATGACAGCTTGGTCTCAGCATGGATGTTGAAGTTACCCAGGACCACCAGTCTAGGAGTCTCCACCAACATGCCTGAAACCAGCTTGGTGATCTCAGGAAGACAGATGGCTGAACAGCAGTGTGGATAATACACCAGCAGAATCTCTACCCTGTCCCAGTCACCAGCCCTCATGAACACACACTCCAACCTGGTAGATTGTTGGATAAGGGACTTCAGTAGAGGGATGGAGTTACAATAGACCACCACAACTGTACCTCTGGCCTAGCCTGCAATATTCACTCCAGTTGCAGCAAACAAGGTTAATTGTGATTTAGCAACATCTGGATGCAACCAATTTAAGATCCTGTGGAGAACATTCATTTTCTCTGTCAGCACAAGGACAAGAAACAGGACAGAGAGGAGTTAATAAACCTCAAGCACACCCTAAACAGTGGATGGTTCTTCAAAGCACCCAGTAAATGTTTCTAGCTAGCAGAGAACAAGCAAAGGGCCATCTCACCCCCTGGCAGGAGTATGGCACTTGGGAGGAGGTAGGGTTGCCAGGTCCCTTGAGTCCCCCGACGGGAGCCTGGAACATGCCCTGCCGAGGCTGCAGCATATTCCCTCATGCGCACAGCGTGCCCGCGCTTCCGGGACGCGTGATGATGGGGGTGTGCCATGCCACTGGGGGGCATCCCAGGGGATGCACCCCCTGCTGGCCAGGTAAGTGGGGGCGGGGGAGAAGATGGGAGCAGGGGATACTCCGCCCCGGGTGGGGGAATGGCAAACCTAGGAGGGAGACAGAGACATAGGGGTGCAAAATGCCAGATAGTATCTCTTCCTGAGAAGGGCAGAAGGAGAAGGAATGACCCACAGGGGGGTGGGCAGACAGATGTAATAAATTCCCTGGACACAAGGGGAGCAAGGCCCATTTTGGGAGACCTTTATCCATTTTTTGGCTGATTTCAGGGAAGGGATAAAATCTCTCATAATGGGACTCCAGGGTATACGGTTTCTTTGTATTCCTTGCTTGATCCATTATTGTGCAGACTATGTCTGTGTACTTTTCATTTTCAATAAATCTTTAACATTTGAACTGCTGGTAATTATTCTACCTAACACATTGACCTCTACCATTTGATCATATTATCTAAAATGAGAACCAGGGGAAGGGAGGTGGTTGGTTGCTATATCATTTTTTTCCCAAGAGCGTAAGCCATCCCCATGTTAACCAATAATTAGGTAATGATAGACATTATGTGAAGCCTTTAAACAGAACAGCGCTAGGAGCAATAGCCCTTTTAGTTGGCAATACTCTAATTAGGGTTGCCAGGTCTGGGTTGCAAAATTCCTGGAGATTTCAGGGGCAGAGACTGGAGAGGATGAGGGGAGGGGAGGGGCCTCAGTGGGTATAATTCCATAGAGTGCAACCTCCAAAGCAGCCATTTTCTTCAGGGGAACTGATACCTGTCACCTGGAGATCAGTAGTTATTCTGGGAGATCTCCAGCTACCACCTGGAGGCTAAGTCACACAAAGCAAACCTCCCCAGAACTACAAACTGGAACCAAAAGTGGAAACCCACAATTCGGGGGAAAGAACAAATGATTTACAATAGTTAACAGTATAAATTTCTATTGAATTTAAAGTGTACAATCAAGTTTAGTCACTATATATAGTATTAGTCATAATAAATAGTATCTTTCTTACACAATAAATAAAGGCAATATCCCCATACAAAAATATCGCAATACTGTAGTCCAATAAACTGTATGCAAGGGCCAGACAGTCACATTAAAGAAGTCCAACAACACCTAAAGGTTCTGTTTTCTTATAGGTGCGTGGATACGAGGTGCTCCAGGGAAGATATGTATAAGCCCACAGCTAAGTAAAGAGTAGGTCAAAGATTCATATCCAAACTGAAGATTCACTGTATCTCTTTCTCTTTGTACAGGTGGATCCAGAAGTGTCAGGACTCAATCCTTCTGAGAACCCAACAGACAAGTGGCCAGCTAATATTCACTTGTTTCATGTAATATTATTTCCTCAGGGGTCCTCTATCCATTCCACCCCAGATCATCAGACACACGTTGCATGCTCCTGTGTGTCTGTTCCGGGGCACCAGGGACCAAGCCGTGCGCCAAATTCTGGGAAATGTCCAGCTACCATCTGGAGGCTGGCAGCCCTAACTCTAATTAACCAGATGCTGACTGTGGAAATACCAGAAAGAAAAGAGAAAACCTTTCTAAGTATCAGAAGGACCCAGGAAAGCATTGTGTTATCAGGGAGAGACTCAGGGCCAAAACAAAATAGGGTTCATAGGTCAGTGGGGTCCCTCTCAAAGTCTGGCCCAGTTGTGTGGTGGTGGTCACTGGGCCTGGGCTGGGTGGTATGGACAGTGTGCCTGCCATGGTTGCTGCTGAGTCTATCCTCAGTTGGTATTTCTCTACAAGGGGACATGACAGCAGAGGGGGAGGGGACATTTTCAAGGGTTGTTTTATCCAAGTCCTTCCCTGCCCCTTCCCCCCGCTTTGCTTTAGAGAAACCAAAGAAGATTAAGCAATATTGTGGTTGCCTAGCAACCTCCAAAATGGCAATTGAGAGCCCAGTGAGCATTCTTTGAGGACACTGTTTGTATTAGTGGGGGGGGGGGCGTTAAACTCCAGTTTATATTTTTAATGTCAGATTTTTCTATAAACATTTCCTTTAGGTTTACACACACACAAAACCCCATCTCTGGCAGTTTTGCTGATTTATTAATCCACAATCTATACTTTGGAATAGGGTTGCTAGACCCAGGTTGGGAATTCCTGGAGATTTGGGGGGTGGGGCCTGGAGAAGGTGGGGTTTGGGAAGGGGAGGGGTCTCAGAATGGTATAATGCCATAGAGTTCACCCTTCAAAGAAGCCATTTTCTCCAGGGGAACTGATCTTTGTCACCTGGAGATCAGCTGTAATTCCAGGAGATCTCCAGCTACCACCTGGAGGCTGACAACTCTAGTTCAAAATGAGATATATTACAAGTGTGGGATTAGCAAGGACTTATAGGGGGGCATCTCATTTTTCAAGAGAATCAAGAGAACTTGATTCTCGAAAGCGTATGCAACAATAAAATTGGTTAGTCTTAAAGGTGCTACTGGACTCTTTGATTTTGCTACTACAGACTAACACGGCTAACTCCTCTGGATCTTCTCCACAAGGGAGATCTTAAGCAACTTATATCATTCACCTCCATTTTATCTTCACAACAACTCTATGAGGTAGATTATGCTGAGATGAGTGACTGGCCCAAAGTTACCTAACAAGTTTCCATGACCGAGTGTTGATTTGAACCTGGGTCTTTCAGATTCTACCTGAAACTCTAAACGCTATACAACACTGGCTTTTGTAGGGTAGCTGCTGTTGAACTGCAGAGAATAGCTGGGTCTGGGTGAGCCATGCAAGTTGCATGACATCAAGTAGCATTAGGGTAGCCAACCTCCAGATGGTCTAACCAAAGGGGGTCCCTCCGATATACAAACTGTAAAGCTCAAGACAACTCGGAGGTAGTAATATTACTGCAATATGAAATATGAAATATATTGAATTTAATAAAGTGCTAAGTGCAAACATGTTGTGTCACAATCAATTAAAGCAATATCATAAATATTTCATATACCACATCTCATGAATAACATTCAAAAATAGTTGATACACAGAGCTAGCAGCAATATAGCCGTCTATGTAGTTCATACAGTGTCTGCTCAGACAGTACCTTTAAATGCATGCTACAGTGGCTGACTACTACTGTATCTTTAAGTGTTTGTATATTTAATCTATGTGTGGTGGGGCCATTTCACGGCATTGTCCCGTCAGCTTCTACCAACTGTGTAATGTGAATGTGAGAGGCTGGAAGAGAGTAAGTAAGGTGTAATGTTAACTTTAATGGAGGCTTTGTAATATTAACTTTAATGGAGGCTTTGAAAAACTGCTATGTAATAGGGATGAATAGTAATGAAACCTTTTTGTTATAGTTACACACTGTGCCCATGAGGAAGTTCCAGCACGAAACGGGGATTGGAAATTGCTGGCTTAGACCCATAGGGCTGTTCTTGGTGTGAGATTCAGCTCAAGGTCGTTTTCTATCTGACCGACTCCTGGTGGTCCTCGAAATAAGAGTTCCAGTTCCAGGTTGCCTTCCATCGTCATTGCCTCTTCATATGTACTATGGCCTCTTCACCAGTTGTACTACTGCCTGTATAGACACTGTATGAACCACTGGCTGAGCAGACACTGTATGAACTACATAGACGGCTATATTGCTGCTAGCTCTGTGTATCTTAACTATTTTTGAATGTTATTCATGAGATGTGGTATATGAAATATTTGTATTGCTTTAATTGATTGTGACACAACACGGTTGCACTTAGCACTTTATTAAATTCAACATATTTCATATTTCATATTGCAGTAATATTACTACCTCCGAGTTGTCTTGAGCTTTACAACCTCCAGATGGTGACTGGAGATATCCAGGTATTACAGCTGATCTCCAGATAACAGCAATCAGTTCCCGTGGAGAAAATGGCTGTAATGGAGGATGGGCTCTATGGCATTATACCCTGCTAAGATCCATCTCCTCTCCAAACCCACCCTCTCCAGGCACCACTCCCCAAATCTCCAGGAATTTCCCATCCTGGATCTGGCAACCCTAAGTAGCATGGTGGTTGCTGGGAGGCCTGGCCCTGATGAGTCCTTCCTCAAAGTTCAAAATGGTCCAGCAATGGGCCTTACCCCCACCCCATTTTACTGACAGAAACCAAGGAGTGAAGGCTGGCAATATGTCCATGATGGTCACAGAGAGAGCATTTGTTTCCTTAATGCTACATATACTGTTTCTGTTATTTTAGGGGTTTTAGCCGCCCCGCCACTGGCAGTGTACTTTTTTTAGATTTCAGATTTTTCTGTAAACCTGGGGCTTTTCTTATGTTAGTAGAAAGAACCATTTGGTCTGTTCATAGCCCCAATATCCAGATGTAAGTGTCCACAAATTAGATATATTGGTATTGTACTGCTCTAAATTGGCTAATTCAGCAATGGCTTTTCATGCAACTAATGGTTATGATAGTCTGTTTTAAAGCTGTAAAGCCTAATGAATTGGGGGCAGTTTTTTTCTTAATCTCCAATAAACACAAATAAGTGTTCTGTATTTCAAAAGTAACAAAAGGCTCCCTTGGACATTGTTAGTTCATCTAAAAATAAAGAAATCTCTCTGCCAAAAGGAAGCAGGGACCATTTTCTCTTATAAAGTATCAACTCTAGGATTTGTGGCTACTGCTCACCTAATTTAACTATTCCATACCTATGTATAACTTTTTATATTTAAATGTGACAGTGCAAACTAAATGCAGGAGAACACCTATTTAATATTTTTTTAAAACCCTCTAAAACCACCTGCTTGCAAAAACAACCTCCCGTATCCGGATGGTCTGGTAGATGTCCAGAATTTTCAGATATAATCAGGTATTTGGATAAATGGGAAGCACTATTTGCATAGAACAATATTTACATAACAGCTAAATGAGGGGTGCATTCTATACTTGGATATTGAGAATATTAAAAGGAACTAATTTAGAAAGTCTGAGATACGTTATAATTTCCATGAAACTAATGGGTTCATTTGTAGATGAGTGGTTTTTTAATTTTGTTCCAAATTTGTTTGGGAAGATTTTAAAGAGCTTATACTTACCTATGGGTAAGTGTGCATGTGTTTCAAATAAGATATTAAGAAAAATCCTGAATGTCTTGCATGATTTAAAGTGCCACCCTGAACAGTGTTACTCCTAAGTAAATTGAAGTCCATTGGAAAACTATCCTAGGCAGGTCTACTCAGAATCCTACTGATGTCTACTCAGTGGGCTTTACTCCCAGGACGAAGTATTGCACATTTAGAATGGTGCATTCATGCTTAGAATGGCAGTGTAAGTTCTGGTATCAAATCTATACTTATATGATCTAGGAGTTGGAAAAAGATTCAAGAGTGATCAAGTCTCACACTTTGGGCTCAGTATTCACAAACAATACTTAAACCATTTTTATTAGGTTTGCTAAATGCCCACTGATGGTGGGCAAACTCCCGCAATTTGCCTCTCTACCCAGAGATCGCTGGTGATTGACAGGAGGAGGTGGGCTGCCCAGAGATCTCCAACTATCAGCAGGCAGCCCAGGCAAATGACCATGTGCGTGCTCCCACATCTTGCATGATGATGTTGCTACCATGATGTTGCTATGTTTGGGGGTGATTCTTAAAGAATCAGCCCTTGTGTGATGTCATTGCTTCCTCTGTAACCAGGAATGATATAAGCAGGAGTGATTGCCCACTGGCATTTGTGAAAATAGAAAGGGTAATTGCCCACACCTGTGACCTGTCATGTACCCCAAACTCCTGCTCGTTGCCAGGAGGGACCTGGCAACCCTATTTCTTATACATCTCTTTTTAAAACTCTCCATGACATATGCTTCCAATCCCTGGTTTCTCTTGTTAATGGATTGGTTAATAGGAGCTGGAAAAGTCTGTCTAAGGCCATGGAGAACAGCTGTCAGAGTATATAACCTGACCTAGAAGGCCTGGGGCACTTTCATTTGTTTCAGTGCAATCTACGCTTTTCTTCTTTCTTATGGCAGAAGCAGCAAATGAGCAATGTTTTCTCACCATTGCTACCAATAGAATTTGTATGCTTACTAATGTCTCTTTGTATTGGGAATTTCCGTGACAGCACATGAATGTACTTAAATGGTAAAACAGAGACATGCTAACTGAAAATAGAAAGTGATCATAGTGAAACATTTATATGATACTGTAAAAGAACTGATCTTGCAAGCCCCACTCTCTCTTGGACTGGGAGGTCAGAAAATCCCCCACTGCCATCCTAGCTCTCTGCCTAGTGAGACATCCTTTCCTGTTACTCTCAGGGGTATCAACTTCTCTCTGGGTAGAAACTGCAGCTATAAACAAATCTGAAAGAGTATCTCCTGCTAGATTAATTTGTACATCTAGCACTCTGTACCTGCATTACTCTTTACAGGCTTCACCTAATTCCCACATCTCCTGCTTCACTGGTACTAGCTAGTACTGGGATGATCTATTGCACTTTTGAGCTATCATGCTTAAGTTATAGCAAACCCAGGCACTGCTCCTCCCCCTTTTTTGCTCTTTGAAAAGCACAACTGACTAGTCCAGGTGTGTTTACAGAGATCAGACTTCGAAATATAAGCATTCAAACTATTAAAAAGTTTAATTTTTAAAAAAGAGTACACATGGTTAGTTCAAGCATCAGGATGAGTAAGGATATAAAGAAATTGTGAAAACACACAATCCTCTAAAATGTAAACTCTACTTATCCTAAACGATGCTAGTAATTCTTGAAATTACAGCATTTAAAAGTTCGTCATGACCTTAGTTCTCAGAGTTGGCACATCTCCCCATTGTTCTTTGACATAGTCATTCTGCATTCCCAATACAAAAACTAGCCCTTCATAGCATGAAGATGCTTCCCAGCAGAGATGGGCACGATCCAAAAAAAAATACCGATTAAGCCATTCGTGGATCCGGGCCACTGCCAAACCCAGGCCACTGATTCTAACTGATCAAGTCCCATTTCCGATCCGGAATCGGGAAGGCCAAAGCAGGAGGGCGCCCCGCTGTTTCCAGCGATATAGGAACGGTGGTTGGTGGCAGCGGCCGCCAGGCCCGGCGGGCAGGGGGAGGGAGGGGACATTCACACACACACATACACTTAGAGTAGAGGGGGGGAGTTTTTAACCCGTCAACAAGCCGCCTCCCCTCAGGGAGGGGACATTCCCAGGGCTGGATCTACGGTTGCCAGCGCCCAGGGCAACCATAGTCAGGCTCACGCGTGCGCGTGCTCCTGGGTCCCCCCCCCCCCCGCCCATGCAGCAAGCCGGCTGTCCCAGTTCGCTGCGGAGCTGGTGGCTGCGTGAGTGGCTCGGCGGCTGCCCGCACCGTTCACCTGCCCCGCAAGACAAGGGGAGGCCGGCTTGCCCGCGCGCCCCTTGTCCTGGGGAAAGGCGAACGGCGCAGGTGGCCTCCCAGCCTCCCGCACTGCCTTTTGCTTTCCCCAGGACAAGGGGCAGCCGGCTTGCCTGCGCGCCCCTTGTCCTGGGGAAAGACGAACGGCGCAGGCGGCCTCCCAGCCTCCCGCGCTGCCTTTTGCCTTTCCCCAGGACAAGGGGTAGCCGGCTTGCCTGCGCGCCCCTTGTCCTGGGGAAAGACAAACGGTGCAGGCGGCCTCTCAGCCTCCCGCGCTGCCTTTTGCCTTTCCCCAGGACAAGGGGTAGCCGGCTTGCCTGCGCGCCCCTTGTCCTGGGGAAAGACGAACGGCGCGGGCGGCCTTTCCTTTGTGCCCATGGCTTCAGAACACCCCCTTCCCCCTCCCTCCCCTGGGTTGCTGCTCCGTGGTTGGAAGGAAGCCTGCTAATCAAGGAAAGCTGGGCTTCCATTCATGTTTTGAGGGCGACAGAAGGAGGGCAAACACAGCTCATTCCCCTGGCTCCATTGCCCCGGGAATAAAATAGTCAGGCTCACGCGTGCACGTGCTCCTGGGTCCCCCCCCCGCCCATGCAGCAAGCCGGCTGTCCCAGTTCGCTGCGGAGCTGGTGGCTGCGTGAGTGGCTCGGCGGCTGCCCGCGCCGTTCACCTGCCCCGCAAGACAAGGGGCGGCCGGCTTGCCTGCGCGCCCCTTGTCCTGGGGAAAGACGAACGGCGCAGGCGGCCTCCCAGCCTCCCGCGCTGCCTTTTGCCTTTCCCCAGGACAAGGGGTAGCCGGCTTGCCTGCGCGCCCCTTGTCCTGGGGAAAGACAAACGGCGCGGGCGGCCTTTCCTTTGTGCCCATGGCTTCAGAACACCCCCTTCCCCCTCCCTCCCCTGGGTTGCTGCTCCGTGGTTGGAAGGAAGCCTGCTAATCAAGGAAAGCTGGGCTTCCATTCGTGTTTTGAGGGCGACAGAAGGAGGGCAAACACAGCTCATTCCCCTGGCTCCGTTGCCCCGGGCATAAATTACAGGCGCAAGAGTGTCTGCAATTCCGAACAGAAACCGATACATCCAATCAAGTCCCGAACAAGCAAACCCCCGACTGCTGGATCGGTTGCCGTGGACGGAACCGATTAGCTGAGTCACGATGGCGCAAACACCAAAATCGAGGGGGTTTTTTACATCATAATTCAGATTGTGCCCATGTCTACTTCCCAGTAAGAGCCCAACAGAAGAGAGAGCTTTTTTCTTGTATACTTTAAAATCTCCCTTTGGGATAGGGTTGCCAGGTCCCCCAGGGGTCAAAGCAGGGGAGCAGAGAGGCAGGGCAGGGGCATATTTGCGTGTGCACTCCAGCATTCCCCTGTCACGCTGTAAAATTATGTCATTTTCTGATGTGACCTGGAAGATGTGTGTTGCGCTGACGCCCAATTAATTAAAAATGCCAGTTTGGAGGCAAATTGTAATGCATTGGGCTTCAGTGCAACCAGCAGCTCCCCCGTTACACTGGAAGATGAAATCATTTTCTGGCATGACAGAGGAGTGCTGGAGCACACATGTGCTTCTCGCCCACAATGCCTTCCCCCAGCACCAGCTAGGTGAGCTGGGCTGGGGAGTAGCAGGTGGGGCTGGGGATTCCCTGCCCAGGGCAGGAGGATGGCAGGTCTGCTTCAGGAGTCCACCTCTCTCTGGGGCCATTCACAGCCTTCCTAACCCAGGGGGAAGAAATACTAATGTACAGACTTAGGGAAAGGCTTCAGCCAGTGTGTAATGATTCCAAGTAAATGTGTGCATGTGTCTTTAAATGCTTGGTTTGAGCTGGGTGAAGAGTGGGGGGTGAGAGAGGGAAGAGTGAGTGATATGATTGGTTGATGACTGAGAGTGTGGGCGGAGTAAATGCAGTTTAGACTGACAGTGCAGAGAGAAAAGTTTCAGTCAGAAGAAAGCAGGCTAGCTGTGTGCTGCCTGAGTATACTGAAGTATTTATGACAGAAATATAACCTATGTTGAACCTGAACTGAGCATGTTTGTGAAAGGACACTCAGTCAGGGAAAGAGAGGCCAGCTGTGTGCTGCCTGAGCAGGTTTAATATTACTGTGAATAAGAGACAGAGAAAGAGAGGCTAGCTGTGTGCTGCCTGAGGAGTTTTAAGCATTTCTGTGAGACAAATATTGAGTTAGAGAAAGAGGCTAACTGTGTGTGAAGCCTTGGAAGAGATCTGTGTGAATGAGAGTAAATGAAGTAACTTTAAGAACCAAGAACCACTTTTCCATCTCAAACTGTTTTTGTTCTGCTTCAACTTTCAGCTTTTCCCATTCAAGCTGTTTTTGTTCTCTTAGAAACTCTAAATATTCTGGACTAGGGTTGTACATTCCCTCAGGGTTTCTCTCAGATGCAGTACTCCTAGGCTCCACACTGCTTTGTATAAGTATAACTTTCAGTTCTTCTACACTTTTCCCCTCATGAGGTAAATTTAACTCATTGCACTTCTGAATCAGAGCCTCCTTTCTCATCCCCATAAACTCTGCCATTTTCCTCTCTTTTACTTTTATTTCCTTCTACAATTGTACTAAACTTCACCAGATTATGTTCTCTCTTATAAATCCTACTAGTTCTTCTGTGTCTTTCCTTTATAACAGTTCTATATTCCTCATAGGATTTAACTGAACACTCTGTCTCCTTGGCTATCTGTCCCCTCAGAATGCCTTCTCTCAGAATGTTCCTTCCTCCCAGGCTACTATATCCCACTTAAAATATTTTTTTTTACTGTTTTTTCCCTTTTTTAAAAAAATAAAACTTTATTTTTTTAAAAAAGGAGAAGAAACTGTACAGAAGAGATGCCATGCATGTTTGCCGAATGTGGAAAGAGCTTCACTGACTGCTCAAGCCTGCTGGCCCACAAGGAGGCCCATATGAGAGACAAGCCACACATGTGTTTCAGGTGTGAGAGAAGCCTCAGTGGTAGCGCAGGTCTCATGAAACTCGTCAAAGCTTATGACACATAAAAGGACCCACACAGGAGAAGAGTCTTTTCTTCAGTAAATTCATGGCTTGGCCCCAGGGCAGGTCTAGATGAACTCTTTAGCTGGCCAGATGTTTGGAGCACAAAGGCAATAGAGGTTTGTTCCAGATGACTGATCAGGCCTTATTGGGATACAGGAATGCATTTAACAAGCCTTATGCAGTTAGCTTTCCTATCACAGATCATGGATCGTTTTGGTATAGTACACAAGGGAAAACGTTGCTAGAGAATCTTGTCTCCATTTTATCTTTTTATTAAAAAAGAGGTACATTTTTACATGAAAAAATATAGTGTAGGCCAGGACCAGAAAACAAAAGATCACCTTGTTCCCTTCTGTCTCAGACCCTACCAGTACGTTAGCCAAAGATATGTAATCAATCATTAGCTATGCTCTTTTCTCATATTTTACAAGTATTATACACAAAATAGCTGATTGCTTTTAATTGTTAGCTCTAAGTAAAGTTTAACTTTGATATTGCCAGACAGCTTCTAGAGGAAACTGTGGTTTAGCTAGCTGCAGTGGTTTCCATCATCTAAGAACAGGTGCGCTCAGATATATAGCTAAGGAAACGAAGTAGCAGAAGCTAGGTTTTTGTAGTAAAGCTAGCAGGGATGTGTGTGTGTGTGCTAATGTGTGACAAACTATATAAGGAATAAAACAAATAAGGGTAAAGGGGCTTTCTTATAAGAGTAATGGGAAATGTAAACTAAGGCAGAGTTTTAGGCGAAAACCGGAAAGGTGTAACTCCTAAGTACCTCAGCCAGTGGGGAAAGGGAGAGGGAAATTGCGGATGGGGATAAGATGCTTAGAATCTGTCGATTATCAGTAGTGATTTACATTCTATAAAAATGTCTGTTCAGGAAGCCTCGGGGTTCCTCTTTGGCACCCGCGGGCCCGTGTACTTCAATAAAGCAGCTTGTTCCTCTCAGAGTCTCGGTCTCTCTTCTTAAGCAGGTTTGAAGCAGGAAGGCTTGGGCCGACTGGCCCAGCCGCCTTCGGGCGACAATAGTAACCTCAACCTCTGATTTTTCATAGATTATTAAAGATGGTCATATCTTGTAATCTACCTTCTGTATTGCTTATAGTTTACCTTAATTGTTTATTGTTTATGTTGGTCTCTAGTTCTGTAATCCTTGTTCTATTGCTTTGTTCATAGATTGTTTTATGCTGTCTGATTACAGAGTTTTATATCCTGTTAGCTGCCTTGAGTCTCAGTGTGAAAAGGTGGCCTATAAAGCAAGCATGTATGTATTAAGCAGTGTCAAGTTACAGCTTATTTATGGCACCCTGCTTGGGTTTTCAAGGCAAAAGACTAACAGAGATGGCTTGTCATTGCCTGCCTCTCCATAGCAACCCTGGTCTTCATGGGTTGTCTCCCATTCAAGCGCTAACCAGGCAGACTCTGCATAGCTTCCAAGATCTGATGAGATCAGGGTATAGCAAATCAAGAAAATAGTATCAATTACTGAAGGGTTGTCAACAGAAAGGGGGTGGGTGGGTGTCTTCTCCTTTTCCTAGCATGGATGTAAATAACATCACCTTGTAGATAAAATCCCATCTGGCCTGTATTAATGAGACAGGATATTCTTTCTTCGGGTTATTGTCCCTTGTCACCCTTGTCAATGAAGGGTCAGATAGTGTTTAAGACTGCAACCCTAAGGAGGTCTACTCAGAACCCTTCTCAAGTCTACTAATTGGAGTTTACTCCCAGGAAAATGTCCTTAGAATTGCACTGTACGTTTAGCCAGATCACCACTCATTGTTGCCTGATTGTCTCCAAAACAGGATAAGGAGCCATCAAAGCGTAAAAAGGTCTGATCCACTTCAGAATCCAAGTGGGTGATACTATATTTGAATAGTTCTCCTTTGAGGGGGGGGGGGAACTCCATGCAAGTAGTAAAGAATCGTGTGTAAAAGATGGGCTGCAGCCTGTCTTACAGCCGCATTAATTGGGGGTAGGGGTGGTGTGTGGACTATACAAAAGATGCCAGCCCCACCTGCGACCTGAAATGTAGCAGCTCACTCCGCCACTTTATTTTGTAATGCATGAGTCAGGGAGACGCTGTTCTCTAAACCGCTTGCAAGAAGTTCGGAGATAAAGCGGCGAACGTTGCAAAAAAAAAATGCAGCCCCTTAACTTGTGCCTAATCCATGAACCGTGTCTTTAAACGTCCAATTTCTTCTTTAAACAAAACAAAAACAAATTCGTCCCAGAGTTTTAAGGTAGGCTGACCAACGGTGCACACCAAGCCCGAGAAAGGGCTTGCAATAAGACTACACTTCCCAGAAGCCCATTAAGCCGAAAAGAGGAAGTGAAGTGTCGGTGGTCAAAGGGCACCGGAGCAGGAGGCTCCGGGCATGTGGCTCCCAGGCTTCTCGTCGCTGACCCTCGGGTTGCCCTCAATGTAGCGCGCGCTGGCCAAAATAGTATGAAGAGCAGCATGGCAGCAGCGGGCAGCGAGCAGAAGGAGTTACTGGCGCTTATGCACCAGCACTTGGTCCAAATTGGCTACCAGAAGGCGGCCAAGGAGCTGCTGCGACAGAGCGGGCAGGTAACTGTTACCTCTCCCGCGTGGGGGGGAAAGGGGCCCGGGCTAAAGTGTGGCTGTCCCAGGTCAATAATCTTACACGTGGTTAAGGCCGACGAGCGTACGGTAGCGCTTGCTTGGGGATCAGGAGGCTTGCGTTCAGCTTTTTCTGTACTTCCGTCTGCGTTATTGGGCTAATCCTGCTGACTTGCCTTGCAAGGTTGTTGTAAGGATTAGTATGTGAAGTACTTTGCACGCGTGAAGGCTCGGTGCTAATATTGACATGTGTTAAGTAGTCCTGTAGAACTGAAGGGTTCTGAAACGTAGAGAACCTGTCATGAGCTGGAATAAAGGACTACTTTTTGAAATACGAGACACTGGACAAACTTCGGCTTGTTCTCTCTTGGGGGTCGGGCTGCTGTGTCTAACGAAAGTTCTGGATAGGCGGCTTTTTCCAAACGTACTTATAAGTGCCTGGCACCCACAAATCACATGGGAACTGTGGCAATTTCCATGCATTGCTGTTAGTCCAAAGAGAAGATTGGGTGTAGGTTATATGGGCCAAAAGAGTAACTGTAGAACAAAAGCCCTACCCTTGTTGCCTTTGGGAAGTCCCCTTTCCAGTTTAGCACTACAGTGAAAAATCGATTTGGCAAATAAGCTGTTGCCTAGATCCAGCATAAGCAACCCCTGTGAAACCACATTAAGGTACCTATCACTTCCAGGTAGGCTGGCTGTGAGTGATAATGTAGTTTCCCCTCCCCTATCTTCTTTAAATGTTTCTGTAGATGGATTTGGAATTATAAAGCACAGTTGTGACACAGAACCAGAATGTGCTGAGTATTGTAGATAGTCCAGAGTAAAGTCATCAGTTATATATTGATCTTTGCTTTTCCACTGATGAGTATACTTCACTAATATACATAATTTGGGATTTGGAGGAGCCTTGACTTGATATGCAGTCATCAGATACAAATTCCAGAGTAATAGCTGTGATACTTTTTTAAAGTGAAACAAAAAATTAGGCTTGCAGTTCCTTAAAGACTAATGAACATGTCATAAATGTTTGTAGACTAGTGCTGATTTCATCAAATGCAAGAGTAATTGAAGCCTGAGCTCTCCTGTAATGGTTGGAGCCAGGACTGAACAGCCACCAAAAATTTCATCACCCCCCCCCCCCCGACCATGATACAAAACAAATATAACAAAACAAATCACCTGGCTTTCTTTTACTGTGACTAGAATAATAATTGTTAATTCATAGGAAACATTACAGGGAGGGGGTCAGGATGATTAAAAATAGTTTTTACTAATTTATTATTTATACAGTGCACATTGCAAGCTGAATACAGTTCAAAACAAAACAGGAGTAAGCAGAATAAGAAAGACTACTCAGCCAAGGGACCTAACCAGAACACTAACATGCCCTATCAGTTCAGTGGTGAAAGCCAGAGAGGATTGTGAGGCACTCCAAAGGGATCTGTCGAGGCTAGAAGAGTGGGCATCCATGTGGCAAATGAGGTTCAATGTAGCCAAGTGCAAAGTAATGCACATTGGAACCAAAAATCCAAAATATAAATACAAGTTGATGGGGTCTGAACTGACGGAGACTGACCAAGAGAGAGATCTTGGAGTCATGATAGATAACTCACTAAAAACGTCAGCACAGTGTGCGACTGCCATAAAAAAAGCTAATGCTATGCTAGGGGTTATTAGGAAAGGGATTGAAAACAAATCAGCCGGTATCATAATGCCTCTGTATAAATCGATGGTGAGGCCTCATTTGGAGTACTGTGTACAGTTCTGGTCGCCACACCTTAAAAAAGATATCATAGCACTGGAAAAAGTACAGAGAAGGGCAACTAAAATGATTAAAGGGTTGGAACACTTTCCCTATGAGGAAAGATTGAGGCGCTTGGGGCTCTTTAGCCTGGAGAAAAGACGACTGAGGGGAGACATGATAGAGGTTTACAAGATAATGCACGGGTTAGAGAAGGTAGAGAAAGATGTGTTTTTCTCCCTTTCTCACAATACAAGAACTCGTGGGCACTCTATGAAATTATTGAGCAGTCGGGTTAGAACAGATAGAAGAAAATACTACTTTACACAAAGGGTGATAAACACATGGAATTCGTTGCCACAGGAGGTGGTGGCAGCTACAAGCATTGCCAGCTTCAAGAGGGGACTGGACAAATATATGGAGCAGAGGTCCATCAGTGGCTATTAGCCACAGGAGATAGATGGTATTCTCTTTGTGGGGAGGTGGTGCTCTGTTGTCTTGGTGCTGGAAGGAAGGCAGTGGGAGGGCTTCTGGTGTCCTGGCCTCACTGACAGTCCTTTAGATGGCACTGGATTTCTAGCCACTGTGTGTGACAGAATGTTGGACTGGATGGGCCACTGGCCTGATCCAACATGGCTTTGCTTATGTTCTTATGCTTAGTATAGGTGGGGATACAAGTTACCTGGGAATAAGCCCCATTGAATTAAGTGGGGCATCAGTTTCTCTCAAAAAGTACTAAACTGCAAAAATACTTCAAAATATTTCTAAAAACTTGGGGAAGAAAAGAGAACTCACCACATGATGATGCTTAACAGGAGAAGGAAAATTGAGGAGATGTGAAAAGTCAGTTTTATTGTCCAGGGCAGGAGGGAAGGCGGCATAGTATAGCCTGATTTTGTCAGATCTAGGAAGCTAAGCACGGTTGGTGCTTGGATGGGCAACCACTGCCAAAGAAGACTACAGAAGAAGGCTCTGGCAAACCACCTCTGCTTCACACTTGTTTTGAAAGCCCCTGCTAGCGTTGCCCTCTGCTGGGGTTACCGTAAATTGATTGAGACTTGAGAGCACACACTCTCTCTGTTCTGGATGGGGAGGTGGGTGAAGCAAATCTCTTGTTCCTGTTGTCTTCCTGTACCTGAACTAACTTTAGAGAGTAATTCTAGTCCTTGGATGCTGAAATCCAACTTGCACCAGCTCTCTCTTCTCTTCCCATTCCATCCCATCCCCTCCTCTCCTGCCACTGTCTCCTTAAACAAGGCAAAAGTGAGCAGGAGCAGCCACAGATTGAGCAATTGAAATTACCCTGGAAATAATTTCCAGAGTGGCCCAATCCATGCTCCTGATCAGGTTGAAGGTACCCTTAGTAGATCAAAGAGTACAAAACTGACTAGATCTTTTGGGAGCAAAAGTCCCATTTTTTTTCAATGTAATATATTTTATTTTGAAAAACAAAATAGTAATAAAATACAAAAAGAAAACAAAGAATCATATAACATAATTGTATAGATCAGAGATAACTATATATAACAGAATATATAAACTACAAGTGTTTCTCCCCTCCATCCTTTACTTACTTATATTAAAATACATTCTATTCAACATTTGAAATTACTGAATTGATAATCTATTTTACTTTTAATTGTTCTTAGTTTTTCTTAATTTTCAGCTACATAAAAAAACCTTCCTATTTTTACTAAAAATCTAGGATTGGCCTATTATGTTTTTAAGATATTAATTTTGCCATTGATGCATATTCATATAGTTTATTTCTCTATTCTGTCAAATCTGGACAGGATTCTGTCTTCCATTTTTCTGCATGTACTAGTCTCGCCACTGTCACCATATATTTAAATAGTTCGCTACATATTTTTACAATGCTACTTAGTAAGATATTTAATAACATAACACAAAGTGAAACTTTAGTATCTTTTGCATCTCTGTGTATTTTTATCCAATATTTTCTTGCTTTCTTTTATATCCACCACGTGATAGAAAGTTGCATATATGTATTTACATTTCCAGCACTTTCCACTGTAATCCTTATTAGTTTTTCCGAAGTCCTTAGAAGTAATATACCATCTAAAGAACATTTTATACCAATTCTCCCTTAATATTTGACAGTCTGTGAATATGATTTTTTTTAATCCGTACGTTTTCCCACTGACTCATACATATTTTTCTCCAAAGTTTTGCGTCCATTTTATCATATAGTTTTTTACTTGTTCCAATTCTGTGGCATATTGCAATAAAATTTTATATACTTTTCCTAATAGGGGTTTTGAATTTCCAGTGATTAGTTGTTCAAACACTATTTTCTCTCTTAACTGGCCACTTTCTTAGGATAGTTGTTCTTTAAATTTAGACACCATTTGATAATACATCAGCCATGAAATGTTTCTTCCTTGAACTTGAATTTCTTTCCATTTTTAAATTTTGTTTATCTGTCACTTATTCATAATTTGCATAATTCATTTTATTTCTTCTGATAGTATCATAGTAGGCATCTATTGGTGATATCAATGGCTAAGTTGACAAACTTAATATATTTTTACATTGAGACAATATTCTTAATAGTCCCGCAAAATATGAGTACCATCTTGTCTTTTGAATAGTGTTTAATGATTTCTTGATCCATAAATAATTATGAATCCTTTCTTTGGTGACAGTTATCTCCAGTTTTATATTTCTTCTCTTTGAATTTAAAATCCATTCTGATATCCAAACTAGTGCCGCCACTTGATGGTGCAGTTTAATATTTGGTACCGCTAATCCACCTCGGTTTTTTTCATCTTGTAATATTTTAAATCTTATTCTTGGTTTCTTTCCATTCCATACACAATCATTTATCCTTTTCTGCCATTTTTAAAAAAATCTTCTCATCTATATTGATTGGCAACATTTGAAACAAAAAGTTCAATTTTGGCAATATATTCATTTTGACAGCAGAGGTTCTTCCTTGCCATGACATATTCAGTTTTCCCCATCTTTGCAGATCGTCGGTAATGCTTGTACAAACTTTTTGATAGTTATCTTTATACAGGTTATCATTTTGTCCCATTACATTTATTCTCAAATATTTGACTGGTTTCCTGGTGACAGCAAAATCTGTTTTTTTTTTCTTTTGTCTCTTCTTACTCTGTTCTGGTTGTTGCCAATAACATTATCTTAGTCTTCTTTGTGTTCAATTTATATACCTAGTACAATCCAAGTCTAAATATTTGTTACATTACATATTGCAGAGAAATATTTGGTTTTGTCACTGATATAACAACATCATCTGCGTGACTTTTCATTTTGTGTTCTTCTTTGCTTTCTTTTATTCCATCAATTCTAGTGTCTTGCCTAATTTTCACAACTAATATTTCCAATGCCATAATAAACAATAGCACTGATATTGGACACCCCTATTTCAGTTGAAGCAAGTCCTATTTTATTCAAAGGAGCTTACCCCCAGTTTTCAGTTTCCCTTGCATATGAGCTTCATAAAATAAAGCGTATCATAGCTCCATAGCGTGCATTTTGATGGGAATTACAACTTTTCTTCCTTGCTAACAAATATTTTTTCTATGTATGTGGCATTATTTGCAGACTGAGAAGTCACTTCATGCATCTGATGAAATTGATTCTAGCCTTGAAAGCTGGAACTATAGTAATTTTTTTAATGGTGGCACAAGATTCTTTTTGGGTTTTTCCATAACAGTAATATGGCAGCTCTTCTATAATTTTTATTTTGTTCTAAAATCTCACTAGGACTTAGCCTAAGAATTGGTTTTCGGCATAGACTGAGTGCTGGAAGAAAAATACTTCTAGATATGAACAGAATGCCTTTCCCTCACCATTAAAAATCCTGCAGTCTCCTTTATTCCCACATACTTCAATAATTCAGTAGCATACCAAGGAAAAAGTGAATAATATTTTTAAACCCCTCTGTAAAACTAAAGATAAGATAACTGCATTCCCTGTACCTTCCATAAGAATAAAACAAGAGGCTTCCTGCATCACACAAGAGGTTTCTCTAGTCTAATGTGTTATTTCCCATGCTAGCTAGCCAGATACTTCCAGGAATCCCACCAGGAAATAAAGGCAACAGCCACCCCAAATAGTTGCCCCCCCATTGGCATTCTGGAATATACTGAGCATGGAAGTTCTGTTTGTTCAATGGCCACTCATGGACTTTTCTACCTCTATGCATTTGTATCATATCATTTGTTTTAATATAAACTGGAACTAAGGCAGTCATCATTCAATATTTATAACTGTTAAAACAGATTAATTCAGATCACAATGCATGTAAAGTGCGTTGGGGGTGGGGAATCATCCTTTTGCTACTATGATAGATTCTAGGGAAATACTAAGGTCACACACACACAAACATTTTCTGTTCATAATATGAACATTGGTTTTCTGTTGTACAGTTAAGTATGAACTCCTCAGCCAGCCAAGGTAGAGATAATGACACTGTAAAATAGGTGCAAGGAGGGAGACAACACAGAAAAATTAGAAGTGGATGGGGGAGAGGGTAGTAAAGGCATACCAGGTTAGTTGGTGGGCTTAGGAACACCCCATGTTTGCCTTAGCTGTGTTGATGGGTTGTTGCAGCCTTGGAGAACTTTCTTTAAAAAAACAAGAAAATATTCATTATAACTTTGGGTCTCAGCTTCAGGGGGAAATTTTGAACCATTATTGCTTATTTCTGAGTAGGACATTACCAGTTCAGATTCAAATCCATGCATTTTTCAGGGTTCTGGAATTCTGGGACCATTATTTTCAACAGGAGGTATATACTAGGGTCTAGGGCAGCTGTTTATAAAGATAATGGCACCAAATTTGCACAGAACATAGTACTTCCTCTGATTTAAAGCCTTCGTAAGTTTCAACAGATTGAACAAAGGGGATGGGTCAATTTTAAAGACTCTGCGCAGCTGCACTTTCTACTATTTCCTAAAATGGCTGTCAAGCAGCAGCCACCAGGAGAGCTCTAGCTGACCACCAGCATTAAAAAAAGTTCTCTCTGCATTAATTTAATTAATTAATTTAATTTCCCTATTAACAGTGATCAACCTTTTTTTTTTACCTGAAAGCTCTGCATTTGCCATTCTTCCTTATTGTAGTTTGTTGTCTCTTTTCAGAAAGTGAGGAAGGCATCTGCTGTAGACCCCCTCTTCTTGTTGGTCTGCCCTTATTCCCTATGAGGAACTTGGGGGTGGGGCTGGAGTCACTGTTTTTCAACCAAATGACACCAAAATTGTAGCAGAGCTTCTTTTGCCTGCCCAACAAAGAACCCCCAAGTTTCAAGTAAATTGGACAAAGGGGATCAATTTTACAGACCCCAAAATTAGGTCCCTCTCTGCACAGCTGCACTAAGTTCACTCTACTGGTTCCTAAAATTGCCATCAAACAGCAGCCAGCAGAAAAGCTCAAGATGGCCACTCAAATTTAAAAATAAAAACTTTTGTGTTCATTTATGTAAGGGGAAAGTTCCATTAAGCCTTAAAATCCTTAAGATCATAGGCCTTTGTTTCAGGCTTTAACTCTTTGCAGGCCCAGCTCCGACCTAGCTTGGGAAAAACAATGTTAGCTTGCTAATTACCACACCTGCAAGCCTCTGCCATTCTCAAGGGATTCAGTCTTGGGTGCCTGGCAATCTCAGTTCCTACTCAGCTTTCCCCAGTTTCTCACTTCAGCAACGCTAATTAACTCAGTAAGCCCTGATTGGCTCTTGAATGGTGGGCTTACTTAGGCAGGCCAAGAAAAGATATCTGCCTGGTACACTATAGAACTTCTCTGTCTATCACTGCCTTACTATTGTATGAGATAAGACTACTTCCATGTCCTTGGTCCATCAAGATGCCTAGAGCTGCATGGCATGGAAATGGACTCCTTTTCTAAGCCTATTGGTAAGAACTTTCCAGGCAAGAATCCATGTCAGAGAAGCAAGTTAGCCAGCTTTTAAGTATTTAGACAGGTGTTTAGCT
The DNA here is from genome assembly GCF_028583425.1 of Eublepharis macularius. Taxonomy (NCBI): domain Eukaryota; kingdom Metazoa; phylum Chordata; class Lepidosauria; order Squamata; family Eublepharidae; genus Eublepharis; species Eublepharis macularius. The sequence continues at coordinate 81,865,449 of NC_072793.1, forward strand.
AAATAATAGAAAGTGTTATTTGTTTTGCTTGCCTGTTGCCTGACTCTAATAATTTCTGCTCTGCAAACACTGTATTCAATAAACCTAAACATATTGTATTTAGCCTGTCAAGAGTTACTTGTTGTACATGAGCAGGATGAACTCAGAGGCTGAAAAGCCTCAAAAGAACTGGAACAGAGCCCTTTCTATCTCCTTGGGGCCTTGGTGTGTTTGTGGGTCAACACCCAAGGTTAGGAATTGAGGCCCTCTGTCTCCTACAATTTCATTTCCCTACTATTACGATGACTGACAATTTTTTTTTTAGTTTTCTGCTGAAAATTTTTGCTATCTTTTCTTGTTGTGGACTTCCATTTGTTTTCTTTCACACAGTGAGCTTCATTTGCAGACACCCCTCCCCATCAGTCTGCTGTTATTCCCTGTGGGGAACTATTTGCAGCAGGGGGCTGGAGTCATTTTTCAACCAAATATTCCCACACCTGCTAGCAAATAACCCCCAAATTTCAAGCTAATTGGGAAACAAGTTTATATTTTATCAACCCCTGAACAAGGTCCCCCTCCCAACCATTGTAATTGCGCTTCCCTTATTCCCTATGGGGGCCTTTATCCAAGGGTGGGCTGAAACCATTGTTTTTTCAACTAACAGTGCATTCCTATGCAGAGTTACTCCAATCTAAGTCCATTGAAGTCAGTAGGCTTAGATTGGAGTAACTCTGCATAGGATTGCATTGTCAATGTCACCAAAATTGTAGTCGAGCTTTTTCTGCCTGTCCAGCAAAGAACCCCCAAGTTTCAAGCAAATTGGACAAGAGTTTAAATACTATGAGCCCCTGAACAAGCCCAGGCTTTCTACTTTCAGAGGGGGGAAATCTCTCTCCGACCCACAAAGGACAGGGTAAGGAGAACGGCAGCTCTCTGCAGCTTGCAATTGGCTGGGAGTGCTTCGTACTCCTCCTTTTCAAGGGTCTGTTTGGAAGGAGAAAACGCCATTGTCCTGCAAATAATAGAATTTTTAGAAGTGCTCTTGCTATATGGCTGGTAATTGTCAAAACTTGGAAAAAACCAAACATTTTCAGAGAGGGTGTTTCATTATTCCCAAGCATCTTGGATTTATGTTACCGTTCCTGAGAATCAAGGTAGTGATTACAGACGGCGATTTCCATGTATATTTTTCGTTTAGGAATTCCGTTATGCACACCCCCAGAACATCCCTGCACCCCTAGTGGCTGCAGTGAGAATTACAGGAAAAGTAAAACATTCATTCTCTGAATGCAGGATGATTTTAGCTTCACTGGACCCTCAAGGTGATGTTGGGCCCCAGGAATTTTGTCCCTACACCCCCTTCTTTTAGAGGCCCTACCTGGAGCATTTTTATTCAGGAACTTTTTCTGCTGGTAGGCTCTAACATATGGAAAGCTTGTGTCTCAAGTCTTTGTTTTTCCTTTTACTCATAAGATGCTAGTGCTTGTTAGGTAGTTGTTGCCACTTCCCTTGAGCTTATTATCTGGGTGCCTTAGCAGTAGATGTGTGAGTGGGTTTACTGGCTTTGTCACTTTGGCTTTGTAAAAGCAGGACTGAATCGCATACGATTGCACTCATAACATGTATTCTTGGGAATCATCCGATGAAGTTGATGGACCCTGGATTCAGGGTAGCCTCAAGGAATTGCTTTTTCACGTGATCTATAATAAATGTACAGAACTCACTACCACAAGATGTAGCCCCTAGCTGTGGTGGCTTTCAATGTATTAGACAAATTTGTGGAACCATATTTGCTAAATGGAATCTCCATGGTAGGAAGTTGCATGCCTCTGGTTGCCAGTTGCTGGGTGGGAGTGCTAGGGGAAAGCTGCCATTAAAAATGCACACCTTCCTCTCCATATGGTGTGCTTTGAATGAAGTCTTTCCAAAAAGATCCTATCAAACCAGGTTTGGGAATGATTGCAGCAAAGCAGTGAAAAGTAGATGATTAGGGAACAACATATTTTATTTGTCATTTATAGTCCACCTTTATCACTGAGACTCAAGGCGGATTACACAATGTGAGATTAGTACAGTCAGTTTCAAGGACATTTCCAAAAACAATGCCATAGAGTAAATAAACACAATTTACAAAGACATAGCATTAATACAGGGTTGAAGAAATGTTGAAACAGAACATAAGCAATTCTAGGGCTAACATTAGACCACATGAAGCACAAGTAGCTCATAGGAGCACATATTTAATACAACGGGTAGTGCGTAAGGCAACATAGTGGTGAAGTCTATGGTCTCTAACTCATTAGCCAAGCATCTGAGAGCCCCTCCCTACAGTACAAAAGCTTTTTTGAATAATTTGGTTTTTCATCATTTGTGGAAAGCTAGGAGAGTGGGGGCTCTCCTGACCTCCTCAGGCAGGCCATTCCACAGGGTAGGGGCCACCACAGAGAAAGCCCTTGTACGGGCTGCTCTTGATTTCGCCCATGTGCAGGGTGGCACTTGTAGGAGATCCTGTCCAGATGAGCGAAGCTGCCGTGGAGGAACATAAGGAAGGAGGCGGTTCCATAGGTATGCTGCGCCAAGGCCATGAAGAGCTTTGTATGTGATAACCAATACTTTGAACTGAGCATGGTAACTGATAGGTAGCCAGTGGAGTGACTGCAGAATGGGTTGATGTTCATGCTCCTGCTCACTCTTGATAGCAGTCGTGCTGCAGTGTTTTGCGCCAATTGGAGTCTCCTAGTTCATTTGGTGGGAGACCTATGTATAGTGCATTACAGTAGTCAACTCTTGATGTTACCACAGAATAAATCCAGGTGGCCAGGTTGACCAGATCAAGGTACGAAGCCATCTTCCAGGCTACAGTGAGGTTGTAAAAGGCATTTTTTGCAACGGCCTTAACTTGTTGTTCTAGTAGTAGCACCAGATCCAATATAACCCCTAGGCTTTTAACCACGTCTGTAAGGGTCAGACGAACTCCATCGAAAGTGGGAAGTACAATGTCCTTCAAGATCTCTGCCTTCCCAACAAGCATCACTTCCGTCTTGTCTGGGTTCAATTTCAATGTGTTCATTTTTAGCCATTTTACTACAGCTGTCAGGCAGCGATCCAAGATTTCTACTGCATCCTGAGGGGACCTGGATGGCAAGATATAGAGTTGGGTGTCATCTGCATATTGGTGACATCCAACTCCATAGCTGCGAATGAGTTCTCCTAAAGGCTTTACGTAGAGGTTGAATAACATGGTAGATAAGATTGCACTCTGCGGAATCTTGCAAGATAGCTCCCATTCTGGAGACAGTTGATCTCCAACAGCAACCCTTTGGGTCTGTCCCATGAGAAACGATTTAAACCAGTCCAAGGCACATCCTTTGATGCCCACTTCTGTCAACATTGTGTGGATCCTCAATAAGCAAATGAATACTCGCCTTTGGATGAAAGACAGACGCAAAATATCTGTATGGAAACAACTTCTTTCAGTTGCATTGAGTCCAGGTTACAATAAATATGTTCCAAAACAGTTTGTATTCTAGTTTTGATTCCAATGGGTGGTAGATCTGGAGACTGGAGGCCAGATCTACTGTGACTGAGTCTAATGGGAGGTAGACCTAGTGTCCAACTCCATCCCTAAGTGAGTTTAGGACTACAGGCTACCAGTATCTAAGCAAGTTTACTACATCATAAGTTCTCTTGAATTCCATATGATATTTGGAAGGCATGGTATAGGGCTTGCAGCTATAGAAGCACTCTTCATGTCACAAAGAGCTCAGTCTAATAGCTTGTTAAATTTTTCCTGGGAAACCGCTCAAACCATTAACGCTGGAGTAATCCTAAAATGACAGTGGCTTGACTCCGGAGTTGTGAACTTGTGTTTTGTGTTCCTGATTTAAATAAAAGCAAAAACTAATTTTGCTTCTTCTTGTGCAGAAAAACTTCCCATCACCCTCCATCCCTCTTGAGGATATCTTCACTCAGTGGAAGAAGTAAGTATGGTTTTTTTAAAGGAAACTCATATTGAAAGCGTACATTTCTAGTGCTGCCCAAAAGCCACATTTTTATTATTACTCTTTGTGTACTTTAATCACTTGACTTTCCCTTACAGAAATATTACCACAGGGCTAACATAACAATCAAGTCTGGATAAAGTGTCCTCCACTAGATGCCAAGTTTCAGTGACTTATCATATTGTCTAGTACCTCTTTTTCCTTTATCTTTTTATGAAACCCCTTTAAGATCATAAGGGTAGGCACATGTATTGGTTTGAAAACTTCAGTGGTCCCTGAAAGCAATGTGAATCCTCAGATAACAATATTGAATCCAGAGTGTCTTGTTGCCTAAGTGATACAGTAGAATAGTATAATGGCATAATGGTATAATGACTTGCAAACAATTTCCTGCTGTCCACAGAAAAGGAATCTTCTGCATCTCCTGTTTCTAGATAGGAAAGCTCTGGTTTCAGAGCACTTTCCTGGAAATAAACCCCACTGAAAAACATGGGACTTACTCCTGAGTAGACCTATTTAGGAGTGCTCTCATGGTCTGCGGAATATTGATTTAAGGAGGACTGCAGAATCTATAATATTTGATAAGGGGAAAACCACAGATCAAGTGTGGTTTAAATGTTGCAGTTGGAGAAACTCAAAACTTTCCATGTGAGTTATTTTTATAGGAATAATACTTGTAAAAGAAATGAAAGGCAATATAACATGTACTTCCTTTTTATGTAACGCGCCCTGAGCCCGCTTGTGGGGAGGGCAGGCTAGAAATCAAATAAATTACGATCATCACCATCATCATTATCATTGATTATTAAGTATTGATTATTTAAATTTAAGAGACGAACGTGCTGACAGCTCTTGACACACTACTGTTAGCATGCCCAAAGAGCTATGTATGATATGCCACGGACATGGTTGTCCCCTTGTTTATATCAGCAGAATTTAACTTTCTTTCATGGAGGTCACTGGCGCACCTCATCACTTACATTACTTGTTCCTTACCAGATGAGTAATCGACAATACATCAATTGCAATATCCCTTCTATCTCAGGAGAGGGATATAAATAAAAATGTTAACTTTTGTTTTTTACCTGCCCAGCCATTCGGGTGAATTCATAATTTGAGTTTTTTATTTAATTATATGTATTTGTGGTTTTATTCTACCCCCTTCCCAGTTACAAATTAATAACACATATATATTCTTTTACACAATTCCATATATATTCTCAATTCCATATATATTCTCTTACACAATTCCTTCTGAAAACCATGAATTACAACTTTGAAACTGCTGTGCTTGTTTAATACTGTATTGGCAATGGCATTTATTCATTGTTGTTAATTTTATGAAGCAAAAAATATTAGGAATGGAAACTTTTTCACAGGAAAACTAATTTGCTCTTCATCTCTAATTTCAAGCATCATTAGCATGCTGGTCCCATGAGTGAAGTTATTTATATTTGCAATATTGAACTCTCTGTTTGGGCCATGTAATTAATTTAGTTTTTTCCTGCTTTTATAATCCTAAAGATTTGCATATCTGGACTGGGGGGAAATAATAAGAGTAATAAGTGAGATTTTACAATTTCAAATTAATAAGAACCCAGAACTCCTGCTACTGAACTTGAGAATGGAGGATATTCCAGCACAATATAGGACATTGCTATTTTACATGACAGCAGCGGCTAGACTTTTGTACGCGCAAAAGTGGAAAGTGCAAGAAGTGCCAACTATTGAGGACTGGATATATAAATTGCTGTACATGGCGGAAATGGACAAAATGACAAGGAAACTGAGAGACCTTGATCCAGGACAGTTCAACACGGATTGGGAGAAGCTGAAACAATATTTAGTGAAGAAATGGGAGGTGGGAGGAGAACTGTGGCAGTTTGAAAATTACTGAAATACAATAAAAGTAGAGGGAGGTGACTTTACCGGGGGGTGGAGAGGTAAATGAGAATTTCTAAGCAACTATTTTATTAGACTATTATATAAAGCATTAAGTATTATAGGTGTTATTACAAGAATTATAATGATAGAAATTAACCAATTATAAGGATAGAAACTAATTAATTTCATTTCTGGCAATAATTGTATAATGGAGATAATTTTATAATTGCAGTGAAGGAATTTAAGTAAGGTGGGAAAATATATATTAATGTATAGATTATGTATTAAATTGATTGAATTGGTTTGGAGGTATATATGGGTCAAATTGGTTGACTATTTTTGGCGGATAGTTGCATAATGAAAGAATAATACAATTATATAATTAAAACAGTATGAAGATGAGATATGTAGAAAAAGAAATATATAGAGTATAAGTTAAATTGGTTGACTTATATTGAATGTACTGTTTATAGAAGTATCTAAAAATATGCTAAATGAGGGATAAATTGTTTGCCCCATATTGAAGATGAGATTATAAGATAGAGTATAGAGTACCAAAATTAGCTAAATGATTATTATCAAAAGAAAATATGCCAAGAATGTATTATTTAGTTATGTATTATTTAGTTGTTAAAGTAAGTAGGAAGACAGAAGGAGCACTGTGTTATATAGATAAGCTTAGAAGAAAGTGAAAGATTATGTTTGACAGATAGAATAAATTTAAAATGAGTAAGGGAAAAGGGACAAGGGGTTGGAAAACTGTTGGAAGTCAACAAAAGGGGGGGAAGGGAGGGGGTTAGAATTGGAAAAATTAAAGGAAACTGATTGTAATGTACAACTTAATGATATCTAATCCAATAAAATTATTTAAAAAAAAAGATTTGCATATCTGGTACGACAAATGTACGTGGAGATTTTAGATAACAAATTATATATGCTACAAGACACGATTCTGTTACTCAAATGAGAACAAGAAAGTTAGATGAATACTTATATGACTTTAACATGCTCATTCTTTTTCAGTCCTGTGGATTCTGAACTTCTTGTGGTCTCTTTGTCTCTTTCTTTTTGATGTCTGAGTGAGAATGCAGCAGTCTACAGGCAGATTTGTTTTTGTCCATGTAACATCAGGCTTAAATAAGACGCTTTGTCGGTTGTGTGACTGAAGGCTGCTTACTTTGAATCACACAAGTTTTCAAGTATACTTCCTAATTGGGTGACATACACTGCAGAGCTATCTTCAAAGCAGATTTGCTGTTTTCTGCATTCCTATCACTGTGCAGACAAAACTCGCCAGTCTTGATCTCTCTGTACAGTTGTCAAACCGTAAAGCAGGATTCCTAGTGAAGAACAAAAATTTGTCTGTTGTACAAGGCTGACTATTGAGTCAAATTTTATTCCCCATTCCATTTGACCCTCAGAACTATCAATATGGTGATGACCTTGTATATGAGGGAAGTATAAATCTGATCTTCATTTCTTCTTCCTCCCTGCTTTTCCTCAATCTTTCTGCCCTAATATGTGGGATGACTCTAGCCAAGCCCACTTGTCTTTTTTTCTTCTTCGTGGCTATATGACATCAAGGTTCAAAATTTCATTTATACTTGACTGATAGGGGATTAGAATTGAAAATCTGGAGATGGCTAAGGTTTAAAACAGCCATGCAAATAGACTGAAAACTACTGTGTGGTTAAGTTCTGTGTTCTTAGTTTCACGTGACCGTTATATTGCCTTGCTCTCATCTCTTTCTAGTAAGTTAATTTTGGCTATTAATCAATAATCATTACATTTTAAGTGCAGCTTCTTGATGGGAACCCAAGTACTGGATTTTTCAAAAGACAAATCAGGACTGTCAGCCATGTTCTTATTTATCATGGTAAATGTTTCTGAAGTGCATTTGTTGTTGAATGTCTTTCCTTTTTGAAGTCTTTTTCTACATACTTTTAAAATCTCTCTAACAGGGGTTCCTTCCGAGCCCAGAAACGAAAAGCAGATGATATCAAGACAGATACTGCAGCAAAAATCAGAGTTCCTGACCCCAAGAGCAGTTCTGAGACCTCAGAAGAGGAAGAAGAGGCAAACCCCATAAAAAGTAAGAGCCAGTGCTGCCTAAAAAGTAGAGTGAGCATTCCAAAGTAAGAGGGAAAGTGCCCGTGAGTAGCTGTTGCCCTCCCCATGGGTGAAATGTGCAGGGAGAGCAGGGGTGCTGCTATTACCACAGAAACTAAATTAGATGTTTCTAAATTATGTAACTTCTGGTTGCAGTTTTGACAAGTACCAGGGGTGGTAGACGTTAAAGGCAGTGGGGTGGCTTGGGCAGAAACGGAGGAAAAGGATCTTATGAGGAGCGACAGGGAATTATGTAGGACACAGCAACGCTATCCTCCTCCTACAGTGCTTGCCCAAGACACCTCACTGCAAATATTTTCTGTACTGATCCCCTAAACCATAAACATTGTTCTGTACCTAATGCTGCAGAGCTAGATAATTCTGCTTGGCTGCCATTTGAAACAAGATGGTGAATTGGATGGGCTGTTAGTTTGGAATAGTATGACTGCTGATATATTCTTAACTCAGCCCTGCTAGAAGAAATCTGAACACATGACCAGGGCCCTGCCCGGCAGCTTTCAAGAAGCAGTTGTAAAGCCAGACATGTACATTCGCCAGAGGGAAGTGATGGTGTTGGTGTAGTTGAAACCCCTGCCACCATTTGAGGAACATGTGGTGCTTGCCATGTGGCTCTACTTTTAAGCATCCTGCTACCTTGTTATGTCTGACTCCTTAGATGATGATGATGAAAAGAGGGATGCAGCCAAGGAGACATCTCACCATTACTGTTGGAGAGGGGGGTTGCAATATGGGGTACTGGGGAGCCTTCTGAAATGCTTGCAGGATTCTGTCAGATTGTGCCCTTGAGGGGAGAGTAAAGTGTGCTAGAGCAATTTTAGCGTCCCTTCTAAATGGAGACAATGAACTTCTAGAAACTTTCATTTATTATTCCTCCCCTTTCCTGTGTTGCAGCTAACCTTCCTGTGAACAACAGCTCTTCAGCTAAGGTCGAGAGTAGCAGTGAGGATGAGGATTCGTCCTCTGAAGAGGAAGAGGTTGCTAGCAAGATGGTAAACAGCCACTGATCATTGCTGCTTGTGCTGGAAGGGCATGTGTACTTAGGAAAGTGAATTAGGAGAGTGAAATTGACATTCTGTTTTATATTCTAGTTCTCTTTAAAATACCTGTTCAGATGTGATTGGAAGCACTGCTGTCTTTAATATGGAATAAGGGAAGATTTGAAACACTTTGTCTTCCATAGAAGATGAGTTGTATATAAGATTATCAGAGAAAATATTCTAATTTGACACCCATATAAGAAATGCCTTTTAATATAGTCTGTGCTATATAAAGGCAAACATTTAAATATCTGGCCATGAAATGCAGAATTAAGTGCTTATGCAAAATTCTGAGAGAGTCATGGAGTTTGAAACAACTATAAGCTATTTACTTGGAAGCTCGGCTTGCATTGGAGTGGGAAACCGCATGTATTAACTCTTGTCTTCCCCTGAGTTTCCTAACAAGTGTTGCATCCTTCAGTCTGTCCCAGTATTCCATATGACCACAGCCCAGCTTTTGTGATTTGAATCAGGAAAATAAAGCACATGTACAAACGTTGTGAACTATTCTGCAGCCAAAAACAAGCCAATGTATTACAGTGTTGTGTGAACCTACTCACATTGAACTGGGGGGGGGGAGGTCTGCTTCTAGAATCCTTGATTAATAAGCTGAGCCACATGTGAGAGCCTCCCCTCCATTTCCTCTGCAAATGATATCTCCACTAGATTGCACCATTGGAAGCTGTGGTGTCACAATGTAGATGAGAGTGGGAAAGTAGACCAGTATGAAAGTAGGCCAGTGGATTTGTGTGGAAGTTTGTAGTGGTTTGTGACTTCAGGTTGATTTGAGGGAATGAATTCAGTAATACTACTTTTTCCAGGGCTTCAAATATATCTCAGGGATCCTTATTATAATGGAAACCATTTTCCCTTTCTATGTCATAATAAGTGGATCTCTTCACTTTTTGGTCCAGTTCCAGAGGAAGCCAATGGAGACTGTAAGAGTAGCTTAGACCCTTCTGAAATGCAGAAATCAGTAGAGAATAAAATGCTGCAATACACCTTTCACCTCAGGCCAAAGTTCTCCAGTGTCTTTAATGCCCGTTTGGACCTACTAGCTGATGTGAGCCTGTGTGGACCAAGAGTCTCTGGCACAGAACTTGGATCACGGAGATGGGCTCTATGTAAGAAACGGTATCCTAACTTGACAATCTAAATGGATTTTCTGCTTTTTTTAGGTGAAGGCTACTGTGACAGGAAACCAAACAGCTAATTTACTGCAGCTTGCTGCTCAAAAAGCCAATTCTGTTCCAGGTAAAGGGGTAGCTGTAGCTGCTGTCCAAGCAAAAGAGAAACCAAACAAAGCCATTTCAAACAAGCCATCTCCTTTAGCTAGGGCCAAAGCTGGACAGAATAAAGTTCCTTCTGGCAAACCAGGAGCTGCCTTGCCATCTCAGCTTCTTCCAGGACTGAGCACAGCATCAGCAGGCCTTGCACAGAAGGCAGCAGACTCTGAAAGCAGTAGCAGCACATCTGAGAGTGAAGAAGAAAAGAAGTCAACTGCAGTGAAAATGCCAACTCCCAAGCCACGTAAGAAGACTTGTAATGTTTCTTGTCTCTGCCACTGCCTTTAAGAACTGCATCTCCTTTTGGCTCACGGTGCAGGCCCAATAAATTCAGCTCTTGGATATATATCAAAGAAAACTGTTGTCTGTGGAGACTGAAGGCAGAAATATACTTGTAATGCTGTCAAGGGTAGCACATCCATTGCAAACTGATGAACTGTCTTTGCATCCCTTAAGGGCAAGCTCTGTAGTTAAGAGAGTGTGTGTTTGTATTCATGCGCATGTACCACACAACAAGCAGCTTTTTGGGTTAGAGTCATATACAGAGCTGTTTGTTTCTTTGGGGTGTTGAATATCCATTTTGGTGCCAGTCTAAGTTCCTGACTTTCTTGAGTTTTTCTTTCCCCACATAAATACAATACTTTGAATAAAATTATTCTTGGGTATTTTGAATATTAGGGTTTGAATGCAGTTTCTTAAAAACACTGCTGCCAACTCTGGGAATACAAGTCTTAAAATGTAGGTGAGTTTTATTGAAGACAAATATCAATTGAAGGATGCATGTGAGGCTGGTGTAATCTTAAGCATGTTACTAGTGTGTTCTAAACATGCTTACTGGTTTTTAAATTGGTTTTCAGTCGACACAGCTAGTGATAAAAGCATAGCTCTATGGTTTGAGTAGTCCTCTCAGTTCCATATTCAAGTAGCAAACCACCTGAGGTGTTTGTAGTTTAGACAGCTGATGAGAACTCTAGGATTACTACAGAGATCACTTAAAAGATACCATGTAAAAGTACCTTAAAATTGATAGATGGAGTTGAGAGGACTCTTAAGGAATCTGCCTAGTCGCTTTTTACTTCCTTTTGGTCTTGGTTTTCAACACTTAACAGTGCAATCCGAAGAAGAGTTACTCCAGTCTAAGCCCATTGAAATCAATAGGCTTAGACTGGAGTAACTTTTCTTAGGATTGCGCTGTTGGTATATCAAATGCCATTTTGTTTTAAGAATTTAACACAAATGCCTTCTCTTTTCATATTTTAGCTCTAAAAAAGGCGGAGAGCAGCAGTGAGGATTCCAGCGAGGAGTCTGACTCTGAAGAACCAACAAATACAACAAAAGTTCAGGTAGCTCCATCTAAAGACTCCTGTAAGGATGATGATTAATTGCGATCAAACAAGTAATATCCCACTTGCCCTGTCAAGGTGGCGCAGTCCTATGAGTCCTTGTGTCACGTGGCTTACATTTGCACTTGGGTCTGCCCTGAAAACTCCCTTGGGTTAGGGGTGGAATGCATTGTCAGCCATTAGTTTACTAGAGGTAGATGTTTTTCTTTAATGCCAAAATTGTGAAACTATAGTAATCAGGAGAATAAAAGTGTTCAGAGGCAAGCATGAAGGTAGGATCTTTCACATCCAGCTTTTGAGTCCTCTCCCTGTTTCTCTCTCTGCTGCCTTTAGTCTAAGAGCAGACTCATTTGGCTTCCTTCACTGAGACCTTTTGTATTTTTTTTGTATCTCTTTCCTAGTTCCCAAAAAGAAAGAGACCGAATAAGTGTTCTTTATTTTAAATACCTCACCGAGTTTTTGAAAATAAAAATTCCAGAAGGGAATTAAAATTCTTTGCTGCAGGAGTTTCCTAACCTTAAAAGAAAATGCCATGTGCTAATTCTGCACATTCTCCACTCTAGGTAAAGCCAGCTGTGCAAAGTGCACCGACTAGTGCAACTCCAGTGAAGAGCTTGTCTACCCCTGTCATACCTTCTAAAGAATCCACGGTAAAGGCAAGTCCAGCAAAGGCAAAAGTAACTCAGATCAGAGCAGCATTAGGCAATGCAACTGAAAGCAAAAAGCCAGCCGACAGCTCAGACACCAGTGACTCATCTGACAGTGAGGATGAGGAATCTTCCTCAGTAGCACAGGTGAAATACTTTGGAAACTGTTGTCGTATGTTCTTGTCTGTAAGGTTAGAGCCACTAGGCACAAAACAGGAGTAAATAGAGCGTAGTTTAGATATAAACTACCTTACATCTCAGCAAAGGGCAGTGTGTTTTGTCAGCACAAAGTGTATTCTATTTAGCACAAGAGGCTTCTTCATCAGTGCCGTATGCCTTGTGCTGACACCATTAGCTGAACAGAGTGATAAGATGCAATCCGCTGATTACTGTGCTTGATGGTAAATACCTGGTGGCCCAAAAAGGGACTTTCCATGGATATTAAAATTTTAAAGGAACTTGTAATAGAAGACTAAAATGCATTGCTCTTCTTAACTTGGTAGTTCAAAATTCATAAACATTTAGAATATCTGTAAGACACTGTGTTAAAAAAATATTGAAGGGGCAAAGGACAACTATCAGAAAGGGATAATTAAGGTATCCCTTTTATGTCCCTTGAATAAGTTCCCTAGACTTGGGAATCTGATTGCTTCCAAAAACTACATCATCATGTATTACAGGTTGTATTTTTAAAAGTTTAAATTATGAACCAACGGAGTTTTTATTTATTCCATTCTGTTAATTTCTTTTAACACTAGGCAAAATCATCTGAAAAAACACCTCAGGCCTTCACAACTTCAGTGAAAAATGCATCACCAAATCTATTGTCTGACAAGGCAGCTTCTGCTCCAACTCTCTTGAAGCAAATACCAAAGCCTTCTGTGTCGAGCTTGATTAAACCTGCACTTCTGCCTCTCGCCAAGGTTGCTGGGAGTGCAGGGAGCTCAGAGAGCAGTGAGTCCTCTTCTGAGAGTGAGAATGAAGCTCCCCCAGTTCCAGTAAGCCAGAAGGTTAGAGAATTATTGTTTTTACCTGAAATGACACGATTAACCCTTGATTTCCCCCAGGTGTTAACATTTGCAGGATAACAGAAGTGGTGTTACAAATTATTCATGACTGCATGGGTCAGTAAGAGCAGAGTTCTGTATGGCATTTGGGCTGGGAAGTGAGAGAGAGAGAAGGTGGAGTTAACATGCTCAGGTGATAAGGTTTTTAATAGGTTTCCCTAGTCTTGACACAAAAAAGTTATAAAATACTTCGGTTAGGGGCTAGCTAGGGCCTCTAAAACTGTTTTCAGTAACTGATGTATTTAGCCTGCCTGAATGCACATCATGACAGATGTTAAAACCAATTCTCAGTTCCCTTTTCCTTATCTTTAAAAGTGCTTGCCCCACCCCTCTCCCCCATACATTTCTTTGGTTGGCGTTTTTCCATATTCAAGTCATGAAGATCTGAACTGGGCTACAACAAATGAAAGTAGCTAAAAACCTTCTGTGCTTATAGATTTGAATTGTGACATTAAGTTACTCAAACTCATTATCTTATTGCATTTTTATAATACTTTCTCCAGAGATACTGAAATATTGTACATTCATGCCCATACAATAAGTACAGTTGGTAAAATATGACTGGCAACATCCTAATTCGTGGTTCAAAACTTTGGCCATAGGCACAAAGAAAGCTCAGTACAAAGGGTAACATTGAAAGTCAAATTATCCCATTCTTCATTCTGCTCGTATCACCATTCCATGCCTTAACAAAGGAGGACTTTGTGTCGCTAAGTGCACTATGCCCAGAGGAAGGGCTGCAGAAACCAAAATGATTTGGGGGTTTTCTCCTCTTCCTAGAAACTGGGTATGAAGAAACTGTTTAAATTGCAGGTTTGAGTTTCTGTGTTTTGCACGGTGGGGTGATCCTAATGGGAACGCTGCCTGTTGTTCACATTGTAATATCTGCTTGTAATACCCAGTCCACTGTGAATGTTAGTTGGCATATAGGGATGAAAAGTACTTTGTGCCTCTATTAGAAAGTTCCAACCCTCCCCAGGAAACTGTAAGCTTCATTTCTTTGCAGGGTGGGGGGTGGATTGGCACAACTAAAATGGGAAAGGTGTCTAAATTGAATTTAACTTTTTGAATATTTATTCAGCTGGCAAAGTATTTGCATATTTCCTCTGAGGTCAGGAAGCAAACAAACTTGACCTCGAAGAAGTTGCAGGCATTCAGTTCTTCTTAAACATTCCTGGTTCCACCCGGCCTGGACAACATCTTTCCATATTTGCAGCCGTTCCTGGATGTGCAGATAAAAGGCAGGCTCTGTGGGCACTGAAATGCTTTGCTTTAGGTAGAAAGAAATAGACACTGGTGCTTTATGTGAGAGGAAGCAGAAAGTCATTGCCTCCTGGATGTAGCCTAAAATCATTACCTTGCATAATATTAAAACAGTGAGAAGTCACTTATTTTGGTGGTCTTGCATGAGGCATCCAAAATCAGCAGCATTTGGGGAACTTGATAGTACTGCTATTTTGACATGGGTTGCAATAGTGGAAGAGAGGCACCAAATTCTAAACATCCTGTGAGGCATGACAGCAATTGTTAAGGGTAGGGTGATGAGATGCAGAGGGTTGGATCCAGCAGTCTGAAGGAGTACGGCACTGGCAGATCCAGATCTTCACCACATTCCTTTCTCTTCCCCCAGCCGCCCCTTTCAACCATGGGAAGTTGGTTCTGAGGGTGAGGAACTCATGTGGGCTAATAGCCATTTGTGGGGGGGGTGACTGTACTCATGAGGAAGGAGGGGTAAAATTGCCTCTCTTCCTTCAGCAGACCTGTGCTTGAGGAAGAGGAGAAGCAGTTTCTTTCATATCCGTGTGCTACTCAGTGCTGTCCACTCTGGCCCTTTGTGTTTGTTAGTTTATGTGGGCCCTTCCTCAGCTTTCCTGGGATTGGATGGAACCAGTGGGGAAATGCAGCAAAAATCCACGCTGCTTGTGCCAGATAAACAACACTTTGATCAATTTTTCAATTTTAGAGGGTCTGAAAATTGAAGTGGCTCTGATCAAATTTTTAATGATCTGGTCTGGACATGCAGCAAGCGGTAGAATGTACTGTAGCACTTCAGACTAAAGTTGTGGGTGATGTAGATTTGATGCCTAAAAACTCCTGGCACATATAAAGAAAAGCAAGAAGAATGGCTTAAATCTTTCCCCCTTAAAGCCATTAGACTTCTGAAAGGTTTCTATGTGATAGCCAAAATCTTGAATTGAGCTTGGGAACTTTTGGGCGGCCAATAGAGGGACTGCAAAATGGAGTAATATTCATGCTCCATCTAGCTGTTGATAATAACTGAGCTGCAGCATTCTGTACCTATTGGGGTCTAGGGCAGACCTATACATTACAGTACATTTCAGTAGACCAATCTCTTGATGCTGTTGCGTGGATCCAGGCTGCCATATCAGCCATGTCAGGTTAGGGGGCCATCTTTTAGGTTAGACTGAATTAATTAAAGTATTTTTTGCTGCTGAATTAACTTGCTTCTGTAGCAGCAGTGTAACCCCTAGGCCCTTAACGGAGTCTGCAAGGGTCAATTAAACTCCATCAAAAGTGGGGGAACACAATGTCCTTCAAGATCCCAGACAGCATCACTGTCATCTTGGCTGGGTTCAGTTTCAATTTGTTTGCTTTCAGCCATTTCACCATAGCAGTCAGGCAGTGATTCAAGACCTTTATTGCCTCACCGGGGTATTTGGATAGTGTGGTCTAGAGATACAGATATAGATCTGGCAGTAGATAATGTGGAATACCCCTACCTGAGACCCTGGAGAGCTGCTGCCAGTCTGAGTAGACAATACTGACTTTGATGGGCCAAGAGTCCAATTTGGTATAAGGCAGCTTCATCGGGGTGTGTGCTTCGGATTTCCTGTTCAGGTTTTTAACCCGAATAGGGCCCGATTTGTATAGATTCTGGGGTTCCTGAATCGGCCCCAGCATTGCTGAGCTGATTAGGGAAGCCTGAAGCAAAGCTTTCCGAAGCATTTCGGAACACTTCAGAAAGCTTTGTGTAGAGCAGCAGCAGCACTTTCCTTGCCCTTTGCAAATGCGAGAAAAGTGCTGCTGCTGCTTTCAAAGCTCTCTGCCCTCTTTTTCACCTGATGGGATGGAAGAAGAGGGAGTTCCCTCTTCCTCCCTCCCACTAAATGAAAAAAAAGCAGCCTGGGAGTTTTAAAAGCTCAAAGCTGCTCTTTTCAGGGCTGCTTTGAGCTTTTAAAACTCTAAGCAGGCTTTTTCACCAATAATAACATTTGATTTATATACCGCCCTTCAGGACAACTTAATGCCCACTCAGAGCGGTTTACAAAGTGTTGTTATTACCCCACAACAATCACCCTCTGAGGTGGGTGGGGCTGAGAGAGCTCCAGAGAACTGTGACTCGCCCAAGGTCACCCAGCTGGCTTCGTGGAGGAGTGGGGAATCAAACCCAGCTCTCCAGATTAGAGTCCCGTGCTCTTAACCACTACACCAAACTGGCTCTAGTGGGAGGGGGGAAGAGGAAGTTCCCTCTTCCTCCCTCCCATTGGATGAAAAAGCCATCCTGGAAGTTTTAAAAGCTCAAATCAGCACTTTTCAGGGCTGCTTTGAGTTTTCAAAACTCCAGGCAGGCTCTTTCATCCAATGGGAGGAGGGAAGAGGGAACTCACTCTTCCCCCCTCCCATCCAATTAAAAAGCCTGCTTTGATCTTTGATGTGCTCAGAATATTTACAGAGCATAATGAAGTAGCTTAAATACCCGACCCCAAAGCAGCTTGCTGCTTCGGGTTTAGGGTTATTCTGGATTTTTTTCTGCTTTGGGTAAACCTGAAGCAGGAAACCTGAATTTTTTTCCAGTGCACACCCCTGAGCTTCATATGTCCATATATGTTTCATCTTCATGGAGGCATCTTTAGTCTGAGCATTGATCCTCTATATCCTAAAATACAATTGATTTTATTAGATTGGTCTGTAACGCCCATGTTATAATAGCTACACTCTTGTACGCTTTTTTTTAATCTGCTGTAAATGAAGAAACAGGTGTTCAGGCAGCAGCATGCTCTGCTGTGATATAGCAAGGTTTGAATGTTTTGCATCCTAGAAGAATGGCAACTTTATTCAACTTTCTGCTTTATAAAAACTTTGGCTTTTTCTACAACTGTGATAAAATAACAACAACAATAATAGAGTGCTTATATACCACCCTTCTAGACAAATTAGTGTACACTCAGTGTGGTGAACAAAGTCAGTGTTATTATTATCCCCACATTACTCAATACAGGGGAATTGGGGCTGAGAGGAGGGGCTTACCCAAAGCTACCTGCAGAGTTCATGAAAGATGAAATTAGAATGTGGCTACTTGTGGGCTGCCTCCTTTTACGGTTGTATTTCAAAGTTAGAGAGCTTGTAGTATAAGGAAGAGGAATACTAGAAGAAGGATCAGGAATTATTTCCATTAAATCGTTCGTGGGTTGTAACAGATTGGATTACACCATTTAGCTTAGTTTGTAAGCTTATCTCCCCTGAGTAGCTTGATTAAAAGCACAACGGAGATGACTTCTAATAATGATACAATTTCTGTTTTCCGACTTGCTATGGTATATGGGAGAGCTTTTGTTCAGTAAAACAAAAAAGACAGAATGAAGATGGGAGAGGTCTGAGGCTCTCTAGTGAGGATAATTTGTGATTTACAGGAAATACACACAGTTCAACAATGTGGATGCCCCACTGTAAGTGGCTGTTGAGAACCATGAGCCAAATGTTGTTCTGAAAGATTCAGAAAGCAGCTTGGAAGGCTGATTTTATAACTGTTCCTATTCATAATTCAATCTCCTAGTTTTTTTTATGGCAGAGAACATTCCTTTTGGTAAAAGAAAAATGCTGGTTTCTGAAAGGCAACATGTTGTGACATTGCACTATCCTTCACATTTATTCTTGTGAGAAATGAGAATTATAATTTGTTGTCCCATCTTTAAAAGTTTCACAACACTCCTACAAAAGTATCTGTTTTTGCCACGAAATTAGCTAACATTGAGACCTTTCAGACTAACCTACCTCACAGGGTTGCTTGAGAGGAAAACGTGTGTGAGAAACAAAATTGAAGGCCATCCTGAATTTCATGTCAGAATGTAATAAAACAAGCAGTAGTTAAAGTGAGAGATGACCAGAGCTTAAAGCAGAGGATTTTAAAAAGCAGCAAGTGTTTATGCATGAGCGCATTCATGTTTGTTCCCTAGGATCTTCTGGTCACAAGCCCATTCTCTGAAAGCCTTCCTGCTTTTTCTCTCACATGAAACTCCTTCATGCTAAAATTTTCCTTCAGTTCTGGGTCCTAAACTGTTGGGCCCAAGGTTAAGTAATACAAAAGCCACTTCATGTCAACCGTATTTCATCAACTTTAAGGATTATCTCCAATACTGGCAATATCCCTTCTGATTATGTAGGGAAATGGCAGATTAATAATGTGTGCAGGACTCAAATGGACCCCTCAACCATGAAAACAAAAGCATTCACTATGATTTTGTGGTTTTGTTTTGTTTTTCCCCCCTGTGGTGCAGAGATTGCAAACGCCTCAGCCTCCCACTGGAGTCAAACAAAATCAGGCTGCTAAACCTGGCACCCCACCGAAAGCTCCATCAAGTGCTTTGAAAAGGAAGGAAACTGAGAGTGAGAGCAGCAGCTCATCTGACAGTGAGGATGAAACAGTCCCAGCAGTACAAAACCTGGCATCTCCATCTGGTAAGATGCCTTCAGTTTTCAGTGGTGTTTGTGGGGGCTTCTGTCTTCAGCTTTCCTCTACATTTCTTTGATTCTTTAGTTGAATAACATTGAGTCAGGGCATATGAGTAACAAACATGCTCCCTAAAGGCACATACACAGTGTGCTCTGAAGTGCTGAAAGACACAGGAATGGATGCCAATTATTCTAAAGATTATGTCGGACAGATGTATCAGTGTTGCTCAGTTCACATCTTATTTCTGAATATCCTTCCAAATTGGCTAAAGACTAGTGGGAGTTGGGGGTGGCTGTTGCCAATTCCTTGTTGCATTGCAAAACCAAATCCTTTTCTGAATGATTAGCTGTCCTGGAGAGTTACAAAAAAAACCCCTAATAAACTTAATTATGCTCACACCCATATAAGTAAAATTCTCATAATTTTTGTCCAGGACTTGCTCTGCTTTTCCACTTCTGTGACAATGGCTGCTTTCACACACATTGGATAATCCACTTTCAATACTCTTTAGTGAACATTTGGAACTGCTTTTCCATGTGTGGAACAAAAAATCCATTTCCAAAGGATTGCTAAAGTGCATTGAAAGTGCATTATTCAACGTGTGTGGAAATGGCCATAGGACTTGATATTAGACCACCTTACTTATGGAATGAAACAAGTGTGAAGAGCCTCTTTGTCCTGTGAAGCAGTCACTGGCAGAACTAGGCAGAGCACAGGCTTTTTGTTGAAGACCTTCACTTTTCCTCTTCAGTTTACTACTCCAGATGAAAAAGAGAGGCTGCTTTTGTTAATAAAGCCACACAGTGTGAATGCTGAATTATTCACCTTTATGGAATAATAGGCATTGGATTGAAATCGGGATGATGGAAAAATTCAGAAGCATCTTACTTTGGAGTATTTGTAAGGTGATGGATCACATGGTAGAGCTATCATTTTTCTGAAAAGGTCTGGAATATTTGCGTTCTTTAAAATTGCTGTCTGCAGCAGTAATGAAGAACATTACAGCATAAATGAGGCATTACTCAGTGGATGGAAGAGTCTGCTTGGGTGTGAGATGTGTGGGGCTTCAGGCAGTCTTTAAAGAATTATGTGTAGGATATCTAAGGACTAATGTAAATGCCCCAACTTCTTTCCATTGAGGAGGACAGAAGTAAAGAACTCATAACTAAATGGTAGAGCATATGTGTTGCTTGCACAACTACTGCAGTTTGCCAATGGCATATGGTCCCTAGTTCAACACTATCTGGGTTATGAAAGCTGAGCAAAATTTCAGCATTTGGCTATCCAAGAACTGAGTTGAGGCTGAGATTGATGGACCAATGGTCCAGCTTGGAGTAATGCACCTTAATATGAAGGGGGTGTTGGTCAGCAAAAGTGGGGTAGGATAGTGCTTTTCACAGTGGGTGCTGCTGTATCTTGAGTTCTTGAGGTACTATAGACAATCTGTAAGGGAAAAGGCTTTGGAGAACTAGGAGGCTGTGGCATAATTAGCAAGAAAAGTAGTTTATCTTCTGGAATCAGCCTGAAAATGGCATGTTGGTAAGCTTGGTTTGTGTAAAGACTGGTGACAGATTATTTAAGACTCACACTTTTATGCAGCTGGTTTCCTGGGGCTACTTGAAATGATATGCTTTGGCGGTCTTTTGAATATTTTTTTCCCTGCAGTGTCTATAGAAAGACCTGTTTTCAGGGACTCTTGGCCATTGCTACGTGAGATCGTTCAGCGTCTAATCTGAATCTCTTGTGCTTCTCTGATAATTGGAATTTCCCTATGACTAGCTAGACTTGTAGGCTATAAGGCATTTCCAGGCTCTGATTTCTGTCCTAATTTATGCTCTGATGAACTCCTATATTGCACTGTCCCTTTATGCTTGTCCCTCCCTCTAGCCCACCAAATTGTCAGTGCAATCCTAAGTACTTGGATTTCTTCCTGATTTCGTTTGAGCTCAGAGCCAAACCATGAAACTTCTTCTAATTCAATAAGTACGAACAGGGAACCCAAAAGGACTTGTGGGGGTCACTTCATTTTCTGCTGTATCCCCCTCCCTATACTATTCCTCTTTCCTTCCTCCTGGCAGTCCCTATATTCTCTCCCTACATCCTTTTCTCCTTACTTCCAAGTTTCATCATTATTTAATTCATTTGTGTCCTACCTTAGTCCCCAGTGGGGACTCAAAGCATTCTCTTCTCTTGCATTTTATCCTCACAACAACCCTGTGAGGCTGAGAGTGAATGGTCCAAGATTACACATTCATGGCAGAGTAGGGATTTGAACCTGACTCTCCTAGATCCTAATCTGATACTTTTACCTCTACACTAGATATCCACAGATGGGTCCATTTGGAATATTAGATCTATTGGTGATAGACTTATTGTACCAGACATCCAACTGTAGCATTTCCTTCTGTTTTCAGTTGTATGCTATAATTCTGCTTTCTAGTCATTATACTTCCTCAGACATATTTATTCTTGTAAATGGTACACGCTTGTCCTGTTGTCTGTTGCTCTTGTTTGGCGGTCTTGTTGTTTGGCGGTTGCACTTGTTTGGCTTCAGTATCAAAAAAGAGGCCTTTGAACGATGATATCTTGTAGGTTACTTGGGAGTTTTATTTTATGTTTTTTTATTGTGGTGGTTTTGTGTTTCCTTGAGCCACAAGGAAAGGCAGGATATAAATATTTTAATAAATAAATATTAGAACCTGGCTTATCGGTTAGACATCTAACAGAGTGGTCCTAATATATTTACTTAAAAGCAGGGAAATATTTGATTCTGGCATTGCTTACTTCTAAATAAATACTAGCTTTTTCTTACAGTTGCTTTTTTCTTCAGTATGTCCTGTTTTCCATGGGTATGTGGAAAAGTTGCTCTGGTGATTTAAATTTGAAAACTGAACAATGAAGTGAGATTAATAACCTTTTATTTGGCATTTTCTAAATTGCTAATAAAATACAAGATTATTCATCAAGATGGATAGCCGTGTTAGTCTGTCTGTAGCAGTAGAAAAAAGAGAGTCCAGTAAGTAGAAAAAAGAGAGTCCAGTAGCACCTATAAGACTAACAAAATTTGTGGTAGGGTATGAGTTTTCATGAAGCGCACCTCACTTCTTCAGATTATTCCTGGGAGCTTCATAGCAGAAGGGATATGATTTGTCTAGGTTGTATGTTAAATATAGTTGCTGCTCAGATCCACTGTTCCTTTCCTTCCATCAGAAAAGAACTATGGATGCCTGCCAACTTTTATAATGTGGGTGTTTACATTTGGTAATCAAAAGCATCCACATTGAAGGACTTCTCTGGATATAACCAGTGGTATTTGATCACATGAACATTTTTGCTGCTGATGTTAAGCAGCAAAGTTTATAATAGGCCTCTTAGCAGAAAGGGTTTAGTGTCCATGTATTCCCCTTTCCTAAGCAAACTGGCTGTTAGAATTTTGTCTCTCTTATGTTGCCATGGAGTAGAGCAGCCTCCAGAACGAAATAGAAAGCAACAATCCAGAAGGATCAGAGAAATGAAGTTGCTGCTACTTTAGTGGATACTGGAACATGTGACCAGCAGCAGAGGCGTCGTTAATGTTTTCATACTAGGTCCTGTGTGGAGTTAATAAAGATCCTAAATCAGCCTCTGTATGTCACTGTTTCATAACATGAACAGCCAAAAAATATTCCTGGAATTCAAGTAATAATAATACAGGAGAACCCAAGGGACCAGATGTTCTAAAAAAAATGCTTCTCTAGGAAATTCCTGTAGAAGGTTCACCTGTGGAATATTGGGTCTGAAATAATGTTTTGTTTCAGTATGAATCAGAATGTTAATTGAAGAACATGGGCGTTTAGGAGTAAAAAGGCAATAGAGAGAGAGGTTATGTACTATGTACCCTTGTTTGTGGTTTTCGAATCTTAGTGAGGGCCAATGTGGTAAACGTTAGACTGATCGGTTTGGTGTAGGATAATAAAGTCATACATTCTTTCAGCCATGTAACTCATGAAAGAATCATTCTTTGAGACTTAAAATGAGAGAATCATCTTGTAATAACACCCTAGAATATTGATGCACATGCTATACTTTATATGAGCTGTGCACATGCACAGAACAGATTTTAGCACTTGGTTTCTTAAGAACGTCATCTTTCATAGTATAAGTTTCTAGTACTATGTTTTGGGAAGAAATGCTTTAAAATGTACAAGACTTCTTAGTGTCGCTTTGGACGTGACTTTCTGAGCCCTTTATAATTTCCATCCTTTAGTTCCTGTCCTGCCAACCTGTCATGCCCTGGTCAACAGCCCATGTATTGTTCTGTCTTTCCTTCTGCCACTTGTTTCTGGAAAAGACAAATATTGCATGCTAAACTGTGAAAAACAGTTTAGGAGAGGTGTGAGATTTGGGTTCTAAAGGCCCATGGGGTGCCTGTGTCATTTTTTGTGTCTGTCTGAATTGTGCCGTTAGCATCGATGCATTGCTGGACTGTTTGGTTGCAGGACAGGCTGGGGGAGAGCTGCTTTTGTGGATAAGCCTGTTCTAGAAACTATAGGAATCTTCCTGCAGCTACTTCTGTGCAACAAAATGGATCATTGCACTAGCTTGAAACTAGGAAGTTCTTCCTGTCATAGGTTTGGCAGGCTTTCAAGATGAAGTGAAGTCATTTGCAGCTCTCTGGTAATGATACCTAGACATGGGTATTGCAAGTTGGATACCTGTCTTCAGTTGTTCATATGTGGGAGGGGAAGATTTTTTTTTCTTGGTGTATGGCCTTAGTTGTTCTAGCCTACCTGTGAAGCCCCTGCTTATGCTTTCCTTCATTCCTTCTCTGAGAAGTGCTGGTTGAGAACAGATCAGGGAATTGCTAGCAAATGTTTAAAATACCATTCTTTCTGACAGCAGCAGCTTCTCTTCAAACTGTCATTTGCTAGGTGATGTGGCGCCTCCCTTCCTTTCTCAGACAATAAGAGATGGTTACTGCCAGAAGCCATAAGTACATGGGCTCTTTGATGCAGTTTTAGCTTCTTTGACACTTGTCTTTCCTCTGCTTTATTTTAGGAACCAAAACTAATGCTGCAGCTCAACTCTCACATGCCAAGAAACCCTTTTCTCCACCAGCATCACTTAAGGCTGCCCAACAGAGTGAAGACAGTAGCCAGGATTCAAGCGATGAGTCTGACACAGAGGAAGACACAGTTTTCACTCAGGTTATTGTGGGACAATCTTGATCTGTGGGTGGAGCTTCTTATCTGTACAGCTATGCTCAGCAAACTGATAAGAAATCTGTAGCAGAATTTTTACAGGGCCAGGAGAACAACATGCTTGGAGCTTCTGATGCTGAACATGTGGAGCCCAAGAACTAAAATTCTGCGTATTGGCTATTTATCTGGGAAGGAGAGCAGGAGGAAATGAAACCAGTTGGTATTCTCCCATATGCTCCTGCATGTGCGTGTGCACACACACACAGAACAAATAAGTTTACCTTCTTAAATTGGACCCTGTTTGTGGAGTTCTGGGTTTGGATATAGAGATAGGAATGTATGTGGAACCATATTGTTCACATAGCTCTTCATTCATGTAGCAAATTTCAGTTCCATGTGTATATAGCAGGATTGGGGTGATTGTATTTATTTATTCATTTGCTTTGCTGATTTGTCCAGGATGTACGATGTATAGTGAGTGGTGGTGCGAGAGTGCCAGTGTGGCTTTGTAACATCCTTCATGATCTTGGGGTGTTTCTAGGCTGTTGAATTGAGCAGCTTCATTTAGAAACGTTCCCTGGCCTAGATTTTAGATTCCAGGATTGAAGTCTGCTTTTGAACACGGTTCCTGGTGCAGTGGCATCTCTCCTCAAAAACTGCTGCTCCTTGTGTGTGTGTGTGTGTTTGTTATATGCCATCAAGTCACTTCCTCCAAAACATCCTGTCATTAACAACCTTGCTCAGATTTTGCAAACTGGAGGACATGGCTTCTTTATTGAGTCCAGCCATCTCATTTTGGGTCTTCCTCTTTTCTTACTACCTTTCACTATTCCTAGCATTATTGTCTTTACTGTTCCTTGGAAAACTTAAAACAGAGATCTATTGTAGAATCAACGCAGGAGAGTTAACTAGACAATTCTTAAAGGTGGATAATGAAGAGGTTTTTATGTTCCACAGCTATCAAATCTGGCACCCAGATAAAAATCCTTTTTTTAACATTGTTTTTGTTAATGCAAGCAGAGCTCATAAATAACAGCTGAATATGCTTAAATGTGTGCTAGATGTTTTAAAATATGCTTTATATAGTTGTGCCAGATGTGGTATGTGAAAAGCACACCTGAGAACCCACAGAACGCCAGTCTGTGGAGCTGTTTGGGAGGGGCAGATAGCTAACTCTCTCTCTAGCATTTTGTAAGAAAATATAAAGGGAAGGTTTGCAGTTTACTCATAGGGTGCCCCCCCCCAACCACTTCCTATTTCAAAACATTTCTTCCAGGTATATTCTCTTAGCCTTTATCCTGCCATCTGGGAAAACCAGTTAGGCTCTTTGTGAAGCAGTAGCTAAATATTGCTGATTTTTTAATTTCTTTTTATGATGTGAGATTTTCTTTTTGTCAGCACAAAGCAAAGGCTGTGGTTATTCTGTGTCAAAAATCACTTTCTGAGAAGAGAGACCTAAATCCTGTGTCTGGAATGTATTATGCAAATTATATGCCATCTATGTTAATTTACTTCTACTTAGAAATTGAAATCTTTGCTAGTTTAAAATACCTAATCAAGAAAGGATGGGAAATGTGGATGGCTTGAATTGTTGATGACAGGGCTTCATGTACTTAGCAATGATACATGCTAAATCTAGCATGTATCAGTCAGGCATACTTGTACATATATGTTTATTCTTGGCTGTTTATTCCCCATTTTGCTAGTGATGAGGTGAGGCTAAGAATATGGCAGAGGAGCCATTGAAAATACCACTTAGACTGCTCTGTTCATCCAGTCAGCCTTGAATTTTACAGCCTTGCTGGCATAGGTTCTAGCTACATGCAGATTTCACAACTAATTCTAGTTAAAGAGAGGTTTGTTACCATTATGCATGAACACCATTTGCTGTGCTTGCATACACCTCTTCTTCATGGTGCTGGATCAAATCAGGAAGTATTCATCTTGCGGTGTTATCCAAAAGTGAGCACTTTGGCAAACTGGATTTTTTCTTCTCTTGTAAACCAAAGTTCTAAACTAGGTTTTAATTGAGATGCAGAATCTCAGCCCTTGTGGAGGCAAGGCAGAGGAGATGCGTACTCTTAATTTGTGAAGGTGTCTGTACTCGGATGCCATGACAAACTTGAGATTGTTCAAACTAGGAAGCTTATGGGCCAGGAGCAAGAAGAATACACAACAAAGTGAACAAGGTGTGCTTGTGCGCAATGCTGATACACCTCTGTTTGCAATGTTATCGGAATACAACTGCTGCAATTTCTCTAGACAGTTCCACGCATATTTTTACTCATGTTCACAGTGTCAGCTCTTCTTTGTAAAATTGAGGTTACTGTGTTGTGTGACTAGTTTGTTCTTGTGAAGTGCAGTTCCAGAATTCATGGACTACAAACAGCCCTATTTCTGGACAGGGGCTGTCATTCTTGTGTTCAAAACAGGGAACCAAAGTGAACCAAGAAGTTGCCTTGTACTATTTGGTGCCCTATCTGATGCTATGTATAGTTTCCAGGATACCAACAGATATTATTTACATATTTCTTAATTATCAGAAAAGAACAGGATTTCAAGAAGGTTTAAAAAGTGTTTTTAAAGAGAGAAAGTTGAGATTTTAACCATATCTGATACTATATTATATCTGATACTATATTATCTGCATTATGTTGATTCTGAGGCCAGGTAGGCCAGATTTGACAGGTGGAGCACTGAGACTGGAATGTTAAGAAAGACCAGTACAGTGTGCCATGAGAGAAACAGCGTTTGAACAGAGTCTCAGAGTCTGGACCTCCACTTGCCTCCCCATTTCCGAGTGTGATCTATTCTGCGTGTAGAATGCTGTCATTGTCCAGTTTGCAGGATGCTTAACATTCCATGTAGGGCCTAATAAGCTATTAAAACATCTTGTAGGTGGTTCTGGGTAGGCAAGCTCACTTCCATTTCTGCTACTGAATTCATTCCTTTGAATCAGATGTCTCTGTGCATTGCAGCCTCTATTCTTGTCTCAATCTAATAATAATATAATCTGTTCCTAGAAATCATCTCCAGTGACACAGAAAGCCTTACTCACTCCTGTAAGAACCCTGGTTGCAAAGACTACAGGTGCTACATTGGGCAAAGCAGGCAGTGCACAGTCAGCAGGAAAAGGCAAAGCAAACCTAGATAATTTGGCAACTGCCTCTCTTCAAAAGGCATCACAGAGTTCAGAGACTGACAGCTCTGATTCCTCAGAGAATGAAGAGGATGGGAAGCCAGCAGCCCAGGTAAAGGAGAAGCAGTTCTTAAAGCACTTGCTTATGGTGGGCCAGCAAAGGAGAGAACCCACAGAGGCACATGCAAAGTTCAGTGGCTATAACTTCAGTCATGAGAGCCCTGACTGAGACTAGTCAAAGATCTTCCTGTGACACTGATATTAGTAGTACAGTGCCATCAGTGTACATGGGGCTTCATTACTTTTGCCCACTGCTGCAGTAGTCATCATACATATTGGCAAGGCTGCACTTTTCCTCCCTTGGCACTGATTTCCCCATTGCCCCCCGCTCTTTCCACATTTATCTCTGTAGGGTCAACACTACTTTTCTGTAGGATCTTTCAATTAAGGTCTAATTCTTTTTTAAAAAAATGAATGAAGCAGTCTTCAGTATTAATTTGGTGATAGCAAACAAAAATAATACTAAGGAAGTTGCATAGCTTTTATTTACTGGTAGCTAACAATCTAGAAATGGAAATCTCGTCCTTAGCCATAATATCTTTTTCATTCTAAGAATGGTTATGACCCCCCCTTTTTTAATTTTATTTCTCTTGCTCTCTTTTCCAGCCCCCTATCCACCCGTTTTTTAAACAGAAAATACCCTCCAAGAAAGCAGCCACCCCTTCAGGGAAGGATGTACAGGTCAGCACTGCCACTGATTCCATTTCCAGTAAGTGCCAAGGAAAAACCCTTGCCACAACACAAAGGAAAGTGGAGCTGAGTTCCTCCAAAAATGCCAAGCCATGTCAAAGCGAGACTCTCCCTGCTAAGCCTGCTGGGATCCTCAAACACAAGGAGAAATCAAGAAGCAGCAGTTCCTCAGACAGCGAGGAAGAGGCAGTAGCACCACTGGCAACTTCCACACAGATTTCACAGCCTGGTAAGAGGCAAGATCTGAAACCCAACTAATCCTATCTGCACAAAATGGCATTCATTACCCATACAAGGGAGGCTTGTTTTAAGAAGAGAGGAATGGCCATGCATTTGAGTCATGATTATATGGTGATTTTTTTTCACTCTATGGCAGTAGTTTTTTTTTTTTTAAGTTTCAAGACTGCCTAAAAATCGCACTCCTTTACCTGTAAGTGCATTCTGATACTAGATGACGAAAGAGGTATGTACTTGGTCTGGCACATAACATCTTTCCCAAGGCTGAACCCTAGTATTGAACATAAGCCCCAAGGCTGAGCCGTGGATGAGATGGACTTGAATATTCCCTGTGATGGGATGTTTAGAAATGTGCTCCTATGAAGTGAAATAGATACGCAGTGACAAGTAAAAAAAATTCAGTAGCTGAAACAGTTTCTGTGGGTGTTCATTGACTCTGTCATTTTGCTGTGTAAGTGAGTAGTTTAGGAGAGAAGGGAAGAATTTCATGGCCTTTCCCTCCCCGCCCCCATATCACAGTAAGATTTCCTTATAACGAACAAAATTGTATTCCTGACAATACACTTAGAGTATATGGGTTAAACCTGTTGGCAGGCAAAATCTGGAATCCTTACATTGTGGGATCTGCAGAACTTGGCAATTGGCATAATTCCTCGTAGAGGAAATATCTGTGGGTGCTAGGATCTACAAGAAGCACCAGTTAGGAAAATCAAGGCAGTACTAGGATCAAGTGGTGATCCTGGGTAATTTAGCCAGTTTAGACAATCATCTGCCTTTGTATAGGATACCATGCCCATTGTGCAATGAGTCTCTCACTGCCCACCTTAGAAAAATAGTTGGGAGTTCTGTAGCATAGTAAAATCAATTTCTGCAGTTATCCTTAGGCAGATACGTATTAGGAATCGTTGACTCTTGATAGTTGAATTGATCCTGGCAGAATGGGTGCTGAAAAATTCTAAAGGTTCTTTGTTTCTCCTGATCTTTCCAATTAAGATAACAGCTTTACAGTGGTGCAGGGATCTCAGAGAGCGGTTCTTGTCTTTAACAGGCACCTCACAAAAACAAGGAGTAACAAAAAAGGCAGACAGCTCATCTGAAGAGTCCAGTGATGGAGAGCAGGAGCCTTCACAGGTACTGGTCCTCATCTCAGATACTTTGAGAAACAGTGTTTGCAAGCTCTCCTTTAGGTGTTTTTGGGTGCATGCCTTCCCTGGCCCAACTAGTGACCCAAGGATTTTTTTAAAAAATGGTTGGTAGCAGTGCAGTGCTAGGCTCTCCTTAACAATACAGCACTAGCCGTGTATAATTGATTAAAGCAACATTGTTCTGTTTATTTATTTAGTCAAAGCATTTGCTGCCTTTTTACCCAATTAGGGTCCCCAAGACAACTGTCAAGTCTGTTAGTTGTTGATCCTCCAGAACAGGGGTGGCCAATCTTGCTTAATGTAGAGCCACATAGAATAAATATCAGATGTTTGAAAGCTGCAAGACATAATGCATTGAAGTGACTTTAGAGGAATAGGCAGGTCTGGGGGAGTGCCCTGAAAGTGACATTACAGGAAGGTGTGAGGTTTTGGTGCAGCATCCGGGAAGTGACATCATCAGAAGGGGTGGAGCTTGGGAAGTGTCGTCACCTGCCATTTGACCTGGAAGTGACATCACAAGACATGACATCACAAAAGTAATGTCATATCCTTGCTAGGCACCACCCCCAAAGCCTCCTGGCTCCACCCCCAAAGTCCCCAGGTATTTTCCAAGTCGGACCTGGCAACTCCCAACATTTTTATTGAAAATATGCAAATTTGCATTTTATTACCATTAAGTGAGACTGCAAAAAATGAAACCAAAAGTGGTAAAAACAGATATTGCCTCCCCAGTTGGAATAAAGAGGCAGATAAGAAAGAAAGAAAGAAAGAAAGAAAGAAAGAAAGACGTGGAAAGACAGAAAGAGAAAGAAAGAGACATGGAAAGACAAAAAGAAAGAGAGAGAGACATGGAAGGAAAGAAAGAAAGAATATTAAAAAGCATGTGTGGTGAGAGGAGAAGAGAATAGAAAAGACTTGGTAATGAGAGAGAAAAGAAGATCAAAAGGCATAGTTGGCAGAGATATAAAAGCTGGAGAGAGCAACACAAAAAACATAGATGGGTTCCTGCAAAAGCAGTCCAGCCACCAACTTGACCCCCTCCCAGCATTTCCCCAAGGGAAGGGAAAGGAACCCTCACCAACACACACCACAGGCATTCCCCCCGCCCTTGTTCGCTGAGAAAGCAGATTGGACTCCCCCCCCCCCTTGCACTGACTCATTCACATACACACATCACTTGCCCTGCCCACCAGCTCCTGGCTCAGCACCATGGCCACGTCTCCAGTCTAGCCACCCAGCCTCTTGTTACTTCTGCCCCTTGCTTCTGTTGCCGCTGCAGCTGGGCAGGTGGAGCCTTGCTGATCTGTGTGGCTGTGCGTTCTCCTTTCCTGCTCTCTCTGTTCTTTTGGCAACCTCTGGTGGAAGGGAGGAGCTTGCAAACTTGCCTATTACTCCCTCCTTCCCTGCTAAAATAAACTACAGCCCTGGCGACGCTCAGAGACTTCTGGGAGCCGCACAATATGGCTAGAAGAGCCGTATGCAGCTTGTGAGCCACAGTTTGGCCACCCCTGCTCTAGAAACTGGCCCATACCTAGTTACCACTTACCTGTTTAAGAGGTGGACCTCAGAGGTCAATTCACCAGCCATTCACAGATCTAACTTGGCACCCAATAACAGGCTCATCTCCCACAGTGTTAATAAGGGCACATCACAGTATTGCTAGGAGCAGGTGTAAAGTCTAATCACAAAGCACTTGTTCATGATCTAAAAAGTATAAACGTGACAATAGTTCTAACAGCTACAGGCCGGTGAAAGAGCTTAGCCAACCCTGTTGCAAGCTATCAGACTAATAACCAGTATTGTGTAGTGCTTAAAATGTTGGGCTAGGATCTGGAAGACTTGAGTTCAGATCCCCCTCTGTTATGGGATGCTCACTGGTTGACCTTGGGCCAGTCACAAACTGTAAGCCTAATCTACTTCAAAACTTGTTGGATAAAATGGAGGTGAGAAGAATGATGTAAGCAGCTTCAGTTCTCTGTTGGGGAGAAAGGTGGAGTATAAATGAAGTAAACAAATAATAGAATGGCTTTCTTCCTCTGAACTTAGGCTGTGTGTTAGCACTGTCATTTGGGATTCTAAAGATGGTGACTTGGTGAGTGGTAGGATAGAGTGTATGGCACACAAAGACCACAAACTGAAATCCTAGTTTACTACGTTATCTTGGGTATTATCCTTTTCCATCTTAAAGCCATTTACTGATTTAATATAATATATTCAACAGACTGTAATAAAGTTGATGACAAAGGATTGAGATGCATTTGATAGTTAATAAAAATTCATATTTTTTACATTAAATTGAAGCAAGGATAATATGTATACAGTTATTTGGGGTCTGTAATGAATGTATATTAATTTCTATGAGGTCTCAGAGACCCCTGAAATAACGAACTGTTTCCTTTAACTTAAAACCTTCTTGTGTGAATTAGAAAAAACAAAAATAAGTCAACTGTATCTTACCTTAGTGACTACTTCAAAATAAAGTAACATTTGTTTATTTTTATTTTTAATGTTCATGGTGGAATTTTTTAGATATCTTATACCTTGGACTTGCACATTTCCCCCACTTCTCCCCATTTACTCTAGCTGAGGTGTAACCCCATTGCCTTCAGTTTTTTAAAAAAAATCAGAGCAATGGGCACCTTTTTATTATAAGAGAGTTCATGGAGTGTGAAGTACATGTAGTGGATGGGGGAAAGTTACTTTTTTCCCTTTCTTTACCCTCTGCTCTTATGTCTACAGTCTTGAACATAGTTACTTTTTAATGTATGTATAAACTAAAAATATTTTATAATGCATGGGAGAGTTAAATGAGCTAAGAATCAATGGATTAGACTTTTGTTGCACATTTTATACTAAAATGGATGTAGAAACATTGAATTATACAAGTGAGCTTGTACAGGTATGGTTAAAAGCAGGTGCAATTAATAAAGATTACAAAATGACAGAGCACTTTCCATAGCTAGTGACTGCACTTGCCTGACCTTCTGTTAACCCACTGAACCCAAATAAAGGGCAGACCCTGTGTGGAAACTGCTGTGTAGCGAAATGGTTAAACAAGGGGAGCTGTGTTATGCATACAGCAACCATTTTTATTTGTAATTTAAAGCCTGTCT
Source organism: Eublepharis macularius (assembly GCF_028583425.1). Lineage (NCBI taxonomy): Eukaryota > Metazoa > Chordata > Lepidosauria > Squamata > Eublepharidae > Eublepharis > Eublepharis macularius. Next base: position 81,898,079 of record NC_072793.1, read on the forward strand.
AAACTATAAATGTCTTTACAAGCAGTGTATGTATGTGCCATACATCTGTGACACATTAGACTTGCATGCAAACCTAAGAATATGCTAATAGTCAGCAATCTCTCCTGTGTATGCTTAACAGGGAGAGAACAGAGAAGCAAATTTACTGCATATGCCATAAATCCATAAAACACTTGCATAAATTCTCCCTTCTCTCATAGGAAGAATGCAAGCGTTTGGCTGTTTTTTCACCATGTTTTTTTCCAGTTATGCTGCTCTTAGCCTACAGGCTGCTTCCATGCTTCTCCCCACAAAGGAGAATAATTGGATTACCTTCACAAACTCCCAAGAGCCAGAAAACTCATCTGAAGATTACATGGGTTCATATATGGAATCCATAGCTTGGTATTAAGGGTCAGGGTTGGCAGTTCATGCCCTCCAGATCCACAAGCTTCCCATGGATTGTAACTGGAATGTAGCAAATTAGATCGTACACTAGGACTCCTGAACAAGTCTGTCCCTTGGAGGCAAATTCAGCAGTGATGCAGTAGAACCTGCATTACCAGAGAAGAAAGGCTACTTCTAATACCACAGGCTTTCCCCACTAGCGTTTCCCTGAATTATACCTCCACACTCTTGTCAGATTCATACATTCCACAGAAATTGGTAGACTGCCCTGCCAACTCCCTGCACATGTATTTCCTGCCACCACCACCACCAATTGCTTGTTTATAGAACTGCATTGGATATAGTTGGCAGTGAACAGAGGTAAAATGAGCCCTGTCCCTGGGCTCACGTTCTAAGAAGAGTATTTTTTTCCTTTCCCCTTTCTCCGCCCATCAATGCTCTGTACCTTCCTGAAGTTCATACAGAAGAACCATTTTCCGTTGGCTTATCTATGAGCTCTGCCCTGAGTAAACTAGACTTTGAGAGGCTGTCTAAGTGGGCCTCCTTGTTAATCTTTTAGAAACAACATTTCTTGCTATTTCTTAAAGAATAGCAATGGCATAGCCTGGTAATGATCTCTTTTTAACATCTTGGTATATATGTGCTCTTTGTAGTCTCTCTTAGCAGGTTATCCAGGTATTTTCAAAACCCCTGCAGCCCCTGTGCAGAAGAGTGTTGCACCTAAGCCATCCAAACGGGGGTCTAGGAAGACAGCATCTACTACTGGCACTCCTGCAATCAATGCTCTTGAAAAACCTTCAGAGAAAATGGGCCCTGCTGACATCACATCAAGCGATAGCAGTGACACTGATTCAGATGCTGAGGAAAAACCAGCTGGGCTGAAGGCAGGTTAGTCTTGGAGAAGAGAGGAATGCTAGACTTATTCAGTAATGGTATTATGTGGACACAGGCCTCTGCAAAACCAGTTGCCAAAGCAAGAGCCTGCGGCCCTTTAGCAAGGGCTTAGTTCAGATCCTCCCCTCCCTTCACTCTAGAGTAGGCAGGAGGGGGGCCTTGGCACGGTGAACAGTTTGTTGTCTGTTTGCTGCAAAGCAAAGTTTGTCATGAGACTACACCCTTTCCCCCCTGAGCTCTTGCCAACAGCACTTGAGGGAGGAGAGGGGACAGTCAAAGCTGAGGACTGAAAGTAATGTGCTTTCTCTGTGGTGGCCCCCACACTGTGGAATGGCCTGCCTGAGGTGGTCAGGAGACCCTCCCCCACTCTCCTGGCTTTTCACAAACAATGCAAAACCAAGTTATTCAAAAAGGCTTTTTACTCAGATAGGAGGGCTGTATTATAGGGAGGGGGTCTCAGATGATCCACTAATGAGTTAGGAACCATAGACCTCACCACTGTGTTGTATTGGATTCCTACTAATGCTATGTCTTTGTGAACTTGTATCTGTTTACCCTATGGCATTTTTTATGGAAATGTTCCTGATATTGACTATGTGAATCTCACACTGTTTAATCCGCCTTGAGTCTCAGTGAGAAAGGCGGACTAAAAATGACATAAGTAAATAAAAAATAAATAATGGGTGGCTAGGAAACCAAGCCGAAGTTTGTGGGGCCCTTTAGGGTATTCTGTAACTGATCTAGCAACTCTCCTTACAAGAAATGTAGCATGGTATGATATTTCTCATTTCAGGGAGAATGTTTTCAGATTTTGAAACTGGAGGCTTGGTTGTTTTTAAGCCTGTGTTCTTTATTTTTAGAATTTTGGCAGCATGTATCCTCCTGCTCCGTGCATGAGAAGTGCAGAATTTTCCTGGATTCCTCTTTGTACCTGCAGACACTTCTGTCTCCCAGAATGATCATTTCCAGGGTCATGAGACCCATGAGAGAGAATAGTTACATGAGTTGGAGGGTGGTGCTGGAGTGAGGAAGGACAAGGGGGTGGAATTGCTCCTCCTTTGTCTTCCATAAGTACATTTCACTTAGGAAAGGGATTGAGTTTACCTTCTCCCTCCCCACTCCAGTTCACTGTCTCACAAGGCTGTTCCTCCAGTCCCCGGAATAGCGTTTCTGAGAGTTGGAAGGAGCTGATGAAATGGAGAAGAACGTAGGGGAAACTGTGCTTTCCATGTATGGGTGGTTGGATACACTCTGGTGTGCTGAATCTGTTTGTGTTATTAACATGATGACATTTTGATGTAAATATGTTAGATCTAGGCCTACTATCTCAGACTTTGATGGAAAAAACTAAGAAAATGTTTTCCCCACAGTAAAATTCCTACTTGCCTCTTGCAGCTTGAGCCAAACTATCTCTAGCAATGCTGCATAATTTAATTATAAATAAATGCATCTTAATAGCTGCTCTGACCAATTAAAAAATCTCCAGAAAATAATTGATGTACAGACAGAATACAAACCAGCCATTTGCTCAGCTTTTCCTTTAAGCATATGGCATGGTGGCCCTTGTTTTAAAAGAAGGGACATCTAGCACCCATCTTTAGGATCTCCCTGGCTTGGAGGAGGATGAATCAAATGTTTTTGTATGTCTTTCCAACTAGAAATGTAAATTATCCATGCAGCTGTTTAGCTGTTCCATGGTTAAAGTTGCCCAAACAAAATGAACACATAATGAGGCCTTGGTCTGTAAAATAACAAAAAGGAATTCTATTTCTTGCTAAAAGCTAGGGAAATATGAGCTGCAAGAAACTAGTATTGGATCCCCTGTCGGTTGTATTGCTGTACTTGGAGACTGTTAATTCATCTGGTGAAGTAAGATGAGGCTTCCAAGTCTTTGGTTGGTGACGTTCCATTTTATTAATAGCTTGATATATTTAGCTAAAAAGATAAAGACACCCACATCGTGGAATGTTTTAAGACATTTAATATATTGAGATCAACAAGGTATTTTTTCTTGCTTCTGAGGACTGTATCAGAAGTATCAGCTAAATAATATATTTGTGTTGTTACGTTTAAAGATTAAGAAAAAAAATTCCATGAACTACAGCACAATAATTGGATGAATTACTTAGGAAAAGTGAAGAATTTTTTCCTTTATTAAAAATAGCTTCTTAAGTATTTTCTAAGGATGGTTAGCATCTAATGACTCCTGCCGCTGCAGAGAGATGACTGTATGAAATCAGGGAATGGAACAATACAGAACATGGAGAAGTGCAGTGCCTATACAAAATAGCTTTCCCCCTATCATAACCCTGTCCTCTAACAGCATTGTTTTAGGACCCCCCCCCCCCCATTATCCCTTCCCCCGAGTTTGCTGTGTGTGGTGTGCCCCATCCTATATTACCAGTGAAACACACATTTTAGCCTGCTTCAAAATACCATGTCACCCCCATTGGTGACATGGTATTCTGGCAGCCCATTGGTATGTTTGCAGGAGCAACCCACAAAGTGGTAGTGTGCTTATGCTAGTGCTGGATTGCGGCATACATTCCAAAAAGCTGTGGGACTGGCAAACTAAGTGCACCTCTAAAGCCCTCCTCCCTTCTGCTCAGGAAAGAAGTCTGTTTCGCAATTTGCATATACATAATTCTAGCCTTTTTAATGTTGATCATAAGCTTTGTTACTAATTCAGTGCATGAGATGATTTACCTGTGAACTGCACTGTTTTAAGAGTAGGAGTTGGAGGTGTTGAAGAGGCATATGCATCTCAATAGCTGCTCAGGCAGTAAAGAAAGTTTTAGTCATCTTATTTCAATTTGTTTCTACAGAGCTTGGTGTCTTGCCATTTTCTGCGAAGAAAGCTGTTGTGGCTAAGAAGAGCAAGTCTGGACCAGATAGTGTTTCTAAGGCCTCCCCTGCAAAGAAAGCCACAGCCAAATCTCAAAGGAATGGCAGAGCTAAAGGAAATGCAGCCATACAGCTGCCCCTTGTACCTTGCTCAGAGAGTGGAGATAATAAGGCTGTTGCCCAAGACCCTGGAGCAGGAGCCCAGGGGGACACACAAGCCACCCCTGTTGTGACAGTCAAGACTCCCAAAACAGTAAAACCATCAAAGGCTGGAGTCAAAGAGAAGCAGAAGAAAAAACGTAAATTGGCAGCTGGAGACGCAAGTCTTGGGGAACCAAAAAGAAAAAAGCAGAAAGGGCAGACTGGTTCAGAGATGGTGAAGAAAAAGAAGAAATCCAAATCTTCAAGCAGCACAAAGGCACCAAAGGAAAAAGATGGCAAAGAGAAAAAACCCAGTAAGAGCAAGAGCATCTCTCTCACACTTGCGTGAACTCTATGCAAATTAATTTTCCCCACCCTATTTTTCTCCGTTCAGCACATGCTGCTGCCCTCACGTGGGCTTATGTGTCATTACAAGAAGCCTTAAGCCTCTTTTTGTGTCAGTAACCAAAGAAAGCCGGCAAACTTACTGTTTAATTTTTATCTTATGCTGAACTCTGGGAAGGAGAGTCCAACCTGCAGTTCAGCTCAGAGTCCAGCTAGCTGGACTCTGCTGCCCTCTTGTCTGCTCCGTCTGACTCTGTCTCAACTTCCCCGGTGCCTCCTGTTCCTTTCGCTTCTTATTCTCTGTCTGGACTTTCCCTGCTGTGCCTGTCTCTGCTCCACCCAGCAGGCTGTCTCTGCTAACATAAAGCAGAACTGTCACCTTCTTCCCTTCCATACCTCTTACCTCAGGGGTCCCCAACATGGTGCCTGTGAGCAGCATTGCACCCATTGACACCTTTCTTGGTGCCTGCCAAGTGTTTTTAGAATGTGGGTGGGGCCAGGTCAGCTTTTGCCAAGCATGACTTCTGGCTAGCTATTGAAGATTTGATTGGTCTTGCAGATTTTTAAAACATTGCTTTGGCAGAGGTTACTTCCACAGTACAAGGATCTTCACTGTGTAACTGAAGGTAGACTGTGGCAGCCATTTGGTGGTAGCCATTTTGTAGCTGTGTCCTCCACACTGTCAGAATTCCAAATGTGCCTGCAGGCTCAAAAAGGCCGGGCATCCTGTCTTATACCAATCTGGGGCCAATATTCATGTTTCTTGGATAACCTATTTGAGTAGGTCCTTTTCAGTCATGGTGTGCATGGCTGCAAACAGAGATCAACTTACTCTAGTCCCTTATCCGTATAAATACTGACTTTTTAAAATAACACCACACCCATTTCTAGTAGGATTGCATATTCAGGATGTGTTCACACATTTGCCACTAATGCTTCTTGGGTACAAGGGCTAGGGAGAGAAGTGAGTAGCCAGACATTTGGGAAATGTCTTCTTTCACTGGGCTCTGTCTTACAATTGAAATAGAGATTATCTTTACAGTTTCAGGCGTATGTTCAGGGTCGTCACAGGACAAGAAAGCATGCTTAAGTTACAGAGGGCTGCCAGTTTTTGTTGCATTAGCTATTGATTTAGCAAGTCATGAATATCTCTGCAGATGACTCCGTGCCTTTAAGGGCTGCCTTCAGTTTGCAAGAGCTGTTTAACAGAGTGAGCGAGCTGCGGGATTGCTGTTCATCATTCTCCATTCCGAAAGAACAGCTCTGGCTCTCCTATGTTGTACATTGTTCTTCCCAGTACACTGCTGCAAAGAGTCCTCTCTCACAATGCCAGCTTCTGCAGTGAGAGGAAGTCGTAGCCATCCTCCAACAAAAGGGGAAATAGAATGGGAGGAAGAGGGGGTGGGATGGGGGCTTCTGATGGAACTGAGTAGCCGTTATCAAACAGATAGGTGGGATGAAAAGGGCCTTGTTCTGGCAGATGTAATATCTCCCAATCAGCTTTTGTACAATCATACCACTTTCCCTATCTGCAGGCTTCTGATATTACTTTTGTTGATCTTAGTAAGCATGAGGTTACATTAACCTAGAAACTGGAGAAAGAAGTAATTAGTGAGGGAATAATAGGATGTCTTGTATCTGTCCTTGATTCCAATCTTAACGCATCAGTCATGCAGCAAAAGCCTTCAGTTGGTCCTTTAGTTGACTTGAGATGTGACTGGAACACTCTCAAGTCCAGTTGTGAGCAGCTGAAATGTCCCATAGGCTAGCTCCCTTGAAGTATTGTAGTGTATTCTTCAAGGGTAAGACCATTAACAGACCATCTGCAGTACCCTAATTTAGTGAGGGAAATAATTTCCCAAAGATGATGATAATGTCCTCTTCCCTTCTGAAGCTTTCTTACATTGGAACCTCTTCTGTTTCTAGTGGAACTGCCATACCCTCATTAAGAGGGAGTGCAGGATCCATTTCGTTTCAGTCTCCCTAACTTCCAGATATAAGTGTTAATCATCCTATCACCTGTTTTTCTATTGGATGGCTCCCACTACTGATTTTGTATTTCTTTTCAGAGGAACAGCAAGACAGTTGAAAATGGAGACAGTCCTGGCTGACTGACTCCATTTCAAAACTGGTTCAAAATTGGTCTTTGATTTCTGAAAATATTTTAGGCTCCCCTTCCTATTTCAAGTATGCAAGGGGCTAGTTTTGAAGGGAGCTTTTGTTTTTAAAATATATGGGTTACACTTTTCCTGGGATCCCTGCATCACATAATTGTGGAATTGAACATCTGCTATAGAAAAATAGTGACCCCTTTTGTCTCCACAGAAAAATAGTGTTGGATGTTGCAGTCAGTCTCCACTGATGAAAGGTATTTCAGTTAGCAGAGCAGGATTTCCTCATCTCTCGATTCCCACTGCAGCCCCAAATGATCTCTAAAATGCTGTTCCTGGGGAACAAGGGATCCCCAAAATAGTACGTGGAGGGAAGTCAGAGGTCTGTTGTGGAAATGGGAAATCAACCACAATGCCCTCTTCCATTTGCTGAAATTTACCACAGCCATAGAGAGGAGCATTATCTTTTGATTCTGTTTCTCAGAATTCTGTGAAATTCAGTAGAAGATCATCAGAATGAAACCTTCAGATTAAAGACTGTTCTGGTCCATCCCAAGTAGGAAATATTCAGTTTATACCTTATAAGTGGCATTCTCCCACTGTTGTTTCCTTAGATACTGCTTTTCCACTTTGTGCAGTTAAGTAACTTACTCTTTTTTTGTGATATTTACTGGAATCCTGGCATGATCTTATCTTGTTATGCCTCCTGTGGTTTCCTTTTCGTCCTGCATGTCTCATTCCCTTGAACTTACTCTGGGGCTGTTCATCCAAGATTGTACTCCTTCTGCCTGCCTTCTCTTCATAGAAGTTGGGGCTCACTCTCATTCTTTTTTTCCTTACCCTCGATTCCCAGTGAAATGATAACTTTTTTGATAACTTTCCTGTAAAGACAGAGTTGCTAATTGAAGCTCTCGGCAGGATCTTGACATTCTTCATGTGCAGCCTTTCCCCCCATTAGCTGAACTTGTACCATCTCCTTTAGGTAAGATGCAGGTCATAAATAGACATTCTTCCTCAAACTTTCACTATGATGAGAAATTGTCTGGGCATAGCTTCTTTTGCAGACTACTATTGCAGTTTGTTCTGCAAACTTCCTTACTTGTACTGCCACCTTTAGGAAGGCTTAAAATTTGCCTTCCCTGATTTTGCTTTCTCTTAAGAGAGAATAGGCATGCATATATTCTGAATGTGGTGGAAACCATTTGAACTCTTGTCTTGAAGCATTTGTTTTCAGAGCAAGAATGTGCTCTACTTCCACCACGTGCAGAATCTTTTTTTTCTTCACTTTTAGTTGGCCTTTATGGCTAGGTAGATGCCATGCAGCTTAGGGAGTCACTTGTTTTCTTTCAGAATGTGAGAATTCTGTCATTCTAAGGTCTCATAGGGGTAATGTGTGGGTCATAAAATCCCATTTCCCAGAATGTTTCCTGTTTTAATTACTGATTTGCTGCCTCTAGAAGATTGTTAATAGCAGAAATTGGCCACAGAGGTGACTTCACATCTAGGGTTCATTTTTCTTCTCACAATGTTAAACAGTGGCATGTTCCACATAGGCAGTGATTTTTTGATCTACCTAGCCAGCTTGTATAGCCTAACTCTTGCAAGATGAGAACATTAAGAACCAGACTAGACATGTAGGCAGTCTTTGGAAGGGAGACTTGTTACAGGCATTCGGTCTAAGAAGAGGGCTTTGTGAAATTCATCTGATTGAGACCTCATACACACTGCTCTTATTCAGTCTTAGAGACAAATAGATTGAGAGATGAGTTTTGTGGTGATTTAATGAAACCTTTGAAGAGATCTCCTGAAAGGACCAAAATAGGTAAATGAATTATGGTTATAATTCAGAGTAATCTGTACCTTCCACCATATCAGACACATCCCACTTCTGTTTGTTGCTATTAAGGTAGGAAAGTTCTGCATTTAAACTCTTAAAAGTTGAAGATAGTAGCAGTGTTGGGGGGGGGGGGGGCAAGAGAATGTAGTTCTGATCTACAGTGATCTTTTTCACGAACCCTATGATGTTTTGCAGAGAAAAGTAAGAGCAAAATGTCTACTTCGTCTACTTCTGATGTGTCACCGTTAAAGAAGAAAAAGAAGAAAAAGAAGGTAAGAGGACCTTCAGACAGGCTTTCCTGACCTATCTTTAACTATTTTGTGGTGTTACAGCTTTGATCCTATGTAGCGTGAGCAAAGCCTAACTTTCCTGCCTCTGCTTTCCTAGATCTCTGGGAACAGCTTATGGGACAAAGTATAGGGTTCTGCTGTGGTAATGGGGACTCAGTGAAAGTCGCATCCCCACCCTCCTTTTTTGGCTGGTGGAAGTATCTGCTATGGCCTCTGTTTTAGAATGTTACTGACTGGATCCAGTAACACAGAGCGAATGTTTCTCAGCTCCACGTTAAACCTTGATTTGGCTCACTGTGTCATCAAGTAACCTTCAGCTCACATTTGACTAAGAAATATCTATCATACAAAATTTCTTGCTGCATTAATTTATCAGCATACTCTGCAGTATTTCTTGTACAGAGAAATAAGGAATTTGGCCAGTGTGTGAGAGGGAGGCAGGAGAAATGGTTATGTGGGTGGCTAGGAAGAACTGGAAAGACCTAATTCACCATCTGAAATTGAGTCTGTGTTCTGTCTGCTGGTGGAACAAGCCAGGGATGTCAGAGGCAGTGCCAATTCTTGCTCTGCATTTTTAAACAAAATCCAAGTAACTTATTCTGGATTTTTTTTTCAGAAAACCAGTGATCTTGAGGGAGCAGTGTGAGCAAGTAAGTATAATTAAGCACTTTGAATGCTAATTATTTCATGTTCAGTTTGGCAGATTAAAATCTATGGCTCCCTTTTCCAGCTTCAACCAGATGCTTAAGGAAACTACCCGTGTAGTTTGGAGGGATGTCTTTGTGCTCTATAGAAATAATGTGCTGTGTTTATATCAGCCCTTTTTGTTAAAAACTCTGTGTCCAGGCTCCCTTTCCTCCCCCTTCAGTGCAAGTTAACTAAGGCTATTGTTTGTCATCTTTCTGTGTATGAAAAGTTCTATAGCAGATTCCTGTGCCATCAAGCTGACTGCTTTAGAGTTGAGCTTTTTGCTGCCGTTGGACTGAAAATGCAAATACCTTCTGAGCCATTCCTTTATCCTATTCTTACTGTTCAAGTAGGAGCTGGATATTTTTAGAGGTGTTAGTGACAGCTGTATGACATTCTGATTGGCCAGTGAACCACTGAATGGAAAGCCTTAAAAGCCTTACCAGAGACTCACTCAGGGTACAGACTTGAGAGTCCTGCAGTGTTGGTTGAGATCGCTTGCAGAGCAATTCAGGAAGCTAAGAGGAACGGGTTCCTTGGCTTTCAATTTGTGTGTGGGAGTACGGGTAACCACCTCTTTTCTATTTTTAGATAGAAATGGATGGTAATCACAGTTCTTCCCTATACAGATCACTTGCTATTAGGATTTTACATAGAATTTTAATAACTTTTTTTTTCTCCCTGCAGTAACCTACCGTATGAAATGGATATATACTGAGGGAAAGTTCGGCAGAAAGGAGCAGTATGCATATATTTTTTAAACAAAAGATGATAAATGTTAAAGGTTGAATTTAAATCTTAATTTATAATTATTTTTAACTGTGACTTTTAGAGCTAAGTCTTGCTAGCAAGAGCCCTAAATGGGAGCTTGGGAATTGGGGGTATACTGAAAATGCTGCCAAGGAGAAGGCTTAGACACTTGTCACTAAAATGGGATTTGGAGGACAAGAAGCCTACTCTGGTGACATAATCTTTGATGTAGTCATTTTCTTTAGCACAATCTCTGCTGTATCTGTTGCCCCCCACTCTGCCCCCTAAGAGTTATATTTTTAATGACATCATTGGCTGTTGTGCTACTCACTTTCCAAGTAACTAAAGTCATTTAAATATTAAAGGAGGGTGTTCTGTAACTGTGCTCTGTAGTCTTCTTTTCTGGATTTGTGTTCAAATATGTACAAAGCTTCGTTGTCCCTTGATTGGCCTTTGTCTCGTCTTTTTTATACATATAGAACACAATAAAACATTTTGATTGGAAAAAAGAAAATGTGCTTGATCTTTGCAAATTCATTGAGCAAATTTCTCAGCCACAACTAAACTTCTCTGAAGAATTTTGGTTAGATGCGCACCTCAACTGTGTACTGTGTACAGGATCAGTGTGTGCATTTGTTCTCAATGCTCTTGGTTGCAAGGGAAGGGCTGTGGAAATATATGTGCTTTTCATTCTAAAACGTTGAAATACATTGGGCTACTTGGAAGGTGCTTAAGATAACTGAGGATTTAGAATTGTGCCCTATGTGGTTGCATTTTCCTCCTTCTTTGTTGATCTCTCAGTTGGCATCTCTCCTTTTCCTTAGAAGTGATTTTTCTGTTCTTTCATTTCTCTCTTTACTACATAAAGAAAAGTTGGATTCTGCAACTTATATGAATTTCAGGCATTATCTCTTTGGCAGAATTCCCTTATATCATTTATCCTGCTTTTCTTAATTGTGGGGAGGGATAGAGAACAATTCAGCCCTGGACACTGAAAATGTTTTAACAACCACACTAGCACTTGAGACTTCATCATGCCTGTGTGCTTTTAAGAATATGTTTGCAACAAACATGGGTATAAACCTGCTATTCAGTTGATAAATTAAAAGTGGAGATTTTTGAAGGAAATGTGCAGAACACGGTCAGTGTATTCTGCACTTTATGTTCCCATCTACCTTTTATAAAACAGCTCCTTGTTACAAAATGTTTGCCTCCCTAAAGGGTAGTTGGCAGCTTCATTAGAAATCTTCCAAATGAATGGGACCCTTGCCTGTAATTTTTCAAGAACAAGGCATTTACCTCTGTTAGTTGCAAACCTGTATTTGCCATGAGATTAGAGTAGAAACTACTGTGCTACTGTCATGTCTGTGCCCCATCCATGCCATTATTTTCATGCTGACCCAGTGATGCTGTTCTGAACCAATGTTTCAAGCTGTAACTTGATGTCATATTACCAGTGCCATAACTGTTTTGCATTCACAGGCTATAGAAGCTGCAGCTGCAGGCTTATCTAATGGACTGTACAAACTCTCAGTGCTTGTGACCTTGTATCCCGCTCACTCCCATGCACTGCTATGTTACAACTTTGATCTCCTGCTTTCTCAGAGTCTAGACTTGGTAGTACAAATATGTGAGATGTTCTCAGGACATGTTTGCGCCAAAAGTCCTGTTTGGCTGATGGGAGGGGCTGATATGAGTTAAGAGAAAGGGTTCTCCCATATACTGTCATTCCTGTCAAATTGATCCTTACTGCTTAGTAGCTTACCTTGCTTCTGAGTAACCCTATGGACACATCTGTGGAAAAGATTTGATTTCTGAATAAAACCATTTAACCAAGAGCCTGGATTCTAGCAGCAATGGTACAGGGATCTAACTGCCATAGCCTGTCATCCATAGCCTGACAGCTACTTATCATGCAATATGGGTTTGTTGGCATTTCAAAACTTCCCTGCAACTAAAAATATGATCAGTGCACCATCACCATTTGACTTGGCAAAGCCAACATTGTTATACTTTGTGGAATTGGTGTGGGGCGGGGCGGGGCGGGGGAGGTTAGGATGCAAGCAGGGAGTGGGAGCTTTCCAGTGTTTTGCAAAGCATGCTACATGAACAATTATCTGCCCATTGGGCAGACATTGTAAGGTTCTGCTTGGGGTGGGTGGGGCTAAGGCCTTCTGGGACTTGCTAGAATTGCCCCATGCCTGTACTGACAGTTCCTCAGTGGAGACTGAGCGTCTCAAGGCTGGTGGGTGTCCTGTTGTGGAGGACAGAAATAACCCCTTAGAAAGGACCCCTTCCTTGCACGATGAACCTATATCCATCTTGTACCAAGACTACCCTTCTGGGGTTGTGGAGAGGTGGGATTTTGGTGATGGGAGATTCCGTTATTAGGAATATAGAGAGAAGGGTGTCTGGTTGTTTTGACCACACTGTAACTTGCCTGCTTAGTGTGAAGATAGCAGAGGAGGCATCCGCAGTTATGATACATGTTGACACCAGTAACATTAGGAAATGTAGTTTTGTGATTCTGGAGGAAAAAATTAGGTTACTAGGCAGAAGGTTAAAGTACTGCGCCTCAAAGTTAGCATTCTCAGAATTGCTACTTATTGCACACATTGGGTGAGCAGGATAGGTAGAGATTAGAGGTCTCAATGCGTAGATGAGAAACTGGTTCTGGAAGGACAGATTTAAATTTGTTAGGCACTGTGGAGCTTTTGGGGACAAGCCAAATGTGTATAAAAGAGGCAGGTTTCTTTTGAACCCCAAAAGAGTTCCAGTAGTATATCAAAATAGTGCTTAATGTCAAAAAGGCAGAGCAACTTTTAAACTAACTCTTGGGGGAAAGCTAACAGGAGCTGGGGAGCCAAAGGGATGGTATGGTAAACTTGAGAATGAGAGTTGGGTAGTAAAAGAGATCTATGTGAAGAAACCTAAATGCTGAGGAAGGGGGATCCTTAGATAGGAAGCAAGGCACAGATGCCTATATGCCGGTCCTAGAAGTCTCCAGGCATGATGGGGGAGCTGAATGGTGCCAAATGACAGTTTAGATATAGTGAGCGTTTCAGAAACCTGGTTAGAATGGGGGAAATCAATGGGACACAGTTATTACTGAATATAAACTCTATAGATAGGACAGAGAAGGATGTGTTGGGGGGTAGCATATCGAACAGCATAGAGTCAGATAAGCAAAAAAAACCTTAAAGGAATAAACTCCCCTCACAGAATCACTATGGGTGGAGATACTGGATCCTAGGGGTTACTTAAAAGTGGGGGTATACTATCAATACCATGAGGCAGATCATGAGATGGTGAAGGAAATGGGGAAATTGATGAATGGAAAATGTTGTAATACCCTCAAAACTATCCTCACAATGAGTGCATAAATGTGTGCTTGAGTCATGCTGTAGAAACAAAGTTTCTAGACATAAATAGCTGTGCATTAAGACAGTTGGACACTGAGCCAAATAGAGGTGTACCATTTTTGGACTTGATTCTGAGCAAAGCTCAAGATTTGGTGCAAGATATAGATGTTACATGGATTGGTAATAGTGACTACAATGCTATTAAGTTCAGCATTCATATCAGTGAAAAGTTGTCCACAAAGTCCAAAACAATCACATTTGATTTCAAGAGATAATGTTACTAAAATGAGGGGACTAGTCAGAAGGAAGTTACAAGGCAGAATTGAGAGAGTCTGATCCCTCCAGGATGCCTGGAAAAGTATAAAACACTGCTTTCATGGTTCACAACCCAAATCAAGGAAGGCCTAAAAGGTTAAAAAAAAAAAAAAAAAAAGGCTTCCTTTTAGAAGTGGGTTTTTCCCAGATATGAATAGAAAGTAATACAGGTTTTGGCAAAACAAATGTAGATTGACAACAAAACTCCTGATCTTGCTTAGCAGTCATGGGATAAGAGGAAAAGTCCTCTTATGGATTACAGATTGACTAAATGACAAAAAGCAAAGTAGTAATATATGAACAGTTCTTGCAGTGGAGCAGCCCGAATAGATCAGACTAGACATGGACACGAATGGGGAAAAAAACCCGAACAGGCTGTTCGGTGTTCATTCCCGACGACAAACACGAGCAGCCGACCGGAAACTAACATGTCCTGTTCCCAAACATGTTTGGTGTTCGTTGGTGCCAGGGCGGCCCCCTTAGCACTTAGCCCATATTCACAGGGAATGTGCAACAGGCTCTTCACCAGCCACCACCCAAGTTTGGTCAAGATTGCAGTATGGATCTCGGAGTTATACATTCCCAAATTCGACGCCCCCAGGAAACTCCCAATCAACACAAATGGAGCCACCCTCCCCAGTTCACTTATGCCCCATGCGGTGGTCCTGAAGGCATGCCGCCTCTCCTTTCGGGGGCAGGGGGTCTGGCCACTCACCGGTGGCACCCCCCATGTGCCCGCCCACCAGGCCTCCGGGTCAGAGGCTAGGGCTAGAGCCCTAGCCCAGCAGCACTCCCAGAAGCCTGATCAGATCAGGCACTGATAGTAATGTGAGCCCTCAGCTGAGGTGCCCACTGGGCCTGGCCCCAGGGCCTGGCAGCAGCCCTGGAACCAGAGCGGATAGCTCCCTCTCCCACCCACCACATACAGAAAAAAGCCCAGCTCCAATGCACTCTCCCACTCTGTCCTCCCAAACGCTATTGAGAGCTCTGTCCCACTCCACTGCTTGCTGAAAGTGAAACCAGAACTGGGAGCGCAGTGCCCTTTTATAAGCTAAGGACTCATGGAGAAACGCAGGGGGCCTGTGGTTGGCAGTCAGAACTGCTTAACAGGGTTTGCAGGGACACGTGGTGTCTGCTCCCACGTTACCAATTGTTACCGATTTGCAGCTCCGTGCTTGGAAGGAAGACCTGCCCATCAAAATAAGTTGGGCTTTGATTGGGGTATTCGGGGCGACAGAGGGAGTGCGGACAGAGTTCAGGCACTCCCCCCCCCCTCCATTGCCGAGGCAATTGATTGAAGGCGCTTGAGTGTCTGGCTTCCCGAACAGCGGCCGAGTGCAACAAACAAGGCTTGCGCCGACTGCCAGTTCGGCTGGAGTGGCACATCATGAACAGTCCATTCGTGAGCAGCCAAGCAGCCTGTTTGTGAGTTTTTTTCGTTCGTAATGCTGTTCGTGCCCATGTCTAGCCCAGACTAGCCTGACTCATCCTGAGCAGGGTGAGTCCTGGTTAATACTTGAATTGACTTGAATGGGAGTCCATCAGGATCTGTGTTGCTATGCCAAGGAAGTCAATGGTAAACAACCTCTGCTCATCTTGTGCCTTGAAAACCCCATCAAGGTTGCCATGAGTTGTTTGCACCTTGACAGCACTTAATTATTCTTGCAATGGAGGAAAATGAACAATGGGATCCTACAAAGATTGGTATGGAGACTGGCGCTATTTAATTTGTTTATAAAGTATTTAGAAATGGAGGTGAGCTATGTCAAGTTCCTACCAAACTATTTAGGATAGTGAAAACAAAAGCAAATTGCGAAGAGCTCCAGGAGGAACTCTCTAAATTGAGCAAAAAAACATGGAAAGTGAAGATTAGTATAGGTACACATAAAGGTGATGGCAAGTAAGGGGAGGCATGACTTGAGATTTATAAAATTATACATGAGTTAGAGGAAGTTATGAGAGAGGAGCTTTTTCTCCCTGTCCCATACTACTAGAACAAAGTTAATGGGAAGTAGGTTCAAGACAAAAAAAAAATTCTTTACTACATGAGCAATTGAAGCACTATACTTGCAGACATAGTGTTTGCCAGAAGCATAGATGGCCTTAAGAAGGAATTTGATTTGTAGAGGGGAGGTCCATCAATCACTACTAGCCATGATGAGGTAAAAGGACCTCCATACATGGAGAGGCTGCACACCTCTGAATACTAGTGCGACGAAGCAGCATCAGGGAAAGGCCTACCCTGTTTGGTTGACCATCCAAGGTCAACCAAAGTTTTGGCAACTGCTTTGTGAAGTGGGATGCTGGTCTAGATGGACCACTGGTCTGATCAAGCAGGGCTCTTATGAGGTTCTGTTCTAAAGTGTACCTCAGATATATTAGATTGGAAGATTGAATTTACTTCCGATTTATTCTGTAGCGCATTTAACATGATACATCGCCCAGCTTTGAGGAATGCTTGTAAGGGCAAAGAGCCTTAACAGTTTCTAGCTGGCCACCAGAATTGTCTCAGCTTGCCTGTGAAAGGAGAGCTCATCTTAAAGATTTGTATGCATTTGCCCTAAGGGTAATGTGTTGTTTGTTGCAAAGTTCTTTTCGCAGAAGGGAACCAAACTTGGATCCTGCTAACGTTTTTTTAATTTTCTGAGAGCTGTACTATAGAAGTTTGTCCACTCACATGCATACTCTGCGTCCTTTCTGTCCCTGCTTCACACAGCACAAAGAACTTCATGAAGCATGCAGACTACTGAACTCAGTTCATAATAGCTTACGAGCTTTTTATGTAACTTTTTATACAAAGTCCTCTACAAGCTTGCTTGTCTTCATGATATAGGTCACCATGTTTTTTTCACAAAAGAATGACATTGTGCAAATTATCTACTCCTATACCTCCCTTAATGGTGGTTGTAAAGCAAGAATCTGAAAGCAGTTTACTTACTGTCTGACTTTCAGTATCCCCTGTACCACCTTCATGATGATGGAGGTTGGGTGCCACAAGCCTTGGCTATCTTGGGTTGATACAAAGGGATCTCCAGTGAAATTGGCTCATGTTCAGCAGTTTATCCAGGCAAGTCAGCCTAAGGCAACATCATTTAGGTCTGTTTTGTGTAATACAGTGTAATTTTGAGATTAATAATGCATTCATACTGCACCTTGGACTAACTTACTTGTTTTGAGAAGTTCTCTTCTGCTCTTAAGAAGCATGTTTGTGTTAACAGCCATTTTTAAACATGTTAAAAATGTCTCATTTGCTTCCTAATGAAGGGCCAGATGCTTTACCTATCTCCTGTAGCACCTGCAAGCTTTTCAACAACTCTGCTGTCCTTTAAGAAGCTTGCATGAAAGCCAGAATGATTGAGTATGTAGCATAAAACATTTAACCATTTGTTGGGGAGGTAAATAGATTCTTGGTTCACTGTGGATTCTGGTAAAACAGAAAGTATTGTATTTATGTAGTTCTTTTTGCAATTTGGTTGGTTTAGCAGGGGGGTTATGTTCAATCACAAAAGTAAGTGACAAAGTTGGACTAAGGAGTTCCATAGTTGCGTGGGGGAGAGCAGTGCTACCTGTCTGAATTGTCACCCTTCAGCTCCAATGCCCTGTGTATGCCCAGCTCCTCATGTCTTACAAAGAATTTTGTTTTTTGCATTGGCTCAGTTAACAGCCTACCTTCCCCTAGTGCTGGGAATTTGTCAATTACTGCCTCTTAAAAGTGACACAACCTCACTGCAGTTTACTTAGGGTACTCAAGCATGTAACTGGATCCTCATTTGCAACAGATCACTTTATGCAAGGGTAAGGGCCCAATTCAACTAAGGCCCAAATCCTGTCATTTCCTTAGCATACTATGCACAATCCAGTTGAGTAAACCTGCCCAGGATTCTCAGACAGCCCATTTCCCCACACCCTGTTGTGGCTGAAAAGGAGGGCATAATTTCATCATTGTGGTGCCTAACTTGGTCTGCTCAAATCTGCTTTCAGAGCTATTCAGGATCAAATTGAAACCATGAAACTGCAACAAGCAAGTGGAACATAAACATACCCTAAACAAATTCACTGAGTGGCATGAACAAATTAGTGATAACATTTCTTGTAAAGGTAAAGGTAGTCCCTAGTGCAAACACCGTGTCATTACTGACCCATGGGGGGAAGTTGCATCACGACATTTTCTTGGCAGACTTTTTACGGGGTGGTTTCCCATTGCCTTCCCCAATCATCAGCAACTGGTAATTTTGCAAAGGACTCTGTCATATTGCTGGTTGGTGTAATAAAGGGTCAATCGACTACCTGAATTTAACAAGATACCTTTTCATTAGTGGTTATTTTTATTTTTCTAAGGCCTATAATTAAAATCATCACAATTGTTAAAAATATTCACAAAGGACTGATCACACATTCAAACTACATATTTACCATGCCATATAATAAGATTTGAATAGTTAAGTCTTATCTGTTGTTTATAGATAAAAACACTACTTTGCTTGCTTACATGATTATACCTGCTCTGGATGAGAGAGAAGAAGCCTGCTCTGTAGCATAAGTGTTAGCTGTGTCCTTATCTATAATTCCACCGCTCATATCCTAGATGCTTCTTTAAGGCAGCTCATGGGCTAAACTGGCACTGTTTAAGGGTGTCCAACCCAGTTTGCTAGGCAAATATACTGGGCATTACCTGCAAGATTCACAAAATTTTCCCTTTAATATTATATTTAACCCTTACATGCAGCAATACAACCTTCCCTCTAGAGGGCATCTCAACTCCATTCATGCAGTGAATTCAGAGTTCAATAGTTTGGAAATGAACGTTGCTCCTTGTTTGTTATGGGTCAAGGACATAGAGTTTGTATTTCAGAATCTGTTGTACCTATGCTAATCCCATCATTTCCCAGATACTTGCAGGGACTACTACCCTGCTTGTGTAGGCTGATTAGCTACAAAAATCATTAAGGGCTTTATTTAACACAACAACAAAAAAGATCCTCCCTCATTTTCTGTGTGAATGTTAAAAGGAACATATTTCTTCACTGCAAAGCCTTTTGTTTTTCAGTCCTTACTGCACATGGTTAATTTCTGCAAGAAGATAATTCAGGGATGAACTCGACAACCAATGATACTTAATCAAACTACACCCACTGCCCATTAAGGAAAATGCCAAAGTGTAGGAATTTGGTAAGTAGTTGCTTATACAAAAAATCAATAGAGAAGCATGGCGAAACAAAAGAGCAAGCTGGAGAAAAGCCAAACTTTGTGAACTGATGTGGTTGACATTGCCTTCATGCTCTACTTGGCACTTTCTAAGGAAAGAAAAAAGAAAGAAAGGAGGTAAATTATGAGCAAACACAAAACATTGTTTTAGCAGTGCAATTTAAATGATGTTCCAGGTAAGGATGGGGATGTCTTGCTGTCACAAATAGTGATTCACATGATTGCACAATACATGATGGATGTAGTTGAGTCACATTTAACCATATACTGGAACATTTTTGCCTGCCACTTAATACTCCTGTCTAACAAAAATTCCAAGTAATGCAAAAGCTAGAAGATTTCTGTCAGAATAAAGAATGCGGTTTAAGGAAGTTTTAACAAAACACGCCCATTTCCTTCTGATCTGGTGGGAGGTAGGATATTCCCTCACACCTCACCCACTCATAGGTTCCTTGGACCAATCTCATTCCCCAAACATTCAATTTCGTTGTTCCAGGAACTTCTACATGACAGCACAGAACAAAGATTGGGATGTGCTAGGACTGCCAGGTTCCTCGCTACAGCAGGAGACCTTCCTGCCCCTGCCAGCCCTTCCCACTGACACTCAGCTAGATGGCAAGAAAAAAATGGGGGGAGAGGACTCAGCATCCTGACATGATGAGCTTTGGCTTAATACTAGAGCATTGCTAGTGATGCAGTGATGTCATTACATCACCAGTGAATCCCCCTCCATTAGTCTCCCCCAGTTGCCAGCCTCGTGCTGGCAACCTGATGTGCGTCAGGGGCACATTCAGCTGCTACAGTCCACATCATCTATAACTTCACCAGTGGCTACCCATCTCTACATTGTGAGGGCAACTGCATAATCAGTATGGTCTAAGCAATCTGGGCAGATGAATCACATTTTTAAGGCTAGTTTCAAGAGGGTATCCATTTTAGTCTGTAGTAGAACAAGATTTGGGTCCAACTAGATTTCCAAAGTATGAGTTTTCAAGAGTCAAAGCACCCTTCCTTTTTTTCTTTTTGTTCTCTCTTTTTTGAGGCTAGAAAGTAGAGATGGGCACGATCCAAAAAAAATTAACAATCAAACAAAAGCGGAGGGGCGCCCCGCTGTTCCCAGCGATACAGGAACGGTGGGTGATGCCAGCGGCATCTGTGTTTGTGTTTGGCCGTCTGTGTTTGGCCATCAGAGCTGCCTACCAGGGTTTGCAGGGATGAGATTGGAGTGCCCATAGCTACAGAACACCCCCTTCCCCCTCCCTCCCCTGGGTGTCTTCTCCCAACTGGTGACTGCTTTGCAGCTCCGTGGTTGGAAGGAAGCCGTGCTGATCAAGGAAAACTGGGCTTCCATTCGGGTTTCCAGAGCGACAGAAGGAGGGCAAACAGAGCTCAGGCATTCCCCTGGCTCCGTTGCCAGGGGAATAGATTGCTGGCGCCTGAGTGTCTGGATCCCCGATCTGAGCCCGATCACCCCGATCCAGGCCCCTCCCGATCGCTGGATCGTTGGCTGTGGACTATAACGATCCGCCAGGTCACGATTGTGCAATTGCCATTATCGTGGTTTTTTTTCAATTGTAATGCGGATCGTGCCCATCTCTACTAGAAAGCCACCTGCACTTTGTTCTTTTTTCAACCAACTTTTACAAATTTTGTTAGCATGATCACAGAATTAAACACAGAAAGTTGACTCCAAAACCCAAAGTTGAACTATCCCAAGTCAATCCAATTTCTTACTTAGTTCAGTTGTAGAAGATCCTGCCCTGAGTATGTCACATTCTCAGGATCCAAAATTTGCGACATTCCTGCAAAAAAAGAAAAGAAAAAGACAATGCTACCATTCTTTCCAGTGTTCTGAGAGCTTCTTATTACCACTTCTAAGAGCTTCTTATTACTACGTCTAAGAACATTATTACCACTTCTAAGAACATTTCTGCAGTAACTTTTTGTTTTTCATTGTGATTGTTTTCTATAATCTATGCAACTACTCTCTTTAATGGTATACAATAATAATATTTGATCTATATACCACCTTCAGGACAACTTAACACCTACTCAGAGTGGTTTACAAAGTGTGTCATTATTATCTCCACAACAATATTATCCCCACAACAATCACCCTGTGAGGTGGGTGGGGCTGAGAGAGCTCCAGAGAGCTGTGACTGACTCACGGTCACCCAGCTGGCTTCAAGTGGAGGACTGGGGAATCAAACCCAGTTTTCCAGATTAGAATCCCGTCACTCTTAACCATTACACCAAACTGGCTCTCAAACAAACCAGCTCTCAAACAAACATTAATATTGTAGTATATTTTACTTTGTGGATAGCTGGAAAAGTAATTTGCAATCTGCCAGACAGCCAGTAAGTTGACTCTTTGGTTCATTCTCCAGAAAACTGCGTATTTGGGAGCAGGCAGAAATATTAATAGAATGCCTACAGCTTCCTTTTTTGTGTAGGCGGTGGATAAACTGCACTATATATTTTTATACTATAATCACAATAACAGCTGCTTTGTAAAAATTTTAAGGTCTATGAACTTATGGAAGAATGTTTAAATGATTTACTAGTTTCAACAATAAAATTCTGGCTGAATAATGAACAAGTGCAGTATTTTTTTAAGCTGCTACATTTTCCTTTATCTTACTATTGGACCAACAGTTTGACTGGGCAAGTTTCTTCAGTGAAAGCTCACAAAATCAAATACTAAGACAGGGCAGTTTGTTTACAGACGTTTACCCTTCTCAAAGGGAAAGAGAACGGCCAGTGCTCAGTCACAAAGTAAATAAATCTAGCTTGGATCACTGTTTTACAGCATAATGACTCGAACAGCATTAATTAATCTATTGCAGCACATGGGAACATACTGCATGTTTAGGGTTGCCAGCACTTCCTCAATAAATGCCAGGAGATTTCGAGGTTTGTGCCTGGGTTGGGTGGAGTTTGGGAAGGATGAGACATCTCTTCCAGGTGATACTCTAGGATTTTCACTTAATCTGTATGATAAAGACCATGGAGGCATGGGGAAATTCCTAGAACATACCTATTGACATTTTCTAGCCATTTTATCTCCCATTCAATTTTTAGAGAATGGGAAATGCTAGCAGGGAAATGGCAAGCCGGGTCATGTTACCATGGCCAATCAGACGGATGGCCTGGAGGGCATGGGCCTCAAGATCAAAGGGGGCTTCAAATGTAAACATTTCTTCTTTTTGACATTTGGTAAGTATCACCATTTGTTCACATGTGCATCTCTGTTAGACCAAAATGCGATAGATTTGCAGATTTACACAAATAACTTGGTAAAAGATTTTCTTGTTAACTGATATTTTGCCACTTTTGGGGGGCTTCATTTTATTTTCATGCTTTGGCATTTCTCCTTATGGGTAGGGGTCTCAGAAGCTCAAAGTAGCCTGACCCTCTCTGGACCTGTGCATCACACATATGAGAAAAATGAAGTATATTTGACAGCCAATGAGGAAGAATGTGTGAATTCTATACCCTGTGAATTCCATGACAAATGACAAAGAAGTCCAAATTCAGTTGCTGGGACATTTTATGCAAATTCAAGAAAAAGGTAGACTTGTTTCATTTGCATTAAGATTGTCTGTAGAACAAATTATAGAAATTGGGATGTTTGGGGCAAGGGGAAGACCAAGAGGTATGTTGCAATGTATACATGTTCTGCTGCTGCTGGCTCCCACCTCTCACTTCCCAGCCTGCCTTACATCACTTCTAGCCTATCCCTCCTGAATAAGTCTAGGCAGCTACATCTGTGCTGTATAAAAATAAGATGCTTCAGTAGCATCAAGTCTAGTATCATAGCAACATGGCTTGGGTTTATGCCCCAACAATGTTCCATGGCTCCCTGGAACAGAATCCTAAGACACGGCTTCCTTGCTGTTGATAAACCAGTATGCATAGGAACATAGACATCTGCTTTCTTGTTAGCTCCCCACCCCGCCTTGATAGGGTGCAAATACAAGCTCTTTACCAGTGCAGTCCAGTGGCTCACGTTTTTCAGTACCCTCAATCTTGGTACCATTTTTGTAGGCACACCAGCAATACCCAGTGCTGTGATTGCACTGCTTAGGCAGGTAATCACCACTTTCATCACATCGGGGACGGAACTTTCCTGGATGGACACCCTTAACACTTGCTTCTGCCTGACACTTGGTTTGCACTTGAGAGGGGGAAAAGAGGAAATTTAGTATGTCAAATGGTTGCTAACTAGTACCTGTGGTCTTAATGCATGCAATTGTAAGTATCAATCAGTAAACAACAGCCTTGCCCAAGCCTCTCAAAGGATGTGAGTGTGTAGTATGTGCAGTGAACTGTTTACATACTAGAGGACCCAGTGGTAAAACTTGCTCCACTGTAGCAAGCACTTCAGGCAGCAAAATGGGAGTTACATTAAATGTTCCCTCTCTAAAATACTCTCTTCACAAAATGGAGCATCTTAGGAAGAAGCTATCTCCCAAACATGTTTTTTTTCCTATGTACAGAATGTATTTTAAATAAGGGAGCATTCAAACACACAACTCTCACACAACTACCTTCAACCAGCAACCTGAAATACTACAGTCCAAGAAAATGCTTTGCCTTTTGCTTTGGGTAAAGCATCTATAAAGCTGCCCTTAAAAATGGGTTGTTTCATTGTGGCTATGCTATGGGGGAAAGAACACTTCTTATAACAACATTCCAGTTTAATTAGGACAGCTACTTTAGTGGGATGACTCCCAGGGAACCCATTTAACCTAATGAGAGCAAATGCTAATGAGTCTTGCTTAATGGAGGCTGTATTAATATAAATTCCACTAATGGGTATGCATCCGACCACTGCTGAGTGGCTAATTGGTATGAAAATCTCAGTTCCTGGCTTTTATTTTAGAAGCTACTGAAATTTAAAAAGAAATACCTTTTTTAACATTGTGTTGAAACTCATTCTAGAAAAGTTACAATACATACTGGTATCAGATTTCAAGATAGTACATTATAAATAAGTCACTTGGGGGAGAAAACTGTTCTCAAATATTTAAGATAGTTCAGTGGGGAATTTATTATTTATTTGAAGTGGGACTTAATTGAAATAGCAAGTCGCCCTTCCTCAGGGGTGCATCATTTGTCTTAGATAATTGCAATTTTAAATGATTGCTCTTTGCCAATGCTTCTGTGCCTATCACTTTTGTGACTTCCCATAGGCAGGCCATGTTTTTCTTCCATTGTGTTGTGATCAGTGAAGAGTGATATATAATCCAATGGTTCTAGAGCATGGAGAATTACAATTCAAAGCTCGATGGCAGGTTGCCAAAATGCCTATTTGCAACCTCATCTTTGAAGAGAGATCAAGTTGCTTTGGGCTCAAGTGGCTCTCCATATCAAGCACATTTCTGTTGCTAAATGGTCAACATTACAGTACATAAGAAGGCTGTTCTTATTTCTATCAGAAAAACAAAAAGACGGGACAAAAATTTTGGGAATAATATACAAATGGACCAGTGGGAAAATATGTAGGTAAAGGGGCTCAGATTTACTTGGAGTTCCACACTGGAAGAAAATTTTTATAAAATGATGTATCAGTGGTATATGTCTCCTGATAAATTAGCAAAAATGAGTAAAGGTGTGTCAAACAAATGTTGGAAATGTGAGCAACATGAAGGAGCATTTGTCACCTTTGGTGGACTTGTCCTAACACAAAAAAAATTTGGTCACAAATTCATATGATAATACAGAAAATTTTGAATATCAATACACAATTTATACCAGAAACCTTTTTGTTGGGACTAAGGGACAACCAGTTGGAAAATAAACATGGTGTTCTATTTTTATATAGGACAATGGTGGCTAGGCTTTTTTATGTGGAAAATTGGTAAAGAGCAGTATTATTTTCAATGGATGACTGGATTATGAAAATGATGGAGTTAGCAGAGATGGCTGAACTTACAGCTCTGATCAGAGATGAAACATTGTCTATGGTTAATTGGAAACCCCTTATTGACTTTCTGCATGAGACAAGAAAAAATTAACTGATGATTTGTGGATTTGATTTCTAAGATAAATTTGGGAAAAATAAATAGAAGGGGGCAGTATTGAAAAGGTAAATTCTGGAGGTATCAAACGACAAGTATAATGTTTATAAAGATATGATAGGTGTTGTAGAGAAAAATGGAAAATGAAATATGTATTTTTTTTGGTTTTTTTCTTTAATTTTTGTTCTTTTTCTCTCTCGTCTTTTTTTTCTTTTTTCTCTTCCCTTTTTATTGGGCTTTTAATCTTATCAATAAAATAAAAAGTATGTTTAAAAAGTAACTTCCTAACAGAAGGCTCAGCAGCAATTAGTGGCACATGCTGGGGATAAGGAAACCCCTTGTGCATATAAGTAGATACTCCTATATAATAATAACAACAACAACAATATTCGATTTATATATCACTCTTCAGGACAACTTAATGCCCACTCCGCGCGGTTTACAAAGTATGTTATTATTATCCCCACAACAAACACCTTGTGAGATGGGTGGGGCTGAGAGAGCTCCTAGAAGCCATGACTGACCCAAGGTCACCCAGCTGGCTATATAATCTGTGAGTTTCTCTTTTTTAATTTTTTTTAAAAAATATTGTAGAAAAGTTAAAAAAAATAGAGCAAAGAAGGAAAGTTAACAAAAACACAACTACAAAGAGCCAACAGTGGCCTACATACAAAGTATCAAAAAGAGGGGAAAGCCAGTAGAAAGCATAATAAGCACATTATTAGTCCATTACAGTTTTTTGCCTACAACACTTCTTACTTCAGTATCAGTCAGCTTGTGGTTTAATTAGTATCTTTTTTCTACATCTCATCATCTTGATATCCCAGGTCCTTATTCTTAAAAATCAAAACCACAAATCATTAATTCATTTTTCTTCGTCCCTCACAGATAGTCCATAGGGGTTTCCAATTTGCCAGGAATATAGAGTGTTTTGTCTCTGATTAACACTGTAAGTTTGGCCATCTCAGCTAAGTCCATCATCATTCCAATAATCTGAGTTTCTCCAATGCTTGTGCATATCAGAAATAAAGTATGAACTGATGCACAATCAACTTCAGGTTGGAAAACACATCTAGGATTGCTACACTTCTGCAAATGTCAATGTCTACAGCTTAGGGTCTATGACAATTAAAAAACCCACAAATTTATTTTTAAAAAAGACATTTTTAACTATTCATTTAGTCCAGGCACACAAAGCAATGTGCAATTGCTTTCTTAAAAAGCAATTAAAATAATACAGTGAACTAATAGCAATATAAATATATTTGCCATTTGGATAATAAATGAGACTGCCTGAACTGCAGAGCTACCATTGGGGACATCCTACTCTTGAGTCTTACAAGTTTTTAATTGGGGTACAGAAAGACCTCGAGGCTAACACGGGAGGAGACTACTTGCAAATGCACTGGGCCCAGGCCATGCAGGGCTTTAACCAGCACCTTAAATCTAAACTTGAAATATACACATGGCAAATGAAGGTGAGCCAAGATTGACAGCATTCTCCCATATTAGAAAACCAATACTGTGGGCACAACTGATCACAAGTGAAGCACTTCACAAACCTGTTGGTCACGATGGATGAAGCTTAAGCATGCTCAACTCTTCCATTTAAATCAATGGGGCTTAAAAACGTTTGTGTTTGAGGCCAAATGTGGTATAGTAGCAAGTTGACATATACTGTAAAAGTATGCCAGCAGGAAAGCATCATGGGCCAATGTGGGAAAAGCAAATAGTGAAACAAGACATACAAGGTCAGCCCTCTGGACAGCATATTTTCAAAAAACTGCCTGCATGTTTATATCCATAATAAATGTCTGTTCCTATATGAACCTTTTCACAGTCACGGAAGAGTACAGTAGTAGCTTTGCTGTCTGATTACATCAGATAGTTCTGCTACTATAGTTTTGCCTAAAGGGACATCTGATAGGAGTCAGGAACTTGACCCCAAATGGTTGTCTTTTATGGCTGTCTTGCTTCCTCAATAAGTCTGTTGAACTGGAGCCCAACAGAGCTTAGAGAAGCTGTAAACCCTCCAGCTGAGGGAATGAGCAGGTGTATGACAAGCGGAGAGATCTGTAAGTTGGCTGATAGTATAACTCCTTGGGATGAAGTGTGGCTCTGCTAACTACTTGCAAGATGTCTTTGGGACAAGAATATAAGCTCTTGGGTTGTGAGCATTCTTAAGCACACAAGAATGCTCAGAACAAGTTTAAACAAGGCAGACTTTTAGGGCTCGGTCAGACTAGTTGTTAAATTGCTCATCTTAGTCTGTACCAATGTTCCCTCTAAGCGGTGCAGTGTTGTGAGCCAGAAATCCAATTTGTGAGCAGCAACTTGCAAGTTGTGTGCGCGCCTTTTCGAAAACCAGAATCCATTTGATTAAAAGACTTTTGATTTAGGTTGTCTGAGGCGTTGGTATTGGGTGCCATCAATAGGTTGATGACACCCACTTAGGCATGTGATTCTCAAAAGCTTATGCCTCAATAAAGTTGTTTAGTCTTAAAGATGCTACTGGACTCTTTACTACTTTGCAACTACAGACTAACACGGCTAACTCCTCTGGATCTACGGAGAAGAAGAATTGTGCATCATCCAGCCCTGCAATGCACTCACTCTCTGGCTATTCCCTTCCATGTTTTATATAGAAAGGTGTTGTGAAGCATGCCTGCAAATGGCTCAGACACCATTTCTTTCCATGTGCATCAGTGTATTGCCAGTTTTCTTTGCATATTGGGCAACATCAGGCAGATGAGCTTCAGTAAGGGTTCCTCTTTGCCCACAAGCAAATCCTAAACAGAATGTGATGGGCAGTCATCCCTTCCTCTACCTCTGCTCTGTCGATTGGCATTTCCTGTCTCTTCTGTAGCCAGGTCTGCAGAAAGAAGAAGGAAGCTGGCTGAAGTTGCAGGGGGAGCACCTATTTAGCTTCCAGCTGAGAGCTGCTCATTGGAACAGCCTAGCACTGGCCTTTAGTCACCCTAGAGGCTTCATGGCTTTAAAACTCTTTCCTTTTCTCTTTCTGAGTTATGGTCATGGAATCTTTGAAATGAAATCAAGTCATAAAGCGTAAAGTCAGCACTGAAGTCCTGCCTTCTCCTTGCTTGCCATTCTGTTTTATTACACTGTATTGCAATGATCTATTCTCCCCTGAAGATATAAGCAGAATGCCATTGATGTACAAAAATACTGGTAAAACTGAGGCCGCAGCTCCCCACTCCCCATGGAGTAATTTAACTAGAGGACAGCCTGTCTTACCAGCCCAGGTAAAATTTCCAGCTTCAGACCCTAGCTCTGTCATGAATTTTCCTTTCCATGCAAGTCTTTGTGACTGAGAAGTCAATTTTTTGGTTGCGTGTAAAATAGATTACCTTAGTCATGAATTTACACACACAAAAAAAGAGTATTTCCCTACCTGGAGCTGGCAACCCTAGAAGTGTGAAACACCACCGCCATCTCCTCCTGCTCCTCCTCCTCCTCCTCCAGCACCCACACTGGGCAAGAGAGGCTGCTCGGTGGGCTGGTGAGAAATAGCATGGGTGCCTGTCGCTGCTGCCTTTCCCTCCAGCACTGGGCCAGAGAGGATGCTTGGCGGGCTGGCGAAAGGTCTTGGGGATGCCCACCGTGGCTCCTCTTCCATACCCAGCAACGGGCCTGGGGAAGGCCGCATGGATGCCTACCACAGCTCTTTCCTCTGAGGGGCTGGGGAAAGGCCGTGTCGGCGGCGGCTGCAGCGCCTCCTCCAGAGCCCGGCAAAGGGCCTGGGAAAGGCCGCATGGGCGCCTGCCATGGCTCTTCCTCCAGAGCCCAACGAGAGGCCGGGGAAAGGCCATGTGGGTGCCCACCATGGCTCTTCTTCCAGAGCCTGGCAACGGGCCTGGGAAAGGCTGTGCGGGCACCTGCCTTGGCTCTTCCCCTACAGCCCGGCAAAGGGCCAGGGAAAGGCCTTGCGGGCGCCTGCCATGGCTCTTTCCCCTGAGCCTGGCAAGGGGCCTGAGGAAAGGCCACGCAGGCGCCTGCTGCGGTGCCTCCTCCAGACCCTGGCGACGGGCTGGGGAGAGGCTGCCTGGGTGCCTGCCATGGCTCTTTCCCCCCAAGCCTGGCGAGGGGCCGGAGAAAGGCCGTGCAGGAGGCTGCTGTGGTGCCTCCTCCAGAGCCTTCCGAGGGGCTGGGGAAAGGGCACACAGGCGTCTTCCAAAGCTCTTTCCCCCAAGCCTGGCGGGGGGCTGGGGAAAGGACGGGTGGGCGCCTGCTGCAGTGCCTCCTCCAGAGCCTTGCGAGGGGCTGGGGAAAGGACGCGTGGGCACCTTCCGCGGCTCTCCCCCAAGCCTGGCGGGGGGCTGGGGAAAGGACGCGTGGGTGCCTGCTGTGGCTCCTCCTCCAGCGCCCAGCGCCTTCCGTGAGCTGAGGCTTCTCAGCTCTGCGCTGAGTTGTGACAATTCCTGCGCCGTAGCGCAGGAGCTCACATTCGCGGGAACCCTGGTCTGTACAGAAAACAAGTATAATTAGGGTTGCCAGGCCCCCTCAACCTCCTGGGGTGGGATTGGGGCCTGGCACTTACCTGTGGGTGGGGTGTGCGTGCACAAAGTGCACGCACTCCCACAAGCGTGATGACGTCACTTCCATGAAGTGACGTCATCACGCGGCCCCTGGGAGCACACCCACACTCTGCAGGGGCCCGGATTGGGGACGCTGCAGAGTGCGGAAGCGCGCCTGCCTTCTACAGCAGCCCAAAACGCGCCCGTTTTGGCCCAGATCAGGCTAGTTTTGGGCCCGTTTTGGCATGGATCAGGACTGTTTTGGGCCACTGTGGAGGATAGGAGCACTCCTGTGCTCCGCAGCAGCCCCAATCCGGGCCCAATCCAGGTGGCTGCAGCACACGGGAGCACACAGCGCAGCAGGGGAGCGTGCATGGAAGGTGTGCTCCCCACCCCCGCTGGCCAGGTAAGCAGGGGCAGGGTAGAGGGGCGGGGGTCTAGCATCCCTACGTATCATAGATAGTAAGGATTGAAAATGGGTTCTGTTCTCCAATAACACCCCACCCCTTTAGGCAGCACTCTTAAACTGCTGCTTTCTGAAGAAATAAGCAGGACCAATGCCATTTCCAAGCCTAGCTTCAAACAGTTTTTACAAGCAAGCCCAATAAGGTCAAGGAATAATGTGTGACCCAAATCAGGAAAACATGATATTTGGGTAGTCTTAGGGCTGGGGATGAACAGTCCCTGCCTCACTTCTCTACATAAAAGCTGGGTTGGTGAATTTGGCAACAATGTTTAGACCATAGTTGTATTCATAACAGATATCTAAGGAGGAAAAGTAAGGAGGAGAATATTGCCTTTGGCTTGCTTGAGTGCAGAATGACACATTGTATGGGACATGGGGCTGTTACCCACACAAGTAACACTGCTGAGTTCTTCCCCAGTAACATCACTTACCCCACGTTATGATGCATTTCCCCACCCTCACCTTGCATCATTGGTTACTGCTGGCAGGGGCATGAAATACATGATGATGTCAAATCACACATTTTCAGATGCAGCCCAGTTTTGATGCAAGTCACCTGTGTATACTTTAGCAATTAGTTCCACCACAAAGATTTATGTCAAGCACAGTTTGTAATGTTTTATGATTCCGTATGACTTGATTTCCTGCTGCTCTTTAAGAATGGCATAGTAACTGCAAAAAATATGGAATGTGTATTGAGATCTGGCTTGAATGCAACAAAGCCATTGCTAGAAAGCCCTAGAATTTGCCCTTGCATACCCATAGTATTCATCTCTGTCCTACAGATCCGGCATACCTTTTACTGCTTGCATTTTTTCTGGGGGATTAGTTTGGGCCATTTGAAAGAGAAGCCACTTGTGCATCCAGATTTCAAAGGACTGGAAGAGACCAAATAATGTTAATAAATAAAAATTGATTATTTTGAAGTTGGAAGAAAAAACTACAGCATTTTCTTAAATACAGACAAAATCACATTGGCACAACCACTAAACTATTAGCTTCAGATAAGCTCCATATGTTACATTGGCAATGGACACCATCTGCATAGTAAGTCACTCTGTGAAACAATTCCACACAGTTGGCCAATTTTAACCTTAAACTACATCTAAAGTTTTACAGTCCTAGTTAAAAATCTGATGTCCAGAATCTACACAAGAGAACTCTTATGTTCCCCAAATCTTCCCAAACCCTTCTTAGATTTCCAGGTAGTTAGCAAGTGAACCTCAGACTTATACAAAGCCTCATAGACAGACTCAACACCCTGAATAGGCACTGCATATTGCATAGGATATGTTCTCTCTACAGTCTCTTGACAGTCACTTGTATAGGGTAATACTCTGAAATGTATTGTTATTAAATATTTCCTATATTACTTAGTTAAAATATGAAACAAAAAATCTAACTTTATCAGGTTGTTTATACATTGTTATTAAATATTTACTATATTACTTAGTTAAAATATGAAAAAAAAATCTAACTTTATCAGGTTGTTTATAAATTGGATAAACACTCTCAAGTTCTTACCAATTATGGAATTTTGCTGTTGTTTTCTAATTACTGCTATTTTCTTTTTAAAATAACTTTACTTTTTTTCCTCCTGGCTAATGGAGATCATAGACTCATCTTGCTTAGAATAACATTTTGCATCACACACCTTTATTTCCTCCTAATCCTAAAGCCCCTTTCTTGGGAGCAATCCCCTTTTAATAACCTGAGGCCTACTTCTGAGTCTATCTGTGTAGGATTGTTTCCAGAACACAAGATGAATTAGGGCTGACGTTCATTACAAAGACCTGGCCTTCCACAGCATTACCAAAAAGGAGGAGTCGCTTCAGGGTTTGCAGTTGCCCTGCGAGACAGCCTGCTCCCACTACAAAGGACCTCCCCATCGCTTCATAAACCCATTGTGGCGGATCTGTTAATCCAGAGGGGTTTCGAAATAATCCCCTGGAGTCTCGAAATGACTTACGTTCCAGTCATTGTAGTTCATGGTTTTCTTGAGCTGAATCATATTGTCCATGAATGACTTCTCCAGTTTAGGAAATTTCCTGGTGGGGTCCCCCATCTGTAGAGAGGGGCACATTTAAGGAAAAGTCGTGACAAGAGACGATAAAAACAATGAGCAGGCGCAGACGTTTTTCCAGTCAGAGTAAGCAGACTCTCAGGTGACAAGAGACTACACAGCTTATGCTACAGTACAGTTGGTTAGTCTTAAAGGTGCGACTGGACTCTTTTCTGTTTCCCTTCATTTATGTGAACTTCTGATTTTCCAATTGTTTGGCACGCCTCCCTCTGAGGTAATTTGGAAGAATAAATGTGTACAATGTTGCCGTTCTTGCAGGGAAGGGGGAGATTTCCTAAATTGCATTTACATGCTTGTGCACTTCTTGTAGTTAATGTTATGGGCACTTAAGTTAGAGTCTGTGGGCCAATCTAAAGAAGTTTTATGCACATATAGTAAAGAAGTACCCATATAGACAGAGCTTGCTTTATTACTTTTGATAGTAAAGTTTCCACTGTCTAAAACAAGCGACCAGCCATGTTGTTGGTCAATACCCCTATGTCAAATTGCAGCATCAAAGGTAACAAAGCAAAACCTTGGCTCGTAGTTTGTTTCCAGAATCAATGCAAGCTGCTGTTTTTGACATTTAAAGCCTTGTACAGTCTATGGCACACATTCTTACTGGATTCCCTCTCTCATCATGAGCCAGCAATAGCACTCCACTCCTCAAAGCAAGGTTAATTTAACATCCCCTTGTTGAGGGAGGTTAGATCTGTAGGAGCTCGTTCAAATGTTTTTTTCTGTGGCAACACCATTCTTTTGTGCTACTGTTTGCTATCTCTAGCTTTGTATATGATTCTACCAGGTAGTCTAGGTTGTTTTATGTTGTTTAATGTATCATTCTTGGAATTGCTTATGCTCTGTTTCAACCTTTCTCCAACTCTCTATTAGATTTCTGCTGGTTTTAAATCCTTGCAAATTTGCATTTATAGACTCTAATACATTGTTTATTGAAATGTCCTTGAAACTGGCTACTAACTCACACTGTATAAACTGTCTTGAGTCTCAGTGAGAATGTTGGACTATAAATAATGTAAATAAAATAAAATAAATTTATGAAATGGGCAGCCCAATGAACTGAGAGTCATGCCAGTCTTGACATTTTTCAGTCAATGGTATATGTAAGGCTTTTGGTTAAATGTTTTATTTTACTTGAGTTTTAGCTTGGGACTTTGATTTGAAGTGATTGTTCCATATGATTTGAACTACATAGAAAAGTGATCTATACCCAGTGTTATAGTTCATTAACAAGACACAAACTGTGTGTATTCATCTCTTCCTGGATCTCTGCATATATATGGTGAAAAGCAGGTGGTACTCCAACATTCTTACCAATTAAACTTCATTGGAAAACAGAGGCAAATCAGCAATTCTTAGGAAAATAAAAGTTGCTTTGCTGAATTAGGCCAATGATCTAACTAATCGATGCTTTGTCTCCAGAAGTTTGAACTTCAAATGGAGTTCCACCAGTTTTGAGGTAGTTTACAATACATTGCTATTTGAGCAACAGGGCAGGACTCTTACCAGAAGCAAGCGTTTAACCATGTCTTCAGTACTATTGCTCAGCTGGTTTGACTCCTCCAAAGACTGCAGAAAAGATAAACATGAGGAAGTACAAAACTGAAGGTGCTAGAAGAAGCTCCAGTTCCTCTGGAGTTGTTATAGTAGTGAAAGGAAGAAATATGGCCAATGTTTGTAATGTTACAGTAGGAACATACCTATACCAGATTTGAACTAGATTTAAACTTTAAACCTGATTTAAACTTAAACATATCTACACAGATTTAAACTCATTCTCCTTTCTCAGGAGGAGTCCTGTGGCACCTTAAAGACTAACAAAATTTATTCCAACATATAGCTGTTTGTGAGTCAGAGCTCATGACGCAAGATCATCACTGATAAAGTGAGCTCTGACTGACAAAATCATATGCTGGAATAAAATGTTAAATTTTAAGGTGCCACAGGACTCTTGTTTTACCTTGTTGCTAACATGGCCATCCATCTGGAATTATTTCTTTCCCGAGATTGTTCCAGAAATTGATGAGGACTCAGGGATCTCTTAGCTAAGAATTCTTAGCACCTTTACCATATTTCAGTTCCTTTGGAGAAAGCCAGGGCAATTAACTGGCATGAAACACACACAACTTTGCAATGTAGATAAAGCCTAACAGTCCACTCAGATTTACAGATTTACAGTTACAGAGCTGGAACAAGTTAACATTAGAACAAACAGCACTCAGATTTACAGTTCAAGTGACAGTCCCATAAAAACCCGTCCACTTTATTCAGTAGTTGGGATGGTTTGTTTCAGCTTCAGAGCTGATGGAACATGGCTTCAATCCACACTAGTTCTTGTGCCTCCAGAACATGGTTTTCCAGTCTCCTTCCTTCCTGCACTAGTCTCAAATGCCCCAAAAGCCTGTTCCTGGAGGCAAAGGGACCCCTGAAAACAGATTCTTTTTGGGGGAGAGGGGTCAGGCTGCACCAGGAAGGGGAGGCAGGAAAATTGCAAAGCTTTGCACCCATAAAAATGCTAGTGTGAATCCAAACCAATGTCCTCCAGTCATCCAGAGCTGTCTCTTACAGTTTTGGGGATCTAGCGAATGGCTTCATGGGCCAGATATGAGGATTCAAGGCAATATTCAACCATGACACCTCCCTTTGTACAGGTTAAGCAATGGCCATCTTTTCCTGCCATGTTTACCTCTGGTGCACTGGATAGGTCCCTCATGGCCAGTGGCATCATATTGACCATTGGCATTTTCATCTGGCCAACTGGCTTGGATTCTTAGGAAGAAAGAGAAAAAACATTTAAGGAAGTTCCAAAGTGTATGTCCCATAAGGATATCCTTGTTTTGTTTCTTAATCAGTCAGATAAGTCAGTCCGTGTACTATTACTGGCCTCTAGAGAGCTATCTGAAGCATACCCAGAGGCTTGTATGCTTCTCCTGTAAAATCTGACCAGTATTCTTTGAACAGAATGCTGCATTTACACCCTTTCCCATATCATATGAAAAACTTAAAAAAAAAAATAGTTCCCAAATTACGCCCCCTCCCCAAATACACACAATACACATCTCCTTCCAATGAACTACTAGGGGATAGCTAAATAGGACCTGCATTTTCTGAAGCAGTATCTCATGGAATACCAGATGCCGGGGAAACAGAATGCTGGACCAGATGGATCTGGATCTGATCCAGCTAGGAAATGATTATATTCTCCTGTTTCTAAACTTCCAAAAGGTCTCTGAAACAATGCTTTGTCAGAGAAGTTTCGCTGTGCTCCCAAGATGGTTTCAGAAGCATTGTGAGCAATTGAGACCTCACCAAAGACTCTTTAGAGTGGCTAAGTACTCTGTGCTCATTTATGCCCATATTGCCAAACTGTCATTTTGCAATCCTTCTTCCAAAACTCAAACATCTCTTTTTTTTGTTCAGACATCTCATACAAAGTACAGGGCAGGAAAAAAGCCAATATTACCATCATTGCCATCCTCTTTCTCTCACAGCACATAAACCATTTCACCTCATGAAAATGACTTTTAAAAACATGGCTGCCATGTTCTCTGGCAATTTCTCAATCATATTTCAGGCAAGGCATATCACAGCTCTCTCTTTAAACAAGTTTAAAGGGAAACTCTTTTTCTACACACACCCTTTAATAATTTTGTTTACTATACACAGTAAACTATTCTTGGTTGGGTAACAACAACAGTAGGTCAGAGAAAACATGCTTCATCATCAGCCATCCAAAACATTTTCTGCCTCTTCCTCTTGCTTCACTAGCCATATTAAGGAATAGCTAGCTATGGTGCCCCAAAGTTAATGCTGAGCAATTCTGAATTCTGGTATAGTTGCATACAAGATTGCAAAAGGTCTTGTGCAGAGTCCCTCGATTCTTGTACTTATACAAGGATTTTTATACCTATGAACTAATCACACATGGTATAGCCCTATGCTTCTGTATCCATAATAATGCACAAAATAATGCACAGATATTTAAACAAGCAACAATAAATACTAAAAATTACTAAACGCTAACATGATGGGCTGAATGCTCCGCACATTAAAAAAAACCCCTCTGTGCTTGTAGAAAATTAGTATGTCAGTGTGAAGTTGGTTTGCCAACCTTCAGGTGGAGATCTTCTGGGATTATAACTGCTCTCAGACTACAGAGATCAGTTCACCTGGAAAAAATGGCTGCTTTGAAGGACAGGCTTTGTGGCATTATACCCCAGGAGGGTTCCTCACCTCACCAAACCCCACTCTTCCAGGGCTCCACCCCCAAATCTCCAAAACTTCCACACTCCACATTGGCATTCTTAGTGTGAAGCCTTGTACACAACATTTCTTCCTGATATGTAGCTTTCCAATTGCACAGAATTTCTTTTTAATACAAGGGGGTATTTAAACATGCAAATGCTCATCCTGCAGTATACTCTAAACAACAATTTCTGTACATGATTATTATAAATATGTAGTTCACTTCTTAGATGAAGCAATTAGATTCTGATCCATTTCTAAGGCTAAAGAGGATTACAGGCAAGAGGAGACAGTAATCGGGGTTAAAATATATCAACAGCTAAGGGCTGTACAATAAAATCCTAAAGCCACTGAAACTGGCAATATCAGCCCTTGCCTCGGTTTCCTTCTTTCTAATGTGCTCAGCTTCTAGTGAGGCATGTAAACATTTAAGAGCTTACATCTTTCCAGAAAGGCAGGACATATCAAACAAATGAATCACTGTAATGACTTAAAGGAGTTTAGAGGATGGAGGGGAGCTACTAACTGTGAGGAAGATTTTTGCTCATTGATTCCAGTTGCAGGTTCCGGGTGTCTGTAGTTAGCTTGGAAATCTTGTTTGTGTGCTGATACACGAAATAGGCAGTAAACGCCTGGCCTGCAAACAGCAAGACTGCCAGTATGGTAAAGACGGTGTAGGCAGCTTTACGGTTGGAAGAACTCCTGTAAGATACAAGAGAGGATGTCAACCCCTGGCCATCCAAATATTATCCTCATATCACTGATATCATTGAAAGGAAATGCATTATGCTAGAACAGGTCTGAATGACA
Organism: Eublepharis macularius; assembly: GCF_028583425.1. Lineage (NCBI taxonomy): Eukaryota > Metazoa > Chordata > Lepidosauria > Squamata > Eublepharidae > Eublepharis > Eublepharis macularius. Next base: position 81,935,406 of record NC_072793.1, read on the forward strand.
AATGCATACATGTGGCTTGGGTCAAAGAGCTCAGGTAAATACTTTCTGCTTGTACTGCTGCAAGAGGTGAAAGTAAGATGGACAGAACTCTGGGCAGAAAGGTAGGTAGGATGCAAATGTTTAAACAAATAAACATAATTACTGACAATGTCATTGAGGAACGTCTGATAAGGATGTGCAAGCACAAGTACCTGTGGCTCACTATGCCCCCTCCCCCAGTTTTGACTTGGGGGGACCGGGTAACCCTGGCAGGATGGAACCTGCAGAAGGCCCTGCACAGATAAGCGAAGCTGTCATGGAGGATTACTGTGAAAAAGACTGTCCTGCATCTATTAGGGACCAAGGCAATGCCACAATCCAGAAAGACAGAATCTGAGAATCCCTCATCCAATTAAAAGCTTAAGTCATTTTCATAGCATTTTCAAAATTATTCCTGGGGAACTCAACAGAGAAAGCCAGGAAGTCATCTTCAAGCAAATTGTACTTGCCAGGTATTTTTCCCTTTCCAGAATCTCTATCCCTTTCAAGCACTTTATATTTCACAATAAAATCCCCGTTTGTACTCAGCAGTACTCTTTACTCTCCAAGAGAAAATATATTGGGAAATTCCCAAGTTGTAGCCAATTATGATCTACTTTACTTCTGATATCACTTGTTGCTAGGCAGATAGAACTTAAGAGTAGAACAAAAATGCTTGGTTGATTAGTTTTAAGCATGTGAAAATGGTGGACTGCTGACCTATTTGTCTTACAACAGAACCAGCACTTAAATATGTATGATTTCAGTAATGATTTCTGAACAGCTTTTTTTTACTGTGCATGTATACAGATAGCATCAGCTTGTGCAGCCTACTATATATATCACCGAGTACCATATTACCTTGATTAACAGTCAATAGACGTTCCTTCTTCCCCATACCAGAGGCTACTGGGTTCACATGCAATGTCCCTGTTCCCTGCCACTTGAGTAAAACCTGTACCTTAACAGTCTATGGTTCTATTACCAATAATATATTCAATATTATTTAATTTTCTTTCTTTGCTGGTCTCCCACATTCCTCAATTAAACACTCTCAACTGCATAAATAGATCACATATCTATATTTTTCTTCTCATGTTAATTCAAGAGTAGATTTCACAAACTCAGATAATTCTTTACAAAAAAAATTATCCGGAGCTGACCCATAATCAGAACATATTCTTCCCTTTTAAACTCCATCTGTACTACAGTATAGCTGCAGGTAAATATCATGATTAGATTCAATCTGGCCTGGAAGTCTACCAAAAATTCAAGTGCGGATGTGAGCTTTTTGAAAACTCTTCTCCCTAGCAACAGCTGATGTCATCCAGAATCTAGCATTTAATTGGCTTTATCTGTTTGGCATGTATTGCCAGGAATGCTATTTTTAATGGAAGAGATTTTGGACTATGTTATAAGACGTTGTACAGATATTACCACTATCAGAATGTTTCTGATTTGGAAAGAAATATGTTTGGGGAGACAAAGACCCTAAAAGTAGCATCAAACTGAGTATCCAAAATAATAGGGCCAGGACTGAGAAGATAAGAGCACAATATGAAATATCAGACATCTGAAGAAGAGAGCTTTGATTCTGGAAAGCTTACACCCTGAAAATCTTGTTGGTCCCTAATGCGCCACTGGACTCAAATCCTGCTATTCTACTGCGAACCAACATGGCTACCTACCTGAAACTATGTAAAATATTAATCACCCTTTATAGGGAAGGGAGGACACTCATCACAGCCCTTCAGTGACGAAAAAGCAATCCAAATATTCAACACAGTCCTATGCAGAGTTACTCCAATCTAGATCCAGTGATTTCAGTGAATTTAGACTGGAGTAATTTTGCCCAGAATTACACGGAAAGTATAGCTATGGGGCAAGCAAGTCTGAACCTCACTTTGAGGAGATACAGAAAGCAACTTCTATCACAGCCTTCCTGGCTAGAAAAACCCTAAAACACTTGGAGGGATCATACATCTGGAACCAATGTATGTAACTGTACTATCAGAACAGGAGAAGTTTATCCTTCTTAAATTCTTTTCCGTCTTTGCTGCTGCTGTTGTTCTCTAGCTTAAGTTTTGCAAGTTTTTACTATTTGTTCTTCACACATCTTATTTTAAAGGCATCCTATAATCTTTTTTTGTATTTGAAAATAAAAGCTAAGCACCACATTCCACAATACTTTCTTCCCACTCTACAAGGATCTATTAAATTCCTGCCTTTTGTCTCCATATGCTGGCACAGTCTGCCTGCCTCACCAATGAATGTCCAACCAGGTTGCAAGCAGTGCAGCAAGGCCAAGCAGCTACAATAATGGCCCAGCTTCTCCCACCCTCTTGTGCTTTTCTAGGACTCTCAGTTCATACTGGGCAAACCTAGTAAAAGATCTACCTTGTGCAAAACATTGAATATACAAAGTGATTAAGGAGAACAACAAAAAGAGAGAGAAATACCGCTGCTGCTGTTCTACAGTGCCGGCATATACAGCTGTCTCAGTGGGTTGCTGTTGATTGGCAAGAAGGTTGTTTCTATCATCCTCCATAGTGCTGATGGTTTCCTCTGGAGCTGACCTGCTGCTGTGCTTGCTGACTGCAAGTAAAATATTCTTCCCTGTCTCAGCACTGGCTCTAAGAAGGTTTTTTAAAGGTTCTGTTCTTCAGAATGTTGGAGGAAGTGAAAGCTGCAGAATCTTACCCACTGGAAATACCCCCCAAGCCCACCCCCCTCCTCCTCCCACACCAATACTATATACAGGTTTTAGAGAGGGCTCTTATTTCAGACATAATTTTTAAGCATCCTATTGGTTACTTATATGGCATCATTAGTTGCCAGGCAGACTTTTCTATGAATTCCCTTCACTTCATAGTTTGTGTTGAAACACTAACTGACCTGCAGCTTTCAGGCACGATGCTGTGCTCAGACAAAAAAAGAATGCCCATCTCCAAACTCCACTACTTGTAATGGAAGTTCACATCAGATCAGAAGGAACTGCAGTCCAGAGCTGCTATGTTTTTGTGTTCTTAACTCCTGTTAAGACGTATTAAACCATTAATAACAGAATTCAACATTCAGTTACAAGGAATTTGAACTTAGAAACACTATAAATTAGAAAAACATATAGTTTTGCTGTATTAATGCTGTCCCTTGTAGTTCAGCCATCATTTCTCTACCATTGTCTCCCTCTATACACTTTGCCTGTGGATGGACCATTTAAAAATATATTGTATACTGGGATTGGTCTTTCATGTGCATCATCTCCAGCTGGTTATTACAAATGAGAAGTAGAGCTGAATATACGCAAATCTCTGGTTATCAGTTTTAAAATATATTTTCATCCTGGAAAGCTTTTACAATATGGCTCCCCTGTGACCAGAGGAGGGTATGAAACAATCATTTAAAACAGTGACACCCTCCCATTCCTGGAAATATAGCAGGTTTTGGTAGTTATGAAAAAATAGTTATGAAAAAATACAAAAGCTAGAATAGTTTAATCACGTAAAAGATTTATTTTAAAAAGTATGATCTGTCTGAGATACCTGAAAACAATGTATTTGGGAATATGTTAATTTTGATTAATCCATTTGCTGCTAAAAATTACCAGGTGACTACAAAAAATCCTGAAATGCCCAGGTCTGACATACAGTGATGCTGTCTGTGATACTACCCTGAGGAAACATGCCAGAGTAAATGTTAACTCATGGATACTTTGGTGATGAGCCCAAGAGAACAACTGATGTACTCACAAGCCCTCATACAGACTGTGTTAGCTTATTTAAATTTCTGAATCTTTGTCAGCAGCATGTTAAAGAATGTCACTGTCTTAGAAGTTGTACAGACAGCTGTATGCTGAGACTTCAAGCAAACACATAATTCACTCAGGAAATGGTGGTAACAACATAAATTGAGTGTGTCCGCAATGCTGGGTAAACTGTCAAAAGCTGTACAGTCTAAGACATATTTGCAAGGTTCAAAGATAAGACTTCTCCGGGCCTGCATAACAGGCAAAAGGCCAATCAATCTGTATAATTCATATTGCTTAGACAATTTAGCTTTTCTTGAAACAAAGTGTCTTTTTACAAAGCACCCACAGACTTGCATATAAACCTTATGGGACAAACAACATTGTAAAAGGAGGAATCATATATATTTAACCAGCTAAAATTAAATCATAGCAGATGTTAACAGAATACCTCCTGAAAAGAACAGCCAACACAATAGTGCTGTATCTGCAATACATTCAGCTATGCTTTCAAAATGAAGAATTATTGCTTTGGGCTGTTTAGACGAGTTTTTTGCTTAGTGACTGCCAGCATCAGGAAATGGCTAACTTCTCATTGGCTGGAACATGGTCACTGTTTTGTCACAGCTTATATTTCGACTTTGTTTCTAGCAAAGAAATGTGGGAAATCCCTAAACTAGTTCTGATTCCCTGCCCCGCTCCCAAAAAAAACTGCATAGGAGAGAGAGCTTAACAAAGCAATTAGCAAATGTAACAAAAGAAAGCCACTATTCTTCTTGACCATGTGTATGGAGCCAAACAGAGTTAAATCATAATTACTAAAACTTTTTAGAACAGTTATAGAAAAAGTACAGTACTGGGCAATACAGGCTACTTTCTCCAGTAAATCAACAAGGCATCTCTTATTTAGAGTATGCAAAACTTAGTACATTTAGGGGGGGAAATAAATTATTACATCATTAAAGTAAACCAGGATATATAGCTTTATTTATTTAAATCTGCCTTTCTTCCAGATGATCATATAATGATTGATTATAAGAACCTGAAAGGATGTCAGAAGTTGACTGAATTTATTTCGGTAGTAAATGAGCTGGAGTTAGAGCCCCGATAACTGAGGTCCTTATCTTGGGGTGGACTTTCCTTTTATAATTCCTGATATTCCTGTAAAATATGCCAAGGGTTTATCCAGGTAAAAATGAATTGAGAGGTTTAGAATAGCTTATTTGAACTGTTATTGATACCACTGCAGTTGTGTAAAATATGAAGTAAACACAAAACTAAGTTTATTTTACTAATCTCTCCCTTTCAAATGATATTAAGAGATTTAACATGAATGGCAGTGTTAGAACCTTTTTCTAATTAGGGGAAAATGTACTATCACTAAATTTAATGGTAGTCTTGTAAATGACAACTTTCTCATAACAATACAATCGCTAAAGTAGACTCCATTGTGGTTTCAATATTTTCAGTTGAGACCTTATGTGTCATGGAGGTCACAACCTTGTGCATACTTGCTAGTAAGACTCTGTGCTGAACCACCAAAGAAAAATAGGTGCATTTTCCTGTGCATACTGCTGAACTACAAGGATTTAGGTTTCAATTTTTCTTAGAGGACTTGGCCAAAGATATTTGCTATAACCAAGGGTTCTGCTGCTAGTTACTCTAAAATAAACTCAGTATTTGTATTGATTTATGAGCTTTTATCCAAATTTCCCTCTATGAAGGTTAGGGTAATGTACATAATTTTCTCCTCTTTTTTAATCACAAGCCTTTGGACAAGAAATGCCTGGCCAAAGGTCACCTAGCAAGTTTCATCGTGAGCAGGAATTTGAATCTGGGTTTCCAGTTTGCATCTGATCAGGAAGACGCGAGTCTCTATCAATAAGGGCTCCTACTTACTTGAGTTAAAATTCCCACTGAGAAAGACAAGCATAAGAGAAATCCATCTTCTAATCCCTCTCACTCCTTAAGTTTTAATTACCAGAGTAAGGAGAAGGACACATATAACACTTCTAAGGGGTTTTTAAAACAAAGAGGCAACACTCTGAAGCAGACTGAGTTATGAATACAGAGGTGGGAAATTAGTAGTCAGATTGTTTATTGAAGGGAAACAGAATATATGGACATAATCAATGTAATATTTAAGTGAGCTAGCTGTTTCAATCGTGTATTTTAGCCATGAAGAAGCCTGCTCCTGCCCTGCTAACCTCCTTTATCCTGCAAATATTCTGTAGTCAACTCCTAGGCGAGAGCTGGCCAGAACCTTGACCTTGGCAGAACCAGTGGGCTGGTCACAAGTCAAGGGCTAGTGACCTATGCCAACAAAATGGAGGCTGAAAGTTCATGGCAACAACCTATAGTCCAGCACCCTAACCACTATTCTATACTGACTCATTAGTATTTAAACACCAGCAAGATTCAAAAGATTTCAGGGAGGGATCCCTTGCAGAATGCACAATTTACATACATGAGGTTCCAGGTTTAATTCCTAGCCTCCCTAATGAAACAATTTTTGGAAGCAGCTTTGGACAAACCTTTCTCTGTCTGAAGAGCCATTGCAAAGTAGGGAAGATTATACTGAATTAGACTAATGACTGAGTCGTGCTGCATTGAACAATATTTCCATAATAAAATTTAATTACTGAGTCTTTGTACCCTGTGCACATTTTTCTACCTTTAGTGCAGTTGCCCCCACATTCAAGCTTGGTCTCAAGCTGTGTTACTAATTTTTAATGTTCCTTGTATTGTTAGACCTGCTGTTGATTAAATGAAATTGAAGTAAATTTTCTTACAAAAAACAAAGAAGGGTCTGAAAAGGATTGCTAAATGGTGGAACACAGCTGTTATGCCTTATCTGCAATATAACCTGCTATGCCTGTAAAATGCTGCAGAACTACAGCATTCGTCTTTTTCAAGTAAATTTCTACCTAGTAACAGCCAGCAACAGGAAGTAGATTGTTTCTCATTGACTAGCACATGGCTACTCAGCAGGGAATTTTTTGTCCATATAAAAACACAACAGAAAATGAGAAAAACTTTTATTTCAAAATGCCTTTTCTACAAAAATAATTGATGAAAATACAAGATGGCGAATATGTATGGGATGTCAAGCTTGAGAGAGTAATTTGGCGGCGGGGGGTGGGTGGGGATTCAACCACCAGAGATTCAAAACATTATCTGATTTCTTTTGCCTTTTGCATAACTTAATCAAACCTGGATAAAAAAGCAGACTTGAGCTACAGTCCCTCTCATAAAATTAAATATAGAATTTCTTCAAAGACCATGGAGATTCCAAAGATAATTATGCAGCCACAGGTTAGCCTATCACTAAAAGTGCATTGTAAAACCAGATTGTTTTGAAGGATAATTTCTAGAATTCAGAATGGCAAAGTCTGTACTATTAAATCAGAACTACTCCAAACTGAAGTATAATCCAAAATACCCATTTGCCTCTTTAACAGGCCAGTTGGCTTTAGCAAAAATTCAACTGCTCTGATAAACAAATACTTTGGTCTTGGTAAATAGCAAGAAGGGATGTATTATTCAAGTCTAGGTTTAGATAGCAAGACTGCTGAAACAAAACTCAGTGTTAAGTATGACACCTTATACCTGGAATTGCATGAGTATATGCTTGTACAGCAGTATTACATCTAGATAATTCCCCCCCAAAAGTTCTAACCAAGATAATGCAATGCTGTTATCTTTGAATGGCAATGCCATTCTTCAGAATTCATCAATTTTAAAGATATTGACCATCCACAAGTGATAGATTTTATCTATTTCCTTTCTAAATTCGTACACGACAGTTCAATGTCAATTTCCATAGCCAATTATAATCAATATACCAGAAATTGATCAAGATAAATGAATTTCAGGGAGCAGAGGAGAGGGGGAAATTAACAGTTTTGCTTCTCTTTGGGATCTCTGAAACGCATGAAGAGCAGCATGAACCCAGTATTCTGCTGGACAATCTCTTAAGGGCACAATGCTAGAGCCGGACACTAACCTATCTAATTCTAAGGTACAGCAGCTTTTTGCAAGATGCCATAAGAAATTTAGCTACCATCTATGATGGGAGTCAGCTTCAGATGCTGAGATTTCCAGTCAGTGAGCTATGATTGACATGTGTCCCCCCCCCCCAAATGTGGCTAGCCTGAAATGGCAGTTGGGGATGGAATGTTGGGGAGGCTGTCAGTTGGAGTTGGAGAGTAAACAAGAGAGTGAAAGGGGGTTGGAGTCTGGCTTTTGACCAGAGAGGGTCAGCCAGAGAATCCTCTGTGAGAGGCAATGTTTGTGAAGCACTGTTAGTCCTCGGACTAAAGAGGAAAAAACCAGCACTAACTCCTGCTTAGACTCGAGAGATCTGGGAATTATAGTGAGCCAACGAAGTGGGCAGAAAGGAGTCTCCCCTTCAGTGCCAGGAACAGGGTTACAGCTCATAACTGCCCAGTATCTAGGAAGGGTTTGTCTCAGTGGAGAACCCTAAGGTCTGGAGAGGAGGGAAAGTCGTGCTGTGTTTAGAGTACATAAAGTGTAACATCTGTGAAGCAGTGTCAACCTCTGAAAGAAGCCAGCAACCTAGTGTTGTACCAAGTGTTTTGTGCCTCACACCAGTGAAGTTGCTGTATAAAACTTTCTGTTACTTAAGTTCAAACACCTGCCTACCTGCCTTTTGACATTAACCTTCAGTAAATAAACCTTCTGTTACCTTTTGAACCTCCCCAAGTTTCTGCTAAAGGGAAGCGCAAACCCCTGATCTGTTCCCTACTAAGACTTGGCTGGGTAACCATTTTTTAATATTTCCTAAGGGTGGGACAAGAAGGAAAGTTGAAGCTTAACATCAACCACGCTACCAGAGGCTTCCCAGCCCAGTATACATCTTCATAGGCTTAAAGAGAAGTTTTACCTCAGGGTAGGGGAAGGTCAGCCTAAGCCTGAGTTGGACGTGGGTTTGTGGCACCATCTACTATGTCTAGTTCCCACCCTTATCCTCCCTCATCAAAACTGCACTATAAAGGGTATTATCCTCAGTAACAAGACATTTTTGTGCTGGTAGTATGGAATAGCTTCACAGAAAAATAACTTGGAAAGTGACATAAGAGAAATGCCTGTGGGAGCTATTAACATAGAGGAGAAACTCTTCACTGAGAATGGTTTTCATATTAAGTAATTATTGGGAAGAGATCCAACAGCAGCTCAAGGAAATACTTCATAGAACACCAGAAGCAACTAAACTTATGTGAAAGAACACAGGAGAACCAAAGTTTATCAGAAAGCTTTAATGATGAAAGGTAACAGCTACTGTTTACAGACGACGACCACGGCGTCCGCCTTTTCTGCGGGTACTGTCCGAGGGGATGGGAGTCACATCCTCTGAGAAGGAAGAAAGATATTTCATATTCAGAAACAAATTCAGGTTTAGCATGCACAAGGTCAACAAGTCACGAAGCTTCAGCAATCAATGGGATTTTAGGAACTATCTGAAATATACTTTTAATATGAAGTCTAGCATTTATGATCTTATTGTTAAAAAGCTTATGTGGTTTGTGCTACTTCCCCATTTTTAGCTTTGACATGAGGATGTGAAAAAAACTCCAGCAGCCACTTTAGGGAGCTCATTCCACTTCATCACAGCTATCAGGAAAAGTTTAACTATGGGTAAATCAGTGAGATTCTCAAAGGTATATTACTAAGCATTATGAAAATATAGTTTAACACAGGACACCTCTTTGTACCCTAAAACCACAAAGGGCACAACATTTATTTATTTTAGTGAAGTTACTTAATCTTAAAATATATTTACAATGGATCACTCACCAATACGCCCAATCTTCATTCCAGACCGAGCCAAAGCCCTGAGGGCTGACTGTGCTCCAGGTCCAGGAGTCTTTGTTCTACAAGATACAAGAATACATTGATTAGGTAAGTATTTACCAATCTCCTACAAATTCCAGCCTTTCCTCACTGCTTCTACAGGAGTAACATTTGTTCATGCAGAGAGAAGATTCTAGATTTATTTCGAACATTTCCATTCAAATAAGGTCCCCAAGGCCACAAACAACATACATGAGAACATTAAAAGTGTTTAAACTGTGCTATAAACTATAAGTATCTAACAATAAAATAAAAACATAGACACAACCAGGGAGGATAACTATAAGAATTTACTGGGGGTAAACAAAATGAAAAAGTCTTCATGTGCTGGTGGAAGACAACAATAGGAGAGCAAGTTCCAAAGTTTTGGTGCCATGACTGAGAAGACCCTTTCTTGGATTGCCACCAGTCTCGCCTCAGATGGCAGGGGCACTCAGAACAGGGCCTCTGAAGATGACCAGCGTGGATGGGTAAGTTCATATGGGAGGTGATCCTTCAGGGGATCAACAAAGTGACAAAAACCACCACTGGGGAGCTACAATTTTTTCTTTTTCTTCTTCTTTTGGGTAGGTATGTGTGTTTATTCAAACTCATACAAGCAATATTCTGGAACTGTTTTATAATTAATTGGCTGCAAATCATGGAACCGTTATTTTTCTTTAGGTATATGGGGTAGTAGAAGACATAGTAGGAAATATTTTTTGGAGGGTTGCTTGCTAAACTTGGGAGTTTTGTTTTATAAAAATTATTAAGATTTCTTTTTCTTCAATACTGTCTACCCTAGAAACGTAAAAATGTTTTTCATTGGCTAGAAAAACAAAATTGTAACATAATTTGTCTTCAGGAAACTCATATTAAAGTTCAAGATGTTAAATATTTGAAAAATCGGAAATTGGGGCAAGAGTTTTACGTGGCAGCCAAACAAAAGAAAAGAGGAGTGGTGATATACATTAAAGAGCAACTTCAACCTAAATTGGTGGACAAAGATGTGAATGGGAGATATGTAATGGTGGAATTTATGTTTAATGCCAAAAAGACACTGATACTGGGAATTTATGCTCCAAATGGGGTGAAAGAAGAGTTTTTTTAAAGAAATTATCGCAAGACTGGATCAACATGTATATGACCAGATGTTACTGACTGGGGAATTTAATGCAGTAGTGGACTTGAAATTGGACAGGAAAACAGATCAGACCAAAACTAAGTCAGGGAAATTGCCGAAATCTTTTTTTGAACTGATTAAACAAGAAAGCCTTGAGGATATTTGGAGGAGCCGAAATGAGAAGGTAAGAGACTATACGTATTTTTCATCAAGACATCAATCTTTCTCTAGGATTGATATGATTTGGGCAACTAAAGATATATTAATTTGGACTAAAGACATTGACATTTTGCCAAGAACAAGATCAGATCATAGTCCTTTAATATGGATAGTGGCAACGGGGAGGAAAAAATGGAAATGGAGACTAAATGAGGATCTTTTACAAATACAAGAAAACGTAGAGTTTTTGCAAAAAGAAACCTATCACTATATTCAGAACAATTTAAACCAACAAGTTCGAACTAGTGAAGTTTGGGATGCATATAAAGTGGTGATGAGAGGTTTACTTATGGACTTAAATGCGAGAGACAAGAAGAAATAAGAAAAAAAATTAAAAGAGATATATGAGAATTTAAAGGAAAAGGAAAAAACTTTGAAAAAGAAGCCAGGGAAAAAGAAACTGCAACAAGAAATTAAAATATTACAAGAACAAGTGAGAGCTATGGAAAATAAAGAGTTGGAATGGAAGTTGAAAACATTAAAACAGAAAACATTCGAAGGAGCTAACAAACCAGGGAAATACTTGGCGTGGCAACTGAAGAAGAGAAGGGAGAAGAAGACTATAAGTAAGATAGTAGATGATGGGAAGGAACTGACTCAACAACAACAAATAGAGAGAGCTTTCTATAAATATTATGCTAAATTATATCAAGAAAAGAAGGTCGACGGGAAGGAAGTGGATTGATATTTGCAGTTGGTGAATTTACCGAAGGTGCCCATAGACATAAAGGAGATATTAAACGCAGAGATAACAGAAGAGGAAATTGTAAATGCGATTGAAACAATGAAACTAGGTAAAGCACCAGGCCCTGACGGTATAACGGCCAAGTTTTACAAAACACTGAAATTGGACCTAGTGAAGATGTTACAGAAAGTGATGAATGGAATTTTGAAGGGAAAGGAGAAACCAAATACATGGAAAGAAGCTTCTATATCATTGATACCCAAAGAACAACAAGATGTGGAGAATGTAAAGAACTATAGGCCAATCTCCTTGTTAAATAATGACTATAAAATATTTGCAAAAATTCTAGCAGAAAGGCTTAAAATATGGTTAATACAATATGTAGATGAGGAACAAGCGGGTTTTCTGCCAAATAGACAAATAAAGGACAATTTAAGGATGGTATTAGATGCAATAGAATATTACGATAAACATCCAGAAAAAGAAGTGGCTTTGTTTTTTGCAGAAGCGGGAAAGGCCTTTGACAATTTGAACTGGCAGTTTATGTTAGCAATGATGGAGAAGATGGACATGGGACAACATTTTGTACAAGCGGTAACAGCGATTTATAATGATCAGAGAGCAACAGTACTGATAAACGATGGAATAACAGAAAAAATCGTGGTAAGGAAAGGTGCGAGACAAGGCTGTCCGCTCTCACCACTGCTATTTGTTATGACATTGGAGGTATTACTGAGACAAATAAGGGAAGATAAAGAAATCAGAGGCTTATGAACAAAGGGCTTTTCATATAAGTTAAGGGCATTTGCAGATGATGTTATGTTTAACGTGGAAGAGCCGTTGCAAACTATGCCTAAATTGTTAGAAAAAATAAAGGAGTTTGGAGAATTAGCGGGTTTCTATTTAAACAAGAGTAAATCCAAATTAATATGCAAAAACATGACAAAAAAGAACCAACAACAGTTGATGGAAGAAACAGGTTGTGAGTCAGTTCTAAAAACAAAGTACCTGGGTATTGAGATAACATCAAAAAACATAGACTTGTTTAAAAACAATTATGAAAAGCTATGGCAACAAATAGAAAAGGACATGTTGAAATGGAATAAATTGAGTCTGTCATGGATGGGACGGATAGCAGTAATTAAAATGAATGTATTGCCGAGAATGATGTTTTTACTACAGACTATTCCAATAGTAAAAGATAAAAAGCAATTTGACAAGTGGCAAAGGAAGATATCAGAATTTGTCTGGGCCGGAAAGAAACTCAGAGTTAAAATGAAAGTGCTTCAAGATTCAAAGGAAAGAGGTGGAATGCAGTTACCAAATTTACAACTATATCATGATGCAGTGTGTCTTACGTGGCTTAGAGACTGGGCAGTTTTGAAGAATCATAAAACTTTAGCTTTAGAAGGGCATAATAAAGTCTACGGATGGCACGCTTACCTATGGTATAATAAGGCTAAAATAGACTCAATGTTTCAGCACCACTATGTGAGACGGAGCCTCCTTAATGTCTGGATTAAATATAAGAAATATATAAGTGAAAAAACACCACTGTGGATTGTACCAGCAGAAGTTGTGAATCCAAAAACAGAACTGAAAGGATGAGATTGGTTAACGTATAAAGAAATCCTGAAGGCAAACCATGTGATTAAATTGAATGAAGAGTTGTCCTTGAGATATGGGTGGTTTCAGTACATGCAAATTTAAGGCTTATATGAATCGGACCGTAAAAGGACAGGATTTAGAGTCAAAAATTCAGAACTGGAAGAGTTGTTGATAGAAGGAGACAGAAAATTGATCACTAAATTATATAAGCTGTTGTTAAAATGGTATACAGAAGACAAATTAGTTAAAATTCAAATGGTTAAATGGGCAACAAATTGTAACAGGGAAATTAGGATGGAGGCGTGGGAATATCTCTGGAAGACTACAGTGAAAATATCAGCGTGTACGGCAGTGAGAGAAAATATATATAAAATGATGTATAGATGGTACTTAACTCCGAAAAAGTTAGCGTTTAGTAATAATCAGATGTCAGATAAGTGTTGGAAATGTAAACAGAAGGAGGGTTCATTTTATCATATGTGGTGGACTTGTGATAAAGCTAAGGCTTATTGGGCAAAAATTGTAGAGATAATGTCAGAGATTTTACAGAAAAGGTTTAATCAAAATCCAGAAATGTTATTGCTACGTTTGAATTTAGAGAAGTATGATTGTAAAGAAAGAATAATGATATTTTATATGGTAACAGCAGCCAGGATAATTTATGCACAGCATTGGAAGAAAGAAAAGACACCAAAAATGGAAGATTGGATTCAGAAAGTTTTAGCGATGGCGGAAATGGACAAGTTGACGAGAGGCTTGAAGGAAGAACAACTAAATGAGTATCTGGGGGTCTGGGAGAAGTTTAAAAACTATTTAGAGAAAAATTGGGATTTAAGGGGGAAGTTGTGGTCTTTTGAAAATATTTGAGTTGTTAAAAGTAGTAAATGTCTTTACTTGTAGATGGACAATTGGGTAAGAATTATTAAGTAGAGTTAATAGAATGTATAATGAGTTATATGTTTAGAAGGGAGAGAGCTACTAGGACTAGGGGGAGGTCAAAAGCTGCTGGAAGTCAACCAGGAAAAAGGAATTAGGGAGGGGGTGGGTAAATGTAGGTTAGGTTATGGATGTCAACTAGGATATTTAATAATGTAGAAATTAAGATCAATTGTTATAAGTTTATATGTATCCATCCAATAAAAATTAAATTTGCAAAAAAAAAAAAACCCTCTCTACCCTATACAGAAGTCAGAATGCCTCTGATAAAATGATCTCTCTTCCCTATCACTATGAATATATATCAACTTCCCTTCAGGTTTACACTGGTAACTGTTTATTCAAAAAGCCTGAAGTTATCATCTTTTTCAACACACTCTACTGAGACAAGCCCTCCCTCTTCATCGTTTGTAAAAGTCCTCTCTGTGGGGACCATGTTTTATCCTAAAAGACAGTAAAGCTAATTTTATTTCACTGATTCCGTGCCAAGACTATATTTGCCTTTGTAGCCCTGTAAACATCTTCAGGCTTCATGCTAAAGAATAAGGCCACTGTATGCCCACATGCTGAAGTTAATTTAAAAGACAACAACTGACTGCCTTTATTTTTACAAAAATAGGAAGTGTAGGCAAATGCTTTGGGCTGTGGTTCAGTTTTATGGCGAGTTGTATGTATATAAAACAGATGCATACCTATTTCCACCTGTAGCCCGCAGCTTGATGTGAAGAGCAGTGATGCCCAACTCTTTACACCTCTGAGCCACATCCTGTGCGGCCAACATAGCAGCATAAGGAGAAGACTCATCCCTGTCAGCCTTCACTTTCATGCCACCAGTCACTCGACAGATTGTTTCCCTAAGAAGGCAGAAGTAATCAATACATTAGTAGAGAAATCCATGTTCACTCTTGGTTTGTACAGGAAATAGAAAGTGCACAATTGCTGGATGTACTGTGAACTATACTTTGTCTTCCTTGCCTAACTGGTGACCAAAGGAGCAATTTCAAAAAATTATTGTGATGCGCTCCCTTTGAATAGTGGTAACAGTTCAGCTACAGATACCACACCACTTTTAACAGAAAGAACAAAACCATCTGAATCTCCCAGGAAAGCCCACTATATTATCCCTTACCATGTATGAAGCCAGCATAACTTTGAATTATCTTACAATCTTCCCTCCATCTAGTGGGTGCTTAAAGAGGAGGCTGCAGCATCCATCAGTGCAAGTCTCCGGCTCCTGTACTACATGCAGAGTCTTTCCATGATACTAATGCTGTATCATGTACTGTGGCAAGAAGCACACTGCATGTCTAACTAGATAAATTTAGGAGGTCTGAGATGGCAAAGCTTGTCAAATGCTGTTAAAGCAAGCCTGTACAACTTGTGACCCACCAAGCCCAGTGCAGATCACCAGCCATGTACTGCAGACTGCTCAGTGCTTGACAATCTCCACAGTGGGAGATTTCCAGAAAGCAACCGGAACAAGAGATTTATAGGGCTGGTGACTGCACTGGGTTTAGTAGGCCAAATCTGTACAAACTGATATAGGAAGCATGTCAGAAAGCTCTATTCCATCCACAGTCTCTTATGTTCCATTATTATCTATTCCAGTTATAAACTTATTTGAATTGGCCTGGAAAGTCTGACTTAAGAACAATGACATATTAGGTGATCAAAGAAATATATGCAGATATGATTACTGATATCCTGCATCCTGAGTATACAAATACTTTCCACTTGTACCATTTACTGTTTTAAAAACCACATATGGACTATGAAGTCACCAGCACCTGCTACTCACTTGCCAGACAGGTCAGTTACGTGGACAAAGGTGTCATTGAAGGAAGCAAAAATGTGACAGACTCCAAACACATTCTCCCCTTCAGCAACCTGTGGTCCCAAGCTGATAACCTGTTCTTCCTTCTTTTCCTTACCCTTACGAGGTGCCATTGCTGTGGAAACAAAGAGATGGATCAAACATTATGTTACATTAGGAAAGCAAATTAAAAAGTTATGTGAAATGAAGATGATTTCAGAAAAAGAATGCCATGCTGACAGAATTAAGTAATTCAGATTAACAAGCAGCTGCACAGCAACCACTCTGAAAACAGTTACACAGGACATATTTACAGCTGCTTAATAATATTATTAGATTTATATACCGCCCTTCAGGACAACTTAATGCCCACTCAGAGCAGTTTACAAAGTATATCATTATTATCCCCACAACAAAACATGCTGTGAGGTGGGTGGGGCTGAGAGCGCTCCAGAGAACTGTGACTAGCCCAAGGTCACCCAGCTGGCTTCAAGTGGAGGAGTGGGGAATCAAACCCGTTTCTCCAGAGTCCCGCACTTTTAACCACTACACCAAACTGGCTCTAATGAAGCACACCGAACTTTCTTTACATATCTGACCAGCACTTGGCGCTGAGAAATCCCTTCTAACCTGCCTCACCCATACTTCCAGCAACCTGTACTTTTCCCAAGCAACCACTCACAATTAAACCTTCTCAGCTTTTCCTTGCCAAACAGAATGAGAAAAAAATGATTCAGGTAGTTTTATTTCCTTCCAATAATTGCTATTGCCCACACAGAGAAAGGGAAAAGTAGGGAAAACCAAGTGCTCTCAATAGCAAAATGAATACCATCTGCACATGGACTTCCTGTTTTTGACAATAAATCCATAATACTGGGGATCCTTTAAGCATGAACCGGTGATGAAAGCTGTTGGTGTGGCAAGAGCATAGGATACATTGGACTCATAGGTGTTCACTTAAGCCACCTGTACTGACTGTTAGATCCATTAGAAAGGTATATATATATATATGCGTAAGGGCTACAGATAGGAACACCATCACAAGATCTGTTCACAATCAGAACTTGGGATTCTTGAACAGGACTGTGCCAATTTGTATTAATATTTTTCATACAGTATTTGATATGGAGACCAAGAGACTCCAACGCTATAATTAAAATGGGACACTACCATATTCATACTGACTGGCAAGTTTGAAAAATTAAATATTCCTTTGCTAATCAAACAGAACACCTCCGCCCGCCCCTCCCCCCCCCCACACACAATGAAGTGGGCTGGAGCACAGGTTGGATCTACAGCTTCTTTGCTGCATGGGATGTTTTAGATGCATTTATGCACAGCACTGCTACTAAGTACTGTGTCTCTGTACCTCTACTAGCACTCACAAGAACATGATGTATTTACAGAATGGATAAGATGAATGTCCTTTTCTGTGGCATCCCCACAGGAAATTTAACATGTCATTCAACCCACATATATAGGATGATTTTTAACAACTGCTCACATGATACATGTGTGAATACATGGGGATGAGAAACAATGCTTAGGAACTGTTGAGGGTTGGATTAACAGGGAAGACTAGTATCACAGAATTGCTTAAAGAGCAACAAAGAGAATGAACAAGAGATACATAATGCAAGTCTATCAATGAAGATAAACAGGACAGGAGACTGTGATGGACAAGAGGCTGTTCTGCTCTGAAGGTAAAACAATCAGCTGTTTCACACCTAAGCGGATGGGAGTCTCTAGCATCCATTTCAGAGAGGGGATGAACTGTTGGAGGGCAACATAGCAAGTCTGCTGATGTCTGCCTCAGCAAAAGAGCAAACAGTATCAAGGGTAACTCTGCTCAGTAGCATGGCAAAGTGGTTTAGCTCTAACTCAGGGAGAGGACAGAGTACCCAGTCATGAGGCCTGTTTCTGATGATGAGCAGACCTTATACCCTTTAGTCTGACTCTTGGGAAAGGGTAGGGTGATGTGATAGTATCTGTGTGTAAGAGAGGATCCAACCTGGGGATTAGGCTGTGAAAGCCTGTTTGCAACCACAAGCATTAAAAGAAATTTAACTCACAACCCGAAGCCATAACTAGCATAAGTTTAAGCGCCTTAGGCAGTCTTTTCCTATGACTATCTGGGGACTTGTGATGCTGAACTATTCTTTAAAAATAACTTGCACATACATAAATCTTCACTTTTTTAAAACTACTACTCCTGCCTTGGTCATCTCCATGTTCTTCTTGCTCACTGCAAAACTTGTATCATGACTGTCTTTATACCTGCTACCCCAACTATATCTTATAACCAAGGGAAATATCTGAGGGGAAGGTTTCACTAAAAAATCTTAAGATCTGTGAGTCCCCTCAGTTAATTTATAGAAGCCAGTCAGAAATCCAAATTAGCAACTTTATGTATGCCACTACGAGATGTTTATGCATCCATTTATGAAGCAATGTAACAGATTTCACAGTGCATTTGTTCCTTATTTACATAAGGGACAACACTACCCACCTCACTGAATTTTCAATTCAAAATTGCAAAAATAAGCCAGTGTATAGACAGGATGGTAAAGAGCTCAGAATATAGCATCTGATATGGAATGCAGCAGTCTATTATATTTTTTTGTTTTAAAATCAAGTTTAAATCAACACATATTCGTAGAAGAGAAAGTGAAAACATCAACAGTTTTCTATTGAACATATAGGCCTGTGTGAGAACGAATATTGAAAAAATTATCACAAAATCAAAACTCATGCAAAAAACTTCAGGGTTTTTTTTATCAAGTGCACAACTCTATGAGTTCAGAACATAATCTGTTCAGAGATGAGGGTTGTAAGATTGCACACACGCTAAACTCCACTATCTTTGATGGGATTCAAACCACCCAACTCTGCAGCCTTACACGTGATGGACTGTGTGACATGTGGACAACTTTTTAAAAGGATATGGCCCTGAAATAAAAATATTCTACCAGGCTAATACACGTCTAAGGTCAAAGTGTATTACTATTCATGCCTTGTGAGCCAGATCAAAAATATGTCCTTAATCTAATCATCTCAGCAAAATTCGTCCTTGCTACAAGAAAGGAGCGATTGCACGTAGTGGATAGCAAGCTCAGACACAAGCTCATGAAGCGGCCTTGGATGAAGCCACCATCTTTCAGCCTTAGTTTCCCCCATAAGGCTTCTCAGTTAAGATGCAGGGCCGGAAAACTATAAAATAGAAATCAAAGACTTAAGCCTGAAAGCAGCATTTTTTAAACAGCTACGAGGCCTACCCAAGCACCTCTCGTCGTCGCCCCGCGAAAGCTAATCTAGCCCTACACGGCGGACGCTCTCTTCCCCACCAACCCTTAGGCGGGGATTGGGCCACCCGCCGCAGCCGCCTCTCCACACTGCTGGAAGGACACCGAGGCAGCGCAGGCGGGCTGGGAGAGGCCGGATGGCGAGGATGGGGACGGATGGGCAATCCCTCCCAGCCACTTACTGGAGCGTCCCTGCAGGCAGCAACCAGCACCGGAAAGGAAGAGGCCGCCGTCACGGGACCAAAAGCCCTCTAGTATCACCCGGAAACGATTCTTCCGAGGAAAACCCGTCACTTCCTCCACGGGAGGGGCAGGTTTAGTTGCGTCATCAGCCTATTTCAAAAAGCTTGAAATCGGGGCCGACCTCGATGAACAAAAATGGCGACGAGGAAAAGCCATGACCTATTTAAAGATGACGCTAGGAGTCATGGTAGCCCTCGCTAAAAATGACGGACACACACAGAACAACCCCCCCCCCCGTATATTTGTATCTCTTGCCTGTCGACAGAGTATTGGACTTCTAATCTAACATCAATAACTCGTACCAGAACCACCCCGTCCCGCCCAGCGTGCAGTGTCCAAGTTTCGAGTGCCAGAACTAAACGTGGAGACAGAAGACAGTGCTGTTGCCCTGCACAAAGATGGCTACTTTGCACGCCTTTGACTCGCCGGCAAAGCCGTTAGGGGCGAGCGTGTCTGAGACTGAATAGCGGAGCTCTTTTCCCACCTGAAAGCTCAGTAGCCGAATACTGCTCTAGTGTGCAATGTAAAATTTCTAACCTGAATGTATTTGAAAACAACACGTTTTCAGATGGTTGGGGAGAATAGTAGCAAGGCAATTCTACCCACGCTTGACAGTAAGCAACGCTGATGAACACCTTAGGATTTATTTCTGCATAATACTGCAATTCATATCGTTGTGCAGACGCTTGATGGGTCTGTTTGGGCACAGCTCAATGATTGCAAAGAGTCCAGTAGCACCTTTAAGACTAACCAACTTTATTGTAACATAAGTTTTCAAGAGCCACAGCTCTCTTTGTCAGATGCAATGATTGTGTAACTCGGTCTTTAGAAGACTGCAGCTGCATACCTTACTTAAAGTAAATATGCCTATCTTTTGACATTTGAGCCAGAAACACTATTTTCTGAGTCCATAAAATCTGTTGTCTAAGCAAAAACTTCCTTTGCCCATAGACAAAATACATTATGATGGTAAAGGCGTTTATATGCATAGTTACGTGAAATTAAAAATCTGTTGACTCAACTGCACAGTACTAAGTAAAAGGATTTAACGCTTAAATTAATGAAGATGCATTCCTGCATAACCAGATTCTTTAGGCTCCAAAGTAGGATCCAGACTCTCTTAAGAGCCAAAGTGGATCTGATACCCAGAGATCCATGAATGGTTCTTCCACTTTTCAAAAAGTATAAGTAGGGAGATTGAGCGGATTTAAATCTCGTAGCTAAGGGGGGAGGTGTTTTTTTTAAAAATCCCTTTAAAGTATTGTTTCCCAACATCAATGCCATTCTGGAGCTGCTATTTTCCCACTGGGAAACACACATGATAACCTGGTAGAAAATCTTGAATATCATTGAGTTCTGACTAAACAAAGCAGCACCTATGAGCAATGCAAAATATACCTTGTAGTCAGGGCTCATTTTGAGGCGGAATGTGCAGGAACGCAGTTTGGGCAGTTTCCCCAAGAGGTCACATGACAGGTGGCCCTGCCCACCTGACTCTCAGCCATTTTGGGCCCGTTTTGGCCTGGATTGGGGCCGAAATGGCCTGGATTGGGCCTCTGATGGGTGGTGGATCACTCTCCTGCTCAGCAGTGGCCCGATCCTGACCATTTTGTGCCCCTTTTCAGCCATTTTCAGCCCCCTTTCAGCCATTTTGGGCCCAATTTCGGCTCAGAATAGCCAGGATTGGGTCCAATACAGCCAGGATATGTGATGTCAGGGGGTGTGGCATATGCAAATCAGTTATGCCAATGACACACTTCCGGTGACGGCAAGGGGCATGGCATATGCTAATGAGTTCCTCCATCTCGTTTTCTATGAAATGACCCCTGCTTGAAGTAGAAAGTCATGTGTCCTCTAAAGTTAATGAAAGAGTTATTAAGCACTTCAGTGGTACCATGACATCCACCCGGGTTATCACTACTAACTTCCAATAATATGCTTCATAGATCAGATATTTTTGAAGTTTAAAGGTGTTTTCAATTACATCAAATGCAGGAAACAGAGCAACCAGGAATCTGGGCCAAGAAATAAAATGTATGGCAGGATAAATGTGTAGTTAGTTCCAATCTCTTTATTACCCTGTTCCATTTACTCAGACAACGTATTACATCTCATTTATCTTTCAAGAAGCTTTGCCAGGTGATTTTACAATAGGAAGGAATGATTGTACAGACACCTCTCATTTATCTGGAACAAATCTTGTTCATTAGTTTCCTCTAGTTTTCAGAGAGGGAGATTTGCCAAACATTTCAAAGGGACCTTTAAAATATCACTGCAACATGTGATGTCTCATTCATTCAGGATGTCGCAGCTTGACAGTGGATCTACATATGGGAGTGGGAAACTGTTGATATAAAGGAAATACTGATTGGCGAGCAAAAATGGGCACTCATCTTTCCCCATTTTTCTGATAATGAAGTAGCTCTACATCTCTATTATTTAATGTTGGCTGGGGGCTGGGAAAAACAGAGAGCAAACAACAATAACTACAACAAAACTTTGCAGGGCTAGTTCTTTATAAACTGCTCTGAGTGAGCATTAAGTTGTCCTGAAGAGCAGTATATAAATCGAATGTTGTTATTATTGTCCTTTTAAGTAAGATCAATGGGATTAATTTGTTCCTGATGAAAACAAAACTATTTTTTTTATTTATTTAGATATTTAAACAGTTTTTTCCTGTAATGGTGACCCAATACAGCTTATGACATGGTGTAATGTCATGTATGACATGGAGCCAGTTTGGTGTAGTGGTTAAGAGCACGGGACTCTAACCTGGAGAGCCGGGTTTGATTCCCCACTCCTCCACAAAGCCAGCTGGGTGACCTTGGGCGAGTCACAGTTCTCTTGAGCTCTCTTAGCCCCACCCACCTCACAGGGTGATTGTTGTGGGGTAATAATAACACTTTGTAAACCGCTCTGAGTGGGCATTAAGTTGTCCTGAAGGGCGGTATATAAATCGAATGTTATTATTATTATTATTAATGGTTCAAATCGCCACCTTACTGTGGAAGCTCACCTTGGGCCAGTCACATTCTCTCAACCTAACCTACCTCACAAGGTTGTTGTGAGCATAAAGAGAAGGAGATAACAATATATATATAAGGAGGTAAGTTAGGCTGAAATAGAATGACTGGCCTAAAATCACCTTGCAAACTTGGGTTGAGAATCTCAAGCCTGGGTTTCTCAAAGTTTGGTCTGACATTAATCACCAACCATGCTGGCTGTATTTTCTCTTTTCATAGGCTGTGTTCCAAATCCTGCTTAGACATCATAAAAGATTTCAACAAACCTGTCCCATTTGCTATTTTGGTGTTACTGGATTATTTTGATATATGAGAAAAGGGAAGATTAGGTAACCTAATGTTCAACATGCAGCCAATCCTATACATGTTTTTTTTAAAAAGTAAGTCCCACTGTGATATGAGGATTGATTTCTGTTAAGGTGTGTATAGAATTGTACCTTTAGTTGTTTTCTTAAATATCCAAATGCTGATCTTCATGGTGAAACTGACATACTGAACACGGTGAGTTCAGGACATGGTATAGAGGGCATATGATTGCCTTGATATTGACAGCTTTTCGTGGAGCAGCAGACATGGCCTGACCTGTGAGCACAGTGTGCACGGCTGAAATTGCAGTTAAAATGATAGCCAAACACACATTGGCCTTCTCACACTTAAAAAGTCTTCTAAGCAGCAATCATTGCTGCTAACCTTTCCCAAAGGTGTAAGTCGCTTACTGTTAAAGAGATTTCTATTAAAACAAAATATGAATATAATACAATTAATATCAAATTACGTCCCAGCGAGACAACTCATAATGTGGATATAGCCTTTTATGAAAATGTATCTATGTTGGAGGTATTCAAAAATTATGAAACAGTATGTAGGGATTTTAATGCATGTAATAATTCTATGGAACATTTTCTCTTAAGGATCTAATTGGTGAAGATTTTAATCCACACACCTCTCTGTGGGGACATAAGGCTATTGCTCTGAATGGCACTGCTTTTGTGAAGAGAATGACAGATCTGGGACTGTCATTTATTTCTTCCTTAAGCAGTTACTACAGGGAGACTTCTTTGCTTCTAATGGAATAGAGCTTCCATTTATCAAGTTTTAAACTAACAGTGCAGTCTTCAGCCGAGCTACACCTTTGTATACCCATTGATCTGAATGGACTTGGAATGGTGTAATTCTGCTCAGGATTACCCAATAATAAGCCAGGTGGCCCAAAATAAAAGATAAAAATCCAATTCTTTTAAAAATGGCCTAGCTACTTCCTTACTCCTGTATTGAGATGTGATAGTTGGTCTGCAAGCAGCAAGTATTCATTTAGCAGTGGCATACATGATTAAATTTCTAGAGTTCAAGGAAAAAGGACTCATGGGAATTTGATCTTTATCATTTGAGATTCTAATTTCACTTTAATGGCCTATTGTGATTCAGATTACAGAAATTCAGCCTATTTCCACTAGAGGGTGCATATGATGGGGAAAAAATTCTTTAATAGTAGCGAAACTTACATTTACAATGAACATTAGAGTCTGTGTCAATGAGAAGCTAAATAAATGGAATTTGTTGATGGACATGATCCTGTATTTTAGGGCTTGAATTAGGATTGTGGCTAGTTCTTCAACTACAAGCAGGGCTTTTTTTCAGCAGGAATGCAGTGGAACGGAGTTCCAGCACCTCTCGTGTCCAGTGGCCCCACCCCCTGATCTCCAAACAGAGATCATTTCCCCTGGAGGAAATGGCCATTTTGTAAGGGGGCCTGTGTGTTTCTCCCTCATTTCCCTCTTGAGAGTTCCACCACCTCTTTTTCCAGAAAAAAAGCCCTGACTACAAGTAATTATTTTCTGTTTGATATTATAATGGTAGCTTAGTTGGCAGCTTGGTATAGCACGTAGAGTGTCAGACACCTAGGACTGAATCCACATTCTGCCACAGAAGCTTGCTGGGTGACCTTGAGCCAGTCATACATTCTCAGCTTAATACATATCACTGGGTTGTACGGATAAAATGAAGAACTATGTAAGTTGCTTTGGGTCTCCACTAAGGAGGAAAGCATGGTATAAATAAAATCAATACATTTACAGCAGTCACATTTCCTAATCCAAATCGTACAATTCATTCTTTTTCTTCCATTTATCTTATAGATGGATGCTAATGAGAAAAGAGGTACAGCTGAGGATAACCTAAGACAGCAAATCAGAGGACATTGTACGATATGGGTTAGGAAATTATTGTAGTGGCTGACAGAATGTTTGAACAGCCAGAGGAAGGATATGCGGGAAGGTTCAGTTGGAAAAAAAAGAAGAGGGGAGGTTTGCTACTTTGGTTGCTGCAGCTTTCCCTAGTCTCAGAGATGAAGGGGTTTCTTGGCTACCTGAGCTTCTTCATTAGAAATATGTGTGTTATGTGCCGTCAAGTCACCTCTGACCTATGGCAACCTTATGAATGAAAGACGTCAAAAATGTCCTATCATTAACAGACTTGCTCAGATCCTGCAAATTAGAGGACGTGGCTTCTTTTATTGAGTCAAGCCATCTTGTTTTATGTCTTCCTCTTTTCCTAGTGCCTTCCACTTTTCTTAGCATTATTGATTTTTTGAGAGAATCTTGTCTTCTCTATGTGTTCTACCCAAATCATTTCACTAAAGAGATTAGTTTTGCCTGTTTACAGTCACTGGAATGAAATGAAAATACATGGTTTGCCTCTTTTGTTTATTTGAATTTATTTATTGCCCTCATTGCCCAAGACATACTAAAGTCAAGGAGGGAGGGATGATATAGCAGAGTGGCTCCTGTTGTAAGAGCCATAACCAAATAAGCTAGCATGGCTCTAAGGAGACTACCTTTCCTAGTGGCTAAACTTAAGTATTGGTTCCTAGGCTTTATTTCATTCTTTAAAATTTATATTATTTATGGTCTGCCTTTCTCACTGTGCCTCAAGGAGGGTTACACAGTGTAAGTCATGCAGTCAACAGGATGGGACAGCCAATCAGTAATGTAATAGGATTAAGATTGCAGAAATCTGAAACAAAGCTAAAATGAAGTATAAGTTAATATGGCATGTTAAAATATGCAAAGATTACATTTATGTAGGTTCAAACCCAGATCAAATTTATGATCTCATGGGTCATCCCTGGAAAAGTTGTTACCTTTCAACCTTTTTACCTAATTGACTATCAGTGCTGTCCTAAGAACTCTTCCCTGTGACTAAGCTCCACTGCATAGACTCAAGTAGGATTCTGGGTAGATCTGGTTAGGATGCCTAGGATAGTTTTGAAGATGAAGGGAATCAGGATCATAAAGTACTTTGTTCACTGGATGATTGTGTAGCAATGACACATTTTTTAAAAATCAAAGCCGACAATTTCAGGGATGACACAATATTTTAGTTATCTTTTCTCCATGCAGTCAGGAATTTGTTATGGCTGTAGCTTGATTAATGTGAAAGCTTCTCCCTGGGGAAAAATGGTGTTTTTACATATGATAATTCATTCACGTTATGGAGATTTAAAAGGGTCCATTGCCTAACATCAAAAGCATGAAATGAAAAAGAGTCAAGCGGCCAAAAATAAAGGATACAAATCTGATTCCTTTAAAAATGACCTAGCTACTTTCTTACTCCTGTATTTAGATGTGATAGTCAGCCCACAAGCAGCAGGCATTCATTTAGCTGTGGCATATGTGATTAAATTTCTAGAGATCAAGGGAAAATGGACTCATGGGAACGTGTTCTTTACCATTTGAGATTCTAGGTTCATTTATAGACTTCAGATTCCAGAAATTCAACCTGGTAGGTTACCTGTCCTTTAACACTGCATTTTTCTAAGGACCTGTTATCATACCTTTAGTCAGCGATGAGTAGGGCTGTGCTAAATATTCACTAACAAACATTTTCTGGACAAAAGGGATGTGTATGTGTGTATGGAATATTCCTTAACAACCTTGCTGTTCAATTCATAGCAATTTGCTTCCTCTGCTGATGTTTTGGAGTTATTCTTCCTCTACCTCCCCAATCACCTCCAAGTGATTAAGTTATATTTTTATATTAGACAATCAATCTGGTTTGGTTATGTGACAATATCATTTATCAAAAATAAAGCCAGTGGCTTGCCCTCATTTTAAAGTAGTATGTGGAAGAAACACATCTCTGCTGCTAGGGCAACTAGATTAATTATTCCTGGCCTTGCAGGATGGAATCATTTTCATTGAACATCACTCCAACATTTTAGAATGAAGATCACCCCAACCAATATTCTCACGTGCTTTTTAGCTGGGCTGCTGAGAAGGTGGAGACAAGAGGTGGAGGCAAGACACAATTCCAGGGGAAGCAGGTTACCATGGAGGCTTGCCCAGGAAGTTGGACAAGATGTGATTGGGGAAACAGAAGTCCAATCAAGCATCTTGTATGTGCTCTTCTGATCATGAGGGAAATCCAAAAGAATCATTGTCTAGGGTTAATGATAGCAAGCTGCAGCCTTGCTCAAAAAACGTCAAAGGGGTGGTATATTTGGCATTAGGTGGAAGAACTTTTTGAAAAGCTCCTACCCATTTTGGTTCAGTCTGATAAGCAAGCAGACCTTTTGTAAGGTTGACCAATCTCAGAGCTGAATGCAATTTCTTTTCTTGCCACCACCTATGAATAAAAATAACTCAAATTCTATGCACTGGTTGTTTTTGAAAGATCCATTATTTTCAAGTCTGCTACCATTTCTCCATTTGTATATTTTCAGAATTGTTTTTAATATGATCTTGTGTTTATGTAAAGAGCGTGAGCACTGGGGGTAGGGAGGGAGAAGGTGCTGTAGAAAATGAATGGTAGGCAGCATATTATTCACAGTTCAGCCTTCTTTACTATGAACATTTGTACTGAAGGCCATGTTCCAAAGCACACAATCTAGCTATCTATTGGAGTATTTGGCGGTATGTGCAGAGGACTACAATTTGAGAAGAAACCACTTTATAGCTCAGAAAGAAAGAAAGAAAGAAAGAAAGAAAGAAAGAAAGAGAAAGAAAGAAAGAAAGAAAGAAAGAAAGAAAGAAAGAAAGAAAGAAAGAAAGAAAGAAAGAAAGAAAGAAAGAAAGAAAGAAAGAAAGAAAGAAAGAAAGAAAGAAAGAAAGAAAGCTTATGAGTATGGTCAAGGTCAGAAAGTAACAGAGGCAGGGGTTGAGGTCAGGAGAGAGATCTAAATGACTAGAACTGGTAGAAACACAGATAGAAGGGTGAGTCAGGGATCAAGTGAGTGACTTGATTAGAATGTTTGGCACATGACAGGCAGAAATGGAGAATATGTGTTTTGTGGAATTCAGAGGAAGCGGCAGAGAGTCGGCCATGACTAGGAAAAAGTGGAGAGGGGGTGGGGTGATAAGGACAACTAGAGGAGCATTTCATGAAAGACAGAGCCAAACAGAGTTCACCCACCTACACACATGCACACACACACACACACGCACTGACAGAGTTGGAGATTCTTTACCTTCTTTGATTCCTAAATGCTTTTGTTGGACTTGCTGCCATCCCACTAAGTGTGACCCATTAATACCAATGTAAGTGATCCATAAATCACCCTCTTTGCTTTTTTACTTCCCATATGATTGCATGCACCAGCTCATTCAGAATCTTCCAGCTATAAGCAGAGTTTCCACTGGCAATTTGCAGTGCACAAGAGGTTAGTGGAGTTCAGATGTTGCTCCATCCATGTGATTTCCTGTGGTTAGGGCTGGATCTCAATGTGTGTGGCCCATTTCAACCAGACAACACCGAAAAGGTGAGTGAAGTGGAATATGAATTCATTCCAGAAATGCTACATGAGAAAGGAAACATATGTGCATAGAAGACAGGGTTGGGTAGATTACAAATAGAATTAGCATCCAAGAGGATATAGCCATTCTTAATAAATATTTGGAAACAGATGTTGTGGGAAGTGGTAAATTTTTACTTCACAGTGTCAGCCTAAAATAGTTTGGGCAGCCAGATGAGCCCCTCCCAGAGTATACAAACAAATGCTGGCTCCATAATTTTGGGGATTCTTTAATCAAGAAGCCTCCAGAGGGCTCCCTCCTCTTAGCCTGGTGGTGGTAGCTGTTTACTCCATCTCACTGCCAGAGGGAAAGGGTGAGTGGGTGGGATAGCTAAGAAGAAGGGAAAGTGGGAGGAACAGCAGCTCCTGCCTGACCCTTCTCCCATAGAAGAATTCATGAGCGGAAAGCAACAGAGTGGGTGGGTGGGTGGCAGGCTAAAGACTGTTGTTGTTTCGCCTCCCCTAGTCTTCCTTCTCTCCCCAGTGCTACTTTCCCATGTATTGATCTGCCATTTATTTGCCTGATGTCTTCATTGCTCTGTTTGCTGTCTTTAAATACCCTATCCTGTATGCCTTACTGAGCAGGGGACAGGAGAGGAGTACAGAGGAGCAGCATAGGTTTCTTCCTTCTTTACTAGCCCACATGCCATCCTTTCCCTTCTTGTGGAGAAGAGGAGAAGAATACCATTGCTGGAGCTATGCAGTAGCTCAGCAAGGGCTACCTGCTGGCTTCAAATAGCAGCAGAACCACTGTAGCAAAGCAAGACAACCATGCGTCTACTCAAAAATGTCAGAGCAACCACCAGGACATGCTGTTATTGTGTTATTTATGCTAGGAAAAGTAGAAGGCAGTCAGAAAAGAGGAAGAATCAAATGAGATAGCTTGACTCAATAAAGGAAGCCACAGCCTTCATTTTGCGCAATCTGAGCAAGGCTGTTAATGATAGGCCATTTTGAAGGGTTGTTAATTCATAGGGTGGCCATGAGCTGGAAGCAACTTGACAGCACATCACACACAGAGAGAGGATAAGCTACAGGCTTGATTACAGAAAGCGCTGCTTCTTTTTCTTGCTATGAACTCTGTACCAGTTCTGAGGACTCTGCCAGTGGAGTCCAGCCATGCAGACTGCTAATGCTTGGCTTACTGATAATAGTGTGGAATTCTTCATACAGCAGGAAGGCTTAAGTATTGCTTTTATGTGCTGTGCCTAAAAACTGTTTTCACATGCAACAGGAAAACTAATTTTTCTACTCCCTCTCTCCAGGATCAGAAAGAGTGTGTGTGTGCGTGTGCGTGTGCGTGTGCACACGCGCCAGTTGTATAAACAACCAAAGGTGCCCCATGTCAATAGGAAAAGGAATGCAGGTTTGCCCAGAGGTCTGGTCAATGCAATCAATGGCAGAACCTTTCATGACTAGCATAAAAAGCTGTGTTACAAGTTAACTCTCAGCATTTCGTTCAAAGGAGTGCCTATGAATTCACATCTACCTTTCCTTTTGGAAAAACAACAGCAAACCTTGTTCAGGTTCATCTCTTTGATGTGCAATTCAAACCTCATCTGTTCTTTACCAGTGCCCCCCTAGATTCATGTTCCCATAATTAATGGCTCTTACATGCTGCAGAAGGGATTTTCAGGTTCATCCTCTAGTAGTACTGAAGTTATCTATGCCTGTTATTAGATTAGTAGATATTAGTATTAGCTATCTGTTAGTAAGAACACTTTCCTGGGATCCTGAGTTAATCTGTTTATGATTGATCTCAAAGGTCTTTTTGTATATGGCACAAATCCTGAACTTAGTTTACACTAGAGAAGCACCTCCATGGGATAATTCGTGGATAATTCATGATAAATCATGGAATAATTTCAGACTATCGGGTCAAAGTATTGCAGCCACCCTGAACCTTTCTTTGCTGTATAATGGTCATAAACGTACTTTAATTTGTTAGCTGATCTTTTAAAATGAATTCAGTCAAGAAATTCTTTGGTTACACGGCTTGGGTGATCCATTCTTCTTGTGTGGTCTGCCAGTGATGATCATGAAGTTGCTGCTTAATTTATTTTGAGATCTGATCTGTTTATCTCTTCTCCTATTCCAATAGGCCTGGTCCAGCATGCCATTTTCTTTGACCGATAGAAAGACACCAATTGACAAATGTCCTACTGAAATCCTTTAAGGATTACACAGTTATTGTGTGGGCTGATGGGTGTTTATAAGTACCAAGCTGAATACTTAGCAAATTCCTTCCCCCAGAAGAAGAATTAATCAGTGAGAATGTTTTTTTTCCACTGGACTTTATGAACTTTAGCTCCAAGGCTAGTTATTACTCATATTACTTGTGGGAGATAGATTTGTTTGGCATGATGATTTCTGTGTGAATTCCCCTTCTAAAACTCTCACAAGAGTTCAAGTGTATTAAAATACATGAAGTTTTTCTTGGAACAATTCTAGCTGAGCTTGTGAACCATTTTAATTCTCAACAAAATCATTCCTTTTACTTAATTGATCACCATTTAGAAAAACACCCTGCTTTCTTCTTGATAATGAAAGTATTTGAGGTTATAAAGGAAGGAGGAAAGCAAAGATCTTTAGAAAGTATGAAGACAACAACATCAAAGGGAACCCAACCGTTTTTAGAATAAGTACAGTCTGGCTTCCTTTACAGCACATTAGAAAATTTGTGGCTATGTATCCAGAGGAGTTACCCGTGTAAGTCTGTAATAGTAAAGAGTCCAGTAGCACCTTTAAGATTAACCAACTTTATTGTAGCATAAGCTTTTGAGAACCACAGCTCTTTTCATCAGATGCATGGAGGGTATGAAGAACCTGGCCAGAGACATATAGGTGGTATGGGGAAGGGGGGGAGGGTGCAGAGAGTGACCCTTACATGGCCTTCATTCCCTGCACCCTCTCCGCCCTCCCCTCACCATCAGGGCCAGCCAGGGGCGGCGCAAGGGTTTACCACACTCACGGCCGGCCGGCCGGGTGCCCCTGCGTGCATGCGCACGCGCACGCGCGCACGCGCACGCGCACACCAGCCTGCGTGATGATGTCACACATGACGTCATCACGGGAGCGCATGCGCCGCCGCCGGCCGGATTGCTGCAGCGGGCGGCCTCCGAGCTCTCCCGCTCGGTTGCCTGCGCCACCGCAGATGCCTGCCCGCGGTGGCTGCGCCTGGCCGGGGGCTTGTGCTGGCGGCGGCAGCGGCGCGGGGTGGGAGGGATAGGAGGCTGGTGCTTTGTGGCGCGCGCTCCCGCACGCCGCACCTCCTCCGGCGCTTCCTCCGGCACCCCGCGCCTGCGGCCACCGCCTACCTGGCCTCAATACGCCCGCCGCCCCTGGGGCCAGCGCCAGCATTTCTGGCGCCTGAGGCGAGATACCTGTTCTGTGCGCACACACAAAGCGCACACATGCTCTGGCCCTGCACAATGACATCACTTGTGACATCATCACGCAGGAGCATTCCCCCTTGCCTGAAGTGGGCGGCAGTGGTGAAGGGGTGGAGAGGCAAGCAGGGACGTGGCCCGCTTCCTCTCTCGCCTCCCCGCTCGCTGCCGTGCCACCAGGGCGCCTGGCTCGTCGGGACCTGAGCAGCAGCAATGAAAGGGCAGAAAGGCAAGCGTGGTGGCCCGCTTCCCCACTTGCCTCCCCACTCAATGCTGCACTGCTGGAGCACCTGGCTCGCCGGGACCCAAGGTGAGCAGCAGCAGTGAAGGGGTGGAGAGGCGAGTGGGGACAGCAACTCCTTATAAGTTCAGCACTTGAGGCGGCTGCCCCCACCACCTCAATGGAGGCACCGGCCCTGCTCACCATCTATATATCTCTGGCCAGTTTCTTCATACCCTCTATGCATCTGATGAAGAGAACTGTGGTTCTCGAAAGCTTATGCTACAATAAAGTTGGTTAGTCTTAAAGGTGCTGTTGGACTCTTTACTTTTGTAGCTATGTTTTTCTCCTGTCCTCTGTTATCTTGCTTTTCATAGGGGGAGGGCAGCTGATTGTTTTTATTTAAATTTTTTCTTTGCCTATCTATAAATGGGAAATTATTCTAGAGAATTATGCCGGAGGCCAAATTCCAGAGATCAGACAGACTACTTCATCCCTATCTGATGTGGTATACAAAGTATCTCAGTATCTCTTTTCTTACAATATTGGATTGTCCAAGTTTAGTATCTATGAGAACAACAAATGAAAAACAGATCTGGGAAATGGAAATGGAGGCACAGGAACTGTGTCAATGTTGGAAAATTAGAATGAGTCCAGTAGCATGTTTGGATATATGAAAGCCATTGCTTTTTAAATAGTATGTTTTATGTTAAAGTGTTTTTGATTGTGGATGACTGAAAGAATCTATTTTCCTGAAAGAGTTTGTTTGCTTGGAATATGTACATGTCAGAGTCTTAAGAATGAGCCCTTTCCCCCTGCTTTGCTGCTGGGCACTGTTTTCTCTGTTTGATACACTTGCACAATTTCAAAGCAATTCATTTGGAGAAAACAAAACCAGAACAAGAGAAAGTCCACCTCAGATATGACAAGGGTAGAAGGAGAAAAGGAAAAAGTGGATCTGAGGAAAAGAACAGCCGTAGCTTGGATACTGGAGGCGTTGTGTGATATTAGCTCATGGATGGGACAGGAAAGTGACCTTTGGAAGCTGGGGGGGGGGTATGGGTCAGGGATCGAAGGAGGAAATCAGGCAAACATCAATATGACTTGAACTTGATAGCCCTGCAACAAAATAGAACTTTGTATTGTCGAAGGCTTTCACGGCCGGAGAACGATGGTTGTTGGGGGTTTTCCGGGCTGTATTGCCGTGGTCTTGGCATTGTAGTTCCTGACGTTTCGCCAGCAGCTGTGGCTGGCATCTTCAGAGGTGTAGCACCAAAAGACAGAGATCTCTCAGTGTCACAGTGTGGAAAAGATGTAGATCATTTGTATCTACTCAGGAGGGGTGGGGTTGAGCTGAGTCATTCTGTAAGAGTTTCCCAGGGTGTGGAATGCTAATGGCGGGAGGCAAGACGGATATGTGAGCCGTGCTTTCTCAATGAGGAAATTAATCATCTAAACCACGCACTTCAGGCAAATGGCTACTCCAGAAATGAAAACCGAAGAGCAATCAAACCCAGGATGAATCAAACAACCAAGGAAAAACAGTCACCTACAGGAAAAGTGTTTTTGCCATATATCAAAGGAATTACTGATCAGATGGGAAAGCTTATGGAAAAGCATAACCTTCAAGCAGTATTCAGACCCACCCGAAAAAATACAACAGATGCTACGATCAGCAAAAGACAGCAGAGACCCCCTCACCTCTGCAGGAGTATACCGTATACCCTGCAGCTGTGGACAAGTTTACATCGGGACCACAAAGCGTAGCATCCAGACAAGAATAAAAGAACATGAAAGACACTGCAGACTTGGACAGCCTGAAAAATCAGCAGTGGCTGAACATAGCCTAACTCAAACAGGGCACAGTATCTTATTCCAGGACACCAAAATACTGGACAACACTTCCAACTACTTTGTCAGACTGCACAGGGAAGCCATTGAAATTCACAAGCATAAGCAAAACTTCAACAGGAAAGAAGAAACCTTAAGAATGAACAGAGCATGGGCTCCAGTTCTGAAAAACACCAGGCCAACAAAACACTCCACACCCGACAATAGCCCTGCAGAGAAGATTAGCACATCAAGCACCAATCCATATGCAAAAGAACCTCCTCAGGATACAGTGAAGCCTCCCGCCATTAGCATTCCACACCCTGGGAAACTCTTACAGAATGACTCAGCTCAACCCCACCCCTCCTGAGTAGATACAAATGATCTACATCTTTTCCACACTGTGACACTGAGAGATCTCTGTCTTTTGGTGCTACACCTCTGAAGATGCCAGCCACAGCTGCTGGCGAAACGTCAGGAACTACAATGCCAAGACCACGGCAATACAGCCCGGAAAACCCCCAACAACCAAAATAGAACTTTCACTATACGAAAGGAAGGTAGAAGATGCGAACATATGAAGCTCCTTTATACCAAATCAGAGCATTGATCCATCTAGCTCAGTGCTGTCTTCTCTAATTGGTAGTGGCTGTTCGGGTGTCAGGAAGAGACACCCTAACTTCTTTTCATTGGAAATTTCAGGTATTGGACCTATTGCTTCTTGCATCCCAAGCTACTGAGCCATAGCCTCCTTCCCCATGTATGAATTTTAATATCAGAAGCAGAGACAGCTTTGCTGTCAAGATCACAGATGATAGCGATGTATATTTTCACCATGTTCCTGTCTGTCTCCATTAGTTCTTGCCAATATTGGGAAAGCTCCCAGGGTCATGGGACCCATGTGGATTAATGGGTCAGAGCGCTGCAGTGAATAGAGGGAAGGGGTGAAACTGCCCATTCTCCTTCTTCTAACATCAGAACTGTGTTTGCACAACAGAGAAGGAGAGGGGCAATTTCACTCTTTCTCCCCTCACTGCAGCCCCATCCCCCGTCCAGCCCACATAGCTATTAATTCAACTGGGTCCCACAATCCCAGGAGTCAACTTTCCTGTAGTCAGAAGGGAAAGGAACGCAGCAAACAGCCACATTCCTTCCCCTTATGACTCTAATGGATCCATCAAGAAGACCACACATATTTTACTAACCCATGTGAAGTCATTTATGGTGAAGTAGAGATGGTAGAAGTCCCTCACAATTTTCAAAGGCTTTCTTAACCAGCAGCCTAGAGGAAATTCAGAGGCTACCCAGCGAGTGGCTATTTACAGATCTGAGCATATGCTCAGTGCAATCTAATCAGATGAGAAGGGAAATTTATTTTTATTCAGGTAAGCTGAATAGAATAAGTTAAATTAATTTTTTTAACAATAAAGAAGACCTGATAATTCATCTGTAGTCATTGTTTGTATTTGTGATGTAACCTGGCCTGACATTTAAGATTTATGACTGCTGCTGACAATGACTTCAGGTACAATTACCATTTTTCTAACTTTGTCTGTACATGACTTTACAATCCATGGGAGCCCCTAGGCAGGAAGGAAGGGGTAGAGAAAAAATGGTGAACTAGGACAAATCTGTGCCTCACTCCTCACTCCTCCCTCCCAGCCAAGGAATGAAGGGAATTCTTTGCAGGCTAGAGCAGAGTTTGTAGCTAGGCAAAGTCCAACATGCAGCTGGCCGTTGAAGCTGATCTGTACCTCATCTCTCAACTGGAGCGTGAAAAGTGGAAATTATTTGATGAGCCAGCAGCTTCTTCTCAATCCCTGGTTAGGTGGTGGGGAAACCTCAGAGTTAATTGGCTTCAAAGAATCTGACATGCATGAAGACACACAAGCACACCAATTGTAAAATAAAAGGATCTTTCCTAGAAGAAGCCATCAGCCAGACATACCAATTACTCCAAAAGCATGCCGCCTCATCCGGCCCTTCCGGGCATCCCACCATGTTTGCCTCTGGAATATTTGCAGGAGACAGGACTTTGTCAAAGTATATATCAATGAACAGAGCATCAAACACATTCCTTTCCTTGCTAATCATAGTACTGGGGGAATCCTTTCACTGAAAGATTATCACAATAACTCAGGATAATCCATCCAAAACCACTGCCCCTCAACTGATGTTTAAAAAGCGTTCCCATGCATGTTCTGAGGTACTGAGAAGAACACAGAAGAATTTTCTCCTGCAAGGGTCAGGATGTCTTTCCAAATAGATTCTTCTCCTCTAACCCCAAATAACTAATGTACTGGACATGTACTGCAACTGTGCATAACTCTGAACACAAATAGAACTATGGGAAGGAAGAATGAAGCAAACACATTCTGCCAGACTGGCATGAATGTTGCTAGACAAAATATTTTCCTCTTAGCTACTTGTGAGAACTGGAGGTTGAATAGCCAGAAAAAATTCCATCTTGGCCATTTTCATTATCAATGTGCTTGAGTGCATTGTTACTTTATTATTCATTTATTTTAACATTTATTTTTTTATAGTCTACTTTTGTCAGTGAGACTCAAGGCAAATTACACAGTGTCAGTAAAATCAATTTCAAGGACATTTCAATAAACAATGTAATAGGGTATATAGATGCAAATTTGCAAAGATTTAAAACCAGTTGAAATCCAGTACAGAGTTGAAGAAATGCTGAAGAGTATATGCAATTATAAGACTGATATATTAAAAACATAGAACTACCTGGTAGAATCATACTTCAAGCAACAGATGATATATAATAGCACATAGTAGTAAAATCTATGGTTCCTTTCTCTTTACTGATCTATGGCTGATATGCACACACTAAGGCATCACATGATGTGATAACTAGATTTGTAGTATAACAATATACATGCATGAACCATGAAAGTTTTGTGCTATAAATCAAATGCAAATGCATTCACAGAATGTGGCTCCATAGAGCTATGTTTCTCAATGAGAGAAAATGAGCGGCTGCCATTCTTCTATAGGGTATATTTGGCAAGCCACCTTGGACAGTTTATAGACAAGATGGAATATACATATTTTAAAAATACATACCTAAATTTAATGAACAAATAAAACTGCATGCACTTGTGTGTATTGGTTGCCTGGGTGTGGGCAAACAAACCAGCAAGCCAAACTCTTCCACTTTCTCACCAGACTGAGAGTGAGACATAGGATATCATATTCAACCGTATGTAGTCAGGTAAGGAGACAGTCCTTTAGAGGAAACACACTCTGTACAAACCCAAGAACACTTTTCCCTAGGCTTAGGGGAGAAAGAAATTCTGCCCATGCTCAAATGATTTCAGCTTTATTTAAAACAAAAGATGGCACAAATGACATGCCCAGAAATCCAGATTATTATTGGTTACATTGTTTATGTTTCAGCATAGTGGGAAGGGTTCTGGTCCCCTAAAAGGCAGTAGTTTCTGCAATTAGCATCATTCTCTCTTGTTGATGCTTTTAAAAATTACATTTTACTAACAACTGGTGTGATAGTGCACTATGAAAACAATACATATCTTCCACAGAAGTGGCAGAAATATCCCCATAACAAATATTTGTTCCACTATAAACCGATTGCTTGGCAAGGTCCTGTTATATGGTGACCCTTAAACAATGTTCTCATACTTTGCAAACAATTTACATACTCCTCCTGCTCTCAGTCATTAGGCAAATAAAAGTTACCACCTTGACTGTTTTGATGTGCCTGTCAGAGGTCAGTAGGAAGAAAGGCCTGATTTACTAAACATACAAGAAGCTTGTCACCAAAGATGTAGTGATGACTTTCCTACATGTTACTTTGCAATGCTTTCCCCTTGTGGTTGTAAATGGTAAGTACTAGAGATGGGCACAAAATTAGAAAAAAAACGAACCCTGAGTTTCGTGGTTCGTTGCATTCGACGAACCATGAACTTTCACAAAATTGTCTGGTTTCACGAAATGATTCGTTAAGTTCATGATTCGTCAGATCCCAGGGCCCTACAATGGTCCCATTCATACCCAGAGATGCCAAACTTGCAGGGAAACTTCAAAGGCACCCTCACTCAAAGACCTTCCCAGCAATGACAAGAGCAGAAAATAAGAAAGAAGCTTTTCAGTCTCTTTTGAAGCAGCAGCAAATCTAGCCAAAAGCTCCCAAGTCCACTCTCACTCACTCCAAATCCAAGCAACAGCTCCTCCCTCTCCCTTTGTCTACTAGAACTAAAATCAGGAGGCACAGAGCTGTGTCTTATATAAGAAACTCTCACATGGAGCAGAACAGGAGCTCTCTGGTTGGCAGACAGACCTGCCTAACAGGGTTTGGAGGGATGAGATTGGTGTTCCCATGGCTACAGAAGGCCCATCTCCCCCCTGCTCATTGCTCTTATAGAACAGAATGGGAGATCTCAAGTTGGCAGGGAGAGCTTCCTAACAATGTTACGTGGGCTAAGATTGGGGTTTTCACAGCAACAAAAGGTCTGCAGACATTCCAGGCCTATGTGGCCTAGGGAATCAATGGATCAGTGCCAGCCTGTCTGGTATCATGAAGCATTCACAAATTGAATGAATTGGCCCCAAAAGTCGTGGATTTCATGAAAAACGTGGCGCCACAAGACCCGTTTTCACAATATACAAATCGACCCGATTCATCACGAAATTTGATTCGTATTTCGATTTGTGCCCATATCTAGTAAGTACTGATTTCCAGACTACAGAAATTAGTTCCTCAGGAAATGGCAGCTTTGAAGGATGTATTGGAAATGCAGAAGATTGTTTAGAGGAGTTAGGTAGTGTACCACAGTTGTCCTATGTGCCCAATTCACCTTTCCAACCAAATGCTATGAGCAGCTGTTTGTTTCCCCTTCTTTTACATTCTGGACTTCATACCTTTAATAGGCATAGGACAGGGCCGACAACAACAGGTGCCAGGGCCCGTGCTACTTACTCCCTACTCACACATCTCCTCTGATGCCTGTACTTATAACCTTTCACTGCCTGCTTGTGAGTGTTTTGTCATCTCTGCTGCCTAGTGCTGCTGAAGAAGGATGTGGGTGGTGGGATGCACAAAGAATCAGTGTTCCTGATGCCCATGGCAGTGGCACTCCTTGTTGTATCCACCACCCAGCACCACTGGGGAAAGGGTGTGCAGGCAATTTGAGCAGCTGTAACAGCAGGTGGTAGGAAAGCTTGTAAGTGGGCAAAGGAAGGATACTTGGGCATGTGGGTCGAAGAGCAAGAAGTAGGGCCTAGTAGTGGGTATAGGGGACCCTGAGCACTCTCTTCCCAGGCCTTTCCCCAAACCTGGAAGCAGCCCTGGGAACAGAGGCAACCACAAAAGCTAATCAGCCAACATTAAGAGGCTTGTGATGTGTTATTCTTTCCAAGGTTAGCAATGGCTGATTAAGAACACAGGTATAAGGTCTCCTGTTGCATATAAGTCTGAAAGAGCCTCAGCACAAGGGACCAGAACAAAGAATCAGGGAGAGAAATAGCCTGTTTGCTATTCCCCACTATGGGTATTCTATGTGCTCCCGACAGGTTTCAAGCATTGTTTTCCTCTTGTTTATACTGATCAGCTGGTGTGTTAATAAACCCTTTAGACCCCTACAAGCCGTTTTGTGTACTTATTGCTTCCAAATCCTAAAAGAACCATTGCCATTTTGCAAAACCCTTGGCAAAACAAAGGGTGTATCCTATGGCATCACCTCCTACTGATGCCAAAGGGGAATCCCACTGTAATGGTATATACAGAAATGTCCTGATCTCCAACTGAAAATAAAGCTAAAATCCTATGGATACTCACCTATGAGTAAGCCCCATTGAACAAACTCTGGCTTACTGGATTGGTTTGCATGCAGAAGTATATGAAACTGAGTCTGCTGCTCACATTCATTCCCCCCTGGTTATCCTTGCTTCTCCTTTTCCTTTCTTAATGTAGAAATGTAGACTGAAAATTGTTGTGCAGTGCTATCTTTTTGTTGTTGTTATTTATAATACTTTGTAAAGCACCACATTTTGTGCAACAATAATCTCACAATGACTTGGCTCAAGTCGCTTGCATGAATAGAGGCAGGTACATGCGTTCCAAAGTTGCTGACTACATTCATTGCTTAGAAATAATCAAGTGCCCTAATGAAGGTGGAAGCCATGGTATCTAGTTGGTAACAAAGGAGCTCTCTAAACAACAAATGATGTTTTTCAACTGGTATTTGACATTGCCACTTGAGGTCTAGTTTACATGTGAATTTGTATATGGGGAAACTGACTTTGCTGGCAGATAGTGGATGACTTATTATATCCTGGAAACTTTTGAAATGTAGATTAGTTCAGGAGGTGGTGAATCACAACCTCAACCATATTTTAAAAAAACATATTGTGAGGAACAGCTGCACAGAATTTCTTTTTGACTACCCTCTGACTTGATCTTTCACTTTCCACCAAGGTCCACAACTGAGCATCCTTCACTGGCTGGATTTAGAACTGACAGTCCTCACTAGAAAAAGCTACAACAGAGATGCTCCCACCTATGCCCTTGTACATTTTTTAGTTTTATACCCCACTCTGCTCCATGGGGTCAGAGCATCTTACAGTAGTTTTTTCCAAATGCCTTTCTGAACAAGAGTGATGAGAGTCTAAATAATTTATAATAATTGAATAGATCTAGGGACCAGAAATCAATCCCAGATGTGATGGGGATCTCTTGACCTCTGCCTGAGAGGTAAATGACTATTCTCTCCCAGGTCATTGGATGTCCTCCTGATCTTCCGCCTTCTATTGCCTTCAGCACCCACTTCTAGTGGAAGGCTGTAGCCTACTTTTATCCTGAAATGACATTAATGTCCTAGTTCTAAATAAATTTACTGAGTGGCAAAGTAAATACTCCACTTACTAGGAAATTCCACTGTACACATACACTGTATGTGGTCTGAAGGCACATAATGCAATTTTATTGATGAAGAAATTACTTCAGCATCTGACAAAGTAAGATCTAGCACATGAAAGCTTGTGTGTCAATAATTTTTTATTTTTACTTTATTTGGAAAACTGTAACTGCAAAGAGGCTCCGAAGTGGCTCTTAGTCTTTAGGTATCAAAAGACTCTTTTTTTCTTTTTGATGAAGCTACTCCTGGACTGGAGACCATATGGAAAC
The DNA here is from genome assembly GCF_028583425.1 of Eublepharis macularius. Lineage (NCBI taxonomy): Eukaryota > Metazoa > Chordata > Lepidosauria > Squamata > Eublepharidae > Eublepharis > Eublepharis macularius. The sequence continues at coordinate 81,976,366 of NC_072793.1, forward strand.
TATGGAAGCCACCTTGACTTCCTGAGAACAAGAACATGTATAAATCATACATACATACATTCTGAATGTGTGTCTTGGATCTGATGGTAAATACACCCAACTGTAGGTTCATCTGATTTAAATGATTTACTTCAAAATAAAATGTGTTTAAGAGTTACAGGAGTGGTATGTACAGTTGCATTCATCAGCCCTTCCATTGTGGTCTTCATAGGCTACAATCCATCATAGTGTGAGGAACAGAAACCTATGAGTTCAATGACTTTGAGGTAGGGTTGCTAGTTGTTGTTGGTGAGTCTGGTCAGCAAAGATAATAGCAGGGCTTTTTTTCAGGTGGAACGCAGTGGAACGGAGTTTTGGAACCTCTTGAAAATGGTCACATGGCTGATGGCCCTGCCCCCTGATCTCCAGACAGAGGGAAGTTTAGATTGCCCTCCATGCTGCTGGGCGGTGTGGAGGAAAATCTGAACTCCCCTATGTCTGGAGATCAGGGGGCGGGGCCACAGCCATGTGACCATTTTCGCAGAGGGTGATTTAAACTTTTAAAAACTCCTCCCTTGTTCCAGCTGTCCCAGTGACATCATTGGTCCTGGGAGCGTGTGCGCACTTTGCGCATGCACATGTGGTACCAGGGGCACCACCTTCCGCCAAGAGTTAGGGTTAGGGTTCCAGAAGGAAGTGGGTGCTGGCAACCCACTGAGTTCCACCACCTCTTTTCCCAGAAAGCCCTGGATAACGATTGTTTTACCTCCAGACCACCAGTTGCCAGACTAGAGAAGGAAAAACTGGTTTTCCTGCCCTACCAGGTTTGCCCAACCCCCTTAATTTAATCAGCTTCTGCTTGCTTGCCCTCGGCAAATGAGTGGTACAGTCATTCCGCCAAAGTGCATTTGCAGGAAGAGCCAAGTCATGCTTGTCCCTGGAATTTGTGTGTGAGGCCCTGGGTTTTGCCCTATGTGACAAAAGCCTGAGCAAGAGGGAATGTTTCCTATCCAAGAAGAGCTTGTGTTTCTTCCACTGACCATATAGTGCACAACACCAGAGAGAGAGGGGCTTAACTCACTTTTTTTTAAAAAAAGCTATCGGTTCTGCATGTGGTTTGAATTATCTCCCATGGATTTACCAAACTGGCCTCAGCCTTCCTCACATTTAAAATTGGCATTTCCCACCCAAAACAAGTTTACAAAGCCGTTTGCCTCATTCATTTTTTTATACCTATGAAAGTCGTATTGTTGCCCACAAATATAATGTGTGTAGCAACTTATTGAGGGCATCTAGAAAATGGTGGAATTCGACTGGCCAGATACGAGTAAACCTTCTTTGATAATTTTAGTCTATGTTTTTCCTCTCTTCTCCCTGCTCCCGCTTTACGGGATAGTATGAGCCAGCCTGTTGGGGAAGATGCCGTTGGGACAAGTACTCCCCATTCTTTGCCTCCTTGTCAGCAGGAATTGTCCCGCGTTAATGGGTTTTGGCGTCTTTTTAGGCTCCAGTGCACATGCCAATTCCTCCCGAGTAGTCGCATGCAAATTCCTTTGAGCTGTTCCCAAGTACGTTATCAGTACACTGCAACCATTTACGTACGAATACTTGAATTTCCACGGATTTCAATGTAGCAAAACCAATTCACATATATTGCGGCCGCGGGTGGTGGTAGTGGGGTGTTACAGCTGCAAACCTCAACGGGTTTACGCAGGGCACTGAAATCAGTGGGGTGTGCAAACCGATCCTACGCCTGTTCAGTCGCAAGTACATCCTCCTGGATTTCTTCCGAGGAAAATCGTTCAGAGGATTACAGTCGTACTTTCAAGCAAATTCCGGCGGGTGGATTCTGACCATTTTCTCGTGAGTAGAGCCATAGAGAGCTTACAACAGAAGAAGCGATTTCCACATCTCAGCCTTGATTTTTAAAAAGAAAGGGAAAAGAAAAAACAACCTTGGCCTGGGTGGGTGGAGATTCAGAAGAGGGAGGAGAGGGGCGGATCAAATCTGATGGGAGCAGGGAGGAAAAGCAGGCGGTCGGTTTGCTGGCTAAAGTGGCTCCGGTCCGGGAAGGGTTAACCGCAGCGGCGGCAGCTCCTCTTCGGTGCTCCCTGCAGAGCGTGTTGTGGCCTTTGAGGAGACGCCGCTAATGCAACCAGCAGCAGCGGCAGCCCCCCCTCTCTTGCTCGCTATCGCTGCTGCCTGCGCGACAGGCACGGAGTAGAGCAGGGGAGCCTTCCCCGCTTCTCTCAGGGCTGCTGGTGAAGCAGCAGCTAGCGGGCGCAGACAGACGGGGCTAGCCTGCCTCAGCTGCTGCCCGCTTTGCCTCCCGCCCTCTCCAGCTCCTCAGGTGCTGCGCTTGGGCTCGGCCGGGAGCTTGCAGACAACAGGTACGGAGGGCTGCGGCGGCGAGGAAGGGGCGGGTAGCTGCTCTCTCCCCGGCTAATGAATGAGGCTGCGGGGGCGCGAGGAGGCGCGTGCAGGCCCCGCTGGAGCTCGGGCGCGAGCCCCGGATTCCGCTTGGGCGATGAGGGGGGCTGGGCGGGAATCGGGGTGCGCGCCCAGGCGCGGGAGGCAAACCTGCCTGGCACGGGGTGGAGGGCCGGGGACAAAGGAGGGGAGGCGAACTGTTGGCTCAGTGCAAGGGGGGGGGGATGAAGGAAAGGCCTACAGAAGCAAAAGCCTCTCTCCGGAGTCCGGAGCCCCCTCCGCCTCTCTCCGTGGGTTCAGATGCCTCCCTGTTTCCTCTCAGCTGTAGTCCTAAACTTGAATTGGGGAAAAGAAGAAAAAAAAAAGGGGGGGGGGTTGGTTATACTCGTGAGGGAGCCGGAGTGTCCCTTTGGAAGCTACTATTACTGGATAGAATTTCTTTTTCTCTCTCTTCCCCCACCTCCAATTCCTGAGAACAGGCAAAACTTTTGTCTTCCACAGTGTATTGTTGGGACCCATGTGGTGATGGGGAGGGGGGTAGAGGAGAGGTCCTGGAAAAATTTGTAGCCAGTGGTAGCCCTTAATGGGTGGAGAATTTGTCTTCTTCGTTTCCCACCCTCACCCCCACTTCAAATATTTATAATTTACTGTTTGAGATCTTCCCCCCTCTAACTGTTTAAAAAGCCACCAAATAGATGATTGTATTCCCAATAAAATAGCCCTTCCCATCCACCAAGAGTTCTGTATACATTTTGTTTGTATCATTTACAAATTCTGTTTCTACCAATTGCTGTGGAGATGGTCTGATAAAGGGAGCCTCTTAGCTTGCCAAGTCACATCTTAAAATACGAAATGCAGCATACATAAATATCAATTTGAAATAATACTTGGCGCTTAGATTGCTTTTCATCTTCAAAGTGCTTTCACACTCATTAACTGATCCTCTCAACATCCCTTGGATGGCAGCTTAACCTGAAATGATTTATGCAGAATATCAAAGGGGGCTCTTCCTAATGCTGTCTTGTGTTCAGGAGTGTTGCTTTGTTCTTCTCTGTTAAGCTCCTGCCTGAAGCTGCAATTTTTTAATGCCAGTGGAGGCTGTACCCCAATACTGAAGATCAGAGAGAGGTGGCGAAGAGGCCATGCAGACAGGTGATGGAATATAGCCAGGAATGTTCTGTTAAATTTCATGCCTTCAGATCACGGATGTTTTTAGATGTGATGTCAAGAGGAAGAAACTCTTATCCATAAGGGATCAGGGAGGTCAAACTACTTCCCTTCTTAAAAATAGATATATAAATTATTGAATTCTTTTTGTACTTATTCCAAAAATGGAACCATTTCATTGTCTGGTATCTTTCTGATATTTACAGAATCTAACAATGCTATACTTCATAATCATAGATCCAGAGGAGTTAGCTGTGTTAGTTTGTAGTAGCAAAATCGGAAAGAGTCTAGTAGCACCTTTAAGACTAACCAACTTTACTGTAGCATAAGCTTTCGAGAAATCACAGTTCTCTTCGTCAGATGCATGGAGGGTAAGAAAAAACTGGTCAGATATCTGACCAGTTTCTTCTTACCCTCCATGCATCTGACGAAGAGAACTGTGATTCTCGAAAGCTTATGCTACAGTAAAGTTGGTTAGTCTTAAAGGTGCTACTGGATACATTTAAGCTAATGTCCAGCTGTAGAGAAAAGGCAGATGTTACTTATGATACTTTCTAGTGTGCTGCTTTATATACAAACTTGTGTTGTACTAACATCTGAATGGCTTCACGGGAGACAGCATCACTATTGCAACGACTGTATATGTGTCTCTGCTTGATAGGATGTTTACAGATTTTCATGATTGAAGTACAAAATGTTACCCCCGGTGAGAACTAAAATGCCTGGTGAATTCATGGTTGGAACAAGCCAATTAATATTTTGTTGCAAACACAGGAATTTGCTAACAATAGTAAGCTATATCTAATATATAAGAAATATATTGCTGATGAAAGTTCCAAGTAAAAATACTGTTGCTCTTACTTATTTTGGAAAATTGTGAAGCCCTAAGATATTATCTGAATGAGTTGATGGTTAGAATTAAAGTACCAAATGGAAAACAATAAAAAGACTTTAAAGCTTAAGCCCGTGTGATGTGGGTGTTAGAATATCAGGCTAAGATCCTCATTCTGCCATGGAAACTTGTTGGGTGACCTTGGGCCAGTCACAAACTCTCAAGCTGACCGTCCTCATAGGGAAGATTGTTGAGAGGACAAAAAAAGAAGTACATAAATGTATATGCCATTTGGGTATAAATAGAGTGAATAAAATGAAAAATAAAACAAGGTACCATTTAGCAATGGAGCTACTGCAAAGAATCTAAGGGTTGGACTTGTGTGTACCATGCATTTTATTCAACTGCTTTCTCTCCTTGATTGTGTAGGCTACATCTGTATGCCTCTTAAGACTGTCATTATGTTACATCATTATAACATTTTGAGTATGGGTTCCTAAGTTATTGTCATATGTTTTCTGATAATTTTAAAATCACTTTTCTAGGTGGTTTGGAAAGGTGGTGATCAGAAATTAGCAACTGTTGTTATGCATTTTAGTCTTCTTTTCAAATAACATATGCAGAACTAAGAGTTTCTTCAAAAGAGGGCATCTGTTACATTCTCTCTGTGCTGGCATTTGAGCCTGGGAGCAAGTGCTGTGCCAAAGAACCTCCTGCTGCTGCTCTTGAATTACTCTGGGTATCCCAGAGATTCTTGGCTGAAGCGGAGGGTTGGATGGCTGCTGTTGGTTCAGTTCTCCTAGAAAGAGACATTATTTTAGTAGAAAGCGGGAAGCAAGGCCAGTGGGCATGACTAGGATTACTGAATTTTGTGCTATCTTGCACTCTGTTCCTGCTGATTGTCTGCAACATACTAGAAGACACACAATTCCCTGAACTGGCTAAAGCCTTGAAGGCCCTCGCCTCCACAGTTTAGAAGGATGAAAAGCTCGCTCCTTCCTGAGAGATTGCTGTTAGCTCTACAAAGCCATAATCCCCTTGTGCTTTTCAGTTCTTCCTCTTTCATAGGTGTTCTAGGATTTATGGAAAATAAAATGCTGATATTAATATAACATATGCAGGCATAAATGTAAAATATATTCAGCATAGCAGATTGCTGCATCAGTAGAGAGCCTGTTTGGTGTAGTGGTTAAGAGCGGCGGGACTCCAATCTGAAGAACCAGGTTTAATTCCCCACTCCTCCGCTTGAAGTGAGCTGGGTGACCTTGGATCTGCCAGAGCTCAGCCAGAGCTCTCTCAGCCCCACCCACCTCACAGGATGATTGTTGTGGGGATAATAATAACATACTTTGTAAACCACTCTGAGTGGATGTTAAATTGTCCTGAAGGGCGGTATACAAATCGAATGTTGTTGTTATTATTATTAGAACTAGTACCTTCCGTCCACCATTGATCAGAGCCTTCGGCTAGCTGCCACAAAGCTAATAAATAGGCTGCCTTTCAAGAAGCCAGGGCATGCTGTTCCAGCAATACACTGTTGGAAAGACCTGTGGATAAGCTCCTCTTCAAATGTCATTGCCTGGAAAAGAGGGGTGGGAGAAGGAAAATGGTGTTAATTAAAAACAAAAGATTGAAGAAAATCAGCAAATTGCAAGAGTGAATTGGCTTAACATTCCATACCACCTACAACTGCAAGTCTTTGTATTGCTCTGGCTTGAACAAAGTACTTCATAATCCCAGCTGGGAGGCCTTTCCTAGTTTTTGAATTACAATGTAGCTTTAGCTTTTAGCCACTGATGGTGTTTTTGTTGTTTGTTGTTAAAAAAAAAAAGATTTCTCTTTCAGAAAACACACTCTTACCCTTTTTCTCTTGGTTACAATTCTTGGTCCAGAATTTAGGCTCATCTTAACGCATAGTCACCAAGTCTGAATATGATAGCCATCAATATTTATCAGGGAAATAAGGCAAGGGTAATTTTATTATATTGGTTATCCTTGCCTTATTCTACAAATACATCATGAAACATGGTGGCTGTGTGTTAAAAGAGAACAAACTAATTTCTGGAACATAAGACCAATATTCATCACTAGAACCAAAGTCCATTGTGGAAAAAAACCCAACGGGCTCTAGAAAGGGGAGGACAGGCATTGCGACCTGCTCGGCTCCTGATCCCAGCTAGGGGAAGGCAGGGGGCAGGCATAGCCACCTGCTCTGCTCCTGATCCTGGCCTGGGCTTCTTGCCGTTGCGCACTCTTGCAGGGATGGGCTGCCTCTTCTGGGCTTCCCTCCAGAGCAGCACCCTTTGGAGGCGCACCAGGGTAGGAAGTGAGTTTTCGGGAACACGGTTTGCCTTTTATATAGTAGGATAAGAAAATAATACACAAGTTTGCATTTCTTTAATACAGTTTCTGATTTCAAATTGAAACAAGTAACATTTGAGATGTAACAAGTAACATTTGAGATTGGCAACAGGAAGGATAGGGAATGTGAGAGAATTGCTGTTGGATATAAGAAGCCTCTATATATTCTCCTTTTGGGGCTTGTGATCCATTGAGAGACTCTGTTTGCATGCTTTCAAGCTTTCCTGCACAGTCTTGAGGCCTAGAAATAGGTTCTGGTGTTTAGAATGAAAGCTAAGTTTTGTAGGGTTCTGGTAGTCTCTTGAGATTCACTTTTAGACAAAGTGACATGTTTTAGTGTTGCTTTATTGGTGGGAAGACCTCTGTGTTCTGTCTTAAGCCAGCAGTTACTTTTTTCCAGCAGTAGTCTTGAAGATTTGGGTTCAAATCCTTATATGCACCATGAATAGTAAAATAGAAAAGTCACTAGGCTGTTTAAAGAGGCTGGGCAATAATAAGTACTATAACAACATAGTAGTCTGAATATGGAGGTTACATAGTCATTTCTCTCCGGAGAAATCTACAGGTAGACATGAAAGATGAAATGCTTACATCACCCAGAAGATAAACTAAATGATTTAAAAATCCACTAAATTTAAAAAGCCCAGCTCATTTCAGCTGTTGTTATGATACATCAAAATGCAGCGATGTTGTAAATAGAATAAACTGTGTTACAGAATTACAAATTCAGTTCCCTAGTTTATAAAACTCCTGGCAATACTGGCACATGTAGTGGGATGGAAATGGCTTGTTATATCAGTTTGGTCATAGTTCTTGTGTCTGAATTTCTGATGGTAAGTTTGTGCCCTGAGGCCCATGACTATTAAATACCAGAGACAGAAGTCACACCTTTTTGCGGGGGTGGGGGAGTGGGGCAGGGATACTAGGTATTTTTTCTATACACCTGTCTGCCATGGGAGGCACCTGCGATAGGAAGAGAAAGATGGGGTGGAAATGGAGTGATAGATGGTAGCAGTGGAGAGACATGTTAGTATACTGTAGCAGTATAATCCAGTTCTTTCCTTGGAACAAGATTTTTTAAATTATTATTATTGTACCTGTACCAGGCCACTGACTGCAGACAAATCCAGCATATTCAAAAGTCATGTTTTCCCATTTCCTCACATTAACTTGGGCAACTGATAGGCTTAAAAATTTCAAAAGTTGTGATGAAGCTAATGTGGAGGCCCCCCCCCTGCTCCGCTGCTCTGTTGATAGCACTGAAACTGCCAAGCCATTTAAGAAACATATGCCTTGTTCAGATGTCACTCTGAAAATCACATAATTATGATTTGGTGATCAGATGTGGCCTGCCTGGCTTGTGGGCTCCTCTCTCTGTGTAATTATAATTATACTGTTTCAGGTGCTACAATAAGCCACAGTTACTGCTAGCTTGAAATGAAAGGGGGAAGCTCATGCTACCCCAAGAAAGGAGAAGGAAGTTGTCCAGTCCAGAGAATGTGCCTTTAGGCTGACAATCTCCAGTCCATGATTTGGTGATTGGCAGCATAATGTCTTAAACAGGACATACTGCCCTCTGTGTTCTGCAGTTCTTGTATAAGATCATAATGGCTAAAAGACTGAGGGAAGGGAGGACATGTGACAACCCAGAGAGGTACATTAATTGTCTGTGGAACACATTGTGATGGCTGTATGGTGATGATGGCATCCTCTCTGTTTCACATGGTGAATTCTAATAATTGCCAGTAATTATTTTTCACTGGCCTCCCAATATTTTACTATCAATTCAGATTTCAATGATAAATCTCCCTGAATTGTAAAAAAAAGTATAATAGTAAATGTCAAAAACAAGTGTAGTAACACAGTTCTTTGAAATATAATTTCTGTTGTTTTGAACATAAGCAAAAAAATGTTCCATGAGCTTTACAGAGGATGTATCACAAACATGAAAATCAACAATGCTATCTTTGTGTATTTCAGCAGCTTGGAAAACCAGCCATTGTTTTTCAGACGATTCATTTTTATTTTTTTTAAGGAAGGAGTATTCAGCAGTTACAATAAGCTTCTTGCTGCTGTGTGAACACTGCAAGGGCTGTACAAGAAGGGAATTAAACCTAAGGAAGTATGTATATGTCATTCGGCAGAAGAAACATATTCAGTGTTCTGAATTACAGTACAATTGCTACAACTTCCCTAGAACCATGGGGATGCAGGCATGCTCTGGCATCTCCACCTGGCACTGTTTGCAGAAGATCTGAGTGTGTTTGTAGCATGGTTACTTGTAAAAGTGAGTGTGTTAATGAAGTCGATCCAGTGAAATGTTTTGCTTTTGGTACTTATTCTGTGATAACTTCATTGCATTTTTAAAAATCTTTAATGGTGTCAATATTTAATAGTGAGCCCCTTTGTTTTTAAAATAATTGCCTTTTCCTTTAGAACAACTGTTAAATGGAAATAAACTTCTAAAGCTGCAGTAATCTGGGATGCTGGTTGTTATACACAACAAATGGAATGCCTTTTATCTGTCATGCCTCGTTGAACAAGTGGTCCATTTAGCTCTGAATAATTTCTCTTTTTTCTTACTGTTGGCCAAGATGATACAATTTTAGTAGAACAAATAGAGGTGCATTGTTGACTCCATTGTTAGAAATCGAAGATAAGAATAGTTAGAGCTCAGCTGAATCCCAGGCTGGTTAAACTGTGTTACTGGATTTAATCCAGCCTACTGATGCTGACTTTTGTTGCAATGTTAGCTTGAATCCTGGGCCGTTTCCATATGTCCTAAAAATAGTGCCCCACTCACTGAATGCTGGCGGCTTTTCTGCGCGATTTCTGACGTTACCATTTCCAAAATGGTTGCAGACAGTTTTGATTCCGTTTTCATGGCACCACGAAATCAAAACTGCCTGCATCCGTTTTGGAAACAGTGACGTCAGAAATTGCACAGAAAAGCCACCAGTGTTCATTGAGTGGGGTGCTGTTTTGGGGACATGTGGAAACGGCCTTGGTAAACTTGTTCATCATAAGTTGCACTATTAAAAGAACAAGGGTGCATTTTTGCTTAGATTGGCTAAGTATATTGGGTTAATTTTTCTCAGATATATAGGGAGTAGTATTCTTTGTCTGTTTGGAACCTTGCTTATCTGAAATAAGAATTGTAAGAAGCTTCTGTTTTGTCTGTTTTCTACAACAGCTTTTAAAGGAAATGTACAAGATGGTTATGCTTTTGCAAGAATCACAGCAACCACGTATGCTAGGTGGTCTGTTAGAACTTTGTTATTAGTGGTCTACTGGTAACCACAGACTACCTTCTGCCCACTCTTTTCTAGCATTTCTAATATTTATAGCAGGTGGCTATAAAAGCCTTGCTGGTATTAGAATGATTTGATCTGGAATAGCTTACAGTGCCACAGGGAACTGCCCAGTAACCAGATCAGTAATGTTCTCTTCTGCTGCTATCCTAATTGCTGACACATCATGCTTTTCCCATAGGACATCTGAAACTATATTAAGGCTTAACAGGAAGTGATCTAATAAATATTCTGGCTACCTAATTGCCTTGCTTGTTATCTAGGAACTGCTGATTGCTTCTAGTTTGCACTTTGTACATTTGTCTTGCTCTTCTTGCTTATCTTGTATTTTTCATATTTCTGATCTGCACACTGTTGGTTTTGCAGTGACCAGTCGGCTTCCTCTTGCATTATTGCATATCCTTGTAGAACTGCTTGTTTTCCTTCCGTATCTTTAGACAGTTATCTGTGCTGGCACAATTCTCCAAACAAACCAGACAGAGGTTCAGTAATTTTTGTTCTCCTCTCCTTAACCTAGTTTAGTTTTCTGGCCACAGCGTTGTTAGTTTGCCTTTCAGTTTTTCTCACTTTGCTGAAACTGGGATCAAAATTTGGATATAATTGCAATTTTGAATAAACGCTCGACACAAAACCAAGCTGTAGCTTAGGTTGTGGAATCTTATGGTGTTAATAATCATTCTGATTTAGTTTCAGTTCCTGATTTGCAATGGTAGCCATGTATTTTCTTTTTCTAATACATTTATGTGCTGTATTCATGCATGTGTGTGTGTGAAAGTTTTCTATTGGCTCATGAGCTCTGGAAGTCTATATACCTTCTTAGATGTCTCTCCTGTTTTAAATATGCAGCTGGCATGGAAATAGTATCTGTCTTGGACAGAGGTAGTAATTTAGTAGCTTCCTTCAAACCAGAGACTATCCAATGGGCATCGTTATGAAGGCAACCTGAGTAGCTAGATTAAATAAAGTCTACAAAGTTCAAGATATGACCAGGGAGTCAGATGTTATTGGAAGAGGTGCTTTTTTGGTGCACCAGTCTGCAATTTGGGATTGTTGGTTATAGTCCCAGCAAGTAATGTAGAACTGCAGAAAATATATTGAGACCGTATCTTTTGGAACTACTGTAACATTCCATTTTATGACAGAAGTTGCTGGCACAAAAGAAGATGATTTCAAGAGATCATCACAGAAGGAGTTGAGCTGGAAGCTCCTATCCCATTTGTAAGAGCACCAATAGCAGCTTGGTGTAGTAATTAAGAGCAGCAGGACTCTAATCTGGAGAACCGAGTTTAATTCTCCACTCCTCTGCTCGAAGCCAGCTGTGTGGCCTCTCGGAGGCCACACAGCTTCTCGGAGCTCTCTCAGCCCCACCCACTTCACAGGGTGATTGTCGTGAGGATAGTAACACTTTGTAAATTGCTCTGAGTGGACGTTAAGTTGTTCTGAAGGGCAGTATATAGATGAATGTTATTGTTGTTATTAATACCAGAATGTCAAGTTTCATTTGTTTTAGCCGTGGTGGCTAATCAGTGATCTGAACTTTGTAGGCTTTTAGCATTTGGATTTGTTAAAGTTTTCTGGAAATGCGGAGAGACTTGCTTGAGAAGACTACATATATCCTTTTAAATGTGGCTGACTTCTAATGGCTGAGATAAAGAAGCTAATGATATCCTTGATTTGGTACTAATTCTGATTATTTTAGTGGACTGTTTACTTCCATTTCCTCACATTAGCACTCTGTTTATTGAGTAGGGGTGCGTACCCCAAAAAGATTCGGGTTTCCTACTTGAGGTTTACTGAAGCGGGAAAAAGATTTGAAAAACCCGAACCCTGAAGCAGGATTTGGGTAAACTTGCTGTTTGAAAACAGCAAGAAAAGTGTTGCAGCTGCCGCTGCTCTGCCCAAAGCTTTCCAAAGCGTTCCGAAGCTCTTTGGAAAGCTTTGCTTCGGTATTTCCGAATTGGCTCAGCAATACTGGGACTGATTTGGAAATATCAAGTCATTCTGAATCGGGCCCGATTCAGGTTAGATACCGGAATCAGAAACCGAAAGTGCACACCCCGATTATTGAGATTATATGCCATGTAACTGCTAGATGACAGTATCTAGTTCAGCTTTTATTGATTGCACACATAATACAACACTTTATATTAGTGTCCAGTTCTGTTAATATAAGGAGTCTTGAACTTTTCATCTGCTCTTTGTCGACAAAAATCCATGTGTTCTAATTATTGCTGGAGTCAGATCTGAATTACTGCTAGCTTCTCTTTTTTCAGAGGGAGCATTGCTGTTACTTCTCTGTCCCAGTAGTATCAGCGCAACCTGATACCTTTTCTTTTTGTACCTAGTTTGACTTAAGTCATTTTAACACTGTCTGTGCTCCATCTAAAAACTGTTGCTGTCTACAAGCTAATTTTTTTTTCATTATGCTCAATAATGTTTGTTCTTCTTTTCCCATCCTACCCTTTAAAACCAAACATGTAGACTGAAGAAGAATTCTTGGAAACTCAAAAGATTGCTGATTACTTTGTGACGTTTTAACCTGTTCTAATAAACAGTAATACTCTTTCATTACACCGCTATTTTATTTTATTTTTTTATTGGAGAGGCATGGTTGCTTGAAATTTTAAGAAAAAAATGTTAATTAATACATGCAAGAAATTCTCCAAAGCAAAAGGCAAAAGAAGGTGAGCTTTATCTACAAATGTTGGGTATGATTAATCATAAGGATGTATATTTTTAAGTGGTGGTTTCAGCCAATACATGTAACATATTCCTACCCTATGCATGTTAAAATCAAAACACTGAGAATTGATGCTTACTAGTTTTTAAGAATAAAACTTTTAGGCTTGCAAGGGAAGAAAACATCTGGTTTTTCAATATCATTACTATTTAAATATATGGAAAGTAGGAAAAATTGCTACAGTGTGTGTTCCTCAGTTTGTCAGTATTTTGATTTGAAAGCTGAATCTTCATGTAACTTGGCAGTAAGTATTTTACAGTACACTGTACATTTGCTTGCTTCTTCACTAAGAATATGGCTCTTAATTTATTCTGGATGAAGTTAAAGTTCAGGAGTCAAGATGGGAGGAAAAAAGCTACTAGAGTTTCTTTAAGGGGCAGTGCTGATTAATCCATATTGGTTATGTATTCCAGAATGGATGATGGTTGTTTGATAAAAGGCAATTTTAGAGAACAATCAAAACCAGCCTTTTTATTCATTGGGGCTTACTCCCATGAAAGTACTCATGAGATTGCAGTTTTAGATAACTAAAGTCAGTTTTGTCTATAGAGTGCTGATCAGGACAATGCTTAAAGGATTTTTACAAATCCTGGAATGGTACGTTGATGAGCAGCATGTTGCTTATAATTGAGGTTTGACACTAACAGTGCAATTCTAAGAAGAGTTACTCCAATCTAAGGTAATTGATTTCAGTGGGCTTAGATTGGAGTAACTCTTCTTAGGATTGCACTGTGAATCTGATAGTAGGTTAGATTGTATGAATTTCGTGCTCTTTCACGCTCATGCTCTTAAAATCTATTTATTTTGCTGTTGGTTTGATTTGTTTTTGTTTTATGCTGCAGCTTCATCCGTTTTTAGATTTGTGTCTGTGTGTTCTTTTCTGGCTTTTATGTTTAATTGCATTTTTTAGCTTCCTTGTGTGTTAAGACTGATTAAACAAAAAGCAGGATATACACTTTACAAAATAAATATGTAACAGGAATAATAACTCTTTAAGAATTTGAGTCTGTCTAAACCTATCATACAGATAAATTGAGCATCACCAGAAGTCTGCACCCCAAATGAATAAATAATGTTTATGCTGTAGCTGCCAAAGCATACATACCTATTGCTGACTGTAGGTCTGCTGTACTGAAGCAGCAATGTAGGTAATGAGTGGATACATATATATTCTGACAGTCACAGTTAGCACAATTAACATTCAGTAAATTTTTATACTGTTTGCCTTGCTCTTGGGTTTACTTGCATCTCCTTTCATCTGTTTGCTCAAGTCCCTTTGTGATGCATAGGGATGTATTAGCTAGTGGGGTTTTCTTGTGGGCATGGGATTTAAAAAAATCCATGCAGAAAGTATACAGTTGGATAATTACTTTTAAATAGCTGGGACCATGTTTCCTGATGTCAGTGGGATTTTTCTTGTTCATCTGAGCATTTGAGCAACTGTGTGTTCAGTACAAGCCTATCTTTTCTCAGAGCACACAGAGAAGAGGGAAAAAAGAACAAGACTCCACTCCTGCAGTTGACACAGCATGCTGTGTGTGTTACTATGCGTGCATAGATCTCCATTAGAGCTGCTGATTGCCAGCTGCAGAGTAAAGGCTGATCTTTCAGCTTCTTTTAGTCTTTCTTGAGCAAGAGTGTGTTTGTAAGAGACAGAGCATGCATGCTTGGGTGTTTCATTTTAGCTATATATTCTATATGTGGCAGCAAAAAAAAAATGGCAGAATAGTATTTCAGTCTCTCTTCACAACTGTATTATACAGTTGAACTGCTTTGATGCTTCATTTCTTGAGCACATTTTCCTAATCTGGCTGTCTCTTCTTACTGCTTCTTTCTCCACAACCTTTAGTTTTACTTATCGTCAGTCTCATGAAGCTGTAAATGCCTTTCTCCATAGGATCTGACAACACAAACCAGTCTTGTAAGTAGCCACTTTGATGGTCACCACTGTGGTGAGTGGGCACCTAGAGGAGATTCTTAATTTGAAAAAACTTGTGTAGACTGGGAAAGAATTGGAGCTAGTAACTAATATAGACTCCTGGAGGGCTGGCATGAGAAAGGTGGCTAGTATACATTTAAACTGTCTTGCTGTATTGCCTAAACTCACTCTGATAATGCTTAGCAGTGGCCATTGTCAGAAAGTAGTTGACCAGCTGTAGTAGTAGAGAGATGCAGCCATCAATGATCCCTCCTCAACACAATGTTGTGGCCTGTAAACCATAGGTTGGTTCTTCTTCACTGCAAAAGTTGACCCAAAAGCCACATTTTCTTGATCCAGCTTCTTTTTATAGAGCTGGATATGAGATGAAGATGTACATGGGAGGTACCTACTGAGTGCTCTGTAGGAGATGGATAGTGGCTCAGGATGTGGGCAAAGTATATATATTCTTGCATTTTTATTATTTTATTTTTATTATTTTGTTACTATTTTTATTATTGTATATTTATATTATTATTTGTGCCCCATTTTTATTCTAGATGGGGATAGACATGGGCATGAACCACAAAAAGACCAAACCATGGGGTTCATAGTTAATGGTGTTTTCGTGAACCACAAACTGGGGCAGGTTCATGAACCAGTTCATGGTTCATGGGGTTTAAATGCCTCTTCCTGGCCAGTTAGCAGCAGCAGGGAAAGGGGAATTTGATAGTTTAAAGCGGCAGGTCCCCTTAAACTATCAGCTGGTAGGTGGAAGGGGGGGATATCTGATAGTTTAAAGGGACCTGCCACTTGCAAGCAGCAGGCCCTTTAAATGGCCCAAAGCCCACAAACCACAGCCCCGCCCCCAGCCCGCCCCCCAGCCCCAGCCCCCCACTTACCTTGGTTCTGCTGCTGGGGTGATGGAGGCTGCGGCCCAGCGGCAGCAGATATGGCCTTTGCCGCCCTGCAGGCCCGCAGCCTCCTCCCTCTCCTCCAGTGAGGGGTGAGAAGGCTCTTTTTGGCCTCCTCCGCTGACCCGCGGGACAACAGGGCAGCGGAGGAGGCCAAAAACGCCCTTCCTGCCCCTCAAATGGAAACGAGCTTCCACGAACCAGTGGTTTGTGGGTTTTGTTGGTTCGTATTCAGGTTCATGCCCATGTCTAAATGGGGACTCAAAGCAGCTTACTTCATTCTCCTCTCTTCCTCTTAGCCTAACCTATCTGTGAGGTAGGTTAGGCTAAGAGTGTACGTCACCTCTGAGCTTCCATGTGTTACCAGAACTGCTCTTTATTATAAGGGGGAAATTAGCTGTAGCAGTCTGTAACTTAATATTAAGCGCGGATCATAACCTATGTATACGGAGGTCCCGATCCCAGACACTCTAGCGAAAAAGAGGCAGACAACAAATAGGTTCCAAACACGTGTATTCAGTGTGGCGTAAGCCTAAACTTGCACAAGCATACAAGAAACACACAAGATCTAGGAAATACAGAGTATGAAATACAGAGACGTTCGCATTAGCTGGTTCCCAACGATGATGGGGGGAATACTCACTTATCCTGAAGCGAAGCAGAGACACAGCAGCGAGGGGGGTGGTCCAATGCCAGCACTGGAACCACAGACGGACAGCAAGGAAGTCTGGATAGGATGGCACGCGCCTGGCTGGGACAGTACGGGAATGGCACGAGCACCATGCGGTCTGAGAGGCCGGCTTAAATACACCAAAACGTACCCTGGGGCTGGTGCTGTACTTGGTGGTTCTCACAGATTAAAACAAAGGGTCTAATGGGCTACTGAATGGCTTAGATGGGCCACTTTAGTAATCAGATTGTGATAAGTGACACCTCAGGAAGAGGGGACAAAAGAGGGAGGGGGAAATCCAAGTGGGCTGAAAGGATGTTCCAGCGGACAGGGCTTGTCCTGATGTCATCAGCTCTGGAATGCGGAGGTTTCTTTGAGATGCATTCTCTAAGTGCTTGGGATGGTCGGCACTTAGTTCCTTCTCCGGGGCGGCTCCTAAGATATGCAGAGCGGGGCGAGGTACTCTCGCTGCGGACGTGGTGTGCCCGCTTCGCCGAAATGGCTTCCCAAAGCAGTCTTTTCCTCAGGGTCTTCTGGCTGCCTAGGAACATGGATGCTGGGCATGGCGGAGGCTGGTTTGCAGGCTGCCCGGTAGCGAGGGCAAGCTCGGGGGCAGGCCCGCGGGAGGCTCCAGGCGGGAACTGACCAGGGAGCGCCTAGCCAGGCTCGCTGGAGGTTTCCCCGGCAGGCGCCCGGCTGCTAGCAGCGGCTTGGGCCCATATGAGGCAGGCTTCCATGGAGGCAGGGGGAACAACACTTTAAAACACAGTCCAAGGCAGGGAACAGGCACGGTCCGTGGCAGATGGCAATGTAGGCACGGGGCACACTTGTAATAAAGTCCAAAAGCACACTAGGAAGTCCAGATACAGGTCAGGGCAGGGCTGCCCAGAAAGAGAGTCCTTTTGTGCAGTTAACCAAACATGGAGTCAGTAAACTACACAGTCTATAACAGCAGCAAGGCAATTGACACGCAGGCAGGAAACTGACACGTGTATCAGAGCACACACGTGCAAAGCAATCTTTGTGCAGCAGTGAAACAGTAACGCAGGAAACTTTAACACAGTTCATGGCAGGCCTTAAAGCAGGGGAGGGGGCCTACTTGGCAACACATGGGCAGAGTGGGGGTTCAATTCTGGGTCTCTTAGATTCTAATTTGACACTCTAATCACTATGCAATGCTTCCTCTGGATACTCTGGATTCTTCCAGTCTCTTTTTGATGATGGATCAAGATATATGAGGGCTTCCTGTGTACAAAATTTTGTTTTTAGTTGCTTTTTTGTTTTCTTCTGTGAGCGGCTTTTGGCTTCTTGCTGTAGCAGTGTTTTCTGGACACTGCCAGGCCAGCATAACTCTTAATTCCTGCCAAGTGTTCTGTCTTGTAGTGGGTTTTCCTCCTCTCTTAAATCTGTCAGAATTTACCAGCTAGAGAAGGACTTGGTTTATTTGAAAAACAGTTTTAACCTCACCGTACAGTAAAACAATACTGCTTTCAAAACTACAATATACTATATTCTTGTGCCTTTCTTTTTATTATTTCCCAAGGTTAAATGGGTTGCCAGCGGAGGATAGTACTATGCAAACTTCCCAAGGCCAGGAGTTCATTTTAAAGGGTACTATGAAGGATTACTTGCAGGTGATATAATGTACTTTGCACCATCTCTTGGTGTGGGTGTTTGTGTGTAAAGCACCATCAAGTTGCAGCTGACTTATGACAACCCTGTAGGGTTTTCAAGGCAGGAGATGAACAGAGGTGGTTTGTCATTGCCTGCCTCTGCATAGCAACCCTGAGCTTCCTTGGTGGTTTCCCATTGAAGCTAAATATTAGTCTTTCATGGCATGTAGAAAATGGTACATCTTAACACTCATTTGAGGGTATGTGTCTTACTATATAATTAAGTGTTTTCAAGACAACTGACTTCCTACCCTGGTGCACCACCAGAGGGCACTGCTGCGGAGGGAAGCCCAGGCAAGGCACCATGACCCTCCAGAAAACGTGCTGTGGCGGAAGCCCAGGCCAGGAAAAGGATGAGAGCAGATGGCAATGCCCGCCCACTTCCCCCCGCCTTAACTCAGCTGGTATTAGAAGCTGAGTAGGTAGCAATGCCCACCCCCCTTCAGCCAGCTGGGATCAGGAGCGGAGAAAGTGGCAATGCCTGCCCCCTTCAATCAGCTGGGATGAGGAGTGGAGCAGGTGGCAATGGCCACTGCCACTTTAACTGAGCTGGTATTAGGAGGGGAGAAGGTGGCAATGCCCACCCCCCTTCAGCCAGATGGGATCAGGAGTGGAGCAGGTGGCAGTCCCCCCCGTCTTAACCCAGCTGATATTAGGAGCAGAGCAGGTGGCAATGCCCTCCCTCCCCACCTTAACCCAGCTGGTATTAGGAGCAGAGTAGGTGGCAGTGCCTGTACCCCCTTCACCCAGCTGGGATAAGGAGCGGAGCAGGTAGCAAAGCTCACTGCCTGCCTTCGCCTGTCAGGCTCAGGCGCGGAGCAGGAGGCAATGCCCACTTCTCCCTTCACCCAGCAGGGAGCAGGTGACAATGCCGCCCCCTTCACCCAGTTGGGATCAGGCTCGGAGAAGGCGGCAATGCCTGCCCCCCTTCACCCAGCCGTAATCAGGCATGGAACAGGAGGTAATGTCCGTTTCCCCTTCACCCAGCTGGGATCAGAAGTGGAGAAGGTGGCAATGCCTGCCCCCCCCCCATTACTTGGCCTGTATCAGGCGTGGAGCAGGTAGCAAAGCCCACCTCTCCTTCAAGTGACCAAGATCATGTGTGGAGGAGGTGGCAATGCCCACCCCTCTCCTTCACTGGCCAGGATCAGTGATGAAGGAGGAAGGAATGCCTGCCTGCCTGCCCGCCCTCCCCTTTCTAGAGCCCGTTGTATTTTTCTCCCACAATGGGCTTTGTTTCTAGTCTTGAGATAATAGGTCAGAAGATGTAAGGTATAAGGTAGAGTCTGTTCATAAACACTAAGCTGAGATAGAGGGTTGGCAGCAGAAGAAATGTATTTTGTCTGTTGATCTTTTCATGTGAACTTTATTCTCCAAAGAGTTAAAAGATTGTTTGTGAGAGTGGAATAAGGCTATTGCAAATGAGAGGCAGCCATGTAAAGAGAAGAGAGACAAGGCTGCAAGACTGTGGAGGTAATTAAGAAGGCTTTCCCCTCTTTCCCTTCTCCCCTCCCCTTTCACTTTGCTTGTTTGTTCTATTGCCTAGTCTTCATTGTAGAGCAATTTGGAAGCATCTGTGAGTTGCCTGCAGCGTAAATACAGAGAGAGTTCGTGAGAGGAGGGCGCAATTGCGGTGTTCTTCTGGTGAAAGCCCCAGACAGTCATGACAAGATCTGCAGGGGATGAATCGATGGAATGATACATCCAATGTGTGACTGCTGGCTTGAGTAGCTTTGGGGTGGGGGTGACTTGTGCTCAACTCCACAGTGCCATTTCAGTTTTTCTCTTCTTAAAAATGGAGTCCATGTAGGACACTGAAGATTCCCTGGAAACTTGTAATTAGATTATGTTCTTATTTCCACTCACCCCAGTGGAGGGTAGAAAGGCTGCCTCAGCTGCTTTATGGAAACAATAGCTGCTAGGAATCCATATGTTTCAGATGCCCTGCTTTACAGTTCCATAGCAATTACTTCCCCTTGTAATTTACATGCACATTCCAACTTCATTCCATCTTCATTTTGATCTTCTCCCAGCTTTTTCAAAAGCATTTACTGATTTTTTTTTGCTTTTTTATTTTATTTTTTAAAAAAACTGGCGTTTGAGGGTAAGTGGGTAATATGAATTTGATGGGAAAATATTCTTGAGGATGTTTTCTTGTTTAGCAAGAGGGGATGCATTAATTGTATACTTTAGGAGCAGCATGGCTACCTTTTTCAATTCCTGCCCTTGCTATTAGGATTTGTTCTTGGAGAGCACAATGTGACCAGAGTCTCTTTAATCCCCCTCTTTTTCTAGGCTTCTGGATCAAAGGGTAACTAGAGAATGTGAAATTAACATCTTGGCTGTTGAACCCTTCTACAACATGTATTTGGGGTGTTTAGTTTAAAAATTGAAGTTATATGATCTGAAATTAATATAATTTTGAAACAGTGAGTTTTCATTGGCAAACTTTCTTTGCTTTATTTAATTTCTGTCAGTGGCAACCCTTCCCTTTTAAGGCATTTCTAAATTGAATGTCTCTTATGTGCCCCTGTCTTGTATTTTCATCAGTAGAGAAAAGCCCACAGTTTGACTAGCATTTCTTTGTATGGTCAAAAAATATTGGAGTCATTATTGGGAAAGTGTGTAGGGGAAGCAGCCACCCTTGCTTGCTTGGAACATACTGGAGATATGTTGTGGCTGTTACAGTACTGGTTTCTCTGCTTGGCAGAACATGAATTTGCTCTGATTAATTTCGTGGGGAAAGCTCTGGATTTTATTCTGTGTCCAGGCTATCTTGTCACAGCTGCCCATCATGCTTCAGAACAGCCTTGCATAGATTTGTACCTATAATGTTCATTGTTTTGTCTCCCTTACTGTTCAGCAACATTATGAAAGAAGAAAATAAGTAATACTGAGATGTGAATTGCCATGTTTTTCTATTAAAAAGGGGAGGCATGGTCAAATATTGTGTGAGTACCAAAATAAGAGCAGAAATGCCTCAAATGTTTGTTATATTTAACTCAATCGAGTGATGGGTGCTAAAGTGCTCTTTGGTACCTTGTCAGTTTTCCTTAATTTTGAGAAACTAAGAAAAAAGAAAATATACCATAGAATCTAAATTACAAAGCTTAGAGAGCATTCCATCCTATTCTAAAACTTTATATGGAATCCATAGTCTTTCCAAATTAATATTTATTCTTTCTTTGCTTGGCTTGAAAGCATTGTTACAGCAGCCTCCCACATGCTTGTAGCGTAACCGCTGGTATTTGTATACTTTTCCAATACCAAGTGCTCATAAATCTTGTAGCTATGTTTGTTAGTCTTCTTTTGTATATACAAGATGATGAAGAGGAACGTGCAGTTGAGTCGCAGCTGACTCATGGTAACCGTACCCATTGGGCATTCCAGGCAACAGACGAGCAGAACTGGTTTGTCATTGCCTTCCTCCATGTAGCAGCCCCAGTCTGACTTGGTGGTCTCCCATCCAAGTAACTACTGACTATAGCCAATCTTGCATAGCATTCAAGTCCTCATGAGCTCAGGGTAGATAAATCAGACTGTCAGCCAATTAAAGAAATCTATGTCAGTTAGTTGTATTACTTTATCTACTTTACATCTATATTTACATCTGCAGAAATTTACATCTGAGGGAAAGCCAACTTTTTGTATCTAGATGTACACATGTGGCAACAGATACTACCACAGAAGACATATTCTTTTTTGTGTGTGACAAGAGGCAAATGCTTTCTTTAAGACTGTGCCTGCCATCATGACTTCTGTAAGTTCTTGTGCCAAAAATGCTTAAAAATCTGCTTCCTTTTAGAGGTCCCTTTTCTTAATTGAATAGCACTAATCTGTTGAAGTGCATCTCAGTAACTTTTGTGTAATACCTTTATAACTTATAACATTACTAAAATGTTAATGCTTTCTCCTAACATAGTTCTTTAATGGCTTTTCCAAAAGAGTCAGTAAAATAAAATTGAATCAGCAGTCATTAGTTTATCCATATACAACAAAAACTTGGTACAGCAGCTGCAACAACAAAAGATTTAAAAGGCTGAATAGAAATTTAAAAAATTAAATCTTATGACTGCTGACTGTGAAAGACTTGGGGAAAATGGAAGCATCTTCGTGCATGCGTGTGTGCCATGAAGTTGCAGCTGACTTATGGCAACCCCAGCAAGGGGTTTTCAAGGCAGGTGAGAAGGAGAGGTGGTTTGCCATTGCCTTCCTCTGCAGAGTCTTCCTTGGTGGTTGCCCATTCAAGTACTGACCCTGCTTAGCATCCGAGATCTGATGAGATCATGCTATACCATGCCGCTTTCCCTTCCCATGGAAGCATCTTCACCTGGTGCCTAAATCTCTGAAAAGTACATGCTCATGAAAACTGCAAGGAAGGAGTTACATAGGTGAAGAAGCACCACGTCAGCCCTGTCTGTGGTACCATCCATCTCATTTCAGACAGTGGGTGTATGCAGAATAGTGCCTCTTCAAAGATCTTTGATGCTTGGCATGTTTATGTATAAGTATTTTGTTTTAGGTATTTCCCTTTTTTCTCAGCAGAAACTTAGACACTTTAAATAACATTGTATGAATTCTCCGTAAGGTTAAGTAGTGTCAGAGTTAACCTTAAGTAATAGAAAAGATAATGTTTTTGTTTGGTTATTTGTGTCTGCAAACTCAAGACTTATATCTGTTTGTCATTTGCAATAATAGTGCATAAAAGCATTACAAACCATAGATGTGCAACCCATAAAACACTTTGCAAGCTATAAACTGTTTCTCAAAATTAAGTCACATTGCTATATGTTCTAAAGAGTCTTAAAATAATGGCAGTCTTGAACATACTGAAATAAGCGTGTGTTCTTTTTTCCTTTTCTTATTACAGAGGCATAATGTTGTGGAGAAATTTTATTTTTCTGTTACGTCAACTTTTTTAACTTTCCATCCTTACTTGTATTTGATTTGTCACATATGTAGGGAACTGAGAAGCTTCTCTCCCCCCACCCCCCTTCTGCCTCCATATACTACATCCAGCTGAGATCCTGGAAAAGCGGTGGGCATGTGCATACAGGTCTCCTCTTATTTTCTTTTCCATCTACAGCTCTTGTGTCAAGTTAAATGCTACTTTGGAGAGTCCCTTGAACTTTGGGAATGCCTTCTCTGACAAGCTCTGCTCCTTTGAAAGGGGATCACTGGCTCTGTTTTGAGAAACCTTCCCTCCCCCAGGGGTGGAAAATGGTCAGCAAAATCAGCAAAAGTCAGATTTTTCATCTTGGTCAGCAATTCGTCAGGTTTTTAAAAAAATGGTGAGCAAAGTCAGCATTTCTTGGTTTCTTGTGAATGCAATTTGTGGGTTTTTTTCATTATTGCATTTTGGGGGAAACATGATGACTTCTGAGTGATGCATTCTATAGGAGCATGGCAGAACTGGGAGACAATGCATCAAATTTAATTTTCCTTCTTCATGATTTTTTTGATGGGTGGCCATCACAATGGGAGGATTTCACAAAAATTCAAAGAGATCTCGGTATCCTCGGTTCACTGGAGTATTCCAGAAAGAAGAGCCTTTGCTGCATGTGATGCACAGCGAAGTAAAAACGTTCACAAGAACCATAAGTGTTTGTAAGAGTTCCGCACCATTGTCTCTTGAAGCCTTTACTGATGAGCATTACATACCTGTGAGAGAAGTAATCAGTGACAGCAGAATCTGCGATGAACTGAAAAAACTTTCTGAAAAGGAACAGCTACTCTTTTTAACAGGAGCAAAAAAACATTTCATAGCAGCCTGCAAACACCTTTTACTTCAGTCATCTTTGGACAAGCCCACCCTCAGAAATCTCCAATGTTTAGCTCCAGCACAGCGAGTCAAGGAAGGAACCCACAAAGATATAATGAAAGTAGCAGCAGCACTCCCAAAGGATATTCCACTGGACATGATTGTGGATGAATGGAAACTTCTTAGACTCAAAGATGAAACTAGATCCAGAGGAGTTAGCCGTGTTAGTCTGTAGTAGCAAAATAGAAGAGAGTCCAGTAGCACCTTTAAGACTAACCAACTTTCCTGTAGCATAAGCTTTCAAGATTCACAGTTCTCTTTGTCAGATGCATGGAGGGTAAGAAGAAACTGGTCAGATATATAGGTGGAGAGGGGAGGGGGGAGTAGATGCAAACAGTGGCTTCTGATAATGGGATCAGTTTGTTTCTGATAATGAAATCAGTTACTTCTGATAATGAGATAACCATTTATAGTCTGTATTCAATCCAAACCTAACTGAGTCAAATTTACAAATGAATTTCAATTCAGCAGCTTCCCGTTGGATTCTTTTTTTGAAAGGTTTCTGTTGAACTACAGTGACCTTTAAGTCCTTGATGGAATGTCCTGATAGATTGAAGTGTTCTCCCACTGGTTTCTGGATGTTGCCATTTTTAATGTCAGTTTTGTGTCCATTTATTCTTTTGCGCAGAGGTTGGCTGGTTTGTCCAATGTACAGAGCAGATGGACATTGTTGGCTCATTGAGGGCATATATCCCGTTGGAGGATGAGCAGCTGTAAGAGCCAGAGATAGTGTAGTTAACGCCATTGGGTCCTGTAATTGTATTTCCTGGGTAGATATGAGGGCAGAGCTGGCATCTGGGTCTGTTGCAGGGTCTGGTACTTGTGTTGGTGACTCTGCTAGCCGATTCATGGTTGTAAGTCAGAAGTCGTTTAAGGTTGGGGGGCTGTTTGTAGGCAAGGAAAGGTCTTCCACCCAGGGCTAGTGAGAGAGAGGCATCGTTTTCCAGGATGGGTTGTAGATCACTGATGATACATTGGATGAGTTTGAGCTGGGAACTATAGGTAACAACCAGTGGTGTTCTGTTGTTGGTTCCTTTAGGTTTGTCCTGGAGCAGGCTGTTTCTGGGTACTAGTCTGGCCCTGGCGATTTGTTTCTTCACTTCATTTGGTGGATACTGTAGCCCCAAAAATGCTTGTTGTAAATCTCTTAAGTGGGAGTCTCGATCAAGAGCATTGGAGCAGATACAATTGTAACGTAAGGCTTAGCTGTAGACAATCGACTGAGTGGTATGTTTAGGATGGTAGCTGGAGGCATGTAGATATGAGTATCGGTCAGTGGAGATGAGTATCGGAAGATGAAACTCAGTGAAACTTTCCGCATAGATACATACTGGAATCAGTTCTTTGAAAAGACAAAACCATCTGGAGATCCAAAATACCCACTGGTTACCAAGGTGGTGAAAGCAGCATTATTGTTATCACATGGTAGTGCGGACATAGAAAGAGGGTTTTCAAAATCTGGACGCATTTTGACTGATGAAAGGGCCAGCATATCAGAGAGAACTTTAAATGCCTACCTGATGGTTGCAGAAACTTTATATCATGTATATGAAAACAAGGTACACCGTGTTAATATCACACAGGAGCTTTTACAGATGGCAAGAACAGCTCATGTTCATTACAAGCAATATTGTCATAAACAGTGTGCCATTAAAGAGAAGGAGCAAAAAGAAAAAGAAAAGAAAGGGAAAAGATAGAGTAGTTAGAAAGGTTTAAGAAGATAGAAAGTGAAAAGGATAGTATACAAAAGAAAGAAGTAGAACTGAGAAAGCTGAGACAAGAACAGAATGAGAAGAGGGTGATTGCTCGAACATTGCAACCAAACATATAAAGGAGACTGCTGAGAAAAAGGATATGGTAGGATTCAACATGGCACAGCTCATGCTAGAAGGAGTGGAGAAAGCAATGGAATGCAATGCAGAAAACTGTTGAGAAACGAGTTTGTTAATAACTTTTTCCCAACAAAAATAAACAAACAAAAAAAACCCACAAAGATAAAATAAAAGTGAAGACAAATCTTACCTTACAGTAATGGTTTTGTTTTAATATTTTTTGCTATTTTATTATCTGCAGTATGCAATTATTTTTAAAAGTAATCTTTTTGCCTTAAATTTTGGACAATAGTAAACCATTGTCTTATCTTCATAAAAATATTTTTTTTTCAATAAAAAGGTGTGATGGCTGGCTATGGGGATGGTGGAGGCCAGATAATAATTTTAATGAAGTCACAGTTTTACTTTTAAACCGCTAATTTATCAATAGGCTGAAATTAAATTTTTCAGTAATTTGTCAGGTTTTTGTCCACTTTTTGTCCTCTTTTTGTCAGCTTTTTTGGAATTTTGGTCAACAAAATCAGCAATTTTGACCCTTTGACTAGTTTCCACCCCTGCTCCCCTCTCCCAGCCCATTGGGTTCCAGCCGTTGTGTATCTTTTATCCTGCTCTGAATTTTCAAAAATGGGCATGACAGCCCAGTTCTGTGGATACTGAGCTGGACGGGGCTTACTCATTCAAGTAAATAGCATAGGATTGCAGCCTGAGAGATGTGTGCAATTCTCTGCCTTTGTCTACTTGTGTAACTACAGTCCGAAATTTTAATCTATTTTAAATTAACCTTATTCCATGTATGTATGTTTATTTTTCCTGTTTCTGCTCTTGCTATCTGAATCACTTCACTGGCATGACTGTTGGAGAGATCTTTAGAATGAGGCAAAGGCAAAGGGAATAATCTGTCTTTGACTTGGACTCTTATTTGGTGGACTAGTCCTTCCTTTTTCTCTTACCATTTTACAGCAAGATGGTATAGAGTTGTACTGTTGATTTGAAACATTGATTGCAACCAATCAGGGAGACAGAAATGGGGAAACGATCACTTATGCTTAGATGGGCTTTTGATATGGGACGATAAATGCAGTGCATAGCAGGCTTGGAACTGAAAGGTCAGCAATCAATATTGCCTACTAAATAACAATGGCTTAATTTTTGGTCATATCTTTCTGCTGCATGTCCACATACGCTGGGTCTAATGCTCAGTTTTCCTCACTGGCTACCAGGTTGAAGTTTTTGTAATTTTCTTGCATGAGGAAGGGGTATTAGAGAACAGCAAAAGTGAAAATGCAAGCACAAGTTAGGGCTTTGGCTCTTGTTGAGCCCTGGCATTGAGGCTGACACCAATGAAAATGAACAGGGCTAATAATAGCAGCAAGTCAAATGGGACACTGTAGCAGGTGGGAGGGGAGATTCTGGTTGAATTCCTGTTTTCTTTTCCCCTGCAGGGGTTCAAGCACTAACATGATGTGGAAGCAAATCAATCTGTTGGGTTTTAAAAATTCTTCTCTTTCTCTCTAAAAACCAAGCTATCTGGAATTCATAGGTATGTTTTGAATTGGTTTGTTTTCCTGTTTATAAAAGCTTGTTTTGCAGCATTTGGTTGTAGGGTCAAATTAACTTCCCTATATCCTCTTACAGAAGAATTAATGATGTCCCTTTGTTTAATGGATAGTGATATATCACTGGCTCATGCTAAGCCTGCTCCTGTGTTGATCTGATACTATTATAATCGATGAAATTGTACAGGAGTGTGTAGAAGAAAATACCTTAGTTGTTCATTGACATGATTAACTATGACTTCCAATGTGGCTCTTTTTTATATACACACATAAAAAAACCTTAATGAGGAACTGTCAAGGAAAATGAAGTACAGGGAAAACTGTTTGTGAAAACCTTGTGCCCTCTGTCTCTTGTTACAGTGCCTGCCAGTCAAGTAGTATGAACAGAATTCTGAATTGTTTTAATAGCCTTAATTCTGCTTCCACTGCTGATAATGCTCAAGGATGTTAAGGTGATTTGGAAAAATCTTGATAAACGAAGCTTTGCAGTGAGGGGAGCCTACTTTATTGTCTGTGTATTATTGATGAGTTCTCTTCCTCTCGGAGGTAAGATGAGTCTCTTTCTTTGTGTCTCCTTCAACTAGGGGAAAAAGCTTGGTTTGATTATTTTTTAAAAAATGCAGTCCCCATGTTCTCCTTGTGAAAGAAACTGAATGACTGACAGGTTACTTTTTTTCTTTTTCATGAAGAAAATTTATTAAAACCAAGAGTTGGAGATAATTCACACTTTCACTTTTTGTACTTGGATATGGATACCTAAGCACAAAAGAGACAGGTAGTCAATCAACTCTGAACATAGAAGCACATTGAGCAGTTTACCTTTCTCTGCAGTATGCAGCCCAGACCCCTTATCCATTCCCTATATCTGCCTACATGGGCATTGAAATGAAAAGCAGTCACTTAAGTGTGCGTGTCCGATTCAAAATTAAGCTCAAAGATCACTCTTAGCTGAAAGATATTTTCTGAGTTGACCAAGAAATTAGGAGAAGGCAAAGTGATATAGCTGATACTTTAAAGCAGAGAAGAAAATAAATAAAATTTCCAGCTGCAGCATTAAGAACATAAGAGAAGCCATGTTGGATCAGGCCAATGACCCATCCAGTCCAACACTCTGTGTCACACAGTGGCCAAAAAAACCAGGTGTCATCAGGAGGTCTGCCAGTGGGGAAGGGACACTAGAAGCCCTCCCACTGATTGCCCCCCCCCCCCAAACACCAAGAATACAGAGCATCACTGCCCTAGACAGAGAGTTCCATCTATACCTTGTGGCTAATATCCATTGAGAGACCTCTGCTCCATATGTTTATCCAATCCCCTCTTGAAGTTGTCTGTGCTTGAAGCTGCCACCACCACCTGAGGCAGTGAATTTCATGTGTTAATCACCCTTTGGGTGAAGAAGTACTTCCTTTTATCCGTTCTAACATGACTGCTCAGCAATTTCATTGAGTGCCCACGAGTTCTTGTATTGTGAGAAAGGGAGAAAAATACTTCTTTCTCTACCTTCTCTATTCCATGCATAATCTTGTAAACTTCTATCATGTCACCCCTCAGTCGTCGTTTCTTCAAGCTAAAGAGCCCCAGGCCCTTTAACCTTTCTTCATAGGGGAAGTGTTCCATCCCTTTAATCATTCTAGTTGCCCTTTTCTGCACTTTTTTCAGTGCTATAATATCTTTTTTGAGGTGTAGTGACCAGAATTGTACACAGTATTCCAAAATGAGACCATACCATTGAATTATACAGGGGTATTATGATACTAGCTGATTTGTTTTCATTTCCCTTCCTAATAATTCCCAGCATAGCGTTGGCCCTTTTTATTGCTGTCGCACACTGTATCAACATTTTTAGTGAGTTATCCACCATGACTCCAAGATCTCTCTCTTGGTCAGTCACCACCTGTTTGGACTCCATCATTGTGTATTTATATCTGGGATTTTTGGCCCCAATGTGCATTACTTTGCACTTGGCCATGTTGAACCTCATTTGCCATGTTGATGCCCACTCGCCCAGCATCGACAGATCCCTTTGGAGTGCCTCACAATCCTCCCTATCCACTTCACAGGTTACTCCCAACTCCAAATCATTAATGAACAAGTTAAAAAGCACGGACCCAATACTGAACCTTGCAGTACCCCACTGCTTACTACCCTCCACTGTGATTCTTGCCCATTTATACTCACTCTCTGTTTCCTATTCATTAGCCAGTTTTTGATCCACAAGAGGTCTTGTCCTTTTACCCCATTAAATGGGTGCCCAGAAAAATTCAGGATGCGTTGCAGATAGTAAGTGTATGTTTCAAACAGTTTGCTATTCATCTTATTGGCCATTTCAGTGGCTCATCTTAATTACTGACTGATTGTATTTGTGGTGTTGCACGTGACATTCAAATGACCCTCTACTTATGGTGTAAAGAAGGTGATGAGTGTGTTCTCTTGAATGGAAGCGATCAATATTATTATTTTTTTGCCAAGCTCACTGAACTACTTCAAAGGTTTGCACTTCTAGCAACTTGCTTGACTTAAAAATACAAGATGTTTGATTGAGTACTGTGGGAATTTTCGGTATCATTAAAGGAAGGTTTTGCCTGTAAGTGTGTGTAGCCTTTTATGTGTGTTCTTTCCTATTGTTGTGTGTTCTGATACGAAATCTTGTCTAGCTGAGCAGGCCAACAAACTGCACACAGAGGCCAAGGCATTTCCCTAATATTGCCTACTAGTGCTGGTATTCAGAGGCTCACTGCCTCCAGATGTGGAGATTCCTGGCTGGTAGATGTTGATGAACATTTCCTCCATGACTCTGTCTAAACGACCCTTTAAAGCCATCGATGGCAGTAGCCATCACTGCATTCACTGGCTGTAAATCCCACAATAATCACTCATTGAATAAAATACTTCCTCTTGTCTGTCCTGAATCCCCTGCCCATCAACTTCATTGGGTGCTTCTAAGTTCTACCATAACAACAACAACAATAACAACATTTGATTTATATACCGCCCTTCAGGACAATTTAATGCCCACCCAGAGCGGTTTACAAAGTATGTTATCATTATCCCCACAACAAAACACGCTGTGAGGTGGGTGGGGCTGAGAGAGCTCTAGCTGAGCTCTGGCAGATCCAAGGTCACCCAGCTGGCTTCAAGTGGAGGAGTGGGGAATCAAACCCAGCTCTCCAGATTAGAATCCCGCGCTCTTAACCACTACACCAAACTGGCTCTTATGGAAGGGTGGGGGGAGTCCTATCTACTTTCTTCACCCCGTACAGGTTACTCCTTTGGTAGTCTTTCTTTCTAAAAGGGAGAGTCCCAGGCCCTTAATTGTTCCATTACCTCAATTGTCAAGAGTTCCTTCTGCACAGAAATTTTGCTCAATTTTCCCTCCACAACTAAAGCTTTTTTTTCCTTTTGCTTCCACATGATGTCATGCTCATTCTGAGCATTACATGTGTGGCTCCTGGGGTTTTCCCTTTTAGCCAGAAAAAAATACCAACATAGCTTTGCTCTGGCTCAGAAAGGAAATTGTGAGGTGGATGCTTAGCCAATCTGAGGAGGGGAGTGATGCCAAGCTCAGTGTTCAGAATGGTGGTGCTCAGCTTCATTTTCCTCTGCCTTAATTCCCTTAAGGTTTTTAAAAAAACTTAATGGGGAAGAAGGGAGTATTGCTGGACTGTGCGGTGGTGGTTTGGTAAGATTCTCATAGTGTTGGTACTTCTCTGCTGCCACGTCTAAGGGAAAGGATGCGGCATGGGGATAGGGCATTCAGAGGTTGTCCCCATGTAACTTCCCTTATTTGCTTCTGCTACCATAAGGGGGCTACTTTTTCTACCCCTGTGCACAGTACACTTTGGTTGCCCTCTTCTGCATTTTCTGCAGCTCTACAATAGATTTTTTTAAAGATACAATGACCAGAAATGTACACAGAAATTTCAAATGAGGCTACACCAAAGATCTGTACAGTGGCATTTTAATACTGCCCATCTTTTCAACCCCTTTCCTAATAATCTCCAGTATGGAGTTTGCCTTTTTCATTGTAGTCATATGCTAAGTTGACACTTGCATCGAGCTATTCATTGCAACACCAATCTCTTCACAATCTCCACTAATTCAAATATATGCTGATGAGGTCTGAAATTAGTATTGTAACTTCAGTGTATATAACCTTACCTTTACCTACATTGAATTTCATTTGGTGTGTGGTTACCCACTTAACTAGTGGAGAGAACTTCCTGTAGCTCTTCAAAATCTGCTTTAGTTTATTACAGTCCTAAATAATTTGGTATTATCTACAAACTTGGCCATTACATTGCTCACCCCAATTCCAGTTCATTTATGAAAAAATTAAATAACACTAATTGGAGAGCTGATCATTGTAGGATCCCATCAATTACTTCCCTTTGTTGTGAGAACTGTACATTTACTCCCACTCTCTGATGGTTGTTAAAGCAGTTTTAAAATACATAGAGGCCCTACCCTCTTATCTCATGACTGCTAAGTATACACAGGTGTCTTGGGTGAGGGATCTTCTCAAAAGCTTTTTGGAGGCTGATAAATACGTGTCACCCTTACCACATGCTTTTTGACCCTCTCAAAGAACTCCCAAAGGTTGGTGACACAGGACTTCTTTTATAGAGGTCATGCTGGTTCTTTCTTCTCCAGATCTTATTCCTCTCTGGGTGTAGAAGTCTATCTTTAATATCAGTTTCTAGTAATTTACCTTCAACAAAGGTTGGAATGGCTGCTCTACAGTTTCCTGGATCTTCTCTGGCTGCCTTTTTAAAAATGTGTGTTATATATGCTACTTTCCAGACATCTGGTAGAGGATCGGATTTCCATATCAAGTTACATATGCTAGTTAGAATATACCTTTGGAGTTCTTTAAGAACCCTTAGATGTATGCATTCCAAACCCAGAGATTTTTAATTTGCTAATTGCTGCTAGAACTTCTCTGTAGCTTAAAAAACAATCCCTAGACAAAAATGATGTGACCAATTATTGTCCAGTCTCTAATTTGCCCTTTCTGGGCAAAGTGATTGAGAGAGCAGTAGCTGACCAACTCCAGATCTTCTTGGATAACTCTAGCGCTCTGGATTCTTTCCAGTCAGGATTCAGACCAGGACATGGGACAGAGACAGCACTAGTATCATTAGCGGATGATCTCCATCTGAATGTAGACAAAGGCCATGCCTCCTTATTGCTTCTCCTATGGAGTTGGATGTCATCAATATGCAGATGACCCCCAACTCTGTATCTCGCTATCCAGGTCCCCAATGGATGCAGTAGAAATCTTAGATCGCTGCCTGACAGCCATGATGAAATGGTTGAAAAACAACAAATTGAAATTGAACCCAGACAAGACTGAAGTGATGCTTATTGGGAAGGCAGAGATCTTGAAGAATATTGCACTCTCCACTTTCGATGGAGTTTGTCTACCTCTTGCAGACTCACTTAAGAGCCTAGGAGTTATACTGGATCCAGCGCTACTATTAGAAAAACAAGTTAAGACAGCGGCAAAAAATGCTTTCTACAACCCCACCCTAGCCTGGAAAATGGCTTCTTACCTTGACATGGCTGATCTGGCCAACTGGATCCATGCTATAGTAACATAAAGGCTTGACTATTGTAATGCACTATACATAGGTCTCCCATCTAAGTTAACTAGGAGGCTCCAATTAGTGCAAAATACTGCAGCTTGACTGTGAGCAAGAGTATGAACATCACTCCCATCCTACAGTCACTCCATTGGCTACCTATCAGTTACCATGCTCAGTTCAAGGTATTGGTTATTACATACAAAGCTCTGCACAGCTTTGGTCTGGCATACCTATGGGGCCACCTCCCTCCCTATATTCCTCCACAGCAGCTTTGATAATCTGAACATGGTTTCCGGCAGGTGCCAGGCTGCACATGGTGAAAAGCCATAACTGTATGACAGAATTGTTCTGGTGTTCTCCGTATGTAGTTAAACAAGGCAGTTACTATGAAATGGTTAAAAACATCATGGAAAAAACCTGCCTGAAAGGGGAAAAGAAATCTTCAGAGATTTATCCTTCATTCTTTGTATTCTAACCATTTTGGTAATGTTCTTGAGTAATGTATCATCTTTTATTTATTGAATGGAAAAAATGGATTAGTGGGAGACTGTATCTTCCTGCAAGGAAAGAAAAGTTGCAAGAAAAGTGTTCTCTCCAAGCTCTCCCTGGCAACAACCAGAAGTTGTTGAAAAGGTTTGAGGCTGGCTGTATTATGAAAATAATTAAGAGAAAAATTGCATAGCACAAGGCAAGCCATCTGCTGCAAAATGCTTTTCTACAGTTGTGCAGACTGTGGCATTTTGATAAGATTTGATGCTGCAGCATCAAGTCACATGAGTAATCTTATTACAGTAGTAATAAATACTTCATGAATGTGATTTTTAACAAATGAGATCTGGCATTAAAATGAAGAGACAAAGGTCAATTGCAGATTTAAAGCACTCACGACATATCTGGCTAGAAGTCCCCAGTGGATGACTGCAGAGTAGAATATGCTCTTGACTGATTAAGTGACAGTGTCGCATTATATATCCTCCCCTGGAATTTACAACTGTGAGGGCACAATATAGTAATATACTAGGTGATCAAAATACTTTTTAGAAACATCTTACTCAGAATTACTAGTAATGATGCAAAGAATTCTAAATGGATATAAATGCTAAGTAGCATTACTACTGATCACATGCATTATCTTGGCATTACAAGGTAAGGTGGATCACTGTTATATTTCAGGGACAAGTATAGAAAGAATAGTTTGCCTTAGTCCATCTAACTAAGGTTAGATTTAAACAGGAGATTTCCTTGCCTGCTGTTAGCACTGTGCTGAGCGACCTAAAAAGATTACTTTTTCCCAAATATATTTCCTTTAAAGAAATGCGTTATAGATAACGGCAGTGTTCATCCTCTATCCCTAGCAGAGATAGAAGAACCAGGATCTAAAACCAAGACAGATAAATTCAGTTATCCTTGATGTAATAAATTCTGCATTTTTTTCTGGCTTGCTTAGCTAGGTTTTAAATGGGTTTTGCAATTTTCAGGTAGTAAGTAAATCATAGCTTTCTTATTCAGTAGCTGGAAAAACTGAAGCTTATGGGATAGGAAATATTTAGGAACTATTTTACGTGCAGCTTATGCACAGAAAGTTCTTGGAGTACAAGATCCTAGAAAGGACTGAGTAAGCTTATTCTTTCTAAGCATTTCCTTGCATGGCACTTCCAAAATACCAATATGAGTAAGTCAGATAACCTTGACTGAAAGCAAAAGTTGTATAATACTTTTTTGAAGATCAGCACAAACAGTGCAATATACTGACTTGTATTGTTCTGCAATTAATATAAAGTATTGTACAACTTGTTTTTTGCATTTTGCTGTGTACCAGCACAGCTATCTATCTTTTTATAGCTGTGGTCAGTGCTTAAATGATTCATGGTCTGTGCTTTTGTTCCAAAACAGTTGCTGTTTTAATTCTGTTGTTAGCCCTTTTCTACATCTTTATTAGGCCAATTGGAGGGTGGGGGTAAAAACCATTGGATGTCTTTATTAAAACACATGAATTGCCATCCCTACCCCCTTCTCAGGCTGAATGTTTGTTTTATCCCCTGAACCCTGTAACTACTGTTTGCTAAGCACTTAAGCAGGCCATGTAATCTATGGCTAAGATGTTTCTTATCTGCCTCTTATAAAACTGCTCTGACAGAATGCCGGAAGCATTCTTATTGCCTGTGAGAAGAGCGAGGGTACTGTAGTAAAGATAGCAGCTCCATGTGTATGTGTACATGCTGCCATTAAGATTCCCAGAATTTTCAGAAGTAGTCTGCTGACTAATTGTTAGTTTTCAAAAATGTGATTACACTTGCAGTTAAAAAGGCGTCACAAATATTGGCCCGTGAATATAGCATTTATAAGCAGTGCATAGATTTATACTTCATGGGTCCAACTACCTTGAGAATTTCTTACTCTTGCCTGTTATTTTAAAGTCTTAAAACAAAATTGCTGCTTCAGTTTAGCAATGTACAGACCATAATTTACTGAGTAGTTTCTTTCTTTAACTATGGACATCTGTCTCTAGGACCAAACTCGGAGACTGGGTTTCAATGGTCATCCATTCTTCTCCCTGGGATATTAGTCTATTTCTCTTTTTAAAAATAAAATTTATTTATTTGATTTGATTTATACCCCACTCTCCCCACAGATGGGCTCAGGGCAGCTAACAACATTAAAAAAATACATTAAAAGTCACAAAAACCATAAAATCAATAATAATTTTTTAAAAGTCATTAAAATAGTCCAGAAGCAGGCTATTTAAACAAATATTGGGAGTCCATATATGGGCATAGCAGATGGCCGAGGGCAGCCCCAGAAGAAGTGGCGGTCTTAGATGGAAGAAGGAGGACACCCGCTGGCACTCAGCCGAAGGCCCGGCGGAACATCTCCGTTTTACAGGCCCTGTGAAACTGTAACAGGTCCTGCAGGGCCCGGATCTCCAGCGGGAGAGCAGTCCACCAGGCTGGGGCCAGGGCAGAAAAAGCCTTGGCCCTGGTTGAGGCCAGACGGATGATCTTTGGGCCGGGCACCACCAGGAGTTGCTTGTCTGCAGAGCGCAACACCCTGCAGGGGACGTAATGGAAGAAGGCAGTCCCGCAGGTATGCAGGAGAGAGGATGTAGAAGCAGATTAACAGAATATCAGTTAGGTATAGCTATTCAAAGTCAGAATGTTGTAAGAAGAAAGCAGCTCACATTTCCTGGTGTTTTTAGTTGTATTTCCCTATTGGACAGTATACATATTGATCAGATAAATGTATTTTCTTAATCAAGAAGAGCGAACCTGTCTGTTCTTTCAGACTACTAGGATCAATTTTCTATTTATCATTTATCCCACTTTTCTCCCTAAAGGCACCCAAAGCAGCTTACAATAATACAACCCCCTCCTCCCCCCAAGCAATATAACTAAATGAAGCAAGCGAAGTAACTGTTTTGGGCTAGTCCTGGATTCTGTGGCTGGCTTAGTCAAAGGTGCAGGCCAAGAGCCACGGGCTAAGAATCGAAGGGACCCGGGCCCTTTGGGTTGCACCTACATAGTGGCTAAGGGGAACTCCACGTTCAGAATCGCTGAATATCAGTGCAAGGAAACAACATCAGGAGAATGTTGGTGCAGCGTGGTTTGAACTGTAGCTGAGCTATAAATAAGGCTTCCACACACTTATAGCATTCAAGTGTGTGTACAGTTTATTTACAGTGACTTATATACAGAATCTTGTTCTCAGTGTCAAAGTGCTTTGCCAAACACCTAATGGAACAAGCTCCACTCCAGCACAAGACACTGCTGGCTTATATCCTCCCACAGCACCCCCCAGTGTCCAATCATTTTTTAAAGAATTTTTATTGGATGGGTTTGCAAACATACACATAATAATCATTATCATTATTCACCCCATTGCATTTTCCCCATCCTTCCCCCCCCCCTTTTCTGGTGACTCCCAGCAGTTTTCCATACCCAACTTAATCTAAAAAGTATATCATATAAATTCTTAAAGTCTATAATAATAATGTAATAATGTAATATATATCTATATTATACCTATCAAATCTCTTTAATTATCTTAACAATTTACACTAACTATATTGCTTATCTTAGTTAAAAATATAAAAATTATATAAGTAATAATAGGTACATATACTAACTAAAAGAAAAAAAACCCTACATATATATATGTAACATATTATTGCTTACATACCAATTAACTATATTATCTATATTTCACATATACTCCCTATAACCTTATTATTCATAATTATACTCCCCTGTGAATATACTATACTAATCCAATAAAATACAGTAAAATATACCCCTTTTTAACCTTAAGTAAGTTTCTATCTCCCCTACTTCTCCAAAGACTACAGTTTCCCCTTCATGTCTCACTTTTTCTCCACATATTTCTTAAATTTTTCCCAGCTTAATGTATAGTCCAATTCTTCTAGTTCTTTCAATTTCCCTGTTAATATGTCCATATCTGCCATATTCAAGACTTTCAGAATCCAATCTTCTATAGATGATATCTCTTGAGTCTTCCACATCTGTGCATAACACATTCTGGCCTCCGTAATCATATAAAACACCATAACTCTGTCCATTTTATCAAAGTCTTCTAGGTTCATACATTATAACAGCAATTCCAGGGTTTTATTTATATTCCTTTGTAAAATATCTGACATAACTTTAACTATATCCCCCCAGAACTGCTTAGCCTTATCACAAGTCCACCACATATGATAGAATGAACCTTCATGCTGTTTACATTTCCAACATTTATCAGACATCTGGCTATTGCCATTGGCCAACTTCTTCGGTGTTAAATACCATCTATACAACATTTTATATACATTTTCCCGCACAGTGGTACATGCTGAAATCTTAATTACATTTTTCCATACCTTTTCCCAAGCTTCCATTGAAATTTCCTTATTACAGTTTATAGCACATTTGACCATCTGAACTTTAACAACTTCCTCCTCTGTAAACCATTTCAGTAATATCTTATATATTTTAGAAATTAATTTCTTCCCCCCCTGAAGCAAACAATTCTCAGTCTCAGAGTTTTGTAATCTAAAACCATTTTTCCTTTTGTCTTTCTCATATAGGTCTTTTATCTGCATGTATTGAAACCATCCATATTGGAATGGCAATTCTTCACTACCTTTAAGCATTATAATTATTCTGTTGTATCTCAAGAATTTCTTTATATGTCAACTAGTCTTCCCCTGCATATTCTGTTCTTGGATTTACTACTTCCGCAGGGATAATCCACATTGGTATAGTCTCTTCTATATATTTCTTGTATTTAGTCCATACAGCAAACAAGCTTCTTCTTACATAATGATGTAGAAACATAGAGTCTGCTTTTACTTTATCATACCATAAATATGCATGCCATCCAAATAGTTTATTATATCCTTCCAGTGCTAACAACTTCAAATTCTTCAATGTCATCCATTCCTTAATCCAGTCCAGACATATCGCTTCATGGTATAATTTAAAATTTGGTAATTGTAATCCTCCTCTCTCTTTCGCATCATAAGAGTACTTTCATTTTAACTCTGGGTTTCTTTCCAGCCCACACAAAGTTTAACATCGTTCTCTGCCACTTCTCAAATTGTTTACTGTCTTTAACAATAGGTATTGTCTGTAATAGAAACATCATTCTTGGAAGAACATTCATCTTAATTACTGCAATACGACCTAACCATGACAAGTTCATTTTATTCCATCTAATCATATCTTTATCTATTTGTTGCCATAACTTGTCATAGTTATTCTTATATAAGTCAATATTCTTCACTGTCACTTCCACTCCCAAATACTTAACCTTGTCCATTACTTCACATTCCACCTTGTCCATCAACTCCTTTTGTTGTTGTTTAGTCATATTTTTGCTCAATATTTTGGACTTCACCTTATTAATTACAAAACCCGCTACGTCTCCAAAATCCTTCATTTTCTTCATCAATTTTGGCATGCACTCTATTGGATCTTCCACTATCACCATTATGTCATCAGCAAAAGCTCTTACTTTGTATTCAAATCCTTTAGTCCTCAATTCTCTTATTAACCCCAGTGTCCAATCATAACACATCTGGTGAGGTGTCGTAGGTTGTTTCTCTGCTCTTGCATCATCCAAGGACCTGTCAAATAGATCTTTTACATCAGTAGTGACATGACAGATACAAACAGCAAGACATAGACATGCTTCTTGGCTCACTATGTCAACAGAGAAGTCTTCAGCCTCTATATGCTGATGTTGGCCCTCTAGAGTCCCTGGCTGGCCGCTGTGCAGGACAGGACGCTGGACTAGACTGACCACTGGTAAGATCCAGCAGGCCTGTTCTTATGTTACAGCTGGCAAAATATTTTTATCCATTATTCGTTTCCTACCTCTTTCGAAACCATCTTGCAGCCTGGCATAGGGATCTCAATAGGATGCCATCTTGCCATACAGAGAACCATATTGGGGGAGGAGGAATCTAATTTCTTGGTTATATAAAGAAACCAAGAGTCATACTTAAAATCTTTCTTTCCTGCTGTATATATCAGTGTTCTATATAAGGAAACCATGTTACCAAAGAGAATTTGTTTATGCCACACCTGCCCCTTTACGTCTCTGAGGAAGGGGAGCAGCCTAAGAACCAAAAGGTTAATTGTTTTGATCTGTCTGTGCCAACTTGACATGGCATCAGTTGACACATGATTTATTTGGCCTTCTGGAAAGAAAGAAACATTCTGAATTCTCACATAGTTAGATCTTCTCAGTAGCTAAAACCTCTCAGTTATGTTATCCAGATCTAAAAAACAAATGCTTTCTTCTCTTTTGGCTTCCCTGGTTGTCTTGAGGCTGTGTAATTTAGCTTTCAGTTGATGCTGGGCTCTCTGCAACCAGGATGTGAAATGCAGTCAGCGGCCAGGAAGGAGTGGGGGGGGGGTTAGACCTGAATTATTTATTAAGAACAACTTACAGGCTTGCGGCCTAGCTGTTAACGATCAGCAGAGAGAGTTCAGAACGTGGATGGGTTGGGGGTCTCTAGCTCTTACTCTGTCTGAAAGGATGTTATTGTCTTGCACAGATCAGTGTCAGTAGGGGCTTTGTAAAGTGCTTATTCAGAATGCGCAGAAACTGTATCATGCAAGGGTCAAAACTGCTTTATGTTCAGCGATGTGATGTTGGCTGTTGTAGCTTTTCTTTTCTCTGTCCTGGATTTGTTTTCACTCCCAGTGGCCTGAAAGATGATGCTCAACTCTTGCATTTTCAAAATGCAAATTAATGTGTTGTATAGTGTAAGGGAACCACACAGATGTTAACAATAAGTAGCAAAATGTCCTGCCAGATTATAGAGAGCATCCGTTAGAAGATGAGCGTGTCATATGTCTGGGTGAAATACTTTTGCTTTTTGGATTTGAAAATATTTTTGAGCTTGAAAACAATAGATTTTCAGGAAAGGGAATAGGCCACTTTTGAATTGCCTGTTGTTGGACGTTTGTATACCCCAGTCCTAAAGGTTTTCGACATAGATATGTCATACTGACTTCAGTGGAGCTTCTGTTTGAGAAAGAGGACGAGTGACTAAAACAATAGCAAACCGCGTCTGGCTTGACATGTGGATGGGCAGATTGGCTTGGATCCAGCACAGCATTTCCACAGATGAAAAGATTTCTGCCTGTGGACGGCAACTTTCTCTCCCCCCACACATCTGTTCCCGTGTCCCCCAGGGCAGTAATTCTGACTGCTGTGCGTGGGGGGACGGGGTGGGGAGATGAGAAAGCCTTGCTGCACTGGTAGAAACCTGTGGAAACACTGTGCTGCATCCAAGAAATTAACATAATCTGGTATGATAATTTATGTGAATGCAAGTTGTAGCATGTAAAATTGCACAGGGGTGGTGTGCAGGGCTGTTATCAGCTGCTATTGATGAATCCCAAACCTGTGGTTTATGAGTTCAGAAGGCATACTTAGGAGGGAATAATCTAGAAAATCTTGATTTGCATGAGTAGAAGGCATGCGTGCACATCTAGACTGTGGCCTTTGCAGCTGAATGTACTGTTCATATTATGCAGTTGGATAGATGTTGGCTTACACCCTTAATAATTTGTTCCTTTTGATGACTGTTGTTATCTTTGTGTCATTTATCAAGCAAGAATGCTAGGAGATATTTAATTACTGTTGGACTCTTTTTTGAACATGGAAGATCTCTGTATATACATTATCAGTGGCCACGGATTTGCATGATTTCGCTGGTCTTTATGCCTTATGTTAGCCACTGTGCTGCCTGCCCCGCCAGTTCTGGTGCACTTTGAGCATTTGTCACAGTTGTTTTGTCATGGTGGCCATGAAGGGTTTGCTGCAATTTATTAGAATTCCTCATGGGAGGCCCTCTTGAGAGAAGAAGTGAAGCAAGGCATGAGCTACTCCTGCAGTCCTCATATTGCAGAGCAGCACCGCCTCCAGGTAGCATAATCCATCAGGACCAAGAGGTACCTAAACTGCCGTGCGGTTTGCTGTAGGGGCCCTTTAAAGTCCATTGTGACTTGTTTGAAGGGGTCTTGCATCACCAGAACAAAGCCAAAGGGGCCTGTGGAGGCAGCCAGGTTGAGGCCTGCTGGCAAACAGGCATGCCTGGCAGAACCACTGGGTGTCCTGGGCCACTGGGGGCCAAAAGAAATGGGGTTGTGATCCAGGCCAACGTATTTGACCCCTGCTCTGCCCAAGCATAATCATGTGCATCAGCAGCTGCCTGACCCGCTTCAGCCTCCCCGGGGCCAAATGATAACACACTCCCCTCGGAGTACCCAACCCAGGGGAACTGTTGGGCTCGGTGGACATCCAGGGTCGCTCCTTCACTCACCACCACAGTGTTGCACAAGGGCTTCAGGGTGGCATGTCAGGCTTGATCTGCCACAAAGCAGTGATTTGCTTTCCACTCAATCTAAAGGTGTGGGGTGCCCTAGCTGGCCTCTGGTTCCTCCCTCACCAACTCTTCTACCCAAAGCTGCCT
The DNA here is from genome assembly GCF_028583425.1 of Eublepharis macularius. Lineage (NCBI taxonomy): Eukaryota > Metazoa > Chordata > Lepidosauria > Squamata > Eublepharidae > Eublepharis > Eublepharis macularius. The sequence continues at coordinate 82,018,138 of NC_072793.1, forward strand.
CTGACTGCTCTCCTGGGTGGTGCTATCAGCTCCTGCACGGCAGGTTGGAAATGAGGGGCATCTCTTCCTATCTATCCCCCTGGGGAATGAGAGACTCAAAAGGCTTGGATGCCTGCCGCTCAGCCCCAGCTGGGCCTTCCTCCCAGCCTGGCCTCCTACATGCTTTCATCGGTGAGGGCTGGGCTCCACCCCCTTTCTACTCCCAGGGGCCCATCCTCCGTTCCAGTTGTGCTTGACCTGGCTGCGATGGGTGTGGCTATGTCCCAGCCACCGCAATGCTGGCAGAGGGCTGGGATGACTTTGCTTAGTCGGGGGCTGTGGACCCACCCCTCCAGAGGCAATGCTTCACCAGCCACACGGATCTCACCTTCCATGCTTTACTCCTGGTGGACAAGGGTTCTGGATTCAGTTGCCATGGCATGGCCCTGCCCTAGCCCATTTCTGCGGTGTCCCCCTTCAGTGCCACAGGAAGCCGCGGCCCGCGTCCAGCCTCCTCCTCTGGCTGCTGCTCATCCCATGGCCCCGCTGCCGCTTGGGACATACCCAGGCTGGGTAACTGGACTTGAGGAGGCTGGGGCATCTCTGGGCTTGGTGGGTTCCCCGTGGTGGCAGTGGTCAGCTGTTGGCTTTCTCTGGGCCGGGAGAGTGGTATCCACTCTGAGTCCATGGTGGGTGGCAGCTGTTCCGGATATTTAATAACTTCTTGCATCTTCAGAAGTAGAGTAGAAATCTAAGTTATACTTCATGAACTCATTTTTATTTCTCCCATTGTATGTGGACAGCAAGGGTCTTAAAATCTAAGAACATGTGGTAGGATTGGGTCATGCACTTCCTGCACATATCTGTATGGCATTTGCACCTTACGATTTTTCCTCTATAAGTGCTAGAGTTCTTACAGTGTGTTTTCAGTTTCTGCTCTAACTTCCCCCATCTCTTCTGCAGGGGAGATTTCATTTGCACACACAATTTACTTTTAATACTTCTCTTTACTAAATAGAACCTTTGCATCTTTGTTTCTTTTTCTCAGGCTCAAATTTGTGCTTTCTTGGGTTCTGGTCTATAGCAGCATTGAGAAAATCTTCTCACAGTCCTTGAAGATGCTACAAGCTATATTTTCACAACATGCTTCCCCATTCTACTTAGTTATATCTACTGAGTTGCTTTATTTAACTTATCCTTTTCTCTACCTTATCAGGGCACTGTGTTTATTTTTGTCTGATGGGATGTACCAGGGAAGTCTTTGAAATTCTTGGCAATAGAATGAAGGAGTTGTTTTCTTCCAGCTTCTTAAAAGCAGCCAGAGAATCTTTATGCCATTTCAACTCTTTTCCACTGCGATTCCATTTTTAAAATTGATGCCATAAGTAGATTTTATCTCTTCATCACTTCAGAGTCAGTTCAGGTTGAACCACTTAAATATCTCCAAAGCCCAGATTGGCAACTACTGGTAAAATGAAGGAAGACATTTTGAATGATTTCTTTGAGAGGACTTTTCTCATATGCTAACAGTGTTCTCAAAGAAAATAGGCTTCTTGAATGAAGCAGCTGAAGCATTGGAAAGGAAAAATAAAATAGGTTTAGGTTTTGTCCCGGATATCAGTCTAACAGGTTCTTGGGATGCAGGAAGGAGTCAGCATTCCCTTCCCCCTGTTTTGGGGTGTGGGTTGGGTACATAAGCTATTGTTGCTTCACTCTAGAAGCACTGTTGCTATCATACTACCCCTGAGTATGATTCGTATCAAGCATATAAATAGTTTTTGTCTCTGATGCACTGTTCCCTTGTGAGGTACTGTGTGGCCTTCTCATCTCCAGAATATTCAGGCAGATAGAAGCAGTCATAGAGCCAAACTACACAAGACGAATTACACGTGTACGACATGTGAACATACTTAAACATGTTTCCCAGTTGTTTTCCTATTCATTCACCACGGTCACAATGCACTTGATCTCGGACCAGCATGTATTTATTCCCCATAACTTCCAGACAAGAGATGGTATCTCATGATGCACCTTCTCTTTGCACATACTCAAACCTTCCTCTGTAGCTTTTCTGAGAGGGAGACTTGTTTACTCAGTTGGACGTATCAGGGGAAAAAACCCCACTGGGTTTCCTAGGAGGGACTAAAAAAGGGGTTCCACACCTCTGCTGAGATCTTGCAGCTTGACCTGCCAGTAAGGGGAGGGCCTCTATGCAAAGGGGTGGGTGGGCAATCCTAACTTCACTAGCCGCAGCAGAATCAAGTCTTTCCTGCCTGTTTGTCCTCAGCCACCTCTGATCTCTATTATTCCCTATGGGGAAAACTATGGGGACTATACAGGGGGATGGGGGTGGCATTTTGCAAAATAAATCTACAAAATTTTCAGAGGACTTACTGCTAACTGTCCTCTAAAGACTGCCCCCCCCCCAAGTTTCAGGGAGATTGGACTTTGGGGAGCCATTTTATGCCCCCCCCAAAGAAGGTGCCCTCAGCCACCCCATCGGTTCCTGTTGCAGTGAAAAAACTGACAGCAACTGGAGAAACACATAGATCATGCCTTCCCCAGGGTCCAGTCTCCCTGAAACATGGGGGGGGGGTGTCTTTAGAGGATAGTTAGGAGTAGGTCTCGTGCAAATTTGGTGGATTTTGGAACTTGGGGAGCCATTTTATGGCCCCCCAAGAAGGTGCCCTCAGCCACCCCATTTCTTCCTATTGCAGGGAAAAAACTGACAGCAACTGGAGATAACACATAGAGCATGCCTTCCTCAGGGTCCAATCTCCCTGAAACTTGGGGGGGGGTCTTTAGAGTCCTGAGTAGTAAGGTGTAGGTCCCGTGCAAATTCTGTGGATTTTTCTTGCAAAATGCCCACCGCATCCCCCCAGATAGCTCCCCTAGTTTTCTCCATAGGGAATAATGGAGATTGGAGGTAGCTGGTGGGCACCTTCTTTGGGGACCCATAAAATGCCCCCCCGAGGGTCTTTAGAGAACAGCTAGAAGTAGGTTCCCAGCAAATTTGGTAATTTTTTTCCCTAAAATTCCCCCCGACCCCCGGAAAGCCCTGAATCTTATTTCCCATTGGAAACAATGGCTTAATTTTACCCAATTTACTCTGTAGTACCAAACTGAACTGGAGAATGAGCCCCCCCCCCTGTCTTTTTCAGGTTCATGTATTAGGCATGTTTCTGAACTTTTGCTCAGATGCTTAATCATGTTGCCATGATCTTTCTTCCTACCTCCTCCTTATCCCAACTGAAGATGCTGCATGGAGAGGAGGAGGAGGAGGAAGTTAAGGGAGGAGGAGGGTGCAGGAAGGAGGAGTAGGGCGGCGGAGGCGTCAACTAGAAAATGGGAGAATTTAAAACATACCAGATTAAAAGCAAAACAGTTTGGGTGTAAGCTGGATCTAAGGGCAAAAAGAAGGGAGAGGGAAGTGAAAGCTTCCCAAAATCGATGCTCTGCAATGGCAACTCGCTGATTATGACCGTAGACACTTGCAACCACGAATACATCAGTTATCCGACACATGCACAGCCTAGGGCTACGGGACACGTATTAACTTGGGGTAAAATGGACATGGGCAGGTAGGAACAGACATGATTCTAGACACTCCCATAGCCTCGTGTCATTTGTCTTGTCTAGTTCAGCTCATAGTGACTAAGAGATGTACACACAGGGTACACCAGATATACTAAGAAGAAACTACTGACTCCTCCATGTAGGATCCCAGTCCTCTGCAGCTAGGAGACAAACTAAGGATGAACATTGGGTGATTCTTCCACCAACAGATTGAGACCTTCCTCTTTGTTATAAAGACAACCTGGAAGCATATTGCTCTTCTTCAATCTTCCTTCACCTTTACCAGTCAGGATGAAGGTCACTGCTGCAGTTATATATCTGGGGAGGGGTTTGGGAGATGGGGACACTCTCAAAGCTGAGCTGTTTGACTGATAGCTTGTAAAGCCAAAGGATGAGCACTTGTAGGGTAATTGTGCAATATCTGGGAAGTATTGGTGATTGGTGATTTTTGGGAAGAATGAAGACTGATAGTCATGAACAATTGAGGCATAGGAAAAACTGTTGGGGAAAAATAGCTTTGAAAATTGTTGACAAGGCTATGTGTACTTTATGGAGTAGTAAGGCTATGTGTCCATTACTCTGCAGTGTGCATGTGAAATAAATGAGCTTATTCTGCTAGTCATGGGGAAAGTCATGGAGCTGTGTGGGGTGCTGAAGCCACTTCTTCTGCTTTCTGAGATAGCTTCAGGTATTGGCCAATATTTATTCCCTCAAGACTGTAATTGCGGCTCTTGGAGTTAAAATCTGGCTTTTCCTGGACTTCCGGTTTGGGATTTATGGAGGTCTAACGCAGCTCCATTTGCGGAGCTGACCGGACTGCCGTTTTAAGCGGCCGGCGGGGTGAAAATAGCCCGCGGCCGACTGCTCTCAGGCGGAGAGCAGGCAAAGAACGCTCGAGACCCTAGGGCGCGTTGATCTCGGACGAGGGGGGGCTCTACACAACGGGTCCCCTCTTGATCCTTGAGGTCCCACCCTGAGACGGGTCGGCTACAATCTCTGCGGCAGTTTTGGGGCCAACTCGGCTGGCATAAGACCTACATACCCAAGCTTCGATTGGGGGAAGAAGTGGAAAGGAGAATTTGAAATCGAAACAGCGATTACAACCCGAGAAAAGTGAAGGGAAGGTAAAGATCACTATCTTCCGATACGGGACAGATTGATAAAAACAGAGAGGAAAAAAAGTAGACTTTTAAACTGCAACAGACTAGTGAAAAGGAGGGGAAGCTTCGGCAGGAGTTGTATTAGAAAAGAGACTAAGTTTAAAGAAGTTATTAAAGAAATCGGACTATTGTTTTGAATACCTGTGGCTTTGGAGCTGTGAGAAAAAGACACCATCGCGAGATCTGCTGTGGGAAGACGGGAGACAGGAAGTGCGTAACGGCAATAGAGCGGCTGGAGAGAAGCGGCCCTGGCTGGAGGGCAGGAAGAAGGGAATCGCCATCTTTGAGAGGGGAAGGGCCGCGGCCTCAGCGGAAAAGGAAGTAGGCCATATTGGATTATAAAATCATAGAGAGACCATAGAGAAAAGACGCCCGACATTTTGGACCCTTTAAAATTAATTAATGCAAGAAGACCGGGATATTTGAAATAAAAAAAGGTACTAAATTTAACGCCACGGAGTTAAGGAAGAGAGCGGACTCGTGGGAGCGAGCAAAAGCAAGCCCCACGATGTCGAAGAAAGAGTGGCAATCGGCAATAGAAAACCTGGATAAAAAACTTTTGGAGGTGATTAAAGAATTTAAAGACATGAAATTGGAGCTGATTAAAGAGGTTAAACAGACAGTAAAATCGGAGCTGTCAGAAGTAAAATCGGAGCTGTCAGAAGTGAAGAAAGGTATGGAAACAATACAAAGTGAATTACAAGGGACGCAGCAGAGAGTCAAAACAGTAGAAGGAGCGATGGAGAAACCTAGCAGATACGCAACAAACAGAGATGAGGCAGATGAGGGGGAAGGATGGCGGTTGCGGGAAAGCAGACATATGGAGAAGCAGCTCAGATTTCGCGGCCTGCCGGAAGTGGAAGGAAAGACAGCGCAAGAACAGATGACGGAGGTGTTAGCTGAATACCTGGGGAAGGAGGAGGAGGATGTTGTGGCTATCCTAGATGTGGCATATCGTGTGAATTCGAGAATTGCAACCCAGAGGAAACTACCAAGAGACGTGATTGTACAATTTACAACAAGAAACATGAAAGAGAAGATTGTGACTAAACAGTTTCAAGATCCATTGGAGATCAATGGCAAGACAATTATCATAATGAAGGAACTACCCAGATCAGTGTTACTAGATCGGAAAAAATATAAAGGGCTAATCCAGATGCTGAAGGACATGAAAATCAGGTACAGATGGGAGCTCCCAGAGGGTTTGTCCTTCGAATTTGGAGGAGCTAAAAAGCGTATCAGGTCTGAGCGGGAGATGGAGCGATTTATAAGGGACAATGAAAAAGACTTACCAACAAGACTATGAATATGGAGTGTAAAGTATTATCTTGGAATGTAAATGGACTAAATTCACCGAATAAGAGAAAAAATATTTTTCACTGGCTATTAAAACAAAAATGTGACATTGTTTGTTTGCAAGAGACTCATATTCGAAAACAGGATGTAAATATCTAAAACTGGGAAAATTGGGCAAAGACTTTGTAGCGGCCTCAAGTAAAAAAAAAAGAGGAGTGGTGTTGTATGTAAAAGAGGAGCTACAACCAAAATTTATAATGAAAGATGTGGAAGCCAGATTTGTAGCAGTGGAATGTACTTGGAATTTAAAGAGAGTGTTGGTAGTCGGAATCTATGCACCCAACGGTGCAAAAGAGAGGCTTATTTGAGGATTTGAAGAAGCATTTAGATGATCTTTCATATGACCAAATAATACTTGCTGGAGACTTCAATGGGGTGACAGACTTGGAACTGGATAAAAAGACTACAATGACACAAAAGAAAAGAGGACTATTACCAAAGCTCTTTTTTGAGTTGATTCAACAAGAGACTCTTGAAGATGTATGGAGGAGAGAATATCCTAAAAGTAGGCAGTTTACTTTTTATTCTGCAAGGCATTCCACGTTATCAAGAATCGACATGATCTGGGCCTCAAAAGATTTGGCGTTATGGACTAAAGATGTAGAAATAATGCCGATGGTAGGCTCAGATCACAACCCAATTATGTGGAAGCTGGGGAAAAGGAGGAAAAGGAAAGCATGGAGAATAAATGAGGATTTGTTACAGGAAAAAGAGAATATGGAAATATTGAGAAGAGAGGCAAAGTTTTTTCATTCAATACAACGTGAATAAAGAAGTACCAACTGATAAAGTTTGGGATGCTTACAAGGCGGTTATAAGGGGCATACTAATGGACTTAAATGGTAGAGCAAGAAAGAAGAAAGAGGAGAAGAGACAAGAGATTGAGGAGAAAATAAAAACTAAGGAAATACAGTTAAAAAAGAGACCAGGGAAAAAGAAATTATACCAGGAAATTAAAATATTGCAAGAACAGCTAACAGCAATGAGTAATAAAGAATTGGAGTGGAATCTCAAAAGGCTGAATCAGAAAGTGTTTGAGTGGTGCAAATAAACCTGGGAAGTACCTGGCATGGCAACTGAAGAAAAGAAGGGAAAAGAAAACAATAAATAAAATTTGTGAAGATGACAAAACGTATTTGGAACAGAATACCATTAGTAGAGCCTTTTATAAATTCTACGCTAAACTGTATAATAAGAAAGAAGTAAATAAAGACTCAATAGCGTCATATTTGGAGAAAATGACACTTCCAGAAATCTCGGACGCTTGGAGAAATAAATTGAACAGTGAAGTAACGGATGAGGAAATAAGTAAGGCAATACAATCTGCAAATCTAGGAAAGGCGCCAGGGCCAGATGGACTTACAGCTAAATTTTATAAGACTATGGCCAATGAGCTGGCACCATTCCTAAAGGAGGTGATCAATGGAGTTTTAAGGGACCAAAGGATTCCAGACACTTGGTCTGAAGCGAACATATCATTGATCCCAAAAGAGGGCCAAGACTTGACTAGTGTGAAAAATTTACAGACCTATATCGTTACTCAACAATGATTATAAAATTTTTGCGAAGATACTGGCGGAGAGACTGAAGGGGTGGCTTTCGGAAGTTATAGAGGAGGAGCAAGCAGGCTTTCTGCCAGATAGACAAATAAGAGACAATTTAAGGACAGTGATTGATGCTATTGAATACTATGATAAGCGTTGTGACAAAGAGGTTGGTTTCTTCTTTGTTGACGCTGGAAAAGGCATTTGACAACTTAACTGGGACTTTATGTTTGCCACTATGGAAAAGCTACAATTAGGAGAAAGATTCATCAGAGCAATTAAGGAAATTTATAGAGACCAGACTGCAGCAATTGTGGTAAATGATGAATTGACTAAGAAATTGACTATAAGCAAAGGAACAAGACAAGGTTGCCCGTTGTCTCCACTGTTGTTCATTTTAGTATTGGAGATTCTGATGATACAAATACGACAAGACGAGGAAATTCGAGGAATAAAAATAAAGGACTATTCGTACAAGGTCAGAGCATTTGCGGATGACATAATGTTAATTGTAGAGGACCCACTGGAGAACATGCCAAAAGTGATAGATAAGATCAAGGAGTTTGGAGACTTGGCAGGTTTCTTCATTAACAAAAAGAAGTCAAAGATACTATGCAAAAACATGACTAAGCAGAAACAACAATTGTTAATGGAAACAACGGATTGTGAAGTAACAAGCAAGGTGAAATATTTGGGAATTGAACTGACTGCAAAGAATATAGATTTGTCCAAGAATAATTATGAAAAACTGTGGATTCAGATTGAGAGAGACTTGATTAAATGGAATAGGCTCAATCTGTCATGGTTGGGTAGGATTGCAGCGGTTAAGATGAATGTGTTACCAAGAGTGATGTTTTTGCTACAGACAATACCAATCATCAGAGACTCTAAACAATTTGAAAAATGGCAGAGGAAAATATCAGACTTTGTATGGGCAGGCAAGAAGCCTCGAGTGAAAATGAAAGTTTTACAAGATGCAAAGGAAAGAGGCGGAATGCAACTGCCCAACCTGAGACTTTATCATGATGCAATCTGCCTAGTTTGGCTGAAAGAGTGGATGACATTAAAGAACAAGAAATTATTAGCCCTAGAGGGATATAAAAAAATATTTGGATGGCATGCATACCTATGGCATGACAAAGTAAAGGTCAACTCGATGTTCCTGCACCATTTTGTACGGAGAAGTCTATATACAATCTGGAAGAAGTACAGAATTTACCTACAAGAAGGAACACCTTGGTGGGTGGTTCCATATGAGGTGATAGACCCGAGAGCTGTTGACAACGAACGACAATGTTTGACATACAAAGAAATAACTAAAATAGAAGCATCTAAACTCAGAATAAAGACGCAAGAGGAACTATCACCGAACTACGATTGGTTCCAGTATAGACAGATCAGAGATTTGTATAACTCGGACTCTGTAAAGGGAGGTATACGAACAGAGAACTCGGAACTAGAGCAGACCCTTTTTAAAGAGGACAAGAAAAGAATATCCAAGGTATACCAAGTACTGTTGAAATGGTATACTGAGGATGAGACAGTTAAAACACAAATGGTGAAATGGGCTATAAATTTTAATAAAGAGATAACAATGGAGGCATGGGAATACTTGTGGAAGACTACAATGAAGACAACGACATGTACAAATATTAAAGAGAATATTTATAAAATGATCTATCGTTGGTACATGACACCAAAGAAGATTGCGCTAGGGAACCTGAACACCTCTAATAAATGCTGGAAATGTAGGAAGCATGAGGGCTCCCTCTATCATATGTGGTGGTCGTGTGAGGTAGCTAGGCAGTACTGGGGGGAAATAATAAGAGAAATGAGTGAAATTTTACAATTTCAAATAAATAAGAACCCAGAACTCCTGCTATTAAACTTGGGAATGGAGGGAATTCCAGCCCATCATAGGACGTTGATATTTTATATGACAGCAGCAGCCAGACTTTTGTATGCGCAAAAATGGAAAGTACAAGAAGTGCCAACTATTGAAGATTGGATCTACAAATTGCTGTACATGGCAGAAATGGACAAGATGACAAGAAAACTGAGAAATCTGGACTCAGGGCAGTTTAACACAGATTGGGAGAAGCTGAAACAATATCTGGAGAAGAAATGGGAAGTGGGAGGAAAACTGTGGCAGTTTGAGAACTACTGAAATATAATAAAATGTAGAGGGGGGTGACTTTACCGGGGGGGGGGGGAAGAGAGAAATGTGAATTTATAAGCAGTTAGATTAACAGATTGATATATATATATAGATATATATAGGTTAATAGATAGAATATTGATAGAAAATAATTAATGATAAGGTTTAAATATAAGGATTGAGTAACCAACAATATTTTCTTTCTTTGATAAGATTTGTATAATGCACCAAACTGAATGTACAGAAGAGTCAAATTGATTGACTATGAGCTATATAGAATTACCATAAAAAGATACAATGAGTAATTTATAGAGAATAAGTCAAATTGTTTGATTTAAATGTAAGATTTTTATGGTTTATGATATATAGGTTTATGATATATAGAAATATTTAAAACTGGAAAATGGGATAAATTGTTTATCCAAGATGGAAACAAGGACTTACAGTTTGGGTATATAACAAGAAAAGTAGTTAAGGATGTACTGCTTAGTATAACGGAGAATGTATATTTGTTTTAGATAAAGGAATTTAATAGAAGTAAGGGAAAAGGGACAATAGGGTGGGAAAGCTGTTGGAAGTCAGCAAAAGGGGGGGAAAGGGAGGGGGTTAGAAATGAAAAATTTGGGGAAAATTGAATGTAATGTAAAAATAATGGATTCTAACCCAATAAAAATTTTTTTTTAAAAAAAAAATCTGGCTTTTCCTGCAGTATGTTTGGTGGCATTGACTTTGGTACTTGCTGCTGTGTTACCAGAACTGGTCTCCTTGCAATAAAATGATTTGTGGGGGAATTAGCAAGCAAGGAGAATGACTATGCAAGAGGCCAGTAACCGCAGGGATCTGTCACCAGTTTCTACCAGGTCCCTTCCCAAGATAGCAAACGAGGCTGGTTCTTGAGGTCCAACAATAACTTTTATTAAGAACAAAATGTCATGCACATACATGCAGAATTATGGGGTAAAAATAATTACACACACACACAGAGCCCTAGGAAGCTTAGGCAGAAATTGGGACTAGAGAGGGAGCAAATATATATACCTATCCTGAAGAGAGGTCCAGTCCGCGGGAGAAGAGAGTAGCTTTGAACGCCAGCATCCTTGGCTAGGAGAGCAAGAGGCTTGGGCAAACCTCAAGGGAACAGCGCTTATGGATCCGGAAGCATGTACAATCTGAATGAGGCCAGGGCTCTTCCTTTATAGGTAAAATGTGCCCTGAGGTAGAAGGGCCCACCTAGCCGTTAGAACAAAGACTCCAATGGTCAGTTCCTGGGTTTGACAAAAGGTTTGAGTACCTCGATTGGTAGCTGCTGGGGTGTGTGAAAGCAAATGCAAAACATGTTCTAGTGCTGCACAAAAGGGATAGTTTGTTAGTGAATTCCACTGGAGCTGAGTTGATGGATTTTAGGTGGGGACTGTACTTTCCCAGGAACAACTGTATATACTTATGAATATCGTTTGATTAGCTCCTCCATCAAGGACAGGAGATCTCATCACAGAAGAAGGGAAAGGAATGTGTTAAGTGGGGATGACTCTGCGAGACCTTTGTTGCACTGGATTCCGTTGGGGCTGGAAGGATAGTAAATTCAGTCACCACTCAATCACTCCATATTCCTGTGCAGCATTCCATGCATGCCAGGTTCTCTCGGGTGGGGCTCAGCAACTGTTAGAGGCTCTCTAGTGGCAATACCGCAGCCATTTTAACTCCAGAGGCCTGAACATCTTTAATATCACAAGCAGACATATATAAAACTGCTATTAAAATGGTGGAGGCCGGGCCGACTGCTTACAGCTGTATTGATACTTGGAATGTATTAGTCTCTGGATGTTTACAACCTCTATTTGTAGACGTAATATCAAATAAAAGGAAGCCATTAAAGGGTTTATTAGAGTGGTTGATTTGCCTTTTTCAGAAAATAGTTTTGTATGCCGAGTTCTCCAAACTGATATGCACTATATAACCTGTGGTGGAACAGCCCCAGGGTAACTACTACATCCTGCCCTTCAAGGCAACTAGGCACCAGTGTCTGTCCAAGACCTTGTCTGGAAACGTGACACTCTACCAGCTTTCCTGCTTTGAAGGGTTTTTCTTTCCCTGTTTTGGTCACTACTTGTCCTTTGTAGGAATAATCTGCTGAGAGGACCAGAGCTTCCAACTGCCTTTCCCTATGTTGTTATTCTAAGACCACACCTTGTGCCTGCATCACCTCCCAACCACTTTCTGGTTACCACTGGGGCAGCTTACTGCACTTGCACATCACCGGGTAATTAATAGTTCACCAACTTATCATCCCCCACTTTTCCTGGTACCTGTTTTAAGTAACATGGTCTGGAAGTCTGTGTGGTACAGAGGACAGCTACTAGCAATAAAAATGATAAAACATTTATTAAAAAGACAATGTCCACACACATACTCCCAGCACAGCAACAGATTGAGTAAGGAATCCAAAAGAGAGGGGTAAACACACAGTTTGTCTGTACGTGCCTTAGTAGCTCTTATTCTAAGGCAGGCTATTTAACTTAGAAGTTACAGTGTTCTAAAAAAACTACCTTGGAGTCTTAGTTCTGGTCAGCAGCTCTCCACATGGCAGTGGTGGCCTTCAGTAGAAACCTCGGTACAGGAGCTGCTTCTCCCCAGATGGAATCAGCCCAAGAAATCTCCCTCTGTGCCAAGGGTATTTATTATCTATTTGCCCCCTCCCCCTTTCATGGGTCAAATGAGCCTTTCTTGAAATCTCAGGAAGAGAGCTATCATCTTAAGCCTCCCAAATCTATCTTCTCTGCTAGAGTTGTGAGCTGACCATTTCATTGTCTCCAGCCAGAGAGGCCAATAGCATTTCTAAAGTGTTGGTCTGGGTGAGGTTAGAAAGTAATTGACCTGATTCCCTCTGCCTCTGTTTTCTGATAAGAAAGAGAAAAAAAAGGTGGAGGTTTTGTACAGTCCAAATCTCAAAAGTAACACACATTTCTCCTCATAAACATTTTAAAAAATCAAAAGGAGAAGATGAATGGTGTCAAATTTGTTGCTGCTGCATCTTATGTCCTATTGATACTAGAGAGTTTCAGTTTGTACGTGGGCATGAATTGACCCTCCAGTGAACTGACCCTGCTTTCAAGCACAGGATTTGACTTTTCACTCTACTGGTGGAGGAAAGCAGATTTTGCCAGTAGATGTTGGAAGCCAAAGCCTGTATGGCAACAAGTGTATAGGACTAACCCATCAAGGATTTGGCATACTTGCAGACTTAAAAAAAAAATCACTTGCCCTGTGTGAAGAGGTCCTAAAGTAGCTGTTCCTTTGGAACAAGAATTTGAAGCCCTTCCTTTGTAAATGGCTGGTAAACTGTTGAATTCTGCTACTGCCGCTGTCAGGTTTAAAGGCTTGTTTCTGAAATTGATCTTCATGAAAGAAATTTTAGTTTAAAGGATTAATGTTTTGTTGTGGGGGAAGAGAAGCATAAGCAAGGAAGTTGCAGGAGGGTTATGCCTCTTGTTTGCTCTCTGCCTTCTGAAACCTTGGGGTATTAGAAGTCAGCCCAACAGAATTCTTGTTTGCAGCTCCATGTGTTGAAGAAAATAGCAGTCTGCCACCTTTTTCTAATCTAATTTCTTCTTCTCTTCAGTGGACCCATTCTTCATCATGTCTGCAAGAAACCAATCCCAGGTGTCCAATTACTGTTGCTGAGCCTCTTCTTTTGGCACAGTTGTTTAGTATTAACTACCTGGATGTACAGAAATTGGTCCAAGCTACATGCATGGGGCCTTCCTTTGGGATTTGGCTGAAGTGGAGTAAATTGTGCTAGGTAAAAATGGTGTTACTTCTGGTGGCTTCTTTTGACAAATGGTCAGCGAATGCGCTGGAGCAAGGTGGGGGAGTTGTGTTACTTGGCTGTTGCAAACAGCTGTGTTGTCAGGTTATTTTTAGTGAAGCCACTTTTTCTAGCAAATGACAGAGCCTCTGTTGTGTTGAAGGGAAAAAATGTTGGTAGCACTAGGGAGTTCCAGGGGAAAACAGGCGTCCTGCATCAGATTGTCCAGTTGCCAGATCAAAAGCTACATTTGGCTGTGCTCTTTAAAACTTGCTTATAGCTTGTTCTTCCCCTTTCTCCTCCTTTCAACCAGTTTTTTGGTCCATCATCTGATTGCCAAGTAAGCAAATGCATGTATTTTATTATCCCTGTTCTTCATGATCACATTGTCTTGTGTTGAAGCCAAGCATCTATTTGTGAGTGATCTTGGAGACTGGCATCAGCTATTGTTCATGGTGTGAACTTATCACATAGCTTGTACTTCATGTCTTCTATTTCTGAAGCTTGTCTTGAAATCTTCCCAATCAAGCAGACCCTGGTCACAGACAGTCCCCTGAGTGTGTTTGTGCCAGTCCCCTGTTTCAGAGAGATAGATGGTTGCAGATGCAATAATTTGTTGTTGATGCATTCTATAGTGCCTGTATTTGCCACTAACAAAATTCATGGGAGCTGACTTTCAAATAAGGCTATGAATCTTGTAAGCCCACAATCCTTTTTCACTAGCCTGCTTGCCCATACATTATTTAGCCATTTGAGCACATTAAAGGTCTGAAAAGGAGTAAAAAAACCCATTTTACAAAAGCTTCCCTGCCAAATCACTTGGGAGGCAATATCACACGCAGTCAGTTGAGTGGCTTTTTAATTGCACTTCATCCAGCACAATATCCTCCTTGAGATGTGGCAACAAGAACTGTCTGCTGTGTTGCCAGTGAAGGTACGCTATTGATTTATACAAGGGCATTATGTTACTTGCTGTCTTGTTTCAATCCCTTTCTTAATAATCCATAGCATAGAATTTTTTTTTAACCATTGTGGCACACCGAGTTGACATCTTCCTCATGCTGTCTGTCATGATCCCAAACTTGCTTTTCTGGTCAGTTACCTTCAAGTTCAAAAGATTTTTGGAAGCTATCCACTGGGACACTTTTGTTTACATATTTGTCAGACTCTCTTAAACTCAGAAAGGTTAGTGAAACAGGAAATCTTCAAAGATAATTCTCTTCTCTCTACTTCCTGTCCCCTACCCAACCTTAGTGAGGAGCCAGGTGGCCTAGATTGTATAAGAGTGGAGAAACTGAGTTTGGAGTAAATATTTCATGATGCCTATGGAATCTGGGAGTGGGGGAAGGGCAGGGAGTGTTTTCCAATAAATCTGGATTGATTGTAATACTGTTTGTCAGGGATCTCGGATTAGGAGAGCCTGCATTAAATGCAGAGGAAAGCCTTCAGGGGCTGAGCTGGGACACTGTTAGTAGGTGAGCTTCTTTTGTCTTCATGTCAAGCATGGGAGCTTCTCCCATCTTCCCAATTCTCCACCGCATCTCTTCCGTCAGCATTTTGTTCCTCCTCGTGAGAGCAAAAGTGCACTTGCTTGGATTTTTAAAATAAGATTTACCTAAGTTTGTCTTTGCTCCTACAAAGGCAAGCTGTTTGATGTTGTAATGTTGGATGGATTTTGTAAATTTAAAATGGTTCAATCCCAAGCATGAGTTTTGCTATAGATAAAGGGTAGGCATAGATGGAGGATGTCAAAGGAATGACTGGGCTCTCATTGGATGATCCAAGCAGACATAGGAAAGCAGCAGTATCCTTAATGGCTACTGGGTAGTTCTGTAGCTGCCCTTTACATCTAACTCCCCAGGTATGCATTAAATATGTGTTATGATATGAGATCTATGCAGTTGTCTGTGGAATCTGGTTTTGGTGAATGGCATTCACTTGTACATAGTGTAAAGATGCATTTTTTTTAAAAAAAAGTTTTGTCTCAATTAGCTCAATTGTAAAAAGAATTAGGCTTCCCCAGTATTTTGAAATAAGCTTCTTAATTCTGTCGCTCATGATGTAGCTTTTCCAGGTGGATTTTTTCTTTGATTATCTTGGGGATAAGTGATGTGGAATTTGGATTTGTTAATGAAGTGCTGTTTTCATTACACATAATTTTCTGTTCTGACACCCAAACAGGACGTAGATCATCCAGCCAGAATTGTCACTCAAGGTATGTGTAGGAGGATTGTTTGGAGCCGTGACTGTGACACTCAAGGTGGAGTGAGTTTGCTTTAAGATAGCAGGAAAAGCCAGCTAGTGAATCCCACCCTAGTTGTCAGTTAGGAAATTGTCTAGCTAGCTGTTCCTGTGTGGAATGTTGGCGAAGCTTCCGGGAACAGAGTGGACTCCCTCATCTCTGATAGTGTTTGCGGCCTGAGCGTTGCTGTTTGCTTTTTCTGCCTACATTTCATCAGCAGCTGTTGCTTCCTTGCAATTCTTGCTGCTGTTCAGGAACTCTTGTTGGAAGAAGGCTAGTGCTGGGATCCAAGTCTGTCTCTCCCCTCCCCATCATAATTGGTGCAATTATTGGTCCTTGTACAAAAATTTGCATTTATACTGCAGTGTTCTTAATTTAACTTCCTGTAACAATAGGGATGCTCTCCAAGGCATTCCTGGAGTCTCATTTAAATATTGTGTCCTGTTTTTCTTTCTTATTTTGTTCAAGAACATGGCGAACAAAACTGACATGAATGTGAAGAGCACCAGTGATGGATAAATGCTCAAAGTCAAGATGAAAACACTTTTTCTGACTTAAAAGCGCCATTTGTGTCTCTGTCTTCCTTTCACAGGCTCTCTTTCTGCAACCTAGAACTTTCTAAAGAGCAGGTAAACTCCTTTTGTTTTGAGGAAGCCATGTGCATGCCTTGGTTCCTTGCTGAGTGAGCGGGCAGTCCTCCATTCTCTTGAAACCAGATAATGTTGGCAAACAGTGAAGCTTATTATGGGAAGTTTTCTTGGGATGCATATTTACTAGTTTAAAAGAATACATGTAAATAAAATTCTAATATAAGGGCGAAAAGATTTATAACTGGCAATTATTTTTTGAAAAATTCAAAGTTTTCATCCATGGTGGACATGGGAGGAGGGCTGGCATGGGGGTCAGGGATCCCAGTTCTCTGGGGACGTGGGAGGTATGATGGTGGGAGCTGGTCTCAGTTGAGAAGGGCATGGAGATATGGAATGGCTCGGTGCCCTTCTAACCTGCATCCCATCCTGAGAAATGCTGGTGATGGAGCTAGGAAAAAAAACCTTCCTTCGACACTGATGTTGTGCAATGCCAGGTCCATAAACAATAAGACCGCAATGCTGCAAGATCTCTTTGCAGTGAGTGATGTGGACCTGGTATGCGTGATCGAAAACTGGGTGAGGGAGGGTGAAACAGTTGTCCTGGGAGAACTGACCCTGCCCCCCCCAGGATACTCAGTCCACCAGTCCCGAATAGGAGGGCCCCCCCGCCCCCGGTGGCAATCCTTTCCCAAGAGTCTTTCTCCTTCAGGCTGCTCCCCGCCCCTGAGATCTCTGGCATTGAATGTGTGGGCCTGGTGTGAGGTGCCGAGGAGAGTTTGGCTATCTGTTTGGTGTACTGACCGCCTAGCACACCAGCAGATACCCTGTCACTCCTGCTAGAGGTGGTAGCAGGGTGGGCCTTGGAGTACTCCAGACTGATGGCGCTGGGGGACTTCAGCGTCCATGTCGATGATGCCTCCTCTGTGCAGGCTGCGGATCTGGTGTCTTCCATTGCAGCACTGGGACTCTCCCAATTGTATCGACCCCTACACATCAAGCAGGCCACATGCTAGATTTGATCTTTGGGATGAGGTTAAATGTGGATCTGGAAGTGGTAGAACTGGTGCCATGGTCAGACCACTCGGTCCTGAAGGCTCGGTTGGGGATACCACCCCCACTCACAAGGGCGGTGAGCTGATTTATGCTCGCCTGCAGAGACTTATGGACCCGATTGGGTTCCAGAATGCTTTGCGGGATCCAGTGCTCCACGGTGGTTCATTAGATGAGCTCGTGGAGGACTGGCAGTGCCGGCTTCCCGAAGCCATCAACGAAATCGCCCCCCCCCCCCGTCGCCCTCTTTGCCCCCATGCAAGACGGGCTCCCTAGTATGCAGAGGAGTTTCAATGGAAGAAGCGGGAGCTAAGACGGCTTGAGCGAGCATGGCGATGATCTCAGGACAAAGAGGCAAGATCATCTTATAGGACGTTTATTAAAGCCTATGAGGTGGCAGAGAAGGCTGTGAAAAGTTTTATGCAGCCTCCATTGCGTCAGCTAGCTCATGCCTGGCAAAATTGTTTAATGTGATTCGGTCATTGGTCTCCTTGCCAGAGGGAGGCCATCAAATTTTGAATTTGGATATTAGCTGTGAGGCTTTTGGGAGCTTTTTTGCTGATAAAATCTTGTCTCTCCGCCACAACTTGCCAGCCACAGTTAATTCAGTGAATGAGCTAGAGACCCCTTGGCTGCCTTCAGTGCCAGTGTTTGATCATTTCAGCCCACTCTTTGGGGAGGAGGTTGACAGGACCCTGTGATCAGTTTGGCCCACCACATGTCCCTTGGACCCATGCCTATCGTGGCTGGTAAAGGCCAGTGCTGAGGGGCTGCGGTCCTCGCTGGAGGCCATTGTTAACCTATCCTTAGGCTCCGGGGTTCTTCCTGGGCCATGAAAGGAAACTGTGGTGAGGCCTCTTTTAAAGAAACCATTGCTGGACCTCACTGAACTGGTCAATTACCGCCTGTTTTCGAACCTCCTGTTTCTGGGAAAGGTGATTGAGCAGGCGGTGGTGGAACAGCTGCACGGCTTCCTGAAGGATGTCTTGGCCCTAGACCCCTTCCAGTCTGGGTTCCATCCAGGACATGGGATGGAGACGTCGCTGGTCGCCCTCACAGACGATCTTGGTAGACATCTGGAGCAAGGTGGCTCGGCGCTGCTGATATTATTGGATCTGTCAGCAGCGTTCAATACAGTCGATTATGATCTTCTGACTCACTGCCTTGCCGATGTGGGGATATGAGGGACTGCCTTACAGTGGCTTATCCTTTTTCTCCACAGTCGGGGACAGAGGGTGGCGCTTGGGGAGAAATTGTCATCCCACCACCCTTTGGTGTGCAGGGTCCCACAGGGAGCAATACTCTCCCCATTATTGTTTAACATCTATATGCACCCCCTTGCCCAGTTGGTGCGAAGTTTCGGACTTGGGTGTCATCAATATGCAGATGACCCCCCGTTGTATCTGATGATGGACGGCCGGCCCAGCTCAGCCCCAGATGTCCTGGGACATGCTTTTGCAGCTGTGACTTGTTGGTTGAAGCAGCGTCAGCTGAAACTGAACCTGACGAAGATGGAGGTCCTGTACTTGAGCCATGGGGGATTAGATTTGGGACTCCAGCTCTTGGCCCTCGATGGGGCACTGTTAGTGCCAGTTCTGCGGATTAAGACCCTGGGGGTGATCTTGGATGCCTCCGTGGAAATGGAGGCATAGGTCACAGCGGTTGTTAGGTCCTCTTTTTTCCATCTGCAGCAGACCAAGCAACTTGTCCCTTACCTGTCAACCCGTAACTTAACTACAGTGATCCAAGCAATGGTCATCTCTAGGCTAGATTACTGTAACTTGCTCTACGCAGGGCTGCCCTTGAGCCTGACCTGGAGATTACCGCTGGTACAAAATGCAGCGGTGTGTGTTATTACGAGTGCCAAATAAGGCGCATATTAACACCGTTCTTACGGGAGCTGCATTGGCTGCCAGTGGAGTACTGGATCAGATTCAAGGTTCTGGTATTGACCCATAAGGCCCTGTGCAGACTGGGACCAGCGTATCTACGGGACTTTCTCCCCATATATTCACCAGAGGACACTTCGATCAGGGGACAAACAGCTGTTGGTGGTCCCTGGCCCCAAGGAGGCCCGCCTAGCCTCGACTACAGCCAGGGCCTTTTCTGTCCTGGCTCCCACCTGGTGGAACACTCTGTCTGCTGAAATCAGGGCCCAGCAGGACCTACAATCCTTTCACTGGGCTTGCAAGGCAGAGTTGTTCTGCCAGGTATATGGCTGAGGCTGGGCCTACGCCGGCCTGAAAAAGGGGGTGTAAAATCTTAACCCTCCCTGTGAAGGCTGTCCACCATCCTGTTTTAAATGTGTATTAATACACTTGTTTTAATGTAGATGAATTTTTTATTGTATTTTAATATGTTGTTATCTGCCCTGAGCCCATTCGCAGGGAGGGTGGAATAGAAATTTGAAATAAATAAAAATAAAAATAAATAAACAATGCATTTGTATGTCTGTACATTAGAGATGTTCTTTATTTGCGTGTCAGATGTGAAGGCCAACTTTATAGTTTCAGAAATGCTGACCAGTTTTCCGAGCAGAGACTTGGTTTCTGAATCTTGCACTTCGAGTTAGTAGGGTCAGCATCTGCATACCCGAAGATGGGGCTATTGCCAGAGCCCAGTGTCTGTTGCTGCCACTCCTGCCTGAACATCTCCATTGTCTGTGTACTTTTCTGCCTGCCCTCTGGAAAGTCCTCCTGCAGCCTATGCTCTCCACAGTACAGGTGCTCATCACCTTCAGAGTGAGGGCTCGTGAATGGTGCATGAGCTTTTGAGTGAGCTGGTTAGGGATGCACAGGTGGCTAGGCATGGAGGGGCATGTAGATGGTGTGAGCAGAGGTCACAGTGGCAGGGGCACTGAGTTCTCTTTGCCTGAGATCCTCAAACTCTGGAACCAACCCAGCTGGCAAGTATGGAGGGAGGGGCAGATTAGACCCTGGTGATGGGTCAAAGCTCTTATTAGCTGGTCTCTGTTGGACTTGAATGGACAATTTAAAATCTATGACAGCAAATGTATAAAATGCTATTAAAGACAAATTCATGAGGCATAGTTCTTTGCATCAGCCCTTTCGAGGAACATCGTAGAATACTTTTTCTGAAACTGTTCCATCTCAGAAGGTGTGTGGACATTTGAAAGTGCTCTCATGTAGGAGAAATCCTCAAACACAATTTACATATTGGGAAGCCTGAGCTCTTTAGATCATGTTTGTGTGTTCTGAAATGGAATGAAAGGGGAGTACTTCCTCAGCTAATGTACAGCTGAAGCATCTGTCTGTTATGATTGGAGGCAAAGAGAATGTAGCTTGTTAAACTTTTTTTAAAAAGAAATTTGAGATTTTCGGGGTGGTCCTCCAAATAATTGGGTTGTAATCATAGTACATAGGAGTTAAGTAGGTGAAGGCAGGCTGGACGCTAAATCTGGCATCTATAAATTGCCTGTTCAAATAATTGTTTGAATTTGAGAACAGAAAGTGTCTGGTTTAACAGATATAATACTTCCAGAATACTCTACTTACCAGTGGTCATGGGGAAACATTTATTCTATTGGTGCAGCTGTTATCTCTTGGATTAGAATGTTTTGTTTCCCCAATTCTTGGGAATTAGATCCAGTCAGGCACAGGGCATTGAACGGAGAGGATTTAATATGTGTGAGATCTTGTTGTGAGATTGTAATCCATTCAGCATATGCTGAATTTGGGCTGAGGGGACCCCCCCCCCCATATCAGACTTAGTTACCTATAGTGGGTAGGGCTGTCATGCATGGCTTGCTTGCATAAGTCTTCAGAGGTATCTGTTTTGCCAGCATAGTGGGGTACTCTTGTAGCACCGCATGATGCAACCTGGATTATGTGGATTGCTTTGTAGCCTCTTAAATTTTCTGACACAGAAACTCTAGTGATTGTCAGTACCCAAGCTGTGATTTGGAATGTGGAGCATCATCAACTAACACAGGTATCTGCTGCTCGTGCTGGGAGTTGTTCTAGTCCATTACACCTTGTACAGTTTTGCATGCTCTAGGATGTGTTTTATAGGACTCCATGGGATGGAATTGGCTTGATCTCGAGGAAATGGAGCGTGGAGTAATAGTGGTGTGTCTGCAGACAGAAAAGCACTGCCTCTTGTTTCTGTCGGGCATGCTGAACTGAATTCTGTTCTGTGCAGCATTGCTGATTGAATCATGCATGCCAGGCAAGAGTGTACTAAGGCTAAATGCTAAATATGAGTTGCTGTTTTAGCAAGAATCTATAGCTATAATACTATAAGTAGAACTAATTTCTACAATAGGAAACAGCCAGTAGATGGGAACAGTTCTTTTCTCCTCCCCCTCTCCAGCTTTCTTTTTGTAGAACTATAAGTGAACAGGGAAATTATTGTAGTTGTAATTAATCAACATCAGAGTTAATTGACATCAAATTTAACCTTGTCATTTTAGCTGTCTTCTGTTAATGTTCACTGGGATCCTTGCTAATCCATCTGCATCTGAGGCTTTAACAATATGTCAGTGCTGCTGTACCCTTTCAAGGGACTGAGTTCAAAAGTTTCTGCATTGAAGAACAGGATTCTTCATGGCTGCAATTGCACGCACAGAGAGCACAAAGCTCAGTTAATAACACAAATCTGCTGATTGGTTTGGAGAACAGGCTTTTAAAGTTTACCAGCTGATATGGCTGCAGAAAAGGCTTGGCAAGTAGGTGTTTGGGTGGATGGTTTTGCAGCTTTATACGGAATCTGTGCTGAAAAGGTAAAAAAAAAATTGCATTTTAAAAATTATGCAAATTGTGATTTATTTATTTTTTTGCTAAAGGAATGGGAAAATGGAGGACATGGTTCAGTAATCAGAGCTAACAGCTAATAGGAATACACAGGAACAAAGAATAGTAGCCACTAGAATAGTATGGCCCAAATTACTGGTAACCAAGGTGTACTACTTCAGTTTGTTTTCCTGAACATATAAATCAGAGCAAGCTTTCTCTTAATGCTGCAAAGGGTTACTTTTGTAGTGAAAGAGTAAGAGTCACCTGGCCTTACGGAAGCCCATCTTGTGCGTTTCTGCATGAGTTACTGATCTGAATTAGGATGAGCAGCGCAGTTGGACTATTCTAGTGTCACTCCATGAAAAAGTACCAGGGGTTTCTGGTTTTTTTACTGGCATCCAGTTTAGCACGCACATGTCAAACCTGATCCTACCTGGGCTGTACTTCTTGCAAATATGATAGTACACTAACTTCTCTGTTGGACTATCTCCTATAGGCTTTCTTATACACTTATTGATGTCAGTCTGTGGGACAATATTTTGTGGCCCATCTTAATCTAGTGCTGTTGCATGTTGGCTTCTGAAAAAAAAGAGCCAAATTTTGCATACAGTAGTTGTTAGCTCACAAGAGAAAACGGTTAAGATGCAGGCACTCCCAATTCTAGTACAGTGGTGAAAACTAAGGGTGCTTGCAACCCTTTGCCTGGCTGTAAATTGCGTATTCGGAGGGTGCTGCTGTTTTTCAGCTGCTCCTTTCATCCTTTCCCACTGCTAGTCAACAGACATGGAAAGGACTGGAGAGGGGAAGCATGCCGAAGGCGCTCTGGCCACACTTCCTCTGGGAATGTTCAGGGCATTCTCTGGGTTGCACCCTAGCAACTCTGCTCCTTGGGCTCCTTTGTGTATCCTCAGGGTCCTTGCAGGTGCTTACAGCCAATCTTCAGGTTCAAACACTAGGAGAAACAGAGCACAACCAAAGAACGTGGCCTGCAGAATTTGCCGTGGGAAAAAAAAGCTCCTGCATCCATGTCCACCCATCAAAGTGGCCTGTTGCAAGAAGTCAATAGCATGTGGCCACCCTTCTTCATTCACTTCTTTAGATGCATATGTGTGTGCATGTGTGTGTGTGAAATTGGGGGGAGGAGAGAGAAGAACATGTAGGAAGGAAATGGATGGCAATTGTTGTCTAATGGTTTGGTTTTAATTATCCCTTGTTTTATAGCAAGTTTCGTGTCCAGTAGCACAAGATTTCCAGGGTGTAAGCTTTTTATTTTTAGTTTTTATTTAATTATGCACATTAATAGTTACAATATTGAGAGAAAGTCATTAAACATTGATAACTAAGAAATCTTCTGTTACATATTAATAATAATTTACATGCCCTTGTAGCCATGAATTTTCTTACAAATGAGTATTTCAACTTGGATTTCCATTAAAAGTTGATATACTAAATGATAACAAATCTTAACCTTATTATAGAGGATTTATATCATAAACATAGACAATTGAACTACTTTGATAATGATTAGATTATTAATAAAAATACTGTTTAAGGAAGATATTTTCAATACATATAATAATGATTAAATAAGTATTATTATGAAGTCAAACCTTTTACCCATCGTTTACAGATATTAATAGAAAAACCAACGATAATATATACTCGTTATTGTAACCCTTATAAACCTTGCTAAATTAACCCCCTTTCCCCTCCCCTCTCCCTCTGTCCCCTCTTACTTTACTAAATAGTGCTATATGGATTAATTAAGTTGCTTAATAACAGTTCTCTATAGCCCAAGAGTAACCCCCTATAGACTATTTGGCCTACTACTACCAACTTGGAGAACTGTAAATAACTGGGGGCCCAGTCTGTGAGCTCCATTCCCTCCCCACCATGCCTCTAATCTGGTATTACATATATGCATTTTACAGTCATAACATTTTACAGGATATTTTAGTTTGCTATCAACTTGGATTTTAACATTTCAGTCTGTTTTTTCTTTCTTGTTAAATGTGGTCAAATCCACATTCACCCATTACCCGCATGTTTATCGGATATCTTCCGTTTGCCTCCAATCCGCGATTTTTTCCTCTTCGTTCACATTCCTGCTTCCAATCCGTCTTTCTCGCGCGTCCCTCCGGTCACACGGCTGCTCGAAAACCGCTTTTTTGGGCGGGACCTTTTTTCCCGCCCATTTTTTAAAATTTTTTTGAGCGCACTTTTCCATTATTTCGATATTGCCTTATAAAGAAACATCATTGAAGATAATGATGCCTCTCTTTCCCCCACTGACAGCACTGATGGCTCTCTCCCGTTTCTTTTTTGGAAATTTGGAAGCATGTGGGAGGCTTTCGTGGGCATTTCCTATGCAGGACAGTTCAGTGCCTGAATTCACTTCCTTGGAGTGTCATTTCGATATTTCGTAATTTCGATATTACAGTAATATAAAATAAAAAAAATAAAAAACAGTTGAAAAGGAAGTTTCACGAGTCCGTTCTGAGGATGGATTCACCCCAAAATGATTTTTCAAACTACCAGATTTGATTCAGAAACAGCATAATCAATAAATCCAATGCTATGAAGTCAAAAACAGTCTTTTGCAGATTACGGAGCACTTGCAAGTTGAATCAGCCAATAGGAACTCTCGGAACAGCCGGAGAAACAGGAAGGGGGGTGGTTTTTTAAAAAACCGCGTAAATTGCGCAATGGCCCGTTCACGGCCACCGTGAAACTCCTGTTGAAAACCTGTGACCACATATTCGGGAGAAATGCGAATGAAATGCATCTGTTTAATGAGGTAATGTGACCAGCACTCGGGATTGCGTGGGGAATGCGAGGAACATGCGACTTAGAATGAGTAATGTGGATTTGCCCTGTGTCTTGCTTGGGTCTTGTTTTCCTTAAAGAGTGATAACGAACTGAGCATTTTTCTTTTCTGTGATGTTCTCTCTCTGATTGAAAAAGTCTCAATGCCAAGATCTTGCAGTAATGTCTTTCCAGCTTCCTGATCTAAAACTTGGTAGATTGTATCTTGTATTTTGACTTGAAGATTTGTATAATTAGTCCATTTATATTTTATTTGGGCTTTTCTCAATGCTTCTGTTGTAGATCTGAGTTCTTTTCTTTAATATTGTGGATGGCAGGTCTGTAAGTATTTGAATATTTGTCCCTTTGTAGGGGATTGATCCTTTATTTCTTGCTATTTCTAGTATTTTGCTCCTTGTCTTCCAGTCTGGGATTGTGGCTAATATATCTCTTGGTTTATTATACTTCGGATTATTTTGTGAGCCCAGGCGAAAAGCCTTGGTGATTTTAGGAGTTGCTCCCTTTTCAAGTTGTAAATGCTGTGACAGCCATGATTCTAAAAAGGAGGGTAGATCTGCATTATCAAATATCGTCTCATCAAAATTTCTGAATTCCAATTGTAATAGTCTTTCTTGTAGCTGTTTATTTTCTTGTAAAACTGCTAAAACTGTAAAACCTCAGTGAATTGCTTAATATAAGGGCACGATTAGCCTTTTGTGCTACTTTATCTATAGCCGATTTTATTTCAGCAAGTTGTTCCTTAAAGGGTTGAAGAATAGTTGAGACTTTATTTATAATTTTTTGCTCCAATTGAGCAAGCATTCTGGCTAGTATTGGGTCTGCTGAGCTAGATAAGTTGGGTAGTTTATTCTTACCCTTGCTGTTTTCAGCAGCCATTTTGGATGTTGCACTTTTCTTCTCTGCTGCTTGCTGCAAGGCTGGGAAGAATCCCTGAAGCTTTTTTGAAGTGTTTGCCTTCGTTTTTTCCTTCTCAAGGTTTTGTTTGCTCATATTTCTTTCTTTATTCACTTTTGAGTTCTGTTATGACGTTTTATTTTGAGCCTTTAAGGAGGGGAGGGATGGAGCCAACTTTCCAAGCTTCCTTCTCCCTTGGAGCCAAAGCCACGCCCCCCAGGGTGTAAGCTTTTGAGAGTAAAACGTTCCATTTTTCAGATACAAGTAGGAATGGAGAATCCCTGAGCCTTTATATCCCAGTCAGAAGATGTTTGATATGAATGTGACAAAACAAGTTGCTGCTCTACCTTATATGCTGCAAGAGCATACACAAGTAGGGAAGCAGGTGCTTGGATTGAGAGCAATCACTGGTCAGTCTCGCCAGCCACTTTATCATGGAGGGCTACCGAAGCTTGTTCAAAGCATTTTTTTGGAACCCCAAAATCCCCCAGAGCATTCCAGAATCTAGAAGGATCCATGAGTCTTTCTGGACAGACCATTTTAACCATTTCCACCACGACAGCTTTGCTCATCTAAGCAGGGCCTTTTGTAGGCGCCACCCTGCAAATGAGCATGTGATCAGCAACTGCTCCTACACACGTGTTCTGTGTTTTGCCTCCTACCTTGTGGAATGGCCTGCCTGAAGTGATCAGGAAGACTCCCACGTTTCTGTCATTCTAAAAGCTACATAAAGCGATTTCCCAGAAGGGCATTTTTATAAAGATAACATGGCTAATTTACAGCAGAATGGTTCACAAAGCAGCTTTTATAAAACAAACAGGACTGTGAACTATACCAATTGTTCCCATTACTTTTGATACATTGAGCCACAAGTCCGAATTTACTTTGTATGGTGACCCATCCAGGGCTGGCCCAAGTGACTGAGAAGTGTGGGGTGAGTGGGGTTGAGGAGGCGCCAGATTGGGGAGATGTGGGAAGATGGCAGATGTCGGCTAAGAGATGGGTGGCAAGTGGTTCAGTGCAGTACATCTCCATCAGCAGACAGGACAATGAGGCACTTCAAGGGCTGAGCAAGAGGTTGGGCTGCCAAAGAAGCAGTGCCAAGACAGAGCCTACATTCCCACACACCTTTCTCCTTTCACTTTTCACTCCTTTCACTGAACAGCACCCACCGATTCGCTGCCCTCCTTCTTCTACCTACTATTGTAGAGTAACTAGTTGCTAGACAGCTCCACCCCCCCACCCCCCATTATTGTTGCAAACAGGGAGAGGGAGGCAAGAATGTGAGAAGCGAAAGAGAAAGGTGCAAAGGGCAGTAGTCGGCATTAGAAATGGCTGACTTGCGACCCACTTTCAGAGGCTTCTCAACCCACTTTTGGGTACCGACCGACAGGTTGGGATATATTGAACGATATCACTGTGTACAGTATGTATTATCTATTTGCTATTTGTATTATTCTGCTCTCATTGCTTTGTTTTTATACTTGTTTTCTGCATTGTTTAATATATTGTGTCTAATACTTATGCTTTGTTCCTGACTGCTGTGATCCTAGTCCTATTATATTGCTTATTAGATGTTTCATCGTATTGATTGCATTGACTTACACTATGTGCTCTGCCTTAAGCTCAGTGAGAAAGGTAGACTGTAAATAAAGTAATTACTTTGAGCCATGCAAACAATTTGACCGTTCAGATGCCTTCCTCCTCTGTAAAGTGTCATGCAGCTCTTTTGCCCCTAGACTCCCAACTAGATCTATACATATATGGAAGAGCTGAATTTGGCCTTGAGCTTTCTGTTGCTAGATCCTAATATCCTTGCAGCTCTCTTACATGGTCCACAGGAAAAGCAATAGGGGTTTTCCCCCTCAAAAACTTAAATTAAAAAATCTAGAGGAAGATAAGAACACCTTACTACAACAGAAGATCGGAATGCTAGTTCCTTCCCCCCTCTTCCCTATTGCCAAGACTTTATATCTGTTGATTAAAGACAAATGCATAATCTTTTCCTGTCAGTCACTGTTTCGCATCCTGCTTTTCCATGCATTGACATTAAATCTGCTGGTTGTCAGTTCTCAGTGTGTAGCCATGGGAACTCTGATGTCACTAACGAGAGCTTGTGACTCTTATTCCATGCAGGAAGGATGACTAGTGAAGGCAGGGGGCGGCTCTTTGGCGGGATATTAATTATTGCAAATCCTAGAAATAGAGTAACAGAGAACCATCTGGTGGCTCCAATGTGGGATTCTTGACAAGTTATTTCATTTCTTTCCCCCCATCCCCACTACATGTTATAAACACAAATATTTCCCATGGAAGAAAAATGCTGGGGTGTGCTTTCTTTGTTTGGAGGAAAATGGGAGTGTAATGGTTAATGTCTAGTAAGCACTTTGAGAGATTAAAAGAGCTATTTATTCTTGTTCCAGTAGAGGAACTTGTTGAAACATGGCAGAGTTCCTGTCGCTCAAAGCAATTGCCTTTGGGGAAATCTCTGATTGACAAACGAAGGTGCTGAGCTGGGTTTAGGGGCACAAAATATTGTTCCAGAGGAGAATTTGCAAGAAAACTGCTTTCTGGAGAACTTTTAAATTCTTTCTTTTGATCTTCTGAAATGTCCCAGATTCTGGCTTTGTTTGCGAAGGTGGGTCTGACAGGAAATAGGCTGAAGCTGAAATTGAAGTCTAGCCCTCTGCAAAATGATTTGCGTTCTAAAGTTCTGTATCTTATCCATATCAACTGTTCTATTCTGAAAATTTCTTTTATGAGTTACATACTCTTAAATGTTAAAACCTTGTCACATATGTAGGAAGTTTGTTTATTTAAAGCATTTGTATGCTGCCTTTCCACCCAAAACAGGGTCCCCAAAGTGGCAAACAGTAAAAGACTAACAAACAATTTAAAACAACATTTTAGAATAATTTAAATTTAAAACAATGTTTAAAGTGGTTTTAAAACAATTCAATAAATACAGCCCACAAACACACAATGCAAAGAACAGGGAGGAGAGCCAATAACAGTTATTGGGGTATGCCAGACAGAACAAAACAATCTTTACTTGCTGGCAGAGGATAGCAGTAGAGGGGAAGAGAAAAATCTCCCTGGGAAAGGGGTTCCAAAATTCTGGTGCCACAACTGAAAAAGCCCTTTCTTGGGTTGTCAGCCGTCTAGCCTCATAAGTTCACACTATTGCTCTAGCATGCAAGAGCCATGAGGCCAAGTTGTCTTGCGGGGATCTGTCCCTCCTTTACAAACTTGTTGTGTATTTTGTGGGATGTTGTTTGTCTGGGAGCAAAATATACCATTGAATGTCCCTGTAAAATTTTATTCATTTATCTGATGCTTCTGATCTTTTCTGAAATCCATCGATAGGCCGAAATTGAAATGAGTATCCAAAGAGAAATTTGAATGCAAATGTTAATTCATATTCTCCAGTTTGCCAGTTGCAAAAGTTCAAAGAGCAGGCTAGTATATTCTTACTGTTATTTCATGAACTTGAGGTGGGTGGATGGATTCAAAATCTGTTGTCTGTATATTACTATTGTGGACATTAAACTGGATTTGCATCAATAGATTTAAAAGTATCAAAGCAGACTGTTTTATTTCATTTGCCTATATTAGTCATACTTAAAGTCCTGATCTTAAAAGCTGTGTGTATGTGTTTCTTAATGAAGTCTACTGCAAATGTTCATTTGAGTAAAAATTGAAGTACAATTTGGTGACAGATATGGTCTCTTCCCTAAATAAGTTTGTTTTTAATGCTGATCTAGTCCTTGAGACTGTACAGCAGATATCTGTTAGTACCCAAGAGTACAGTCCTTTGCAGTCCTGTTGTCACAATGTTTGAACAAAGTTCTCAAGGAGCAATAAGGTTGTGATTTTTTTTTGGACATCTTGTGGTGTGACGTGTTTGTCCCTGAGGCAAAGGGGAAGAAGAGGGAGTGGGAGAGAGATGTCCATCCTTCCTGTTTTTTACGTTTTCCACTCAATGTGTCTGACTAATTTTAGTCCTCACTTCTGTCCCTAACTACTTGGGAGGCCTGGGAGCTACTTGTGGCCCTTCTGAGCACTGTTTCCCAATGTGACATCCACCCCATTTCCCTGGAAAATCTGCAAGGCCGCAGACTGGTAGGGATAACATTTGGCAGGTAGTTCACACCTTGAAACTACTATCACCAGAGGAGGTGAAGGATGGGTAGGCCGTGAGCCTTGTGCCAGGGATGGAAGTAAAGGCCTGTCATCTCCAACAATCCCCCACCCTTCTTTGTGGATTCTAAACTCCTATCCCAGTTTAGCTTAGTTTTAGTTTATTCAATATTTAACCCGCCTTCCCCACAAGTGGGCTCAGGACAGGGTACAACAATAATAAAATACAATTTCACAATCAATCATTATCTACAATAAAATTCACCAATTAAAATAAGTATATATACAGAATCGTAAAATGGTCGCTTACACATTCCTGCCCCCCAACAAACAGAGAGGGAGGAAAACGGACAGATGAGATGCTACCGGATACATACGTGGTCAATCTGTGTTAGCACCTAGACAGATTCTGGGACGAGAGCAAGCTGGCTGCAGGGAAGAGAGAATAAAACCACCAAACATGGTAGCCACTCAGAAAAAGAGCGAGCTGGCCACAGTAGGGTAGTGGTGGTTTTACTCCACTTTTGGCTAATTTATGAAGCAATCTTATAGAACTCAATGTTTTAGGGCAGGTGTATTTAATTAGAGCTTTCAACTTAAGTATATACTAGATGAAAAAAATCCTGAAAAAAACTTAATTACATAATCCTGTACAGTGGATTGACTTGGATGGTAAGATTTGAAGTATTTAAAACAAAGCAAAGGGTTTATCAGTACGAAGTCCATGAATGGCACTGAGACTACTTTCTGATGACTCTACAGTTTCTCTTCCTCCTGACCTCTCTGTTCACCTGCTTTTCTTGATTCCAGTGCTCTTGGTCTTGGTCGTTCTGCCGTGTTGGCAGGGAAGTTGCTGCTGGCTGGCCTGATGCTACAGGCTTTGCCTACCATGGTTATCTCACCCAACTGCTTAGGCATTTCACTGGAAAGGGATGGGTGATGCTTGCTGCTTTTTAAAACAGGATCGTTACCGTTTTATACAAATCTCTGCGTCTAATTTGATACTGCATAGAGCCTCCATCTCTGCTAATCGACCCAAATGGTTGTCTTTGTCATATGTCAGAAATCATGTTCACTGTCTGTAGTACAGACATTTTGTGGTGGCATTGGTATTTTTTTGAGAATATTGTTGTCTTACATTTGTGCATAGATATAAGGGGAAATGGCAGTCTTCCTCCCCTTGGAGACACAGTAGGAATTGCTATGAAAAAGAAAACAAAGAAGTTTGAAGAGTTCAGGTTATTTGATTTATCCGGTACAGATTCCCTAGCTTTCCGACTGGCATCATCATTCTCTCCTCTTCCATTTTATCCTCATTACAACCCTGTGAGGTAGGTTGGGCTGAGAAAGTGACTGGCCCAAAGTCTCCCAGCAGTCTTCCATAGCAGCATGGTGATTTGAACCTGGTTCTCTCAGATTCAAGCCAGACATTTGTACCACTGTACCAGGCTTTTCTCTTATCCTAGCAGTGAGTCTTGGGAAGCAATGAGTCTCGGGAAGGCTGCAAAGGTAAAATTTGACCTCTTGAAATTAGATTTGTTGGGTGCCTGTGGCATGTGTGGTGTGTGGCAACCTGAATAGCCTAGTTTAACCTGGGCTTATCAGAACCTGGGAGATCAGCAGGTTTGGCCACAGTCAGTACTTGGATGGGAGACCACCAAGGAATACTGAGGTCGCTATATGGAGAAAATAGAGCCCTGTGGCGCAGAGTGGTAAGCTGCACAGGGGACTACCTTTACCTATGTGGAGGAAAGCAATGAATGGCAAACCACCTCTCCCCATCTCTTGTTTGGAACGCCCCATGCGTGGGGTCACCATGAGTTGCTTGTGACTTTACGGCACCTTCTTCTTCTAGGTAGAGTCACAAATGACTGGATTCGGCCAAGTATAATCTAGGCTACTTCTTAACAGGCATCCATTAACCCCACTACTTTTTCTTTTTGAGCAAGTGCTACCTTTCAGTCGTCTCCTTGCAGCATCTTGCACTAGAGGCAATTTAAGGAAGGGCACTTGATCCTTTACTGCACATATGGATAGGGGAGCAAACTATCGCTCAGCATGACTGCAAATAGGTTGACGTGCTGAAAAGTGGCAGAAAAGTCAGAGTCAGCTCTGGCTAGCAGCCTCAGAACTATGATTTAGTAGGGGACCCAAGGGCTTGTTGCAGCTGGGAGATTCTCTGTTGTGGCCTTTAGAAAATCCTTCTCTGAATTGTTAGTGATTCATGTTGGAGTCTATTAATAGCTGTGCTCCACCTGCTAAGGTGTGAAAGTCAAAAGCAGTAAGCTGTTGGCTGCTCCAGTGCTTCAGTCCAGAGGGTGCTGCTGGTGACCTAGATGTCTGTCCTTCCAGCTGTCACTGGGCAACTTTTGATTTGCATGCGGCAGAACTGAGTTTGAAGCACGGAGAGAAGAACATTCAGGAGTATAGGCTTGCAAGTAATAAGAGAACAGATACTGAATTATGGCAGGCAGTCACTATTTGCCACATCACTTGGGCTTGTACATGTGCATAACTGATTTCTATTTAAAAATAGAAATCGAAGAAGAATGTGAAATGATTGATTCTTGGAGATCTTGTGTGGAATACTCAGGGACAGTATTTTATTTATGCAAAGTTCACTGAATTCCAGTCCAGCTGTCTTTGAAGCAAACAGATGGCCTGTACTCTTCTTACTTTGCATGGTTGTTTACAGATCTTCCAGGCATTTCATGAGGAGGGGAGTGTGATTGATAGAAAACCTGAAACTCATGATGTTAAACAGTTCCTCCTTTACTGTTGTGCCGCACGTTGTTTTCCAGTTGACTTAAGTGTCATCCTCTGTTTTGTCTTGCATGTTTTAGTAGAGTTGTTTACAGTGGGAGTGTTTGGACATTTTTTCCCATTTATTTACTGTATTTATAGTCTACCTTTCTCAGGTAGACTCAAGGCAGATTGCAGGATATAAACAGTGCAATCAGACAGGATAAGACATATCCTGAACAATGCAATAGGACTGCGCGTGTGTGTTATGTGCCATTAAATCGTTTCCATCTTATGACGATCCTATGAATTAACAACCTCCAAAACTTGCTTAGATCTTGCAAACTGGAGGATGTGGCTTCCTTTATTGAGTCAGCAATAGAACTAGAAATAGATAACAATGCCAACAAGAAACCATTTATGGATGGATTACAAGGTAAAAATAAAGCAGTAAAAGCCAGTGATGCCTGCAGTAATTATTGTAGTAGCCTGCAACTGACAAAGTGTAATTGAATGGGACACTCAATAAATGATACATTCGAGAGACAATACAATAAGAATTTGAAATAAGCAGAAATCCAGTACAGAACTGAAACAATACTGAAACAAACATAAGCAACTTGACATGACCTGTTGACGTGGAGAAACTATCCAGCAGGAGTGTTATTACAGCAGAAGACAGAAGACAGTAGTATAGTCAGAAGTCGCCATCCCTTTGCCAGCGCCTCCCTCTGAACCATTTCCTTACAGCAGTCCCACAAGATGGCACCTTGAGAAAGCCTTGTCCTGACAGGTGAAGCTGTCACAGCAGAGCATAGCAAGAGAGGTGGTGCTGCACGTGTGAGTCCAAGGCCTTTTGGTGCTTTGTACAGGAAAACCATAACCTTGAACTGAACTCAGTAGTTGATTGGCTCCAACGGAGTGTCTTTAAAATGGATGTGACCCGTATGTCCCACCTGCTGTCTGACAGTAACTCGGCTGCAGCATTCTGCTGTAACTGGAGATTCAGAGTTGTCTTTACGAGCATACAGTGAAGCTCTTGGAGCATCCCTGAGCATCCATACTGGTAGCCAACCATTGCTTTTGTAACCATCTGTTACTTTGTTTCTTGCTTTATAGATTAAGTGCCTCTCTCTTGAATATATTATAGATACAAAGAACTTCACAAAAGAGGAGCAGTGGGTGGAACATGGATGGTTTTTCTTAACCTCTCCAACCTACGATGCTAATGCTGTGTCCTGTAACAAGGTACAGACCACAGCCATTTTAAAAATGAATCAAACTGGTTGCCTGGATTAATTTTCCTTTTAGAGGCCTTTTCTGCAGGTTGATGGAATCAAACTGCTGGCCTCCATTAGTGACTTGGCAACCATATTGGTAGACCCTCCTGGGTATCCCTGTGCTGGAAGGGATCATTAGGGAGCTTACAGTGCTGCTATGGAGGCACAATGTATGCATCACGCTTGTTCTGTGTAATAGAGAATTTCCTAAGATTTGGGCTGAGGGGGATTCTAAAATCTGAAGTTTAGCTTGAAGCATAAGGGCGGCTTCTCTTTAAAAATATGCCTGTAAAAGGAGGGAACCAGACTGAAATGGCCTTGTAGCAGTTGAATGCTTGGGTGCAAGTCCAAACATGCCTGGAGCATGTTTTTGGGAGTTTTAACAGATGCTTGTCTCTGACATGCATTGCTGCAAGTTCCAGATGCTTCTCCACATGTGATCTAAAAGCATAAGCAGGAAAAGGTAACAGCATAACTGTTGAAGTACGATCTTGGTGATAAAATCATTTTGAAACATATTATATTAATAACTTCCAGATTTAATACAATGCAGAACTTGGCATGGGATTGTTCCTTTAAACAAATGAACTCCATAAACTAATTGTAAACTTTGAAAGCCTGTTTCCGGGTGGGGGTGGGGGTGCGGGCATATGCTGTCACTTTGCCCATTCCAGCATTTTTAGAAATGGAGAATCCAAACTCCTTGTGTCTGTGCACAATCCCATGCTAATAAGCAGCAAACTCTGTCCTCTGTACTGGTTCTATAATCAACCCTGCCTGCAAGGCAGGTGGTCTAAAAAGGAGTTGCAGTGTGGAGCATACCCAATGTGTATTGGGCTCTTGCATGACCTTAGTGTCAAATGCAAGAGTGTGTGCTGTTGTACCTCATTATCTTGAGATCTATGAGGTGCAAAAATCTTTATCACTTGTATTGCAGCTTGGTTTGTAGAGGGTGGTGGCCTGAGATGCTCTCCTGTTATTCTAAAGGCAAAGTTGGTTTCACTCTTTCCCAGGGTTGCTTTGTTTGCTTTTGTGAGGCTGGCTTTTCTGAACTGGTAGCCTTGTAGGTGTTGCAAGGGAAAGGTGGCTAGGAACAGAGGTTGTCACTTTAATTGGGAGGATTTCCTTCTTTGGGCTGTGGCCTTTTGAATATGCCTGTTTCAGCAGCCACCTCCCCAGTGTAAATGAAAAGGGCTGTTTCATGGTTTTTTAAAAAATGATAAAGCTGGGGCAATTGTTTCCTTCCCTCTTTCTCAGTATACAAAGCTTTCTCAGTGTACAAAGCTTTCTCAGCTGTATTCTTAGAGTCCTTTGTGCCATCAAACTATTGAGTATTAAAAGTTTCTTGGGGCATATTGGGCAAATGATTGGCACTAAGCTGAAGCAGGTGCAGAGACTGGCGGCTTCCTCAAAGCTATGCTGGGATGGAACAACTAAACTGGAAAAACAAACTCTGGCCCCTCCCTGTTCCTGTTGGATGTTTAGCTCTTTAGACTGTATGCCAGCTGGTCTTTTGGCTGACACACCAGGATCGCAAACCTAAATTTCTGGTTTTCTTTGAAGGCAAATTAATGTGAGGGTTGAAGCCCATCTGTCATACAGAGTCTGCCTTGTGAAGACTGAGGGCACAGCCATAAGATCCAGTGAGGTATATTTGGGATGTGTAGTTATTTGATAATTAATGTGCATGTGTTATGTTTAGTAGGGCAACGAAAAAGGAGGAGAATATTGATAGACACAATTGCTCTTTGCTGCTGAGCCATTAACAACCACTCCCAATTTTTGCTGCAGCGAGGATCATCCGGCAGCCGTTATGGACCAGGGGACAGGGAGACGCTGGGGCCTTAGTGCTGTGGCTCATAGCTTCTGAATGGCTAGCGGTGTCTAGGTCCATGGCAGGCACTGCCGGCCATTCAGCAGCACTGAAGTGCTGGGATAGCAGCCCCAGTGCCTCTGCTGCCGCCTTCTGATACTGGTGCTGCAGTGGTGTTTCCCAGTTGAAACCAGTGAGAATGAATACAAATGCCCATGATAACAAGCGTAATGAAAATGTATGATGCTTCTAACACACATTCACAAATGGCACATCCCTTATATAAGCACATGCACACACACCTCTTGAACTTCCTAACCGCTTTCTCCAGTTCCCGTGTCTCATATGTGAGTCTGAAAAGAATCCAGGATACTGCAAATGCTTCTTGTGGACAGTTGGCACTGGGCGGGGGGCATGATTTGAGCTACAGCTGCATCTTGAAACTGTATCTTTGAACTCAAAATATTCAAACAGCCCATTTAATGCTGTGGCCAAAATGTTCCCTCAAAATACAGCCTTGTGTCACATTTGAGTCTTTATCTCCCCTTTTCTCCCCTTCAAATAATCACTGTAATTAATATAGTTCTTGTGCGTCAAAATGAGAGCACAGTTCTATTGCCATTGGTATATGTGAAGTATTAATAAAGGAGGGAGGAGCATCTGAACATGTTCAAGTTAATTTTCCTCGAGCACCCAGAGTGTATGTCTTCCAGTCAAGCTTGAGTTCTAAAACACAGAGGGGGTTCTCTCTTCTTATAATGAAGAAAATGGTATTGCATTAGCATTTGCATACAAATTTGTATTAGGGAGGGTAACCTTGCTCAGGCATCTCTTGATTTGGGTTCTTCATGCAGCAGCTTGGCTTATTCTTCCTTTTCCTGTGTTTGTTTTGCAGAACCGTGCCTCTGATCGCACGGCCAAGAAACAACCATGCATCCCTACTTGTTGAGCGATGTTCCAGACACCTCAGACTGTCAAATTCCCATCCCAGTGAGACAGTGATGATGGGATGCTGCTGGTATTTTTGCCTTGGAGAGGAACTCTGAATGGATTTGCCATGGTGACATGAAAAAAGACCAGGATGGATAATGGACTGCCACAGAGGCAATCCAACGTACAAGCTGCCTCTTAGTGAAATTATCCTTAGCCTTTCCTGTGTCAAGACCTGGAGGGAGGGGGGCAGGGTGGGTGGGGGGGAAGGAATCTGAACTCTCTTTCAAAGCAAGGATGACTTTGTTGGTAAGACTCCGGAGGAGTTTCCGCCAGGTATCTCCTCAGCTGGTGCTGTTCCTGCTGTTTGCCTTTTGCCTGCTCAGTGTTTTTGTCTCTGCATATTATTTATATGGGTGGAAGAGGGGACTGGAGCCCTCTGGGGACATCCCCAGCCCAGACTGTGATGAACCAAAGGTTGCCCCATCACGCTTGCTTCCACTGAAGCCCATCAAAGTGGTGGATTCTTCTCGTACAGACCCTTTGGTTCTAGTGTTTGTGGAAAGCCTTTACTCTCAGCTGGGCCAGGAGATTGTGGCCATCTTGGAATCCAGTCGCTTCAAATACCTTACAGAGATTGCACCGGGGAAGGGGGACATGCCTACGCTGACAGACAAGGACCGAGGGCGTTTTGCACTGATCATCTATGAGAACATCTTGAAGTATGTGAACCTGGATGCTTGGAACCGCGAACTCTTGGACAAGTACTGCGTAGAGTATGGTGTAGGAATCATTGGATTTTTCAAGGTATTGATTTTGACTTGTATGACAGCATTTGCAGCAGGGGAGGGAAGGGGCTGAGCTGGTTAACTTTACGGGTATTAGGTGCATCCAGCTATAGAAAGCCGAACTCTCTCTGGGCAGGTATGGGTTTGCCCTGATCTAGCCCTGCAGCAGAAGGCTGCATCACTTGGAGTAGTAGGGTGCCTGTATGGCATTTGTTGAATGTTCCCCTAGATTAAAAATTCTCTGTAAATTAAAAACCTGCAGAACAAGCAAGAGCTTAGGCTAAAATCTTTTCTCCCTGATAGGCTCATTTTCTGTTTGCAGGGAATGTGTTAAAGGGGGAAGTATTAAAAAATGATTTGTTTTGTCTTTAGTCTTCTCAGTGACACCACCTCAGCTTTTTGATTCCTGAATCCCACTTTATTTTTCTGTATAAATCCAGCCTCCACCCCCCCCTAAAGGATTGACAGAGGGCTTTTATGAATGAAAGAAGCTTAGGCTCAGTTTCACTACTCAGAGCAGAGGCTAAAGGCACTATGTCCATCTGTCTTATAGAACGAAGAAACTTCTAGAACCTGGTCAGCCAATTCATATGCCAGATTTGTATCTGAACCAAAGTTGCAACATAATGAACTATGCAGTACAAAACATCGTTAGTCACTAATTTCTAGAAAAGTCTTTAGTTTTTCCTACCCCATTCTTGCAATCAACCTTTTTACAGCAGGTTTTTCAACAAAGTCCTTTGCAGATGTTTTAATTTATCTTTTTTTTGTGGGGGGAATCCCTTCAGTCTTGTTTCTTCTCTCTCTGCACAGCAATAATACTGAGAACAAATGGGGCTTTGAAGGCTTATTATGATAGGATGTTTCTGACATTCGGTGCCGTTTATTTAAATGGTCTCTCTGCCTGATCTATTTTCCAGGACCCTGTGACAGGAGATTGTATGAAGGTGCCCTTAGTTTGCTCAGTTTTTAAGGTCTAGGCCGAGGAAGATCTGAGCTCTGGAAAATATCAGCCTTTCTTGGTCACCTCCTCATAGTCACTTCTAGCTATTGATGTCTCAGCAGTGCCAAACCTGATAAGTAAAAGTGCCATGTTTTTAACTGATGCCAAGAGTGGATTTACAAATCTACACCTTTTCTGATAAGGCTTGGCTGCCATAGCCTATAGTAATAATGGTCCTTTGGGGAGTTGGTTAATGTGTGAAAACAAGGTTTTTTGGAGGGGGGCACAGACATCATAGTGTCTTTGCTCAGCATTTGATACCCTACCCTGTTCTGGCTTTCTTTGGTGGTTTCTGAGGGATCCAAGAGTATTTTGACCTCCCACATGGTGGAGGTCAAGGCAATTCTCACTGTAGTTGCCTGAGTATATTGCAATTTTTTGCAATAAACTGTAAGACAAGAAGGTTAAGAATCAAGAGCAGAAATTAAGCTTTCTGAATGGGGCTTTATTCTGAAATTTCGTGCTGTCCTGCTGTTTTAACGGAAACTTCTTTTTCTCTTCTGTTCTGATTTCCCTTGCTTGCTTGACTCATGCATATGAGAGCTACTGCTATAATAAATCATCTAAGTCTTTTAAAATGCCAAAGTGAAGTCTCTTTTACTTCCTATCCTCCTGTGCTGCAGTCCTCTGATAAAAATTATATCTTTGGTGGAGGTATGATTGGATGCTTAGCAATATTGATATGTTATGTTTTAATTCTCTACCAGATGTATGGAAAGTATATCTGGATAGACAGCTGACTTTTGAAAAATATTATTTCATCTCACTGAACAGCATCAGTCTCAGAACACATTGATCAGTCCTGTTGGAAAGTACATGGACCGCACAACGTGCATCGTGTCATAATAAAACACTTTTATGCATGGCCCCTCTTTCCCTTGACATAAGTTGGGAAATAGAAGGCATGCAAGAGCCTCCAATAGAATCAAGGATTCAGAATTTATAGTCAGAAGATACCATCACCTGTGAAACTGCTAGGCTTAGTTTAAGACTCCAGCCACAAAGGCTGTTGACTATGCAGCTGTTTCAGAAAGGCTCTCTGATCCAGGGGGTTCAGCCTGGGTGGGCACATGCATGCTATGGCTTGCTTTAACAGCAGGGTTTGTGGGTTGGTGTGGAGAGCATCTTTATCCTTGTTCACCCCCTTTCTACAAACCAGCAGGATTGGCAAGCACCTTTTAACACCTGTTTGTGCAGCCATGACAACAAGAGGGGTGAAGGAGACTGACTGAATGAATCAGGCATTGGAAGGTCACTGCACTACGACTGTTTGCTTTCAGACACAGTATTTGTGCTGCCTTCACAACACTGTCTGGCTTAACGTCTTTGGGACAGAAGCTTAGGAGTAGCAGTTTGACCATCGTCCCGGGGCTGTCTCAGGGCACCTTTCTTTAGTTAATGGTCACTACAACAACAGTGTTTTACATCTGACATAAAGGACAGATCCATTGAACTGGACCCTTGGAATGAGGGGATGCATCCAGATGTTAAACAACTAGTGCTTGGCTCTTTGTAACTTGAGCCAAGACCTGGAGTAAAATGGAGGCCTCATAATCTTTCAAAACAGAGCCACTGGATTCTTGTCCTCTGTGGCAGTTCTTGATGCCAGCAAAATAGTACTTGAGGTCCAGATTGGAGGAAGCTCTTTGTGATGTTTAGAATTCTGTAGAGTAATTTTTCTAGAACATTATGAATATGCAACGTCAGGAACACTTGAGATTTGGTTCTCAACATGATTGTCACATGTTTGCTGTCATGCTGCCTTTTGAAGTACTTCTAATACAGAAATGTGCAGTGAAATGAGTTTCCATTGTCACGTTCTGATGGTAGCTAAGAGAGCTTTTTTGGTATGGTTTAAGTGAGAAACTTCATACTACCAAATAATCTCTCTGATTTTCTGCATCCTCCTACTGAATACAAAAACTCTAGAGCCTTGCAGATGGTGGGGTCATAAATGGCCGAATCCTGTGTATGTGCAAATAGGTGTGCACCGCTCTGCAAATCAGAGCCTTGGCCTAGGGCTTGCTGACTGCTAAAAGTGTGTCTCCATTGTACTACTTCAGAAGACTGTGGGATGGAGGTGCTCCCATAGTTGAATGATCTTCCATACAAATACCCAGCATTTCAGGGAGAAGGGTTAGCTTAGCATTCAGCCATGTACGACCCCTTCCCCCCATAACCATCTAAAATAATACCGCCAAGGCTATTTCTTCTGCTTCAGAGAGAAGTAGACCCTTGTCTGTGCAACCATGTTCACAAGATAGGTTAAGGAGACGAAAGCATTTGAAGGTCGCTGCAGGAAGGTTGTTTGCTTATTCTGGGATTGGTCCAAAGTCTCAGTTCTTCTAGACGTTGATATATGAATTGTGTTTCTGAAAGTGATTCAGTATGGCTTCTATGTTGGTTAACAAGCCATAAAGATGGTTGGCAATGCTTCCCAGCAGAGGCTGGAAGAGAGTAGTAGCCACTGAGTATGTGACTTCTGCTTCAGACCCAATCTGCTTGGTATGAGGCAGGGCAGCACCTGCAAAGTACTGGCTCACCTTTTCTCCAGGTGCAGTGCAGCCTGGCACTGTGAGTTGCAACACCGGTATCTATATCTCCCTTGAGCTGATCATTATTGGCAACATACCCCATGGTATGATACATGCCATATCATGGAGAGAGAGCAACAACTGAGACTTTAAAGTGTGTTCTGGTTTGCCCTGTGAGGAAAAATGGGGGTCCTTGGTTTACAAAAATATAAGAAATACCGTACTCTGAGAGGCTGTTATGTTTCACTAGGAACAAAGCCTGTTGTGTGGAAAAATACAACGGGCTCTAGAAAACAGATTTGGCAGACCCCTGCTGCGGGGCCTTGGGAGGGCTGTGCTGCTGTGCCAGGCCTCTCCACTGCCTCAGTGGCTGCTGTGGGACCTTGGGAGGGCCACGCTGCACTACCACACTGGGACTTCCTGCCACCTCTACGGCTCCTGAGAGGCCTGGCGCAGGCATAGGGTTGTCAGGGTCCCTTACCCTCTGGGCGGAAGACCTGGCACTCACCTGTGGGTTGTACTTGTGCATGCTCCTGGGCTACACGATGACGTCACTTCCAGACAGAGCCCAGGAACGCTGCTGGGGTGGTGCAAGGGGCCCTGGAGTGCCCCCACACTCCGCAGCAGGCCAATTCAGCCCTGATTCAGCTCAAATCAGTTTGCTGCAGAGCCCGGGAATCCTGCCGGGGTGGTGCAAGGGGCTCTGGAGTGCTCCTCTGCAGTGGGCTGAATTGGGCCCGTTTTGGACCAAAATTGGCCTACTGCAGTGTGTGGGAGCCCTGGGTGGCGCATTCCCCTGTCTTTTCCCCTGCTGGCCAGGTGAGAGAGGGTGTGTGGGGGGCTGATGTGGCCCTCCCAAGACTCTGCAGCAGTGGCACCGTCACACTGCCTTTTCCACCTCCAAGGCAAGCCGTGTTGCTGATGATTCACTTTTTATCCCCAGGGAGGGGCGTGCAAGTGTGCCTGCGTGGGGATAACAAGTGAGTCGTCACCAATATGGCTTGCCTTTTATATAATAGGATATTGCTAGGATATGTCACTTTCCAAATGTAGAAACATCTCTATCACTTGAACATATCTAATTTTTCTTCTAGATCTAGCCCCGTTGGATATAAGTTTGTTCTGACATAGGTTCTGACAACCTGAAAAAGCGCTTTGCTTCAGAAGTAACTTCTGGAGTCCATTATCACAAGATACAGTGATAGCTGTTGGTTTAGATAGCTTTTAAAAAAGGATTAGATGTGTTTGCATGAAGGGTGGATCTGTTCTCTGCTATTAACTGTGATTAACTGAATGGAACCTCCATGTAAATAGGCAGCATCCTGCATATGGATTTAAGGTGCTGAGGATAAACAGAGGAGAGGTCTACTGCCATCACATTCTGCTTATGAACTTCTCTAGGGTATTTTGCTGGTCACTGCTGGAAATAGTGTTGGAAAATATGGGTTGTGGTTTGATTCAGAAAGGCCATTCTTGTTTCATGTTTGTGTGATGACGCTCTGTTCTTCTGAGATACTATGCACTCAACACTACAACATGCTTTTATCACATTATGGTATATTCTAACCTGTCAGTTTCATTGTACTTGTTGTAATGGCTGCCTCAGATTTCTGTCCAAGCTCTCACTTAGTTTATGTAATCTTCTGCAGGCCAATGAGAACAGCTTACTGAGCGCTCAGCTGAAAGGCTTCCCTCTCTTTCTCCACTCCAACCTTGCGCTTAAGGACTGCAGCATCAACCCGAAATCTCCGCTGCTGTACATCACACGGCCCAGTGAGGTGGAGAAGGGGCTGCTTCCAGGGGAGGACTGGACCGTCTTCCAGTCGAATCATTCCACCTATGAACCTGTCCTCCTAGCCAAGACCAAGTCAGCAGAATCCATCCCGCACATGAGCATTGATGCTGCACTCCACACCACTGTGGTACAGGACCTGGGCCTCCATGATGGCATCCAGAGAGTCCTCTTTGGCAACAATCTCAACTTCTGGCTACACAAACTGGTCTTTGTGGATGCTGTTTCTTTCCTCACTGGCAAGAGGCTTTCCCTCCCCCTTGATCGTTACATCTTGGTAGACATTGATGATATCTTTGTGGGCAAGGAAGGCACCCGCATGAAAGTGGATGATGTCAAGGTAATTGTAGCCATGGCCAGGTATTGTGTTTAGTGGAAGGGTTGTGGGGAGACATGGGATGTGCTGCTCTGTGGATTCTTTTCATTTAAAGGCTAGAGATGCAAATCTCTTGTAGAGGGGCTTAGAGCGGTGGTCTGAATCCATCATGCTGATTCTGCTGCCTGGGTCTAGACATTCTTTCCAGTGTGTTCATTATGCTTCAGTCAACCTCAGAATCAGAATATAGAACATTGGGGAAAGTGACACTTTAAACTGCAGACTGTATAACCCGGTAATCTCATACTCATGAAACATTTATCTGGAGACGTTATCTTTTCAAAAACTTAGTGTTCTCAACTAACAGCTTACAGCATCCGATTGCAAATACCTGAATTAGCATTACCACAAATAATTGTACAAGTAGAAATGTACAATTTCTTTGTAGTTAAATTAGATCATATAATATCTTGGATTAAGAATGAATAAAGTACATGTGCAATGTATTGTTGGATAAAAAGATTCTGTTTCTCATGATGTACTAAAAGAACACTCATGTTCTAAAAATGGAGATGTTTAACTGGCATTCAAGAACAGCAAGTGCTCAGTTAACATCAGTCTAACTTCTTGGTAATCCTGTTAACTCTGAGCAAGCTTAAGCCTTGAGCATGTTTTAGCCAGTAAATAAATGTTTGTATGCATTTGGTTACTTAAGCATATACATCTGCCTCCACTTTTAATTAGGACCATAGAATACTTGTAAGGCAGCCAGTAGGCAAACATGCAACAGCCTACCTTATTGAAAGTAGAGATTGTTACTGAACATGCTAGATAGTCAGTGCGGTGTGATAGTGTGTAGTGATCAAAGCATGAAGTGTCAGCTGCTCCTTGAACAAAGCCCCATCTCTCCCCAGGAGAGTGGTTGTGCAAATTTTGAGTGACTTCTGTGCCTGATGAAAAACTGTGCTTAAGAGCCTGCTTGCTTACATACACTCTCGTTCTGTAACCACCTTCCAGATGACGATATTTATCTAATACGGGGCAAGTTGGTCAATACAGTTTCTGTTTAATCAAATCATCTTAGGTCATCAGTATCAGGAGAGGTAATGTGTGAGTCCTGACATGCTGGACTATTAGTTAACAGTGGCCTTCATTGTGTGCCTGGGAGGCTACAAGACATATTTCTGTGGGGGGCGGGGGGGATTACAGTTTTAGTTGCCCGGCAAGGTAATTTTTAATGGTAGCCATGTGACTTCTAGTGTAAAGAGGAGAACAGGGCCGAAGGCTTCCTCATGTTGTGCTGTCGGCATGGGAGGTCCTGCAGTGTTGTTTCTTCCTGTGGCACCAGAGTAACAAGAAGGGAGAGCCTGCACTGTGCCAGTGGCACCTTGCTGAATATGGGGCTGCAGCCAGAGCTTCTCTCTTCCGGCTTGAGGCTCTTCCTGTTACTCTAGTGATGTGGGCTGGAGCCATGCTGCAGCTGCTTCCATGTTACCAGT
Organism: Eublepharis macularius; assembly: GCF_028583425.1. Lineage (NCBI taxonomy): Eukaryota > Metazoa > Chordata > Lepidosauria > Squamata > Eublepharidae > Eublepharis > Eublepharis macularius. Next base: position 82,062,909 of record NC_072793.1, read on the forward strand.
ATAACATGAAAGAGGATCCTTGGTGTCATCCATACTGACTCTCACTGACTTTGTGTTCATGAATTCTGGGGGAGTCCGTGGGATGCTGGTTAGCTTTTCAGTCATCCATTTTCATTGTGCTGGACTTAGAGTGTTAGCAGTCTGCCTTGTGGAATACAGGAGCATATACTATCATCAGAAATTTCACAGAGTGACTACAAGGTCTGGCAGCATTCCCATAACTATGGGCAAAAACTGGGCCTAGAAATGGGATTGTGCAGTCCAGTAAGCTGCAGTGCTAAGCTTCAGAAGTGTCTGGCTTTCTAGGTCAGGGCTGCCTGGGCAGCTTGGCCCGCCCAAAGGAATTCACCTCAGGCTTCTGAAGCTCCCAGCCTTGTTGTTCAATTTGCCTTTTGTTATACAAACACAGGGTGTAGTCAGATAGCTTCTAAGCAAATATCTACTTCTAGGAATAAGACAAAACAAGCATTTTGTATGTGACTTCTTATTTGGTGAAATAAAGAGATTATTAGGCACACTGAGGTCCAAAATACACATAATCTGTAGCAAACAAGTGGGGTCAGCACCAGTTTAAGGCCAAGTTTCACCTTACATGCATGTTGACTAAAGAACAGTGTAGTACAAGGAATGATTTTGTAGACTGTGTGCCCAGCTTTGGAATATGTGTACGTGGTATGCATATTCTGTGATTTAAATCCTCCTTTCCACACACTGCAGGCTTTATTTGACACCCAGAATGAACTGCGCATCCACATCCCAAATTTCACCTTCAATCTGGGTTACTCAGGGAAATTCTTCCATACAGGTAAGGAAAGGAGCTTGTTGCCTTCTTGTGCTTTGAACCTGATTTCCCTTTTTGTGCAAATACTGAAGGCCAAACTAGATGTGATGTGGGGGATCAATAATTAGAATCTCATGCTGTTCTTTAAAAGGCTACAAGTAGCCTGGGGGAGGGGGAGACCAGCACTTATGATAGTATCATAACACTGGGAGAGAGAGGTTTGATTCTTCTCCTTTGCAGCATCTCCTCCCTCTTTCTGGAGCTGCTGCTTGCCTGTATGGGAAACACCGAGGTAGGGGGGAAAGTATGTCTATTTCCCCCCCGGCAAGAAAAATAGTTCTTGGTGGAAAGAGTTTGAGGTGGGGAAAATAGTGCGAGGATTGTGGGTCCTATCTTTTGGCCATGGTAAAATCTGAATTCGCTGACTATTTAAGACATTAAGCTGCTATTGGTGATGGTATGTGATAAGAAAGGCAGGGAGAAAGTTCATCAAGTCTGATCAACATCTGTGGCCTCAATACATCTAGTTTTTATTAAAACAGTGTGGCAAAAATGTGGGGTGGTTTAAGTCTGTGAGAGTTTGTCTGTTCTTGTTGACGTCTTCAATTTCTTATTAGTGATATTGATATTTTGGGCCTCGCAGGTACAGATGCAGAAGATGAGGGAGACGACCTGCTGCTCTCATATGTGAAGGAGTTCTGGTGGTTCCCCCATATGTGGAGCCACATGCAACCTCACCTTTTCCATAACCAGTCTGTGCTGGCTGAGCAAATGACCATGAACAAGAAATTTGCTGTTGTGAGTAAGATGCTGTTGGGAGTAGAGAAGGGGAGCAGGGAGGATAGAGTGGCCAAAATAGTGAGGAAGGTGCTAGTGGATGGCTTGTGATCCTCTATTTATGACAAGTCTGATACTACAAAATTAAATAGTGAATAATTCTGGTTTGTCAAGAAGACCAACAAGATTTTCAGGGTATAAGCTTTTGAGAATCAAAGCTCTCTTTTTCTCTAATCTTTGTAGGGATCTGAAGAAAGGAGCTTTGACTCTCAGAAACGTATACCCTGAAAATCTTGTTGGTCTCTAAAGTGCCATTGGACTGAAATCCTGCTGTGTACTGCAGACCCACACAGCTACCTACCTGAAACTATCTGGTTTGCCAAATGGCAGAAGAGCATTTCTGGCAATAAATCATCCACATGGGCCAAACCAAACCTTTTGGTATAATTATTTGATGACGCTCTTTGTTCCACAGGGACCTTGTAAAAGGCTAAGTCATTAGTTTTCCAAATATGTTAGCAGACATCCCTATTTCCTCACAGAAGTGTTGCTCAGGAACAATTTGGAGAACCTTTTGGGTGTAAAGCAGAGCAGAAGCTTTTTTAAAATACATTTTGCCCAGGATGTTTGTCATTCATCCATTTTAGAGGAAGGGCAGAATAAAAATATAACAAAGAAATGCGTTGCCTTCTTTCCTTCTAGGAGCATGGCATCCCCACTGACATGGGATATGCTGTGGCACCTCATCATTCAGGAGTGTACCCAGTCCATGTGCAGCTCTATGAAGCATGGAAGCAGGTCTGGGGGATCAGAATAACAAGCACTGAAGAGTATCCTCACCTCAAGCCAGCCCGCTACCGCCGTGGGTTCATCCACAATGGAATCATGGTAAGCAGAAAGAATACCAACTTATTTGAAGTTAATTTGTTTTCATCCTCCCACTATTTGTACACCATCAATCTCAAACGAAATCTGTTAATATAGCCTCTTGGAGGATAAACAGTGGCCACACAGTCTGATTTAATTTCTGGTCACCAGGGCTTCAAAGGAAGATATCACTCCTCTGGATACCCAGTATGAGTTTAGTATGTGGTACTGTTATTCCAGAACTATGTTGTATGGCTTTCATACAGATGTAGCTAAATCTTAGAGATTTCTGTTGCATACTCTGCCTCTACCTTCCAGTGAGATGGGAAAACAGACATTTCCTCTTTGGAGGAACAGAAATAGAACAAAATTACTACTACAATTTCTTAGTGATGTGTGAGCCTTGCAACAAATCTCTGAGGCAGGCTAGGGTGAGAGATGGTAGCTGCATAAGGATATTATGAGAAACCTCGATGTGTAAATAAACTATGGCTAGTTGTGATGTCTGAATGCGGGCCATCCATTGGCACCATACCAGAGGTAAGCAATATACATAGATGTCATTTTCCTGGGAGGCAGAGAAGGGGCAGGAAACTGGAATATGTGCAAACTGGGATTTGTTATTTATGTCTGGATAGATTAACCAAAATTCATTGCACCTTTATCATGATGTATGACTGCAACTAATGACTTTCCCAATGAGCTTTGTAACTAAAGCAGATTGAAGAACCTTGGTTTCCTAGATTCTAGCCACTGCAACACCACAGGCTTGCAATGTGAATAAGGAGCCAATCAAGATTTCCTCTGAGAGTGAATCTAGCTAGACTAGGTCAGTGAAAAAGCATTGGACTGTGTTTTATTTATTTATTTTATTTATGTCATTTATAGTCCGCCTTTCTCACTGAGACTCGAGAAGGATTACACAGTATGAGATGAGTACAATCAGTATCAAGTACATTTCAATGCAGTATCAAGGACGTTTCCACAAACAATGCCATAGGGTAAACAGACACAAGTTTGAAAGACATAGCATTAGCAAGAATCCAATATAGAGTAGAAAAAATACTGAAACAGAACATAATCAATTCTGGGACTGACATTAGACAACATGGAACACAGGTGGTACATAGGTGTACATATTTGAAGCAACAGATAATATGTAAGGCCAGGGCTCATTTTGAGGGGGAACGCACCGGAACACCATTCTGGTAGTTCCCCCAAGTCAGGTGGCCCCACCCACCTGACTGTAAAACATTTTGGGCCGTTTAGGCCTCAATTGGGGTCAAAACGGCCACAATCGGGGCCAAAACAGCCTGGATTGGGTCGATGCCAGGAGGGGGAAGCATCCCCCACCCGGAACTGACCCGATCCCGGCCGTTTTGGCCCCGATTCTGGCCACAACGGGCCTAAAATGGCCATTTTGGACCCATTTTGGCCTGGAGAAGTGCTGAAACGGACCGGATCAGGGCCGAAACAGCCAAGATCGGGTCGGTGCCAGACAGGGGTAGCCTCCCCCATCCGGCACCAAACTGGTCCTGGCCATTTCGGCCCCAATCCTGTCCGAAATGGGTCAAAAGCAGCCATTTTTGGCCCAGATCGGGTCAGTGCTGGGCGGGGGAAGCATCCCCTGCCCAGCACTGATGTGATCCCGGCCATTGGTGGCCATTTTGGGCCATTTTGGCCTGGATTTAGGCAGAAATGGCCTGGATTGGGGCCAAAACCAGCCATTTTGGGCCCATTTTGGCCCGGATTGGGGCCAAAGGGACCCAGACTGGGTCAGTACCTGCTTGGCTCCGACCAGATTCGGTCCTTTTAACCCATGATCCTGGCCCAAAAGGCTCAAAATGGCCGCTTTCGGCCATTTGGGCCATTTTCTGCCGGGATCGGGGCCAGAACTTCTGGGATCTGGTCAGTGCCAGGTGGGGGAACCCTCCCCTGCCCAGCACTGATCTGGTCCAGGCTGTTTTGGCCATGATCCGGGCCCAAATGGCCATTTTTGGGCATTTGGGGCCCTTTTCGGCCGGGATCAGGACCAAAACCGCCAGGATTGGGTCGGTGCCTGGTGCGGGACCCCTCCCCTGCCTGGCAGCAACCCAATTCGGGCCATTTTGGGCCTGATGCAAGCCAAAACGTGCCCAAAATATCCATTTTGAGCCATTTTGGGCCTGGATTGGGGGCAAAAAGGGCCTGATAGGGCAACTGCCAGGTGGGGGAACACTCCCCCATCTGGCAGCAGCTGAATCCTGGCCATTTTTGCCCAATCAAGGGGTGTAGCATATGTTAATGTTAATACCAGGGCCCAGCAGGATTTACTATCTTTCCACCGGGCCTGTAAGACAGAGTTGTTCCGCCAGGCTTATGGCTGAGGCTGGGCCTCCACTGGCTGGATGATACAACACCTACTCCCCTTTTGTTGATTACAAAAAGTGCACTGTTGCACTTTTTGTAATCAACGGTATTGCTGCCATCAAGAAAAGAGTGCTGCTATTTTAATATCTTTGTACAATGTTTTAAATGTTTTATATGAAATGTTTTAATGTTGTTATCCACCCTGAGCCTGCTTGCGGGGAGGGCGGAATATAAATACAATAAAATAAAATAATAATAAAATAAATAATGAGTTATTCTAATGAGTTTCTGCAGTTCTTTTTCTATGAAATGACCCCTGTGTAAGGCAATATGGAGATGAAGTCTGTGGTCCCTTAGTGCTATAAAAATTAACCAAACCAGGAGTGGAGAAGTGTCAATTAGTCTTAGAATCGGGTTGAGAAGTATGTGTGCAATGAAAAAGTAACTAAAAGCTTGTATTACTGAGAACATCAGTAGAAGCAGGAAAGGCGCTTCAGGAAAAACTAAAGAGCTTTCTGCTTCTCAGACAGGTGACTGTGGAAGTTTATTTACTTTCAAATTTATAACCTCCTCACATGGTTTCAAAGGTCTCTAGGCAACCCACTGTTTGTTTTAAAAATCATCATACAGCTTGTGTCTAAAACAAAATCAACTCAATAAAACACAGTTTAAAAGGTTATTTGCAGCATAAGCACCACAGCACTGCCTCCCAAATGCCTAGCAGTATAGTCAGTGCTTTTTGAAGTTTTCTGAAAACTCTGATAAAAAGGGCCTTGATGGAAACCTGTTGCTTCTGTCATGGGATGGAATTCCCCGGACTGTGTGCTCTAGGAAAAGGTTTTTCCTGCTGGCTATACAATCAATATGCAGTGTCAAACGACCATTTGAAGGGCTTTGTGTGTATTGGGTAAACAATCTGTGTGTGAAAGGATCTCTTAGAATGCTGACTTGGCAGAAATGCCAAGAATTTGTAAGGAGAATAGGAATGGGTTGATCTCTTCTCTCTTTAATCCTTTTACAGCATTATGTTTCCTTTTCCATCTTTCGACAGGTTCTCCCACGGCAGACATGTGGCTTGTTCACACACACCATATTCTATAATGAATATCCAGGTGGCTCCAGTGAACTGGATAAGATCATCAATGGAGGCGAGCTTTTTCTGACAGTCCTGCTTAACCCTGTGAGTGCTTGTTGAAGGATAAATGGGAGCCCCCCACCCTTTCAGCTTGTAGAGCATCCTCGATTATGGTCTAGGGAAGGCCTGAAAGAGGTAGAAATGTTGCCAATGTGACTGTTTTCCAGACTTTTCATTCAGAGAGGGAACAAACGCCTGGTATTGGTCCCTTTTCCAGTTTTCTAGGCCCTTCAGGTTGTTTCCATGTTGTTATGACTTGAGATAGGTTGTAAAATGGGAGAGAAGTGCTTTGCATTTTAACCTGAATTGCGTGTCCTTTCTCTTAAAGAGAGGGTCCATGGATATGCTGATTAGCCAAGCTTAACTTTAAAGTAAACCTCGCTGCAATTATATTGGCCAGAGTTTTCAGACATATTTTGTATGTTTTGAACCATTTTGATTCTGATTTCGTTAAACTGTCCCTCGAGTCATAAGTGTGCCTCCACTGTGATAATACTATATTTACTTTCCCTCTCTGCTTGTGCCAGGTTGTTGGGTAAGTGTCAGTCTGGAAAAGGGTTATTAGGTGGTATGGAGGTAGCTAAAGGATTTTTAAAGTAGTTCCCATTTTACTTAAGAAAAAGCTAATAAGGAGAAATATGAGTCTGAAAAAACTATAAACACTGTGGAGAAGGACTTGGATTGGAGGGTGGTGCCTCAAGTGATATCACATTTGGCAGCAAATTTGGAACATATGGTGAAAAGTTCTGTTGTACACAATGCATAATTAACCTTCAGTGCTCACTGCCATAATATATCTTGGATTCACCAACTTAGATGTCTTTAGAGTTTGATAGCTTTCATCTGTGTTGTTCTTAGTTGCATAAATGAAAAGAAGGGTAATGATGGTGAATATCTCTTTTTTTGGTGCTGAGATGGTAGACAAAAATGGAACCTTCGTATTTAGAGATAATTTACCTTTTTATCAGATGTTGGAGACCAATTGGGTTATGACCATTTCCGCCATGTCTGGTTTTGTAAGTTACCTTGGAGCATCCAGTCTGTCACTGATGACAGTGGATGGGACTTTGATGCAGCAAGGTGGGGCTTGTGTTTTTCTACTAGTTCATGAGTCACTGCAGAGAATTCAGTCCCTACCTTGTCAAACCTCCTCTGGTTCAGTGTTATAATTCAGTGTACTAGAGCATATTAATAAATATAATCAGTGGTATAATACTGTTTTGACTAAATACACTGATCAATTCTAGTTTCATATCCCCTCTTTTTCTCTCCCCCTCAAGATCAGTATCTTCATGACTCATCTTTCCAATTATGGCAATGACCGCCTGGGTTTGTACACCTTTAGACACCTGGTCCGCTTCCTCAACTCCTGGACTAACTTGAAATTGCAGACACTGCCACCTGTGCAACTGGCACAGAAGTATTTCCAGATATTCTCGGAGGAGAAAGACCCTCTATGGCAGGTATATATTTAACTCCTTTTGTGGGCTTACACAGCCAAACAACTCAAGTATATGTCTAATGTGTTATTCTACTGGGATTTTTAATGGTTCTTCTGGAAACTAAACCAAAATAGCTTTTATGCACGGATCCATCAGAATTTGAATCCAAAGCATCCAGTGCAGCAGTGATAAAGCTGAGTGTGGTGGATTGCACATCTTAAAAAGCTTGGCTGTACACCTACCTGCAGGACTATTAAAGGTTAATCCTTCACAGAAACAGAGAGCTTTGAGCAACAGACTACTCCAAGGAATCTGATTGGGTAGCATGAGCTGAAATTGTCCAAGATTTTCTATTCCTTGGCTCAATCACCAACCAACAGGGAGACTGCAATGAAGAAATCAGAAGAAGATTGAGACTTGGAAGAGCAGCTGTGAGGGAGCTAAATAAGATCCTTAAAGATAAAGATGTCTCTCTGGGAACCAAGATCAAGATAATCGAAACAATGGTATTCCCCATTACGATGTATGGATGTGAAAGTTGGACTGTAAAGAAAGCTAACAGGAAGAAAATTGATTCATTTGAAATATGGTGCTGGAGGAGAGTTCTGTGGATACTATGGTCAGCCAAAAAGACAAATAAGTGGGTACTAGATCGAACCTGAATTCTCTCCAGAAGTGAAAATGACAAAACCGAGGCTATCGTACTTTGGTCACATTATGAGAAGACAAGATTCTCTGGATAAGTCAATAATGCTAGGAAAAGTAGAAGGCAGTAGGAAAAGAGGAAGACCTAAAATGAGATGGCTTGACTCAATAAAAGAAGCGATGTCCTCCAGTTTGCAATATCTGAGCAAGTCTGTTAATGATGATAGGATGTTTTGGAGGCCTTTCATTCATAGGGTTGCCATAGATTGGATGTGACTTGATGGCACATAACACACACACACAGCTCGGAAGAGGAGGGTCTGTTTTTCAGTCCTAGCTGAGAGGAATCCAGTGTGGAGAGTTGGGGAGCAGATGGAGTTCTAACAGATAGCAGTTTTAACACTGACAGAAGAACTGGGGGAAAGTTGGCAAGGAAGTTTGGGATGTAGGTGCAAATTTCCAGTTGGGCCAAAGAAAAGGGATAGATCTTTTAAGGAGAGGAGATTTTCACTACCCAGTCAAACAGGGAGGTAGCTCTGGAGAGTGAAGAGATCCCTGGTTGGGTGTGGTTGGAAACTGCCTGTGGAGACCTTCAGATTCAGTTAATGACTGAAGGAACGCACTGGTGTTTCGAGAGGAAATTGGGGTACTAGAAAGTGGTTACCAGCATTTCTAACTCCCAAAGAGAAAGAAAATACTGAAAGAAGGTATAGTAGAGTGTTTAGGGAAAATCAAGACAACACAAGCCTCAAAACATAAAGCATTTACGTATCTGTGAAGAGCATGAGAACTAACGTCTGTGCATGTACTGATTTCTCTTACTATCTTGTCTGTCTGTCTGTCTATGTTGAATTGCCTCAGAAATTTTCAACACCTGTTTTCACCTGCCTTTCCCCTCTAAAAATAAATAAACTAGTTAGTTATTTTTGAATTTTAAAAATGCCTCTGGTGCCATTTCTAAGGTTGACGGAACATCATGCTGAGCAATCTCTAAAAGTTAATGGAAGCAAACCTGAACAGCATGAGCAGCTTCACAGTCTTAGTGTAGCCTGTTTGGCTGCTTTCTGTTCTTCCTAGTTGCAGTTGACACCAACATGGGCTGCATGTCAAATCTGGTTACTGGCTGCAGTTGTGACTTGGAGCACTGTGTGTTGAATCAGTTTTAATGGTGAGATTTCTGTACAATTCTTTGCTTCCTTCTGGACAAGACAGGGTACTACAATAATGCTTGGGATGTGCATTTCCCCTCCACTTTTAAGATGAGGAAACCAAGACATTTAGATTGTAATGTATGCAGCAGGCCCTCAATTAAAGAATAAGGTCCTTTTTCTCTGAGCTGTAATGGATGTAGGTTGTTCTGGCTTTTAAACAATCTCTTGAGTAAGGTTTCTGACCAGGGCTTCCGGCCTGAAATCCCCCTTTCCATTTATTGTGTCTTTGATAATATCCCCCTCATGTTTCAGGATCCTTGTGAGGACAAACGCCACAAGGACATATGGTCCAAAGAGAAGACCTGTGATCGGTTCCCCAAGCTGCTAATCATTGGTCCGCAGAAGACAGGTATGTTTTAGTCCATGGATCATTCTGTGTGCTTGAACCTCTTAATACCACCAGCGCTCCTGTTTCATCTTGGGCTTGTTGTTTAGTATGAAGGAAATTCTGTCTCTCTGCTTAGAGTATCTGCATGCTGGAATAGTGACTGTTCTTTGCCTTGGTTTTCTGGGCCATTAACTAATCAATCAGCCATATCTTGTATCCACTAAAAAAGGTAATTGAAATAAGAGTTGAAATCTAGGAAGTAGCCACCCCTACTACTTCTGGTTAAATAACAATAATAATAGAGGCAAAATCTGTATCCATGAATATATTGACACCTGACTGAAGCCTTTAGTTGGCCTGAGATAATGTTACTTTTATTTTATTTTACTTCATTTATACCTCACCTTTCTTCCCAGTGGGGACCCAAAGCAGCTTACATCATTCTTCTGTTCTCCATTTCTTCCTCACAACAAACCCTCTGAGGTAGGCTAGGCTGAGAGTTTGCGACGGGTTCAAGGTCATCCAATGAGCTTCCCTGGCAGAGCAAGGAATCAATCCTGGGTCACCCAGATCCTATTCCATCACTCTAGCCACACTGCACCTCACTCACTGTCAAGGTGTTACTCTCCAGTAGAGGATCAGATTTTTGTGGATGAAGCTCCATTGGTAGAAAAGCTATGAGCTGTAAGGAAGGCCATATATACTAGAGATTGGAATGAATTACTGCCATATATTATAAGTGAGAAGCAGGGTCTAGAGGGTGGAGGGATATTTGAGAGCATAGAAGAGTTTTAAGAATACTGGCAGGGAATAAATATCAAGCTTTCATATGTAGGGTTGAAAAACTCTGGAACTCTCTCTCCAGGGAGATTCGTTTATATATCCCCTTCTGTTGCCATTTCCTGCTAGTGGGTGAAGAGGTTTTTTTTGTTTTGTTTGGCATTCCTTTAGGAATTTCTCCTTCATGCCCAATATTTTATTGCTTTAAAAGGTTTAATTGTTGTTTTTATGTATTTGTATCATCATCAGCAACCTTTTATTGGCATTCAGTAAAAACAGTTTACATTAAGCAGGGCAAGAAACCAAAATACAGCAAAATCAGTCGACAGGAGAATTAGTCGTATACTCCCTAATCCACATAGCAATTGAGAAAGACATGTATTTGTATGTTTTTAGGTCTGGTTTAATTGTTTTAATAATATGGTGGTGTTGCTATTGCTTTGATTGCTTTTAATTGTTTTAAAGTGTGATTTTTATTATGTATATTTAACCTGTTATCTACCTTGGTGGCCTTTATGAGGGTAGAAAGGCGGAATATAAATTTTGTTAAATAAATAAGTATACTTCAATCCTTTGAGTTCTTGGAAGATCACATAGGCTGGCAGAAGCTTGGCAGAAAAAAGAAATAAAAATCCATTTTCAGTTTGATGTTCTCCCCCCCTCTTCCATATATAGGTACCACAGCCCTCTATCTGTTCCTGGGGATGCACCCTGACCTGAGCAGTAACTATCCCAGCTCAGAAACCTTTGAGGAGATCCAGTTCTTCAATGGGCATAATTATCACAAGGGCATTGACTGGTAGGTTTTATTTTTTTGTACAGGTTCCAGTGCTGGGAGGGAAACAGCCTGTGCAGAGAAATACGGCATGCAGGACTTCAGCCTAGCTTTGTATTGGCAATGGCATTGTATCAGAAGCCATTTTGCACCTGGAAAATATTTCAGTGTTGTCTGGGGTCTGAGGCTCAGCCCCCGGACTTACCAGGAGAAGGGGACGGGAGGCAGTTGGGGGACAGCCACCCAGCCACCCCAACGGGCACCCAGGATCAGAGCAGACCAACAACAGAAGGGGGGAAAGAGGCATCCCCACCACAGGAGGGCAAAGAAGCACCCAAGCCTCAGAGAGTCAGGCAAGGCAGGTGGAAGCCAGCTAGCCCCACCCTCTGGTGGGAAGGCAGGGGGCCGGGCAGGGAGAGTGAGGACCCCCAGGAGGGGAGTAGACCAGAGGGAGGAGGTGCAGGAAGCAAAGGCAGTCAGCCAGCAGCCTTACCAGACAGGGAGAAGAGGCAGCCAAAGCAACACAGAGCTATGCCCTAGCCTGCAGGCCAGGTAGAAGGCAGTAGCCTGGTCCAGGAGAAGCCAGGAGCAAAACAATCCCAGGTGAAGCCACCTGAGGCAATCTGCAGGAAAGGTTTGGCAGCCAGCCAAGGAGGCACAGGTGTACCTGCCCCAATCAGCCAGCAGAGCAAGCCCAGGTGCAACTGCCTGAGTCGGCCAGGGCCGTGGATAGAGTGCAGGAGGTGGGCGTGGCTGACAGGCAGAGCAGGGAAGAGATGAAGGGATAAAAGGGAAGTCCATCCACAGGGTGGGGTGGGTTGTGTAGAAGCATGGTGGAGTTTGGAGAGAGAGTGAGAGAGATGAAGAACAGGAGGAAGAGCAAGCCCAGAAGACGTGAGGGGGGCAGAGGCTTTGAAAGGCAAGGAGAAAGGGGAGGCAGCCAGGACTGTCAGGTTGAGCAGGCCTGCGAGTGGACTGAGAGGGAGTGAGGGTCATGTATACCTGCTCCTCCTTCCACAGAGCAAGAACCTGCACTGTCCCTGATGGCTTCCCAGAATCAAGGTCCGGCGCCCAGCATAGTAGCGCTCATGGCGGAAGCTGACAAGTGTATTTAGCAGCAGGTGCCTGGAAATACAAGAAAAGCTAAGCAAGGGGGAAGGTGCTTCTTTTTGCTGTGGCAGCAGTACTGAACTGGGCTAGCCAGGCTGTTCCCCCACTTTTCTCTTCAGAGCTCCCCAAGAAACATAATATACAGAACTGGCTGTATGGGTTTCATCTGATCTCCATGCTGGGAGAAAGCTTTTACGTGATGCTGTTGATTAAGCTTAGCTTGTTTTAATAGTCCTCAGCTGGAGCAAATGGAAAATTACATTGTGTTCCCATATATATTACTAGTAAGAGCAAACTATTTGCTATTTATCAGTTCCTGTGAATTTGCTTCATTGCTAGTACAGCAATTGAATTTTGGCCTTTTCTAGTAGTTTAAGGTTCAGTTCATTTATGTTTTTACCTTCATTTATACTCCACTTTTTTCCCAACGATGACCCAAAGTAGCTTTTCTCCTCCTCCAGTTTATCCTTACAACAACTTTGTGAGGTAGGTTAGGTTGAAAGTGTGTGCCAAGCCCAAGGTCACTCGACAGGCTTCCATGGCAGAGTGGGGATTTGAACCTGGGTTTCCCAGCTCCTAGTCTGATACTCTAACCACACAACACAACATTGGCTCTCACATTGGCTGATAACAATTGGTCTTCTAACTCTATATGATAAATCAGAGACTATAATCTTGAAGGAAAACAGAAAAGCATTTATTTTTATTCATTTTAATTAAAATTATTTTTATTCTACTTCGAGAAAAGTGACTTTGGGAACAATAACTAACCATATCTGTAATAGTAGAAGTTAAAATTACAATAAACTCAGAACTACTAACTCAGAACTACTAAACTACATCAGAACTACTAAATTGCAATAAAAAGACATCACAGCAAACCAGCAGCAAGTCCAGTTGTCCAAAATTATGCCCGCACTCTAAGCGCAGCTTAATCATAATAAAAGTAGTCTTGTGAGGTCTAAATACTTGTAATGAAGGTGCCAGGTAAACCTCAAGGTAGAGTATTCCAGAGATGTTGCACCACAAACAAGAAGGCTCAGTTTGTGGTCACTCCTGGCTCATCTCGAGAGGAGGAGGTATCCTGTAGAAAGGCCTCTAGGGAGTTCTCAGTAAATGTGCTGGCTCATACAAAAATAATCAGTTAATTATCTAGCATCACTGTACATATAAACTATAATCCTGTTAAAATTCTGAAATGAATCATCCCTACACTCTGCCTTCACTGTTTTGTTGACAGATTTTTAAAAAATCTAGGATACCTCTGAAATAGGAACTTTTGAGGATTTTTGAATCCTAGATTTATAAAATCCTGACACAGGTGTATCTATATTAAACCAAACATTAGAGAAACAGTAGCAATTGTTCCTTTACTACCGTCACCCATCTTTCTTTTCTGTTGTTGACATCTCTTAAGGTATATGGAGTTCTTCCCCATCCCTTCCAACACCACTTCTGACTTCTATTTTGAGAAGAGTGCCAATTACTTTGACTCGGAAGTGGCGCCAAGGCGGGCTGCCGCATTGCTTTCCAAGGCTAAAATAATTACCATTCTCATCAACCCAGCAGATCGGGCCTACTCCTGGTACCAGGTAAGCATCCCTGTTGTATGGTCTCAAAGACTGTATCATTAGCTTTTGCTATAGTATTGCATAGTAGACCTAGAAATATGTTGACACTAGAGGAGGTCACAGTCTGGAAAACGGACCTAATTTTGACACGGTCCGGCCTGGTTTGTGGTTCCTGAACACACGGTTCATGGGACTCACCTTTTTCATGAAGTTTGGTCTGTTTGGGGTGGTCCGTGGTCGGTGAGTCCAGACATGCTTGCTCTGATCTATCAATTCCCTAGGCAGTGGGGGGGATGTCCACAAACTTTCTGCAGGCCTTAAAAACTTGATAGGCAGCTCTGCCCGAGAGCTCCCATTCTGCTCTATGCAAGCAAGGAGGAAGAATTAATTCCCTAGGCAATGGAGATCTGGATATTCTGCAGCCATGGGAATCTTAGCCCTTGAAACCTTGACAGGCAGCTCTGCCTGCCTACCAGAGAGCTCCCATTCTGTTCTATGTGAGCAAGGAGGAAGAATTAATTCCCTAGGCAACGGAGGGCTGGACGTTCTGCAGCCTGGGGAACACCAATCGCAGCCCTGAAAACCTTGATAGGCAGCTTTACCTGTCAACCAGAGAGTTCCCATTCAGCTCTATGCAAGCAAGGAGCAAGAATTAATTTCCTAGGCAATGGCTGGGAAGGTGTCTGTGTGGTGAGTTATCTTCCTCCACTCTTTTCAGTTTGATTTTGCTTCATTGCAACTTTTTGGTGCTGCAATCCAATGTGAGTCAATTGGCATTTGCGACTCAAAGTATTTACTGGAAGTTTCCTGGGGTGGCTGCTTTGGGGGTCTGTAACTCAGACCTCTGAAATGCAACCTTGGCCAAACTTGGAGAGTGGCTGGAGGAGAGCCTGCTGAAGTGTTGCTGCGAGTTTGGTGTCTCTGAGTGCAAAGGGGGCAGTCCTAGGGCCATGGACCACGGACTGACAAACTGGTCCGTGAAAGGGGCTGGTCTGTGAAAAGTTCGTGGTCTGTGGTCCGTGAAAATCAACAGACCACAGGCCAGAAGTCTGTGGTATTTTCCTGGTCCATGCCCACCTCTAGTTACCACACTTTCTGGTGAGGTGGCAGGAGAAAATACTGGCATTATGTTGCTTGTGGCAGAGCAAAAATGTTTGTTAAATTTTGTAAACTTGCACATCAAGACTTTGCTGAATCTAGTTGTGTATAATTGTACTACATTGTACTCAACTGTGATTGAGTTTGAAACATATGTAACAGTATTTTAAGAGCCATGTACATTTTTTTCAGTGTTTTATTTTTATTGAGAGGAAGCATTTAGGCTTCAACTTCCAGTTACTTTCTTTCCCTAGTTAACGCAGCCTAAACTGCTGTCTCTTATTAGCATCAGCGAGCACATGATGACCCAATTGCCCTAAAGTACACCTTCCATGAAGTGATCACAGCTGGGACTGAGGCCTCTCAGAAGCTCCGTACCTTACAGAACCGCTGCCTAGTACCAGGCTGGTATGCAACCCACATTGAACGCTGGTTGAATAATTTCCATGCCAACCAGGTAGGAAAGGCAAAAGTACTGCATTATCAAACCAAATATGAGAGAGTTTGCTTTTCAGAGAGGAAACCTTTGAGAGGGTGGACATTATCACAGTAATTCTCATAGCTCTTAAGGACGGTGGAGTGGTGCTTGAGCCATACTTCTGTATTTTGGGATTCCATACTGTCCTCATTATAGGCTACATCCCAGTGATAATTTTTGCTAAAGATACTTGTTTTAGTGGAATAGTCCTGCCCCCCACCTCTCCAAGCAGCTCACTGATCTCCTAGGAGCACAGCAAAGGGCAAATTGGTGGTCTGCAGTGTGTGTGTGTGGGGGGGGGGTGTCAACAAAATAATCTCCCCAGTCATCTGACCTCTGCAGTTCCAGTTCTGGTGTTTTCTGGTTTCCAGATATCTAAAAATAAGTCCATCTGCAGCTGTAGTCTATATACCTTATGTTAAATAAAGTTATAAGATCCTCCATCCAGTGAATTATGAAAGGTAGGCATTTGTCTCTCAAATGTTGTAATGTAAGTCTTTTAGGTACAGTAAGGGCACAGAGGGTCCATTTTCATTGGCATCAGTTAGATTCCAGTTTACAGGCAGGTAGTTTAAAAGTACATAAACATCCTCAAAGACCAGTGTGTATTCTAATGCAAAATTAATGAGTAAGTTCTTCCTCAAAATATTGAATAACTGGACTTGCCCAAAGCATATGCTTACAAGATGTATCATCATAAGAATAACTGCACTTATCTACTGCTCTTCTAGATAGCTTAGTGCCCCACTCTGAGCAGTGAACAAAGTTGGTGTTATTATTCCCACAATACAGCTGAGGAGCTGCGCTGAGAGGAGTGGCTTACCCAAGGCCACTTGTTGCACTCATGACAGTAGTGGGATTTAAACCAGCAGAAGGGTGACTTGCTGCCCAGCCACTTAACCGCTATGCTACAGCAGCTCTTATCTTATAAGCGACAGTGCCAGCAATTAGATGCTGTACATAGTCCTATACTGAACTTTCAGCTGAACTGTTGATCTGTCTGTTCAAGTTGGGGTTTTACACGTTTTGTGAAGGTTAGATTGGCATCTCAGTAGTGCAATATATGCACACACAAAACATATAGCATGCTGCTCTTCAATATGGGTAGAACTTGAAGACTCCTCAAAGTTGTAATATAAGGAAAATTTTATGAAGAGAGACAATCCCAAGCAAATAAACTTCAAACACTGAAAACTTGCATTGTCAGTATGTATTGCAAGCTTTATTCTATGGGTGCAGTTTGATTTGATCAACATATTGAATACATGAATTTAATCATTGGTCCATGAAGGTCAGCACTCTGCTCAGACTGGCTGTAGTTCTTCGGGGAATCACTTAGAGAGACGTTTTTCATATCCATTACTACTGATCCTTTCAAATGGAGATGCCAGGGATTGAACTAAAAATCCTCTGCATGCAAAGCAAAGGTTGAACCTCTGAGTTGTTGCCCCTGATGAAAATATGTTCTCCTTGATATGTGCAGGATGGCAGCCTTAATTTGTTTGTTTGGAAGTTAGCCTCATTGACCTCCATGAGGCCTGCATCTGTGTAAGCAGAGTTTGGAGTGGGCTGTAGGCTTATTTAGACTGATACCCAGTGACATAACATGAATGTCCCCCTTTTTCAACTGCTAGACATTTTTTTTAAAAGTTCCCTAGGCTTTCTCATCCACCATCCTGTATATTATGCTACATATGATGTTCTCTTATTTTCTTTGGGGCAGGTGAAAATGAAGTGTAACTGGGTTATATTAAGCTTTGAATCGAAGTCGAATTTAGGGAGCTAAGTTCATAGACAATTTGTGTGTGTTTGTCCCTTCAGATTCTTGTTCTGGATGGCAAGCTGCTACGCACAGAACCAGCCAAAGTGATGGAAACAGTTCAGAAATTTCTCGGTGTAGCAAACATCATAGACTACCACAAAACTCTAGCGTGAGTCCTTCCCCCCTTGAGTCACTTTAATGCCGTTCCTGTTCCTGTTCCTGTTGATAAGGTGTTCATCTCTCTTCTCCTGCACTCCGGTCCCTCTCCACAGCCTGGTGGATTTTCTCCCTGATCATTTAGGTTTTGGTTTAAGGTGTGATCTTAAGAGTACTATAATCTAGACTTTCTCCCGTGTTACAGGTACAAATGCCTTTGGCAACCTGCCTATTCAAGGAATATTGTGGCTTTTCAGAATAGGAGTTCATTCCAACCTGCATTCAGAGGGCAGCAAGGGTATCTGTATTTCAGGGAGTTCTGTCAGAGACTGCCACTAAGTAACTGTTAGGCTTTGCATATAATACCTCACTTGGCCTTAGAAACCGTTAACCCCCCTCCTTCTTCTTTCCTTCATGCATAAAGGTGTGGACTTCTGAATTAAAAGGCAGGGCTGATAGAAAAAACGTAACGTGTGTTGATTGCCAGTGCTCTGAATGGTTGCAATCCAAATTTTGCAGCCTGCTGGAAAACATTTTTTCTTTTTCTTTTTACAAATGTCAACTAAGTGTATCATTTCTGGACACTACAAAGTCTAACAATGTCACTTTAAAAATAATTGATTACTACTTGAAAAGAAAATATATGATACTTCTAAATCAAGTAGCATTGAATGCTTCAGAAGAAGTACTTACAGTAACAGTCATTCATTAGTGATATTTTAAATAAAAGCTGATTACAGTGTATGTCTCAGTTTGGGGAGGGGGAAGCCTCTAAATTAAGAACAAGAAGCAATTTAATCACAGCCGCTACTTCTGCACCAAATACTTTGAAAAATCTCTGAGGCTATAAAATTAGTAGGATGATTCAAAAGGCAAACTTGAAAGCATAGAAGTAATCTTTCCTGCCACATTAAAAAACAAAACAGACTCAAGCCCTAGCCTGTGGTAGGTTTTATCGCATTCTTTCAAATATCCTTATAGTTTTGCCAGACTGAACCAACATAGGTGAAGGATCTTGGAACACATTTCACATAATCTCTGTTTAGTCAGATGGAGCTGATTTTTTTGTTTTCGTTTTTTGTATTAAACCTTCTCTGTCTGTGTTGCACAGGGTTCTTTCCACATCTCACCGTTCGCGATAACTTAAGTGTCTGCACTTGTTTTTCAACTGCAAATTGCACTGTTTATTTGTTTTAAATCCTGAGAGAGCCAGTGACGTTTGGGTAGCATTGCTTGCTCATTCTGCTTTGGGGTTTGTCACTGCAGGTTTGATCCCAAGAAAGGATTCTGGTGCCAACTACTGGAGGGAGGGAAAACCAAGTGCTTGGGGAAAAGCAAAGGAAGGAAATATCCAGAGATGGATTTAGATGTAAGTATCTGTAAACAGTTACAAGAGTTCTTCCTGCTCATGCCTTTTTGTAAATGCGGAGTTTGATTTGATGGCTTAACTCCTGAATGCCTGATTTCTAGTGTTCTACAGGACAGACACTCCATTCACACTTTGCATTATCAGTGTGAGAACTCTTTTTCTGAGGCAAAATGTAAGAGTGATATGGAACCCTTGTGGGAGGAGTTGTGTGGGCCATTCCCACCTGTTACCTCAAGATGGATCTGCAGTATGGGAAGCATGCAGAGCTTTTCTTCTTAACCGCCTAACTTTGCATCTTCATTGGCTTTCCCCAGAGATCCAGAAATCTTGCTGACCTGTCACTATTTAGGGGCTTAGCTGCCAGAATGCCTTAAAATCTTCCTGTCAAACAAGCTCAGTTGTTATCTGGTTATTGTATCAGTTTGGTATGCATGTGCCATAATAGTTTGAGAGTTGATTCATCAAAAAATTGTAGGGTGTGGTATGTAATTAAAACAATTTGTTTGAAAGGAAATTGGAAGTCATGCGACATTTAAACATTTAAAAAGATACAAAACTGGAAAAAAGAAGAAAAATACAAGAGTCTGTAGGCCCTTTCTGCATTGCCTGATGTGGGGTGTTATGCTCAGCAAGAATCCTGAAAGGCCTGCGTGTTTCTTTTGAGGCTAGTTCAAAGACGTTGCAAAATTGTGTTAGCTAGATCTTTGCTAGACGTGGCAGCTCAAGGTCCCCATGTGCTGCATGGAAGTAGGCTTCTGGAAAAATATTACCTTCAAATCCCTACAATCTACCCGAAGCTCGTAAATCTCAAGAGTCCCTTCTGTGTGTCTGAAAGCTTTACTTCACTCAGGATTGGTGGGAAGTACTCCTCCACCATTGAGAAGGAGGACTGAGACCCAGCCAATGCTGGAACCATGGATAAATAAAGTATTTAAAACTCTTACAGATTAGTGGAAATTAATTTCAATTTTCTGAATGTTGAAGAATGCCTCTAGTTTCTTGAATGGGATGGGATTCCTATACAAGGAACTGAATATACAGAAGTACCGGCAGACAGATGTTTAGGTTTGGTTTATTATTAAATGTATTAGTTGCTAAAACATTTTTACCCTGCTCATGGTCCAGGGCAGCTTACAATTATAGATTAAAAACATTTACAGGTTAAAATCAAAATAAAACAACAGCCTCCAAGTCCCTCCCTCGGTTCTGGAAAAGACAGATCAGATGAACTTGAGTGGCCAGACTTTCAAATGCCAGTTGACTTATTCCATTTCCGCCACACTCACACCGTTGGCTCAGGTGATGCGGTTCCCAATTGTATGAGTCCTTCCTAATGTGATAGGTGGTCCAAAATAGCCCTGCCCATGTAGTTTCCATGAATGCGTGATGGAGTCCCTTGGTCCATCGTGGTCAATATTGTCTACTCTGGCTGGTGACAGCTCTCCAGGCTCTCGTGTGCAGGTCTTTGGCATCTCCTGCTACCTGATCCTTTTCACTGGAGATTCTGGAGATTGAATGTGGGACCTTCCGCATGCAAAGCAGATGCTCTACCACGGAGCAACAGCCCCTCCCTATTCCAATACTTATTTTAGCAGTGCTGTCCCCTCCCCCAGATCCAAAAATCCTGCTAAGCTGCCACCACCTATTTATTTAGGCTTTCTGAATGCCTTAACATCTTGCTGTCACCACAGGGAAGTGGCTTCCATGCTTCTAGCAGTCACTGTTAATGGACTCTGTGTTGGAGTGATGTTGGGTTGGCATGCTTGAATCAGTCTGAAATACTTCCTTTCCTTTTTCTGCAGAAAAGTTGCACAAACCGTTATATGCGATTTACTATTTTAGGGGCACTTTGTGCATTAATTTTTTTAGGTGTTAGCCTAAAGATGTAAAGTGTGAATGTTACTAACGTTCATTAGGGAACTATGATTGGTTGATACTTGTTGAACGTACACTTGGTAATAAACCTGGGATTGCTCTGTGTAATGTATGAAATGGCCCTTGTAATAGTGGAATGTGGTTATTTTTGTTCCCCTTTTTCCCCTCCTCTTGCAGTCGAGAGCGTTCCTGAGAGACTATTACAGGGACCACAACATAGAACTATCCAAGCTACTGTACAAAATGGGCCAGACGCTGCCAACTTGGCTGCGGGAGGAACTCCAGAACACTAGATAGCCACTTCATAATTCCTGTATTGAGCAATAGTAGAATGAGTCCACGGGGAGGTTCTCAAACCTGAATGTCGAGCCAAAATGACATGGTAGGGTGTGAGATACACAACCCGGGAAGAAGCATTTTGAGCAATATCCATTCAAGGTCTTCAGGGGAAATGGGAAAAGGCCCAGACAGCTGAGATTGCCACTTGGAAGAAGTTGACTGACTACACCCCTGAGCCAGCCAACATCGTGCAAATCCTTTCCGGTTTCCTCAGGAGCTACACTTTATGGATGTGTCGATTGCCTCCTAGTCTGTAGTGCCACTTCCTGGTGAAGAGGATTCGCAAAAGATCGGCTTTCTCCTCCACATTTCAGTTCCCTCTTATGAAACAGTATTACAACAAGTGACTCTTAGACTCCTTCTCATCAGATGGTGGAAAAAGAGGGAATGAAGAACTCACTGGGGGCCAGTTTGAGATTAGCTGCTGTGCCATGTGAGTTAGGAGGACGATATCAACATGGGTTGTATGAAGTCTGAGCCAGATGAGGACCCTGCTGCAAGCATGGACCCAGTTATGCAATTTGGGCTCGAACCCAGACTGGACTGAGGCAGCATGGACTGAGTAGAATTCTTAGCCGAAAGAGGTGTCTTTTGTTTTATATAAAGGTGACATTGAAAGACGCTGGTGCTGGCAATATTTAGGTTATCGCAGATGGATTATTCTTTTCCATCTTTTTATTTTGAGGTCTTATGGGGGGGGGGAGATAAGGAATAATGATGGGGACACTCATACTCGCCTGACATATTATTTGGCAAGAGGATTATGAGAGTACGTCCCAACAACTACTCTGTCTGCAGTCACAATGTTTTTTTTTTTTAATGTGAGTGGTATTTCCTGTGGTAAAAGAGTGAGGCCATCCAGTATCCTTGCTGCCATTTAACACATGGCCTGCCAGCTCAAAAAGGCAAAATGATTGAGGAGGGGACTGGATATGTAGGCCTTGGACTAATGGCTGCCAAAAAGGTTAAAAACACTGAACCTCTTGAACGAAAAGACAGTATTTTAATCACTTCCTTTGTGAGTGCTTTTTTGGATCCCCATTGTTTGTATTTCAGATCCTGAGTTTTTATTTGTCCTTTGTGATGTTGGAGTGGAGGGGGATTAAGATGGCCCATAGTTTTGGTTGATCTCCCTGATGTTTGCATTTTAGAAGAACTTTTAAAGTATGAGTGTGTTGTTGCCCCAGTTCCATGGACTTTGTTTTTCCAGTATTTTCTGTCAGGACCCCTTCTTGATTGACTGACAAGCTCTGCTAACAAGTCAGCCTTTGCAGTTTGTCAGATGTGTGTGTATATAACAAATTGGCAGGCAGGCTGCTGATCAGTTATATTTGCAGTTGGCCATTACTTCTTTCTGCCTCATTTTGACCAAAGTGACATGTTAAGCAGAACCATAAGTGATTTTGTCACTTGGCTTATCCAGTCTAATAGTTTTTTGGTTGTTGTTGGATGCCTTCACAAGGAAGGGATGAAAGACGTGTAGTTCAGATGAAGCCACCGAGAAGGCTGGACTGGGGAAGAAATGAGTGGATTGACATGTTTGTTTGTTTTTCAACGCAGTGCAGGGATTGGCTTAAAGAACTAGAAATATAAGTGGTCTTGCTCCTGTTAGATCCAAACGTGGACAATTCTGGCAGTAACACACAGCTTGGTCATAAAGATGAATGGCATGAACTTATGGACCAAGAACTGAAGACTTCAGCACTTCAGTGCTGTTTTGGGGAATGGAAGATTACTGATTATCTCATCAGATTGCTTTCCTGCCTTGCTTGCGGGCATCCTGTAGGCATTTGGGTGGTCACTGTGGGGAAAAAGGTATTGGACTTGATGGGCGTTTGGTCTAATCCCTCCGGAGTCCTCAGAAGTAGAAATCCTTCAAAGTAGCTGTTGTTTTGTGAGTCAATGAACAATTACCCATAAGAGTACATGGCTCTTCCTAAGCTCAGGCTCTTGTCTTGAAACAATTTCAGGTTTGAAGTTTGCAGGCTAATGAACGCCTTATTTTTGTTTCTCCCCCGCCTTCCCCTTTTATCCAGTTTTTCTTAGCAAACTTCAGTCAGTTTGGTTCCCTTTCATATAGGTATCTTCCTGATAGACCACAAAGCTTATGCCGTAATAAATACGTTAGTCTTTAAGTTGCTGAGATACTCCATCTTGTGCTTGCTTGCTTCTTTAGACCAGGGTTCTGTAGAACTGTTATATTACCCTTCATATTTTTTGCTTCTCCCTGACACTGTGCATGAGCGCCACCTAATGGGTCAATCTGGAGTTGCACATTTCATATGTATTATTCAAACAGGATTAAATAAATAACAATATCAATAAGGAGTGTATTGCCAGGGTATAATACTGTAGAAAAGTTAATGTGAATTGCAGAGTGGTGATAGCATTGGTGTTGGGGCAATAACTTTTTAAAGAAATTAAATACAGTGTTTGTATGCAGCCTTCTGTTCTACTAAGTTCTCAATAATTGGAATAAAATAAGCCAGCAGTGATCTTCCCAGACATCCAGCCTAGACACAAGTATCACTTTTCAGAAGAGAGCAGCACAGAAGAAAATGCAAAGGCTCATATGCATCCCTTGCTCATTATAAGGTGGGCTGCTTTGTGCATCATCTTGGCTCTGTCCATTTGTTCTCTCCTACCCTTGTTCAAGAAAGCTTCATCATGTTTGAAGGCGTCTGCTAGAATGCAGACCTAAGAACACAATCCTCTCTCTGCTCACAGCTTACCTGTTTACAGCATATTCCACCAGTCATTGTTCTGGTTTTGGAGCTTCACAGAGATGTGTAGATGTGCATGGCTATGAGGACATCATTGGGAGACAGGTGGTGGTTCTCCATTCCTTACTTGCACGCACTCTTTTGCTGCTTAGTAACTCTTTCTCTCTCCGTCTCCATGTTTGAGGCAGTTCCATGTTTAAATATGCAGGTCTTCTACAGTCACAACTAATTGACTCTTGAGAATCAGTATGTATTCTAAGAGTTGAAGTGTTGCAAAATCATGGGGATTTTAAGACTGCACCAGGGTAGGCAGCCAGTAACATTCTGTTTCTCTCTCTTGCCTACAATTTTCAAATAATGTGCTTTAATATGTTTACATTAGAGATGGATATAGAAATTGCAGTTATCCAGTTAGAGCTAATTTTTCATGTGGCCATTCTTCAACTGCTTAGCAGTTTTGAAAAAGGACTCCAGCAGCCATCTTACTTGCTCCCTTACAATTTAGTGATTCTGAGAGTACCAACTGTAGCAAGCTACAAGCATACTACGAGACTGAGCAAGTCCACTGGACAGGTGGAACATAACTTGTAACACCCAAAGTAGTAGAGTCTTGGTTTTTGCACGTGGTAGGCTTGTTGTAACTCAGTCCTGTTGGTTTGGACCTGGGGCAAAATTGATTCAGATAAAGACTACAGGATCATAGCTCTTCTTGGAGTTGACAGGCACATTCACAAAAGAGACTAGCTGAACCTTTCTGTCCTCCACCATTTAGGAGTAGATTAATTGTCTCTCTGATTCACAAAGGCAAGTCTCTAAATAGCAGAAGCAAGAGAGTTATTTGTTAAAATTCAGGAAACATTCGACCAGCGAACCTCCAATGGGAAAGCATCAACAAAGGGATGTTAAGTGCGACATAGCGAGAGAGACCCTAGTTTGAATGTTACTTTTTTCCCCTCTGCAGTCCTTATGTTTGCTTGGGGAAACTTCTAGAAGATGGCAGCATCTGGGCTCTTCGGTTCCTCACAGATACGGTTCTGTGTTGGTCATATCTTTATTCAGTGCTGATGCTCAGGAACAGGGGAAGAATTAAGATCTCTCTCTCTCTCTCTCTCTCTCTCTCTCTCTCTCTCTCTCTCTCTCTCTCTCTCTCTCTCTCTCTCTCTCTCTGTCAGGGGCCTATCACTGGGCCTATGAGGAAGGACAGAGCAATGGCCAGAGTATCTAGAAGGCTAGGGTGAGATCACCACTGAACATCAACACCTCCCCATGTACCTCTGCAACTGCTAAATGATATGTGGGTCATGTTATCATGGTTGACCAGGCAATAAGAGGCTGTGCGCCCTAAAAAAAGTCTCTGATACCACAGGGCTCTGATGCTATGGCTGGAACATCTGGAAGGCTTGAGAGGACATTTTCTTCCATCCCAACTGATTATTATTTCAATAGCAAATTGTTTCACTATAGATTGCCTTAGGAGCTTTTATGGTTGAAAGGTGCTCTATAAATATAATAAATAAAATGAGCAATTTTAGGGCAAGGGTTTCTGTGGAATATTTCCCCTGCTTTTATGGATGAAATTGTATTTGCAGCTTAGGAACAGGAGGCTGCAAACACTGTAGTCCTATTCCTGTCCCCATTTTCTCTCTCTCTCTCTCTCTCTCTCTCTCTCTCTCTCTCTCTCTGTATGCGTGCATGTTTTTCCCCCCTACTGTCATAAATGTCAGGACACAGGTTTAGATATTAAACAACAGGAACATCATGGCCTCCGTTATCCATGTGGTGGTAGTATTGTAGCCACTGTCCAAAAGATCATTTTCATTATAAACTTTATTGTTATCATTGTGAACTGCTTTCTGTGACTAAACTGGTATAGAAGCATTTTATAAATGAATAACATGTGCTTGAGTTCAGGTCCAGTTGGTAACCATCTCCATCTTGTTAGGCTTTGGCATTTGCCCTGCCAAAGCAACAAATGGAAAAAAATCTAACATCTGTTGTTTTTTAAAAAATAAATTTATACTGGTTCCAAAATAGTAGTGTGATTTTTGCCTGCACTTTACATTGAAAAGAAAAAAATTCTGTTTTTCCACTTACTCATTTGACCAGTGGTAGAGTCACAAGCCATTACTCTCCCTGGATGAGCAAATCTTGCTGAGAGTTTGTCAAGATCTGGGGTTTACAAATAAACACAATGCTTGTCCTTATGATTTGTTTTTGGTGATTGTTCTTAACAAAAAGAGGGGCCTTCTGTTGGTTCCCATTTTTTTATTTTTGCATGAAATCATGTACCATTTCCCATGGGAAAAGGGGTGTATTTTCTTGGTGGGAGGGAGGTGAGGGAAGGGACTATTTTAAGAATCTTTATCCCCCCCCCCTATTTTTAATCTGTACTTAAACTCCATTTTGGGTTCTGAAAACTGTGTCACTAATGTAAAAGTCCTGTTGAACTAACTGCTAATAAAATGGGGTTATCTGTTTTTAAATACTTGAGCGGAGTGTTTATCATTTTCATCTCCTTTTGGAACTAAAACTGAAATGGAAAACACAGCAACACTTGGATTTTTAAGTTAATCGATTTCTGTGGAACAAGCTAGGATCTGTGGTAAAAATGCATACTTTGGCCTTGAACATGAACTTGGGCAAGACACAGCTCTTGACACGCCATATGAGGTGCATTGATGAAAAGGTGTCTGGTGTGTTTAGAGTTGTAGTGAAGGAACATCACATGGAATTCAGATTATCATATGGCTATGAATCTAATAATGTAGAGGCTAGTAAAGCTGTTCATGATTTATATTGTTTAGCATAATGTTTTAGATAATATTTTGAAACTTAAATATTCCCCAGAGATTAGAAACTATTTTTTTAGTCTTCTGTTGGCCCTGAAAGATTTGTTCACTTTCCATTTGGGAATATGATCACTGGTCGATTTTCTCAATTACAAAAATCATTGCTTGTCCATGGACACATTTTCACAACTGTGTTGACCAGGATTCCACACCAGATGGCAGCACCAACTTAGAAAAAATACATTTGATAAGATTAAAATGGAGTTTAAAAGAAAGTTATATTTGAAGGTTATTAGTGTGTCCTGATATGGGCCGTCGTCACACGGGCTTTTATTTAGCGCTAAAATGGCGCTATTTCCCGGCAAACACCCACCTTATTCCAACACTGTAGCGATTTTCTCTTTTCTGCTTTGTGCTTGATAGTCGCGCTATTTTGTGCCTCAGTGTGAATGCCTCACATCGATGTATTTCGCCTCACAACGTCCTATGCCCTCCCTTCAATCCCAGAATCCATTTCTTCCTGCGACTCCCCTTTTTTTATTTTATTATGGCGTTATAACGCCATAACAACATAACACAATGCAAACTTTCTGCTGAAGTAAAAATGACTCAATCACCATGGCAGAGTCTTCAGCGATGGGGATCACCTCAGACAGGGAGTTTTCTGCCGGCAAAGGGCTGTTTATATAATTTCAAAATTGGTAAAACAAAAGGATCGTGATGTTTTGCTCTAACGGAATGTTTATATTCTGTTATTCCGTTATAGCGGAATTAAACGCCAGAAAAATAAAAAAGGGGGGGGAGGAGCTACTTCTGCGCGGTTAGAGAGAACAGAACAGAGTGCTTCGGTGTGGACAGCTGGTGGCGCGAAGAGCCGTTAGGTGACCCAAAGAAACGTTACTGTGCCGATAGCAGGTAGGACGCTATATGCTGTAAATTTAATGGAAGAGATGTCCGTGTGACGACGGCCATGATGTTCTCTCATCCTTAAAGAGCAGAAATGGCACCAGAGGAGATTTTAAAATTCAAAAATAACTACCTAGTTTGTTTAATTTAGAGGGGAAGGGTCAGGTGAAATCAGAGGTTGAAAATTTCTAAGGCAATTCAATACATACGTATCTCTGAGGTAAAATCAGTACATGCACAGACTTTAGTTTTTATGTTCTTCACAGATACTTAAATGCTTATTTTTTGAGGCTTTTGTTTTCTTGATTTTCCCCATACACTCTACTATACCTTCTTTTAGTATTCTCTTTCTCTTTGGGAGTTAGGAATGCTGGTAACCACTTTCTAGTATTCCAGTCCCCTTCTCTCCAAACACCAGTGCTTTCCTTCAGTTGTTAATGGAATCTGAAGGTCTTCACAGGCAGTTTCCAACCACACCTGACCAGGGATCTCTTCACTCTCCAGAGCTACCTCCCTAGGGTTGCCAGGCCCCCTCAATCTCCCACCGAGGGATCGGGGCCTGGCTCCTACTTCTCTTTTGAGTGGGGTGCATGCATGCAAAGCGCTCCCACAAAGTGTGATGATGTCACTTCCGGGAAGTGATGTCATCACGCAGCCCCCCCCCCAAGCGCCCACGTTCTGCAGGGGCTTGCTGCTGTGGAGCGCAGGAATGCTGCACTCCACAGTGGTCCAAAACGCGCCCGTGGATCTGGTCCGTTTTGAAGTACTGCGGCACACAGAAGCGTTCCTGTGCTCCGCAGTGCCTCAAAACGGGCCCAGATTGGGCCTGTCTTGAGCCGCTGTGGAGCACGGGAGCGCTCCTGCGCGCTGCAGCGTCTCAAAATGGGCCCAATCTGCGCCAAAACAGCCGTGGATCGGGCCCATTTTGGTGCGGATTGGGCCCATTTTGGGACGCTGCAGCACACAGGAGTGCTCCCACGCTCCACAGCGGCTCAACATGGGCCCAATTTGGGCCAAAATGGGCCCATTTTGAGGCGCTGCAGAGCGCAGGAACAATCCTGCACGCCGCCGCGCCTCAAAATGGGCCCGATCTGCAGGAGCGCGCAGCTCCGCAGTGGAGCGCACACAGAGGGTGCACACACCCCACTGCTGGACAGGTAAGTGGGGGCAGGATGTGGGGTGCGAGGGCGGGGGATTCCCCGCCCCCACCGGGGGTCTGGCACCCCTATACCTCCCTGTTTGACTGGCTAGGGAAAATCTCCTTTTTTGTGGCCCATTTGGGAGTCTGCACCTACTTCCCAAACCTCCTTGCCAACTTTCCACAGTTCTGCTGGTGTTAAAACTGCTCTCAGTTAGGACTCTGTCTCCCAACTCTCCAGACTGGATTCCTCTCAGCTATGACTGGAAACAGACACTTCTCTTTCCAGTTCAAGCTGCTCAATCAGGTTCCTTGGAGTAGCTTGTCACTCAAAGTTCTCTGTGTCTATGAGGGATTAACCCTTAACAGTCCATCAACTGTTTATTCAGCACTTCCAGACTTTTAAAAATGTGTAATCCGTCACACAAGCACCCTGGTTGGCATGCAAATACATGGCTACTGTCATGTGTATCCACCAGTATCAGTTACACCATTGCTGCCTCCTCAAGAGTACTGTTACCATGAGTCATCATAATGGGTCTGTCACTATGTGTACCTGCATTTTGTATTTCATGCAATTGCACTTTGACCGATATCCATATGGAATGTGTACTTTTATCACGTGTCAGTAGGGTCTTAGAACTCAGTTTTGATTGCTGCCACATGTACAGTTGCTTAAGGAACTTCTGAAGTCTCAGAAAAGTGATGATATCCTTCCCACATTCTTGTTTTCCCCAAGAAAAAAGTGTGCGTGTGTGTACATTACTGCTAACTCAACTACTACAAAATCTAAGATCCTGTTGGAGCAGTGGGAGGAAGATCTTATATACAGATAGCCAAATGGCCCTAATTTATAGATACTTAAAATCAGAGATTGGAGCCATGAACAGACAAGTCTTCCTACACACCTGAAAAATGCCCCAGGTTTGCAGAAAAATCTGAAATTAAATAAAAATACATTGGAGAGGTTTAAAAACTCCAAAATGATGAAAGGAGCTCCTGTAGCTTAGTGGGTAAAGTGGCCAGGCTTTGAATCAGCACTCTGCTAGTTGGACTCCCACAGCTACTATAAACTCAGTAGGTGGCCGGGGGGTGGGGGTGGGGTGGGGGTTAGCCATTCCTCTCAGGTCCAACTCCCCAGTTGTATTGTGGGGATAATAATTCAACTGACTTTGTTCTGTGCTCTGAGTTGGGAACTAATCTGTCTAGAAGGGTGGTATATAAGCTTATTATTAACCAGATGCCCTCAGTGGCTGTTGCTAGGCAACCTTAACAGTCTACCCAGTATCCAAAGTTTGGTTTTTGTCAGGAAAAGGCAGGAGGAGGGGGCAGGGCCCTCTCCAGAGCTGTTTTGGCCTTTGGACTCATTCAGGCCAGGTCCAGAAGCAACCACTGGGGGACCGATTCCACATGACTTCTATGATTTGCTCAGGCCCTGCTGCTTGCTACTCTTTAACAGTATCCCCCCACCCCCAGCTAGTGTAGTGGAGGGGTTAGAGTTTCAGAGTAAGATGTGGGAGATCCAAGTTCAAATCCCCACTCTTCAGTGGAAGCTCACTGGGTGACTTTGATCCAGTCATATAATCTCAGTCTAACCTACCTCTCAGTGCTGTTAAGAGGACAGTATGGAGCCAAGGAGAATGATATAAGTTGCTTTGGTCCCCATTGTGGAGAAAAATAGTATATAAATAAAGTATATTAAAAGAAGAAATCTTTCTGACATTTTAGTCCTCCAAGTCTCTGTCTCCCCCCCCCCCGCTCCCCCCACACACACTGGGAAGGGTAAGCTTCTAGCAGAAAGCCTTCTGACCATATCTGCATGACTCAAGCCCAAGGATGGGCGTGGCTTAGAAAGCATCTGGCTTTCCCTTCCTCCTCCTACGTATTCTCAGCTAAGAGACACTTTTTAAATTGGGGGTGAAGGTTTGACACAGTCCAAACCTACAAATAAAAACATTTCTCCACACCACCCAACATCCTGGCAGGAACAATCTGCACCAATTGATGTTTTCAAGGGCAGTCCCAGGTACAGAGCATTGCAGTAATCTAATCTAGATGTCAGCAGGGCACATAGTGATGGCCATGGGCACAAATGGCTTTTAAAGGGGGTTAGAAAAATTCCTGAAGTATAGGTCTGTCAATGGTTATTAGCCCTAATGGCTAAATGGGCTTTCCACCTTCAGAGTAAATGACCCTCTGAACAGTGCTGGACAGCACCAACAAGGGTCACTTTGGTCTCTGCTCCCTTCCCTTGGGCCTTCCAGAGTATCTGGTCTGCCACTGTGGGAAACAGGTTGCTGGACTGGATAGACCATTGCAAGGCGAGAGGCCATGGCTGCCATTCAAAACCAGAGAAAGATTCCAGGTTTCCTATGTCCTCCTTTCCATAGAAGCTGTGGGCATGTGCATTCATGCATCCTGACACTGTCCGTTTTCACATGTCTTAACAGCTACGGTATATTGTGCAAAGCTCCCAGAAGGACAGTGTTTTCCGGGCGTGATTTCCCAGTTCTCACGCGAAATCGCGCCAGGAAGATGCTGTCCTTGCAGGAGCTTTGCGCAGTATATCGGAGCCAGTAAGACGTGTGAAAACAGCCAGTGTAACTTCCAGGGTTAGTTAATGCTCTTTCAGCTGTGCTAGTTTGTTGTTTAATAGCAATGTTGGCAAACTTCCTAAAAGCTTTGCTTCTCTGGTTACTTTGCAGGCTCCCACTCTACCACCAACACAGTGGTTTGTTCAGATTGCATAGTGTTTAGAATAGTATTGCAAATGCCTGTCCAAAAAAAAAAAGTTACGTAGTGTCCCTTTTAACTCATGAGTAATTTGGGCTGCATCAATGACAGTTCATCTCTAGGTAGTGTGAAAGAAGCTGCCACTGTCATGAAAAGTCTGCTTAGTTGTTGCTTGTCACGCAGCCATTTTTTATTTTCTCCATCGAGAGTATTCTTAATTCAATTTGGCTGGCAGAGATGGGCACTTAGCAGCCTGCTATTGCTGCACTCTTGACAAGAATGGCACCAAAACCTGTCAAAACATCACATTTTCACTTCAAAGTTTTGGTAGTTAAAGCTTTTTCACTGGTTGCTTTCTTTTCTCTGCTGAGAAGCTTTTGCAATCATCCTTTTATGTGATCTTTGTTCTGCATGTGGGTCCTTCATATTACACACATTCCAGTGTTGCAAGCCAATATGTGTCTCTACCTCCCACCCCTGGCTCTCTGTAGTTACATTGATGAAGTGATGCAAAAGATTTTGTCTTCCTTCAAGTACTCTTGTGTCTTGCTAGTACTCCAAGTGTTCTGCCTGTTCCTGGATACATCAGCTACTTGGTGTAAAAGGATTTACATTATGGGCTTCATGCACAAGATCGCTTTTAACATAGATGTC